>NC_140193.1:9132101-10560851 GCF_965226575.1 Pagrus pagrus
TTTCTGTCTCTCCATGATATGATTGCTTACACAAGTCTTTATTATACCCAAGCCGCTGGAAGCGAAGGTGAAGCGAATGAGCTGAAACATCACCTGGTGTCAGAGGAGACACAAGGGAACCTCTTCACATCACTCCATTACGCCACTCCCCTCCCATATGTCTTCTGCACGCTCAATATAGCCCCTTAAACCGACAATGATGAGGTATTTGTTTTTAATGCCTCCTCCGTACACTTCAGCACCTCAAGTGCACTGCGGCTGAATTGTGTAATTAGTATATTTTTCTTTGGAGATGAAGAGGAGGGAGTTGCCACACGCAAATGTTTTATGAGTCACATAATGATTCAGAGGGAATATTAGTCTTCACTTGAACAATGTTGCTAAAAGGTGAAAGGTAACAGGGAACTTTTAACAGCATTCGGTGAAGCGTCCTGTGATTCTAGGTTGCTGGAGTGTAAATCCTTTGCCCTCGGTGCAATTATCCCCTGTGTGTTTGTAGTAAATCTTCACGCATATGGCCCTGCCTTTGAAGACGCAGCTACTAATCCCGTAACCCTGTCAGAGAAAGACAGAGAGGGAGGAGAGAGAAGGCAAAGAGAAGGGGGAAAGAGACCAAGACAAGGGGCAAGAGAGCACTCACTTGTAGCTCTGTGAGGATGCCTTCTCATATTTAAACAGCTGGGCAACATAACAGGAAAAAATCAATAAAAGTGAGCTGCTGAAAGTGTTCCAGCAGATGTGTTTCTGTTTTTATTATTTTGAGGGATTTCAACTGATTCTTCAATATTAAACACAAATAATGGAGTGCAAGATTGTGATTTTTTCTTTTCTTTTATTTACACCACCACAAAATGGCACGCAAATAAAGGATAACAGAAATGGCCAAAGGGAAGGCCAGGTCTTTAATATTTGTCAGGAGAGGGAAGCCACAGGGAGGGTGTTTCCCTCTGGCCCAGGGGCCGGTGCTGTGGTGACCGCTGCCTGCCTGCCTGCCGGGGCCGCCTGTTAGCAACGATGTTTGATCCCGGGAGCCCGAGATCCCTGAAAAAGCTGAACTCCATTTGCCTGGGTTGGTTGACTTCTGGAAGAAGAACAGTCAAGTCAGCAGCGGATTGGCCCCGATTCTGTGCAGCTGCTTGGAGAGCGAACACCACGAGAACCGCTCAAGGAACCGCTCGGGGAACCGCCACGGAACCGCGTGGAGAACCTCGACATGTGTCATAGCCACAATTTACAGAGTTGTGTGTTGTGAAACAGATATATGATACCACGACACTTAACAAAGTTATTTTGGAAATGGTATATAAGTCCTACCGACTATGAGCTTGGCTGCAGCCATGTGGAGTTTCTCATTAAAAGCGTGCGCTCCGCTTTCGTTCACATGCAGTTGCAGTAATTTCAATTTATTTTCTGCAGATCACACTGTCACAATGCCTTAAGTTCTTACCAAACAGTGCAGAAACACTTATATAACATGGATGGGTCTGCTCTGTGCTAGTCTACCACACTGTAATGGTCAGTGTATTACCAACACAGGGGTGCTCTTGGTTGCTTGCAGAACATGGTCGAATAATTCACTCAAAGTCATGTTTACATATTAAATGTAACTATTTTTTACAGTTAACATCCACTATGGATCACTAATACTTCTCAGGATAAGTCAGCCATACCGGTCTGTGGTAATACAAGACAACACAGAGACTGCATGTGCGTGTTGTACTCATAAATTACTGATCACTGATGTGACAACAAAAGGCTGGACAATGCCAGTGTGTCTGAGTGTCTGCATATGTTACTGACAGTGACAAAACATCTCAGACTGAAATTATAAAAATCAATAAAACAAAGTGAAATGGAAGCGATTAAGTTAACTTAATAATACGAACAATGTGTTTGGTTTAAGGGGCAATGTGCAGTCATCCGGTGGTTATGACATGGGATGTCATACCCACCTCTACCACAATGAACACAAGCTGTCCTTGAGTCACGCTGTTGCTACATGGGCAAACACAACACCACTAAACAAAAGGAAAAACAATGGAATTTATTACGAATATTTCCAACTAAAATCAAATCAGAAATGCTGTAAGACATAACAGTTATAGGACCAAGACTTAATCTGTTAACTGTGTGTCCTGAGAGACACACAGAGAGAAACAGGCACCCAAGGAGCCTGTTTTACATCTGTTCCCCACAAATGTAATATATGACATATGTCCCTTTATCAAGAGTGATGCTAGCATATATGTTACCTATAAGGCGATATATGATTATTTCTTACATATATCCTTGAATACATGGGGATACAAGTTTATAACATGTATGAAATACCCATAGTAAAATTTGTACATCTAAATATATATATAAAAAAGTCTATATGTTGAATTTCTTTGTGGTATTAAACATTGAGGCCAGACATGTTAATTTGTAATTCATAAATGTCAAGATATAAGTTAATGACATACCTGAAATACACTTAGTAAAAATTGTAAATGAAAAAAGTATATATGTTGAATGTTTCTATGGTATTGTATGCTGAGGCCATACATGTTAACAACATAAATGTAATTCATATATATAAAGATATACATTAATATCAATCAATCAATCAATCAACTTTATTTATATGGCACTTTTCATACTGTACGGTAACACAAAGTGCCTCACAGAGGTTAAAAACAAAACAGAACAAAACAGAACAAAACAATACAAAACACCATGAAGACCACAAACCTCCCACCCCCACAAACATACACACAGATACACATTTACATACACACTCACACACATACATAGACATATGGACAGACATACACACCCACACACAAACATACACACACCCACACACATACACTAGCTGTTGCTAAGGAGACATGGCTGGGCACCGAAATCACAGGTGAGGAAGAAGCTACCTTTGGGGGCCATGCACACCGAGAGGAATCATGGTCCATGACTGCAGGGGCGCCACCACATAGACCCCCCGAGCCCAGGCAGACAGGAGGCTCCACACCAAGGTGTAGAGCTCTCTAGCCACCCGGGCCAGGGCCATCCACGGGACAGCACCCCCATCGGTGGACCAGAAGCAACTCCCGGTGTGGTAGGCCCCCAGGAGGAAACACTGGAAGATCGAGGGGCTAAAACAGTAAAATAAGATAAAAGGTATAGGAGCTAAAACTGAGGGAATAAAACAATAGAATGTATAAAATAGACCATAAGTAACGACTAAAACATTGAAATAAAACATTGAAGTAAAACAATAAAGTAATAAAACAGGATAAACTAAGCTAAAAATAAAAATATAATAATAATAATAATAATAATAATAATAATAATAAATAAATATGTAAATAAATAAATAAATAATAATAAATAAATAAGGATAGTAATAAATAATAATAAAAAATGTAAGAACTTAGAAAGAGTTAAATGAGTTTAGTTAAAAGCCTGATTAAAAAGATGGGTCTTGAGCCTCTTTTTAAAAACATCAACATTCTCTGCGGCCCTGAGGTTCTCTGGGAGGCTGTTCCACAATCGGGGGCCATAATAACTGAATGCCGCCTCCCCGTGTGTTCTAGTTCTAACTTGTGGTATCGTTAAAAGGCCAGCACCAGAGGACCTCAGGGTCCGCGAGGGTTGATAGGGTAAAAGTAATGCAGATAGATAAGAAGGACCAAGACCGTTAAGACACTTAAAAACTAGTAGAAGAACCTTAAAATCAATCCTGAAGCGCACAGGGAGCCAATGCAGCGATTTTAAAACAGGTGTAATATGCTCCCGCCCTCTGGTCCTCGTCAGCACTCGTGCAGCTGAGTTTTGTAATAATTGTAAGTTATGCATGCTCTTTTTGGGAAGACCAGAGAGCAGGGCATTACAATAATCTAAACGACAAGAGATAAAAGCATGCATCAGCACCTCCGTGCTGGCCTGAGAGAGAAACGGGCGGACTCTGGCTATATTCTTAAGATGGTAAAAACCTATCTTTGTTATGTTTTTGATGTGTGGAATAAAAGTGAGCTCAGAGTCAAAAATCACGCCGAGATTTTTAACTGATTTTGAGGGTTTAAAATCCTAATAATAACATAAATACCCACAGTATAAACTGTATACTTACATATGTTAGTTATTATCTACTACAGCCATACATGTAAACAATATATATATGTAATATATGTAAAGATATACATTTATAATGATATATGAAATGCATATAGTAAAATTTGTATACGTACTGTAGAATATATGTAATTAATTTTTCATTTATGTGTATATACTAGTCTATGCATATATGTATAGTTGTATATAACACATTTATACAGATAGAATCATAAGTAATTATATACGTGAGATATATGCCAACACATGTAATTTACTTACCAAAACATACGTATTTGTATGGGTTGGAAATATATGTCAATAACTGAAATTGTTTCTAACAGGGTTCATATATGTTTTTTTCTTTACATATATGTACATATATTTCATACATGAGATTAACATACATATATTACATTTGTGTATGGTAGAATTTGCATGTGTTTTTATTGTGTTGCATTTAATGTCTAAAGAAACACTCCCAACACATGCTGTCATCAGAAAAAAGTGAAATTCGAATAAAAAAACAAAACAAACATCTGACAAACACATGAACATACGAGGGGAAATCCATATGAATACAGTAAAAGAGACATATTCCCAGGGAGATTGATTGTGATGGCGGTGTACCACTGGGGGTTAGCAGGGCAGCTGTTCCGAGTATCACAGCAAATATTCCCAAGCCATCGTCATGACACACAAATACATAATGATCAGTATGGCCACGTCGTCCCATCAAAAATCATACTGTAAACACACACATACACACACACACACACACACACACTCGTCCACAAGGTTCCCAGACATTCTTGGTGATGCGTGGAGCCTCATGCCCCCATCACCATGTGTTGAAGTAACGCAGAGGCGACCACATCAGGGTCTTTTGCCCCACCCTGCTCACCCACAGCATCCAACACAAACACAAGCACAAACACACACACACACAGTCCTGTGAGCCTTTTGTAACACAGATGAACATTAATATGCAAGTACAACACACACTGACAACAAATTTAACTGTATACATGCAAATACACTCTCAAACCACATAAACACAGAGAAACAGATGCACGCTCAGGCTGACCATCGACATATGGAACCATGCAGGGGTTCAAACCAATAATGTTTTTCCTGCGAAGAATTTATGCTGGTTGAATCTGGTTGATGTTACTGTGGCTTTGGTTGTTTCTTTAGAAATTTTAGGAAATCTAAAAAAAATGCCGTGGGAAAGGAATGCAGCTAGAATTTGAATCATCATCAAAGAAATGCGTAAATACCATTTTTCAAATGTTTAACAAATGTTGTTTTGTGTATTCTGCAGCTGCCTCTGCTACTGTGTTCTTTTTCTTGACTCAGTGACAGAAGCTCTGTTATGCTGGGCTCACCAGTCTTTACATTGTTTGTAGTCTTACTCAAGATCCTAATGTATCCTCGATGTTATTGGGGGACTTTGGTTTTTGTTTGGTTTGGTTTTGGTTTATTTGTTGAAGTGTTTTTCTTCTTACACTTCTTTTTCTGGAGTGGCAACACCTTGTCTGTTATTGCACTATTGGATGATGTGTAAAAAAACTTAACCAGAACTGACAAAGTATTTGAATCAGTCAAACTAAGCATACAGAAATACAAGGTGTGTTTTTCACCTACAGACCACCCAGGGCCTCCTGACCAACTAATTAATGCTACTAATAACTATTTTCAACAGTGGCATGTAGCTTTTATATTAATTTACATGCATTCGTTCATGAGCTTCACTTTATATCAAATACTGTATTCCCTTAGACCAACATTTCTTTGAAACAAGCTCAAAGTTTTCATTTACGCTCTATAACGGAGTCCAACTATCTTAAATTTCCTTAATGTCCGAGAAATTTACAATCATTAATCATTTATATATAAATGATATTGATGATGGATTTAGCTTCTGTGGACGTTTTACACACTTCAAACTCAAAAGCTCTGAGGCTGTTCGTCCACCTCAGATTCCCAGGCCCTGAACTCATTTTGTGAAGAGTAATGGTGACCCTCTCTGACCCTGCAGAGGACCTGCAGGGGTCATACCTATTAGAGCGGTTATAAAATCTTTCTGGTATTCTTTCTGTCTGTAATTAAAGCTATAAATTACCTGCTGATGGTGGCAGGGTGTTAATGGTGACTTTGATGGGGCCAATAACATGCAGGTGCTGCCTTTGGGCAGTTGTAGATGTCTCATGGACAATGGTTTTCAAGCACTAGTGAAATTATTTTAGATGTAGTTTACTTTTAAATCAGTAGTAGCCAATTTTACTAATTTATTTGGCTCCAGCCCACATACCTACATTACCCACAATGATGATATTCAGATACTGAGTGACAACACTTGAGCCGATTTATCAGATTACATGCAGCTTCCTCTGGAGCCATTACAAAAGGCCTTATCCTACATTTTTCACATGTAGCATTACTCCTCAAGACCTGCAAACACACTTCCCAATGTATACAATTGGTGGAGTTACCCTTTAAAATAAGCTCTATGAACGAATGTACACAGTCATTTATGAGTTAAACTCTTGAGGAGATAATCATTGTAATCTTTCAGATAGTGTTTCTTAAGAAAATATTTGTATAGTGCAGAAAAGATTGAAGAGGAAATGGAGAAAATAATGAGCTGAAATGAAACCCACAACTCTAAACTATCATACAAAATGGTTGTTGACTAATTGACTAATAAATGTTGAAAATAAAAAACAATTTTACAATTGCTGATGGTGGATGATTAAAATATCTGCAAAATATCTTTTGACATTAAAACATAAACACATAAAGCAGACATTCTCGATTCAAACCCGTTTTTATTTTCTAAATCTTTACGTAAGTTTATGATACATGCATTGTCTAATTATTATGCATGTTTGTTTATATCTACTTGTAATAATTAAGTCCTAATTATTACATGTTCCTCAATAGATTTCGGTATGTGTCTCTGTCAGCTGGCAGCACTCCAGGAACAAAGCCACACTAGATGGTAGCTGAATGTCAGGCCTGTAGAGTGAAGTAACTGTGTGACTTAATGGAAATATTGACCAAGTTGTCAACGTCTCACCCCTCAGTCTGGACCTCTAGTCCGCTCGATAAAACCTTCCCATGATACCACATGTGCACACACACACACACACACACACACACACACACACGGACACGGACACACAGCCATGATCACATTTTCATCAGCGTCTCTGTCTTGTATGGTTGCTATGGCTATGAATGGCCCTGATTTCAACCGTAACCAAACCTCACAGAGGTCCCAGACCAAAAAAACATCATGATAACCAGTGACTGTATATTTCAGAGACAGTCAGCTTTGTTCTTCTTTCCAGTGCAGTGATTTAAAGTTCAAAATAACACGAGGAAATGAGAAAAGATGGAAATTACGCTAGAGGGCTGGCTCGTTGCTGGTATGTTTTACTCCAAGTTAGTGCAAAATATCTTTTTCAATGGAAGGCCTACATGAGGAATAATGTTTCGTTCTGTCCCACAGTGTCATCGAAGGCATCATCATTATTTTCCCTTCCATTAAGGGACGATATGTCTACTTTCTGAATTGGACAGGTCATTTACATCTCATCATTATGTTTAAAGGCTCCATTTAGGCAATAAAAACAACTTTGTTGAAAGATATGATGACGGTTAGGAACCCAAGACCACTTAAATCATTTGTTCAAGGTCAAGGTTGGGGTCAACTGCAATTTCTGAACAGCAACTTGAGTCACAAGAAAGATGTAGATGCTTGAGGCAACACCAAACATCAATCCATTTTAATTTTACAGTGTTTTCGCTTTGCTTTCTTGGTGTCCACATTTTTCTTTTGTGATTGATAAATCTCTTTGCACTTTTTTGTAGATTTGATACAATATTTGCATTTCAATGCATTCTGCTCACAGCATGAAAAAAGGGGGGTCAGGTGCAAGGAAATTGTAGCTCCAATGACAAGTTTGGTTTAGTCAGAAATCCAAATCCAAATCAGCTGTACTACAAATCTATGAGACAACCTAGGCAGTGTTCTCATAAGAATGATTTGTAGTACTTCAGTGTTTCAAGCTAATGTTATTTCCACTCCACTCCATATCAAAGGCAAATATTCTACTTTTTACACCAGTATATTTGTCTGAAAACCTAAGTTAGTTACTTTCCAGATTTAATTTTTCATACCATTTCTCTCCAGTGATAACCATGTGCCTCCAAATTTGGTGTTTTTTAATTTGATGTCTTTCTGATAAACTAAACATTAAAAGTGCTGCGTTATGTGTTGAGAAAAAGTCCACCTAAAAATTTAACTTCTATGGACCCTCATGAGGACTGTCTGGACCAAGCAGATCATCCAGTCTGAGTGAGAAAGGGCAGTAGCAGTCTCCATCCCAAAAGAGAAGAACTCCAAGACCATCAACCAATTCAGGAGTGTTGCTCTACTGAACATTGAGGGAAAGATTTTCTTCTCTGTGATGGCAAGAAAGATGACCACCTACCCGATGGAGAACAACTATATTGACACCAGCTGCCAAAAGGAAGGAGTCCCGGGTTTTCCAGGCTGCATGGAACAAACCTCAATGATTTGGGAACAGATCCAGACCGCTAAGAGGGGGAAAAAAGACCTACACGTCTTTCGGCTGGACTTGGCTAATACATACGGGTCAGTACCACACCAGCTTGTTGCCTTTGAGCTAGACTTCTTCTAGATTCCATGCATTATCATGGCCATGGTAATGAACTTCTTCCTGGACATGCACATGTGCTTTGTGCTGCAAAAGTTTACCACCAACTGGCAACAGCTGGAAGTAGGAATCGCAATAGGATGTAGCAGGATGGATGCTAAAGCCAACTCTTCCATCTGCAAATGGCAAGGGCTCCCTCGATCCTTCTCAGCAACAGGCCTTTACGGGTGGAGCCCACTCCATCTACCCCTAAAATCTATCACCCTTGGGTACAGACAAGAAAGGGCAAGACTGGTGATGGAATTAAGGGACTCCACCGACAGGGCAGTGAAGGACATGCATGCCCACATAGTGACTGGACAAAAATAGAGGGCTGAGGAAGAAGTCCAGAAGGCCATGAGCAGACTGCAACAACAAGAGGTGGTGGGCAGGGTCCAGACTGGGCGGATGGGCCTCGGATGGGACAACCCACTCAGCCTATGGTCCAGAGCGGACAAGAAGAAAAGGACCTAGTTGTTGCCGAGGTTACCAGAATGCAGCTGGAGCAGTACAGAGTACAAGCTATGGCACAGGGGTGGCAGGGGCATTGGATGACATGCAAGGGTGTCGCAGGTCAAACAATTAGTTGGGCAGACTTCTGGAAATTGCCACAGGCCTGACTCAGTTTTCTCATTAGGGTTACCTATGCCACCCTACCCTGCCCTCACAACTTCCATCAGTGGTTTGGGACAGAGCAAACCTGCAACCTCTGTAGGACCATCAATGCTTCCCTCCAAGTCATTCTGGCAGGGTGTAACATTGCACTGACGCAGGGTTGATTTAGATGGCGGCACGACCAAGTGATCAGGAAACTGGTAGAGGTGGTGGAGAAAACTAGGCAAGAAGCTAACAACAGGAGACAGCAGAGTCCAGCAGGGAGCCAACGGAGGATCAAATTTCTCAGGCAAGGGGACCCTACGTCCAATATCAACAGGAGACCAGCATCCAAGGTCCTGACACCAGGCCTGGAGTGGAAGATAGAGGTAGACCTGGGCACACAGCTCCACTTTGCCAGTGAAGTCACCAGCACCACGCTGCGTCCAGACATGGTACTGTGGACCGCAGCCAGAAAATCAGCGCTTCTAGTGGAGCTCACAGTGCCATGGGAGGAGGGGTTGGAGACAGCCCACGAAAAGAAGAGGGCAAAATATTCTGACCTGGTCACTGAGTGCAAGAAAGGTGGATGGAGCATGCGGCTCTACCCAGTGGAGGTGGGTGCTAGAGGCTTTTTGGGAGCCTCAACACCACAGTGAAATAATGTACTTAAAGAAAGAGATTTGTGGTTCTCACAGGACACCAATGCCACAAATATATGATGATCTTACAGAATAATGATGTAGATTAAACTGCCCAACAGTATATCAGATTATAAGGTAGTTAAATTAAGCTCAACCTCTACAGCAGTACAATGCAACATAGACATTAATCCAGCAATAATATAAATCATCATCATATATAATAGTAAAACACAAGATATATGTAGAGAGTTGTGTGCTGTATATGGGGAACATTTTACTGTTGATACTTCCATAAATGTTGATGATAACACTTATGTTTACTCAAGGTTTTTAAATAAAGGACTTTAACTTGTAGTGGAATAGTTTCACAGTGTGGCATTAAAGGACTTGAATACTTCTTTCACCACAGCCTGATGTTGTAGCATGGTTCATGTGTTTGGTCAACAGATGATGAAAGCCTAATAATGCTGGTTATCGCAATCAGAAGCTGGAAGCTAACGGTCAGTTCTATGTGTGCATGTATAAAAACAAGTAAAAAAAAGCTGCTGTGAGAAAATACTTTCAGAGTTCCTCCCCTCCATCACAATCATCTGGAGACAATTGTGTCATTACAGCTGACTCCTGTCTGCGAGTGAGGGCCTGTTAAATACCCTGATGATAAGGCTGCGCTTCAAACTGAACTTTTATTTTCTCAATCCATTCCCTACTTGACCCCCTGACTCTCTTTCTCTGTATCCAATCTCAGGAGCCACACAAGACGCTTGCCAAATACAAGAAAGGAGGTCGCTCCCAGCGAGGCAAGTGGGACCTCGTTTGACCTTTGACCTCACTTTGTGACTGCCTCAACAACGGTGACTCAACACAGACGCAGATAAACACTTACCGTAACTCAAGGCTCTTGTTCCCGTAACATTTGCAAATAAGCGAGACAGCTTGAAACTGTGAGTAGCTGGATGTCAGAGAGCAGCTGCAGGAGTTTTACTGGAAACCCTAATGAAAAAGCTGGTTTGTGTAAAATCACCTGGTTTCAAATATCCATACATCAAGAACAGCGCATGGTCTTTACTAGAGTGCAGCATAATGATTCCTAGAGTGCAGCTTTTGAGAAATAGTTTATATAGACCAGAATCTTCTTACCATAATGCCTGTAATCTTGACTTTAGTGAAAAGAGACAGGGTGCTATCTATTCTTACCAGATTGGTAACTTTAGCAGAGAAAATGACTCAATTACTGCAACATAACTATAGAGATTTTCTCATTTTCCCTCAGCGTGTTATGACTGTGCGCTTAAAGTGTTCATTTCATGCAAATTAGTGCGACCATATGGGCACACTTATGTTTGTGAGTACATGTGTGTGTGTGGATCATTTAACAAATAATCTTCTCTTGATCCCCAGAAGTGACAACCACTCATTCACCTGATCTGGGAGTCAGCCTCACCCTATTATTTAGCTACAGCAAATAGCCTGCCCCCTCAAAGCCGGTCACTACTAACTTCTTCATCTAACGACTCCCAAGTCATTACTTAGTCCGCCCCGAGAATCAAAGACTTCATCCCACATGTAGAGACAATTTATAGGCATTTCAGATGTCTTAACGGTCAGAAAGATTTATACTGGCGACACGTTATAAATATGGCAAAGACTGGTCAGCCAATAAGCTTCGTAAACAAAGCAGACAAGCAGTGTACAGAAGATTTGTTTTTCACAAAGTTTTTCAATCTGGCACCTATATTTAGGAAATACAGTCTCATCCTGGGACGCAGGCTCATTGAATCATACAGTTCATGTGGTGACCCACCAGACACAAGCCTGTGACTCATTTTGGATCTTGGGTAATCCAGTGGGGTGGCTGGTTGTTCTTTGTCGTTGCTTTTTATCAACATTCATTTAAAGTGTATAGAATCTGTAGGTTTAATGAAATATCTGTAAATTTTTTCTCTCATTGTCTTCCTTGTGTGATTAACATGTATGAAGCTTCATGTTACAGACCTATTTGACCTTTTTTGGGGGGATTTACTGGATCTCAAGCTATTATTTTTCAGCCCATTCACCAGGACATAATGTTGGCAGTTAACGTTCCTGCTGCAACCAACGGATACGTCCAAGGTTGCGTAGCTTGTCACACTCACATTATATTCTTATTAGCTGAACAACGTTGTAACAAGAGAAACAGAGAGACATAAAGAAACGTTCAGTTTTAATCTGTGGTTTAGCAGAAACGTACTTAAGTAACATTTATTCTGGCGATTGGGTTTTATTTTTAAGCTACATACAATGTATTTTCATTTGAAAACATTGAAATGTAACCAATTGCTCTTATTCTTGCATATAATACCACCACACTTTATAGATATACTTATTAATCAGATCTTTGTAGCAGCTAAGCTAGCTGGCTATAGCTGTTGCTAAAAATAAACCCTTTGTTGTTACATTTGTGTCATGAGTTGTTAACTCGTGAACACAATTTACTCATTTTTATGCTAGTGGTAAAAATAAATTACTACTACTACTACTACTACGGCTGACACTGGCAGGCATTGTGAAACAGCCATGCGAACATCAAATGAAAAAAATGTTTTTCCTGTTTCCTTCCTTCCTCTTCCCAGTAGCTCCCACTGCTACTGATTAACAACATCCTGATTTCTGCGTGTGTGTGATCAGTTCTGGTGTGGGATGACAAGACGACCGCTTTGATCTCACCGTCACCTCCCATGAACAGACACAGCTGGTCACGGTGTGTGTGTGCATGTGTGTGTACTGTATGTGTGTGTGTGTTGTACATGCTCCGCTTGAATGAAATTTCAATGGAAGTCTGATACATAGCGTGGACATGTTGTAGTAAAGAGGGAGGGAGGTTGGCGGGGACTCATCCCATTGATTCTTTACAATGTGATGTTTTTCAAACGTTGGAACGGTGAAATTGAGGTCAGATAACAAACGTGTGATTCAACGCGACCGTTTCAAAACATTATGCTGCACTGATCCTTGTCGACATTCATATCATAAACCACAAAAGCCTCAACACAAAGCACGTTGCAGGCAACTCATTATTGATTTTTGCCTCTTGGCATCAAGGAATCAGGAGCAGAGGTACTACAAAAAAAAAGTACAAACGTCTCTCTGCTTAATTTGCCTACGACTAGTGAGCCGTTTTGTTAGCCTTATCAAATGTTTTCTTAGTTCTGTATGGTCAGCTTGCATTTTGCCGCAGTGATTCAGCTCTTACAAATCTACACATTGTTCTACCACTGTAACCAGATACAAAGGTCTCTGCTGCATTGTAAATACTGTCCTCAATGCAGCATTATGCCGTTGGAATGTGGAATAAGCTACACAGTGCCTGACAGAAAACACACACACTGCTGCTCACGGGGTTTTAATATTAAACATTTGGTTCAAAGGTCTTTTATTCCTTAATGTGTTATCAGGAATATATATGAGAATATATTAAGTCCTGTTACTTCTTTCATTCTGCTGAACAACACAATACATTTAAAGTTTAACACACTTTTTAAACTTGACAAATCTGTTGTCATCCGTCTTTTTTGTTCCAGACAATATGCATCTGCGTCTGCCCTCCTCCAAGGCCAATGTGTGGTGGTAACACACTTGATACTGTGTGGTAACTGCCACAAAACCTGCAAGAAAGAAATACTTGTGCGCTAGTAGCAGTTTAGGTACAAGCATGGCCCATTAAAGCCACACTCCTTTCTCAAACAGAGAATGGGGATTAGATAATAGTTGGACTTAATCCATTACCGTGGAAGCTATATTTCTGTTCCTGTTTGCATGTCATGGTCAACAAAATGTGCATGGATAGCAAGAGTGGTCAATGAGCTAACCCAGAAGCACAATAGGCTAGCCTCCTCTACGACAGATTCTAGTTCAGCGAGCCATTCTTTTCTAGTGGTCCTCCAGGGAAGCATCAGTGTTCACACGCATGATTTTGACGTTTAACCGCGTTGTTTATTCATAAGACTTTAAAAGCTTGTGGAACAAAGCCAAATCACCACTCGTATGCATTTTTGGCAACAGTGTCCAGGAATAAATATGAAATCAAAATTGTAATACACTAGAGCGTGGTTACAACGTTTAAAGATGGCCACCTTCATTCATTCCGTATTTTTGGACCGGTAGAGAAAGCGCACTAAAGTCTTTCCACAAGAAAGCCAGTTGAGAGTTTGCATGTCCAGGACTTCCTTTGTCCGAGCCAACTTCCTGTGAGCGAGCCACACACATTAATGGGCTAAAGCAATAGCACATGGCTCTGTTACACTCTCCAAATGTCATTGGACAGATGGAATTCTGATAATACAAAATAGTGGGTTCAGATTCAGATCTGTGTTTTTATTTTCTTTTAAACCATTTTGCTGCTCCTTGAATGGGAAAAAAAATTCATGTTGGGCCGGTGTGCCATGTGACGCTGCTGGAAGTTTCCAAGTGCGGTCATTACGCAAAATCACCTCACAGCTGAGCACAGTTCCCGAGGGCTTGGTTACAAAAACAATAACAGTTTAGATAGCTAGTTGCCCATCAATTATTGAGAGAGAGACAGGTTTTTCCTCAAAGGCTCTCACAAACAGCTATATCACAGTCTACAATGCTACAAACAAGTAAGCAGTTCTCACAGTTCAGCCATAATGAGAATTGTTGGCCCCTGTTAAAAAACCTTTTGCTGCCACTGCCAACCCAAGGCGATGTAGAACATATGACAGATATTACCCCGCTTTCTTTATATAGACCTAGCCCTGCCCAAAGTTTTCCTCATGGCCCGAACCTGAGAGGCAAAAAAGTAGGAGACAGAGAGAGAGAGAGATGCATTAGGAGATGGAGTAACTAATAAACTGTTTCTGCGAATGACATAGTCGCTAAAGACAGCGAGCAGGAAGATAACTGACGGGGAGATCAGAGAAGGGGAGTGAGACGGACAGAGGGAGTCTGGATCAGAGCTCTGTAGAGGAGGAAACCACAGAGAAAACCTCTGTGGCCAGAGCATCCATCATCCTCATGTTACTGCGATGGGAAGAGATTGCTGACCTCACCAGCAGATGTGCAGCCTGCGAGCTGGGCTGGGCTGGGCCGGCCAGGGTTGGGCAGGGAAGAGTTGGACTGATGCATTTACATGGATATTCCCATCCAAGTTCTTCAATGGGCATTTAAGCTAGAGTGCTTATAATTGAATGGTCATCTTACAGGAACGTTTATGATTTAACGGTCAGCTCGTACTTTGATGCTGAGGGACGTGATTATTTTCTTTGTTAGGGTTGTTTAGTCTGGAGCACAAATAGCTGAGGCTAATGAACCGGAAAAAATGAAGACAGGCAATGCTAACTTGGGGCAGAGATTGAAGGGGGCAGTGCTTTTTGAATCTGGAATGTGTACCCCAGTAAGGTAGGCTTCCTTAGTAGGTCCAGTTGGCAGATAACGTCAAACACAAGGAGCAGCCAACACTATCACCCCTAAAAATTACATCCCTGTTCAGTTAATTTGCACACGTTTACACTTTGGAGAAAGTATAACACTGCCAGGATGCATGGATGAAACTGTTCACTGTCAATGTATTAGTTTTGTTCTGTTCAGAGTCATGTTTAGGAAACTCAAATCACTTTAATGTCATGTTAATGGTCGGGAACGTTTGCGGGTTAATTAAATATTTGAAGCGGTCAACGCTGATTTGAACTCAACCAACCCCTAACCCTAACCACTCTACTCTAACCTTAACCGAATGTTGCTGGGATGTAGGACTCAAACCTCTGTCGTTCTGCCAGTTCTTTTTATACAGCCCAATAACACAAATCACAAGTTTGCCTCAAGGGGATTTATTATCTGTACAGCACACAACTCCCTCTATCCTCAAGGTATAAAGACCCACTGAAGGCGGATTCAGGAGTGTATCGCTTTGCAAAGGCATCATGGGATTCACTTGGCGGTCTACTCACCAGCAATACAAATACATCTGAATGAGGTTGAACATTTTTAACTTTAAACAGGTGGAAATGCAATGGGAAACTTTATACTGCGAAAAAAAGACAAAGAAACAGCGATGGCAGGAAGTTTTGAGTTAACCTATAGTAAATCACTTGATCTGTCTTTATTCTTTCTGTGGCGGCAGTGATGTTGCTCGATTTGCTTAAAAAAGGGGTCTTTTCCATTAGACCCTCAATTCAGATGAGGAAACTCAAGCACACCATTCACACAGGAAGCAGAGGTCCAACAACCGCAAAAAGGGAGTGAGATACAAAGACTATACGCACAAAATGTAGAGAGACACTATAGAAGAGGCTGAAATCTCCTGAAGGACAAAGATCCACATCTGAACATCTGGAATGAGGCACCAACAGCCACGGGGAGTGTCAAGGTCCTCTGTTGGAAACAATGGCCAGGATCAGTATGTATTTGCTCTGAGCTAGAGGATGTAAGGCTAATTTACAGTATGGAGTACACTATCACTGAAACCTGATGAGATAAGTTATGACAACAGAGCAGATCAGCTTCTCTTGAGATCTGTGCAAGTACTAAAACCAAGAGGATAACACTTGACCCCTAAAGGCCCAGTGTTCAAAATGTTCGGTATACTGATATCTTTACACATGAAAATGATAAAATCTTCAGTCAGTATCGTCAGATCTGGATTGAACGCTGCAAGATCAAGAAACTGTTTTCTCAACAATCCGGGAATAACTGAATGGTGCATTACATTCAGTTATAACTCCTGAATAAGATATTATTTGCCTCAGTAACAATCTACATTTCTATCTATTTTATTTTTCTTCAGCTTGGCAACTCTGACTTCTGTTTGTCTTGTCCATTTCTGTTGATATCCCATCCACACAGTGTAGTATATTAATTAAATAATAATACATATTGTCTTAGATATGATCAGCATCCTCATTTTCAAAATACTAAAAGTTGTTTTCTTTGTTCGTCTCTTTCTCTCCATGCTTTTGCACTTTTCCATCAGTCTCATCTGCCATACGTTTCCGCGGTGCCCTAGTCTCCGCCATCGCTGCAACTTTCCCCCCCTATTTTGTTCTTTCTCTCATCACGTGTCTTTAAACCACCTTGCGTTCTCTCCAGACTTCCTTTACGTCCCTTTATCTCCCCCCCCATCTCTTGATCCCACCGCTCTCTCTTGCTTCTCTACTGGAAATTCCCCAGAGTGTAGCCGTGCAGCAGGAGCACCAGGAGCTGCAGCAGCAGTGTTTGGGTCACACTGGTGAGGGGAAGGCACGCCACTGGCAGCTGGCCTACCACATTAGAAGACTTTGGTGTATGCATGTGTGTATGTGCATGTGTGTGTGTGCTTGCATGTGTGTGAGTGCATGCATGTGTGTACAATAATAAGAGCCCTGCTGCCTGTCAGCCACAAGGCAGCAGCTGCTCAGGCCCACAGATTAGAGGCTTGCACTGCACTGGATGCCCTTAGTGAGTGGTTAGATGGATGGATGAGTGAACGGATGGATGGACGGATGAATGGATGGATGGATGGTGGTGAGAGGCTGGGAACTTACCGTTCGTTAAGACACCTGCCAAGCTTTTCCATTCTAGCACAGCATGTATGCAATAATAATGGTGGGAAATTTACCACTTAAAATTCATCATGGTTCTTGGGCGCCTTATTTCAGACAGAAGAGGCAAATGCAGATTTCTCAAGTCGTTAATTTTGCCTCAGCTGTTTCTAGCGAGATATTTAAACTTTAATTCCATTAGTTGGTTGAAATCTTCATCTTCAAAACACATTTTAATGTAACCAGCTGACTATTTTATAAATTACAACCTGCTGATGGGTACATACATAATAGCATACTAACTCAGCCCTTTTTTAATGGTGCATTAAAAGACATGGAAAAATAATAAGCAGCATTACTTTGTATTGCAGGGTAGAACTAGTCAGCTTTAGTTTTATTACTCTGCTAGACTTCCCCAGATCCAGTAATAAGCAGGATAAAGTTGCTAATGTAACTCTGACATGGGGCAGGCCAGTCCTGAACAGGGCTTTTTTCAATAAAACCAGTAATGCACTCAAACCAAACCCTCTAGAGGGATAAATAGCACTACAGGTAAGAGGATTACTCGTTGGATTTAACATACTGCATCTTTAAAAGGACTTTGGGAGGACCAGTCCCGTTTGACACCATTTCATTAATCGTGTAAAGTAGCAAGTGACAAGTGACATTCCCTTTTTCTTTCCTTTCCTCTTTTTTGACTTCTTGACTGTCATGAACTGCACTGTCAAAGCACGTTCACATTTTCACTGACAGCCACAATGTGGTAATTATAGTCCATCGCCGGCTTTTAAAAGTGTCACTTGAAAATTGGCCTCCAGAGGATGAACATCATTGTTGGTCATTTGTTCAAATGCTTCCAACAACCTGTGTTTTCCTGACAAGCGTCTTCTTGCAATGTCTTTGAACCATGACACAAAAACCAAAAGGAGGTTAGGGTGCACGCTTGCATTGGGACACTCACGTGTACCGTAACAGTGATGTTTTCCTTACCCTCTACCACAAATATATTACATGATATTCTTTTTTTTTTTTGGCATTTTTGCCTTTATTGGACAACATTAAAGGAGGATTACTCTGTTTGCTTGGGTAGAACCTTTTTTTTTTGCCGACAGCTTTAGCAATTTTCAATTTTCACAATTGGAACATTTGATCAGGTGAATGTCTAAATTAATTGTCTTTATTTTTTGTACAATATAATACTAAGAAAGTGATTTGCGTAACTCAATATCTTCCCGCTTTCATTGAGATTACTTGCACCTTTGTTAGAATATCTTCCTGCTGCTTGAAATAAATTAAATACAGGGTAGAGCTTCAACATCTGCAAATCTTTCTTTCAAATTTTGGGGATTAAAAAGTTAATTTATCTTCACTCCTGTTTATCAACCCGACTGCAGCAGTGATCCACGGAGGTGACCGCCGTTGTCGGATGTTACTTACAGAGAGGAGTGGAGAAAAAGAAGAGAGAGAACCGGAGTCTCTGGTGAGTGCTGAGTTTAGTGATTGACAGTAATCTTGCTGTTTGAGGCGAATAAACACAAATGATCCCACGGTCGTATTTACTTTAAGTGAACACACCACAACAACAGACCATTGCTGATAAAAATCTACCCGAAGTAATTCAGGCACAAATGTTCACAGAAGAGGTAATGTTTTAAATTTGTATTCATATTAAGTTCAGCCTAATTCCCTGATTTAATCCTCACTCTCTCCCACTCTAAGCCTGGAAAAATATGGAAGAAATGGATGGATTTCACCAGAGAGGAATTCTTAATTGCTTTCTTTTATCTTGCAGCAGCAAAAAACAGCAAAGCTTCCTCTTGGCTTGCATATTATCTGTACCTCAGCTTGACACAAAGACCCATTCTATTCCTCTACCACAAAAAAACAACTAACACGGTGTAATTTCTTCGCACAGGCTGACTGCCAAATGACTAAATGACTAAACCAACCCACAGAAGTTGAATAAAAGACTTGCTTCACACATGCCAGTATAATTATACCAGAGCTCCAGGTCATACGCAATTTTGGGTGAGATGAAAATCCGCCCTCAGTTCAAATTTTTCGTCATTAATTTCAGACAGTGCCGTCTGTTTAAATGTCTCAACAAAGGCTCGATTCAGTTAGGAGTCTAATCCGCCATTGCTCATAAAATACTGTAACTGCAAACAAATTATGACAATGTAAGTGAATGGGAAACATGCTTAGTGGCTCATTTGATGTTTGAGCTTTTCCACACAAATGTAATCTTTATTGGTTTAGCGCCAAGTATTGATATAAAATGGCTCAATGCGAGTAAAAGCATCACTATAAAAATAGGACAACAATCCACAAAGACCGTTTCTCACTCATTTTGCTTTGATGACATAGCACAGCAGAGTCTTGTGTAAATGCTACCAGGCCGAAAACCTGTAATTAAAAGCTGTTCCTTTGGCTTACTGTCATTGCTGAAGTCTAAAAAAGCTTATTATTTCCAGCCAACAGTTAAAACTTGGATTCTATCACAATTATTTAGACTAGCGGAGATGAAGTGGATTCTACCAGCAGCCGAAGTCAAGTCGTCACACATCAGCTGCTCCTCTGCAATGACAGCCCAGTCACCAGAGAAAATGTTGGCTTTGTACATTCAATTTGTACCTTTAATGTCAAATATCATGTCACCATTTGTACATTTCATATCATATTATGTTCAGATTACATGCATGGTCTTTCTTACGGCTGGCCCGTTAGAGATCACTGTTCTCTTCCAATATCAGCCGGTAATTTTAGCAACCATCAGCCATGTTTTTGGTAACAAAAGCAGATATTTTTAAACGAGTCGTCGGAACATTTTCCAGCAGTGTTTGTGGTGACAAAACTAGGTATTTCAAGATCCGTTCTTACCTTATCAAAGTGTTTTTTGCTGCCTGTCCTCATCAGAAAAACAACCATACATGTCGACTGTGAAAGCAGCTATTTATAACGCGTATTTACATTTCTTGTTATTCGGCGACCGCTAGAGGCTGTCGAGGAAGTTAGGTAAAGTAGTATAAAGACTGACAAAGTCTGCAGAGGAAGGACAATGGGGACGGTTGGGTTAAACAAACAGAACTCACATCCAGGAGACTGCTTCTCGTGCCCGGTGTGAAACCAAAAGTCAACTGTTGGTTATTTAACTATACGTCACAGACATAACGCAACTTAAATTTGCTATAAACTAACCCTGCTGTAACACTACATCATGACGAATACGTTGATTGCTCAATGTAATGGATATAGACTAATGAAACCATCCACGGTCAGATTAGTTCCCTTGAAACCTTGCTTTTACAATTTTGTCTGCTATCGTGCACAAAATCTCCCAGGAAAAGGAAGGTTAACTGCCGATCTAGTCAGGTTGGCAACCTGGCACCAATTCTGTCTGCTTTCACATTTCTATTAAAGACTAAATGATTGAATAAACTCGAGATTTGTCCTGAGTTGTCTTTGCAATGCGTAGTTATCTGCCTTACATCCCACCTGTGCATAAAATCAGTTTTTAGGGTGGAATTCCCCTTTAGGCGGGCGGTATCCGTCATGTGCCAGTGAGGTATCCCCCTTGATCCTCTGTTGTGGTTTCTCTGGGTGAGATGAAGGCTATTGCTGTGACACTGGGAGGTAGGCGAACTCTTAAACGCTCCCTCCCTGTGTCTGATCTCTTTGTTCCCCACACACCGGCACGCGCGTACATGAATGCAAATCCACAGACACCAATGAACAAATGCGAGTACCTGCGAGCGCACACAAACTCGTACACACTCTCATGAACACACACGCCGTTTGTTGATCCCTGTAAGAGTATACTCTTTATGTCGTAACCCCAATAAAGGCACAGCCCTCCAGATGTCTGGTGTGTGTATCATTGTATTGGGCTGATCACGCGAGATGAATGCCCACTAGTGACATCAGACACACACACACACACTCACACCATGCTGCCAGAAGGTGCGATCATCAGTGGCTGAGAGGTGGTGAGATACCTGCAGTGGTTGCCTCATACAAAGAGGAATGCTGTTCATGAGACATCTGGTGCAGGTAGGTAGGTAACATGGTCAAAAAATGATGTCACCATGTTCAGGTGCTGGCGATGAAGAAGGGGGATGTTTCGTACACCTCAGGCTTCTCACTCAACACACAATGACATAAATAGTCTTATTGTCTTCGATATACAAGCACGTACACGAAAGCCCTGTAGATCATTTCTACATGTAACATTTTGGTAATACAATGGGTCCTGTTTTAGCCATGCCAGCAGCAGAGCTCTAACCCCTTGGTTCCACTGGTTTTGTTTCATCCTCCACGAGACTTCATATCCCGCCTGGAGTGTTTCAGGAGTGGAGGGTCATGCCTGCCTGATGTTGTTGACTTGCGCAGATTGTGTTTATTTCATCGTTTCTCCTTGATTTTTGTCTGTTTTAAGTGTGTTAATATTTCCGACTCTGTGGTGCTATAAATCCAGAGTCTGCATAGTGTGTTTTATTTTGAAAATTGACCGGATGCACTGTTGTGAGAGCCGCTTCTGGAACGCTGCTGAGACGTGCAGTTTGATGGAAACATGAGCGTTGTCTAGAACGGCCGTGATCAGCTCCGGCAACCGTATCGCCCCCCGTAATATAGGCGTAAGGCTTTATTCAAACTAAATCAGGCACTGTGTGTTTTCTTTCAATCTGAGTGTGGGGAATACTTTAAGGCTGCTGTTGCAGACTAATAAAATGCAGCAGCCCCCTGGCAAAAGGTAGAAACATTAAATACAGCCTGCTTCTATCACTGGATGACATTACACATTTGTTGTCAGGGTGAAACAGATACTGTCATATAGGATGATAAAGACACATGCGCAAACGTTCAGGGCTACGCCAAATTGCTCCAATTTCTATTATGTTGACTGAGGCCTCAAATGACATCTTGTTGCCACAAGGCCACGGAAGCAGTGGAAGAGAAATACTCGAACTTGCTGTGGATGTTGAAAGCCTCTTTCGAAGACAAGTTGTTGCTCCCAAGTTAGAAATGGAAACTGGGCACTGTCCAGTTCTCGGACCAAATCGTGATACTCTCCCAGTTGGGTGACAGAGTCAACTTTTGTCCTGTCTGAAATATCTCAACAACCACAGGATGAAGCCTATTCTCCTCCTCCTAAAACCATTAGAAGGTAAAAGTTTTCGCTGATCCTGTGAAAAATGTCTATTAAATTGGCACAACATTTTGTAATATTCATGGTTCAAAGATGATGAATCGTAACTGAAATGATCCCCTTGACCACCATGAAACTGACACCTTGTTAAGAGGGATATATCTCCACACCTTTGGATTGATTGCCATTGAATGTTGTACACACATTCATTCATTGAACCATTCATCCTGCAAAACCAGTGACATTCCCGCTAGCCTCAGATGTTTCTGCTAACACGCTAAACTACATCGAACCTGATGCGCAAACTTGCAAAGCATTATCAGCGTGAGCATGTTAGCCTGCTGCTGTATGCTCAACGTACCTCTGTTTATGCTGGAAGTACGGCCTCCCAGAGCCACATAGCTGAAGTGTTGGCATGTAATATCCCCTTAAACTATAATGGCTTTTAAAGTGATCACAGTTGGGGCCCACACAAAGTTTGTTTCTTAACATTTGTGCTACACAACACCCACTTCACGAAGCCATTATAACCTCATTTTCAAAAAAACTTTGTTTTTCCTTGTACAGTCCAACACAAGCTGTCATTTCTTGATTTCATCAGATTTCAGCCTCATTTTGGGGGTGGATATGAAGGACTTAGTGTATAGAAGGCCAACAGAGAAAAAGAAAATACCTTGTCATATTTAGCAACTTTTGTGTAGCTATTAATGACTATCATTGATGACAACCCTTATCCAAACACAGACTGTGGGTGTAGAAGTCTTTGCCTACTTGTGGCTCAGGTCCCATCCTCCCACTGGGAGGTCTGCAGGGATACATTCTTGTAAAAGATTGTATATGTGTGCACATGTACATATACAGTACATGTGCACACACACACACCCGCCTTCAGCATGGGGCAGGTTTGAACACCGCGGTAGCACTGAAGCCCTGGCACTCCCCATCTGACATGTTCAAATCTGTCCTCATCACTGATTCTCCACTTAATCTGCACCTGATCACCTCAGTCTGTCACATCAAAAAGAGCAGGGAGGAGTGTCCCTCTATTATTTAATACCAGAGGTCAATAACCTTTGAGCTCGCCCGATAGAGAAGGGCGCAGCATGTGCAGGTTAAAGTGGTGGCGGTTGCGGTGGGGACATGAAACAGGAGTTGTGAGCGCCAGTCACACCTGTACGAAACAGAAGGTGAAAGTTTTAAGCTACATTCCTTTACACTCTCCCCTTTAGTTAAAGTGGAATGTACTGTATATGCTGGATGCATGCAAAAAGGGAGAAACTATGTTTAACATAGTTAGCAATTAGAGGCGCAGTCATGCACGTTGCAGTCCAAAAATAAGCCGCTTCTGTTGAAAAAAGCAAAACAAAATCATAAAAAATAAGTTTATTTTAATTGGAAAATTGGACAACTATTGTCAGAGATAGTGATGTGTTCTCAGACGCCAATGATTAACTGCATTTCTCAGCCTCAAACATTGAAAAGTAATGTAAAGATTTACAGTTTTATAAGTAGAACCATTGAACGTGTGTGGCAAAGATAGACGGAGCTGAGGAATTTAAGCACATAGTAAGTAAAATAAGGCCAAGTGATCCAGCTTGTTCCTGGCATTGCTACCCACGTCGTGCACCACAGTCTGCAGACAGGGTTGCCCTGCGGGATCATGGGAGAGAAAAAGGAGGGATGGACAGGAGGGAACGGAGGAGGGAAGAATGTGAAGAATGAAGGGTGAGCTCAGACCGGCAGGTCTGTGCAGAGACAGCATGTGCAGTGAACTCTATGTAAGGTACTAGAAATGGCCTCAGGACACATCTTTGCCTCCGCCTTGACACAAAGAACTTGCTACTGATTAACCTACATCTAATCAGCTCCAACGCCCAATGTTCGACACTGTCTCCGTCCGCAGCGCTCTCATTTCGACTGTCAAGAAAAAAGGCGGGTGATTTATCTGTCTGTCTCGACAGCAGTAAATCAATTTAAGAAAGAATGAATTAAAATGTACTGGAGGGAAGGTTGGGTGCTGTACTTGCTCTAAAGCACAATCATTACTGTAACATGCAGATTATTTTAACAACATGTCTACTAGAGGTGGGAGAAAATATCGATACAGCAATATATCATGTCGTTTAGGTATAAAGATGCGTTTGTAGTCCACGAGAAGTCCACGAGTTTTGAGGGCTGTCCAAACCCATCATTTATCCAGCCCACAATGGCTCTCAAGTGCACTTTCTACACACTTCCAGAGAGTCCACTTGGGCAGTGGACTTCACCAGACTATGGCCGTGACAATGTAGAACTTGTTATGATTCTGTAAAACAATTACTTTATTGAAATGTTACTTAATCGTCTAGGCCAGAAATAATATTTAACCGCATCATGATAATATGTAGAAAGTAAAGGTTGTAGAGGTTTTACAGTTAACATCACGGTGGGTACAACTGAAGTCCAGGTCAGTGTTTTGATTTGTTGAGGAAGCTGTCGTGTTTTATGCAAAAACAGACCCAAACACAAGACACACACGGAGGCAGGAAGGTAAAGGAACAAAAAGTGAGGTTAAATGCTGATAAGCAAAGTCCAAAATCCAAGTAAAAAGAGGGCAGGCAGAGGAAAATATCACAGGAACGCAAAAAGACAACAGGCACAGGAGACAGGTGGACAGAAATGGGAACCAACAAAGAATGAGGGACCAACACTAAACTAATGAGTGGATGAGGTGCAGGTGGAGAGACACTGAGAGCAGGGCAGTGCTAACAAGGCCAATTAAGGTGATGCAATGCAGGTGTGGAGGGAAAACAGCCTGGGGAGGAAGACAGGAACACTGGAAACAGCACAAGATAACACAAAAACCAAGAACACACACGAAACACAAATAAACGAAGACAGAAATGAAGGACCATAAAACAACCCTGTGGTGGAGCTAACAGTACTTATTGCATTACTTGCAGCTGACAACTGATTGCGATTAGGTCTCAGTGGCAAAGGAATTCAGAGCTGCAGTTGTAATGCTTAAAAGCTTGGAGACCTGGAGGAGACCAAACATCTAACGTCTTAAAGTCGAGCTGAAACGGAAGATGGTTTTCCTTGTTGCTACAGCAGCCGATGTTGCAGCGACTACTGTAGCAACACGCAAAGCCATCCGTCAATCAGGAAGCTCTGTAAATCAGCGAGGGTTCAGGCAGAGCAGCTAGAGGATATTAGAGGGAAAAACCAGAAAACATTCAAGAAAACTTTCTTTTAAGTCCTCATCAAGGCCATGTATACAGCTGAGAACAGTTTTGGTAATGACCGTGATTGAGGCCATTGTCGTGAAGTCAACGATAAAGAGTTTGACCTTCATTGCAACGGATAACTGGAATTCCTCTGCGGTGTTGATCTCCAGCAAAACTGCACCATAACGTCTATATGGCACCGTCCTAAGAAGATCAGTTGGTATGACGGTGTCCTTGCTTAACAATATCTGTATCCTGATGAGGATGTGAATTAGTTCAATTTAGGGTTTTCAAGGTGCTACTATGAACAAAACCTAAGCAAAACATCCATATGTCTGGTCGATTTGCATGTTTACGGTTGCATATAGATGGTTACATGGCGTAACTCTGGTTGCTTTAACACTTGGAGCTCACTTACTCGTGCTAAACAGTTCAAAATATGCAATTTCTGCTGGATAAGCCAATCATGCCAGACCACCAACTCTGCACACACCACTGAGTCACTTTAACTCCTCCGTTGATCCTCAGAGTTCATTATCGTCCTTTGATGCACTACAGGTCACAGGAGAATAAGTCATTACAAGGCTACAAATGAGAAATCACCAACAAATGCAGTCATTTGGCTAACCACTGGCTGTCAGATCTGTCTACAGAACCATACACACCCTTTCTCTGAGGCTTCAAGTCTGGTCTGGTAGAAGACCGTGGGCTGCAGTCTATCATGGGTCAGTAGAAGTCAAGAAGAAGGTAGGAGGTGGAAAGGAGAAGGGACATAAAACAACCCTCTGAAGAACTGAAGATTAAAGGGTACCACTGCTTGTCCCTCGTTGCGTTATTAATGCCGAAATTACTAATTATACTGTCTCAGATGTTTTTAAGGCTCGGTTGATGATGCAGCAATTTAGCCTGTTTGGGGCAGATAAGTGATCAAAGCGGGACGACCGCCAGGGTCGTACAGGGGAAGGCTGTGGTCCATACAGCTATGAGCAGAGAAAAAGAGAGAGAGAGAGAGAAGGAAGAAGAAGAAGAAGAAAGAACCTGTAAATGTATGAGACAGTTTAGTTTTCAGGGTAAAACTGTTGAAATTTCTGTTGTTTTTAGAAGATTTGATTGCATCATTAATGTGAAGTCAAGGCATCAAGAAACTGAACTTAAAGCTTGAGATGAAAGGGGTTTTTCAAGCTAAAATGTGCTTAACTGACATGAGAGTCCGGTATGTTTCAACCTGGGGATTAATTGTGGCCATTCTGACTAATGGAGCTGGTTAACTTTGCATTCATCACTTGTATTGTACAGATTTGTGAAATGCCAAAACATAACACCACAACCTTTAAAAGTTATGACTTTGGTTTACATCAAGAAATTACTGAAATTAGATTGGATTACCTTTTGTGGCTACAACTACAATATATCTGCGGGGCAACTTGTGGCTAAGCAAGCTCACTGACTATTAATCTGCAGTAATAACAAAGGCTTATTGCATATTATTTCATACACAGCATTCGTCAATTTCATGAGGTAAGTAAATGAGGACCAGACTTCTGAAAGGATTTACGAGCATTGTGTGGGTTAAAGTGCAGCCAGGCTCTGTCTTATCTTTCTGGCTAATTCTGGGGAGCTGAAGCATAGTAACCACTGAAATGGTTATCAGAGCAGCAAATTGTTTTTTTGTAACAGCTGGGATAACATCAAGGGTTTCTTTTTTGCTTCTGAGCTTTGGAGGGCGATGACCACAGAAACGTCACACACAAATGCATGTAGTTGAAATTATATAGTGAGGTAAACAAGCTTTGGGAGTAATATACTCGTTTTGCTGGAGGAAGTGGCAAGTCCAAAGAGAAGTATAGTGAATGCACCAAAACTATGTGGTTAGGTTTAGGAAAAGTTCATGGTTTGGGCTCAATTAAGTACATCAGTTAGATAAAAGTTATGTTACATTCATGATGTCATTTATGAGCGTTTAGTTAATACCAAAAAAAAAAAAATCTGTTGACACAAACAGCGGTCTTCAGGGTCAAAGTCCTATGTTTGTTTCTATCCACCCCACCTCCTCAGTCTTCTGACTAGGTTGTTCTTTATTCTAGATAGTCCGACGTCCTCCTTTGCTACCTTCGTAAGTACTAGAGCCACTAGAGGTCGCTTCCCAGGAATAAACGTTAATATGGGATTAAGACCTAAGATAAAAAATATCTGAATCTTCCTTTACCTGCAAAGTTTTCCCCAGAAATAGTTTTGTGCTGAAGTGGCGTTACCTGAGACATGCATATTGTCTACCTGTCAACAGTGTAGGAGGCCAGAGGGTGCTTTTGCCTGTTGACTCACAACTTTCTAAAACACCCAAGATTCTTGATCATGAATAGCATGAATAGTGTGAGATTATCACAGAAATGTCAGTTCAGCCCTGTCCTGTAAAATATTAAAAAGCCAACTTCAGATACATAAAAAAAAACAGTAGGTGGATGTTGATGAGGGCTTTAATGATGCCCAGAGGAAGGTTTCCAGCTATTCAAGTGAATGCATGACAGATGAGGAAAGAATGTAGAGATAAAAGCCCAAACATTAATGACCAAACATCAAGTACATTCCTTTGTTTGCGGGCAATAATCAAGATATCAGTCTCAGATGTTTGTTGTTTTTTTCTATTCAGCTGAGATTTGTCCTCTAAGGTTAAAGGAATAGTTTGACATTTTGAAAAATACACTTATTAGGTTCAAGGTGATTTCTTTCTATAACCCTGGGTTGCATAATGAAATGAAAGATTATAGACTCCACATGTATACAGTTATTTATATACATTTATACATTAGCACATATACACCCAGGAAATAATTCTGTAGTGTATTTTATAAACTTGCGTCTGGGTGAATGTAGACAGCAGCAACAAGGTGGTAATGATAGCATGGTCGGCATCTTCATATTAAAAGTTCAACATCTGGGAAACAAGTCCATTTACTTTGATTGCGTGTGAACACCAAGCATCAATGATATAAACACAGAGTCCACCTTCCCTCATCCCGCTGTAGTCCCATGCCCCAAGCCGCACGCTGAGTGCACCTTGATCCGAGATGTTGTGGTGGAGCCAGATCTCTGTAAAGATGTGGACACAACAGTCTCTGATTTCGTGTCGTTTGGCCAGCTACATTTGTCCGTTTTATTTTCCTGTGACTGGACACTAGCCAGGAGCAGCCTTAAACCCAAACTGGATTAGCATGGCTCCCATTCTGGATCTCTCCCCTCTCCTCCTTGGAGCAGTGCAGCTGGTCACAATGGATGGTTGAAGTGATTGTCTCAAAGTCTGCTGTTCTTAATCCAGAACCCGCACTTCCTTCTCCAATGCTGGTGGATTTATTTATATCGTGGGTAATACTTGTTTCAGCAATAATGCTGAGAAAATAACAGTTCAAAAACAGTTACCAGCTGCTCTATCTGCGCTGTCATTGCCAGAGAGAGAAAAGCTTTCATTACGTCTAGAAACAGCTCACTAACTAAATGGTTGCGCTCAACACATCCTCATTCCTAAATGACTGAATAGGTTGAAGCACTCTCTTGGAGAAAGTCTTGTGCTCATTTGGCTAAACCATCTGTCCCCAACCTCTGCCCTATGTGGACCTTCTCGCTCTGTATACTACTTTGCCTGACTTCCTCCTTTGCTGCTGTAATAATTTCAACATAAGTGTCTGACATAGGCCTTTTTCAATCTACATGCTTATCTATACTTTTGTCCTCACATAAATATAAGTGCTGTCCTGATTCAAAGTCCAAGTATTGCCATACTTTGCTGTGTTGTAGGCGACTTTGTTGAGCTCAATGAACAATATTTCAACCAGTTCTAGATGAATCAGTGGAGCTAAAGGTTCCTCCTGGGAAAATCTGCTGGACCAGAGAGGTTGGCCCTCTTCCATATATAGCCGTTCTTGTGAGGAAATGTTTGACCCTCGCTGATCAATATTTTAGGAAATTGCTCCTTGTGTCAGTCCCCATCTCCCGAGCTGACAAGGACGTGATCGCAGTATGTGTGTGTGTGCGCATGAGGCTTGAGTTAAAGTGAATCCGTCAGCAGGGCCATAGCATTTCTCCCCACCATCTCATTCCCTGTCAGGCTTCAGGAAAGTGGAACTCAAATCCAATGGAGCAAGTGTCAGCTTAGGTCGTGCGGAACATGTTGCAAATGGTGTTAAAAGCATGTACTCGTTGGCCTCCGTTCTCAATAATTAATGCGAGAAGAACCACAAAAAATGATCCCTGTTTCCCCTTCGATCCTTCCCTGGTGGAAGAGAGCATGAATTAGTAACACAGATCAAACTGCAGTGTTAGCGCAGATCAAGTATTTGTAAAGAAGCTGAAAGGACTATATACAAGAGAGGCCCTATGAGATAATGTGGTTGTGCCTTGCCTGTTCCCTGTTCCTGTCACATTGAATTTTAATTTGGAATGGAGCAATTCTACAAGGTATAAGAATGATGAATTAGTTATCAAAACTCAGGACCTATCTTTAGACAGAACTGCTTGAAAAAGAGTTTTAAGGAGCTGTTTTCCGAAAGTTAAAACTGAAATATATGCATCATCGGTTTGATGGAGATTATTATCTTTAAAGTCACTGAAAAATCACTTTATAGCAGATAACTTTCAAGATTTGTTTATTTTGTCATTACACAACACAGGGTTGTACAACGAGGTTTCAGTTGTAGTTGTAAGATTATATAAATGGATGAACCAAAAAATAAATCATTGAAGTAAGTAGCTATTACTTCCCGTGGGGTGCAGAGGATGACTTTCCCACATCTCAGGCTAAGGAAAGAAACACTGTAGTCTGGCGGTATGGCAGTGGATACTTCTGTAATGCTTGCCAGATGGCAACAGGGTCAACAAACTGTGGCTGGGGTTGATCTGATCTTTCAGTATCCTTTGGTTCTTTGGCCTCTGTGCCAGCCACTGATATGACTCGGTGATGCTCGTTAGACGGGTACCCCTGAGGCAGAGCCTTCCCGTCCTCGGCTGTGCACATACCATGCCAGTTTGTGATGCTCTTCGAACTGATTTAAACTCAGAGGGTTGGTCTGCTTTAGCTAATTGGATTAAACTTATCCACTTGTGTGGTCCTTTCTGATCTAGCCTCAGTAAAGGCCATCGTTGCTAATGCGGTATGTCTAAAATAACAGACAGGGACAGCAGTGCTTCCAAACTCTACCATAACATGCATTTTAAACATTCCCAAGTGAATTCGGAGTGACTGGTCATGAGCAATCCATTAAGAGTAAGCCATGCAACAGAAAAAAAGCATTAGCAAATATTATAGTACTTTGCTACAACTCCCCATATTGCTTGATGGTTCTCTGGGCAGCTCAGTGTGACCAGTTTTGTCATGGCCTGTAACTAGGATACAGTTTTTTCCCCTTTCCTTGTTTCCCAGTGTTTGTCTCTCTTGTCTGTGTGTGCTGTAGTTGTGTGTCTCTGCACAAGACTATCAAATTCATCTCACCTGAACCAATCTACTCCCCCTTCTGATTGCATGAGCTCACCTGTTACTCATCAGCGCATCAGCCTGCAGTATTTAAAGCCACTCGTCGCCAGATTGTTCAGTCTATCTATGTGGTAACCGACATTAAGTCCTCCTGGTGCTTTTTGATTGTTTTGTTTTTGACCTTCACCAACTGATCTCCAGCGCTCCAGGCCAACATCCCATCCTGCTTGCCTGCCCACTGATCTCCACTGCCTGCCTGCCTCTTATCACCTCAACCTTTATGGACAAAACCTACAGACAACAACATCATGGAACTATTTACATGATTCCTCTCACTTTCCTGGCAGTTATTGTAGCTAGAAGTGGATAAAAAGCCTAATCCAGTTTACTTTATTCACCACAACTGCCTGAGGAGATGCTACATCTTGGCAGAACCAAGGAACCTAAAAAAGAAGGATGGGCCATTACTTCACCAAGTCTAATCCTAGCATCTACGTTGATGACTTCTGATGAAGAAATGGCTCCAGAAAATGAAAGAACACACTTCAGAGAGTAGGTTAATGATTTTGTCTGGGAAAGGCTTCGGTTCAGCGATATTTGGTCAGACTGGCCCCGTTTGGTCACAATATTATCAGCCCTGTCTATCATTTGGGGGATAAAAATCAGTCATTAAGCTACCCTCTGAAGTGCGAAGTTACATTTTCTGGAGGCTTTTCTTCATCAGAAGTCATACCATGTAGATATGTTGGGTTTTAGCGTGTCTCTCCATGCATCTCACGTAGACTTTATCACAACTGTCGCCGCAGTCTGGCACCAAAGCAAGATTTGGTGATGTAATGAGTCTTCCTTCTTTTTTAAGTTCCTTGGGTAGAACAAGGAAGTCATTCTTACACCAATGGTCAGATGATCAGTCACACACTGTTGTCGTCTAACGTGATACTGCTGATCGTTAATACTGCTGCTGTTGTTTTGCATGACTCGCTGTTTGGTGCATATGGCATGCACCCTCGGCATAATGTGGATTACTGTTATAAAACAGTATTCAATGTTCTTTCTCCTGGGTTTGCTTGTAGGGACTGGTCCCTCACATTTGTTCTTTTCAATCCACCCTTGAGGGAAAAGGAAAAGGGAACATTTATGCCCCATCAAGCTTGTAGCAGCTAGCTGCCTGTCTGTCTCCTTATCTTCAGCTTCCTGCACATCTTTCTTCATCTTCACGCCTTTCTCTTTGTCATATTGTCTGCTTGCTTGTACTGTAACTCTGCCTGACCATCACCGTATTGCTCTCGAGAGTCATTCACCAAAGAGAGATTTGGTTTACTTCACTGCAGCAATGGACCGCCTTAGTCTTTTGGATGGTTTTATGCATTTCCTGGTCAAAGTAACAAAAACAATTTAAACCACAGAAACCACCAAGAATGACAGATAAGTCACTGGATCTGAAAATACTATTCACAAAAGCCACAATGCACACATGACTACGAATATGTATAAAGACCGGCATGCATAAATGCTCACGCACACACACATGCACACAGTGTGAGGTATGCTCTCTCCTGCTTTTTCTTGCACACATACTTGACATAAATATGCCCAGCAGTCACAAAAACACTGATTACAGTTTTCACACTGTGGTCTTGTTGCTCTTAGGAATATGCAAAATTTATGCCTTTAATTAGTTTGTTTACTCAGAGGATAATTGAGTAATAAAAACGTTTTTAACACTCATCTCAGAAAACAACAATAACAATTAAGCAATTAAGGTTAAGATTAATGAATATATTCGTTGACAGTTCGGTATGCAGCGCCAAAGGACCGAACATGTCAGTGTCCTGGGAAAACCTTTTTGTTTTCAGAACAAACTGAGCAAACAAATATTTCGATTTTCGCAATCGCAATTTACCGTACAGATGTTGATTTAGGTAATGCATTGGTTTTCCAAGCCGCTTTCGCTCTGCACCGTGAAGACACCCACGTCACTCCATGTTATTTACATGCATAGTGAGTGTCCATTTAGGCGTCATTGCAAAACAGCCCGACCTTGTCCTCGAAAAACGTTTAAGACTGTTTAACAAGTGATGCAGACCTGCTAGTTCATGCCAAGGGATCATAAGATAATAAATCTCATTCACCAGCATAATGTTGTTTCAGCTCAAATCTGCAGTCACTTCGAGACCTGCTCTCTATCAAAATAACAGCCACTGTTCAAATAAACTCAACACACAAGCCCAGGCCTGGTGTTCCTTTACAGGCCAGAGCTATTCTCATGAAGATGAATGTTTATTTTTTTTCTTTCACGGTAATCTGATATTAAAGAAGTATTTATCGAGGATTACAACATCTGTTCAGGCACTGAATGGTTATGTGATCATTTGACATTTGTTTCTTACCGTGCGAGATGAAATCATTACAGCAGATACAAAACAAGTGAGTATTTGATTCATTTCAGCTGAACTTTGATTTGGCTGCCATTTAAGCCCACCGCTGGAAGAACCCAGCAGGGATCTCAGCCGGTTCTTCAGTGTTTGCATCAGGTCGATGTCAACGCATAATGCCGAGCACACCCCGCCACTTAAACGCATGTGTGCCCCGCAAAAAGTAACACACATGCTTGCATAAACAAACACGCACATGCAATTGGCACACGGTGTTGCCACCAGCAGAACACATCCGCGCATTAACTATTTATACGCGTGGAGAGGGAGATGAAGAGCATGTTCACTTACATCAGTGCACTAAAAGATTCACTATGCTTGCTTAAGTCAACATACAGATGGTGCACCAGAGAGGAGGAGAGGCAAAGGAAGCTGTCTTTTTTTCTCCCTGAATGTGAGCAGTATGTTTGGATAAGAATAGAACCGCATGATTCTGAAATAGCACCTTTTTACTGCACATCTGTTTACTTTGAAAGTGTATCTCTTGCATTCTTACACTTGACTTGGTGACTTCATCACTTCCCTCAGGGCACAGAATATATAAGTGAGTCAGGACGCTCAACAGGATTTCTCTCTGCACGCAAGCAGCAACTAGTAAGGGAGGGTCTACACTTGACCACAGACTTGTGGTCTTATCTTGTCTGGGTATATCTTTCGAACCAAACATTCAGGCTATGTGCCGTGAAACGTAATTACTGTAATAACTGTAGTTAGAACGGAAAGACCACCTATTCCAATGTGAGTGTTTTTTCTGTTGGTTTTCAGTCGGTTTGGAGAGAGTAAAAGCTTCTGCACACTTTCTCCGCAGCAGATTTGTTGTTTATCAGCTGATCTTTCTGTCAAAGACCTTTAAGGCATGCAAAATACTTGAACCCAGAATAAATACAGCATGTCCTCCCTCAAAAATGTTCAAAAACCAGATATATACTTGTGTCAAATAAGAGGATCTATTCACTCCTTTTTAGATTGTTTAGACCATAATCATGTACATGTAAAAGAAAGGCGAGATGTTTTACATTTACAGTTTTATAATCAACACTTTCTCACTCCCAACTTCTCAAATTCTGCAGCTTGGTCAGTGGCCTTAAGATTCAAACTATGACGCTCTACTCACCCCTAACGTTGTCTTGCACCTAAAATATGTTATATGCAATGTCCAGTTACTCTTTTGAAATAAAGGCTCAAGTTAGCCAGAATATGTAATATACAACGTTCGGTTAGACTTTCAAAATAAAGCTTGTGACTTCTGGAAGGTTAATGTTGTCAAACGGTCATGGTTTGGTTAGGTTTAGGCACAAATACTACTCGGTAAGGATTAGGAAAAGATCAAATATGGGGTAAAATGCCTAATATAGTGCCTTAACTCACATAACTTTCGTAACATAATTTTTGTAATTAACAAACGTTCACTTGCTGATGTTATATTAATTAAAAACAAATTACTCTTGATACTTGGTCACAAACGGGATGCCAAACCCGCTTTCCAGAGGGAACGTCCTGTAAATTACCTACAGTACCCAACTACACCCTGACTTGGACTTTCTCGCACTTTATACTAGTGCACTAGAGGGGTGTTTCAAGAAGTGATGGTATGGGGATAACTACAGTGTCAAACATAGAAGCTTCAATTATGTGACCTCATGTTCGCTGTGTTATACAAATTTTAAAATAAAAGCAAAAAACAGGCTGCACATGTGATGTCTTCTGTTGCTCTAGAGGATGACACTGAAAATAACCATGATTATGTCTTAAGGGTTCTGTTTGGGCTTGGGAGACTACACATTTTTAACAGAAAGCCTGGGTTACAATTTGGAGGTGTGGATGTTGTGATAGCCATGCAAGATCTAACAACACTGATGGGTTGTATTATGGTACATCCGGGATCCAGTTTATCCAGGGCCTGAGCCATAGAGAGCCAAAATAAAACCGGATTCTTCCAGGTTCTGTTCCAAAAGTAAGAATTAACAAGTAACAACATATAACTGAAAAGATAGTTTTGGGACTCCCTCCCTTATGTGGCTCCCTTCATAGGACAATTATTTTTGAACCAAGTGACGATGACATATATACGCACATTTTTCATGGGATATGGTAGTTTGTTCAGTGCTCACAAAGTCATTATTGTTTAACGTTGTTAGCAACTGCTGTCGTGGATGACGTTATCTTCTGAAATGCTGAATGAGAATGACTAGTGGAAAAGAGGCTGACGTCATGACTTCGACTCTAAACTTGAGACAAAAAGTCAGCATACCTCAAACTGTGCTCATTCTTTTTTATTGCATTTGTCTTTTGTGAGTCTGCTGAATCTCTGGAGTGCACTGCCCTTCAGTAGGCATCAGAAATAGCAACACAGTCAGTCTTCAAGGACCACTACAGGTACCACTGTACTTGTAACTAATGCAGGAAGTTAGAGATTTGATGTTTTTGACAGTGGACCGTCTTTATTTTCTACTGTTTGACAACTTTGTTTCATTCCTTTGTGAGTAAAAGATCAGCTAATAAATGTGGAATCTGCGATGGCAAAACTGTGAGGAAGCTGTTGTTGTGCTTAAACAAAATAACCTTGGTACAATATAAAATAATAGTTATTCTGAATATGTGTGTTCCCACAGGAAGGAAAGTTCTGACCTCTGAAGTAATACTACCATAAATATACAGGCATAACGTACCTGAGGGATTCATCATCATTAGTGTGTTGACGTCAGCTGACAAAATAAACATAAAACTGTTCTTTTACCAAATACACTGCTTTCATGTATTTTATTATTCATCACATTGAAGCCCCTACTGTATGGCCACATTATGGTCTTTCTTTATTGTCTTACAAATATTAAGTTATCCACAAAAATAAAATAACTTAGATAATAACCATATTAAAACATAAAAATACATACATACATTACATTTATGACATGAAAAAAATGCATATTGCTGATATCTCCCAGAGTTTTCCTGGACACAGTTCTGTATGTGCAAACTACTTATCAGAATCAAAATAATCTGTAACACTGGAAACATAATCCCAGATTCTTTTTTTTTTTTCCTCTGCTTTCAACACAGAAACATATTTGCTTGAAATAAATTACGTCTGATAAGGAGCCTCACTCATACAAGATTCTCGAGACCAAATACAATCTTCAAAATGTGCATAGGTAGAAATCCATATCAACTTTGCTATTTATATACTTTGACATCAGATTATCCCTATTTGCACACATCGAAGAAGTGTGAAGACGGTGAGTGTAGATATATCACAAGAAGCTTACAGTGTTGCACATAGTACAATGCATCACAAAACAGGAGGACTGATGAACGCTTGGCATGTTTATAGTGCGGGGAACTGAAAACTGGCACTTTAAATGTATCACTTATTTGAGTGCAGCATTATTCAGTTTTATTTACAATGCTGTTCAGATCATGCTGAAGATGCAAACTTGTTGAATTAAGGTCTACTGTGCACAGTACTCTGGCAGTCCTCTTACATTACATACCACAGACAACATGTGGGACATTTTGGACAAACATCAGGACAATGGATCTGTGCTGTGTTTGAGGGAGGCTGTAGTGTACTATTTCAGGTGTACGAGCTCTGGTCACAATGGTTTTCAAACAGCAATTTTCACATGGATTTCACAGAATTAACCTCGTGGTGTACAGGGCAAGTGTTTGTTCTGACTCTACTGGAAGCTGTGTGAACTCTATTTTACCACCCTCTATTAGCGGAAAGGAAATGCTTTCGCTGTAAGGGTCTGATGAGGTATCCCAGGACGTGGCACCAATAATCAGACCTTTACCTTCAGCTTTCGGCACTCTGATTTGTCTTTGCTGTGACTTCCTCTTTTGCAGTGACCATTATTTAATAAACATTTGCTCCTTTAATGCAGTCTTCTAATTGAAGTAGTCCAGTCTGTAGGGATGTCACGATTTCGATTCTCAAAATTAAAGGCAGTATCGGCAATTCTTTATTGATTTGCTCCCAGTTTGTTTCCTCAGGACAGGTTTTACAAACTGAATTTCTAATTTGTGTTACTGACTGATAAGGTGGTGACAACACAATGATATCAGGTACATCTAGCTTTTTACAAGAAAGGACGCTCACTATCTGCTGAGTGCGGTGTTAATTTACTGCTAATGCAAACAAGCATTTCCTACAGTTGCAGCTTCACATTAAAAGCATTTAACTGGTGAAACACATTTACTTTTATTTTGGAGTACGCTAGTCATAGGAAATGCAAATGTTAAATATGTCAGGGAGTACTTTTATAAAAGTCTGTGGGAGTAATGAAACAAGGAGTTGTTAGATGAAGAGCTGCAGCCGACGGGCTGCACACCTCCAACTTCTCAGTGAGTTAACCAACTCTTTTTCCCACATTAACGTTATCAGGTTCCCTGTTAGCACTGGGTTTTAAATCCTAAATATTGTCAAATAATCCTCTGCCATCATCTTGTCAGTCAACTCTCTGTCCTCTCGTCATATTGCAGCTGAAATGTGACTCCAGTTACAATGTGTTGTGACTCTGCTGCTGGCCCCGCTGCTGCGCAGTGTAGATGCCTGTGACAGTTTGTAATTATAACGTCTGACTAAGTATTTATTTAAAAGAAGCATTGAAAATGTAAAGACAGTTGTCAGGGCATAAAACCAATGATGTGTTGATCTTTACAAATCCAGATGCAAGTTAAGCAATAGCATGGCCGTCAGTTCTGAAAAAAGAAATGAATCCAAAAATGAATTGAATTGTGACCTTAAAAATTGAAAGTCAAATCGAATTGTGGATTTGGAGAATCCTTACACCAATTGTCTTCATTTTTCCTCTTCTTTTTTTACCAAAATGTGTGAATGTATTGATTGAGGGGTGTCATCACTGTCAGCAGGGTTACACATGATGCATACAACATAGTGATAGTGATTGATACAGATGTAATGATTCCCTGATGTACTTGTAGCTGTTACATGATAGTTGCTATAAACATTGAAATGTCTGAACTGCCCTTGAACAAGGCACTAAATCCTTAAGTGCTCCTGGTGTGTTAGGCTGTGTCAAATCCTGTGCATTGTGAGTCCTGATGTGTGAAAGTATCTACTGTATACGTGTCCCTGTACGCATTAGATAGGAGACATGGCAAATACTGTGTAACATTTAAGCTGTAAGTCATTGTATAGGTTAATGAGGGACTACTGTATAATGTATGATCTGTTTGAAATCAGATCAGATGTCTTCCCCATTGTTTGAGCTTCATGGGACATAGACATCAGCTCTTCCACCTAACATATTGCTGGTGCTATGAAGCAACATTATTTTCTTTCTGCATGCAATCTACTGCTCATTCTCAGCCTCCTCTTTGCTCACCTGAATCTCATGCACGTCAGTACGTCAGTCAACATATGCTGATGAAACAACAATAATGTGTTGTTTTTCATATCTGGAGCTTTCGGGCATTTATCTGATTTAACTGCGGTCCTTTGTCTCAAGAGGAAAGCAGTAAACATCCAAGCTCTCTGAGTTGTGGCAGCTTTAGACATATGCCGCATGTGCACTACCTTTACCAACATGCACATCTATCTTTCTGCTGGCTCAACTGCTTCACACTCTGTCCCTGTTCTTCTGGAAAACAGCAGTCCACCGCAAATAGGTATGGGGCACGTATATTACAGTCATATTCCCCTTTCAACTTAAAAGTCTTGATTTAAAAAGGTCTCTTTTTCTTTGTTTTCTTTATTGTGTCCAGTCTTTTAGTGTGTGTTTCTTCATTTACAGACACTGACCCACTCTGTTATCCTGCACTCTTCGCACACCACGTAGCAGCACCAGTGAAACTTGCAGTTGCAGCGTTCGCTCCGAGTCTGCTGCAGGATGTTGTGGCCTCTCCCACAGCAAAGACTCTCACAGTTGTCCATGCCAGGGCTGGTCTTGTTGCAGATCCGGCCCTGCGTGCCCGCTGAGTCCGACCCCAGGTCCCGCTCGCAGAAATCCGGCGACTTTTCAAAGTAGACCAGTTCGTTGATGCTTGGCCGCCGCCGATGCGTGTGGTGGTGGTGATTGTGGTGGTTGTTCTGATGATGGTGATGGTGGTGGTGGTTGTGGTGGTTGTGATGGTTGTGGTGGTTGTTGTGGTGGGAGTGGTCGAGCTGTCCGGTGTTTCGGTTGTGGGCCTTGATAAGCGTGGCGATGTGGAAACGTTCTTTGAGGATGGAGCCCACCACCCGGAACTCTGGGGTGACCTGCCAGCAGGTCTTCAGCTGGCAGCTCCCTGACGTCCCGTGGCACTTGCATTTCCTTCTCATGTGGTCGAGCACCACCTGCGAGAAACACAGATGGAAAGGGACAAAAAGAGAGAGTGGGTTGGAGTGAGGAAGTGAGAGGGGGAGGAGGAGGAGAAGGAGGGTGGGGGGAGAGAAAATGAGAAGGATTAATGACTTTCATGATCCCTGGTTATATTTGAAGTTTAATATATACAGTTACAGGGTGTTGCAGACTGCACGTCATATTTCATACTGCGGCTTTACTTCTATTTATTTGTTCTTCTAAGCAAACCACCATTCCACTGTGTGCTGAATGACACATAATGCCCTGAAGGAATATTGGTCCCGCATTTAAAGAGCCAGGTGGTCTGAGCCTGTTGTCAAACACACTGATATCAAGTAACACAGATGGATGCAGGCATTACCAAAACAGTGCAGTCATTATTCATCGTTTGGTATCAGGTAATGACTCCAAGCATGACACACATGTAGCGGCACATTAGGCACCAGAGCACTGCAATATTTACATATTTTCACTTTAATGGTTTAATGCCAGGCAGTGGAACCACAGGCCAGTGTTCATCTAACTAGGCTCACTGTAGGCCCTGATATATCAAAGTACTGCAATTTAAATCTTAAATATAGTCGATAAAAAACATGACTGATAAAAAAGTAATCTCTCAATCATCACTTATGACCCAACAGAAGTGTGTGGCGGCGTCTGCCTGTGTTTTCTGATTCCTTATTTTGCTGTGTTCAGAGCATTTCTGGGCATCAACCTTTCGGCAGTAATGTGTAGCCAACACTCAAGATCGAGACAAGGTTACATCAATGTCTCTGTATATCACTCATGCTCTTGATCTCTTACGGATGTATAAAGACCAGCAGGTCTATGTGTCCGTTTGACCGAGGGCAGGGTTGGGTTAAAGACACACGTGGGCAGAGCAGAGAGGCAAACAGCGGACAGGATAAAGTGTGTACTTTTACTACATTGACATAATATAATAATAACATAATAATTCAGTTTGATTAAATGAAATCAGTGCTGACTTATACTGTATATTGACCTCATGTGTTTATTCAATTCTTGCATATCCAGTTATGGGGAACTTCTACATAAACATGTGTTTATTATTTAAGTCCTATACATAAAGGTAATGTATTTCAAATGTGTTATTCTGTCTCCTGTAATAGATCACGCATCAAGTTAGAAAACCTTTGCATTAAATATGACCCTTTACGTTGGACTTGTTTAACCGAATTAGATGGGAATTTAAATGTAATATTTGAAGTCACTGTTTTAGGCAAATTGTTATTTTTTTTAGCGTATTATGCCTTTAAGATCTAAAAGAACGTTCATGACTATCTATAGCACATCTGTTTGCAACAAGCATAAACAGAAAATGTCCCATCAACACTGCAAGACCAACTCACTCAGCAGCGCACACACACACACACAGGTAAAAACCCACATGGCATAAACCCGTTCATCCAGTCATGTTTCCTGAAAGCTGCTTGAATGCATGTGTATTTATTTATATGTGTGTGTGTGTGTGTGTGTGTCTGTGTGACTGTGAGTGTGCATGTGTTTATCTGTTATCACCTGTTCTAAACTTTAAGATCTAATTACCAACAGGAACACCAGGCCACCCAGAGTACTGACGGATGCTGCTGCTGTTGCCGCCCCTATCAACAGGCACACACACACATACACACACATGCTGGACACTTGCACAGTGAAACACATTCCACACATGTGCTAGCAATAATGCTCCACACACACACACACACACACACACACACACACACACTCAATATGTCTGCGACCCACACACTCTGTGTCTTCAATGCAGAATGAGGCAAAAATGGCAAACTAGGTCACCAATTTAAGGATTTAAGTACTAAAGCATGGTATGCGTATGGTGATATTTCCTATATGTATGTGTCTATGGTTGTAGGGTTATCTGTGCAGGAATAATGCGGTAACCTCTTGCTTGAAACAGCAGTAGGAACAGAAGAATAGAGAGGAAAAATAGAGATGTGAGATATCTATCATGTATCTATTGAGTGAGAGAATCCAGTTATCCACTTTGGACTAATGCCAAAAATCACTTCACTTTTCCGGTTTCCTCTTTTGATCGCATATTTCTCAGAGGAATCGCGAACAAGTTGTCGAATACAATAAAGAATTAGGTCTGCGTGCTCTGAGGCTCCATTTCATGTAGTGCAGTGGGTTTCCCAACGGAGCAAACCATGCAGAGAGTAAAAAAAAGGGGAAGGAAAAAAAAACATGCTTCCTTGCTCTGGAGCATGAATGAGCAAAGAGGTGGATGAGAAATAGTGATAAATGGAGCTACTTGACTCATCTGTTTGGAATGAACGATTGAAAACGAGCAGTAAAAGAAAACACCACAGGGCCAAAGTTAATAATGATCAGTCACAGTCTAAAAAAAGGAGTGAAATCAAATATAAACATCAGGTGACTTTTGCAAAAACCTGCAGAGCAGAGAAGGTTGTGATGCATCCATCTAGAGCTGAACTACAGTATTCGTCAGACTTAAAGGACATGTACATGTGTTTAAAGAGTGAGGGTTACAGTATGTAAATATTGGTGTCACTACTTTAGTCAAACGTATGCAATCTTTGTAAATATGTTTATGCTAATGCATGTTTATGGGTCTATCACTCATCAAACCTGCCAGCAATGAAGATCATTTAAGAAAATGAAATGTTAGGAAACACTGATGCTGCAGCTTCCCTTCATTTTCATGCTGTATTATAACAATTACGCGCAAACAGTGCAAAATATTTTAAGTCCTTGCATCACTGCGTGTTTTGCTCATAACGTGTGTCTGGATAACAGAAAGTGACAAAGAAGTATGCCTTTTGGTTAGACGTGGTTCCACTGCTGTCGAGAGTGTTGAAAACAAAGTTGAAAGAGGCTGTGATCAGCGGTGAGGAGATGCTAGAGGCTGTAAGACTTTATAGTAAACAACATCATAATAGCTCAAACAGCACTTGCACTGAGTCCAGATTGCAGTGTTTGGTTCAGTTTTTTACATCAGGGCAGAGGCAACCCCAGAATCACAAACGTGCTGGCCTTAAACACACAGCAAAGTCTGTAATCATAAAACTCTCCAACCCACTTAAACCTTAAAGAGACAAACTGGCCCAGGAGTCATAATTGCATCCATATTGCTACTGTTCGAGGGAACGCTCGCAGCAGGATCGGGGCCTCAAAGGACAGTATAACAACAAAAACAGTAGGAAAGTGTTATATCTAATGACATTTTGTCATGCAGGGGAAAAAATAGAAACCAAATTATTTTGAGGAAAAGCGGCATGTCTCGTTTTTTTTTATGTGCATCAGAATAGAGCAGTTTACATAAGATTTTCCTGAGGCAGGCGCAGCATATGGAGATGATCTTACTAAAACTGTCATGCCTACAAAACCATTGCTCTCCAGTCGTCCAGCATGTCTGGCCTCTGTTGAGAAAATGCAGCAAAATGCAACTGACCGGTCACAAAAAACCTCTCCCTCGAACAGCAATGTCCAATCATAGCTTAGCAACGGTACCTCAGCAGAGCAGCCTGTCAAATAACCTTAAAACTGTGTATTAAAATAGACTAGTAGGCGGAGCTTTTGTTTGAAATGACAACTGTAACGTAAGATTCAGTTGTTTGTGTGACAAAAGCCAGCAAGGTTGGAGCTACGGTCCAACTTGTTAACCAATGGCGAGGCCGGCGACGGCTTTTAGATTTAAAGAGGCATGAAAATGAACACATATGCCTCGTCAACATTAGAGGATTAACCTGAGTTTTATGTCAGAGTGGATTTATATATTAAAACACATGAGGCATGCTACACACCCTGGGCTCTGACTGGGCTGCACTTAAAAGACGTTTGCAGGCTCCTTAAACTTCAACAAAAGAACATAACTCCAGGTGATGAGCACTTTGTGTGGGGGGGGGAAATGTTAAATATTCTTTTGACGTGTAGTTAAAAGGCAAACGGATAAAATCCAGACCCATAACAGGTAGCAGGAAAAAGGGAATCTGTCTGCTCTTGCTGTATTAGAAGTGGTCTGTCAGTGTGACATGTGGAGTGCTGATCCATATGACAAAAGAGCTGCGGGGAAACACTAGTCGAGTTCGTTTTGTACAACAGGAAAAAATCATGCACAAATGGGGAATTTCATAGGAATGTCTTAAATTCGGATTTATTTCCAATGCCAGTTCAAATGCTGGAAATTATAGTTAATCCGATAACCATGGATCAAATTAAAGCTTGTTGATTTTTCTAATTAAGCGAGGATTAAAAAATAAATTTTGAGTCTCTCCTGATCTCACATAACAGACTTCCAATAACTTTTCAAAACCTGTGGATTGTTTTTTTCCAGATCCGGATCACGCTAAGATCCAGTGAGATTAATTGATGATCAGATGAAAGGTTGGGATTTTCTGGTTTCTTCCTGTTTTTTCATCTACGCCCGGGGCTACAAAAGACAAGAGACGGAAAAGAGACAACACGGAAAAATGTTGTGTGTCTGTCTCTTTGTCTGTGTTTACGATATCCAACACGACTACTGTGGAAAAGGGGAAGAAAACTGATGCAGTGATTTATTGTTGCCTTATTGTAGATCTTGACAATTAGCCCTGAGGACATGCAGGGCCCCGTGGAGGAGGGGAGTCGGGTGGAGGAGCTGAAGGGGAGCGTGCAGTGAATGCGCAGGTGAGGGGAGGAGAGAGGAAAGGAGGATGACAGGAGGAGGAGATGATCTTTGGATTATCTACTTGCAGTCCCTGCACCACTTGCCACACAAAGGCTGTTTGTGTCTGTGACGGTGTGTGCGTGGGTGTCCGTCTAGCCGATACTCTATCCAGGCTCTGTCATCGTGTCCTGCTGCTATTAGCCGTAATCAGCGATCCAATCTAACCTGCCATCAGCTGTGATTGTCTTGGCAGCGTGAGCCGGAAAATATACAAATATTGTACGTCTCGCACAACTTGAGTCGCTTTGTACAAGCTATAAAAAGCTCGCTTGAAGGGAACACTTTGCGTAACACACTCACTGTCAGCTACGGCGGTGCGTGTTAACGTGCCGACTCAGTGGAGGTCTGAAGTCTGGGTTTCGTAAGAGTAAAATGGGTTAAACAAGGAAAAGAGCTGATGTTTTATGAATGAAACAAGTGACAATGATACAGAATGTCCCATTCTCCAAGTCTGCAAGTTCCTGCCTTGTAAGTTAGGTACACTCTTAGCAGAGTACAGATACTACCAAAAAGTAGAGCTCTGGTAAAAGTAGAACTGCTGATTCAACTTCACTCAAGTAAAAGTAAGAACGTAAAGGTTATGAAAAGTAAAACGTTTCCTTCTGAAGGACATTTCTACCGGCCATTTCTGTGCAACGTGAACTGAACGTCATGTCATAATATAATTCAAAGACTAATAAACTTAAAGGTAGAAACAGTAGGATTTGTCTCAGCTGTTCGTAAACGCACCAGAAAGATGGTTGATTATTGAGTCTGATTCCCAGGATGTCAAATATGAACATTTTGGGATGATAAAGCGTCCCGAGCAGCAACAACCTGAGAAAATAAGAAAATCCAGGCAGAGGGCTGCAGCGTCTCTGCAGATACAAGTCACTAACTCGCTTTTTCTCCCTATTGGAGTCTCCCGCTCTGTCTGTTTCTGTCTTGTTGCGTCTTTTACGTCATTTTCTCTTGCTACTCCTGCTGTGCGTGACTAGGCACTGATAGGCTGAAATCAGTCTTGTGATATATAATAACACTAACTTCAAAAACTGTCCTTAAAAACACGTGGTATGGGACAAAATGGAAACCTGCTAATATATGCTTTACACATCGTCTTACATCGCACATGCACTCGAGAGATGTAATTGCTTGAAAGTCAATGGTGGACCACAGTTAGAAACACACATCTGGCAAGTTTTAATTGGCTTAGAGAGTAAGACAGAGGCGTCTGTAAAACAACCCCAGACGGAGATCAAATACAACATGTTGGTGGCAGATTAGGACTGCAGGCTACGTAATACAGTAGAGTGGAGAAAAGTACAGCGTACAGGATTAGAGAAGCCGGCTAATTCGCAATTAAGAGAAGTGGACGGCGTAAAGTAAAGACCAGAGCTGGTGTCTGGCCTCGTAACCACAATGTGATGTTGAAAATGGCTCAGAGTTTATTAATAAGGTAAAAGTAAAATATTATTTTGCCCGGGCCCCTCAGTCAGAATTGAACCCCCCACTGCTTTCTTTGTTTGTTTCTTTTACACATGACCTAATGAAGTCATCAGTTGACATGTTATTTTAGTCATTTAACATGTTTTTTGTTTTGTCTTGTTTTGACCACATCCATTACAACAATAGCAGTTTTTCGTTCACAACATGCAAGTGCCTGTTGCAGCCCTGTCATAATGATAATAAAACAAACTGTGATCCGTGATCGCAGTATGCCAAAGGTAAAGTGTTACCACACTGCTTTGAGTCTACTGTTACACCTGACTTTGTCATCCTTACTGGATGTCCAAAATTGGCTGAGTCAACACTGACTCAGTGGTAATTATAGATCTGGTGATGACTGAGAGCTTTTTTTGGTCGAGGGAAAGTCCTCTCGCATGTCATACATAACACCACCAATCTCTGATGAATTGAGCAATTAGCTTTCTGTCCTAGCTTGTAACAACAGTTTTTTTGAGAAATCCCACACAAGAAACGTTGTGCATTGCTCTGTGCTGACAAACGTGGCCTCAACCTTGTATAATCTAATAATGTGTTATAGTGCACAAGCAAGATAAGAAGTCTGTCATGTGTTATTTTGTAAGAAATTATTTTGGTTTCAATATTAATTATAAGACTATTGGAAAACTCATATAATACAGGAAGTGTTCATCCTGTGGAGGTCAGCCCATTTGCTCCCCTCAAATACAGCAGCCTGGTCAGTTGCGATACACTCCGCTTCCCAGTTTAAAACTGTAGGTACCCCTCTAGCATCATTTCTGGGGGGCTCCCCTCTATTGTAGTACTATAAAGAGCAAAACAAGTTCATGTTAGGGGTTGGTCAGGGTGGTTGGGTGGTTCTTACGCAAGACTTTCTCATTGGAGACTGGGGTTTGTGTCCCGTGAGTGACCAAGACTCAACATTGGTTCGTTTTTAGGTTATGTTGCATAAGCTAACTTACGTAAATTATGTAATGTAGGTGCAAGTGGAGGGCTAACCCTAACCCTTGAAGCAGGAGGTTTCCTAACCCTAAACAAGTAGTTTTGGTGCCAAAACCTAACCAAGTAGTTTTGGGACCTAAACCTAACCAAACATGACCATTTGACTTCAATAACAGTCCAAAAGTCATAAAGTCATAAAATGTTTCTCAGCAAGCTTTATTTTGAAAGTCTAACCGGACATTGCAAGCAGTCTTTGTGCCTAACTTGACCACAGAGCCCTTCACATGCAAAGCGCATTGACTTTAATCGCTGGCCATTCCCTGTGTCATCACCACGAAACGCTGTTGGCAAAATCCTAATCTGATGTCTATGTGTCCTACAATCGACCCGTCTCGCTGATAAACAGCAGACTAGTCTGCACGCTGCCTTGAGTTTCGTCAGTTCAAAGGAAATCTACTAAAGGACCTTTAAAGCCAAGCAGAAAGCCAAGGCGATATCAAAGCACACAAACAAATCCCACAGCAGCACATTAAGCCCAGACATCACTTTAAACAAATCAAACGCCTTGCTTCAAAAGAACAGTTAAGCGTACGCAGACAAACACATTACACGCACAATACGCGCACACATGCAAACACAACGACATGCAATTACTGAGAAATGCATATTTACTGTATACATCGGAAAGTGTCTGTGTGTGTGTGTGCGTATGTGTGTATTTACTCACTGTTAAGTGCACACAATGTCCACAGCTCTCATTTAGAGACTCTAATAAAACGTTATTACCAGCATAAGCACTTCCACCTGCTGGGCTTTTACTACGAAACATTTGCCTCTGTGTATATTTACATCTGTGTGAGCACAAGAGAAAGAGTTGTAAGGACGCATGCATGTGTGTGTGCACTGTATGCGGTGGGTCAGATCAAATGCTCTGGCTCTGTACTGTCAGCACTGAGGAATGCTCTGCACACCGCTGATGATACGAAATGGCCCCTGAGAAAGCACAGGACTAACCCCAGCGCTAATGTTGCTATTTTTGATCAAACACTTTGCTTTTCGTGTGGGTTCTGAGTCAATGAATTAACGTATATGGGCTCTCCAGAGCAGTTTATCATCGCTCAAGGGTTAAATTAGGCATAAAAGGATCCCAGGAGTCCCACTGTTGCTGGTTTGGATCAAGCCAGAGGGTGCGCTGATCTGGATTCATTGTGGTTTAAATCACTTTTACAGTGTGTTCGGTGCTCTGGTAAAACACTGTCATGCCTGAACACATACAAAGAAGGTCTTCATTTAGCTAAAAAAAAATCAGCTTTACAAGGATTTACAGTTTCCCTCAGTTTCGTTCAGTCGAGGTAATTTCACTCACATATAGTACATTACAATACAATATACGCTAGTGCAGTAGGGGCTGCTATTAGACAAGTAAATCCAACTTTTACCAAGAGGAAGCCGATGTTTTGGTGCAGATTAATCATCCATAATTTTCTTATCTATGAAAGAAGTCAGATACGCACTTATAAGGCAGTCCATCACATCATAGTGGGACTAGCCACAGTGGATTCAGCCAACTCCCCAATTTGGACTCCGCTTCACAGCACACTCACATTTCCATTGCTGCATTTTGCTTTTGCTTGTTGATTTAAAGCAAATTGTGCATCATCTCAACAAACACAACAAATGAGCCTTTCAATTAAGGTCTGGTTAGGCTTGGGCACAAAACCCGTCGGTTAGGATTAGAGAAAGAAAAAGCGGATGTTTGGTTTAAGATATCGCATTTTGTTGCAACAACGGCTCGAAAAGGTTGCAACGGTTGCTAAAATTAACTTTTTTTCATCGTGCATAAGTGTAATCTGAAATAAATATGATACACATTGTAGGAATGTGGATATGATACGTATGAGACGTAAAAATTTAAACGTACAAAGCTGAACAGCTCTGTATATTGCAGCATCTTCACTAAGTCGTGCCCACTTTTGAGTGACACAATCACATATGAAGGATTTAATTTAAGTCTGTCTCATAACTACACTTCATCCACACAGTCCAACACTCAGGGATATATTACATTACAAATACTAAAGATGCTCTCACCATCCTTTCACTTTGACTTTAAAGCCAAACTGCGCTACTGTTAGATCATTACTGGCACACTTACTGCTGCACCTACTCTTTTATGGACTGTGAAGATCATAAAGAGTCAACAAATACCAAATGCCATCATGATTTGGAGTCTGGCAAATGTTCAAAATCAGTTCCCGGTTCTGAACAGGAGATCGGCTACATTACAAAAATAAGACGTAAGGAAAACAAGGTTGAATTGTATCTTTTCCTTCCCAAATAAAAGGGGATACCATCTCCTCTTACTCCCCTTAAGTCATGCAATGATGGTAAATTGTAATTACCAAGGACGCTTTGCCAGTAACATTGAAGAGTCTTGCATAGCCAGCACTGTCACCACCTGCCTAATGAAGAGACAGGACTCGACAGAGCCTCGGCATGGCTCACAGCTCTGCAACATGAACGCAGGGAAGCGTGCCAAGCATTTGTTTTGAGGTGTGCACTCCAAATGATTGAGAAGAACGCTCAGCGAGAAGAAAAAAAAAAAAAAAAACTTGGCTAAAGCATTTACTGCGTCGGTGAGGTGTTTCCATGTCATGAGCAGCCACCTTAAACATGTAGTGAGGCTTTTAAAACCGCTCTTATTAACTACTGAACAGTAGTGAGTTCGGGTTGATTGCAACACCACAGAGGGCTGAATTCTTCATGGTATATTTTTCATTATTAGGCTGAAATGAAGTATTATAAAGTTGAATAAAAACTTAACTTCTATTGCTTTGCAAATAAACTTTAACCAAATTAAACCATAGATATTAGGTTGCAGGAAATTTATTACAATATATTTATTTTTCTAATTCTAATTCTAATTACCTTTTTTTTATTTAAATAAGCAGCAGGTAAATATTGAACTATAAATGACATCATATGTAAATAAACGTCTCGTTCCTCCTCGGTGTACAGCATTATTTCCGTAATCAGTCCTGCTGGAGAGAACTTGGAGGAGGCAGAGCAGGAGCGGGGTGAGAGAGGGGAGGGAAGGAAGGGCGAATCTCTTTCTACTTTCCGCCCCGGTGTTTGAAGTCTAAAATCTTTTGCAGGGTTTTAAACATCTGTTTCCAAACTGCCAGCAGCCACTAATTAGGGCTAAAAACAAGACGGGACGTCGTGAGAACCCTGGGGTGGGCATGAGGCGACATGCACACCCCGCTAAAAAACCACCGCATTCCTCTGCTTAAAGACTACTTCTCTGAAGGAGGGGGAGGGGAGGAGCGGGACAGAGGGAGGTGAGGCGGTGGTAGGTGGGAGGAAAGAGATAGGGGAGGGGTAGGTATTATTTTGAAGGGCCCCACCTGTCAGTGTTTTCTGTTTGATTCTAGGGGCCGTGTGTGTGTGTTTGTGCATCTGCGTGTGTGTGTGTTTTAAGGTCTTAGAGGGGTTTTGTTGTGGCTTTCTATACCATTTGAAGTCATCAAGGTGCGTTGGTATTTTTACAGTATAACAGCTCCGCAGTGACTCACAGTTTGTTCTGTCTCTCCCTTCAGTGTCTCCTCTTTCTCTCCAGCCAGGAAGTGCCTCTGTACATTAAACTCCAGTCAAGCACTGATCTGCAGCCAGCTGTAAGTCAGCCAGACCCCTCTATGCATCTCTATGTTAACGATGGTTTGATATTATACCGAAAAGTTCACACAGTCCCCTAATGCTACGCCCTCTATTTTCCATTTTTTTCAACACCTGATCTATCAGATAAGTAAGTAAGCTTTGAACTCTGCCGAGGTCACTGGGGGTCATCAAGCCTGTATCAAAGTACAAGAGGTACTCTGAACCCATGAGTGTCGTTTATTCATGTCATAAATGATGAATGGAATCTTTCCCAAAAATGACATATAATCTCTTTGATGTTGATGACTATGACGAAGTTTCTCCTCTTTGATTGTTGCCTCAGTGTGCTTGGCTGGGTACTTGCAGGCTGGCACACCGAGCACAAAATTTATTGTGAGGGCTCCGAGAGCCAATATTTAAATATGCCTCTGGAAATATCGAACTGTAAATTAAAATGAGAGTAAGAAGTGACAGTTTTAGGGTGTTTTCTTTGAGCTTCTGTTGCTCTTTCGCAAAGTTTAAAGGGTGTTATTGTATAATCTGAGTTTTAAAGACTTTCTTCAGGGCACTTTACCTGCCAAATGGTAGGATTGGACTGGACTGGGCTGATAAACTTGTTTGTAATGAGTAATCTATAAATTTCTTTAATTTGTTTACTTTATTTGCTTTATAAACGTTGCCTTTATTTGACAATACAGCTTTAAAATTTAGCCTTGCGTAATGTATAACACATCATAGCAACATGCATCTTGGCATACATCTCAAGAGACCGCTTGTGATCGGATCTTACTTCACCGCTCTGTAAGACAAACAGATATTTTTTTTACACAAAGAAATATCTTCATGATTAACATTTGCCGAATTCACAAGAAGGCCCAAATAGTTAAGGATTTGTTGTAGACAGCATTTCACAATGTTTACAAAGAGTCTTCTAACGCGGCAACTCACCAAATTGAGCGACTTTCAAAGGGAGTCTGGGGATTTTCTCCACAGGTATCAAAGAAGTTGCAAATATTGGTACTGTTTACTGTATTTGTAAAATTTCACATGTTAACCATTAATAAATTGTTGTCTAATAAATGTTGAAATCAGTTGGGAGGAAAGAGACAGGCTTGGACAGTGGTGCCGCAACAAACTTTTTACAAGAAAGGAAACAGCTTAATGTATTTTATTTTTTGCCGAATTTACAAGAGGGCATTAATAATTTAGTATTTGCCATAGCAAAGTTTTACAAAGTTTATAAAGTTGGTTCTGATGCAACAACTCGCAAAATTGAGCGATTGTCTAAGGGAGTCTGGGGACCTCCTCCATGGGGATAAAAGAAGCTGCCTGTCTTGGATACTGTTTATTGTATTTGTAAATAGTGACATGTTTACTGTCAATAAAATGTTACCTTCTTTCATAAATTTAGTGTTAATGATGAAATTGGTTGAAACAGTTAGTTCAAACAGTTGTTGGGTCAGCAACTCTTAAAAACTTGCGATTTGTAAGGGAGTCTGGGGATATTACTGTTAATAGTTCAAAGGTCAGTTTAAACAGACAGTCATAAGGTTAAGAGAGTCCAAACACGTAGTTGTAACACGTAATCAGACAGTGTTTCCTGTTGTTTCTGTTAAATTCACAACACATCCCGCTTGCCATTGTATTTCTTTATCGCACACATCGAGCTGTCATACTGCCAGACAGTCAATATGCCAAAATTGAGGATTCAGGCTGTATACTTTAACGTTGTCTTTTTTTTTCTTTCAAAACTTGAGTAGTGAGGTCTTTCTCCGCCAGCGTTTTGTCAAACTGATCTCTGTAATAGTCATGTGTCACATGTAATTGGGGGTATATATATAATACAACTGACATTTAAAATACAAGGCTAATGGGTTAATTGGTGTCTGTGTCATCATACCACAGTAAAATGATATTATGTAAGCACTCTGCGACAATGATACCGTATACAAACATCTCCGCATGCATGTTTTGAGGGCAGAATTAGTCGAAAGTAAATATTTGTTATTTTAACAGTCATTTACACCTATTTAAGCTTGTGTTTACACTTTTCTTTCAGTACTTCCCATAATCAGTTAGCATTTTTGACATATCAGAGGTACACACCTATTGGTAGGACGTATCAGAGTCTTGCCCGAGGGCATTTTGACAGGATAGACGGCTACAGAAGGGCAAACAGTACAAACTGATAATAAAAGATAAAACCGGATCAAACCTGGGGTGTTTTGGATGAGTGACAGTGTACAGGTCACTGTGCCAACAACCAAGGCTGCAATTATTTGGAAGCACGTGAACCACAGTGGTTTAGCAGTGACTGTTTGCTCGTCAGCTTGCGACATCCAAGCAGGACCCAAAATACGGATTATTCTCATGAACTCATTACTGCTTATGTCAAGTCAGCCCCCGCCCAAAGTTTATAAGTCATCAGCTCTGATTGGAATTAATGTCATCAGTCACATTTACATCTGTGACTACTTCTACCATTAGAGCTACTGCAGGGAGGCCAGCTGTTGCCGAGTTGGGCTGACGCGCTTCACATTTGTGTTTTGTCTGCATAATCAAGGAAACCAGAAGTAAACTGATGGAAAGATACAGGCCCAAATTACTTTGGAGGAAACAGGGAACAATGAGCAATTTACGGTTGCTTCTTGTCACAGTGCTGGATATCGTCAAGGCTTATCACTGTCATTTACATCTTTCTCGCCCATTGCCCGAGGCAGTAACCTCTGTAGGAACGTGTTTGGCAAAAGGAATTATGCCAAGATTTTAATTTAATACAACTGCTCAAATGGTTAATTACACAGTGGCGTACACTTATGATTTAAATTAATAGTTGTACCCGATTGATTTTATTTGACATATTCATGGACATCCCGTAATATATCTACAGAAAAAATACAATTGTGGTGATAATGGTTTTTCATTATGTCAGAGGTGTCTTCATATGAAACGTCAGTGTCCTCACATGAGAAACAGGAAAACGTCTACATCTCAGCTGGAAACTTCCTGATATTGAGTACAATCACTCAACTTTGTCAGTCATGCCTCCATTCAGAAGCCGAATAAACGTCCCCCACCCTAGTCATTTCAAATGACAGGGAGAACAACAAACACAAAACGATCCAAGTCGGCACGATAACATCAGCAAGACCTTGTTTGTTAATTTAACCTTGATGAATCATATTGATTCATCTTAGTTTCACTCCACATTTTTTCTCCTGGTCTTCCGCGCCCCTACCTGTAGCGTCTCTATGAACCCACAGCCGCACCCTCCCATCTGAGGACCACTTGAACATCATGACTAATCTGACACTGCACTGACTGACAGAGCACAGCAGACACACAATCTTATTAGAACAAATTGCCAAACTGGCAACGTCCCCAGTCTATCAAATAGAGATTGACTGATATTACAGGAGTTCCCCTGAAGAAACAACAAAATAAAGCTTATTAAAGTGTTGCCAACAAAGCCACGCTATAGAGCCTGACCGAAACTTGATTTTTGGGGCTGATGCCGATACCCATAAGAGGAAGTAATAACTTCCGATAACGATATATATGGGCTGACACGCACACGTTTTTTGGAATGATCCCTCGACTGTTTTCATCAAATACTTGTGACAAAGATATGTAGAGATATGTATGATATTTTACATTTTAACAATACGCTTTATTTGATATTTAGAAATTATCCAAAGCATATTTTTCTGCATTATAATCTCAAAAAATATAAAAAATATAATTTCTGCTAACCGATATATCAGTCCGGTGCGAATACAAATATGGTACCAGTTGAACTACCTGACAAAAAAGTCAACTCAATGATGTACTGAAAAAGCCAGTCATAAGCTATTTATAATCTCTTGCACCCATATGACTCTTCTTCTTCTCTGCATATGAAAACTAGCAGTAGCAACCAGAGTAGCAGCCTCACCCTGTTTTTGAAATATTTCCTTCCTAGGAAAAACAACTTCTGCCACAAAAAGTTTTCGGGATGGGAACGTATTCAGTAGTTGCTGCGTGCGGCTGTGAAAAGATATCTTACTGCCATTTATCAGAACTTCCATTTTGATTCAAATTGCTTTAAAAAAAAAACCCCAAAAAAAACAGATTATCTGTGTTTGACTGCAGACAGATATTCTGAAATCTAAATATATTCCTTGGGTGAGATTAATGTTATTGTACTAATATTTGTGCTCACTAATTTTGCAAGACTTGAAAGACTGTGTACTGTTCAGCTCGGGCAAAATCCCTGCAAAGACACACACACAAGCACAGACTCACACAAACACACACAGGGAGACACGGTCTCTGCCAGTAGAAATAAACGGCGGTGTAACATCGACAGGTCACTGCTCGCCAATAAAATCAGATTGTGTTGAGCAATGCAGCGTTATCATTGGCCCAGTAGCACTCGACCCACCCACTCTCCACCTGTTTTGTTGAGTAATATGTTTTCTTGTATGAATTCTGTTGAAGATCGTGTAGTATTTGTTTTCGCACACACAAAAAAAAATCCTGTCAGACTAAATTATTTTCAATTTAAAGGAGCACTCCGGGAATTAAGTATTGCGCTAAATTGAAGCAGCAGTGACTTGACTTTTAGTCCTAACACTTGATCCTACATTTCCTATAATGCCTCTTTGCCTCGTAAATGTCTTGAAAACTTCACACCCACCGTTTGTAATGCAGTCTTCCTGCAAGATCCAACTCCAAGCTGAGATCAAAGATCACTTTTGAAACTTTGGAAAGTTTCCCTTAAGCTACAGAAGACACTATACAACTGTGTTTACAGTCTGTGTAGTACTCCTTGGGGCCAGTAAACTAAGCTTGATGTGTAAAATTGGTGGAGTGAGTCTTTAAACTGAAGAAAAAGCCACAAATTGCTTAAGTTATTGAATTCAAAGTGAAGCAAAGCTATCAGAAGCAGGTCCTGAAGTTTTAAAAACCACAGGAAAACATTACAAACACAAACAATGACACACGCTTCCCCACTCACCTGCCTCCCAACTCGATTATTATGCAGCCTCATTCGGGCGTGGATGTCCTTGTAGGTCTCGCGGGCATCCAAGAAGTCCCTCGAGAACTTCTCGCCGAATTCCACGTCGGGGCTGCAGCCGCCCCACTCCCAGGAGTCCTGAGGTCCCGGCAGGTCGGCGGGGAAGTGCTCCATGACGCCGTGTACCATCCCCTTCCCCCGGTGGATGGCCTCCAGTTGCAATCGGTGAAGTTTGATGCGAAAGGCCTCCTCGTCCCCGCGCCGCTTCTCGTCACAGCTGCACGCCTTGAGCTTGCCCATGGAGCAGGCGTTGGCCACGGCGTGCACCACACCTGCTGCCGCGATGGCGTACGCAAAGGCGCTCTCTCTGAAGCCTGTGGGGGGGCGAGAGGGCAGGATATGAGTTTTGTTTACAGCTTAATGTCAGAGGTGAGAAGAAGTGTGAGGAAAACCTAACACATAGTTTCATAGCTTAGTCCAGCAGATGTTTTCAGTCAAAATGACAGTTACAAGGAGGATGATGGATTTGAAACTCTCGAAACTGACACTGCTACGTCCAGAAGGACATGAGCATCACAGGAAAAGCTGACATGAGGACTGTATACTCGGAAATGTGCCATTTTTTTCTTTTGAGAAGCCGCTGTAGGGACATTTTTCAAGTGTTTTTGTAAAATTTTAACACATTTTCAATAACCTGCAGGCAGAACATACCAGTGTGCATGTGTCACAACCCTGTCAGGTGAAATGAGAAGACGTCCAGGTAGATGGAGGACGGAGGTTGACAGTTGCTGATAACAATCAAAATTCAGATTACGGTGACTAAGGTGCTGTTTACATGTGTTTCTTTAGCGGTGGCACATTTTCTATTTTTAACCGAAACCACATCAGAAATAGCAACAAAACTATTTAATTCACCTCATTAAAGTTCAGCTGTAAAACTGCTGCGTACAAGTTAAAGATGTCTTGTGATTTTCCTCGCATTAAAACTCAGTTTAACAACCGCTAAACCAGCAAGACAAATCTTCAAACCTCTCTGCTGGCAACACATGTCGTAATGCTTAGTAAGTTTGCACTTTGCTGATGTGAAAGAACTTCCTCTATTTTGATAAAGACACACAGAAGGGTTTATTCACACTTTCATGTGCACATGTGCCAAGACTCGTATAACCGGGGGAAACATCTGGGACAATGGCAATTAAATGTTCCAAACACTTGCGTACTTCGTCTCTGTGGGCCAGCTGAACGTGAACAGACCCCCACCACTCCCATCAGAGGACTCACAGAGGACTCGCACACTAAACAATGCTGCGTCTCCTCCTGTCCGATGATGTACACATATCATGGTAACACAGAAGATCAGGAAAAGAACGCATATTAACTATTAACTGCTTATTAGCGTGCATATTAGTTGCATATTTTTCCTCAGTAACCTCCTACTTACTGATTTAGTACTGATAGTAAGTTAGGAAGAAAGTTTTTGTGCATTAATTACCATCTGGACATGTTTTTGTCAGTATTGGCCTTATATGGTGGTGGTGTTTCTGATATCTATGTTGTTCCGAGAACATCATAATTTATGTTGCACCGGGACCATCATTGCACCTGACTGATCACGCTGTTGTGACGTTGTTGTTCTTCCTGGAAAACCATAAGTAATGTCATTTCAATGCATGAAACAGCAGCACAAACCAGATCTGGAGCAAGCTGTTATTTATGCCTGAATGGGTTAAATAGTGGTTAGGTTTTGGAAAACATGATTTGGGTTAAAACACTTTCACAACAGTGTTTGAAAGAATAACTTCTCCCAAGTTTGGTCTTTTTCCCTGAGTCGCTAAGTACAAAGCTATTTAAAAAAAATGTGACACCATGGTCAGTTTCAATAATGGTCTGGTAGCAACGCCACCACAGCAATATCAGATCGTGCTAAGTAACACTTCATAAATATGGTCTAATCTTATGAAACGGAACACAAAACTATAAGTGTTAATAGAGTCTGATAAATGAAGTTGTTCTCACTCATTCAAAAGTGAAGTCAAGTTCATAATTAATTTGCTAGTAGAGCCTGTGTGGGTTATTAAGTGTCAAGCTACGAGTGATTTCTTTTTTGTTACATACAAATAGACCATATAGGTGTTATTAAGGTATAATACTGTGTTTCTGCCACCCTAAAAGCCCCATACTGAGCAAAACAAATGAAGATCTTAATTCATGTACAACAACTTTCTTTCCATTAGCAGTAATCAGGTGTTTTTTAAGGTAGAGTGCTTTGTTAATGGCCTGGTTGTAGAATATAAAAGAGAAAACAATAAATGCTTTATAATGACTGATAAAGAACAAACAGGCTACTAATACGCATGCTAATAAGCATGAACTAACTACAACACTGAACTAAACATGTGCTGCTGAGCTTCTGAACAACATTTGTTGGTTGCACTCCTCCTTCAGTCAGTCTTTCTCCATGCTCTCCTCCACAAGTGTTCCTGATACCTACTTTAACGTCTTCAGCCCATTCAAGAGATCTTTCACGCAGCCTGTAACCATTACTTTTGCTATTCTGGTTTGACTGGCACTCTGCCATTGCCTCACTTTTCTGGCTGACTGAGTGGCATCAGATGTCTGCAGTTTGATCCTTCGATCTGATTTTATCGTGTCATATCTCGCGATGAACGTTCGGTGACCAAACTGTGTGTGTTTTCAGGTTAGAGAGGCTAAAGCGTTTGCCTTGTAATCACTCTAAATGGGCTCAGACGGACTACTGCATGTAGAGGAGGTTGTTAAATGACTGCGTGCATGTACTCTCTGCCTACAAAGTGTGACTGCTTCTGCCTTTACGGCTAAACACATCCCTTTCTCCTCGACAGCACGTCTAACTCGCATGCGGCACATGTAATGAGTGCGACTCCACCACAACTGATCTGTAATTCGAGCGGCTAATGTTACAGTGCTCTTCTTTTACGCACACACGCACTGGCAATATAAACACACGTACACATTCACCCTTTACATGTCGATGCTTCTCTGTGACAAAATAAAACCCGTGTCCAATTGTGGAATCCGTGAATATTGAAGGATGAAGTGCGACAGCAGCACTTGCACTCGTAGCCCTCTGCAGAGTTTGTTGTTAGATCTCAGCTTACCGCCTGTGAGCGCGGTGCCCTCAGGTTCCATAAAAGCAGCCCCACTGGCAGTCACTTACTGGTGCAGAAAACAGTGAAGATTATAATGGAAACTTGTAAAGAAAACATGAAAAGAAACCACTTAGGAGTTTATAGCACGCTGCTTGAAGGGGGAAATGATTCAGGCTGCTTGTTGGAGTCAAATAAAAAGCTATTAACTGGAACTGCCCCTTTCAGCGCTGTTTGATGTTACTTCCTTATTTATATATTCAAGCAAACTTGATATTGTTTTCTTTTTTTTTTTCTTTTTGGGACACGATGTGAAGTTTGACACCATTGCTGTGATGCTGGACTTCTTGGCTTTTGTATATTTGACACTGTAATCATTAAAAAAAAAAGTCAGACGCAGCCAAATCACAATGAGTACATGAGACATTTCAAATACAAAAAGTGTGTCACTCCATCAGACCATTGTGTGGCGTTTTAATGGATCTGAAAACAAACTTAGAATTAAAACACTCCTGCCCGGGTGGAAGCAGGCAGACAAAGTCGAACTTTAAAGGGGCTCTATGCAACAATTTCGAGCAACTTACATGTAATAATCACTTTGTTATTGGCCACATGTGAGCAGGTTGCTGCCAGACTGTGGATTTCTTTGTGAAGGACTCGGGTTGGATTTTCCACAACAATCCGAAAGATGGCACGTTCTTGAGTGCCTCCTCTCAGTGCCTCTCTCCGCTCGGCTGACAGTAGCTAACGTTAGTTCAGAACGGCCAGTAATATAATCAAATGACCGGCTTCTAGCACAACAAAGGAGCTCCACAGAGCCAATTTGAATTTTGAATGATCAGCTCCATACTTAAGTTTTGACCTAGAATTTATACAGTTCTCTCATGTGAATCCAACTAAATAAAGAGGTTTACATCCAGTAAAATTGTCTCTTCTTATCTTAATACAGTATACTTTATTGTCCCAGTGGGGAAATTTGTCTTGGACTCAAATGCCTCCAAGTTACAGTAAAATGAACTACATAAAACAAAACAGCACCAGCTTTACCAGTCGCAACAATAAATTGCACATATCATATATTACACACACCCCATAATAAAGTCAATGGTGTCCTCCTCAGCTGAGCTGTAGCTTGCCTCTCATCCATGAGTGGACGCGGAGGAGGAAGAGGAGGAATTTTTTGGGCCGCAATACTCAGACCTTTTTTGCCTTGTTAGCAACATTAGCATTCACATGGAGTATTCTTTGCGTCCACCTGTTGAATGCAAGTCCAGCATTCATTCCCATTTTGAACTCTTTTTTGGTCTCTACCAAATCCTGAAGGAAATATCTGGCTCTTTAGCGGCTTTATGCTCCATTATGTTCAAAAGATAGTCGCTAACTTTGTATGCTGCTTGGTGCTGGAACAGTGGCACGGCCCGTTCCAAAAACACGCATTCTGGTTTCACCAACTAGCATACTTATTTAAACCCAGACCATGATCTTTTCCTACACCTAACCAAGTAGTTTTGACGCCTAAGCCTAACCAAACTGTGACCGTATCACAATGGTCACAAAGTGGGTTCATCTGAGCTTCATATGCTGAAACAACTCCATCTGGAAACAAGAGAACAGTGAGACCAAAACAGTGAAGCCATTTGGCCGTAAAACCAAACAATACGAATTAAAAACTCTAAAACACTCAGTTAAACTGAGAGTCGGGTGATAATTCTCTGTGGGTTCGTCGCTATGAGCGACCCCTCTAACATAACAACATTCAAGTGGTCGTGTGATCCATTGTTATTGTAAAAGTTATTTATTATGGCAGCTTTTATGTCCAAAAACTCATTCAAGGCAATTTTGAATTTGGTTTTATATACCAGCGTAAAAACACTCAGACACTGAAATTACTCTGACTATAAATATGATTTGACTCACTAGCTCACAATCTGCCCCCCCGAGCCTCCACCCTACCACCTTGACCACACAAGGCGGGGGGGAGTGAGAGGGGGGATGGCACTTAGGCACATCCTTATACGTAGAAAGCCTGTTTTAGCTCTTGCCCCGCTCTGAGCCGGGCTCTGCGACGCAGGCCCCCGGAAGACTGGGAACAAATCAATCTAACAAATAATTCACTGGCTGCGGCACGCCCGGCTGAACTGATGGCAGAGGAAGTGACAAAATGAATTAAAGATTCAAAGGAAACTGTCACTTTGTGTTACAGAAACCGACTAAACAGGTTTATGCTTTTGCCGCCGAGAGTTGGGAAAGTGCTGAGAGCAAATTCACAAGCACTTGCACTGGCAAGGGAAGTAAAAGCATTAGGAGCAGCCCAGCGAGGGAGGACACAGACACAGTGACAGAGAGCGAGTGAGAGAGAGGGAGAAAGAAGAACAGAAGGAGAGAGAGATTCTCCTATTTCTGTCTATCCATGTCTTGCCTGACGTCCTCTTTAGCCTAGTTTTTAATGCAAGCTAAACGGGAATGAACATGGGCCCAGAAAAGTTATCAGGATCCATCAGCAGAGAGATACGTGGCAGAGCCAGAGAGGATCTGAGCAACATCCGATGTAGTAAAATTAGACAGCAAAACAAACACAGATGCAGGAGCCCTGAAAAACTTTGTCGAACACCAGATTTGAGAAAGCTCTCCAAGAACATTTGAACAGGCAACGTTCCAATGCCCGAAAGGTGTTTCATTTTACTAGAAAGAAAGGTTTCGTGTCTTATGTAACGTAGATAAACTTATTGTTAAAAATACCAGTTGGAGTACATAAGCCTCGTGTGAGAATAGGTCATTTGTTTTTTATGAGCCGTCACATTAAAAACTTGCATTAATCTCTGCAATTCCATCTAATCCACGTCAGTAAGTCTCCCTCAATGGAAGGACTGCCCTTTCGCAGTAGCTGCACGCGATAACGGCTGCAGCACGTTAACTTGTATCAATTTTTTAGCTTCTGTGGAGCGGAACGTATCAACATGTAACAGATGAATCATCCGACTTAAAGAGGTTGTTTATGTCAGTGGTTTGGAGTTTCTGCACCCGGGGCAAACCAGGGATGCCAGACAACCAGCAACTGCCTCTACTAATAATGACAAACAGCCTTTCAATGAGTCAGTGAGGAGTGAAAGTAAGACCAGAGGTGTGTAAGCATATACTGGAGTTGAGAATTGTTTTTTTTTTTTTTTTTTTAATTACCACAGGAGTGACAGGAAATGAAGTCCTCAATGAGGCCTGCAAAATTGAAGTTTCGTGATTTGTATTGCACGCAGATTAAGGAGAGCATAAATTATGATAAAACCCCTCCAGGAAATATCTGTCGCATTCAATCAGGTTGTTTTTTTATGATGGGGATTTCCATCAACAATTCAGAGCCACTGCCTTAAAGGATTCTTAGAAAATGCTTGGTGGAAACACTCTGAGCGTCATGATGCACTTTCATCCAAACATTCGATGGTGCTTTCAGTAGAAGTTGATTTGTTTACAACATTTTAGAGCCTTGCCTGTCAGTCAGTTGCAGAGAAAACTATCGACAATTAAAGGTTGGGAAGGCAATCCCCGATCCAAGACGTCTGTAACTTCCTCTACCTTCCCAACCTTTAAGCTCTGACCACTATCTTCCTCCTGCTTTTGTGGATTTGAAAGCAAACTCATGACTCAAACTACCAACGACACTCTGCGCTGTTCATCCATCCAGGAAGTCTTTCTACTAAGAAACTGATGCCTTTTCCAGTCAATAATCTGGGATGAGTCCATCTGAAGGCTTCCCAACTTTAGAGATCCTCTTTCATCCTTTGTCGCCGACTTGCAAAGCTCCAGGCACTACAAAGCGTCAGAGGAAACTGATCTGCATGAGGTTTGGTAATCTCGAGGTGACTAACCGCTTTTGAAGCTACCTGCTCTTTTGTACGGGCTATTGAGGATGTACAGCAAGGCGGTTAGAAAGTGGATACCGCTCTGCTAGTCACTAGAGATAAACTGCTTGGACGACTCAGTTCCTGTGAGGCACCATTGAGGAGTTGTGTACAGTATATAGTGGCAGATGATCCCTTTTGATAATCTTTTGACTGTGTTTGGAGAATAATATTACACCGACGCTTGTTTAGGACGTGTATCTTTGTGGTCACTAATCTTTCTAAGCCGATCCTTTCAAGGTGTTCTATCAAAGTGTGTTTGAGGGTGAAACCACAACCTGTTTGAAGACCAGACTTTTTTCAACGGCATGCCTGCACTGTATTGTTCGGTGCTGCAGGTAGCCCACAGTGATATCTTACCTCCGTAGGCCCTAAAGGTGTCTTCAGTTCCCTCTAATCAGCTTTTTTGCACTTTGTAACATTTAAAATCTGCGACAGTGTGCTTCCTCGAGTGCTGTAACTCAGATTTTTTTAAATGGAAGAGATGTGAAATGGTTACAAGAAAGGCAGATGTGAATTCAATTGAACCGTACGGTCGGCCCATTCCTGCATTGACAATAAAACTGACCTCTTTTGAAGACTATGCTGTCGTAGGGTATTTTGTTCCTAGTCTCCAGGCTGGAACAGTTCCAGCGGTGCCCTCTGAACTGGTGCTGGCACTCGTGGATGGCAATCTGGATTCCCTGGATTGCAGAAGCTGTCACGTCTGGGTTACGCATGCACACCTCCAGCTGGCGCCGTGTCAAACCAGGCAGCGTCAGACACACCGTGTTGGCATTCAGGATCGGGTCGATGTTGGGGAGCTTCAGGCCCAGAATTTCATTGGAGTCTACCCTGCATGTAGAGCACGAGGGTCAGGTTATTGACGAGACAAATGTTCAAACTCATAAATCTTGTGTCTCTGTTCTAGTCACTCTTGTGGTTCACAGAAGTCTACTTGGGACTTGTTGGGTTTCTTGTTAATGAAGCTGGGTGTCACACCAACGCCCAGTTCCCACAGTACCAGACAGACGCCATGTCGATGGTCCCCACTGTAGCTGATTCTTGCAAAACCATCTCCACATGCTGCCGAGGAAAATGCACTCCGACAACTTTTTTTTTTTCAGATTTATTACCTTACTGATCCTGCAAAGTTGTCACCAAGAAAATAATAAGAACATAAAAGCTTCAGTGGGCGATTCTAGAGAGTTCATACCGGTTTGACTGCACGCAACAAACCTGCTACAAACTGTTCATAAAAGTAGCGCCAATAGTAGCTTTATCTCCTGATCTTCACCTTGAGGTTGACTTAACAGTGCCAGATAATAGTCACACCGTGGAACAGGTGAGTTGAAGCCGGGGATGAAGGAGCAGCATCCACCTTGTTGGTGTGAATCCAATAGTTAGCAGAGGAAAAGCAACTTCCCACCCTCGTATCTGCTGTGAAATCAGCAAGCATGTAAATACAGCGACTTTTTTCGCTCTAAGGTGTGTCTCTGCACCCGACCGTCTGCTGCTTCTGTCGCAGATCAATCATGCGAACAGCAGTAATTCGGCTGACAGCGGTCAAAGCTCCTTTTCTACTTCACAGGGAAACAGTAACGGCGGTAACGAGGAAAACACAGGCTGCGCTGATGATGGCTTGAGCGCAGAGAGGTGCCCCGCTTTTTCTTGTCATTATCATTACAAGTAAAACACCGGTTGTGTGTCTGTCTCTGCGTTTGTATGACTGAGATGCACAAGTAAGGGGGCATGTGTGGCTGTGGGAACACACACACACACACACACATTTACACACATGCTCAAGCACACCCTGACATGCACACACAAATACCAGGTGTAGGGAGGAGTGTAACACACAGAGAGAGAGGGACGCAGCTGCAGAAACTTTGCACACTATTTCTTTCCATAGTTTCATCAACATGTGTAACATCTGTACGTTCCTCTTTTTCAAAGGACTTCAGAGTTCACAAATCGCCTCATGCTACTTTCTGGGGGGAAAAAAGCGACCGGTAGCTGTGGATTCGAGTTACAATCATAAAAAAAAGCTTCCAACTTCTGGTGACATGAAAATTGTTTTGTCAATTTTGCATGGTGGTGCCCTACTTTCTAGGTGGCACCGCACGTCAAACTGTGTGAATCTGTAATTCCAGTTCGGCTTCTGTTGCTACCTGTTGTGTTTCCTGCTTTGAGAGGAGACCTGTTTCAACAACTGTCTCTCCAAAGGGAAACTTTAAAATTGATTGGCAGCATTGTTTGGTATCGCATGGGAAGCAGATGATAGAGCTTGATAAAGCGTGCAAAAACACACAGACTACAGTTTCACTCTTCAGTTCTGTAGTTCTTGCTTTGATTTGTTGATTTAAAGCACATTACTGAGGGGTTATGTAACTTTTGCTTGCAGGAAGGAAAGTTGACTTTTACACTGTTAAAGTAGATAATTACTTAATTTGCAGGATTCTCTTTATAGCTTTATGAATTAAACAACCACAGATGCTCTTTCACAGACACATAAATGAACTTTTTCTTCTTCTTCTTTTTTTTTACTTTTCAATTCACAACTTATTAAACTCAACTCACCTTTTATCCAAGAGACAGATAATCACCAAGACGCATGTTATTCTGAGCACCGAGTGTTCCATGTTGTGCCTTGTAATTATGGAAAACAGCAAAGAAAAAAGTTTTTAAAAAAAGAAAAAAAAAAATGAGAAGAAAAAGAAGAAGAAGAGGAAGAAGAGGAGGATTTAAAGTCCCATATTCCGCCTTTTTTTAAAAGTTTAGAAGATGTGGTGGTGGTGGTGGGGGTCAGGTCAGGTCCGGCTATAAGCGCTGGCGCTGGACTTGACAGCTCCGAGAGTCCCCGCGTCCAGATGTGCCAGCCAGCGGCGGGATACTCATTCAGAAAAAAAAAAGTTTCATCAACCCTCTCAAACTGACTGAATGGAGGGAGGCTTGCTACAAGTTTGAGGAAATGTTGTCTCCCTCACACGCATCCGTACACATCCCCGGTTATCTCCGCCAGCGTATTTGCATTAGTATAACATCCGAGAGAGACAGCCCCGACCCGAGATAGGCGCTCTAAATGAAGTCTGCTTGACTAGTGATGTTTCGGTGCGCACCGATAGTCCTCTAAACTACTGCACTTAGCGCTTCGCCAGCCCACTTTTTTTTTGCGTCAGCCGGGGAGTAGGGAAGCGCCGAGGGAGGTCAAGTGCCTCGTTAGAGCAGGATAGAGATCCTTTCAGATAAGGAACAGCAGGAACACTTAGCCTGCGCCCCCTGTGAGGGAGAACATTTATATCCACTGGAGGAGCGGTGCTGAGGATGAGGAGGATGAGGAGGATGAGTGTGGGGAGCGTGTTGGAGTGAAGTGGAGAATACTTTTGTGAGATGAGGAGGAGGATAAGAAGCAGTTGAAGGAGGAAGCCAAGTGTTTTATTTGTTTTTAAAACTGTTATATATGATGATTAGATTGACCTCTTTACATATGTGTGCACTGACACACCTTTTTGTAACCTGCAGTGATGGAAAAGTAACTAAGTACATCTACTCAAGTACTGCACTTGAATAAAAGTTTGAGGTATTTTTCTTTCATATTTCCATTTTCTGCAACTTTATATCCACTCCACTACATCTGGGAGGCAAGTACTATACTTTTACCCCACTACATTTATTTGAAAACTTTAGTTACAAGTAATTTTGTAGATTACATGCTGCATCAGAGCCAATGAAGCGCATTTTAATTCAATTTAAAAACACTGAAATTATTTTACTTAGGTGAATTTAATATCAGATACTTTAAGACTTTAATTCAAGTACTATTCATATGGTTGGCGTTCACTTTTACCTAAGTAATATTTCAACACGATATCTTTACTTTTACTCAAGAATGACTTCAGGTCCTTTTTTACAACACTGGTAACACTGCAATGACAAACAGAGCTGACTATTGGAGACATTGGATTTTTGATTTTATACTTAAATTCTTCAGTTTATGGTAAAAGGAGGACATTTTAATATATTTTACTTCCATAGAGTTTAGGGACTCTAAAGTGGTGTAAGTGGTGAAAAGTAACTAAGTACTTTTACTCATGCACTATACATAAGTCAAAATTTACTTAAGTATTTCTGCTTCCTGCTACTTTTTACTCCACCACATTTACTTGACAACTTTAGCAGTTACTTACTTTCCAGATTCAGATTAATCCAATATAAAATATAATCAAAAACTTAATTGTGATAATATTAAGACTTTTTGATCCTCAGTAAAATCACAAATTTCCCCAGATTATATAAAACAATAAAATATGAATATTATCACGTATGATGAGCCCTGCATGTTCCAGCTGAGCAGTTTTACACTGTGAATTGCTACTTTTAAGTAAATGAGTCGAGTACTTACCACTATAGAGGCGTATTATTATATATATTATAGCAGTAGAGGTCAAAATACCCTGACTTTGAGTCCTTTGTATGGGTCAAGCTCCAAAAAACATTGTATTATGCACCTCCTATAGTGCAGCACAATCTTTTCATCACACCGTCCCTGCCTGGAAACCTGTGTTTACATCATCTACACATGCACATTATATAACTTTGTATTACTCGACAAGCACAAGTAAACAAGTCGACGGATACTGATGTGTAAAAGCAGTGGAGTTGTCCTTTAGCACATTTTACACATTTAAAACACTTGATTCCAGTAAACCAGCATCTATTAAAAACATGAAAAAGTGTGTATCAGAGGCGGGTTTGTGAAGTTTGAACATATTAATGTGAGGGACCCTCGTGTTCTCTGTGAACAAAGTCTCGTGAAAGAAATTAGGGCTTGTTAAAATTGTCGGCTGAGGTTCCCATTGCTCTCTAACCTTGCCTGTGTGTCATGGCCTTTAATCTTTCCATTTAAATGACTATAAAGTCAAACAAAAAGCTCCCTTGTTGATGAAGACCACATGATATCACTCATCTCAGTGCTTTATGAGTAGCCTAGAATAAAGATTCAGAGACCACAAATAAAAAGGTTTCCCCCCCCACCAACGAGGGAAGCAAGCATTCTGCCAGCGCGGAGTCACCAGAGTAGTAAAACACTACACAAGCTTAGCATTCAGACGCAATTAAGTTGCCATACACAAATTTAGGAGATCAGGGAAACAATCCCACATCAAATTTGCTCCCACAGAGATTTATCACAGCACCCTGATCTGAGAGATTTGGCAGCGACGGCAACTTTGTGCTTAATTATTTCAAGGCATGTAAGGAAAGCAGGCTTGTTAGTCGACTTAGTGGTTTGGTGGTGGTGACTTTGAGTTTGCTTCTACAGCAGGATGTGTTGAGGGCTGTCATCCCCGATCTTTGTGTGTCTCTCGCGCTCTCATCATGACTGATGATAGCATGACTCTCTGAATCACAGTGCCTTATAAACATGACTCATACATTGCTCCCATGTCACCACTTGGAGAATCAAAAACAGCAGCAGAGACGAGCTCCGCTGCGACCCTTTTGAAACCCAGTGAGGCAGCTCTATAAACTAAATCATGAAAAGGTGTCGAAGATGATGTTTTCCTCTCTTTACCGTAAAACAGTCCAGATGTATGGAACCCATTTAATGCCAGATAAAAACTCACATGATGGTGGAAATGAAAATTACAAGATAAACATTTTCACTTCAAAGTCAACAGTAGGAGATAATAAGTAAAATTTCCACTTCCTGTCTTTGTCTTTTTCTTGCCCTTTTTCTACGTACACCTTTGTTGCATTAGATAATCATTCCTGTGTATTTCTGCCTGTGTTTTCCCCTCAGTCTTCGTTGGTTCGTATGTGTCTCCTGTGTTAAATTTTTAATTACTCTTTCATTTCTTGGATTCTCCTTGTTGCCTTTTTAATTGCTTGCATTTAGGATTTCTGACTGTTTTGACTTTGAATATCAGATTATCATAAAAGATTGCTTTTTGTTCGTTTACCTGCCTGCATTTCGGTTCTCGCCATTTATACAAACCATGATACAATTTTTATTAAACAGCTGCTACTGTTTAATAATTGCTATAACGCAGTGTAACCGGAGCATAAGTGGAGAATAAAGTCATCGAAATGTTGGCTATACGGCAATATCTACCACAGATTTGCCAACATTAGCAAATATTCGCTGGCATAAACTCGTAGTTATGTTGAAACATTAAACTTTTAATTTGCGAGATTTGTTATTTCTTCTTTGAAAAGTGACACAGTCGAGCTCTAAAAGGTCCAACGGTCCATTATTGACTCTCATTTGAGTATTTGACGAGCTGGGAATGAGGCTTAATAATCAACAATGTTACCAATTGAAACTGTTAAAAAAATTTAGTCCAAATTTAAACCTACCTTGACTTTTGTTTATTTATTTTTTAACATGACAAATTATGTAAACAAAAGTCAACATTTTTACTTGCTGTTGCTACTTTTGGGGCGTTTGGATATTTGCTTCCATTGAAAATCTACTTTCATGTGAAAGTCAGAGATGTAAAGTTTATACCCAGATCGTCACCGACCTCAAATCATGTACCTAATGAGTCAAAGTGGTTTAAACAAATATCACTACGACCTAAAAGCTCCACCTGTTTCTATTTAAACATTTGCAAAATGTGTCACAGCTGATGACTTTGGGGCCTATTTTTTTTTTTTTTTTACTTTTAAATGACAAGTGTAGTTCCCAGCAGGCCACGGTAACTTTTTCACACGTGTTACATATTCATGCTATGGGCCTATGTCCCATTACTCAAAATGAAAAGTATATTGTGCGCACACACACACACACACGCTCACACACATGCAGACACATAAGACACACAACTTCCACATCTGGAGTGGAGTCCTCTGCCAAAGGAGCTGGGTCTGCCTCTCTCTCTCTCTCTCTCTGCCTCTTTGTGTGTGAGTTCCTCAGTCGTCCTCTCTCTCTCTTTCTCACACACACACACACACACACACACACACGCACGCACACAGACACCTTTAATTGTTTCCCATTCTTCACCGGAGAGCATGTTCCTGTTCGGTTATTAAAAATGATGTGGGAAACATTTCAGTGCTAGTCTCAGTTCGACTCGACTCCTGCGTCTAGAGACATAAAGACTTTATTTTTGTCAAACGCTCATGCCAGGTTCATTTCATAGTTCCATATTTTGTGCCTGAACGTTTTTGTTTTAACATGATTTTCCCGCAGCCATGGAAAACATTTATTATTCTTATCTCGCACCGCTCACTCTCGCTCACTCAGCTACATGAAATATGAAGCTGCCGAACATTTAATTCAATAATAAACTAAAACACAGAGTTTTCCCAACAGCGCCGGTATTCTTGTCGAGTTGCAGTGTCTGGTTCAATTGAAACTTTATTGTCCTGCGGGGAGAGACACGGCCGAGCTAGGTTTTCACAGTCTGGTGGCGAGTGCCATGTAAACACATTAGGTCATACAGAATTTATGAATATATAGTTTCTGGTCTTGTGCAATCAGACTGTTAACTTTAAGTGTGGAAGTGTCATGGAACCGCAGTGATTTACTCCTTCAATGTTAAAAACCTGGAAATATAAGACTTTATCTTTAAGCTTCTTTATGGTCGTCTTCTCTCAGATACAGTTTTGACAATTTTAATTTAAAGTTGGGTTTCAGGCTTTTCTGTTCGTCGTGTGGTCTTTGCCTCAGGCTCAACAGAAAGTCTCTCTTACTAAGTGTGGCGGTCACTTCTTTTTCTCGCAATATTCCCCCGTAATAAATAGCATTTATTTTGCTATGCAACTTTAGCTGATGTGTTATGCAAAGCGAGACACTTTTAGCAAACTGGACTTCAACAACCTGTTTTTCATAATGCAAGTCTACATTTCAGGTAAAGTAAATGCTTGTTTGACAAAATGATTTTGCTTTACACAGTAGATTGTGTCTACCTTGATAACAGGGGGATCATGTTAGCTACTTCTGTTTTGGTACGGATTAAACAAACAACATAAATCGTTAATAAGCAAGCTGTAGACGTGCTGGATGACAGATTTTGTCACCGTTGGAGGGAGCTCACTCTTTTTTCCTGTCTTTGTGCTAAGCTAAGCTAATTGGCTTGTGGCTGTAGCTTCATACTTAGCGTAGAGACATGAGAGTTGTATCTAACTTGAGCTTTTTGTGCTTTTTGTCATGTGTTTTAGGTCTTCTTTTGGTTATACTTTAATGGTTCTCAGCCGAGGGGGTCCGGATCCCCAAGGGTGGGGAGTCAACTTCCAGGGGTCGCCAGATAACTGTGGAGAAAAAAATTAAATACTGTATGTGTAACATATTTTTGACTTGAGAAACGTTTTTTTTTTTTCAGTACACGGCCTGTACCAGTGATATCATTTCCCTTTAAATGGATTTTATTGAGTGTGTTCATGAGAGTCAAAGTGTGCGTAAACATGGCTTCTGATTGGACACAAAAACTCCTTCATTTTGGCACTTTCACGAAATTGTGAGCTTTTGTTTTTGACGCAAAAAGGATGAGAACCAGTGACACACAGCAGCCAGTTCATTTCCTTCCTGTTAGCTACTGCACTGCTGCTTTCATGCTCGGTTCAACACCATGGTTACTTCGGTCCGATCACCTCTGTCACACTTGTAAACTCAAGGGTGATATATGAATGCTGATGTATATTAGTGCCTTTTACACTGTAGAGGGTTCCCATTGTGTCCTAACTTTGGTGGCTTTGACACAGTACAGTAATGAGCTTTCATTAGTTCGGAGCGTCCCCTCTTTACTGCCGTGAACTTTTGTAAGGTTGACTTCATTGTTGCTGAAATAGCAGAGCGGGTGTCATGGTTACTTTCACCAACACTATCATGAACTCTGACCGCTGCTACTGTCATCCCGGGATCTCATGCGTCCCAAATTAAGTAGAAGGTAGTTCACTGTGATAGGATTTATGATCAGAAGGTCAGAAATAATTACAACATATAGTAATTTAAAGATAGCTTGTGGCTATTATGTAAAATCCCTCATCTTCTCTCTCCGGGTCTCCTGCGAGTCTCGGGCCTTTCCTTACCTCACTCTCTCTCAGCGCACGGACCAATAACACTTTGACAGTACACCATGCAGTATATTATCTGACAGAAGTTATGCTTGTCACACCCTCGCTTCTCTGTGTCTCTCTGAGAAGGGGAGTTCAGGCGAAGTTCACGTTTCTTGGAGAGTTTTGGAGTGAGCTGACGAAAATGAGCAAAGCAGAGGAGAGCGCGGCAGAGCAGAGGTTAGTCAATTACAAGGCTCAGCTCTAGTAACAAACTTCTAACAAGCAAATTCTTGGCTCGGAGTGTGTGTGTTTGTGTGAGCCTATAGAGGACAGAAAAGAGGGGAGGGGAAAAGAGTGCACGGGGCTGTCGATAGGCACGGGTGTTTGTGTGTTTTTGCACGCAGGGACACATGTTTCGTGAGTGATTTTGTGTGAAATATGGAGAGCAGGACAAACAGTGCAGAGGGAGGGACAGCTGTGCAATTACACTATAGGGAGCGGGGACAAATGACAGGGCTGCCAGTTAAAACATTGGTATTTGAGATCGATGGCATCTGTGATTGAAGTTTTGAACGAGAGAAAGTGGAAAACAAGAAGTAGTTCGTATGAAAACTGCTCTCTGAGTCTTTTAGCTCAGGAAGCTTTTACTCAAGTGAAAGTTCGACATTGTTTGGCTTTTTCTTACAGCACGAGAGAGGGATAGCATTATGAAAAAGCAGGGTAATCAGCAGGGCTAAAAAGTATCCAGAAGTCGTAGAGATATTGTGTTAAAAAATTACTTTGGTATTACTTTTGATGAAAGTCACCTGTACATATTTTACTAGAGTTTTAGAGTATCTGATATTGAATATACTCAGGTATCAAAACAACTTTTCTGGTGATAAATGTACTTAAGTATCAAAAGTACAACTCACAGTAGAAAATACATATAATTACATTTATCGATGTTCTGCTGTTGGTCCACCTTTAACCTGCCTAGCAGATTTTTCGATCCGACAGTCTGCATTTTTCTAATTATCATAATCAGCATTTTATTTTCATCTCATTGCTAATAAAATATTTTAAACAATGTGCTACTCTGGCTCTTATGGAGCATGTAGTCTGCAAAGTAACTAGTAACTAAAGCTGTCAAATAACTGCAGTGAATGCAGTGGATTGGATTGGAAGTATAAAGTGGCAGAAAAAGGAAATACTCATGTAAAACACAAGTGCATCAAACTTGTATTTGAGCACAGTACTTAAATGTACCTGTTTACATTTGATCACTGTGTTACTGTATCACTTTATCTCAATTTATCTTAATAATCATAAAACATTAGTTCTGTTAAAGTACCCAAAAGTCATACTTGAGTAAAAGTAAACATATGGTTTTAAAATTTGGCAAAAGTGAAAGTCACCCATTAGAATAGTACTAAATAAACAGTACTAAAGTCTTAAAGTTTCTGATATTAAATGTAAATGTAGTAAATTATACATTTTATACAATTATAAAATTATTTATTGACAAAGAAAATCTGCTGGAAAAAAAGGTTCGCTTCCCGAAACACGGTTCAAGTTTTTCATAATCATCCAACCAAAAGAAAACAGCCTTAATGGACTCAAGTTATCAAATACATGAAGTAAAAAAGTCCAATATTTGCAGAAGTAGCTAAATACAGCTACTCAAATTACTGCAATTAAGTCAATTTTGGCCATACTTTAGTATTATTTCAAGTCTGTAATTTTACTTAGGGATGCATTACACCATGTAATCTACTCAGTTACTTTTAAAACCATAATTGAGTACAATTTGAATTCATATCTTAACCTGCATTTTTGTAGCAGATAAGCTAATGAAAACCTGACATATGAAGATTTACAGACACAGAAACCCCTTTGATTGAATGTCTGCTATTAATAATGTGTTAAACATCAATGATTAAAAAGTAACTCATACTCTGAGTAACGTTTTTTGTACTTTTTTGTATTATTTTAATACCAGTAGTTTTACTTGAAGGTAATTGCGTAATATTACATGTAACTGCACTCGTACATGAGTACACATTTCCAGCACTCTTTCCACAGCTGTCCAAACAAAGTTGAGTAAAAGTATCAGAAAATGGACGTACTCAAGTAAAGTAAGTACTTCATAATTTGACTTAAGTACAGTATTTGAGGAAATGTACTCAGTTACATTCCCTCGCTCCCCTACACGTGCTCTGCTGTGCTGTAGATCTAATGTTTGTTGTACCTTCCAGCACCAGTAACACATGCATGTTATTAGAACAGCCACAAAGTTGTTTCTTACTGCAGTGTGTTCTATCTGTGTTGCAATCCCCATGCCGAGACCTCAGTGTGGTTCTAATCAATTAACCCCGTCATTGCGGGGAATGAAAATATCCCGGGGTTGTGAGAACTGGCTTTATTTTGGATGATCCTGACGATTCACAGAACGTACAGAGAACGGATGCCTGAGGGGAGGTAAAAACTTCGCTGAGGATCCTTTAGCAAAACAGGCGCCAACGTGGGATGCTAAGCTTATGTGAGTTGTTTTTCCCTGGTGAATGGGAAAGAAAATATTTCCTGGATTGTCGGGGGGGAAGTGAAAGAGTCGTATTATAGAATCTCGGTTCAGCCAAACGTACTGCATTAAAAGTGGCTTTAAAAGGTCCAGTGTGCAGGATTTAGGGGGATCTATTGGAACACATATCATTATGTTTTCATGAGTGTATAACCAAAAATCATTGTTTTATCGTGACCTTAGAAAGAGCCTTGTATCTACAGAGGGAGCGTCCACCATGTTGTGCCGCCATGTTTCTACAGTAGCCTAGAATGGACAAACTAAACACTGGTTTCTAGAGAAGGCCTTTCAGTTTCTCATGTTTCTAGTGGGCACCATCGGGTAGGGTGAGGAAAGGGTTGTTCAGTTGGTTGCAATCTGCAAACTCACCACTAGATGCCACTAAGTCCTTCACATTGGTCCTTTAATAAGGTCACAATAGATGTTGTTCTTCAAACTTTGAAAGAGAAAAAAATGAAAGAAATAAAAAGCAAAGTTTGCTTCAAACAGAAACACAAGATTTTTGACTATTTCAGTCTTATTATGAAAAATAGTAATTCCTGCCCACATTATTATTATTTATTACCTCTGCACTGATTTGTTTCAATAAAAAGGAGATTGATGTTTTTGTCACAAAGTTCTTTGTAACTGAAATGTTCACCTTTTTTAAATAAATCAGTGCAGAAATAAAAAGAAAACGTGTGCAGGAATTACTATTTTTCTTTGGAATTGATTTTTAGGGGGGGATTTGATTCCCAGCACCATAGAAAAAGCAAGCGGTGTGCGCGGTGCCTTCAACTCATATTTCAGTATGAAATCAAATTAACATTTTTGGTTCCTGGAAGCAGGAAGCGCTTGAGTATAAGGTGAATGTGTGACCTGTCCTGGATCAGATGCTTTGTAGAACTTCATCCATTTAAAACTTTCTCTTTTTTCCCCCTTTTTTTTTTTCAAGGTCAAATTAGAGACTTTCACTGGGTTTCAAGCACTGACTTCTAAAAAAAAAAAGATATTGTTTCAAGTCAACAAGCTAAACTCCAGAGCAAAGGAACCAATCATATGTGTTTTGTTGTTTTAATAAGGTAACTTGAACAAGGCTGAGTCTCTGCTGTGTTGGCAAAGAAGCCGCATGAATAAAGCCGGCTGCTCGAAATGCAAATACATGAATGGATTTGCGCACGCACACAATCACAATCACACAGTCTTTAAAGAGAGATCAGAAAGGTTTGTTTTCCTTACCGCCTCACTTACCCCTGGATATCCCTAATTGGGGATGATTACAACATGTTTGCATGCTATTGTTGTCTCAAAGTGTTGTTGTTTGTGTGTGTTTGTGTGCAAACGGGCATGCTTCTTGTGTGCACGTAACTCAGCTAAAGAGGAATGCAAGACAGACTATCCTGGCCTGTGTTTACAAACCCTTATCGTCGTTTCAGATGAAGAACAGATACATATATGGGTTGCTAAGCTAAAAATCTCTCTTTCTTCATCTCGTTCGAACCAAAGACGCGTAACGTAAGCATAAATGATTACATTGGCTGAAAAGTTGAGCTGATTGCAATGCAGGACAGCTGTGTTTAAGTCATCTGCAAGTGCAAATCATTAATGCTGGATTAGCTTTATTGTAATAACTGAATTATGTGGTTTTATTTGTGTTTTTTGTTGTTGTTTTTCTTGTTTTTTATCTTGATTGTTATCACCATCAGCCTTCACTGTGCAGTCGGTTATCCTCAGTAGGATAGAGGTGTAGGAGGATCAACTTTCTGCTCCAATGACGCCATCTAGTGTTCAAAAACTTGAATGAAGAGAGCATCTCTACCCATCATGTGTACAGTATTTTATATTAAAAGAGACAGGTAGTTAAAAAGTTGCTGTTTAGCCCTGTGATAGTGTCATAATCTGCCTAAACAGGGCAGTATCTATAGTGTGTTACAGTAATGGGACTCTTCACTTACACACTGCAGCAGCTCCATGTTTGTGAGGTTAAAGGTCTTATCTAAGGATGCCTCCATGTCTGTCTGTGTGTGTTTTGTATACTTCTGGTTCGCGTAATTTCCCTTTAGTGATACGCAAAAGGAAGAGATGCGTGCACAGTAATCGCAAGTTGCCCGCACACATGTGCACACACTTCAAGAAGCTTAGGTTGTCTGCTTCCCATCAAGGCTTTCCGTGCCTGTTGTTGTACAAACAGCCGTGTTTATTGTCTCTGTCCTAAAGAGAAAAGAGACCTGCCCTGTCTTCACACAGGAACAGACACTGAGCCAAAGCAGCCACAATAAGACAGCAGGCCCCCTCCGTCTCCCACCAACCTCTGGCGGCCATGTTTTCACAACCAGAGATAACAGAGGAGAGGAGATGGGGGGCGGGAGACAGTTACGGAGTTTGATAAATGACACAATCGTGACGGAGGAAGAGAAAGAGAGACGTGGGACAGATGCGGGGAGATTTAGGGGGGGAGTGGGGGGTGAGAGAAGAGATACACGGCGAGGTCACGGCAGTGTTTATCCGCCCACAACAATGATGTGGGTCAATGAGTGTTTCTCAAGGCAGCAAGTGTTGTTTCAGGATGTTGCAATGATGACAGGTTCCTCGAGAACAGCGCTCATATTTTCTCATACTGTATATTTCTCAAGGAGGAGGACGGTTCTGCCAAAACACATTTTAAAAAGTACTCAAGCTGAGTTTTATCTGCAGAGCAATTTATCTGGCTCAGCACTCGCCGCGCCTTACAACCCCGCGCATGATAAGTCAAGTCCAACACTCCTGTGTTTTGTTGTTCAGCAAATGTCATCTCAGGGTCCCGAGGCGAGCTGTGCCTAAACGGAGGGGATGCGATGTTGGGCACAAAATGGACTATTAAATCTCTTAGCACTTGCAGCCGAGTTGGGTGGGCTGTGGAACTTAGGCAGCAGCTGAGCCATCACCTCCAGGGCCTGCATTAACTCATAAAGATCACTGTCTCTTCCAAACACACCGAGCCAAAGTGGAGGTCATGTGTGTGTGCCGGTGCAGATGTGCGTGTCTCAATCTCGGAAGCGTGATAAATTATACTTTTAGTGCATATTTCATCTGCGAAAAGAAGTCAGATTGCTTCATTTAAGGGGTTTGTGTTAAACATGTGTCTCTGTGTGTGTGTGTCGCTCCCACCACTCCTATAATTACAGTCACTGGTATCAGATGAAACCCCACACAGAGCCGATCTCGAGATGTGCCCTTTGTGTAAGCAACATCTCGCTGCTAGATTGATAGAGGATCGGAGGAGAGTTCACACAAATGGGAGAGCATTATAGTGTCGGGTTACCTCTAAGTTCTCTCTCTGTGAGCTTGTTATCTTTCCTTTTTCCTCTATTCATTAATAATTTTCCCGCCCACTCAGTTCTCATTTTTATATAATCTCATCCCTCCAATGCATGTGATGTGCTGGCTCTCTCCCTGTCTGAACACACACACACACGGGTACAGGAAATGCACGGCAAATAAAAAAGCAGCAGACCACCAACACTCACACTATAGGAGATAAGAACATAGCAGGACTCTATTTACCTGACTGATCTGCGGAAATGACTGTCTGCAGCGTGACACTATAGATCCATTTACAGTGGCAACCCTTCATTAATGCTTTGTGTGAGGCTGTGTGTGTGTGTGTGTGTGTGTGTGTGTGTGTGTGCGTGCGTGCACTTGACAGTCACTATAGGTTGAGACAAAACCCATGTTAGTACCCGAAGGTCATACTTGAACAAAAGTAAAGATATCCTGTTAAAATATGACTTTGGTAAAAGTGAAAGTCACTCATACGAAGAGTACTTGAGTAAAAGTCGTAAAGTATCTGACATTATATGTATTTAAGTATCAAAAGTACAAGTAAAAGTAAATTATACATGTATTAGGCTCTGATGTAGAATGCAATCTGCAAAGTAACTAGTAGTGGAGTGGAAGTATAAAGTAGCAGAAAATAGTATTAAAGTAAAACCACCTCCAAATTGTGCTTTTAAGTGCAGAACTCGAGTAAATGTACTCAGTTAGTTGAGTTTTTTGCTTGCTGTTTCCACTTATGAAATGTAACTAAGTACATTTACTCGAGTATTGCACAGGTACAAATTCAAGGTGCTTTACTTGAGTATTTCCATTTGATGCAACTTTATACTTTTACTCCACTTCATCTCAGAGGGAAATATTATCGACATTTTTGTTTGACAGATTTAGTTACAAGTTACTTTACAGATTACCTTCCTGTCCAGTGAAAACCAATACAAGCAAAAGTCCTTAAGTATCGGATTTTAAATGTACTTAAGTATCAACAGTATAAGTAAAAGTAAACGTATATTTACATGTACGTATATACTGTATACTATAGGTTGACTGATTATCAGAATTAATGTTTCTTTTGTATCTGTTGCTGATAAAATAAATACATTTAAAAATGTTCTCCTTTGGCTCTGATACAACATGTAATCTGCAAAGTAACTTGTAACTAACCTTATCAAATAAATGTAGTGGAGTAGAAACTACATTATTTTCCTTCAAAATGTAGTGGGGTGGAAGTATAAGGAAGCAGAAAATGGAAATACTCAAGTAAAGTACAAATACCTACAAAAATTACTTAAGTACAGCACTTGAGTAAATGTACTTAGTTACATTTCATCGCCGGACAGAGCTCATCTCTAGTAGGGACGATGTTGCATTCCTCAGGCACTATTTCTTCTCTCAGAGGGACACATGGAAAAATACACCCATTCTAACCTGGCCGTGCACTCCCACGGACACACACACACACACACACACACACACACTGACTGACAGAGACAGACACATGCAGCCACATGCACACAGATGTCGACAGGCAACTATATTTATACCAATGCCCCAATAAATCTATCTGCTCACTTGTCTATTTTCTCTGGCTTTGCCCATGCGGCACTGAATGCCTGCACACGGTGACGAGGAGGAGAGGAGAGGAGAGGAGAGGAGAGGAGAGGGCTGCAGTAGGGCAGATAGAAGGAGACAAGTGCCCCATGGCATTTTCCTCCTCTTTGGCCTACCTCCTCTCCATGTCTTAAACACAACTGCTGGCCCGACTCTGCTGCACACCACCGTGCAACAAATTCCTGGAAAATATGAACTTGTGTCAACTTGTACAGCTCAAACTAATACAGGCCCACTTTTCTTTTTTTTCTTTTTTCCCCCTCGTCTTTTCATTTCTACAGCATAAATACCTCAAAACAACACCTCGTTCTGCTGAGTGGCAAAAACAATCTAAACGAGGCAGATGTGCTAAAAAGGATCGAGTTTGGTGAAAATCATCACGCTGAAAAAAGTAAATTAAAAAGCATGCAACACACAATATCTGGAAGATATCTAGAAGATATAAGTGATATAAATGTTTTTAAATTAATTAATGTTTATATGAATTTGACAGGTTAAAATCTCTGCTCTGTGCTGCTTCTTCACAGCTAAGAGGACTGATGTGGAGTATTCCTGTCAGTTTAAACTGACACCTGCACTCAGAGTAACAACACACAAAGTGGGTGCTGTCTTTGTGTCGATACTACAGTGAGTGTCACATCCACCTGAATTTGTCAACATGGTTCATATAATGAATTTGTCCAAATATACTGAAAAATGCGTCATCATTAAATGATCAAAAGGAGCGTCTCAGCACCTGACGTCTCATTAGAGTCCAACCCCGCGTGTGGAAAGAATGAGATTAGATGACAACATGAATGTTTTACTTTTTATTTGAATAGTGTTTTGAATGTGAGTCACAAACGGTACTTCTACGCTAAATGAAAAATGCAACGTAACATCCAGATATGAAACGATGTCTGCAGAATACAAAAATGAAAAATATAACGAAATGAGAAGCAAACATGACAAAGTGTCTTTAAATAGATGACAAATCAATGGATCCTGTAACACATGTAGTTTGCATTACGGAGCGGTCGCGATTACATTATTTCCACTCTGGCAAAAACGTTTTTCTCTCACTGCATCAAAATAAAAGTACATGGAATGTGCTTAATGTTACTTCAGCTAAATATTATAATATTCAAATGGTTTTAAGTTCGCCTCGCTTTGCAGGCCAGATGAAGTACGCAAACTCAGAAAGCACAATTGACGTGACTTTGTCTCGACTCAGTCTTGTACTGTAGAGTCACAGAGGTTATGGAGATGTCAGCCCAAAACATCCTGTAATTATTTCTGATAATTACCACCATCACGAGGCCTTACATTGACACAATCAAGAGTTAGAGCAACAATAACTAGCTGAAAGGCATGTCACCATGATTACCGTGTACAGAGATTTATTGATGTGCTAGAAAAAACCCACCTGTCATGCCAACACCACCACTGATAAGATATGGCCATTTCATAACCAGCGTGTTTGCTGAACTCATGTTGAATACATTTTCATAGAAATACTCTCAGATGCAAGTTTGCTCCAGTAAAGATCCGGTAAATAATCACCCAACTGGGTCACTGTGTACTGTGCTATTGACACTTTGGGGCCGTGTTCATTGAAATGGATTTTGGCTTTTAATCTTTAAAGCTGCTGAGTGTTGTCATCATTTTAGCTAACTTCCTGTCCGTTTTGCATATAGCAAACCCCTCTCTCTTCTCCACGTCACCACATGAACATGCAGCGATAATCGCCAGATTCAGCAGCAGACGGGAGGATCCTGCTGTCTGCATGCTCACGAGCAGACAGGAACGCCTCTTTGTGGAGTCTGCTGTCCTGATTGGATAAAGTGGGCAGGGATAAGGGTTAAATCGGTGAGAGATTTCTTTCCTAAATGCATCGTATGAATACCTCAAAACAAAGTGTATGAAATGCAAGGGTTACTGCGAACAAAAGTGTGAGTTTTTTTCAAGGATTGATGTCTAAATGTATCTATTTTTTTCAAGATCTGAGGATAGATCGCTAACATTACAGCCATTCTGTCTCTTAGTTTTAAAACGATTCAGTCATTGTGTGCTCCATTCGAAGAAAATAACATACGAGACAGTGATTAACTGGATGAAGGCCCTGCAAAAAGCTTCCATACATCCGATATTGAAAGCATGTGACTTTGGTAACAGCCTCGTCTGAATCATGCTATCTGCCTGAAACATAAACACACCGACTGCATGATCAAAGCAAGACGGATCCTTAAGGGTACGATAAGATCCCCACCAGAACACTCACTGCAAGACACGCAGCGTTGACAGAACAAGTGGAAGCGCTGTGGTATTATAGCTCAGTATACTTACTGTACATTGTCTGGCAATAAAAACGTAATTGTAAATGAGATGACATGATTTATGGTTTATGGGAAACATACTTCCTCTGCGAACGACAAATAAAGTATCTTGTCTGCCTCACACGGAGACAGCGCGTCAAAGAGCAGTGTGCTTTTAATAACCAACATAACGAGAGACAGCGGCTTACAGATATATAACAGGTGCTGTCAACTGAAGGATACGGCGATAACTGGCCAACCTGCACGCACACATACTTAACACTTTCTCTCACACGCACGCACACACATGCACCTATGCACATACAGTATCAAACGAAAAGCTAACATCCAAAGTGCATTATTACATTAGCCCTGTGTATCGTAACAGATAAACAAAATACATTATACAAATTTTCTTGATACCAAACAACATCATGTAAATAAAGGTTTGCTCTTTTGGCTTAATAGAAACAGACGACCCCCAAAAGGATTGTTTTTTTTTGTTTTTTTGTTTTTTTTGCCAAGCTATTAAGGAAGTCCACGGCAGCCATCGTATCCAAAGTGCTTCTGAGAGAGATGGAAGTGAGTAGTCTTGTAATCGTATCGTTATATAAATAACAGTCTTTGTTGGCAGGCCAAGTCCGCTCCTGCAAAACATGGTGTCGACAGCATTCTTCAAATATGATAATGTGATACCATTTCCCTTTTATGCATATTTCTTATGCAGTAGCAGGAAAAAAAAAAAGAAGTCAAAACCAGCATCTTTTTGTATTTGGAGTGCCTGTTCAATTACATGGAGAGGCTAAGTTACTGTTAGTGAGAGACAGATTGATAGCAACATTTTTGGTAGAATGTCAAGATGCTCTAATAATTATGCAAAGTCATCCTGTGAACACACACGTCAAAGAAAAATGAAAGTATTGGAACTGGGGCCATGGTGACATCCTTTATCTTCTTGTGATCCAACAGCATATTGTAGATAGAAAGCAACGTCTCAGAATGACTTAAAATATCAGATAGTTCAAATATAGTCAGTGTGACCCTTTTTGATTAGTGGCCAGTAAATTGATGGTTCGCTAAACCCTTCCCTCAAACAACAGTTGTCCAGTCACGGTTTAGCAACCGTAACAAGGCATGGCAGGTCTGTTGAGGCGAGCTTTGGGTTTCTGCACATGCTGAATCAGTGTGCATGGGGCTGCAGTAAGTATAAAAAATGGATTAAACTCTGTGTTTACCTGCTCTAACGAAGGCTGCAAATGATAGCATGCCTGCCTAATTAGTGCACTACCTACAGTAGTAACCCCAGAGTTCCTCTTAGACCAAGGGACATTTCTTCAGCTCTGATCTGACTGACTGAACTGAAGAATTTTGATTGGTAATTGTTCGAACCTAGAACCAGTCCGTGATGCTGGGGGTCAGGATGCCCAGGTCCCTGACGTCGCCTGCCACCCACTGTTTCGGGTATCTGATTAGGATGCCTCCTGGGTTCCTTCCTTTGGAGGTTTTCCGGACACAACCAACTGGAAGGAGACCCCAGGGCAGACCCAGAACTTGTGGGAGGGATTACATATGTAATCCCAGATAGCAAATTGTTGTTGCCCACACCAGACATATTCACTGAGCCCACACACCATGTGGAATGATGGCACTTGGGCGGGCCACCGTTTGCCCAATCTGAACCACAAGCACGCCATGGCCAGATGTCAGCCAAGAGCAAACCAAAAGAAACAACTGGCAGAAGTCGGAGCCAGATCCAGACTACCAGAATAGAAATGAGCTGTGGCTAAGATCTGACAAACAGGAGGGGGCCGCACATGGATGGATGGATGGATGGATGAATGGATGGATGGAATTTTTATTAGGGGCTTAGCGAACACTCAATTTAGGAAATGTTATCTTCAAATGAGACACTTTGGTTTTCGGGGGCATATCTAAATTCCTCGTGTTCCATGTTTCCAGGGTCAATATTCTGTTAACACACATGAACCCTCCTATTGCGGTCAAATAACAATAACCCTAGAGCTGTCAGACAGACAACATCAGGAAATTGGGCCCTGGGAACATTGGACCCTTTGTCATGTTCCCTTTATGTGCCATGTAAATTGGACCCTGGGAACATACAGTAGGAATGACTCCTGGTTTTAAATAGCAGTCATTGTCAAGCATCTATGCTATTGAACTGTTGGTGGAAGTGACACTAAGAAGCTGTGGCACATGCAGATCCTCCTCTTTCATTGAGATGGAACATTTTCACATTCTTTGGTCCTTTTTCATATACAAGAATAAAGAAAAATAGGTAGTTTAGAAAGAAACATGTCTCTGTTTCCCTTCCTTTAGTCCCATGTGGTTGCATCTACTTTCTGTACCCTTTGAACCTTCCTGTTTTGTCTTTCAAAATTCCCGGGAACCAAGATCCAGAACTGGGATCAAAAATTTGAAATAAACATTTTAGGGGCATTATCTGATTGGAGTGGTGCAAAAACGGAAACAAAAGGATCGCAGTGAAAGTCCAAACGCTATCCTTCGCTGACACTAGCCATACTTATACAAAGTTCTCAAAAAAGTAACAGAAGTAATTATAATTAACCAATTCATATTAACAGCTCCCAACCTCAGTTCATCAGTTCATCAGTGACAGAGACTCAGCTCTTTTTGGACCAAGCATTTCTTGCACTGGACCACACAACACCAGTGGAAACGACACAGACAGTTCTCCTCAAACACCACCGTTTCCTCCCGGTAGCCGCGCTCGCAGCACAGCAGGTCACAGCCGCTTATGTCCATGGCTGTGCTGTTGCATATGCGCCCCCGTGTCCCCAGCGAACCAGTTTTCCGATTTGCGAGGCAGAAATCGGGCGACTCGTCAGAGTAGATCAGATCCTGCTTGTCCGGCGGCTTTATGTTCTGGCCCACGGGGATCAAGGTCTTGCCGTCATTACCGCCCATCACCTTGGAAGCGCCGTTGAAGCGCTCCAGCAGGCGGTCGCCTACCTCACGGAAATGAGGCATCTTTTTCCAGCATGTGCGCAAGGTGCATGAGCCCGACAGTCCGTGGCACTTGCACTCTGTCCGCATGTAGAGCTTCACCGCCTGGGGAGGGGAGAGTGCGGAGGGGAGGGTGGGTTTAGGGTTTAGGGTTAGGGGCAGGGGGAGGAAAGAGAGAGGTGAAGGAGGGCAAACGGGAGACGAGAGAAGAGAAAGAGAGAAGGTTGATCAAACACAAAAAAAGGGACAAAGGCTACTTTCAAACTTCTACCCTGAAGTGAAGCAGAACTGCTTTTGACAAATGGCAAGTTCTCTAAAGAGGTAATTTATTATTGTGTTTTCGTGATATATCACAGCCACTGGATCAGACACTCAGCACACACACACACACACAAATACACACACTGATAGATAGGTAAGATAAAAGCAGACGCTATTCAGAAGGAATTTAACTCCACAACCTCCCCCCCCTCCCTCCATGTTGCCTCTAGCCTTCCTACATCTAACAAGCCTTGACAACAGATCATTCACTTATACTGCACATAATTAACCCATCACACACACACACACCTGCCGGCTCAGACACACACACACACACAGGTACTTGCAATGTGTATACAAGTACACACGCATGCATGCACACAAACAGACATTTGCACGCATCACAGCACGCTTATTTCTCAACCTCTGGGCATTTGTGTGCAGGTCTCGTCTTTTGTCCAAATGGTTTGTTCGCTAATGCTACAGTTGGACTATGTCCCAAAATCCTCCTCTGCTCTCTACCTGCCTTTGACCCCGACTGAAGTGAACTTTGCAACTCTGTGTTTTGCTCGTGCGTGTGTCAACATTTCTGCAAGTGGGCGTAACAGAAAGCGAGACCAGCAAAACGGCTAAAAGCAAATGTGATGTGGACGATTTACGGAGCTACATTACAAATCAGCATAAACTCTCGAAAGTTGCTACTCTATCTCCACTCTCTCGGTAGCCCGTTGACGTGTCGAGGCCATACTTCATACGAGCGACAAAGAGGAACTTTAAACTTCTACGAGGGCTGTAGAAATGTTAGAAGCTACCTGCCTCGGAGGCTTGAAAACAAAATGTGTGGCACGCTCTTGTTTTTGTGTTTCAGAAACCTGATTCTTGTAAGAATATCAGCTTACGCCGCTACACAAATATGGCTGGGGGCGATGTCTTTCTCTGTTGCATGTTCGTGGAATGATGGAACATTCCACAGGACAAGCAACACCTTCGCTGCTCAAACCTTTGAGACACTGGTGAAATATCAGATGGGCTTTTATTACAGTATAGTAGCAGTGGAGATGTTTTTTCACAAAGTGCATTGCAGTTGTGTTCAGTCAATTTCAATCTCTACTTATTTAAAATGTAAACAGAAATTGAACAGACACTAGAGGCCTTCAATCTGAAACTGTCTCTCACCAGCCGCCCAGCCTCGTTGTTGTGCAGGTCAACGAGCGTCCTGATGTCGCTCTTGCCCCTTCTCCTCTTGGCGTCCATAAACTGCTTCGACTTTTCGTAACCAAACTCCACATCGTCTCCGCAGCCCCCCCACTCCCACTTGACTCCCTCCCCGGAGGAGGAGGAAGAGGAGGAGGAGGAGGAGGAGGAGGATGAAGGTGGCCTTGGCGGCACTCTGTTTCTGGTCGCCTCACAGCCACACTGCAGGAGGTCTCCCATGCTGCAGGCCTGGGTCACAGCGTGGGTCACGCCGGCCGCCGTGATGGCATAAACGAACGCCGTCTCCCGGATATCTACGGACAGAAAAACGTCAAAAATGTTTCATTATGACGAGGTGGCACTACATTCACATTAAACCTACTGTACACATTACCCCAACCCACATTTGGACATACAGTATTTCGATCTTTATCCTTTACAGAGCTCTTTAAATTGAATCATTCCCACATCCTCCACAATCACTCATCGGCCAACTACTGGGAGAAACAGAGAGCACTACGAGAGAAAGGAGCTGGTTTCCATCCATTCATCCAGGCATCTTTCCCTCCATCCAGTCAGTCAATATTACAGCTACATGGAACGGGATAAAAGCATCGCTCTCTCAATCCTCGTCCATTACTATGATCTCAAGCGTCATTGGATTCGTGGTGCTGAGTGTACGACTATTTCTCCCCCCTCACATTCACACTCGTACACATGCTCGTACATTCATGCACACCACAGCTGTTGATTTATTTCTGGTGCAGAGCTTAAGAAATCTTGGCCAAAGGCACGTCCAACCACAACTGCAAATTGATCGTCTGTCCTCGCCGGTGGCTTCAGCATCATTCACACCCTCGGCTCAACACATCTTTATCCTCAGTTATTGCAGCTATTGTCGTTCACTCAACAACAAAAGAACAGCTATGACAGAAACTCAAGAGGACTACTGGGCTGAAATGAGAGAAGAGCTTCATTGTACATATCACATTCATTCTTTCACCTCATTTTTTCTGTAGTATCGATAGTGGTTTTAGGTTATTTCGCTGTTAAACGAAAAGGTCCTGTATTAAACAAAGTAAGATTTCCAACAACTATACGTACAATCACCACCATCAGGCACGCCCTTAAAACACCGGCAGAGCTGTTGTGGAAACTTGGTGGGTGGTGTTTGCTCAGACCTTTCAGAACTGACTAATTAGAATAGACTGGGCTTTTTAGGGGAGGCGGGCCTTAAAGATACAGGCGCTAAAAAACGAAGCATTCAGACAGAGGGTGAATAGAGGTGCTACAGCAATGGGCCGTTTGAAACAAAATAAATGTTTTTGAACATTAAAGCATGTAACAAAATTGTAGTAGAAACTCAAAATAAAAGTGTGTACATGAAAATGAGCATTATATGGACCCTTTAATTTAAGCACATTCCATTAAAAGTCAAAAATCAAGAATAAACTGATTAATAAACTATAAGTATTGCATTCTGCGTAAATATATGTGGAGTACCCAAGTCTATTTATAAATATCCTTACAAGTTGATGAGGTACAACATATCGTCTTTTTACTGTTTTCACTTAAGTATATGTCAAAAAGGATCAGTAAATTATGACATTCTGTTTTATTTATGTTTTAAAGAGACATATTATGCTCACTTCCAGGTTCATAATATAATTTTGGGTTACAGCTACAATAGGTTTGCATTCTTTATTGCTCAAAAAACACATCAGTTTTGTCATACTGTCCAGTGCCCAGCTCCCGTCTCTGTAAGGCCCGCCCCCCTTAATACCCGATCTGCCCTGATTGGTCAGCTCACAGACACCTGAGCCAGTACCGCTAAGAACAACAGAGCAGCTGTGCTAAATTAATTCTTGAGTGTCAAACTAGCCGCTGGGCAAAATTTACGCGAATGTGTAGAGAATAAAAGGCGGGACTACTGACGAGGCGTTTCAGGAGCAGTGTTTTCTGTGGGAAAGAAGAGCTTCTTTTGACCTTTTTAACTTTCAAGATCTTTTACACGCAGAAGAACCTTTATAACACACAAACAGGTAATGCATTTGTGACATGTTTAAAGAGCAGAACCGAATGGGGCAGGAGCTGTGTGCAACAGTACAGAGAGATGGACTAATGCCTTTGCGGAAATTTCACTGGATTTGTTGACAATAAGAGTGTGTAAATTTTGCCTAGAAACAAGCAAGCAGTGGGAATTATTGTGGACATTAATAATTTCAATGGTAGACCTCTGCCCAGATAGATGGGACACCGGGGAATGGGTAGAGAAAAAGAATAGCCACTTAGCGAGCCATCGTATGTGTGTGTGTGTGTGTGTGCAGACTAAGCGAAGGACTTTTATTCCTAAGAGCTGGAAGGCGGCGAGCGTGCAGTCACCACCGTCTACGCTGCCAACTCCATATCGCATGATTCACTGAATGGGATTCATTAGGAATGGTAACACACACACACAGAATGGGTGGCGTGCGACGAAACCTGCACACCCCAGCGCGCCGTGATATCAATACCAGCTGTACACACCAACACCCTGAGATGTCTCCAATGCAGGCAAGTTTGTGTGCATATGTGTGTGAAAAGTATTGTTTAATGTAGATCTACCCATTGAACAAACAGTCAGCTTGTGTAACGTTGTGCGTCTTATTTTGATATTTCAACAGGTCCTGTGGATTTCTATCTCATTATGTTTGTTTGGGATTGGCTGAGGTTGGTGCCAGCTTAAATAAATAACTTAAATCTGTGACTTAACATGTGCATGGTGGTACATGTAGAGCATTTCTGTGACTGTGTGTGGTGGTGTGCTGCAGCTCGGTGGAGACCACACCTTGCTGATCCTGCTGTTCAGCAGAACGGAGCTGAGTTTTTCAGAAGCAGCGACATACTTGAATCAAGATGTGTCATCTCCAAAACATCCCTGGATCCATTTAGAGACACGTGTGTGAAACATCAGCGCACGACTCATTATTAGTGCAATATGGTGATAGCAACGCAGGCTGTGTCCAAACAGACGGTCGAGATGTCCTTGGATGCACTGGGGAAACACTGCATTTAGTGGGGAAATCTGCATAAACAAAAATGTCTTGTCGATATATGTTCGATTCCAGCTAAAAAACCTATTATTATTTTATTATCCAACTAAAAGCAGACAAACAGAGACTAAGAAATCCAAATAACAGAGTAGGAGGAAATAAAAAAGACAGCATAGCGTTGAAAGAGAAAGGGGTATTGTTATGCGTAAAAATGGGCTATCAAAAATCCAATGATTTGAGGCACCCTGTTTCATATTTTCCTCGGAGACATGAATTCCAAACAAATTCTCTGCCATGGAGGGTGTCTGGGCCTGTCGACGTCTGCTTCTAATTCCAGAAAGCCCTTCTGCAGGAATTAGCACATATTCTTTTAATACTCTGACGTTTAGGGCAGTGATACAGGCAGGTCTGGGAGGATACAGCTGAAAGTAGTTCAGTGTAAAAAGACCTCACAGTCCAGAAAAAGCATAGTTCAATTTGGCTGGTGGTCACATCAGGTGCGTCTACAGATTGCACAAAGATCGGAGCGTGCAGTGAGGTCTGCAGGAGCTGCAGTGCATCCTGCAGCATCTAGTCTGCCAGAATGTGTTTGGAAGAAGTCGTCCGTTGTGGCTGAGGCTAACTGCAAACACAGTCAAATGAGATATGCTGTGGTACTAGACTGTCGCCAGTTGGGAAATGTGAGGAAATAAACACAAGAAAAATGCACATTGCACAAAAAAACAGTGTAAAGCACAAAAAGAAGTAGAAGAAATAACACTTGTCGAACCTTATCAACAAATTTAAATTAGAAAAACGTGCCCCAAGATGACACAGAGAGGAGATCCAGGTAGTGTGGACCACACACCTTTGGACTTACACTTAAAGGAGGGCTGTTTGTTTCTCGTTTCCAACCAACAGTCGTGCAGTGTTGCTGTTTTTTTTAACTTAATCATCATTACCTAACCCTAACCACATGTCTACCATTCTAATTCCTTCCTTAACGAGGTCGTAATTTTAACCCATCGTCAGATCGTAAAACACTTCTACGTGTTGTTCCACGTGGAAGGGCAACCGACGTGCTTTAGGGTCTCATTGCATCGCCACAGATCTCTGCTCCGCGTGATAACATGTCTTATAACCGAGCAGATCTGAGCTCATTATCAGCTCCGATCATCACAATTACAAAACAATAATGTGTTGTTTGAGGTGAGGTGGAGTGTGTGAACTGTGACGCACAAGGGAAAATGAAGAGTTGCTGCTTGTTTTGATTACAGCTGCTTGTTCATTTTTGGCTCAGCGTGCTGCTGCTAGCATCTGTCTGTCACTATCAGGGTCAGTTGAGGTCGACACCAATGAGCGTTCGAATAAGTGTCAGGTCTGTTTAGATCGAGGCTGACTGTACTCTGGTCCCTTCTAGATCTCTTTCAGTTTGGGGATGTTTTCAGTTAATGATTTTGATTTAATGCCATAGGACGCAGCTGGAAAACACAACAACCTGACATCTGTGTACTTGCCTGGTTTTTGCTTAAAAGGATACATATAAGGGTGTCAAGTCAGGGGGAAATACTGCATCGTACTGTCTACCGACATACAGCACAGGAGCTCTACTTCCTTACTTTAAATGTCATATTTATTTAGAACATTTTTACGCACACAAATCATTAAAATTTAAAATAACACACATTCAGAGCTTGTAGAAAGGTGCAGAATAAGAGTTAATGATAATGTTAGTTGGCTAGAGTTCGTATCGTAAACGTTAGCTAGCATTTGCAAACATTAACGGTACCTAGCTAGAGTTAGCATCGATAATGTTAACTGGCTAGAGTTAGTATCGTTAACGTTAGCTAGTGTTAGCAATGTTAACGATAGCTAGCAAGAGTTAGCATCCGTAGTGTTAGCTGGCTGGAGTTAGCATAGTTAACATTGCAACAAACTGGCAACCCCATGATGGGGCAGATGATACCGACAACAGCAGTGTTGTAACGTGAATGCAGTGGAGTGCCACATTTCGTGGCTGAAAACCAATTAAATACAAGAAAATACCTGTCTCTATACCTCTGTCTACCTGTGAGGATCACTAGTAATAAAATATTTGACACGACTGACAACTGTTTTTTTAATTACTTTGCAACCATCGTGCAGCCCGAAGCAAGAGTCCTTGTTTATTCTGCAGCAGTGCACACACAGTAACACAATCTATCATGACATTCAAAGAAGAGCCGCAACATCCCTCATGTGATTAGTAGCATCACTGTATGCTGGCTGGCTCTCACCGCCAGTTATGACCGCTCCAGGGTCTGTATGTTATTTAAACACAGCTGTGATCAAGAGAAAAGAAGATAATACCCACCAATTAATGAGGAGAAACCAGAATCTTGACCTCGATTTGAAGCTGATTAAATATGAAAGGTTTGAGGTAACATTTCAATACAGACGCAAAATGAGTTGTCATTCTTGTGTCGACACGTTGATTCATTCACACTTGTTGCAATACAGGTGTGAAATGGCAGTGTTTCAGCAATGTTGTGAAATCAGCTGAAACCTGCAGGATCTCTTGTTCTTCTAGTAGCATAATGCAAAAAGTCAAAATGTAGACAAAATGTAGATGTGCACCATGCCACATGAATGTCTGTAATGAAATACAGACTCACCTGCATGCATGCAACTTATCTTATCACTAGTCTGTTTCTTCCTCAGACACACATGTTGACATCCAGCAGCCGTGCCACCCTTTAACATGTCACGAAGCAAAGCTGCGCTGCGAGGTTTATGTTTGAATAGTAGGTGAAGATAGCCTGCAGGTGTTTTTGTAAAGAGAGGCAGAGAAGGATGGTTCAGCCAGCTTGGTTGTGCTCCAGACATAAACACCCTGTGGCTTTGTTTTCACTATACAGGTATAACCTTATGACACCTCAAATATTCTTTCAATTTTTAACAACAAAACAAACCATATCGCACACAGATCATCATTACCCAGCCTGTCGTCAATGCCAGTATGTCGAATACATGCAGCCCAGCGCTCCTCTAGTGCAGCAGTATAAAGACAGAGAGAGTTCAAGTCAGGGGGTGGTTGGAGTGAGTCAGTCACAGAACTGTTCCTCCCAAGATCAGTGTTTGCATCCAATTTCTGACCACGAGTCAAGAGAAATTTGTTTTTAAATTATGTAACATAAGGAGGTGAACATATGTAAATGATTGCCTGATGTAACGTGACATCAGTGATGTCAGTTACAATTACTTTAACCCACAGCGTAATCTTTTCCTAACCCTAACCATCAAAACTGATGCTAGTTTGAAGCGTAAGGCCGCTGACCAAGTTGCCAACTTTGGGAGAGAGAACATGTTGTCATCGTCATATACTAATTAAACCAACATTCTCACCATATGCTAATCGGATTATTCACTACAAAGTATTTACTAAAACACTTTTTCAAATATGCACATGAACACAGCACCAGATGAAGAAGAAGTGTATACGCACAGACATAACGAACCTTCATTAGGGACAGATGCAGCCACATCAAACTTGTTTATGTCATAGTTTACTGTGACGGAGCAGCTTCCCTGCCTCTTCAAAAAGATAGTTCACAGTGACCATAACAAATCTGTGAATGGTGCAAAGAGAAAAGCTGCAACTCAACACTAATTAATCGCATTCATTGCCTTGATACAACTCTAAGTCTGAGAGGAAGTGAGGCAGACCCCCACCCTCAAAGCTGCTGTGTGTAGCACTTGAAAATATAATCTTAGTATCACAATAGAAGCAGACAACATCCCCATGGAGACATGACATGCATGGACTAAATGCATCAGATTGTCTCATTTCACTACAAAGACAAACATAGATGTCATTACAGTAATTTGAGTCTCTTATCGCATTAAACTCTAAATAGAGGTCAATGAGGTTAAGTAAACCACTTATAGGGAGTGAGCAATAAATACAAAGGCACTTTTATTTTGACATTTACTGGTACGAGTCATGATAAACAGCCATTAAGAGCCGATCCAGGTAATTGAGGACAAAGGCTTCGAAACAGAGGAGCACTTTGGCCTTCCGTATAGACAGGCAGGAATTTATGATTAATTGCTAGTCGGCCTTCTGCTGGTAGATTCTTGTCCCTGTTTCCCTCGCTCTTCCTCCTCGCTGTCTCAATCTATCTTTGCGTCAATCTTTTCTCTCCTTCTTCTTGGTCTGTAAGAGACACTGGCAACACTAGTAGTGTCGTACATTCCACCGAGATAACAGGAAAAAACACGCTTTTAAATCATCAGCGACATTAGTCACTGACTTATGGACTTTTCTGATGTTGTGACACCAACCAGAATAAAAGGTTTCTGCAAACCATGGATACGCACAAATTTGTACAATTCATATGTGTATCTACAATATTTGAGTTGACTGAGAAGGTTTGCCAAGCGAGAGACCCCTGCTCACTGATGGCGTATCAACTTTTGTAAACACAAAACCAACAGGATGTTTTTAACTAGTGTTTAATGTTTTTTCCTGACGTTTTTTTCCAGATTTGTTTTGGAAGTGTGAAGTTTCAACATATCAGATGTGAAGTTTCAACATATCCGTATTGAACATTGTCAACCGTTGGATTAATGGTCCCGGCTATAGTCAAATTATGCATAAATGTATGGTTCAGAGCAATGTTCTTTAATCCTGGTCCACCCTGCCCTCCATGTTTTAGATGATTCCCCGTCTCAACACACCTGATTCAGATGATCAGCTCATCATTTGTTGAAGTCTGATAATGACCCACTCGTTTGATTCAGGTGCATTGTGGCTGGGAAACATCAGAAACATGCAGGGCAGGGTTCCCCTGAGGATCCAGGACTGCTGGTTTGGAGATATGATGCTCTCAAAAGCAATGAAACTCTGGGTATCCTACCTTTGATTTGTAAGCATAAATTGTATATTTATCAAGCTTCCTTACTGTAATATACACACACTTTACAAAACGTTGTCTTTACAAATAATAACAGACTTTGCCTGAAGGCTGACTGTAGCCATGCAAAGTTCTGGCTTAGAGGTGGTGGAGCATTAATTATTTTCTTTCTGACAATTGTAATTGCTGTTTCACATAAAACCCTGAGTCCATAACAGTTGGGGCACATTTATAAAAACAGAATTAAATCATTTGCAAACAACCTGTGTGTACCGACAACAGTTAAAAAGTATTCTGGAGCCCATGTAGTAAAATCCTTGCAAAGCGGTGAATCTCGACTCATCCAGCCTTTCGAGGATGCCCCTTTCATATCCAATCATGATACTATGAACCTGTTTCCCTGTGGGTTGTTCAAACAGTTTTTTTGAGCTTTCACAACTTCCCCAGAAAAAGCATACATTTACACAAATTAGTGGCACATTATCACATTTATGTTTTACAAAGAGTCCAAAAAATCAAGGTTGTATTTCTGATTATTGTAAAATGTCAGTTGATCAGAAAGATAATGGCCTTACACTTAAGTGACTGCTGTGAAACTGCTCTACACCAAGATGTCTGAAGACAAAGACATGCGCATCAGGTTGCTTACTCTGTCTTTCCAATATAAGACAATGTTAAAAGTTCACATCACATTTTCAGGGTTTGGTACTGCATGACAGGTACTTGGAATTTTTATGTAAGCTCGGTCCAAGAAGTAATCACAACTTTTCCAAAATGTTGTGCAGCTTTGATGGAAAAAGATTGAAAATAACCAATCAGTATTGACTTTTATATTACGGCACGGAAAATTAATATAATTAAAATGTCAGACGCCACGTCCTTGTGACGTTAATGGCAGGTGAGCCCAAAACTTCAGTGTGCACATCTGCCAGCAAAGAGACACAAAATTGGTTTAATAACACGCTTGACACATTTTTTGTTGTGTGTTGTACATTAATATCGGTTATTCCCTGTTTGTTGGCTAAACACAGAGATAAAGACTCTCTGTCGTACCAGTCGAAGAAGAGACAAGCAGCTCTCTATGAGTCTAATCATACAAGAGAAAAGCCAACACAGTAATTGGAGAAGACCCGGCGGTGACCCGACGTCATTTATATTACAGACTTCAAAGAGCTGGAGGAAGATGTTAGGAGATCTTAGAGAGAGATGTTAAGAGAAAGGAGCAATTTTCGCTGATCATTTCGAGCGTGCCCGATCTGATGAAGAGGAGAGTCAGTCGAGTGTGAATATGTCTGGTCTGAGATACAACAGTTGCCCTTGTCTGTTGGAGTGCCATCAGACGGAGATCTGACCTCAAGCTGATGTCAGGCCGTCAGCTGCGGTCATGAGGTCGTGGGTTCAGATCCTAAGGTACTCACGGATGAGAAATTGGACGTGACAGTATTTTTAATGTGTTTTTTTGAAACCAAGGAAAAGACTTCTGGAAGGACTGATAGAGAGGAAAGATGATTATGGGAATTTATATCTCTTCCATCAGTTATGTTGGTCTAGGAACAGGGTACACAATCCATAGAAGTGAGTCACAAGCGTTTTTCAACTAGTGCCGAACCAAAAACCGGGATGACCTGTGATGCTAACGCCCTAAAAGTTCAATATTTTGGGAATATTTTTTGCGTTCTTGCCAAGGCCTCCATGACAAGCTTGATATCACTCACACATATGTCCGTTTACGACAGTATACCCCTCCAGAGTCAGGAGATGATTAGCTTAGCCTAGAAAAAGATCTGAAAACAGGAAACAACTTGTAGCTTTGTTAACGTTTTGGGGATTTTGACTAATTCGCTGAGAGTTAAGCTAGATGTGGAAATTGATACGACTGTTACATCTGTTTGTTCAGTATGAAGCTACAAGCTTACCTTAGCATAGACTGGGAACAAGGGGAAACAGCTATCCAGTGCAAGGGTCACAAAATCTGCTTACAAGCTCACCAACTGACACATAATATCTCATTTATATCGCAGTGACCCCAGAGAAAACCATAAATTGATGTTTTTACACTTCAGAATAAACAGTCGCCTGAATAAAATCTTTGGATCTCACATTTCTGCAACCCAGATCCAACATTTGTTATGCTAAATATGTTGGAAGTAACATGTTAGTGAGTTTTACAAATTTTGTTAGCTTTCGACAGCTGTTTCTCCTTGTTTCCAGTCTGTGCTAGGCTAAGTTAATTTAGCTCCCTATTGAACAAAAAGATATGTGAGTGGTATCAATTTTCACATGAAATTCTCTGCAAATGAAAATAAGTTTATTTCCCAAAATGTGGAAAAAGACACAAGAACACATCCATTCCTCTGTCACTCACCTTGCTGCAGTATTTTGCCAAAGTACTTGTTGTGGCTGGTGCAGTTCCACCGGCGGTACCTGAACTGGTACTGGCACTCCCTGACGCCCAGCCTGGCCCCTTTGGCCACCTCGCTGACGATCTCCGGCTGAGTCTGGCACAGCTCGGCCTGCTTCCCCGCCAGACGCTTCGCCTTCCTGCAAATGCTGTTGGGGTCCATCACCAGCGGACTTCCCACCGCCCTGGAAAAGTTTAAACAATGTCAGAGAAGAGAAGTGAGCAAATCTCTCAGTAACGTGATAACAATAGAAAGTTCCCACTTTTCTTTTTGGTGAGCAACACCTGTTAACTTAATCACACCGTAAACAATGTGGCTGCCCTCATCAGCAGCCACAAACCAAATGTGAGTTTTGTCTGCAGCCGCCGAGCCTGCCAACTCTGCCCACCACTTCTCAGCTGTGGCGACAATGAGCTTCTTGAAGAGGCACGTGGGAGACAACAGAGCAGCGAGTTTCCCAGAGGCATCTCAACCCTGACGTCAGATTCACAAGTCTGTATTTTTGCTGTTGGACCGCACTCGGGAGGACTGTGTGGTCCTCTCAGAGTTGGAAGTGAAACAGTTGGAAGCCTCTTAACAGACAGGCCGTTTACAGTCGATCTTGATGCTAAGTTGATTTTGGTAAACCAGAAACTTTCTAGATTTCCCGAAGATACAGCTTCTCTGGAAATTGTCTAAAACAGTTAAGAAGTTCACAGTTTCAACCGCGCGTATCCCTCCAATCAGCAGTGCTGAAAAAAGAAAATCCCAGATTAAACCCATCTAAATGAAAAATGTGCGTATTAAATTACTAAAAAGAAGAAAAAAATGAATGTTTAAATGTGTGGCGAAATAAATCACGCACTCTTTGTGCAGTTCAAATATTTAAAACATTAAAATATATATACATACATGTTGTATTTGATGAATATGGACCCTGGACCTCCTGAAGAGCTTTGACAGATGAGTGTATATAATAAAGATAAATAGTTTATTCTAACTCTTAATGGGAAAGAGGAGCTTGGCTCTGCCACTCAGAAGCACTGCCAGCGTCTGTGGCCTCTTCAGTGGCATAACAGCAAAGCGGCTTTATGGGACGACTTTATTTCCACATCCCCTCCACGCTGTTAACATTATGTACATTCAATTCCCTTTCACTTACTCCATCTCTCTCCGGCCTCCTTCACAGCTGACTTTTTACTCACTGGATCCGAAGCAGACGTGATCCATAACGTCAAGTTTGACCACGAAACAGGACTCAGAAGGGTTTGCACGACAGAGCTAGGGAGAGAAAAAGAGGCGAGAGCGAGCACAACGACTACCTCATAGGTTTTCATTCAGCCTTGTCCCCGTTAATCGCGCCGCCTGATATCATTCATCTGCCTCGAGAGTTTGTTTTAAGAAGCAGAACAAACACTCTTGCCAATCCCCTCTCCTGGCGGTCTGATACCGAGCGAGACATTTGCACACACGCACGAACACACTCAACCACGTCCGTGCACATTCATCCATCCGCACTCAGCCCCTGTGTTTTTTGACATTTGTGAAAACCTATCGATTTTTATTGTTATAAGGCTGTTTGTATGACAGGATGACGCGTCAACGCGTGATCGAATGAAAACACGGCTGAAAGGGAATCTTGCGTCGGACTCTTGGCCAATAACATCACGGATAGAAGATCCGGAGGTAAAACGCCCCAAAATAATGTTGATATGACGTGATGATGACAGACGGCATGGATAATAGTTATGGTTGCCTTGTGATCCATTCTAAGGCCAGAGACATACAACACGCATATTGCATATTTTGTCTTGCGGACGCGTAGATTTAATTTCTGAGGACGTACACAAACAGAGGCAGGACACACAACGTAGCCATCATCAATGAGATCAGGGGAGTAAATGTACCTAATCCTACAGCAGGTGTTTATTGTGAAAACCTGGTAATTATAGCAAAAGAAAATAAATCCAATTGCATCAGAGCATTCGTCGCTGTCTAAACACACACACACACTCACAAGTGTACGCACACTCCAGGGACACCAGTGACACCCACTGTTGCATTCCTTCTATGATTATTACGAGTGTATTGACAACATCACTATGGAGACAATGTAGTATTTTCAATACAGGTGTTCTGTGTGTGTGTTTTCTTCAAGTTTGTGTGTGTGTGTGTGTGTGTGTGTGTGTGACAGCCACACAGATAATTAAATCATACAGACAGTCTGTGCGTGTTAATTAGCAGGTACAGGTACAATACTTAGCAACACACACTCCCTCTCAACAACCACTTATTATCTACCCACTGATGTCAGACTGTGTGTGTTTGTGTGTGTGTGTGTGTGTGTGTGTGTGTGTGTGTGTGTGTGTGTGTGTGAGAGAGAAAACGAAACTGACGTGCTCATGTGCACGTATATTTATGTAGTGTTTGTGTCGAGTGTTATGGATGTGAGAAACAGCATTTGGATTTGCTTGTTTGTGCCTGCGAGTGTGTGTCGGCGTCTGTGTGTGTGTGTGTGTCAGGGGCAGCGCTGGGAAGGGAAGGCAGCTCTGTCAGCAGCTCACAATAGCCAGCCTGCTTTTTACAATGGGAGGTGTAGAGTTGTAAAACTAGTGAATGTACTGGATGAAGTTTGGATGGTTTCCTGAAAGCGAGACGGAGAGCTGTGACAGCGAAGGAAAAGTTTTCTTACGATCGCTTTTCAAACAAAAGCAATACTGCGAAGTGGAACGGTGAAAAATCCAAACCAACGACACGTGTAAATCAGAAATTTGGGGTAATTTGCATCTTTGTTTATTTTTTTTTTGCGTTCTGTTTGTTCAGTTTCCACACTCGCACCCCCCAACACACACACACACACCTGTCTCAGTGTCTCTCCACCTGCACCTCGTCCCCCCGTTAGCTTAGTTTGTATTTAAGCCTGTGTAGTTGCCTTGTCAATACGACCGCTTGCTGCACGGTTAACTGAGCTTACTAGCCGACAGTTAGCATTACTCTGGTGATCTGCTGCCCCTTTTATTTGTTTGGAGTATGAATCCAAGTGCCCATAATATTGTTTGTCTTTACTTCATGTTTGTTTACATTTTATTTCTGTCAACTCTTTTTACGTATATTGATTGTTTTGTGTTGAGATTATGCGTGAGGTACGTTTTTTTTTTACTTCTGTGTTTCACTGGGACACGTCTCGCTGTCGCAATCAGCAAGTTTATGTTGTTCACTAACACGTTTAAGTTATTTCCTCCAAAAAGACACGTGAAGCTTGAGAAGTTTACACTCCGCTGACGGTTAAGAGTATCAAGATGATGTGAAATTGCCCGTTGTAAAGATTTACACCGTTCATGCAGGCTCATTCCGTCTCGGTGGTGTGCAGCCAGCGAGGTATGTTTAGTTTAACGTTTTGAACATCGTCACGGTGATGTTCACTGAATGAGATTAATAAATCCATCAGTAACAGAAGATCCATGGTGTTGTGTATTACCTGGAGTGTCCCTGCCTGCTTCTTCTTTTATGCCGCCTGCCTTTTTGTTTCTTTATTAAAGCTCGTCTTTTGTTCCTACCTGCCTACCTTGGGTTCTTTCTCTGTAACGCTGACACATATGTTATCATATCCGTGCAAGCGGTATCAGCTGTAACTTATCTCAACAAGCCACAACAAATAAACGCAACAAATGTGCTTTTTTATTCAGTTCAGTACCTTTCGATTTCATAAATCTGTCAGCATGAGCAGCTTTACAACAGTTGCAATGGGATGTTAGAAACAATAGAGAAAGAGCAGAGAAACGAGCAATAGTAGGACTTAAAACTGGTTGTAGAAAAATTGCATAGCTTTGTTTAAGTTTTAACAGTTGAGACGGATAATCAAAATATAGTTACGAAACCCCTTTTAACTCGGCGGCATGAAATCATCCCCTAATTTTGGATCAAGGCTGTTTTGATGATCCCCATTGGACTGTCATAAATTCAAGTTTAGCAACAGAGCATGATGCGAGGAGAATGGGAATGAAGTCTGAACCGGAAAGTGGAGTGAACTGAGGTGGAAAAGCGCGTCTCTGGCGATATACCCAAAAATGGGGTGCATTAATTGGATAATAGGATGACTGTAAGCGCCCGGCATTTTTGCCCTTGTTTGGTGATCGTTACATAAAAGTGTGCATCCCTGCGAGGATGAATAGAATATGGGAGGACTCCAAAGAAAAGCTGAACGGCTTTTAACACATTGATTAATACTCAAAACGGGACGCTTCAAATGGATGCATACGTGTGAAGCAGTGCGGCTTTTGCACAAAATCCTTCCCACACACACGCACGTTCATCCAAGCTGATGCGTTCGCTATTGTGCAGGCATGCACAGAAATAAAAGCGTGTGTACACTTGGAGGAGGAACTACAAAGTCAGGCGGTAATCAGATCCTCTTCATGCAAAGTGCCACTGTTCCTCTGCCTCTCATTTAAGATACAGCTCCCGAACGGATAACACAAACTAGGATGTGCAGTCGCTGATGTTATCAGGGGTTTTAAGGAAACGCCGTCTCGCATGAACAGTTCTTGATGATGATACAGTCCCAAAACAGAGACAGGGGGTCATGTAGGGAGAGATAAAATGAGATAAAGGAACAAAAATACCCAAATCAAAAGCACTGATAGGACTTTAAACGTTGTAACCACCTGTGACAAGATAACAGCTGGTCCGATCCAGAGCTAAACCTTTACCTTGTAGTTGCTTGAACGTCTAAATCAGCTCATTTAAGTGATATATTTTCACATTTGGTTGGCTAGACAGTTTTAATTTTAAATAATATATTGTGATATTAGAAATCAAGGTCTTATTCAGTGTTATTTGGGCCCAGAGGTGGGTCAGACAGAGATTAAACATCGGTGCTCAGAGCGACCTCAGGTTTCATTAAGGATCTCACGGCACCATAGATAAAGTGCTGTTCTGTACGGGGCCCTTCTTTTTTTCTTTTTTTTTTCACTCCGCCCACGAATGAGTGAATTTCATCCCTCCTTAATCCCTCAAGTATGCTGGAGATGAAGAAAGTCACGACAAGCGCTAGTCTGAGACGCCAGAGCGGGAGAGGGAGAGAAAAGAGAGAAGTGAGGGTCAAATAGAGAGAGATGGCTAAAAAAGAGGGCGACTGGGGGGTAGGAGAAGATGGTAAGAGCTTCGGTGTAAGATAATGAGGAGATGGAAACAAAGAGATAAAGCCACGATGGAGAAAAGAAAATCAAAACACGTCTAAAATTTGTCTGGCGTTCCAAACAAAGTACGCCGAAGGTGGATGGGAACAAATTCAGCACCTTGCCAGCATCACTAAAGCTCGAGAGGGTCTGTGTGCCCTCAATAACTCCTCTTCCCCGTGTTCCTGACCCTGCAGTCTGGAGCGCGTCGATCACTTTCAAACATGTTTGTTCACGTTGTTCTCGCTGATGTCAGACAAAGCTGAGAACATTGAGATTTGTTTCTATAAAAACTCTCAGCGCTCCTAATTTGTAATGCACCCAATTTAAGTAGTCACAATAAAGTGTGACCGAGAGGAAACCAACACCACCAAACCAATTTCACACGAAAAACAAGCTCTAAATGTTTGTTCAGTTGTAACAACATTGGACAGTGGCACACCCAACGGCGCTGTCTGACACCCAAATATAAAAATGAATGCGTTCGAATGGAGAGTCGGGGTTGGTGCTGAGGGAAAGAGAGAGCAGAGTTTGAATGCTAACTTGGTGTGAAGGGTGATGCTTTTTGCAAAACACACAAAGAGGCAAGTATGACTGAGAGGAGGGCTTCTTTATATCATAAATGGAGCTGAGTAATGGTAAATTTGTTGGGGGGATAGACATTTGCAAGCCTGAAACCACGAGATGTCAAGACAAAACGGATATATTTGACGGGACCCCAGGAGAATTTCCAGACGAAAATCGGGTATTTTTAATTAGACGTCAGGACACTTTACAGCCATGTTTGTGGCAACAGCACCAAATAACACGATCTTTTCCTAAGCCTAACCAAGGGGTTTTTTGTGCCTAAACCTAACCAGATCATAGGCAAAGCACTGTCATCGCACAAAATTTAAAACTGAACATAAGTAATCGTAAAGTTTCTGTGGCTCGTGGAAATGTTGCCCACATTCATTCTAGCGATTGGGGCTGGTTATAGAGCCGTTTTGACAGATGTTGGACCATTTTTAGCCTCTGCCCTCTGTATGTCTGACACTGGAACACAGCTACTTCATCTACCAATGCCCACAAAAACGCATGCAAGCACAAAAGTGCACACACGCATGCACATAGACGCGTTTAATTTAGTTCTCTGCCTAATGCCAAAACCCACATCGTCATTTAATCTTTATCTGTACCCATCTCCTGCTCCTGATTAGACATCTAGCTTTTCAGAGCAGGAGTGGAGCGGACAAGATAAGATCTGTTACAATGAAGCTCTACTCTGGTGATGATGGTGGCTCAGACTATAGACTGTGTGTGTGTGTGTGTATGTGTGTGTGTGTGTGTGCATACATGTTCCCATAACTGTAAGACTGAATGAATGAGCGCATGTTAAACAGATTAACCAGGATCCACTGGTTGGAGATGTATTTGGACTGACACACACATAAACACACTAAGGAGAAAGCTGAAACACACACACACACACACACAAATGCAGTGTGTGTGTGCACCTGTAGGCCTGTGGCACGCTCCAGGCGGGCCGTCCGCCAAACTGGGGTTCTGACAGACACACACACACACACACACCAAGCAAAGTTGGCCCTGCTAAGCACTGCAGTCAAAACCAGTATAAGAGAGCAAAGGCATTCCTCACCCCTCTGAGCTGTGCTCTCTGCTCTCAGGCCAAATGATTAGAGCGCTCTAATCAGAAGAGGCTCTGAAAGGACGCCTATCTCCCCGCATTTCATCTCCCTCGCTCTCTGTCTATCACTGCAGCCCTCTCTCCCTTCCTTCAGCGACAACCTATCTGCGCGATAGGTATTTTCCTTCAAAAGACAAGTACAGAGATAGAGACACTGAAGAGGAGCGAGCGTGAGACAGAGAAAAGGGAGATGTACGGTGGTATGTCCAGCAGCTTTCAACAGAGAGCATCATTGTCCTGGCAGAGCGCGGAGCAAGCCACAGGTGTGGCTTCACCCGAGCTGCACCACAGTCGGCCACTGTGTGTGAACGAGTGTGTGTGTGTGTGTGTGTGTGTGTGTGTGTGTGCGAATGCGAGGGAGCCGGCGAACAAGTGAGCGAGTGAAAGAAGATGACAACGTATGTCAGTGGGGATAAAAAGGAAGTCGCTGATTTCTCCGTGTTGATTCTCTTAATCCGCTACAGCTTTATTTAAAACAAATGTGCTGCCGGCGGGACAATGATACGGACGTTATGAGATGGAAACAAGGTGCTGAATAGTCATAAATCATAAATTAAGATGAATGATCATGTTTTCTTTAACACTGTCATGCTTACCATTGAAACCTGTGGTCCTTTGATTGGTAATAACTATTAAATAATCATCCATAAAGTTAGACATGGCCCCTAATTCTCTTCTCATGTCTCCATCACTGTGTGTTTAAGTGCAGATTAAGCCCTAATAGATGACAGGAGTTTGCCAGATTTAGCCCAAATAAAAGAAATGTTTAAAGGCAAAGTAAATTGATTGATGGACCCCTGTAGGGACGTCGTTTCCCCCTCCCTCCCTCCACAGCTGGGTCACAGCACAGTTCAGATACAGACCAACAACCCCTCTGGGTAAAAAGTGACTTGTCTTCGTCGACAGTAAGCCGGCTGATTTTCACATTTGGAACGCATCCTTTCTCTCTCTCGTTCCTTCCACACGGAGCCTGCATTTCTCGCGACAGAGACTCTTTCGATCTCTATTTTGAAACGTACCAACATTTCCAATCGGGCAACTCTGGTGGACGAGGAAAACTTTTAGAAAACAAGAGCAGACTAACCCTCTGAGTGATCACTTTAACATCAAGATTACCAGTCGCACAGTACACACACCTCCACTAAAGCCTGTATTTACTGTCGGTTGACTTTGCAGTCATAAAATACGGATTTGATCAGCGCTGCACCAGGAGAGTTTCTGTTTGCCTGAATTGCAGCTATAGCATGTTCGAGCCAAGATCCAATCACTGTTTCATACTCGGTCCGTTGACCGAGAGCGAACACTGAAAGGAACAGATTCTGAGTTTGGCTTCATGAAGACACGCTCACGGTGAAGATGGAGAGCATGGGACAAACAGCACGAGACTCAGCAGTGCAACTGGACTGTGTCCGTCGCTCTCATCAACAGATGGCGACTATGATGCACTGCTGTTTTGTCTAGTTTTGAACTGTTCGGGCGTTTAAGTGTAGATCTTTGCACGTAAACTGCATTTCCAGATTCAGCACTTTTAGTGTGAATGCAGTCTTCGCCTCTTGTTCAGTGACACCTCAGAAGATTATACACTTTCTGATTTAATAGCTTTGACATATGTCCTCCATCGTAGGGTATCTATCCACTGTCACCTGTATATCCTGAGCATTCATCCTGCATGTCAACCCTGCATATACATCAAACCAGTAATATAACAGAGGCAATGAGGAGCAGGTAATATTTTGTAGATACTGACATAAACTTTAAATCCCCACAGGTGACATGCTTTTACCTCACATCTTTAGAGATTACATGTGAAGTGACAGGACATGAGGACAGTGTGTTGGGGAGACGCGTCCTCTAAAGCTGCCGGTCCATCTGCCAGTCATACAAGGACACGCACAGCCGCTCTGACACTACAACCCACATTGACCTTGACTGGGCTGTGAATGAACAGTGGGAGGATTCGCTGGAAGAAGAAAAAAAAAAAAAAAAATCACAAAGCTTCACATTCAAACACTGCCGCTTTGCTCAAGTGTGTGCATGTGTGTGTGTGAGAGAGAGAGAGAGGGAAAGAAAGCCAAACATATTGGATGTTGTCTAATGAAACACTGCACACGGGATAGTACTACACAGACAGACAGACAGACCCACATGTACAGAAAATATGTTATCAGCAGATCTGCTGTCTGTCTGTCTGTCTGTCTGTCTGTCCGACTGTCACACACCTCACAGAGCTGAGCCTATATGGATTGTTTTATGATGACATATCCACTGCGCCTAGAGGGCCACCTGACATTCCTGACTGAACCCCCACCACACACACACACACACACAGACACACACACACACACACACCACCTCCACCTATCTCCCACTCCTCTCTCCTCCATGTATAACTGCAGGCAATGACCAGCAGACACCTCTCTCACCACCCTCTGACTCTTTGTCCTTCACCCTCAGGACCCATATTTCCCATATTTTGAAATGTTGATTTGTTTTTGTTTTTCATTACCTCGAGAGAGCACATAAAAAAAGAGAATTAAGTGTGATTTATTTGTATTAAAACACTATTAAACAGATGTATTTAAGGCATCTTTTATACTTTCTTTGTCTGGTTATTTCTATTACTTCTGGATTTTGCATATCACCTTAGCTCTTTTGAGTTCCTGCTGCTGCAGCCCTGATAAGGACGATCATGTTTGTCACAGATGGTTCCCAGGCTATCCTGAGTATTTAGGTGAAAAGCCGGTGAGCTAATGCTGACCGGTGGTGCTGCAAACAACGACTCAGCCACATGTTTGCGCGCAGAAGTAAAAATGAAACCAAGTGAGATGACTTAAGTCCCAGGTTGACACGACACAGAGGGACATAAAACACGTGGGAAATGCCGAACACTTACCACCACAGTCCGATGATATTGACCGGACAGAGCAGGATAAAGAACAGGGCCAGCTGGATCCGTGAGAGACGAACCGTCATGGTGAACGCAGCAAATCCTCCAGGAGATCCCCCCCCGGCAAAGTTTAAAGCACTGACGAGCCCAGCCAACACCGAGTTGGACTATTTCTTAAATACATAGGAGGTCCTTGTCTTCTGACGGGGACACGCTCGGCGAAAAAAGAAGCTCACTGGAAACTGTCTGTCAACGAGAGCGCAAAAAGTTCACCATCCAGCTCCAGCTCCTCTTCTGTCGGGCGCATCTTAATGCGCAAGAAAGTTGGTCAGGAGGCTACTGAAGAGATGTCCGCTCTCAAAGGTGTGGTTAACCTCTTCATTGTCGTTCTGCTCTGTCTGTCGCAGCCGCGTTACATGCTTTCAAGGAGGGACGAGGCTCGCAAGCAGTGCGCACGAAAGACTTCTGGTCGTGTGGGCACTCCCGAGTCGCGCCACGCTTTGAGAGATATTTGAAGCAATTATTTAAAAGAGGAAGATACAGAGAGTTGCTTCTCTCACAAATGAAATGTAAAAAAAAAAAAAAAAAAAAAAGTTGGTGTTCCTGGCGCTGCTGGATGTCGCTCCCTCCCTGCGCGCTCCGAGCTGACGCACTGGATGAACTTGGTGAAGTAATGCTCGGTGCGCACCGGCTGCTGCAGGTAGAGGCGTCTGCGCGCCGCGGTCTGTCGATGTGTTTTCCTTGGATGATAAAGGGAGGAGGGGGGGAATGCGCTCGTCTTCTTCCACCTCGGTGTGACGTCGCTCCGGGCGAAGCGAAATCCTCGCTGTCACTCAGAGAGAGAGAGAGAGAAAGAAACTGCAATTAGTTTTGAGGAGGACCCGACTGAGAGCAGAGAAGGGGGTAAACACACACACACTCACACTCACACAGAAGAAGAAGAAGAAGAAGAAGAAGAGAGACCTGACATACAGTGTGTTTTAGGGTGGACCTGAAATCAGAGCCTGTGGAATGAGGTGATGTCAGCACAGGTGTGGTGGCACCTTTCTGATATTGGTGCCAACCGACTGTGGAGCCATCTGGGTGGGTATCTCGTCATGTCTTCAAGAGGAATTATTTTTTATGTCCTGTGTTACTCTACGTGTGTGTGTGTGTAGGGGCTGGGTAGTATCATCGCCTATCTGGCCAAGGGCATATCCATTGAAATCCAACACCACTGTACTGGAGTCGCCCATAAAAGCCCTGACACCCGGCTTCGTTCCACTGCAGTGATGCAATCAATCACGAGGGTAACACAAGGCAAACTCACCCAGTCCAGGACTGCAGCCTGGGCCCTCGGTTCCATTCGCTTACGCACAAACCATAATAACCAGTAACACGCCTTCACTCAAGCCAGCTCGCACCTTTTAAAACCTCTCACAGTGAAAAGTCTGGATTTCTCAATTCTGACACAAACTTTTCAAGTGCTTTGGGGATAAGGTCACATGTTTCTGAGTGGTGGTTTTGCCCACAGTCTGCAAAATGATGGAGTCTGACCTGCAGTTTCCTTTATTTATCCAAACATGTACGCCATTTAAATATTTTTGTATGTCAATGCCATAAAGGTTAGAACAACTTGAGACAAATCCACTGAAAACACTCGAATCATACGTGCTTTACCGCTGCGGACCAAAGTACACCGTCAGCTTTTTAGAAAGTACGGATTACATTCATTTCCCTGCAGCACGGCCATTAAACTGTACTGACTTCACATTAAACCTCATCCGTCTTATTGATCACAGTATCATAGTGTGGTAACACGGTTGAAAAATGTGAATTGACAGGAAAAGTCAGCTGGAAAGTTGCATTTATGAGCTGTCAGAAACATGTTTCTTTCCTCTGAATTACACGTAGATTGATTTTAATTTCTTTATTCTAAATGCCAGAAGTGAGTTTATTTAAATCTTATTATAGTACGAGGTTATTTTGGGAACAATCTAGCTTGTGAAACTGTTTGGCAGACGAATATCAACGTCAGAGCCCAACGATTTAGCCTCTGGTGACAACAGCAAATGATTCGGATATCTTGGCCGAGACCTCTTCCGTGCAGCGGTCGTAGCAACTTGAGACGTGAGAATGGAGCTGAAGTTGGGAGACGACTAATCTCAATAAAAAAAAAGATATCTGCAAATGGATGCAGATACATAAAAAAGTCAATAAAAAATGCTACATCAGATTCAAACCATAGCCGATGGATCCTTAAATCATATTTCAGCCAATGTGTTTTCTCTTTTCTGCTCTCCACACAGACTGTAACTAAAGCCCGCATAACGGAAACCAGAATGCTGGTCTTAACCCTTGCCTGCAGATTTCGCATTCATAGTCAGATATCTCTTTGACATTAGCAAACATTACGTCTCAGATGTCAGAGCCTCGCTCAAGCACATGAATCCTCTGGAAACTATTGAAGCAAGTCAGACCATTTTGGCCTCGTGTGCACACGCATCCCCCAAACCTCAAAATCGCCGATTAACAGTTTAATGACAATGATTGAGGGTTTTACTGTAATGCAGGACTCCAGACACAACTGGATGCCTTGGTTGGCCGTTGTTTCTCTGCATTTCAAACTCACGCACACGTCTGGCAACAGAGGTTGCAGGATGTAAATAGGGAATCTCTTCAAAACACGATCACTGAGGCGGGTATGAGCTCGACTGAGCTTGATCAGGTGCAGGAGTCACTGGCAGCGTAGATCCAGATGTCTCACTAATAAAATTGAGGCTATCGTAAGTGGAAAATGAAGTTTTAATGGCTGAGGTCACCCGCTGCGGGAAGGCCTCCAGTGTGACCCGGTGCCCGACCCTGTTGCCGTGGCGAAAGGACGCCAACCGGGGCTGGTTAAGATGGAGCCAAGAGAAAGAAATCAAAACTTAAGAGCCACGGCCGCTACCGGAGAGTTTACATGTCGTCGGCGAAAAAACGCACACTGAACGGATGATGGATTATTACTTCAGGACTCTCTTTTGAGACACTCCAGCCAGGAAGAGCTTTTACTTGGCGGGGAATTGACAACTGTATTTACCTGATGTGAGCTGAATTGACTTTAATAACCCAGATGTGAGTTGCTCGCAGCATCCAGATTGAGCTCGAAAAATTGAGTGAAGCGAGCAGTTCTCTTCATGTAAATTCAGTTTTGTGAATAGCCCCAGATCGCTGGCTCCGTGCAACAAACAACACTTGGTTGAGAAATATGTATTATATTATGACATGACAGAGATCGGTCAGTCGGTACAGATTGCGTCATGCCGTATTAAAACCAAGGAAGCCACCCTTTTATTCTCCCGGGTTATGTTAGGACGTTGCAGGCACTGCTGCAAATCAATGCCAGATCGACCAAATGGCAATATTGGATTTGCAGGATGATAAATTGATTTAACATATTTTTGTACAGCTCATAATATAATCCAGCCTTTTTTCAGACATCTCTCAATCTGTGTAAACATTTGTACAGAGTCTTCGCTGAATTCAAACGTGATGCTTTTTTGCATCCTGTCACCAGCAGCTCTTTGATTTCTCTTCGCAGCTTTGGTCTCAGATGAACAGACTTTGTCTTTCTTGCCTCGTAATTCATTTATGGCAGCTCGGGGCCCGCTGGAGAATCGGCCTCTTGGTTATCTTGTGATCGGTGCCTTTCTGAATCCACCCTATTGTTGTCTAGTTTCCTTCAGAGGTGATGTATGTGGTATCCGCTACTCCACCAGGTGTGTCCAGGCTCCTTTTTAGTCCTCTATCGCTTTAAAGAAACAATGAAGAGTTAATTTTAATGAGGCAAAAATACTTTTTTTCTGTGTTTGCTATTCAAAAAGCCGTCCGTCTTATGAATTAATAATATTCTTAAAAGCAATTCCCTGCTCTGTAAAACTTGTTAGATGACTTTATTTTAGACCTACATCGTAGCACAACTTTTAAACATCCCCTGTCTCCTTTGCATATCTCGCTTCCTCATTCATGCGGTGAAAACACTGTGAATACTTGTCATGCAGTGGCTGAAACAGAACATAGTGTGATGTTCTAGCAGGGAAAGCTGATCTCCGTGGAGAGTCCTGTATTGATATGTGAACTGGGCCCAGCCGCAACAAAATTAGAAAGTTATGAAAATTGAGTTATCTCCCAATGACCTATAAATAACTGTGAGCAAGAGCACGACCATTGTTCTGTGCTTCGTACAGGCCGCTCTCTCTCTATCGCTCCCTGACTCAACATCTATCTCTCAGCCACCTTACCCTCTTTCTTCCCCTAATTTCCTCCTCCATTTCTCCCTCTGTGGCTCACTCACCCCCAATTTCTCTCTCATCTTGTCCCTCTCTCTGCTGGGTGAGTGTGTTTTGTTAGGGAGGGCTGATTCTTCATACTTGGCTGAGGCTTTATGGACAATAAAGATCTGATTTCAAAGTCCGGCAGGGTGTTGGGCCTGGGGTCTTGGCTCACAGCTTTAGTTGCCTGCTGGGAGGAGACACTGCACAGCCCCTAACCAGATGGCCGTCAGCCCACATACAGTAGATTCATATTGTACGTTACGTACGTGTCTCTGTGCAGCTTCGAACTTCAACACCGCAGTCTTGGACAGAGTCGCTGAGCTGCACTGGACTCCTTAAAACGACCGTTAGTGACAGTATTTTAATCCTTTGACACTAAAGTGTGCTTTTGCACTGAAAGGGTTGATATCTTAAATGCACCAAATGGAAGGATTTTTAAAAACATTGCAGATTGCATCGCCACACAATTACATAATAAGTATGCCGGAGAATAAGTTCAGTGTGGTAAATTACCAATTTCAAGCTGGTTTTGATTTCAGTTTTCATAATAAATTGAGTTGAAACCAGTTGAGTGCCTCCACAGTACTAAATCAGTCCAAATGCCTGTTGTTTTCTCTCAATGTGGTCTTTTAAGTCACTGGTTCCCAAACTGGGGGTCTGGAAACTTCTGGGGGCAACTGAAGCTTCACTGTTTGTTTTGTTTTTTGTTTTAAAATATACAGAAGTGTTGAATGTCAGCATTACCATTAATTTTGTGTGAAGAAAACAAAATTATATCGTTACCTTTTAAAGTTTAGTTTATCATTTAAGCTGTAAACTAAAAAAATAATAATAAGGGCACAGTGACGACCTGAACACTATGGAGGACTGAAATATACAAAATCAGAAATGAATACAGAAACATATAAATGGCTCAATTAAAAAAATAACAATATGCCATTAAATTCACCAAAAATAAAATTTAAAATAAATGTAGGCATTTGTTAATTTATTAAATGTTACTTAATACATATTTCTACTTTATTCAAGTATTTATTTACTTTCCCATTTTATTTATTTATTATTTTGGCAGGTTCAGTCCTCCAGAGAACATGAGCGATATTTACAGAGCCGTCACTCTCCATTAAATAGCCTTGTCCTGCATTAGACAAGTAAGCAGTTGAGAATCAAAGAGCTAAAGAAACATTGCAAAACATCAGGGAGAAGAAAACGCTGAATTTGTCAAAAAAAGAACCCTATTAATTACTTTATGTATGATTGAAAACAATTAAAGATATGCACAATATAGACAGATTTGTGTAAAAGTTTCTTTAAAATATCAGGAAAACTCATCTCTAAGGCAATGTTCACAGGCAGTAAAATTAATTCTGTTTTACACACACTTCCTGCTGTGATTTCATTCACTATTTGGGTATATTGAACAGTTTATCTGTACTGGTAATGTTATACATTGAATATAATATGAAATATCCTTAAAATGTGCCACTTGGTCAGCGGTCATCAATTTCCACAATGTGTGTGTGTGTGTGTGTGTGTGTGTGGGTCCAAAAGAAAAAAGGTTGGGAAACGAGAAAAGAGATGTATTACGCTCATTTTTAGGTTCAAATTTGTATTTTGGTTAAACCTAGAACAGGTTTACATGCTCTAGTGCTCAAAAAACGCATCAGCTCTCTCACACTGTCCAGTGCTGCAGCACTGTATTCCCCCTCTGTCGGAAACGCTCTGTTGTAGCTCCTGTCTCTTTAAGGCCCCTCTCTCCTGCTCTGATTGGTCAGCTCACACACACCTGAGCCAGCACCGCTAAAAACAGCAGAGCAGCTGTGCTAATTTAATTCTTACGTGCCAAACTAGCCTCTAGAAATATACTATGGAAATGTGTGACATGGTGACATAGTAAAGGTGGGACTATTGACGAGGCGTTTCAGGAGCAGTGTTTTCTGCGGGAGAGAGGAGCTTCTTTTGGTGCGGGAAAAAAGGAAAACGAACAAAAAGATATAATAGGTCTCCTTTAAGTGTTTCTTTTGCTCCTTTCTACCTGTAAGTTACAACTCTCAGAGCAAGAGATTCAGTGTCCTGCTCAAAGACACTTCAGCACGAGCCAGCACAGGAGCTCGAACCAGTATTGTCTGGTTTAAGGGTAGTCTCTCTACCCTTGTTCCCACCCTTCCCATGACGCCATGCTGACCTTAAACAGCTTTCTGATCAACTTGAGTCCCCTCAGTTGTTTATTCCCTGACTGTTTCATCTTAATCACATAGCTCAGAGTGGAGATATGTGACTTGTCCTTCCAGGATGTATAATACATCTGTTGGGACTTAGTTAAGTGTTGTAAAGGAGAACGCCCTGATAGATACAGGAGCTTCACTGGGAGCTGCCAACACTGCATTTTTTAGTCATTACATTAAACTTTTAACATTGTTGTTGCTTTGTAAGATATTTTGCAGAATAACAGTAATGGAATATATTATATTATGTATTAAAGAGAAGAATATTGGGGTGGAACAGGGATTTACTTGTGACATGACAATAGTTGGACTTGATCTCACAGCATAACGTGGTCCAGAGTGAAATATTTCAGCGGCTGTTGGATGGATTCATGGTCCCTGTGATGACTTTGTTGATCCCCTGACATCTCCTACAGCGTCACCACAAGCTTGAAGCTTTTGTTTTTTTTGCAAAATGTCTTCAAAACTATTAGATACTTCATGTACTTCATGTTCCCATATGATGAAATATATGATGAAAAACTGATGATGACATTCACCTCATTCTCAGCTGTACTTTGCGTTAAGTGCTAATAAGCCTTAGCATGCTAACATGCTAAGATGGTGAACATGATAAAGATTATACCTATCAGTATGCTGGCATTGACGATGTGAACATGTTGCCTTGCTAGCATTAGCATATAGTTCAAAGTATGACTGTGCCTGAGTACAGCCTTACAGAGCAGCCAGCATAGACTCTTAGTGGGAGCGCAGTTCCCAAGGTCCCATAGTCATTAACCCGCCGATTGGGTTTGTGGCACCTTAACCTTACCTTAACCCGAGAGCTGGGGAACATAAGAACCTGAAAACATAGGACCTCTAACTTAGGACTGCAGAAAAACAGGACTCTGGTAACACAGGACCTCAGGAACATACTAGAGCAAACACATAGAACTGGAGAACATAGGACCGTGGGAACAAAAGGTCTTGGGAGAATGGGATCCTGGTAACATAGGACCATAGAAACATAGGACTCCAGGAACCTACAGTATGAACTTGAGAACTTAGGACCCTGGGAAGATTGGCTCTTGGGAACATAAGTCCTGAGAAACATGTGACCTTGGGAACTTAGGACTGTGGCAAAATAGGACATGAGGAAGTTAACAACATACTAGGGAAGTTAGGGCCTTGGGAACATACAATAAGACCATGGGAACTTAGGACCGTGGGAAAACAGGAACCTGGGAACATACTAGGGTCTTGGAAGAGCACATATGTAGAACTTGGGGAACATAAGACCCTGGAAACATGTTTACCAAAGATGCAGTGAATATAGGACCTAAACTATCTGTACCCTGATACAACATCCTCTTGCACAACAGCTATATGTCCAATACATTTTCATGTCATGCGAGTCACAGGGTCAGTGAATATACTGTACTGGAATGTTGTATTATTCTGCACAATGTGTCAAACTGTATTGGACAGTCTCGTACGAGAACGCTTATCTGCTGAGAGAAAATACTAAATAAACTATTGGTTGTAATAACTTGTGGTTTCCCCTTAGGTCTGTCACTGATGGAACTGAAAGAAAATTGGTCGGGGTTATGAAGTGTTTCCTCCCTCACTCCTCCACCTAGGAAAAGCTAACAGGCCTAACCCCTGTCCCGCCACACCTATCATACACAGGCTACGCACACATTCCCCCTCTCACACTGCTTTCATCTGGGCGTGAAATGGATTCCTACTGTCTGCCAGAATGCACCACCTATCTCTGGATGTGATTCTCTTTCACCCTCCTACTCTTTTCCCTTCTCCCTTTTCTCTGTGCCACACGTGTGCCCTTTTGTTTCCACAGAAAAATGCCTCGCCCACTCTGTAAAGTCCACAAAACACATTCCCCGTTCGGTTATGATCGAAAATGAGCAGAAATCCCATCGGAGATAATATTTTATATGACAACTTGAATTAGATCTAAATCAGAAACACATGACGGCCCTAACCTTTTTAAAACAAACCACAGTCATCCCTGGAATCCCCAGGAGAAAGGCATGTTCATGAAATTCCTTCAAAACTGGCACACACACGCTGAAAGTGTGAGAGGCTGTAGTATAAAATATTGATACCTCACGCTGCCACATGATTTTACATGTCCAACAGCAGAAAGTTTGTTTTCGGAGGAAGGAACCGAGGTTGTACAAAATTTGGTCTTGTTACAGCAAGTAATGAAAGTAAAGCCTGTTCCAGACAAAAGCCTCTCACGGAGAATGGCTGCAATCTGTCAACAAAAGCTACATAATTCGGCGTGATTCATTTATATCCTGCTTTTTGTCTCTCGTAGGGCTCGCCTCAGTGACCCTATTATAATTGGACGCACATTATTTGGATCATAACAGTAAGCAGACACTTGGAATCCACCGATCGACGGGTAATCTGGAGGAATAAATAGTGATCCTGAAGCGATGGCGGCGATAAGGAGTTAAACCTGAAGGTTCCAGTGAACCAGGTACAGATCTTTTCTCAGTAAGGTTTAACTTACATCACTTGAATTGCCAAAGGAATTTGAATTGTTCAAGTTATCTCTGACAGAATCTCCTCCTGCAGCAGTGCCATATTTGTACACAGGCAGAGAGTCGAGGATTACAAAACACACAACTACAAAGTGTCTGTGTTTAGCCCCTCGAGTTTTCACCACTGAGTTTTTGGCAAGGTCTGACTCAATTTATGCTTTTATAAATGCATTTCTTGTAACTTCTCTTTAATTGCTTTAAAGGGAGATCAAAAAACAAAAACATGACTGGAAGCACTTAAATTCGTAGCTCACATCATAAATTCACAAGATAAATTCCTGCTACACAAAAGTGATTGAGCTTTCTTTGCATGTTATAGCTTTAATAAAGTTAATAGAAACATTTGATTACATTTAATCAAGAAGTCTGAATTAAATATTTCACTTTGTACCCTTCTACTTGACAGCTGTAGTTGCCATAGTTCCTTAAAGGTGCCCCGTGGAGTTTGAAGTGATGTTTTTATAAGAATGGGTCCCTGTTTTTGTTGCTATACAATCACATGGGTGACGCTATACATCCTGCCGATGGATTCATGCTAGTCCACTGATCTACAGGTGATGGTAGTGCAGCAAGAAACGCAGAAATGTGCCAACAAAGGCAGGTAAGAAGAAAGCTGGAAGCTCGCAAAACTGGATGTAAACATATAAAGTTTGGAAAAGGATTGACAGTGTGTTTTGGTGAGGCACACTGGCAACACTGAAAGTTAACAGACGAACCCTGATTCCAAGAAAGTCGACGAAAAAAAAACAGTAAACAGAACAGAGTGTGATCATTTTCCAGCCCTTTTTGACATAATCAATTGAAAACAGGACAAAGACAACATGTTTGTTTCACCTCGTCACCTTTATTGAGATTTATTGAGATTTAAGTATATGCTTATTCTGAATTCATTGCCAGCAACACGTTTATAATAAGTTGGGACGGGGGCATCAAAAGACCGGGGAAAGTCGTGGAATGCTCCAAAAACACCTGTTCGGAACATTCCACAGGTAAACAGGTTCACAGGTAACAGGTGACAGTATCGTGATTGGGTATGAAAGTTGCATCCTCGCGAGGCTCAGTCGTTCACAAGCAAGAACGGGGCGAGGTTCACCACTTTGTGAAACACATGACTGTATAAAGGATAAAACTACACGGGCTCATGAATTCTGTTTTTGCTCATGTTTTGCGCAGCGTTCCAACTTGGAGTCGGGATTGTATTAAAAAGAAAAGCAGCTCCTCGTTGATGAGTTAAAATGCTGTCCATGTGTTGCAATGACAATAATCAAATTATTAAACACATATCTATGTACAGTCCAGAGGTTGATTGGAGACTTTGTACGACCAGACTGCAGGTGTGGATGAGGGCACCTTGTCCAGGAAACTTTCTAAGGATAAGTGGAAATAACTGGGCCGTTCTGCTTCACACAGCAATGAGTAATTCTACTTTTAAGAACAAGACCTTCATCAGGTTATTTTACAAGACAATAGGAGAGACTTAAATAGGTTAGCTGACCCACAGGGACCAATCAGGTCACACTACATCTGTAAACACTCAACAAGACAAATATGTAGGTTTTAACAGCTATGGCGCTACAATAAATTTGTAATATTTGTAACATCGCATGCGGGAAAATATCATGTACTAATCAAAATGTGTAATGTTTACGTGTAATGGAGTATTTTTATATTGTGGTATTGCTGTCTGAATACTTCTTCCATGAATGCCCTCATTCAGGAATATGTCTTACAATTTCTGGAGGAGGACAATAATAAAATAGCTGCCAAAGGCCTTCACACAGCCAGAGTTTTACAGGTTATGACATCAACTCTTCAGCAGCTTATACGCCTTTCTCCAGCTAACTCATGTATTGATCAGATGTTTGGATGTATTTTTAAAAAAAGCACTGCATGTTCCTCCGCTGTCACAACACTCGGATAACTTATTTGACATCTTCTGTCAAGTTTCCACAACACTCGATACGGCCGTGATGAACTACCAGACTTCCCTAATTTCCCAGTAAAGTTAACCATTTGGTCTGTGTTATTTTTAATCCAATAGCAGCAATAATTTAGGCGAGACGGGGACAGAGTGGACATGTTCTCCAAATGCGTCACATCCATTTGTGAGTAATGATAACATCACGGCTGAACTTTTGATTATTAGATTAGATTTGGCCAAAGCGCGGTGTGATGTTATTCCCATACACTGTCTGTGTGTTCGTGTGTCTTTCCACTGTGTTAATGGCATTTTGTAAGTTTCCAAAGAGTTTTGCCAGATTTCACTCACCAGCACAAGGAAGTTCTTCTTGTCTTTGTCATGTGTGTGTGTGTTTTTTTTTTTTTTTTGATGTCCAGTGTTTGTAATTTCAAAATTCAAAAGTGCACATCTGTCACAACAAACTGGAATATACAGTAGGCGTAATAAGATTTATTACAGCAACACGAATGTAAACTCATTTTTTACTCACTTTTCCGCTTTGCTGTCTAAACACAAACACACACACACACAGACACACACAGCCAGGGTGACTATTCAGTGTGATTCATCAGCATTACTGGCAGAACAGTAACTTTATTATAACAGATCTTATCTGGTCTGCCATGCTCTTCATTGGAAAGCTCCGGGTCCTTTTCACTCTTTCTTCTCCGTCCAACTCGTGTCCAGAGGGCTTGTGGTGTTGCAAAGAGATAGAGAGGGAACTGGCCAGATGGGTAACACACACACACACACACACACACACACACACACACACACACACACTCTCCCTCTCTCTCCCTCACACACACACACACACACACACTCTCCTTCTCTCTCCCTCACACACACACACAGATTGTCTCAGAGATATGGGGTGCAGATGACTTTCGGCTCAGCCCTCATTCACATACGCTGTGTCTCACCAGCCACACACATGCACACACACACAAAGGCAGAGTGCTCGACACACACACGGCCCTTCTAACAGAAGCACATTCCTGTATTGACCTTCTTACACTCTGATATCAGAGTCAATACTCATCACAAAAATTGCTCCTTTTAATGTCTCAGGACTCTTTCGTTTGAAGAATAACCCCAATCATTAACACATGCATACATTTTGTGCCATCACGGGAAAAAAAGGAAAAAGATATTCAACGTGTGTCCTGCAATACATGCAAGCTCTGCATTATTTGAACAAGCTTTATATCACTGAATTATAATTATGATTTGAATGTGGATAACATAAAGCTCAGCTTGTGACTTGAGGCAATGTGAATTATGAGGGAAGGCAGTTTGTTTGTATATAGCACCATCTTGTGGGCATTGTTCAGAGCTGCTGATAGACACTGCTTACAAAACCAGTAGGAGGAGGATGATGTTTAAGTGACTCACACTTCCAGGGAAATAACACCAATCCCGGTGACGACACATTCAAAACAACATTCAAGCATTTGTGTCAATGAAATTCTAAATAATTACATAAACTGAAAATACCGGGTTAATGAAACTGTTTAGCTCCCAACAGTTGCACAACTTTCTTTTCAGTCCTGTAAATCTCCGGGGAAAGATTTACTTTACTTTACCCAAAACGGTCTTTCATTATCACAGGTGTCATTTACACCGGGGACGTGTCACCACCACTTTTTTGAAATGGCCACATCACTTTGTAAAAGCACAGTTATTTAAAAATGTGCTGAAAAGGAGCTGACACGAAGGAAGTTTAACTAACAAACAAAACAAAAAAAAAATGCAATTTTTTGTGTGTGACCTCACACTATCCCATCATAACGTTACCTTAAACCACATATGATGACAATTTAAAGGGAGTTTTTCCTCATCTGAGCCCTTATGTCAGCACCACTTTCCAACACAAAGCGACGCCCTCGATTGTTATCATATTGCAACAAGTCTCCATGCATCCTCAAAACAAATCATTAAACCTAAGAGGCTTGTTTAGATTAGTATTTCTACTGTCTGACAGCTTTCTCTCTTTATTCTGCACTGTCTATGTAAAAGGCCAGATGGTGGTGCACATAGTCTATATCTATAAACTGACAGCTCTGAAAGTTGGCCATTTTAGCTGAAACAACTTTCACAAGTGTTGAAAGGATGGGGAGAAAATTAAGTTAGCAATTTATACACGAATAAAAGATCATGGCGCCACTTTCTGATAAGTTACCCTTCGTAAATGGTGTGTAAGTTGTAACTAATGGCTTTATCAATATCAATCATTGTGCTAATGCTTTATAGAAATGTACTAAGCTTTTATTAAGAATAACTTTTGGGGTTGCCAGGTTGTAAAAAAGAAAAAGTCCAGAGCAAATATTTACCAAAATCCATTATTTTTGACTTATTAACACTTCTAAATGCAGGCTCATGGCTTATTTGAAGCTGTGAAGACCACAGATGTTTATTAATGGATAACCAATATTAAAAACTCCCATACGTTATGACAAAATCAAAAGGATATTGAGAGGATTTTCATCACCTAGCAAACCAAAATGTTATATTTACTAATGGGTTATACTATGAGGGCTCTATAAGGCATTTGTATGTTTTATTAACCATAACAAAAAGGAAATACACCATATACATGAAGGATATTTTAACGGCTAATCCCAGTACAATGTTTATTAATTTGTTTTTTATTGTTATATTTCACTTTGATCACTTTAAGTCAATAAATTAATATATTCTGCATTTCACCTACAGAGTATATTCCTAAAACCCAGTTGATTAGAGCATGTTGGAGACATTTCTGTGTTTATTCTTACTCACATGTATTTTTCAAGCCTATATAATACGTGACATCATCATCATTGGACGTTTACTATGTTCTGCTGCTGGTTAAAAACGATCTGCCAATCACAACCTCATGTGGCCATGCCTGCCCGCCCCCTGGCACGGCTCGACCAATCACAGAGCACCTGAGCACGTAACACGCAGCCGGCCTGCAGTATCCGGTTTGACCAGCGGGCGGCAGCACGTGTAAACACATGTAACATTACACAAGCTGTTACCAAACACTGAAGGCGAGTTCTGTAACACATCGCTGCCCCTCCTCACAACACTGCTGTCTCTCTGAGGGTAAGACGTCTTCACTCTTTAAAGTTTTGATTAGCTTTGTAGCTACGTTTAATTCATTTAATTCATGAAACATTGAGTCATTGTAAAGTTGGCGGTTCGCTTGTGTAACTGTTTCCTTGCGGTGCGTTCAAAGTCCCACCTTTCTCCTCCTGTCTCTTTAAACTTTACCTGAAACTGTTACATTTTGACTTTTCTCGTCCTCCTCGTGTGTTCTGACACAGGAAGGAGCTGTCGCACGACGACAATGAAGTCCATGGCTTGCATCTCCTCGTCTGTCAGAGCAGCCTGTCAGCACACCTCAACGTGTCTTCCTCTTCATCGTGCTTTAATTCTCTGCAGTCCGGCGGGCAGATGCTCTAATGTGGATTTCGCTTGCAGAAGGCAAGAGCCGTGCGTAACCGGCGTGCGTAATTTCCATGGCACGCACGTGAACACCGCAGTGGTCCAGCAGGTGAGCGCAGAGCCCCTCCTCAGCCTTGTGCCCATACCAGGTAAAAGAGAGGATGACCTGACAGTGTACCAGCTCGGAAGACGTGTGCCACCTACAGCTGGTCTGAGACCAGCCCCACACCTCTCTCCATACAGCCCATACACCAAACCACTGAGCGAAGCAGCTGCATTGGTCAACATGCAGTCTCTGTTTGATGGGGAGGTGATCCCTGAGCTGTGCTCCAGGCTGGCAGACTTCCCCAGCAGCGACAGGGCAGAGGGACTGGCAACTTTACTCGGAGCATGTGTTGAGTTTGGCCTTGACGCACACAGCCCTCTAGTCCGCAGGCTGATAAATGAGTGCCTGCAGCTCCTCTCCAAAAGGGACATCGAGGTGAGGCAGCTCTGCCACCTGGGTAAGGTGGCTCACACCCTGGAAGGCGGCCAGTCAGGTCTGGTCGCAGAGGTCCTGGACTCTGTAGGCGTCGCAGTGGAAGATGATGTTGTCTCTCCCAGTGAGGCTGTCAGATTGTACTCCCTGCTGGCTCTGTGTCGCGATCCTGCCAACCAGCAGCACACACGCGTACTGTACACTTTGCACAGGCACACGAAGAGGCTGGTGCAAAAGCTGACAGCGGGACAAGTCAGCGAGATACTGCAGCTCCTTGTGAAGTTACAGCAGAAACAGGTTGGTAGAGCGGCTGCTCTTCGATTTGTGGTGCTGAATGAGGTTTATGTTTGCCAAGGCCTCTTGCTGTAGGTGTCTCTAAAGGAAAGGTTCGCTCAAAAATGAAAATTCAGTCATTATCTACACACCTCAATGACGATGGAGAGTCAACAAAACACTTCTGGAGCTTCACAGCAAAACAGCCTCGCAGCATTCTCCTAAACAACTGAAGAAGATGGGGACCTCTTCTGAAATGTAAAGAAACAACCCAAAAGAAACATAAAATGGTTCCATCATCCAGGTCTCAAGAAGCCCAAAGATCAAATTGATTAATAAAGATGTTTTTACTTACACCCTTGATGCGTGGTTGAGCTCGTGCACCCACTTCAGATTAGGTGTGCACTTATGCTTTTAGCTTAGCAGCTACAGCGAGAAACTACAGATTTAAAAGGGTGTAAGTGACGTATTTTCAAATCAATAAGGGAACCTGAGTAGTTTTTTTTAAGTCCCCAACCCTTTCAGTTAAGGAGCATGTTGCAATGCTTTTTTGCTTTGAAGCTCTACACTTTAATTTTAAGGTGAACTTTATCTTTAAGTACAGTGTGAATGTTTGTCTCTTGGTTCCTCCACACTGACAAGTTTATAAAAAAAGCACATTTAAAGTTATGGAAATGTTTTCTATACAAAGTGTTATCAGAGGATATTAATACTGATATTTGCTTCACAGTCCATTTCCCTGGTGATGAGGCTGAGTCACCGAGCGTCGCGAGTGTTCAAAGCTTTCACAGACAAAGAAGTCGTGAAGGTGCTCTCTGCGCTGGTGATCCTGGGGCAGCATGACGAACAGCTCCTGGCCGCTATGGAGAAACACCTGCCAGGTGTGGTTTAATCTTCCTCAACCGGGCCTCAGTGAAACTTGTCTGTTTGGATCAAAACGGACCCGGCATCCTTCAAGCTTTGTCTAATCCTGAAGTTCTGTGCTCTCTGTGTGTGTCAGGGCGGCTAGAAAAGGGCGATCCGGAGCTGATCAGCGCCGTCATGGAGTACTGCCTGCAAACGAGGTGCCGCTCCGAGCCGATCTTCGAGGCTGTGGCTGAGAACTTTGTGTCCCAGGGTGAAACGCACACCACCCTTCAGATCGCCAAACAGATTGTCGCCATGGGGAGACTCAACTATCTCCCACAGGTGGGGGCTGTTTGTAAAAGTACTTACTGTATATAAATCAAAAATATCAGCATAGCCTGTTCTTATTAATCTTTCCTTTACTCTTCAGTGCTCCAGCCAGATGTTTAAGAAGCTGGAGAGCATTTTGTCAACAAGGTTTTCCCAGTTCCAGCCACGCTCCCTGATCCAGGTGTTGCACGCCTGCATCCACCTGGAACGCTTCCCGCTCAACTACACGTCCAAGGTCTTCAGCCCGTACTTCCTGCAGAGGCTCCAAGGTATGCTCACATACAGTTTGTACATGTATAGTTAAGGTAAATAATGCCAAGGTCAAACCCCTTCACCCTTTGCTGCTTTGTTGCTCAAGGCAAAGTCTACTGTTACAAAGTTTATAATGTTCAGTTGTATGAAAAAACATGATCTCAATGCTTAAACCTCGAGGCTACATATCAAAAAAGTAACTAGGTATAATAAAAATAGACTTTTGAAGTGTTCTAGTTATTAAAGAAAAAAGCTGTCACACACGAGAGGCGAGTCGTCACACCACGTGGACGTACAACATGTCAGTTTATGTAATATGTGTGTATGTAAGGCATGTGTTTGTATGTAATGTCTGTGATGTAAGCTGTCCTTGTCTGTCCTACAGTCCAGGGGGAGCCATTGGACAAGAACGCACTTGGACAACTGACACAGCTAAACCTCTCCGCCTCATTAGAATGCAGTTACTACAGGGTGAGCATCACACAACTGCAAGTTGTTGAAGTTATTGAGTCAGATAATTGATTACAGTGATGAACTCTCCTTAATGTCTTCCTCATCAGGGTCCCAGACTGCCCTGCGTCCTCCATGTGAAGAAGTTCTCCTCTGTGGACCATGCCTTTGAGACACCTATGGACAGTCTCCTGTATAAACAAGTCAAAGGGCCACTGACAGAACTGCTGGGGGGACATTTTTACTCCACCAAGGTCTTTACTCAGGGTGGATACACTACAGGTAAGCAGTAACCATCCAAATATACACAAGTATATGATCAACATGAAAAAGATTATGAATCTAATGTGTCTCCTGAACATTAGTATCAACTTCATTCGCCCAAATTAAATATTTAGCCTGTAATTTTCATATTAATATCACATATCACATATATCATGCTCTTTTTTTTCCAGATGTGGAAATCTGCCTGGATGAGAGGGGATATGTTCTGCCTCTGTCTCAGTGGGATTACACTTACAGAAGGTACGACCCACGACCCTCTGAAATGCTGTTTTAACGTAATGCCTCAACATAAATATCAGACTGACACACCAGTTATCTACAATCTGACATTTGCACCTTTTCTTTAACTGATTGAACTCTTTCCTTCAGGATAGTGCTGTGTTTGGATGGTCCCAACCGTTTCTGCAGCAACACACAACACCTGCTGGGGAAGGAAGCCACTAAAAGGAGACACCTCCGCAGGATGGGCTACGAGGTGGTGCAGGTATGTTTGAGAAAAGTTGTTGGATAAATTCTAAACAAATGAATCATTGGAGGTTGCAAATGTCTTCATTGTAAAACTAGATCATTGCAGTTGTGCACCACAGCTTTGCTCATTTTGAGCTTTGTCTTTGTAATGGTTGTTTTATTTGTTGTAAAGTTTTGCTCATCAAGGAATTGTTAGGAATTATATCGAAGGAAAAGTTTGTTGTCAATCAATAAAATGCCCACCAACATCTCCGCTCCCTTGCTCTTCCAGATCCCATACTTTGAATTTGAGAAGCTGGGAACTTTGGAGAGTCGGGTCCAGTATCTTCACAACAAGATCTTTCCCACTATCTTCAAGTTCAAACACAGATCTTAACAAATTGAGTTCAACCAAATATTCCTCAGACTTTTGTTGCTGTAGAAAACAACCAACCTTCCAGTGAACTGAATGGACATTTAGCTGACGACATGAAGAAGATACGAGGCGTGGCAGAAAACGGAGCAGTTTGTCTGACATAATCATGAAAATGCAGCTGTGAAAGAGAAGCAGTCCAAACAGCTGAACTGCTGCTTCTCTGGCCGTTTATATAACTATATCTCTTATATTTGCACCTTATGACCTGAATTGAATACTTAAACCAGTATATTTCAAAAGATGATGCTGGCCACTGTTGCATTTTGCTGTTATTTTATTATGTTGTTAAACAGACATGATAGTGACGATGTGATTTTATTATTTATGTGTAAATATTGAGTGTTGTAGCTTCAACCTTTGCCCTGTTGTACTATCTGTACCAGATGTTCTTCAGGTAAGGGAAAAACAGACCTCATTAACTGGACACGATGTCCAAATTCAAAATGAAATGTACATGAGATGTACAAATGTGTGACATGGAATGTGCTCTTATTTGATGTTGAACCATAAATTGCCTCACATTATCCTCTGGACTGGTGGTCGATTCTTCTTACCATTAAGAACACTGAAAACATTCCCCACATTGTTACTGACTGCTGCTGATTTGGTCAGACAGACAAACAGCAACACTTTGACATATTGAATCATGGTCTCATTTAAAAAAATGGGAGGAATAAACTTGTATGCAGTGTAATACTGCCCCAGAGGTCATCTGACAATTTTCCAAATGTCACACAAAAAGAACCAAATTCTACCGCTCACGGTCGAGTAACCTGTGGGTACATTTTAGATCATTGCCACTTTGTGAATTTTCAATGTTTCCCATTAACTTTCAATCCAAACAAGCACCTGATGAAGTTTTTGGATGATTATACAGGTAGGTATCAAAACACAGGATTCTAATAATAAGTTGGAATCTCTTTTATTAAAGCCCAGAACAGTTTTGAATGTCTCATTACAACTGGAACATCACTTTTGAAATGTTTTTGGAGCTTTTGAGGAAGAAGCCTGCAACGATGAGGAAAAAGGAGACGCATAAATTGGATAGAGGAAAGAAAATGATTGGTAGCAGTTGCTGAGGATAAGGAGCGCTAAAGGGATAAATGTCGAGATAAAGTAAAGGTGGAAAAAAAAAAGTTGGATTTAATTAAAAGCAGCAGAAGGAGACGGACCTCTGGGACGTGGGGTAGATGTTGTGACTTCTGTCCCTGCTGGTTCCTTTCTGATTCATCTCTCCACCTCAGCTTTGGACGTCCTCCTGGTTCTAATGAAACACACAACATGTTAATCTTTTGATAGAAGACGAAGGAGATAACAGCGCCAGTTACTGTAAGTGTGCGTGTCTATAATGAGTGTCTGTCTTCACCTGGAGGAAGCAGGTGGCAAGATAACAGTGCGGGGGTGTGCTGTAAGATCAAGCTCTCCTCTGAAAGCTTCCATCATCAGGTTCTGGAGGGCATTCAGCAAAACATCCTCGCACATGTCAGCGGCCACATGTTCAGTGTGTAGTGTGTTCTGTGTCTTTTCAGAGCGTCCTGCAGTCCCGGCTTTGTCCACTGTGTTGTGCTGTTCCCTCCCACTCAACAGACGCTGAGGTTGGGGTGCCGGGTGAGAAGATGTGGGACAGGGAGGAGGAGCGAGGGAAGATGGACTCGAGGAGCAGTGAGAGGGACCAGTGTCTGGAAAGCGGTAGGTGATTGGCTTGAATGGCAAATTAATCAGAGACTCTGTAAAGTTTGGGTCATCAAGTATGCTCCTGGAAACACAGAGAGGGAAAGAGAAATGTAGAAAATAAACAATTTCTTGCAACAATACTCTTTATTGCTTCCAGCCATCTTCATAGAATCTAATCCTAAAATACCATCTGATAGCAATCGAGTTGATTTGAGTGCATAAGTCAGCATGAATGTCTGAACGTTAGTCTTTACCGTATGTATCTGTGTTTGTGTAAGCGTTACCGGAGCATAGAGGTGGTTACGTGTGTGACAATGTCTCTCTCAGGGCTGTGTGTCGGTGAAGGTGGCACGGCAGGGAGGGATGTGCTTGAAGAAGTGGTTTCAGGTTGCTGGAACCTGACTGACTGGAGGGATCTGAGGAAGACAAGCATATTTTGTGAAAAAGAAAGTTTTTCAGCTACTACATATAGAACCCAGAGTTGATCACAGAATGATCTGTGTCTTTGTACCTATAGTGCTTATTGAACTGGTCAGGGAACTGTGTGCGGTACTCAAGAAGCCCATGAGAGTGCGCTGTAACCCCGAGGTGCAGCAGAGCAGGTTGAGGGGGTTCAGGCCGTCTCCATACTTTCGCTGCTTCTCGCAGCGCCCGCCGCTCAGCTCTTGTTAGCTTGGTGCACAAAGCGCCCACGGTTTCACTACTACTGCTGGCACTGATAGGAGGAAGAGTCTGGAGGGGAGTGAACGTGAGACCAACTGTAAAGGTGTAGTCCAAATGAAACTGTGCTTTATGGATTCTCAAAGGTGCAAATGAATCACCTTGTATTTTCTGAGTGGTGGTCCTTTTCTTACTGGAGTTGCTACGAGTTCCTGTAACAAGACAAAAGGTGAATACACTGAAGAAGACCGTTACATCACAGCCAAAACTTTGACTTTGCATTTGAGAAAGGACCTCATCTATCAAAACTCTTTGGCCCTCTGTAAGATTTTTGTCCGTGATAGTGAATTCATCTTGCTGTCTCTGTTTCTCTTCCTCCCAACGCTGCAGAGCATCACGATACCGAGTCAGTGCGGCTTCCTGAATAACCTGGAGAGAGGAGGCGGTTGTCATATATAATTTGCAGCAATGTGTAACTTTAAACAATAGTCTCGGAAAACCAGGAATGAAATGTCATTGAATAGTGGAGCTTTAAATATACACTAGTACTGCTGTGGTACCTGACAGATGACATCTAACTGATAACAAGTGGGGTAGTCAGTAGAAGTGAAGTTTAGGACACAAAGGGCACTCTCCCCCGGACACAGGCTACCTCGCTCTGGATGGATCTGCACCACCTGAACAAAGAATCTTCATGTCAGTCACAAAATAACCAAAGAAGAAAAATAAGGCAAGAATCACTGTTATTCACTCTGTGTATATTTGTGCTGCTCATGACAGACAATCCAACACAAGAGGGAGGATCTGCTTGTGTCTTGGACATGTTGTACACCTTCCTCTACCTGCTGTTCGCTCTTGTCCCATGTATAGTGGACAGTGTCCGTCTGGGACACATTGGTCAGGAAGAGGATTCTTGAAGATTGTGAATTCACAGGGATGTGACCTAGAGAGACACTGTCTTCAGACAGGAATACCACCTACAAAAACACACACAAAGACAAGGAGACGTTTAAGGAGCAGAGTGTTGGTGTTTTGCAGAACAAACTCAAATTAAAATATGATTTGACAAAGTCTGACAAAGATTACTCTCACCTGTCCTGGAAAGGGCAGCCTCTGCAAATAGGGTTCGGATGATTTAGTGTCGCTTAGAAAGTTTTTGGAGCCCAGTGCAGCAGGATTTAACCCACATCCCTCAAACCTCTGCAGTGTGGATTCCCCATCCTGGACACGGATAGGAACATCCATCTGGTGATACACACAAAAAAAATATTATTTGAATTTGAGAAAACGTGTTAAATGGAGAGAAACACAGTGCCAGCAATAAAAGCAAGGAGAGGAAACAGAAGGTAGGCAGACTTTGGCTCGTTCCTTACATGATACATCTTCTCCTCTAATGGAGAGAAAATCCACTCCAGCATGGCCGTCTTCCCAGGCAGGACCTCTCCCTGTGGATTGAGGCAGCACAGCACTGGATGGTTAAAGTTGTCCTCCTGTAGTTGTGACAATACAGTCGAGTCCACCTCATATCGCACTGGCACTGCACCACCATTGTGTAGTTCATAGACCTGCAGGACAAAGAAAGATATACAAATGCCAAGTCACACATGAGCCATTTAGGGGAATCTGAGGTTGCAACGTTTGAAGTATTATTAATAAAGAAGCAGAACATCTTTCTACAGAAACCCTGAGAGGCAAGCAGGTTAAAAAAATCTTATCTAAATTGTTTCACTCCTGTATTTAGAACCAAAGCACAGGTGGAACAAGGGGCTTTGCCAGGATTATCTTTAAGTAGAGAGTAATAAATTACTAGAATCATTTTCTAAGATACTTAGTTTTGTTAGGTGAAATAAAATCTTCTTTGAAATACTAATTTTGGCCACAGGAAGCCGAAATGAGTTAATCTGTTTTCACAAATTTAAATAAAGAAACTCTGAAAAATGATCCTGGCAAAACATTTATCCCCACCTGTTTCACAAATGAAAAGAAAAAGGAACTTGGAAAGATTATCTTGGCATAATCTTTTCTTTCCACCTATTATTCAGTCATAAACACAGGAGAGAAAAGGATTTCGATCAGACTTAGAAAATGAATCACCATAACAAACTTGTTACAGAGTCTAGGTAGTGACGGTTGTAGTTTCTGATGGAAACCAGTGCTTAAAGTTAAACAACAGGAGAAATCAGTTGAAGGTGTTTCATTGATTAGGAGGTAATATATGGAAAGTTATCAATCACAGTTCAATATATTACAGCTCACAGTGAACAGGCCACTTGCAACAGGCTCTATGTTAGAGAAATTCAACACACACCTGCCTCGGAGGAGCACGGTCCCCAATAGTTACAGAAGTAAAGACGTGTCGCTTGGAGGCTAAGTAGAGACACGACCTGTTTCTCTCCACTGTCACCCCCTGAAAGTTCACCTGGACACAGAACCACAGCACAAGACGGCATAAAATACCTACAAAGTATAAAGAGTTCATCATACTTATTGCTATAGATTACTGCAGTTCTCCAGCCGTGCATTATATAAGAGAAAATCCTAGAATTGCAATATTGAAGTGACAGAAATGTGAATTACAACAAAGAAACAATTTGATTCTAGCAGTTTAGTCAAGCAGATTTTGTTTTTGTTTTGTTGAGCCTTGTGTAAATTTATATGGAGTTCTGCCTCACCAAGATCTCTCTGCCATAAGAAAGTTTGAACACGACAGGAAACCGATCTGTCCCAGCAAATTCATGGCTGCGAAGAGCAAAGTTTTGATTATTTTTAAACAAAGAACAAAGTTTAGATTATTGCCAATATTTGCAAAGTGACTGCTGCATCCTGTGCAACGATCTCTGACCTGTAGCTGAAGTGTACTGCCCTCTGCTGGCCTGGGAGCAAAGTTCCAGAACGGGGAGAAATGCTGAACAGCTGGTTGTCCTGAACCTGCCAGTGAGATCAAAGTATTTGTGCTTTGTGTCTATGTCTTTTTTCAATGGGACGTAAGTTATATTTTTGGAAAAATCTGATTGTCAGTCAATCTTAATCAGAGTTAAAATAAAATTACTTTCTAGATAAAGTGCCTGACCTTCATCTGATACAGCTCTGTGCTGTTAAACTCTCCTGTCTCGGCCCAGTACTCCAACTCTATCTCTTGGTCCTCTGGAAACAAGAAGGCCCTAATAGTGTTGAGAAGGCAAAAAATCGAGCTGTAAACACATTGCATAGGAGTGTATCCCGTATATTCATCATCAGTAGAATGGTAAAATGATCACTCATATACAATATAGTTTAATCTCTACAGTTTGTTTTTTACACACCAGTCTACAGGGATGGAGCCAGGGTTGTGAAACATCAACACAAAAGTTGACGGGTCTGAATTCAGGGGAGCGGCACTAAAGTTGAAATCCAGCATGGCATGAGTGAAGATGGAAGGACAAGAGCGCAGACTAGAACAGGGAGAGAGGACAAGATCAATAGATGTGTGTTATAAAATATAATTCAATTATTTCACAGAGTTTAAGGAACTTAAGAGAAACTGGATGAAATAAATTGTGATTAGATACTGACTGAGTATACTTCTGACCCTAACCTGTGCCTGGTGGGGGTTCTATAAGTCAGTTCTGTAGGAGCCGGGTTGGAGAACAGCTGTTTGTTGAGGCTGTCCAATGAGAAGAGTTTCCACAGGTGCAACTTGCTTAGTCTGCCAGCACTGCCACCGCCACACGCATCAATCACCTTTAGGACGGGAAACACACCTTTAGCTCGCACCTCACACACTGTTTGAGGAGGAGATGACACAAACCCTGCAGAGACAGATACAGAAAGGGAGAAAAAAGTAAATATCAAGTCACGAAAAATGGCAGAATACATTTAGGTTCATAGCGTGGGTGTGTTTTTTCTATCTACCACTGGTATTCAGTGTCTGGTAGCTGATGGTCCACAGGTACTGGGCTCGTCCGCGTGGTCTGAGAGTGGATCGTATCAGCAGCTTGGAGCGTGAAGCGATGGTTCCCCTATCAAAGTCCAGCTTCAGGGCTAACAGGGCCAAACAGGACATACTCAGTCTACAACAATGGCGTATACAGTGAGGACTCTTTTTTTTGCCTTACTAACAAATGAGAAGCTAAAATCAAAAGCTCAGTCACAGAGAATGACTATCATTCACATAAGTAATGGCCACAAAAGAGAATACCACTTGGCACAGACGCTGGGTCGTAAATAAGGTCCTCATCCAGAAGTGTCTGCTGTACAGACAGGCAAAAGGAGACAGGACAGGGGCTCTTGTTCACGAGAGGAACCTCAATTGACCGATAGCTTCCAACCAGAATCTCCCCGACATCCAGAACAGTTTTTTCTGCCTGTAGGGGAAACAAACATGCACACACTGCTTGGTTAGGTAATTTATGCCCTTAAAACAACATTCATTTTATTAATTATTCTTGAAAACTGACATACAGTTTCAATCCCACCTCTATGAAGCCTTTAGAGCCCATTCCCACCACTTTAAGGGTAAGCTGGGACATGTTACATCCAGGTGTCTGGATTGGCCAGAAGGTGAGAGTAGGTTTGAGTGTGTATGTTTCTTCTGCCAGCGGGCTGAAGGACCAAATCTGGACCTGTAACATCATCAAAAATGTCAAATAATTCAAATTTGTTTTAGCCAGACATACAGTTGCTGTAAATGCATGAATGATTCGTTCGCTCACTGAGCTGTCATTGGGATGCAGTTCACCAGCATCTGGTTCAACAGAGATAAGCTCCTGGTCTGGCTCTGGAATGCTCCAATGGAACCTGCCATAAAGGACAAACACGGAAAGCCAGCCGTAGACAAATGTATGATTCTCTGATAAATCAGAACTACAAACCAATACACTGAAAAATGTATTGGCACAGGAATAACAAACATTATGCAAACCAACCGTAGAGGTACGCGGCTGAGGTTCCTGATGTGCTGTGAGCGCTGCGTCCGTGAGCCCACCGCTGTTGGGTGGAAATACAAGCTGCCGTCTCCTTCAAGAGAAACACTCGGCTTCTCCACCACACTGACAACTGTCAGCTCCTAAAAGACAAACAGAAATGCACAGATTGAAAAACCTGCAAGAGCCATGTGGTGAGCCTTTTTGCTCTCGTTCCTCTGTCCTTGTCGTACCTTTGTGTGTTTAGCCGCATTGAGCTGAACGTGTAAACCAAAGCCCTGTTTGGGACCATCTTCTGTGGGAGTTGTTCTGAGGGTGAGGATCTGGTGATTCCCAGGCTGGATCAAACCACAGCCAGGCACTACAGACACAGATTCTGCCAAGGCAGGGTTTGAGCTGTGGTCCAGACAGAAGGTTAGGGGAAGGTCTCCGCAGTTCTGGAGGAGCGCTGTCCGATAGGAAAGAATGCTAAGAGCTGGAAACACCTAGAAAGAAGAAAATGTTACAGTTTTCTCAGTAACCCTAATACACAGAAGGAGAGAGAAAGATACACTGTAAAAATTGTCCCTTTTTGTGGTGTTTTTATGTCTCACCACTCGAGGGGGCTTCAGGGAGCAGCAGGGAATGAAATGCTCTTTGCCTGGCTGAAAGGAGTTGCCTATGACTCTGACAGTCACACACCAGGGTGGACACAGTAGTGGCTCCCCCATTTGATGACTGTCCTGCAGAGAAGACAGAGTGGCAGCAGAATTCATTGCATGAAATTGTTTTGATTCTCCACAGAGAACAGGAAAAAAAGAATATTCCTCCACATAATTTTGAATGTTGAATGAAAAACATTACCTTATGGTATGCAAAGCACTCAAGCTGCACTGCGTGCAGAGTGTTGAGCTGCTTGGGGTCATAGTTCACTCTAAATGAGGTGGACTTCAGTGGAGCCAGGTCACATGATGAGGGAGATACGGAGAAAGGAGAGTCTTGGGCAGCAGTCCACACCAGGCTGGAGTAAAATCACATGTCAAAGAAACCAGATAGAGCAAGAAGAGCATGTTTGGTTGTGCCATAGTGAGAAGCAACAATCCATCAAACACAGGGGTACCTTAGTTTTCCTCTGGTGTGGTTGGTGATGGAGACAGACTGAGAGGCTGGTGATGCAGTAGACAAAGAGGAGGACATTTTGTGATTGAACAGTAGTTCGCTGGGCACCACAGATACATGTGGAGACGATGAGGAGGAGCTGCAGGAGAGGGGATCCATGAACCCGAAGCAGGATTGGTAATATTCCTCCATGGGAGTTCTGGACACAGTACCAACACTGTCCGGTCTCTGGGGTGACTGCTAGAAAAGGACACAGAGACAGACATAGAGAGACGACACTAAACCTCTACTGTGTATTTTTATACAAATCTGTACATCTTTCATCTGTCTTTGACACTCTACCTCCTCCAGGGGGCAGAGCACTCCCTGCTGATCCAATTGTGCATTATGATCTTGCTTCATGGCACGGTGGCTGTCTGGTGTGTCCATTCTGCGGTACCAGCTGAGCTTGTACAGAACCAAGTGTTCAGGCTTCAGGATGGCTGGTTTCTGGAGCTCTGAGTGACAGGTACCAATCAGGTCAAGGAACATGGGGTCCTTTAGGGGAGAGATGAGGTACAGAGAAAGAATAAATAGTCTTAAAGATGTTTGTGTGTGTGCTGTGAGTGTGTTTGTGTCTAAATAATGGATCCTACCCTGTGCAGTATAAGACATGCCACTCTCCTGTGATGTGCAATAGGCTGTGTGGGCCTATAGACCATCTTCAGAGTGGTATGGCTGTGTGGGCGGACAGTGCCACTTGCTGGCTGGATGCTGAACACACTGTGCCCACTACAGTCCAGGTCCAGTTGGTAGATAGCCTCAACAGGGGAAGAATTAAGCAGCTCCAGTGTCTGCACGACTGCTCCTCCTTCCTCAACACAGCCAAAGTCCACCACAGAGCAGGACAAAGAAACTTTGGGACCTAGTTACAAAAGAATATATTGCATATAATTCAAGATTCTGAGTTTAAGACTCCCTTCCTTTTGTTGCAAAACCATGTATTGTTATTGCGCATGTGTGTGCCTTTCTGTGCGTCCTATACCTTCACAATTTCCAGTGAGTTTGAGTTGAGATTTGTTGAGTGCCCCTCTACATTTTAGAGCTAGGTACTCGACAGAGACAGTATCCACCACAGCAGGAGTATAGGTAACTGTCGCCCGCACTGATCCACCAGGCGCCACCTTACCCCTGCTCACATCACAGCTGAACTCTGATCCCAACACAGGCACGTCATCGGACAGTCGTGAAAGAGAGAAAGACGCAGTTACCTGGAAGAGAGTGGTGAAAAACAAAGATGAGAGAAAAGGCCACTGAGAGTGTACATTTGCATTACTGCATCTTGGTGTACTGCTCACAGGGGAGGGGTTGAAGATGTCAAAGTGTTTCTGCAAACTCTGACCGACTGCCACAGAGCCAAACTGCAGCACTGGACCACTTTGTTCTTTTTCATCCTTCGTTGCTGGATTTCTCAGCTGAAGAAATGGGTACTTGGCTGAAAAGGGAAGCAGAGACAAGACAAGAGGCAAGTAAGAGAGTACTGGTTCCTATTGAAAATACAGTATATCCTACTACCATTTGGTTTAATTCATAATACAGATGCATATTTTCAATATATCAAAAATAAAGTTGAAAACAAACACACATCTTTGCTCGAATTTGTATAGTTACACATAATCAGCTGGACTAAATCAGTGGCTTGCTCTTTGCCCCTGCCCCTTGGGGATCTGTGCATGTCACTTCCCAATGTCTGTCAGCACCTGAGTGATGATTGATGGGTTGGCGAGTATGCCTCTCTCAGCTGCTAGTTACAGTACCTAGTCCCTGCAAGAGCACAGTGCAGCAGCTCTCCACCTTGTCCTCTTCTTCTCCAAACCTGCAGTAGGCCTGTTGCTGGTACACTAGTGCCTCTTGTGGCTTGAAGACCACCATGATATCACACTCCTGGCCAGGCTTCAACAGACCTTGCTCAGGGCTTAGCTTGAACGGAGCATTGCACTCCCACTGGAAGTGCGTCTGGAGTTTACTGTGGAAATAAGCGCGTGCAGAAAATGAGGAAGTCACAGAAAAAGTTGAGATTTATTAACAGGAGTGATGTAAAATGAGTATCTAGCTGCTTCTAAGCACAAACACACATGTGAGAACATGAACACAAAGCGTTCTGCTTCTTTTTTTCAGGCTATTCATGCCTATTACTTTTCTGCACACTGCACACTCATATGTACCTGACATTTCTGAGCAGGAAAGTAGTATTCGCCGAGTGTTGAACAGCACAGAGTGGCAGCAGCACAGAGTCAGGCACCTCCAGGGCATGACAGGGAATGGTGGCATGGAGGCATACTTGGAAGCTGCCATCTTTAGATTGAAACTCAATGCTGTCTTCATACTCACACTGATGGAGGACATGAAACAGGAGAAGTAGATCATGTTACACCTCAAAATAACAATGTTTCATAGTTTTGAAAGCCATGGGGCACAACACTTGCTAATAAGATCTACAAATAGATGCAATTCTGTGTAAGTTTGTGATGTGTTACCCTTTGGAGTGGTCTAAAGGTGATTGGCACCGACAAAGACGTCCCTGGGCTGATCACAACTGTCTGAGGAATTGAGGTGGTGAAAAACTTGGAAACTGGAGGCCTGTGAGGTGGCAAAGAGAAAATATGATGGCCATAACTTGTGTGTGTTTCCGTGTGAATACGTAAGATTACATATATGAATGCATGTGTGTGTCTATGTGTGTTTGTAAGACCTGACGTGTAGCTTCTGCAGCTTGTTGTGAATATTCTTCAACACTAAAGTCTTGGTGAACTCTCTTCGCAGGTCCCAGTCCTCCCAGACCAGCTCTGGCCTCATTTCCAGCCCCAAGGAGCAGCTTTGTCGGCTGGATGCTTGACGTTGGTGTTTTCCATCCTGTTGCCTCTGGTGAGTTACAGTTGATGTTGTTTTTGGAAAAAAAGACACACATAAATGACTTTTCAAGAAACTTTAGAAGACCCCCTGAAGACATTTAAACTGAACAAAAACTAAGAACTATTCCTTGTTTATTGCAGAGATCTTAAACAGCCAGCAGTCAGAATTCAGACTCAAAAGTTTTGCGCTTACGTTATATTGTTGGACAGGCTAGTAAGAAAGGATGGGATCAGTCATAAATCATGTCAGCACAAGTGATAATTAATACATAGATGAGGTCAATTTCCTGTCAATGCAGTGTTCACCGCTAGACACCAGAAATGGGTAACTATTGTAGCTGCTTTTGGCCATGAAAATTAAACTTATCCTTCCTTCGATAGGATCCCACCCACAGGAAATAGGTATAATAAATGATAGTCACATAGGCATACACTGCTGTGGCTCATGGTGCAGTTTCTTTATTCTGAGATATGAATTGAGCTGATTTAAAACACAGGTTCAGTGAGACTTCAAAGAAAGTATCTGCTACAAAAGAAAAGTAAGTTATTAATGATACCAAGCTCTAGATATTCAAGCTGCAGTTAGCCTACTTTGACATCCTTCCCAGCGGTGGAGGTCCTCCATGGTGCCCCTGAACTCACGGGATCAGCAGGACCCCGAGCCTCAGCTAACATGACTGGGAAAAGACAAAATGACGCAATTTTGCACTTGTTAGCTAGCGTTAGCGACAGACTGTTGTAGACTTTACGTGAATTAAGACCATAAACCCGGCTGCTCCGACACACTAACGCTTTCTTACCTTCTTTCAAAGTGTTTCAATGTTAAAGAATACAGCTTACAAGCTGAAGTCACAGCTATTTATTCAATTTAAGTCATGAGAACACCGCTAACGACAGACGTTTGAAGTTTTGTCAGCCATTGCGTTCCTATGGCAACAGGCACTTGTTTGACATCGCCATGGTAATGACGGCATCCGAGGAGGGACAGTTGCGAGCTGGTAGAATTTACACGTATGATGTTATGAGGTGCAGTTATTCAGCAGGTAGTTTTCTGTATTTATTTTCATCTTATAATGTTTTGTACATATTTATTTGTATTTTCCTTGTTTGATGTCTTTATGTAGATTTATTTTCGCTTATATTATTATTAAAAAAATCTATTTAGCATTTGTGCTGTGCAGATATGTGCATCAGTCAAGGTTATAATATAAAATACTAAAAGCTAAAACTAAGTGTGAAGACCATTTAAGTCAGTTGAAACAAATTAAAAACCGACTTAAATATTAAATATATGTAAATGTTAACTTATAACCTTGAAATAAAAAAAAAAATACTTTTTAAACTTCTTAAATCTTGCCCCTGACAAATCCCTCCCATATTATAATAGAAATTAATTAAAACAAATTTTGGAACTAAAAAAAAAAATTATGATAATATAAACTTTTTAAAACAACAAAAAAATAGCTGAAACAAGCAAACAAAATCTGAAAACTGAAACTATACTGAATTAAAAACGAAAAAAATAAAAACGAAATAAAAATAACAATGAAAAACTATAATTACTCTGCCATTGATATGTTTAAAAATAAAACCTGAACTATCCCTTTAATTGTAAATTGCAAATTTGTAATTCACTCTTTCAGTCTGAATTAACTGGACTCAACACACATTTATTCAACTTTATTTTTCAAACTATTCCTCTCCACAAAAACCGCTAGTTTTGCTTTTAAAATGAAATATATTAAATTCTATAATATGTTAAATTACATCGACAACATAACATGCTTAACATAAGAACAGTTTACAAAATGCAGGAAAAATTCCTTATCAACAGCAAATTTCAGATGCAATAAAGTACGTGCAGCAATTCCCTTGCATGTGTGTGTGTGTGCAGCTTGAAAATATAACATGCAGTTTCAATAATATAATGCAAAACAAATAAATGAATATTGAACATAAATTCAGGACCATGTGGTCAAAAAAGTACTTCAGTAGCCACATTCACAATATTCTGGCCACACCTAATGCCCTTAACCTTCAACTGGGTGAAAATGAATCCATTATTTTTTAAAGTCTTCGCAAAAATATGAAAAGTTTTGAATATTAGAGGAATATTGTAACAGACCGGTATGCACTGACAACAAATGTAACAGTGACACTTTACAACACGACTCTCAAAGTACATTTTTCTGTCTCTTCATCCAGTACCTTCCATCAAAGTGCTATTACCCCTGTACAAGTATATTCAAAAATAAATTAAGTTTAATGGAGATGACGGGACAGAAGCACCGGCTTTCAATCTGTTTGTACCGTTTCAGTCACAAGTAAATCATGCAGAAATATGCCCATTTAAGAATCCATAACTCAGATGTACTACTGGCCAATAAGTGTCCTATTTTCATATAGGGTGCAGATGTCGATATACCCTTTTTTGCTAATTTGTGAGCTCCAGACACAGATATGGCACTACGGGTTGGGCTGTGAAAAATGAATGATCCTCTTCATGCCACCATGTTCATGCACCTGATTGCATTGTGTATTGTCTTCTCAGGAGCAATAAACATAAAAAGACGTACAATAAAAGCATGCTGAACTTTATAACTATGGGAAAACCCCACATCTTGTTCTCGGTCCTCCCTCCTCCAGCTCCTCCTCTGAGTAACGGCTGTAGTTTCCTGTTCCTCCTCCCGTGTGCCTCATGAAGCCTACGGAGCCTAGAGAACCTGCCCTCAGCACCTCTATCTCCTCTTTTTCATCCTCATCCTCCCCTTCTATCTCCTCTTCATCCTCTAGGCTCGAGCTGTGTGAATCGCTCTGAGGCTTGCCGCTGTGGTGCATGTCCATCCCAGTTCTTTCTGTGTCGGTCAGCGGGGAGGACGGGGTTGCTTGTTTCTTGGCTTTGCGGCTTCTCTTCCACTTCATACGTCTGTTCTGGAACCAGATCTTAACCTGATGGAAAACAGAAATATTTGGTTGTGAGGGTTTCAGGCAAAACATGTTAAAAAAATAATGTTTGCCATGCCATTATCATGTCTTGAAAAGAGATGTATTACTGTAGTATTACAGTATTATAGTATTATTGCAGTAATGATACTGCTGCTACAGTACAGTATAATGTCAAGAATGCTGAGGCCACATCCCATCGAATATTGGGTTTTTTTTTCAGCTGTCTTTTTAAGGAAAATGATTAAGGAGGAAGCTAGCCAGAATAAAATATGATGGAATTATTATTTTGGCCTTTATTTTACAAGACAGCTCCGAGAGGTGACAGGAAATGGGATGAGAGGGGGGATGACAAGCAGTGAAGGGCCATGGGTCAGACTTGAACCCTGGACTGCTGCAGCAAGGGCAGGGCCTCTGTACATGGGACACATGCTCTACCAACTAAGCTAACCGGCAACCCATATGATGGAATTAAGCATATATATAAAATAATACATGAAGACAGACTGTGACTGTGTGTCACCTCAGCAGCTATGAAGCTGACAGTGTAAATACGTTTTTAAGTGTAGATAAGAATTTGTTCTTAGTGACTTGCCTGGTCAAATAAAGGTCAAATAACAATAAATAAAAGCCATGTATTGTAATAAATGTTCAATTATCAGCTGTTGAACAGTTAAAGTTACCACCTTTGCTTCCACTTGCTTGTCATCAGTGGTGTTTTTTTTTTTTTTTTTTTTTTTGTTTGTTTGGTTTTTCAAGAAAGACACAACAAGCTTTCATTCAGGTGCCAGAAAAAAAGGTCTTAGTCCAAAAAAAACCAAAAAAAAACTGAAGGAATTTACTCACACGTTAAAATCATGTACACTGTGATATTATAATTCAAAATAAGACCTCCTGCAGCCTCTGACTGTCTCACCTGAGTCTCCGTCAGCATGAGTGAAGTGGCCACCTCGAAGCGTTTGGGCCTGGACAGGTACTTGTTGAGCTTGAACTGGTTTTCTAACTCCAGCAGCTGCTGGCTGGTGAAGGCCGTCCTGGGCCTCCGACACTTCCCCAACAAACCCACCTGGGCCGGGGCTGAGAGGGGAAAACAGGGGTGGTTATCATTTAAATTTGATCATTATTATCTACTTCTATAAGAGCACAGTACCCCTCAGCAGTGGGCCTGTAAGTGAAAGTGGCCTACAGTAGCCAATAATAGAAAGAAGGACATCAAGAAAACTTTAATTTGACAAATAAATAAATATTCAAATGAATCATCCCAAAATCTTCCACTGTGGTTTCCATTCAGTTGTCTGTCTCCCCTCCTGCCTGTATATCACACTTTCTCTCTGTCCGTTTACATTTTACTGCCTTGATGTGAGGCCGTGGTGAGAGGATATTGCTCTGGAGGGGTAATAAACCATCACAGAGGACCATTACCTTAATGAAAACACTGTAAATGTTATCAATTGATTAAGTAGTAGGTCTATTTTAGGTGTTACCTTTACCGTAAATGTTTTTGCGCGTTGTTTTTTACGAGATGAATTGTCCTTAAGGGACAACATCTCAATGTCAAACACCAATACCAAGGTGTTAGAAAGACAAGGAAAACACAAACACAAACATGAGCTGGATGTTGGCCTATACTGCTTGCCGTACTTTCAATGAAATGAATAAATTAAAGGCCTAAATCCTACATTTTTAAGGATTTGTGCGTAAATTATCCTGTGAGAGTACATGGAGATTTATTTTTAATTAGATGAAAGAATAAGCAAGAAAAAAGGTTTCAACAAAAATAATATTTAATATTTAGCCTACAATTATATCAAAAAATCCTCTTTTGCATTATTTTGCACCATAATTATTCGTTTTCTATAATAATGTAATATTAAACACAAGATTATTATCACTTTATTCTAAAGCTAGTGACCTTTACACACTTGAAAACGTCATTTTATTGAGTCTTTTAAAACTCTGATCAACAAACCGAGAGGAGGATAAACATCGTGAACTTTTATTATCAGGAAGTAAGAATAATAAAGTTTATAACTGTAGACAGGCAGATCCTCACCTCCATAATCCCCCATTCTGGGTATCATCATCCCGGCTCTGATCCAGTGCTCCAGCGGGAGCGTCGCAGCCATGCTGGCCCCCTTCAGCTGCTCCGGGTACGCGTGAACCAGCTGGCTGAAGCCTGGGTACATGAATGCGTGCTGCTGGCCTCCGAGGGCCGCCAGAGGATACATGGAGCCCGGGTGCATTCCGAGGAGACCCCCCTGGTGCAGAGCTGTGAATCCTGACTGCGACAAGTTGAAGAGCTGGGATTTGGATAGGACTCCCGGCTGAGCTGGAGAGGGGTGTGTTGGGACGTTTGGATGCGGGGAGGGCGTCTCCGAGCCGCGGTTTGACACCGGACTTCCACCGGGGCTCCTGCTGTGATAGAAGCCCGGGGACGCACGGTCGCTGTCCGCCCTCTGCTCCACGTCGTGCGCCAGGAGCGCATCGATGCGAAAGTTTTTAGATTTCTCCATGGTGGTGGTCATTCTGCACCGCGACGTCTCCAACTAACAGCTGATGTTAATTGGTTTGATAAAACTCCTGTTCTAGATAATATCTTACACACAAAATGTAAAACTTTAACTTAGAAGATTAACTTTAGACTTCCGAACACACTAAGCTCTACCGTCACTCCTCTACCCTGACGAAATGTCCTCTCTCTGACCTACTCCACTTAAACCCCGTGCGTAAAGACCACTTCAGTCACTCCAGCAGTGGGCTGAAAAATTACTCGCACCCAATAGAGCTATAAAGTTTGCTGCGTTGTGATTGGTCAGAGCCCTGCAGCACAGGGACAGGGCAGGATGTACCTCTAAGTGGTTCAATTATATGCAAGAGAGTATGTTCAGCTTAATTTCACTCCTTTAAAAGAATTCACAATCCAGTTCCTACAAGGAGAGAAGTGGGACTTTTCTTTCTTTCTTTCTTTCTTTCTTTCTCTCTGTCTTTCTTTCTTTCTTTCTTTCTTTCTTTCTCTCTCTTATCTGTCTGGCAGTTTGACCTCAAATGTAATCCCTGTCTCAGGTGTGACTGGGGTGCAGCTTTCTCACACACCGTCCACACACACACACTTGAAGAGTATATTGCGTCAATTACTGTAATGTCCTTTTAGAGACATGACGAAAATCATCACTTTACAACTTAACTGTTCATTACGTTTTATGGCCTGCTAAGGTTGACAGAAACCCAACAGTTATTATCAGCCGCTGCTGCTATGATTACCGGTCATCACCACACCATGGAGCAGATAAGGGGGCAGTAAAGTGACAGAGAGCAAACTCATTTTCTCTCCCTGCAGACCAGAGCCTCACACAGTTTGTGTGTGGAGTATTGACAGGTGACAACATCATGTAGTAGTTGCGTTTATTTCACTTAACCATACAGTATATAGTCATGTACACTGTAAAATCTAACAAAGTGACTTTTTAAAAGAGAAGTCAGCTTTTAAAATCAACAGTGTATGTGCATATAACCCATAACTTTGAAACTGCATATATACTAAACACAGTTTTGGAGAGGACATCTTCGCCTCATCCCTCATTAATTTCTTCCCGTCCAAGGCTTCAGGTTGACTCAAAGTGTCCTAATTGGATCTACTTCTGCCACAGTTTTAACCCGTGGTGATTTCCTGCACCCGGTTTATACAAGACTGATAAGAGACGGTCGACGGCCTGGGAAAACAAACTGCTCTCACTTCAAAGACAAACACACCAACACCTGCTGAACCACCCAACATATAAACTCAACGGTCTTTGGTCCATATATGTGTCACACAGGAATACACAAGAACTACTCAACGGATTTCCAGGAAACTTGGATGGAGGATGGGTCTCGGCCCAGAATAGACCTCATTAACTTTTGATGTGGATCCGGATAAAGAAACGGATTCGGGAATTTTTTTCACTTTCTCTAACATTGTGAGACTTTTGACATTTTGGTTAATCTCTCAGGAATAGTGCACAGATCTTGATGGAAAAAAGCAGTCATGGGTGGTTTGATACAAGGGCACTGAGTTTGCTATTGGATTAGGATTGATAGACTTTAAAAGAGACTGTTGGGCCTTGGCTGAGGTATGCTCTCTAAGGAGTCAGTGTGCCACTTTAGTTTATCACTGTTATGGCATAGTTGTAGCATGAATTGTAAGTTAGAAAATACTTAATTAACTCATTCGTTTGCTTTGATGTTGTTGTTTCAAGTCATCTCCAAGGAGACACAGGTTACTAATTAACAAGTTCCATCATCAATCATTACTCAGAATCTCATATAGTCAGAGAGGCATATTCACATAGACCACAGGCAGACCACAGCTGGGTAGAAGACATGGCTGAAAATGCAGATTATGCAGGTCAATTGTAGATATTTATTTAGGCATTAGTGAAAAAACAATATCTTAAAAATAAAATTATATTTTGCAAATACATGTTTCTCCTCTGTCAGTCTGGTAAAGTTTCCAGGCTGCAATTAAACAGCAAACCATTCGTCACAGTAAATGTTCGCAATATACAAATCTAAAAAAACACAGATACACTTAAAATTTATGTTTGATATGCTGAAACTTTACGTTTGTTTGTTGCAATTTCATGTTTCCTCAGGTCTCAAGAATCGATTTGATGTTGTGGCGATGCTTTGCTGACGGTCCGGTTAGGTTTAGGCACAAAACCACTTGGTTAGGGTTAGGAAAAGATCACATTTTTGGCCTAAAATACCTGTTTTGGTCGCCACAAACAGCTGGAAATTGTCCTGAGGTCTCCTTAAAAATATCCAGTGGTGTCACGCTGCAAATGTTGAAACGCAGACTCGAACTGCCGTCACTGGCTTCGACATGAAAGTCGTGCACTGAGAATGTGACATGACACGTTTTGTAGTCATGTCTGTGGTATGTTGTGTTTTGCAGACATGTAAACTGCTAACGTTTTAATATTGTGGAAATGTTAATATGATATATATGTATACAAATTTGAATGCAAACCACATTTTGCAAAAGTGAACTATTTAGAAATTGCATTGACACATTGCATACTAAACTTTTGCAAAAGCATGACAACAACTTTGTTCTTTCATTACACAGTAATGCAACTTGAGGCGTACTTTACAGTTCTTTGTACCGCAAGTGATTAAATTGCAAATTTAACGTTATCTATGACAAAATAAACGCTTTGTTTGTTAGTAATCAGGTCTTTTTTCCACTGCCCTTGGTAGTCAGACGGGTCACAGTAATGTGTGAAGCACCAGGATAGGACTGAGGTTGTAAAAGCCAGCTGTAAAATCATTAATACTCTGTGATCTGTTCTACATTAGATAAAGGCCAGAGAGAGTGGCTATATCACACCATTTAATAAAGTTTGTACAACATATCTTGACAATGATATCCGAGCACAAACATCACGTCGTTTGAGATAAGATATAAAGGACGCAGCATTTGAAATTTCACACCACTGACAGATATGATGTTTAGTAATATAATGTAATTGTGATTTACGGCCTTTAGATTGCTTTGTTAATAACCCTTCACAAAAAAGTCTTTGTGTTCATATAACCCTCGCTCAGTGCCTTTATCTATTCACACACAGATAGCAGTCATAACTTGATACTTTGTACAGTAATATACCCTGGTTTCGAGGATGAAACGATCGGGTCTGAGGTCGACTGTCAGATTAAAATGGAAACATTATTCATCAAAGGCATTCCTTCATCTACAGAAGCACTTATTAAACCAGAGGTCAGGTGTCAAACTGAACTGCAACTCTTTTTCAGTTCAGTCAATCAGTGAAGTTGAGAAAAAAATGTGGCTGTACAAAAATTTGAGATATAACATGTACCATTTCTGCATTAAAATGTTACCTTACACCTTTTGCATGTTATATTGTTGAGTAAGGTAGCTTCTTGAAATGTTCAAACCCAGAGAAAAAACTAATTCAACTGAAGGTAATGGTGCATTTCATTTGGTCGCCTGTCCCGACAACTTCCTGGAGAGAGCCAGAGAGTGAGGAACCAGTCGTCGAGCGTGACTAAAGGTATCACGGATAAAACTTTGCATTACTTCATACGTGAACATTTCTGCCATGTAGGTAGACATTCATCAGTAATGGTGGTTGGTTTAAAATGAAGACAACAACTCCCATGATCCCTTACTTATGTCTTTTGATTGAGAGGCAAAAAAAACGATTAGTATGTTTAAGGAAATAAACTTTGAGACATTTTGCATTGACAAATATTTGAGCTCTGATTGGTCAATTATATACTCAAAATTACCAAAAATGTTGAAACATTATTGAATGTGGACTACTGTAGTGCACTTGAAGCTGAGATGACCTCTTTTCACCCCTTCCTCTCCCTTGCATTTCCCTGCGGTGTTACTGTTGGACCCGCTGTCGCAAAAACTGCATTAGCAACATGGCCACTGCTAGCAGCCAGGCTGCTGTGCAAAACAAAAAACAGGTCTTGTGTTGTTTCTACTGATCTATGGAAAAAAAGCTGGTATGGTGAAACACATATCAGCCAGGAAACAGACTTTGTCACAACACCAGTGCGCGTATTTACTTTACAGAATGATAAGTAGAAGCAAAAAAGTTCTCTATTACTAGCAATTTTATTAAGACAATTTTGTTGTGGTCAGTCCCACTTAATGTAAATTGAAATAATATATAATGTTAGCCAAATGTTTGATTTGATTTCCGGCTACACTATAGGCTAGCTCTTCTTACATTTTGAACATGGGGAGTCACACCTCTACTGTCATGAACATTTGGCACTACAGCTGTTATGAGCTGGGACTGTTTTCTAATAGCCACTTTTGGGTTACAGCCACCTTCTTACACACAGAACCGGAAAGCAGACACACACATATTTGCATGCACCCACACCCACACACCCATATAGACAACAATGCATACCCACAGAGTCGAAATAGACAAGAGCAGGTCTGAGAGACACAGAACAACTACTCAGGCCGTAGCTCCTCTCTACGCTGAGCTGTAAAAGAACCATTCATGTTGCCTCTATTCATACACAAATGAAAAAGAGGTTAACCCAGTGGGCGAATCTGTCAGACCTCCTAGTTAAGAGGCAGAGAGGTTACGCCATTCTTGCACAGTTCACAGCAATATGGGCGAGGTATAGGCAGGAGCTAAATCAAAACATATTTGATTACAAGAGCTTTTTTTTAATTATATAAATTGCAGTGACACTATTATGGGAAAAAAACAAGGTTGCCGTCATATTTCTGAAACATTTTTGTTCTTTTTCTTGCAAAACAGCAGCTCGTCAGTGACATAACAATAGTTCTCAAATGAGACAATTAGATAATTTTTCTAAATTCCCACTCAAATTTGACTTTAAAAGCGATCAGATGAAAACAATCCTTAATCCTTAACGCAAACTTAGTGTGGTTAATGTCAAATGCAATCGTATTGTCGCCATTTCTAAATATATTTCTATGTAAAATGTTTCAAATTAGGAATTTGACCGAGGTGGAAACATTCGTGACCTTCCTTGAAAGATGTTAGTGACACAGATTAGCAGGGCCAGTGAGTTAGTAAAGTGAAATTAGACTATGTATCCCTGGAGACATTAAACGTAGAGGAAAATCCCCCCAAAATCCCCATCAGATAGAGTATAATAAAGCCTGTTGTTCTTCCTGCTGTCTGCATCCTTTTGTGTTTTCATGTCTAATATCTGCATTTGGTTTCTATTGTTGCATCTATTGTCATGTCCCAGTTTTGCTCTGATTGGCCTAATGAGCCGCAGGGGAATACAACACTTCCTGGTTGAGCAGGGGTAGGCGTTCGGGGTTGCAAGGTTCAACGTTGTTCCAAATGACTTGATTAATGACGGCCGTCACAAACTGAGACCGGGCAATAATGAGGAGGACACGAGGGAGGAGCGGAGGAGGGGAAGGGGAGGGAAAGGAGGGGAGGCGGGAGGAGGAGAGCTGGAGATTGGATGATTATTACTTAGCACAGTAAACAGCGAGATGACAGTGCGATGAGATGAGGCTTCAGGGTAGAAGGAGAGGAGGCACATAGCTAATTAGACGTGAACAGAGGTCCGTGAATGAGAGGAGGGGACAGACACACGTAGAGCTGGTTAACACACAAAGACAGGGGCAGTGACGGGGCGGCAGAGTAGTTAAACATCTGTTGCTCTGTGGGACAGCCAGACTGCTCTGCAGGGTCAGGTTCCCAAAATACTCAGTCCCCAGATATGTTCTTCCTTTAACACAGAAACACGATGGCTGTAAAGTAGTTTAAACCCATCTACAAAATGTGTCGTCTCTGTAAAAAAGTGGAAACAAGCAAATACACACATTTTAAACACATGATGGCGCATCAGTCATATAGAGCGTTCTTCATCAGAGCCTCAGTGGAGTGCTCAGTTCTTTGGATATACATTTTTTTTAATAAAAAGTTGATTCTTTAAATATTTGTTGGGGTACAAACTGTTACTGATATTGCAATCATTAATACTAATCTAATACTAATGATATAAGCATTGGCATGTGCCAAGGGAAGAGACTAGAAAGGAAATCAGTAGAGTGCATACCTCCGCCAAGACCCAACAGTCCCCTTTTGCACTCAGTCATAGATACCAGCCACCTAAATGCACCTGATTTTTTTTTCTCAATATCCATCCGCTATTCCAGAAAAAAAAAAAAAAAAAAATGCAGAAAAACACTCACAACGTTAAAAAAAAGTGAGAAAAAAAAATCCTGGATCCGTAACTTTATCCAGCTCCACACTTAGAGTTGATGGGGACCCATCCTCTATCTAAGTTTTTGTGTAATCCTGCTGACAACCAACGAACCAAGAAATGGACATGAGTGAAAACATAACCTCCTCTATAAATGTTGAAAATTGACTTAAGCAAATTTCTACTCAATTATAGTGTGGATGGCTAGAAAAGTCTGGCGATCACCAAAGTAATCAGTAGTACAAACCAGGCTACCCGAGGGGGTCATGTGTAGATGGTAACCGCAGCCATGTGAAAGATCTTGTGAAAGGGATCATTATGACCTGATCTTCCACTAACCATATCTAAGAGAAGGCCTAGAAATCTTGGGACAGTCTAGCAAATCTAAGCTAACCATCTTGTAATTTGCCTCACCTGTGGGGTGCATGAATGTGTAACTCAAACACAAAAATCAACTTCATTGTGGGGCAACAACCCTGATTACCAAGAGGTTGAAACCTTGTGTTTAATTTAGATAAAAACAGGATGCAGTCATCTGCAAATTAACTGTGTTTACGGAAAACGGTTTTACAAAGTGTTCCTGAGCCCATGTAGTAATATCCTTTATACAGTCATGTGTTTCACAAAGTGGTGACCATCCTTATTTGTGAACAACTGAGCCTTCCGAGGTTGTCCCTTTCAAACACGATCATGATACTGTCACCTGTTACCAGTTAACCTGTTTACCCGTGGAATGTTCTTAACAGGTGTTTTTGGGGCATTTCACAACTTTCCCAATCTTTTGTTGCAGCCGTCCCAACTTGTTTGAAATGTGCGTCATAAGCACATATTAACAAAAATCAATGAAGTTTATGATGTAGCACATTGTACTGTTTTTGATATTAAGTCAATAAGGATTAGCAAATTCTAACATTGTGTTTTATTAATGTTTTACATAGCATCCCAACTTTTTTAGAAGTCAGTCAACTTCATCCTCTGGCGACCATGAATATCTGTAACAAATCCACATTTTAGTCCCTGAGACACATCAGTCTGGATCACCTGTCACACACTTTCGTCTTTCACATTGTTTTTTGGAGCGTTCAAACGTGACTGTAGACATCTGACTGAATGATAACTCCTATCCCCGTCAGTTGCTTCCTTCTATGCAGCACTCATCATTCTCTCCCCAGCCCTCCATCCTGTCCGAGTGAGGACAGTTCAATTAGCCTCGTGGTCCACGGACACTCCCACCAATCCATGTTTGTGGGGTTTAATCAGATTGGCTGTGTGCTTGTGTTTGCATGTATGTGTGTGTGTGTGTGTGTAAGGGTTAGGGTTAGGTGATGAAGGGAAAGACATAATTCTTTATCACCGCCACACCTGACACCCAGATATCACCTCTCCTCCACTGCTTTTTATTTATCCTCTTCTACTCTCCAGAACCTGAAGAGTTCTGATGAAAAACACCTATATTGGGCAAGTGAGGAAGATTAAATTAAAAAAAAGGCTGGAGGTAGAAGCTTGTAACTCTGGGAATGAGTGTAGCTTACGGGTTCTAGATTGCATTGTAGTCCGCGTGTAAGATAGTAGTGAAATGACCTGCGTGGTGATTTACAGCTTCAAAGCAATTTGGATAAAAGAGGCAATAAGCAACATTGGTGACACGTGTCCTCTACAATGACATCTTTATCCCTGGATTTGATTTGAAAGATATTTGGTGGTGCTTTTGTCTTGCGTCCCCGCTGCTTCTGTTTATTTGAAGAATGGATATAAAATGTAAAATATAGCTGCAATCCAAGAACCAATTTCTGTATGTGTTAGCTTTTGAGATCAGTCAACAATGAAGGGTGGTTCTGTCTCCTAAAGTGATGACGAACGGCAAATAAAAATTGCTTGCACAGAAATATCAATAAATAATACACATGTTCATTTTCATATTCATTATTTTCTCGCCTAATGATGCAACCCAATCACTTAAGTTGAAACTTAATGTTTCTTTACGTTCCAACTTTACGCGTCTATTTTAATTTCATGATGTGACATTGCTTTGCTTAAAGGACAAGTTTTTAATCCAAAAATTATAATTCTGTCATCATCCGCTCATCCCTGTACCGATGGAAAGCCAGGTGAAGTTTCATAGTCCACAAAACATTTCTGGAGCTTCACAGTAAAACAGCGCTGCGGCATTCTCCTAAACAACTGAAGAATAACTTGTTTTGGAATGCAAAAAAATAACCAAAAGAATAAAGAAAGGAAAATGGCTCCATACAAATCATTCGGTGTAATCCAAGTCTCTGGAAGCCCCAAGATCCCAAATTGATAAAAGACGTTATTTACACCCTTGACACGCAGTCAAGCTCGTGCACCCAATTCAGACAGGGTGCATGGTCTGGTTTGGGTGATCTGACCCTTTAAGGTCTTGTTAGGTTAAGGTTAGGAAAGATTTATATTTTGGCTTAAAATACCCAGTTTTGTCACCACAAAAATGGCTGGAAAAATTCACAATGGCCCTAGCTTTATCAGTTGAAACAGGAAGCCAACAGTCTCAAACATAGCTCAGCTCATATACAAGTAATCTGAAGGTAGTACGAGGGCTTTGTACACACACATGTTGATATGATGTGTATGAAACAGAAATTTAATGTATCTCTGATTTGTAGAAACGTATACTGCCAACATTTTATTCTGGCAGCTGCTGAGATATAAATAAAAATAAAATCAGTTTGCTGCCACAAGCCTTACAATGACTGCAAGATCAATTAAAAAGGATATTGTAATATAATATAAAACGGGATGAAACACACACAGAAAGACTCTTGAAATCTACTGTGTGAACAAGTACACAGGAGGAGGTTGTGTTAAGGCTACCCAGGGGTTAACAGGGGGATTAGCTTTGCTTTAGTTGGTCGTTGTGACGGAGGCGGGACTGACATGCTTAGAGGAGGAGCTGTCACAGCTTGATGTATGTTGTCCCACACTGAAGATGAGATTTCATTTCCCTAATTGATCCCCCACCGCCCCTTACTTTGCACCTACTCCCTCTCTTGTTTATCTCCACCTTCTGCCAGTATCTCCTCTGTTTCTACCCTCGACCCAGATGTTGCTTGTCTAAATGCAGTCGGAACAATTCAATCAGTTACAGCGATACTCACTGAAAGACCAGGTGTTGAGCCGATTAGCATCATTACAGGCCAAATGAACTCCATGATGAAGAATCATTATTATTATCACATATTATGTTTCACTGTGAGCAGCCTCTGGATTCACTAAGAAGCCTGTTTTACACCTCTGCGAGCTACAGAATAAACTTCCCCCAAGGTGGGTTTACACACTATAGAGCCATGACTTTTGGTTTAATTTGGGTTGTTATAACTTCTTCAAATGAAATTTCAGGGATCTCTGGACTCAAGTGAAGATGATAAGTAGCATTGGAGCTAGCGGAGAAAGGATAAACCTGACGATGGCAAGAAACAGATTGTGGAAGGTGGCAGAAAACAAGGTGATGGGAAGATTAATAACTGCATGAGATGTCAGGTCTGGCATGGTGGGCAGAGATACGCACTCATATGCCAGATCAGAGTGACTGAAGTGAACAAGTTTCCTGCTGCTGTCTGTAAATGAGCACCTAATGATGTGTGTGCAGCTATTTGCTTATCCGTATCAGCTCCACAGCTGCTTGTGTTCACACGTTCATGCAGACACTCACCGGGACGCACACACACAGGCAGACAGACGCAATCGCCTTTGCTGGTGCAATGATGAATGAGCATAGAGATAGTGATGATTCATTATTTAACTTGTTTGAACTTGTGATACAAGTGCCCCTTGTAAAAAAAAAAGTTTATTTACCTGGGTTTTTTTTTTCTTTTTTAAAAAGCAGAGGGGCGGATGTTAAAAGACACGATAGAGCAATTTGATCGAGCACTTAAGAATTGCTTTGGTTGATGCTCCTCACTTGATACCTTTCGAAACATATTTCAGTGTGGAGCAAAAATAATCTTTCCAAAACTAAAGCTGACGGTCTGAAAAGAGCAGCTCATCTAGAAGAAAATGAAAAATGAAAAATTCTTCCTCTTACCTGTTGTGCTATTTATCCATCTAGATTGTTTTGGTGTGAGTTGCCGTGTTTTACAGATGTCTGCCCCCTTTCAAATATAATGAAACAATATCTCTTTCCAGAAATCATGGCCCTGTTAATCAAGATAATCGACAGACCTTGTTATGAGCCCTTTATCAGGGAACAATTACCTTTCTACTGAAGTACACCATATCATTTGGAGAAGGAAGCATTCGTCTACACATTACTCATTCATCTACAAATTTCCGAGTTCCCAGTCGGCATTTTCTAACTGAAACACTCTCTGAAGTCAGATTTCCGACTCAGAAAGTGAGTGCCACTAGCTGAGGGCCTTTTAGTGCCTCTGCAACTCGCACCAAAACAATCTGGATGGATAGATATCACAACAGGTTTTTGTTTTGGGGCGTGAAATGTCCCTTTAAATTCCATCAAAAAAAATTCATTACTTTCAGTTAAGGATACTTTTTGCTTTTGTGGCTCTGGTCACCAGCCTCAGCTATACTTTTTTGTTTAGCACTCATTAGCAAACGTTAGTGTGCTATCATGCTAAACTAACATGGTAAACATAGGAAACAGATTTTTAGTGTTGTTAGATGATAAAAGAGACAAACGGTGAGATTTATTTTGAGTGAATATGACCAAAAACTCAAACAACTCAAAACACAAACTAAAGTCTTCATTCTTCAAGTGAATCAGGAAAAATATACGAGACTTTAACGTTTTTTTAAACAATTTATTTATTTAACTTTCTTTAATTGTTTCAGAAGGGAGCTGAAGCTATGCATATTTAAAGCTGGTCTTTTATTCTGGCTAACAACAATGGAAAGTTAGTATAACAACAATTTTAGAAAACTTTCACCTTCAGCTGACATATATTTTGGAGCTGACTTAAGTGATCACTTCTTGCCTCACTCCTTGCTCAGCAATCCACAGATGGTGCAGCAGAAGCCCGTCTCTCCCCTCAATCCTCAACTCCCCTCCTCCCTCCATTCTTGCCTATTGACGTGATAATGGCTACAAATTGATGAAGCCATTGAGTGTGCCGGTGACACGAGGGTGAGTGGGGACACAAACTCTCCACCACCCAGTAACACTCATTAATCAGGCCCCTTCCAGCCCCCTGTCCCTCCCTCCAGACTGACGCACTGCCAGGGGCTGTAATGCAACTCTTGGTGTGTCTGTCCCCGTCTGGTGGGGTCCAACCTCGTCTGACTTTAATTCTACCTCATTTCTTTACACTTGCTCCCTGTCTGTATGTTGATCATGGTGATATCAGTTGCAACGATGCTGATTCATTTAAAAAGTGATGGTAACAGAAAACTTTTAAAAAGTTAATATCGTATCGTCGTTTTTGAAAGACTAAAATCAATTTGGAGAAATTTCTTGCAAGATTGTGTGTTCACCAATGTACTTTCACTTTAACTTTGTTATAAGACATAATTCCATGTAAAAATAAAAGAAATTTGAGGAAATAAACTCAGAAGAACACAACAAATGACCTCCAAAACTCGACATTCACCTTATAAATCCTGTTTTGAAGCCACACGAAAATAGATTTCCCAGATAGTGTTTCCGGACTTTGAGGGTTGGTTGTGTTTAAATCACAGCATGGATTTACGCCGAGGTAAATCAGCAAGCTGGTGGCCAACGTGTTGACATCTACATCCTAAACTCCCTCACTCGATAATGAAATCAGCCTTGACGCCGTGACAGCTCAATACGCTCAATACGGTTAACTAACTTCCAGCACACATAGGACGCGTCTGTAACGTACCACTGAGTGGATGGTTTGAGAGCAGGGTCGGAGAAATGCTTCTGGTGTTGGACGTCCCTGGAGACAGACAATAGGCTAATTAAATTACTGCAGAAAAATCTCATGGTCCATTATTTTAGCTTGAAGAGAGGCTCTTTATAAACATTTCACCTCTAATAAAATGCTTTTTTTTTTATCTTATTGATTCTAGATGGCAGTAAATTAAGGTCTTGGAAAAATCCATGATAATCATCCAGGAGTATAAAAATGGCTGCACATATTATGCTATTTTTAGGTTCATAATTTCATTTTGGGATACTTCTAGAATAGGTTTACATGCTCTAATGCTCAGAAAACACATCAGTTTCCTCACACTGTCCAGTGCAGCAGCACTGTATTCCCCCTCTGTCTGAAACGCTCTGTTTGAGCTCCTTCCTCCTGAATACCCAGTCTGCTCTGATTGGTCAGCTCACACATGCCTGAGCCAGCGCCGCTAGCCTCAACAGAGCAGCTGTGTTAAATCAATTTTTACATGCCAAACTAGCCGCTAGGCATAAATTATGCAAATGTCTGACATGGTGATGTAGTGTGATGTCACAAAGTCACGGAATTAAAGGTGGGACTACTGACGAGGCGTTTCAGGAGCAGTGTTTTCTGTGAGAGAGAGGAGCTTCTGTTGGTCCGGACTTCGACCTTTTTAACTTTCAAGACCTTTCACATGCGCAAGAACATAACACACACAAAGGTAAAGGGGGAAAAAAGCGTTAAAGGTCTCCTTTAATATTATTTGGTTATTTTGGTTTCCTCTACAGTGCAAATTCCAGTCACTATTTACAAAGTTCTAGTTGTGCATTTACACTTTTGCATTGTGAAGGCAGGCAGTGATGTCCAGCCAGCTTATGGTCATCTTGAGCAGTCAGCTGCTTTTGGAGGAGAAGCACGTCAAACATACAAACTTAAAGCCTCCTCTGGGGATGTGCCTCAAAGCCTGATGAATAATTCATGTGTAAATAACATATTTATTATGCATTTTAACACCATGGATAAACAACAACAAAAACATCTTAACAGTTGTATTAGCACCATGACCAACTGTCAAAGGTCTTCCAAGCTTCAGATATCCTACCTTCAGACCACCCCTGACCTCTGTGCTTCAGAAGGAAAGTTAATGTTTTGTGTATAAGCTGAATTTTGCTGCCCCCTAGTGTCCAGAGACAGTGCAAGCTACATAATGTTAAACCAATTTGAATTCTGGAGCCAAAACTACACAGTCACGACACCTGACCTTGAACATGTGATGAAAGAAACAAAGATGATGAAGAGAAATGAAGATATTAGAGACCAAAGAATCTGTTCCAGGCGATATAAACTGTCCTTAAAGTAGGTTTGACCTGAAGGGAAAAGTTTGATTTTTTGATATAACTGAGAGAGCAAGCAGAGAATATTATTGATTCAAACAGGGTGCACTGATTTAAATGTTTGGCAGCCTGTTTGTGCTTGAACTGAAGCGACCTTACAAAGTTGTTAAGCCGGCATCAAAAATGACTGATAGCTATCAGCCATACCTGGAGGAAATCTATGCTACAGAACAGCACATTATCGGCCACAACACTCAGCCAGGTCACCGTTTATCTCGACCATCAGGTGAGCACTATCAGAGCATCAAGGCACACAACACAAGACAGCTTTAATCCCCCGACAATGACTTTTCAACAGGGACGAGCAGCCACAGTGGGGGTTTCTACTCATTCATGACCACTTCTGTGTGTTTTGTGCATGTTTGTTTTGTTGTATTTTGTTTTCATTATAATACTGTACATTGCTTATATGTAACACTGTGTTATAATGGTGTGTATTCTATACATACAGTATATCCAGAAAAAGGCTGAGGCACAACTGGAATTGTTTTAATGCACATTTTAGTGGCAATCCTTCTCTTTCTTTTAAACATTACAGAAGGAAGTAACAACTTTAAAGTATAATTTTCTTTTTTAAAAAATGTCATGTTTAAATTTCTTGCAAAATCCTATAGCTTTACATCAAATCATTTTTAAGTTATGAGTTCTTTAACTTTGTCCTTCTGAGCTAAATTTCAGCTTTTTTTTGGGATTCTTTATACGTGTTTTCGAAAACAATCGCTAATTTTTCACTGGTTTGGGTTGAAATCTGTCCCGAAGGGTGGCTGTGGCTCAGGGGTAGAGCCAGGGTCTTGTTATCGGAAGGTCTCTGGTTCAATTCCCCTGGTCTGCATATCGAAGTGTCCTTCGGCAAGATACTGAACCCCAAACTGATGTCCTGGTCGGCACTTTGCTTGGCAGCCACAGCCATCAGTGTATGATTTACTGTAAGTCGCTTTGGACAAAAGTTTCTGCTAAATGTAAATGAACGTCCAAGAGACCCTGAGGATGATTTATATCAGGAATTCATTTAAATAGTTGTTGTTGAATGGTTACAGTAATCAAATTAATAACAGATTCTTCATTCTGGTTAAAAATGACTTCCTGTTTCACTTTCTTGCAACCAAATTTTGGTTCTGTGTAGTATTACTGTAGTTTTAGCACATCCAGAACTTATTTGGTCCTGTATAAAAAAAACTTGATCCGTTATATTTAACAGATCTTGCTAAATATAGCTTCAGAGCTGAAAAACACAGTCTTTGGATTATTTTCACTGTAGATTTTCTAAGAGGCAATATTTTAATGTCCTATTTTTGTGTTAAACTTGATTGATATTCATTGCATATAATCAAAAAAATATAAATATGTTATATTACTTCGTCTTTTAAACATGTTTGAAATAAGCTTATTTTTCATACTTTTAATAAATAATTATATTATTATTACATTCAGTGTGTTGATGAAGGTTCTCAGTTATATTCAGTGTTTCCTGTATCTGTCTGATACTTATTGAGCCTGTTTTTCATCCGGTTCTGGAAAGTAAAAGTTATAATGGCTTGGTCTGTTCAATACTAGATGATGTCATCTCCGTGTGTCTGGACAATATTTTAATCACAAAATGCTGAAATTTAGCTCAGAGGGCCAAACTTAAAAGAAAATCATAACTCAAAAAGTATTTGGAGTACAGCTACAGGATTGTGCAAGATCCCATGAAATTAAAAGAAGCTTCAACAAGAATTTTTTCGCTCTAATTCATGACATGAACTGGGAAAAGTTCTGGATTTTGTGTGCGTTGGCACTGAATGACCCTTATTTAAAATGAGCTCAACAACTTGCTGCTTCTGCATATAATTAAAGTCAACTTTAGTCAGCGCTCCTTTAATGCATTATAAGAGAAGGTGTTTGATTTATACATCACAGTAAATGTAGTTAAGTCAGTATCATGTAATTATTCTAACGCAATAATTTCATCCACAAAAATGTGAAAACTTGCAAAACTTCTGTGGTTTATAAAGATTTAAGTCTTCTAGCATAGTCTTCTGAATCATCGTCTAATAAGGCACACTTTATGAAACGCCTACAAGTTGCGAGTGATGTTTTTCTAATGCTTGATCATTAATTTATTGAGATTTTATATATTAGTGAAAAGCCATCATGTAAGGACACATCTTCTAATGTTGATCCTCAAGTGCCTCACTGTCTCAACTGTAATGTCACCTAAACTCCATGAGATGTCGCCAAAGACTACCTAATGGCAAAGCAAAAGCAGCACGATGCCACCTCTCATTCACCACCAGCTCTGAGATGGTACTGTGTGTTCACCTTCCACTAGAATGTGAATATCATTCAGATTTCTCAAATAAAACTCAATTGTATGTAATTAAATCTAAGAGGAATACAGGATATCTATGTTTGTTATGTCATACAAGATATTCAGATCACACAAGTCATCTGATTCAACAAGGAGTCACTCTTGTCCTGTTCTGCTGATTTGATGCATCACCTTCTGAACACCACAGGGTCTGCAGGAGATGAGGACTGTGCGCTGTACAGTTTCTTTTGCACTCCCACTGAGGGTTCGAGATCCGCTGGGAGTCCTGGTGGCTCCTCCTTCCTTTCCCAGCCTGCAGAGTGGTGGGAACCGGGTACTGGGCAGCCCAAAATGGTATGCTATTTTTACCACTCTCTGCTCAATCTGAGGGCTGCTCCCTGGAGACCTGTTGCCGGCAGCTCTCCCCAAGCCGCGGAATTTAACCCTAGGACAGCTCTCCCCAGAGGTGATGGAAAACATCTGGCCAGCTGCTTGACTACAAGGCCTGGTTGTCCAGCTTCGGTGCTATCAACTCCCATAAGACTTTTCAGCTCTGGCCATGCAACCCCCTGTTGATCCTTATTTCCTTACAGGAATGTGAGATTTAATAATCCGTCGCACTGATGGCTGATTTTGACAGTTGCCTGCACGCTGAAGGTTACATTACAAGTGTTCAGAAGGCTTCGGTCAAAAAGAGCCCACGAAAAAAACACCCTGAAACAATGTGCAGTCTTACACAGTTTTTTAAGGGCATTTTCATGGGGTGTGGTAGAGTAAGCTAGAGTAACTACCAGAAATAAATTATTATTAAAGCCGCTACAAAGAACTTTCATTTTTGGTCATTCTGGCGGCCCCTGTGGACAAAAGTTGTATGATTTTGTCAAAAAATCTTAGTCTGGCTAGCACGTGCAATTATTTTGAAAGCGAGATCTTATTTTGAATACTAAACAGGATGCCTGGCAATGATGTAATGCATCTATTTGTGGCTATGCAAGATTACATTAATGTGATACAAGTAATGTGACAACTGTGAAACAAAGAAGTCTTTGTTTTAGTGCTGTTGTGCTGTCCACCAGACTACAGCAGCTTCTTTCCTCAGGCATCGAGACACCTCAATTCATCCTCAGCACTCCGCCATGAAAATTAGTGTTAATTTTATGAGTGACCCGACCTAGATAAGTCAGAAGCTGACCCAGTGAGGGGCATCAAAGGAAAGGTTCACCCACAATAACAACCGCTTGTAGCTTAGCAGCTCCAGTGAAGATTTAGAAAGGTTGTAAATATTGTCTTTTCAAATGATTTTGCCGTTTTGCTGTGAAGCTCCAGAAATGTTTTGTGGACTACAAAACTTTCCATCAGCCTGGGGATAGTAGATGAGCACTAAATTTTAATTTTTGGGTATATAAAAATAGCAACTCTTCACAATGATGGTCCTTTTTGCTTATGCAGCTCATGTAAAGGCATCGGTATTAAACGGAGACACAAAAACAAACAATAAAAAAGTGCGTGACAGAATCCCAGAATAACATTTATTTATTACTGATTTTTATTTAATTTAAAAAAGATTACTTGTAAATGTTACACTGAGTTCTACTGAAACATTTCCATCTTCTGTCTCTCAGCACAGGTTAACATTAGGCACACAAGAATGCAGACGTCATTTTACAGTTTTAGCCATCAAAACAGAGAAGCGAGGGGGGTGGGGAGGAGGAGAGGGGGGGAGGATGTCACCTTTGCAAAACTGCATTGAAACTGCGCATCGAAAGTGGCATCCAGCTCAATCGTTCCCGTGCAAGGGACAGCAACAACTGATTTCGTAAGTCCCTGTGTCGCGTGTGACATTAAAAATATACAAAAACAACTTACAAACCAAGGTACCCTGGGTTGCAAAAACATGTCTAGACCAACTTTGGCTGTGTTATTCCCTCACAGTCACCAGAGAAACAGCTGGATGACTAAGAAATCAACAGTACAAAAAAAAACCCACTACCAGTACATCCAAATAAAAGATCATTATAGTTCAACATACCTGAAAATATAACACTCTGTCTTCGTCTTTGAAAATCAAATTTGGCTTGCGTGTAAATATATGTACCAAATTTGTACTCGAGTGTAACTAGAAAGTTGTAAAAGCTGCAATTTTCTTCAGATACATTGAGAACCTATGGTCACGTGTGCTTACTTTTGGTCTTGGAAAAATACACATTAGGTCAGAAGTGGGTCAAGCACTACGATAACTCAAGCTGCAGTGGCAAGAAAACAGCTATTTCACAAACACAGCAATTAAAATTAGGATACTAAAGAAACCCTTTGTCCATGCCAGGGCTACAGCCTACAGAGCCTATGTACAGCTGAGGGTACAGTGAGGGCGACTGCTATGGGTTCTCACTACGGTTTTGTTGGAAGAGAACAATCGAGACAAAGCGTTTCATTTATTGCACACAAACGAAAAAAAAAAAAATCAACATCGAGGGTTTTAATGTGGTGAGGACATTGTAGAAAGGTGCGGGTACCTTCGCCTCCTCTTCCACTGGAATGTCTGTCCTGCCTCTGTCAGTATCTTTTAATCAAGCCCCTCCTCATGAAGCGAGAGGGTCTCCTTCGATTCATACGTGACGTTCTTCGAGTTAAGGATATGAATTCACTCTTTGATTAAATAAAAGCTCGGATCACAAATTGTACTGTGCTTGGAGAGGAAATGGAAGTTGATCACATGTGCAGTCAAAAACGTACAAGAAAATCACCAGCACAGGTTGTCCCTTATTCAAAAAAAAAAAAAAAGTTTGGCAGTAATATTGTCAATAACCGATCAGGGTCAATCACCTACATGGTTTTTTCTGTTTGTATTTGTACGCTGACATGTGACAAGTCATGGGACCTGTTCAATGGCACATAGGAATCGCGGATACAAAAAAAAAAAAAAAACGGTTTTACAATTATCTAGCAAATTACATTTGACTTCTCAACTGCCCACCTTTTTATTTCAGAGAAAAAATATATATATAGAAAATAATACAACATACAATCAAATCCATTTTTTCAGGTCATCCTCTTTTGGTTACACCGAGGTGAAAACAAGTGCAGTGTTTAAGGTCTTCGGAGAAAACTAAATCTGACAGCCCAAAAGTTTCCAGGTCATCTAAAGTTCTAAGCCAGAGCAGCTTAAAAAATGGATGAGTCGAGGCCAGTTGAGGCTGGAGCTCGTCACAACGTTCTTACAATGACAATTTTCTCTGAATTCAACATACAGGCAGAACAATCGTTGTCACCGCTGGTATACAGAAGTCTCTAACGCTCCGTCAAGACTCTTTTCTTTCCTCATCTAACTCTTTACCCCAGTTTTACAAAAACACCAGTGAAACATTTTACCAAATTTCTGTGGCATGCAACCCAGATACGGGCTTTCTTTGCCCAAAAAGTGGCACGTGGTTACAGCTATAGTGGTGCCATAGTAAATCTGATAAGAAGAGACTGAAGGAAAAAACAACAACACAACAAGCCAAATTACTGCACTTCCGTTTTGGGGCTCAGGGCGGTCACTGGGGTTGATGGTGCTTGAGACGAGAGGTTACCGAGTGGTGCGGTGGTTTTTTAAAAATCGCCCCCAATCTGAGCACTCGAACAGCACTGGAGAACTGGTGAGGGAGCTGCACTATGCCGTCATGGGCACCGACACCTCCAGCAGCCGGTTGTTCTTGCGCTTGCAGGACGCGCTGTTGCCGTTCTTGGGGCTTCCCTGGATGAATTTCACACACACTTTGTCTTGCTTGAACTGCACCAGAAACCTGTCACACACAGAAACATCATTAAGAATCACCCGGGGTGGAAGACGGCTCACGTCCCTTTGACGGGAATTAATGAGATCGACTCTTCTTTCTATCTTACTCGTCTGAGATGTCGACGTTGATCTGCTCCTTGTCTGTAGCCTTGGCCCCGGTGCGGTGGAGTTTGGTGATGATCTCAATCAGATGTTCGCTGCTGAGTAAGAAGTCTCCTTTGATGGCTGAGGCCGAACCCTGAAGCAAAATAACAAGGTGAAAATTTGCATATTAAAACTCGGCCGACACAGATACTGGTGCATTTATATTTACATACATAGATTTGTTTTCCCGTCATCAAATGGATACATGAAGTTTGCTGACATGTGCTTGAAGTTACAAAAGTTGCTTGCCGTTGGCTACTTGTGCTATAAAAAACAATGTTGTTTCTCATTGATCTACCTCTAAAATGAAGTTTTGAATCAACACTTCCTGTGGCCACGGGCATTTAAAGGGGGACTCCAAATACTTTGCACATTAGAGTGTGTACAGGTCTTGGGGAGTACCGCTGCATATGTGAAAAAAAGTAGTATAAAGCATTATTTGGCTCCAGAGGAAGCTGCAAGTAATCTGATAAATTGCCTCTTGTGATGTCACTCAGTGGCTAAGTTGTGGGTTAATTGTGGGTAGTGTAGGCATCAGGTTTTGAGGGGATCTCTGGTTCTGCTGTATCGACTCTGATCATTTGTATTTAAACTGTCCATAAAGAGTCCAACAGTGTTACAGCAGTGAAATGTTGGACCAGTGGACTGCTTTTCAAAACTACATAATACTTTTTACTACATTTTTCCACGTATGCAGTTGTACTCCCAAGACTTGTAAACACACTTACTTACCCTCTAAACTAACAGCACACTTTCATTCAAGCAAATAGGGTAAATCTACTTCACTGAGTAGAAGTTGGGCAAACTACTGCAGGCTCACTGTGTACAAAATTGCTGTCTCGTTTCACTTTCCAGTTTAGTAACCCGAGACATTTAAATACGAGTGCACAACTGACTGCCATTTAAAGCTAATGCAATGAACTTTCATTTTTTGTTGATTCTGGCAGCGCCTTTGGACAGAAGATGATGGAAACTTTGTTTTAGTCCGACGTAGACAAGTCAGAATCGGACCTGTGACAAGCATTACGAGCAACAATCTTCCAGCCAATCTTCTTGTTGATGGTCTTGTTTGTTTATGTAGGTCAAACAGAGGAATCACTGTTAAACTGAGATTGTTTCATAACCAGTTAAAAGTCCCTTGTAATGTGTTTAACAACTTTCATGTCTCAGCAGGCCTTAAAGGAATAGTTCAACTGGCTGAGCTTGCTTGCTGACTTTTATGTCTGTAAAAACTGCACATCAGACGAAATCCGACTTACGACAGGATCGTAACAGCACTAAAACTACATTTACAACAACAGGTCTCCCTCACCTCTTTGAGTCTGAGGGCAAAGAAACCGTCACTCTGTGTGCTGACTGACACACTGGCGAGATCCGGCAGAGGAACGCTGGCCTTCACCTGGCCCGTCTTCTGGTCAGCCAGGACGACGTTCTTCTTGGTCAGCAGGAAGATTCGAGCCGTGCCCTTCGAAAGAAGAGCAGAAACCGTTCAGCCCCACTGTCAACATGACATGGCACATGCGCAGAAGTGCATTTCTTTCTCTGGGATCTTTAAAACTTGGACAGGGTTAGGAGTTAAAAAACATAATACACCTGTCCAATATCACCCATCAAAACAATCTAATAGTTTTGTGCTCCGCTTGGCCTGTGTGGAAAAATTGGAGCAAAACTCTAAACAGCAGGTCACTCTGTTACCACAGCTTATAACTTGGACTTTTCAGCTCTTTAAAACGAGCTGAATGGATTGGAAATGTTGTAGTCATCTCTCTTACCTTCCCGTTGGCCCTGTTAATCTTGTTGACCACATCAGCCAGCAGAACCTTTTCTTCCACTGCGCTGTTGAGTTTCTGATATTTGGGGTTCTTGCTGATCTCCAGGTAGTCTCCTTTGAAAGGCTGGTTCACACTGAGAAGAGAGACATAATAGACATTGTCATTCATTTAAATCAACTCATTTATTAAACAGTGGGTCACTGAAATTCACTGTAGCAGACTGCCCTTTATTTCATGGGATCGGCATAGAGAAGTAATATTTAGTTACCTGCTCGGGTAGAGAGCCTTTTTATCCTTGAAGAGCTCACTTGCCTCCAGCTTCTCCTCATAAACTGCTTTCTTCTCCTCTGTGAATTGGCTCCTGTATTTCTTGCACTGAACACGCACACAGAACAGAAGTTCAGATGAGGGTCATTACTGATAAATATTACATATTTTGAACTTTTGAACCTTTCCAACACTTTTTATTTTAAAGTTTCTAATGTTTTGTGGATCTTATGAATCATTGTTCATCTCACATTCTATATATATTTGATCAGTAATTGACAGGCTCACTACCTCAGGAGTTTGTGATTTGACAGTTGTATTGATTGGTTGTTACAGACTGCAGCTCAAATACAAAGATTTTGTTAACTTAAGTGAAATGCCTGACTTGGATGCCCAGAGGTGGAAGAACTATTCAGATATTTCACTTGAGTAAAAGGTAGCGATACTATGGTGTAAGAAAAAACTGAAGTATTGTCCCAAAAATACCAAGAGAAGACCATATTCACACGGCGGCCATTTTCCTTTGACATCACGCTCGTTAATACAGTTAATACAAATCCCAGGTGTGTGACAGTTTGTCAGACGTAATGTAGCTGATCACTACAAGCAAAACTCATTACGTCATAACAATGTTGTGTGTTGAAAACGTGTATGTTGAAGTAAACATGTATGTGACGCTGTGATCCTACCCTCTCACTGAAGTTACACAGTGCAGAAACAAGTGATAGAGACACCATTCACCCTGTTACAAGACACTGTGCCATCAACATGATTTTGAAGCTGATGTTGTAAGGTGAAAAAAATTACATAATGTTGCTTTAAAATCTGCGAAGTAACTAGTAACTAAAGTTATTGAATACATTTAGCAAAGTAAAATGTACAATAATTTCCCCCAGAAGTAAAAAACTACTTAAGTGCAACCTTAAAATGTTCCTTACAAGTACCATGCTTGAGTAAAGGGACCTGGAAACATTCCAGGACTGTCGATGCTTATAATGTTTATTTCATTCAACCATGTGCCGGTGTGCATGAGACAGTGAATCTGATGAAGCTACATGCGAAACAAGTAGTTTGCGCCTTCATGTTTTTAATGCAACTGTTAATAAATATCAGTCGTTTCCTGGTGTGCGCTGTATTACTGATTGTTTGATCTATAGTGCATTAGACAATGTTTACTCTGACCGTATGAATCATAAAATAACATAATAATTCAACATAGGCTAAAGGGACCGACTGGTTATGTGTGACCAACCCTCCACAGATGGAAGATTCTCCTCAGCTCTTTGTGGGCTCCATCCAGGAAGCGGTAAGGCCTGGTGGGCCAGTTCTTGTCTATGGGTGACATGGGGGGCATGTTGCTCTTCAGGCCCAGGAAGTACTTTTGCGTCTAGACAAAAAGGGACATAAGTGAGAACTGTGTGGCAGCAAATATTTAATGAAAAACAACAAAAGTGCTAGTTGCTGTGTGCAAAAGAATAAAGTTTTTTCCTTTCAGCCTTTACTTACAATTCTCTGGATGGTGAAGTCATAGATCTTCTTGCCGGCATTTGCCCTGAAGAACTTTCTGTACTCTCTGCGAACCTTTTACAGGAAGAGAAGTAAACAATAAACAAACTGTCAATCACCTGTGTCCACCCATTAGTTTGATGTGAAGCAGGGAGGAAAACGAACACGCTGATAGGACAGTTGACAGTGTACACAAACATCACCGAAGTAACAGACGGTTGGTTAGTCACAAAACAATGAACACCTGCAACAGACAAAGTCAACTCCAAGCTGCTGGAATTAATTAAAATGACAACGATTATCAAATTAATTACTGGAAAGTCAATGATGGTTATGACAAACAACCTTCATGCTGACCCCAATTGCACAAATTGAGTTGTGGACCGGTGCATTGTGAGGTGCAGGATGGGTCAATTAACATGATGAGAAGATTAACACGGCAGCAAATGACCAGTGTGACGACAGTCATTCTTCTACAGACCAGACGGACGCTCAACATTTAATCACCAAAAGCGAGGACACACACACACACACACACACACACACACACGCAGACTTGACACACCTAAAGACAAAGAAATAACAGGCAGAACAAATACTGTTGGATATACAAAACAGTGCTGCTTCATATGGGGGTTAGTTGCACAGACAGAGCAAGACAGAGGAGGATGAATAGAAAAGATTAGACAGAAACAGACAGCCTCTGCCATGTCAGTCAGGCTCTGTTGGTTTAAATCTTCAGTGTTAAAAAAAACAAAAAGAGGAAAATAGCAGCTGTCTCTAAATAATTATCCAAACTTTAAATCTTTATCCTCAGTAATTACAGGAGGAAATGTAGCTGTACCTTTGCTACCTTTGGAGGGCTGTTTTCATTGATTTATTTGCTTTTAAACCCTCAAATGAAATTCCATTCACCTCTGTTGCACTGAAACCTTCAGACACTCTTCCACCATCAAATCTGACTGTTGCTTGAAATCAATGCTTGAACGACCTGCAACTACCCCAGGCTACAACAGGATAACACCGCGGCGAGCCTCACTGCCTCCCCGGCCACACTTTTGCAGAGTCTCTCATCCTAACCTGTCTATCCCTGTTTTTTTTATCACATCCCCGGCTGCTGAGGTCAAAAATCTTGGTGTCATTTTGGACTCCGCGCTCTGCTTTGATGCACACATCATACACATTACCGAAACAGCCTTTTTTTCCACCTTAAGAACATCTCCAGACTCTGCTGCTGAGACTAATCCATGCTTCGATTACATCCTGACTTGATAACTGTAATTCCCTTCTTTTTGGCCTCCCTACTCTGAGGTTAAAAAGATTACAGTATGTCCAGAATTCAGCTACAAGAGTACTCGGAGCACATCACAGCAACCCTCAACAACTACACATGTTTAAAGTTCTCCTACTTGTCTGCAAGTCCCTTAATGGTTTGGCACCTTCCTACTCGTCCAATCTTTTACATCCTTACTCCTCAACTCACTCACTACGTTCCTCCAATGCCCGCCTTCTCTCAGTTATTCCCTCCAGACTGTGCACCGTGGCTGACCAGTGCACATCTGTTACTTTCTTTAAAGTTGCGACTGAAACGCATCTGTTTTGTCTAGTCTTTTCCTGATGCTCCCTAATGTGCATACTATGATTGTGTTTCTGATGTGGTTTGCGGTTCTTGTTTTATTATTGTCTTCTTTTTTTATCTTATAAACAAAATGTCTTCTTCTTATTATTAGTGGCAATCAAAACCTCTGCAAATCCCATGTGCATGGCTACAAATCACTTGGGGATAAACTGGAAATATTTTCTCTTTTGATTGAAGTGAACTTCCCCTTTAAGTTGGGATCTCAGTTATTAGTTCCCAATGTGTTGAAAGCTGCGAGCAGTTAGCAGCATAAAGTGTGATGACAGCGCTAGGCAGAGACTGGCTTCCTGTAGAAGTGTGCAAAAAAGTGGATGGTTGTGGAGGATGAGGAGGGGTCAGGGGTGATGAGTGGGTGCCAGACTGGGTGATGGGCTGCGCCGTGGGGCTGGTAGGTACCTTGAGTCCCTGCCAGTAGGCCCAAATCACAGCGACAGCGTGCTTACGCCTGGCCTCTTCCTTCAGTCTTCTCAGCTCCCTGCGAGCCTGTTCGGGGGGTGGGCGGGAGGAGACAAGAGAGCGGGAACAAATGAAGCGAGAGAAGGTGAGAGGAGGAGGAGGAGGGGAGGCATCGTTTTTGCCTGAGGTCAGCAAACATCACACACACATACACACACACACACACAAACAAACACACTGCACACAGCCATCTGTGACCATCAAGAGACTGTAAAAGTACAGCTCTACAGCTCCAGACTCCAGAAAACAAATATGGCACACTGTGGGTCATTTCAACATTTATCAGGGGAGCTTCTGTAACGGAAACAGACTCGAGGCTTTTTAGTGGAAGGGCAGGAGAGCTGAAGTCATAAGTCAGGCAGCAGAGGTCACCTCAACGAATCCAAACAGTTCCATCTAAAAAAAGACAAACAGTGCTGCGATGCAGAGAGTAAACATGCATTAACTACCCAGGAAGGAAGGAGTCATGCACACGGCAGGCAACATGCACTGGTGAGGCATGGACCTTGGGAGGAAGAAGCTGAAAACACACCCAAACATGATCTGAACTGTCAGTGCGGGGTGTGTCTGTGTGTGTCTGACTGACTGTCTTCCAGGGAATGGGAGGTTGCCCGTGTAACGTAGAGATGAGCGAGTACATCATTATCCTGTGTGCCTCATATTGGGTTTATTTTCTTTTTCAAAGATCCTTACTTGATGTGATTAGGAAGAGGGCTTACTCCTGGGGGAAAAAACTGAACTGATGGAAATGAAAACATTGAGATCTTTTATCGATTTGTTTGAGAAGAGGGTTTACTAGGGACATAATTTAGAAACCAAACTTAATAACAAACTACATTTCTATCTTCTGATGTTCGTGGTTGAATCGATGGTGGGTGGTATTTTTGTGTTTAACTCTAAAATCTAGCTTTAGTGAAATATTTTCAAGTGGCTTAACCCTAACCTGCAAAGAGACACAAAGATAAAGTCAAGCTGTTGAAGAATTGAAATGATAGTTGTCAGGGCATAAAACCAATGAGTTGCTGATTTTTAGAATATCTTTAGAAATCCAGATGCCATTGTTACATTCTTACAATGCCAGTGCTGAAAAAAACGTTTTAATCAAATTGTGACCTTCAAATCAAATCTTATATTTGCAGTATAGTAACACCCCTATTTATTTCTATATTTATTATTTATTAGAAAACTATTCACAGAAAAAAAATTGAGTTTTAGATCATTACCTTTGATCCAGGAGTAAGAGAAGTTTTTAAAATTGCCCTGCTACGCAATGAGGATTTTCCTTCATCACAAGTATGCATAATGACTTGGTGTACTTGAATGGCGCTCATACTGCTCTTGTAAAAGTATATTATCAGTATCGATTACTAATTTCAGCCAAGTACTCACTCAACCCTTGTACTTACATGAGCAAGATTACAATATCGCCTGGCAGGCAGAGCTGGAAGACTTTCCACTTCAGCCACCAGTAGACGGGTGTTTACATGAGAGGGTGTTTGGTAAACTGCTTTACATCACAAATGAAATGTTGAGGAAGGGTTGAACAGAATGATGGTTATGTTGAGGTTTGTCTTTAGGGGGAGGGATGGGATGGGAGGAGGAGGTCGACGGAGGCGGCAAGTCACATAGTCACGGCAAGTCAAGTCAACAGGCTTCCCAAATACCTTGGTGCCCTGCCAACCGGCCCAAATGACCGACACGGCATGTTTATTCCTCGCCTCCTCCTTCAGCTGACGCAGCTCTCTCCGGGCCTGATGGGAAGCGGTGGCAGTTTGTGGAGGAGGTTAATTTCAGTGACAGTCAAAACTTAATTGTCCCAGGGTAGGAACTGAGTAGGTGTTATAAAAGCATGACGAGCAGACATTGACGAAGGACAACAAAAGATGTCAAGAGGTGGGACGACGGGTGGCTGACATGCGAGCAGCTTTTAGTGGCTGCTCCTGCTCTGTGACTCTGAGCATGCTTTAGAGGAATGAAATAAAATGTGTGGGAGAGTCGGGATTATTACTGCATTATCTAGATGCTTTATAAAGATGCTGACCGATGATGTTTGCTAGGAACAAAGTTCACTGATGGAATAAACTTTAACTGCATCTGTACTGAGTCAGAATTGACATTTTACCGGCAGGTTGTGAGACCTTGAAGTGAAACAGATTCTTAACAACCCAGGATATCTCAAATGATAACACGGCGAACGCTGATAAGATAATGATATGTTTTTCATGCAGGCTACAAAGTCTGCGCAGTGACTGATTATACACAGCCACTGCGGTTAAGTAGCAACATATGTGCCATCGTACAGAGATAATTCTGTGCTTATTTATAAGCGCTTCCTGGTGTTTTGCTGTCAGCGTATCAGTATATTAAAGAGAGGCGTCTCAGCACGAGAGCACAGTGAAAGTCATCTGTGTGGTGGGCACCGTATGTTTGAACTAATGAGATTACAGAAGAGGGACGTTATAACAGCACATTGGATGGAAACCAAACCAAAGACACACAAATTTAAAACATGTGAGCCACATTAAAGGATCTGAGAGATACGTTTGAAAGGCTGGTTTTGCTTCATGAGGCCACGAAAATAATAATAATAAGACAAGAACCAAAGCAAGACAATCCTACATGTGTGACGGCTACGAAACAGAAGACAGGACGAACAAGGATAAGGAACATTAATCAGGCCAGTGCATGACGGAAGGACTTGGACTGAGGTTTATTCAAAGGGGCTGCTACTCTATTAGGCAGTGTCATAGCGAGAATGGGATGGGACGGGACACGGTGGACAGGGATGACAAGACAGCTGGGACAGAGACACACTACGGGGCTGAGGGGTTGAAATACCTTGGTTCCCTGCCAGTATGCCCAAATTACTGTCACGGCGTGTTTATTCCGCGCTTCTTGTTTTAGACGTCTCAGCTCCATCCGAGCCTGTCGGGACGCGGCGGGCGTTGGGTAAGACGGGTTGAAGACGGGAGAGGGAACAGAATCGAGAAAATGGAAGAGGAGTGGGGGAAAAAAAAAAAGAGAAGTGGCAGTTGTGTGATCAGCAAAAGAAGCAGGATTAAAAGGGAAACAGCAGCAATGACATCAAGGATAGCTTTTGTTAAAGAATTGTTGTAATACTGTTGGGCCATTAGGCAGGAACACTGCATGAGATGAAAAAAAGTGTTAAAGGCAATACTGTTAAGAGCGTTTTTTTTCTTAAACATGATCATAAACTGTGTATTAAACCCAGGCTGATGCTCCCGCTGTGGTAAAACACCTCACTCTCTGATATCCACTGTAATGCGTCAGTACCTGGGTGCCGTGCCAGAAGGCTGCGATGGTGGTCGCTGCCTCCTCACATCGCTTCTGATATTTCAGTTGTCTCAGGAGTTTACGGGCCTAGTGGAAATATAACATACAAACAGTTTCATGTTTTTTCTGTTACGATTGCTTCCTGCTGCATTTTATTCTGAGCAAATTCACATGAAGGTGCACACCTGCCATCCTCTGGTGTAGGACTGCACCAAAGTGGTGGCGCTCTTGATCCTCTGGTATTTCTTTTGTTGCTGTGAGATGAAAAAAAAAGGAAAAGATAGGGACTTAAAAACACTGAAGGCATCGCTGCCTATCTGTTTTTTCTTTTTGCTTAATATGTTGTTTTGAGTGCATTTCCTCAAAAAAGGGCCTCACCGCATATCGGCGGTACCAGGCTGACACCACTATCTGACTCTTCTTCAGCAGCAGGAACTGGGCGCGGCACTTCCAGCCACGGTAGATCTTCTGAATGAGTGTGGCCAGATCTTGCAGGCATTGCCTCCTCCTCTCCTCCAAGAAGAAGAGCTGTGAGGAAGAGGAAGAGGAGAATGTTCACGTACAAACATCTAATTCTCTTTTGGCAGGTGCAGTGCCCTTTGACTCTCTGCAGTAAGGGGGGAAGGCAAAGTTATAAAAAGGTACTAAATGAAGCTTAAAGGGAAAAAAAATCTCCACCTGAGAGATCAATAAAAATATACTTTTATATGAGCAAATACTGATTCTGCAATATCAAGTACAAAGTCCAATTGATCTGCAGGAGAGAAAAATGACCCTTTCCTGCATGGGCTTAGAGTGAGACAATAAAAAATGACCTATGTGAATCGACTTATCTTCATCAGGAGATGTCAAGCTTTTATTGTCCTGCTGTAAACCACTGCAAAGTTCATCTGCAGGTAGAGTATCTTTTGATACGGCTGCTTGGCAGACACGCAGGACAATTCAATTTCTCAATTACATAATTTTATGTTCCCTGTTAAAGTAAGGTCACGTTTGGGGGAGTAGCTTAGAGCTGGGTTCACCACTGATTCCTCGAGTCAGTTTGGATTATTTCAGTTATAATACCATTTGTGCTTGGATATGGTAGAAATACTGAGAGAACTACTCCTGTATAGTTTACAAGGATAATACTATAACCTGGTGCTTTATTGCAAACATTAATGAAGAATTTAATTAAATGATTATAGTTACTGTTGTGCTGAAGTGAAAGAACAAGAAAATAATGGCAGATGAAGGCCTTTGCAATTTAACAAAAGGGAAATAAGAAAGAATTGGTAACCTTCCCGTTTTGAACAGCCTTTGTGGCCATTGGAGTATCGATTTCTGAGTTTATAAAGCCTCTGTCCCTGCGCTGTGTGCGTGAAACTCAGACGCACACAGACGGCAGACAACAGAGGACTACGACTGGGTATTGTTAAAAAAAAAAAAATTGATACCGCCGATGCCTTGGCTTTGATGCCGGTTCCTGAACGAAACCTTTTTTTCTTTCTCCTCTATGAAATCCATTTTAACAAAAGATTACATCACACATACACACAGCGAGCCCCGTCTTTGAGCGTAACCTAGTGTGTTTCACGCATGCCTCGATACAGCCAATCACCAGCACTATTAGATCTTGGCACAACATGCATGCTGCATGCTTATTGTCTCACTGACGCTGATGAGATTAACTCCTTAGGTATTGATTTTTCGTATCAAATGACAAGACGTTTTTCGATACCTGAAAGCACCGAGGCTATACGCTCTGTATCATAAAAGTCCAACAGGGGACAGAAGCAGCACACCTGTAAATGACACCACCACACTTTAAGCTTTATAAAATGCACGATAGCGATAACAATTAAACTAAAGGTGTGGCTATTTTAATTAAACACTAAAAAGACAAATACTGTCTGAAAACACGGATCAACATCCACTCAACTACACCCTATGCAGTGATTTGCAGCTGCAGATGTATAAGGCAGATAAGTTGATGAGACCGAAAAAGCAATTATAGAAGCAAAAAAATTCCCCCGGTATGAGATCATGTTATTCCAAGCTTTGTTTGGTCTTCTGCTGGCTGGGGAGAAAAGTCCATTGAAACGCTGCAGGCTCGAGCAGTTTGAAGAGCCTACGAGCGCCGAGTAAAGAAGCTCATTTCCCATGTTCGACGGCTAAGTGAAACCATGTGTTTTCAGCGTTGCATGCTAATTGCTGAAGCGGGGGCTCCGAGTGCAGCCCACCCCTGCTTTACAAACATCTTACTGTGAGAAAACAGGGCTGCTGAGCACACTGGATTCAAACCTTGAGATGTTCAAACACAGCTTGATCTACCCGAGTACACAGCAGATGTCAGAATTGGCTGGAATACATGTTTATCTGTGTTTTCTACCGTTCTTGGGTTCCTGATGAAGATCTTGGAGCGTCCGTAGGCGAACTCCTCTGTTGGGACCTGGAGGTCGGCCATCAGCACCTCCACTCCTTCCCTGTGGGGAGCCAGAAGGGTCACATGGGTCATCCAAAGCATACTTGACACTTCAAGTGCCCATAAAATCAAGTTTATAGAAGGAGCGCAAAGTTTTTAGACACAAGAGAGAAGCTAGAAGTGAACAGCATTGAGGATGTTTGAGAAACAGACAGGAACGTTGATTAAAAGGAGAAGGAGTCTAGAGAAACATGTGGAGAGAGGAAATAAGAAAACCACACAAAGCACCGAGGGACGGCTGAACAACAAGATGCCGATGTGTGGCAGAGCAGATAGGAATCAGTGCTCTTACCAGCACAGAGGATGAAACATGCAAGTCTGGCTGATATAGAACGGAGGAGACAGATAAGGATGAAGTGTCTCAACATGTTGTGGTTCAGAGAGGGAACGGTTCATTTCTGCTGAGGGCTGAGCGGCTGGTATACGCTGCTAGTTTGAGAGGGGTTTCATGTGGCATATGCAAACAGCTGAAACTGTGTGTGTGTACTGTATGTAATAATTATGCTTGATAATAGAGTGCTGCAGGGATGACGTATTTTTGTGGGCTAACTAGGAAGCTGAACTCTGGTTCCCTCGACAAAAATGGTGTGGATTTTTGGATGCTGCAGAAAATAAGCTCTGCTGCAAACAAAAGTTAATGATACTTACACATTTTGTTCAGCAAGATAATCTTCACAAATTAATTCTCTCTTTCTTGCAGCGCTATACTATACACACTTTACTATAAATCTGATAACGTACATGTTGGATATTTAGAGTTGGAATAGTTTAGAAGAGAGTAGAGAAGCTTTTGTGTTTTGCTTCATGATGTTAAATGTCCTTGACATCCTCTGTAGACCCATTTTGCCACTCTTTCGCAACTGCCTTTTTCATGACAAAGGAAGCTTCAAAATGTATGAGTGCAGTATTTACTGAAGTATTTTATAACACAGAAAAAATCTCTTAACCATTTACTTTGTTTCAGGCATCCAACCAAAAACCCATTGTCTTCAAGACGTGCAAAAATGCTTATTTCCGTGTTTTAGGGCTCATTTCTGCAGCAAGGATTATTTTTAATTATTAATTAATCTGATTGTTTTCACGATTAATCAAGTTATCATTTAGTCTAAAATGTTCATCATGATTTTACAGAACCCACAGTGATGTCTTCAAATCGCTTCTTTTGTCCAACAAACGGTCCAAAACCCAAAGACTCTTCATTTACCATCATAAATGACAACAAAAAGCAGCAAATCCTGATATTTAAGAAACTGGAACCAGCAAATGTTTGATATTTTATGCTTGAAAAGAGGACTCAGTCTTTTGATTGATCAGCTATTCGCTGCAGTTCTACTAATCACAAGACAACCAGTGATATTAAACTGCATCACCATAAAAGATCACAACATATCCTTTCCTTAAAAACAACGTGTATGCTTTCTATACTGTACGTCAGTATGTCGGGTAAACTGTTGTGAAGTCCAGCAGATTATTTCCCCCTTTGAACCTTTGCTTACACAGGGAAAGTCATTTGAGCCGTTTTCCAACAATAACCTGCCTCACATTCACACAGCTCAACACAAGCCCACCTGGGACCTGACCACTGCGACTACAGTCTATTAGTGCTGGTCACAGTCGCTCCACTGGGAGCAGTCTGAGGTTCGGTGCCTTAGTTAAAGACACCTGAGAGCGTTTCTCACTTTCCACACTCACTTTTTCTCACAAAAGCCTCAGAGGGACTTGTTTGGCAGGCTTCCAGTAACAAAACAAACCCCTTCTCTACTCCCCTCACCCGCCCTGCAATTAGCCACCGCTTCAGCATAAACACAACCATTACCTGGCAGGTCCTCTCCAGTGGGGCCAGGTCCGCTTGCAGAGCATTTTGTAGCGTTCCAGGCAGGGCTCGTAGGCCTGGCGGAAAGCGTAGCCCGCTCTCCTCACACGGACGTTCTCCATCAGTCCCAGGTAGCGCGCCTGATGGCAGACCAGAGACTCGGTGAAGATGTGCGAGGCCTTCTTGTCATTGGGCTTGATGCAGCTGGGAGGCAAGAAGAGTTGACACCAAGGTTAGACCTGATATATCGAGCTGACATGACCCATTAATTAAAAATCAGACATGGGACATATTTTTACCTAAATGGATTCTGGAGGTAGATTGTTGATTTTATTCTTGCTGAATATTCCTCAATTTAACATCATTAGCAGCAGCAGCTTCAAGACTTATGATGATACCATAACTGACACCGTTAAGAATATTAAAAAGGAGCAATATGTAAGATTGCCAGCAAATAGGGGGCAGAAAACCACCAAAGTAACTGCTAAGTGTAGCTGCTGTTAGCAAGTCAGCTAAGTTAATAGTGCAGCCTGGGAGCTTGGAGTCATATTACGAGAAAAGACCGGCTGGGGCTAGCTTGTTAGCATGCTCACTCCACAGTCACTTTAACAAAGCATTCAAAAATATCAGAGACCAAAAAAACCTCACACAAAAACAACAGTACCCCCAATGTACCTGAAATTGCAGGGCATTAACTGATACTCTCTCTGTATGAACTTACCGGATGTAGTTTGGGTTCTTGGTCTGCAGGTTCCTCATCAGCGTACCCACTGAGGCTTTGAACTGGGATCCAGCAGTTGGTGGCCTCTTCAGGTTGACTTTGGCTGGGTTGCCTTCAGGAAACAGCTGTTTGATGAGGCTCTGGGTGGCCTTGTACATGGCCTGTGACAGGTCCCGATACAACAGGTCGTTGTTCTTGTCTACGAAGCCCTCGGCGCGGTACAGCACCTTCATGCGAAGAGGAAACAAAAGCAAAAAAATTGAGCAAAAACTTCTTCTCATTGTTCTTTGTTTCTTATGCGTCTCATGACTCGTGTCCAGCACCTTGCCGGCGTAGTGCTGGATGCGGAAGCAGGTGTGCGGCAGGCTGTGGTCGGTGAGAAACTTTGAATTCTTGCTGAGGCGACTCTCAAAGTGCTGGTGCTCAGCGCAGATGGTGTTCAGTTTGTCCAGGAAGGTCTCGTCGGTGACCGTCCCCGGCCTCAGGCACTCCTCGTCCAACATGGCCAAGATGCCCGTTTGGTTCTGGACGTAACAAGACAGGCAGAAATGGACAATTACCACCAAGTGTACAATACTCAAAAGTTCTATTCATTATTTTTGTGTCCCTTTGTGGCTTCAAAAGTCACACTTCATACTGAGCTGATTTGTGGTGGAGAAACTGGAAGACTGACTCACATTCTCAATGAGGTCGCAGATAATGGCGTTGTTGAAATATTCAATGTTGGTCCACTCGATGCCCTGTGACAAAAGAAATGAAGGTCAAAGGGACAATAGCTTTTCTGTCTTTCATTAGAGCTAACAAGACGTGTTCTCTGCAGCAGCTCGACTCTCACAGAAAAGTGGTTGACAGAGTAACACTCTTGAACGTGCCCCTTTTGCAAAACAACACTGAGCACCTGCTCCAGTACCTGGAAAAAACACATTCACCTAATCAGTGGCGCTCTCACAATGGCCCTCAAGTACTGTAGACTTCACACTTAAAGGCTGTTAGACTGAACTGACAACATAATAAATCACAAGATGAAGTGTGCCTTGTGCCTAGCTAATCTGTAATAGCAACAAACAGATTTATTCAGGAGGTAATTTTCATGAATATACTCGGGTTCTTATAAGTTCGCGACATCTTTTTTTTCTGTTGCACGTTGACATCATCTCCTCAAAGCAACGCTTCTCTTCCTCAAGCTTTAAAAATCAAACTGAATGAATGGTGTCCCTTGTATTCGCGTTCCTATTTCTACTCACATTGTTCAGGAAATTTGTCATTTGAACCTAAAGATGCTTGACACACACTAAAAAGTTCCTTGCGTTGCGGGAACAAACCAGATGATGCAGTAACGATGATGAAGAATCAGTGCTCAGCAGTTGTGTGCTTGCATATTATGCCATCAAATTTTCGTGAGATCAACGTTGTTGATGTTAAACCACATCGAGACATTTAACATGAACGTGGAGAAGTCTGATAAAAGGTCTAATGAGAACAAATGTTTTGGGAAAAAAACACCAAACAGGAAAGGGCCCTTTAAAGTTACAGTTCCTATTCCTTTATTGAGCTGCAATCATGAACTTGAGTTCTTAGAAATGATTCAAATTAAATCTAAAATGTCTGTACATCGACCTTCATCTTCACTGGGCCTTCTCTCCTGCTCTGTCTCCACCTTGGTCCTCCCATTAAGGACAAAGCTCAAAGCCTTTCTGCAGAGGAGAAGGAAAACACTCTCCATCTTAACCCTCTAAAAACAGCCGCTGTCTATTGAAAAATCCACCAACATATAATTCACAGCTGCTAATGGGTTGGGAGCATAGCTTGAGTTGATGTAAGCGATGTGACAGATATTTTAAGGGGGGAGGGCGTAAAGAAGGTGTGGCTTAGACCGACGGGTGACTGGCCACATTCCTGATTGGTGGTCCTCCCTCCTTTCTCTGGGCGCTGTGGTATTTTCCCATGCAGGATACTGGATAGAGGCCAAGAGTGGAATATCATTGGTGGTGCTGTTAGTATTGAAGGGGTGTGGGGGTCACCGCTGCAGCACTCACATACATAGAGCTTTGAAAACAAACAGAGCTTAAAGGCCCCACGACAGGGGGGAGTGTTTACTCTCGCTGGAGTGAGGGATCACTTCCGTCCCTGAGACTCCACAGAGGGGAGACGGGAGGATGGGGGGGCGGGGGAATAAACTCAGAGCGTGATGGACGACAGAGACGGGATAGAAGGCATAAATGAAGTCAAAATTTGTTCGGGGTCAAGGGCAGGAATGTAGGATTTCGCCGAAATCGCACAAGAGGTTGAACAGATGAGTGACAAGAGCAGGTTGGGATCAGGCTGCAGGGGCCCGGCGATGATGAACTGCCAACGCGACAAATTGAGTGCCGACATGTTGAGTGATGTAGATGTACAGTTGCAGGTGAGAGAGTGTTTCCAGGGCTACAGGCTGGGCATGATGGCTAATCCGTCCACTGCCAGTCTGCTCATGAGTACATGGATTATGTGTGTGTTGCATGTGTGAAAGCACAAGGGCTGCGATGAGTGATTACTCTCATTTTCCACTGATTTAAGTTTATTAAGGGTAAAAAAATTGTAAGAAAACATCTTCAAATTGTTTCTTTAGTCCAAAACCAAACAACTCTTCATTTATGATCATGAATGACAACGAAAAGCAGCAAATCCTCACATTTAAGAAGCTGGAACCAACAAATATTTGACTTTTTGGCTTGAAAAATGAAACGAACTAATCAATATTTAGGCTTGTCGTTGCAGCTCTAGAACGTACCTCTCTGATATACTCCTCCTGCTCCTCGCGCAGGGTCAGCTCGATGAAGATCTGCTGCAGCTTCTCGTTGCAGTAGTTGATGATGAACTGCTCGAAGCTGTTGTCCTGTGGAGAGCAGCAACCAGAGGAGAGAACAATTAGTTCCAGCCAGTGTGGACCTGTTGCATCATGAAGGTGCCTATAAACGTGCTCTTTTGTTATTGTCGGCGAGAAGCCATTAAAAGGGAACACTGTAAAATTTCCATATCTGTTAAGTATCAGAACATTTCTGGGTCTGGGTCCTGGTTGTTTCTGCTGTTCTTCATTAATGTTGTTCCTCACACTGACATTTCCTGTTTCATTTTCTTATTCCAAAAAGCTCATTTAAGCTCCGGCCGCATTCTTTCCGGTCTGCAAACGTTCATAAGCATGTTCACCTCTTCGCCAACTTTAGCTGCTTCCATCAATTTCCTGCAGCGTTTTATCAAAAGCTGCATTTCCACAAAAGCAAAACAGCAGTTTGGGAAATTCTACAATCAGAGCGCAGACAACACGGCGACTCTGGCTGCTCTGACTGACCAATTAGTGATCTGCAGTGTTTTAACTCCAGCTTTTAGTTAGGGATCAGTGAGTTAGGTACCTCAACAGAAGTGCAACGGAAAAACAGGATGGTTCTTTTAGCGTCATCCACAACCTTTCATCATGAAAAGGCAAAAATAACCATTCTAATGTGTAACGAACTGAACTGAACCTGACTGCTCGGTGGAAACGAGGCTATCGTGGATGTTTGTACCAATGGGCACTGATGAGAGAGCTTACATTGTGTTTTAGAGCCATTTTGCTCGGCCAAAGATGTTAATGTGTCGGATATGAAGCAGGAATGGATCTTGACTCGAGATCCACAATGAAGCCGTCAGTCAACAAAACCTGCAAACTCTATTCTGTCTATTCAATCCGGCTATGCATTAGTCTGGTAATGGGTCTGCAGTTATATCCAGCAAAGAGAAAACGTCTCTGTAATCGAACAGCAGTTATAATCAGCTTGGACAAACGCTCACTCCCTCCGCACAACAAATCCCTCCCTCATCACTTTGACAACCATCACTGAACAAACATTTAATCAATCTGGAGCGAGAATAACTGATGCCAATAAATCTTTCACAGTGTAACTTATGAACCAGGGTTATCAGGGTTACAAGTTCATGTAAATTGTCACAGACTTCATTAAACATTAAATGTGTTTAAAAGCCTCAACCACTTGTTACCCCTCGCGTTTCTCAATTATCATCGCTGTCAATTACGACCATTGGGTGTGAGTCATGCTTCTTGGCAGATGGCCTTATTGTGCGCTGGGTTAGGTTCACAGTCATTTGCTAAGGACACAACAGTGGTTAGAGCAGCGTGTTTTGTCTAAGAGCTCAGAGTGAAGGACGCGGCAAGGTTTCTCAGTGACCAGGAAACAGAAAACACAGAGATCAGTTATTAAACTTAAGTCTCCATTTCCTTCAACTGAGAAACCCAAAGGTCGTCTTCACCCCTAACACAGACAAACACACACGCACACACACACGCACGCTCAATAGCATGTCTAAACCCAAGTGGCAGCAGACACCAGACTGAAATATGACTGACTTCTACTATAACCCTAAAATATTTCAGTTGTAGCTGTGCTGTTTTATGAGAAGCACAAAACAAGGCAACAAAAACTAGGTTTTAAGTTAATGGTTACTTTTTTTTTTCGAGCTGTTGATTCTTTTTCCCCCGGTGTAGGGGAATACTTCAATATTTATTCAATATTATAAGTTCAAATCAACAACATTTACAGGGGAAAAGTACAGAGGTTTGACAAACTTACAGGTAAATGTTTATGTTACATAATCTTTTTCTTGTGACAAGAATCTCACCAGCATTTCTACCATTTTTTAAATCAAAATAATTCCTGTATATTATGTGAGAAGTCCAAGCTCACAAATTAGCCATAAGCCCATCTTGTCATATTAAAATGACACCTGTACTGTTGTCAATATTAGTTTGTTAAATTATTACTAGACTATTAAAACATCCCAAAGCATTAGCCTGATCTGTATCCGACAAAGGAATAGTTCAACATTTTGGGTAATACGCTTATTTGCTTTCTTTTACAGTTAGCTTAGCTTAGCATAAAAACATGAAGAAACGGCAAGAAGAAACGGCTAGCTGAAAGTAAAAACAAAAAACTTTATGTATGTTATGTGTGTGTTTGCCTATATGCATATAATATGGGTGTGTAAACAATTATGTGTTAGATTATCTACGTTTTTAAATTTGGACTCCAAATCCAAATAAATAAAAAATAAAAATCTTACTGAAAAACACTTCTAAAGCGTTTTAATGCTAAGCTAAGCTAACTAGCTGCTGGCTGTAGCTTTGTATTTACTTAACAGAAATGAGAGAGGCATGAATCTTGTATTCCAACACTCAAAAAAGGGAGTTAACAACTGACACCCAAGATACCAACAATCTTTACGCTAAGCTAAGCTAACTGGCTGTAGCTTCGTATTTACCATGCAAACTTCAGAGTGGTGTCAATCTTTAAAAATAACCCTTGTAAAGAAAGGAAATAAGCGTATGACCCATAATAGGCGACTATACCTTTAAACTAATCTGTATGACAACACAGCAGCGACACACTTAGTTGCCATTTTATTAGGTACACCTAGCTTAAACTATCACAGTGTCTTACAACATCCCTACAAAAATCAATCCTAAAACAGTATCTAGCCTAACCTCATTGATAAAAATGGGGCGGGCAAAATACAAGACTTTCAGTATAAAGCCTCCAAAAAACTCTCTCTCCAAAAGCTCAACATTGTATAGTAATCTTCATGGGGTTTATTGCAGGGCTGCTGTATCACACTGCATCAGTTTTAGCTAGGTGTACTTAATAAACAAGCAACTGGGTGTTAAGTTAAGGTTCAAACGATGCAAAGGCTTTCTTTAGCATCTTTTCAGCCGTGTGGCTATGCTGCACACCGGGAACCCTGAATCGTCTTTAACGAGGAGCTAAATTAAGTGAATAGGAGGTTTAGATCACGGCATGCACACTGGCACAGCAAACAGGCCGGTGCAGGTGTTACTTACTCCATCCTGGTGCACCCAGACACAACACAACAGTCAGAGGAGAGGAAGGACTTGAGAGTGAGTGGGAGTGAAACAAGCAAGGATATGAAAAAGACATGAACATGTGGGGATGGGGGGATGTGAAGGTATCAGGCAACAAGGCAAGGGCATTTATTTACACTCCATTTAGTCTATACAGTGCACTTAAACATGTGTTCGCATGCACAATTATCTACATGCATCTAGATGCCCCACTGTGTGATTAACATGATGGAAAAAACATCACACATATCTAAGCTGAGCTATTTACTGTTGCAGAGGTATCATATACATTCTGTTTACTGTGTAATATGTTTGACAGATAAGCCATATCATGTATATAATGTGTTGATAATGTGCCTTTTACTGCGTATCGACCACTTCCTTAATGTTGTGGCCATTTCTCTGCTGTGAAATGCGGATTTTCATATTGAAATCACATTGGCACCAAAAATAATTTCACCCCGGGGAGCAATAAAGCTGAACTAATCTGATGTGATTCAGCGTTTGGTTACTGTTGATAAGCTCCTCGCAGGTACCAAAACATGCACGCAAACAGCCCCGGGGCAAAATCCTTTTAAATGTAATAAAATGTTTGGTTGGTCGGATTGTGTCCTTGCGGCTTATCAAGCAAGAAGTGCCTGTTTTGATTGACCATTTGTCTTACCTCAAATATCTCAAACCCATAGATGTCGAGCACGCCCATGACCTTGTGGCGAGTTTTAGCCTGTGCCTGCAGGGGGGGAATATTGTCAATATTAGAAAAACACTATGATTGTGGTGTACAGCCAGTCTGGAGATAGAATAATTGATTAAAGTGGGTACAAGGAACTTTCACTTTCTGGCTGTTGGGTGCATTTGTTTTTGAATGATGCAACGTATTTTTAATACAATTTTTTTCTTTTTCAAAACACAGCTGTTTGCAGCATGCATGGTAATGAGGCACTGTATCTTTTTATGGCTATTGAAGATTAATAACTGTAATATGATGAGGGTGAAACAAAGTAAACTTTGTTTTAGTGGCGTACCACCAGACTACAGAGCAGCTTCTTTCCTCAGGCGGTGAGAGGAAACTCCACCATAAACAGTACTTTTAATTTAATCTGACCCGGTGACGGGCACTAAAGGAGACAATTTAGGCTTTTTAGATCAACAGAAGCTCCTCTCTCCCACAGAAAACACTGCTCCTGAAACGCCTCGTCAGTAATCTCTCCCTTAACTTCGTGACCTCACACTACATAACCATGTCACACATTTGCATAATTTATTCCTAGGGGCTTATTTGGCACGCGAGAGTTGATTCAGCACACAGCTTGACACAGCCGCTCTGTTGTTGTTAGCAGTGCTGGCTCAGGCATGTGAGAGTGGACCAATCGGAGAAGAACGGGTATCTGGGAGGGCTGAGCTAAAACATATGGAGGGAGATACAGTTCCACTGCACTGGACATATGAGAAAACTGATGTGTTTTTTAGCACTAAAGCATGTAAACCTATTTAAGTAGAAACCAAAATAAAATTATAGACCAGAAATTGAGCATAATATGTCTCCTTTAAAAGTGACTATAAGCACTATAGAGAAAAAGCTAATCTCGCTGATCATCTTGTCTGCTCATGTAGGTCATATATACAGGCCTCAGTATTGAATTGTGACTGTTTCAAAACCACTTAAAAGCTCCTTTAAGTACATTTAAATCAACTTACATGAAATAGACTATATTCTTCACATTACTTACTTTAATGCTTTCGTTGATCCTGGTAACTAGCCAGCTAAACAGACGACTGTAGAGATTTTTGGCAAGAGCGTCTCGGGCATAGTAGGCCTGTAAATAAACACACATTACTGGAGCATTAATTCATTTTTATTATATCTCCGCATACTTAAAATACGCTTGACAAAAATCCTAAACACTAACGTTTGGGAAAAGAAAAACAACCTTCACCGAGGACACCACCAACACATGTTTAATTCTCTGGACCACTTCTCATTTTGGACACAGAGGGGCCCGTGTTTTGCAGCATCAATGCTAGATGAACAGTGTGAGTGAACTCACTAACCCCTAAGATATGACCTACATTCGAATTACCAGGAGGAATACGGCTTATCTATAATGGAGAGGTTTTCATGTAGCATTGAGATGGATGAGAGTCGGCAGCCAGAGGAGCAAGTCAGGGGGAAGAAATGGCCCTTTATCTTCTTATGCACTGTGTGTGTGTGTGTGTGTGTGTGTGTGTGTGTGTGTGTGTGTGTGTGTGTGTATGAGTATGTCAACACAAGTAGGACAGACATGCATTGGTTTAACTGGTGCGAGACAGATTAAGACAGTAACCCTCCCTCTGACCTGGGCCACATTCAGGGTCGTGGACACTTTCTCCAGCTTAGCCTCCACTGTGCGGTAGCTGAACGCTCTTTCCAGCACTGACTGTTCGATTCCCAGCAGCTCACACATCTCTTTCAAATCTGCAACCACAGACATAAAGACAGTGACAATAAACAACCTGATTCTGCAACAAAAAGGAAACAATTCTCACCTTGATATTATTATTCTTATTCTATCTTGTTGTCAAAGCTGAACATGAAGCCCGTAGATCAATCAAATGGCAGTGATAAAGATGTTAACCTTTTTCGTTTTTAAGAATTAGATCACCACCTGTACGGCTCCGATGCTACAGTAATCACACAGCAAGGTGTGTGCACTTTCTCTGCAAAAGTGTCACTAAGATGGATCACGGAGGGAAATATGCAAATGAAATATTTGCCTAAAGAGGACAGCTGTGGGAGTGATAACACAAACAGCTCTTGTTACGCAAATCATAAAAAGACAAACATGCATTTGGTGAGGGTGACTGTAGAGGAGGTCACAGCAGCCAATAGGAGGCAGTGGCTCAACATCACATTGATATGTAAGATTTTTATGTAAAAATATTCAAGAAATTAACAGAATAAAAATACAAGGAACAAATGAACAGCTTGAGCTCGTCTGATATTTACCTAATCGTGACTCAACACCCAGATGGCTCAGGTATCAAATACATCATGCTGCCACATAATTAAAAATCAGGCAGAAATGCTGTATGACAGGATGACAGATATTTTAATTTTGTTTGTTGGCTGTCGAACTCACCGTTCTTGTCTTTGATGCGACTCTCGTCGCCGCCATTGGAGCGCGAATCTGGCTTGAACTCAATGTTGCCGAGCTTCAGCACGGCCGCCACCAGCTCCAGCACCGACTGCACCTCGTCCTCCATGAAGCCCACGATCTGCATGGCATTCTGGGAGGGCAGGAAACAATACGACACAGATCAGATCACGTAGTTGGATCTTATTTTGAAACATTGACACAGGGTTGCAGAGTGCACCAGTTCAGTTGTTGTCATGATAACGAAGTTGGAGAATGAGGTTACACATTCGAAAAGGGCAGAGCTGCACCGATCAATAAGCCGACCAGATCACAGAGTCCTTTAACCTTGAACTCAAGAGAACAATCTCTTTGGACTGAGGTCTCTAATTTGAGGGAATCCAGGCTGTGCATTTGATTACATAATACATAAGGCTGCCAAGAAGATAGGAGACAAACAAAAACACATAAAAACATCTCAACCTGCCAATAAAACACTGAATTGTGTTATAATACCCCCACAGATTCATGCTTGTTGTTTGCTGTGATACTGAAACACCTTCATATTTGTTCAAATTAAACGTAGAATAATAAATAATCCAAATATCTACATGTTAAACTGAACATTTAACTACATGTTTAAAAGGAAGAAAGTGTGGCCTCTTCTGGCTATGTAACAGACAAGGCCACGTGGGGGGGTCTCATTGTTTAGAGGGAATGTCCTCTTGCGTTTCCGGTGGTGAAATGCAGCTGTGTGGGGAATACTGTATGTGAGGGGTGATGTGAAGCAGGATGTGTAATACAAGGAAACAAGTAAAATAGGATGTGACAGAGCAGACTGCAGAGGCGTATACAGTAGCTGAGTGGAGCACGCTGGAGCAGGACTGATAACAATAGAGCGCAGCAGAAATAGTCTCTTATACTGTAGACATAACATCATGTGGAGGATAAGAAGCAGTGGGTTGTATATGCAGACAAGAACCTGCATGTATGTGCACAAACGTATTTTAATGAAAAGGAAGAATCTGGTTGAACCACTGTGCTGCACGTGCAATCTCCCACATTTTATCCAGTAGTTAGTTCACATTCAAGTTCAGGTTCAGTTCAAAGTTCAGCTGATTTCACAACAGGTGGGAGGGAGTCTGGTGTGTAGTGTTTTCACAATCGGGAAAGACCGACTTTTATAATCCACACTCGGTTGGTTTTGTTATGTCGAGGAGATAAGGAGAAATCAGACGGCCTCTACCCTCTGTACAGGATTTAGATTAACTCAGCATGATGCAACAAAGAAAAGTCGTTGCTGATCGCCACTGGAGTGTGGTGGTGTTTTTGATTTGTTCTTGTTGCTCTGGTTTTTGTGAGAATCTATTTGTGTTTCAGAAAACTATAAACTTTTTTTTAGAAAAGAGAGACCATTTCTACCAGCCCCCAGGCATTGTTTGGGGTTATTCTTAAAATATCAGCAGGGATTACTCCTAAATCCAAATTATTCAGACAAATAAATGAGCGTGTGCTACTCACTCTGACTGTCCTGAAGTTGGCCGCATCATCCAGCCCATTGACCGCAGCAGAGTCCAGGCTCAGGTAGTTGTACTTGCTGAAGTCCCGATCCAGCTTCAGCTTCTCTGTGACACACAAACCATGTGGCTGCTGTTTTAAACTAAAATTTGTTTAAAGCAGCTCGGCTTCAGGCAATTTAAGACTTATTTACATTCAATTTAACTTGCACAACTCACAGATGGAAAGTGTCTGATAAAAAAAAGCTACACAATCACAAAACTACACAATCTTGGGATGATAGTTATACGCTGCATTCTTAAAGAAACAGAGATAACAGACAGATAGGGGGCAACATCGACAGAGTAACCACTAACTGATGCTAACTATAGGTATTAATAAAGTTATTTGATTGTTTGAAAATAAAGATTCTTACATAATGCACCTTTAAAGGATAAGTTCACCCAAAAATGCAAAATTCAGACATTATCTACTTTTCTATCTCAAGCCGATGGAAAGTTGGGGAAGTTTAGTAGCCCACAAAACATTTCTGGAGCTTCACTGCACAGAAGCGTTGAAGCATTTTTGCTAAACAACTGTAGCAGCTGGAGACTGGTTTTAAAATGTAAATAAAAACACAGAAAATAACAGTTTAGCCACCAAGCTAAAAGCATTAGCGTGCGACCCATGTGCATGAGCTCATTTGTGCATCAAAGATGTAAATAAAGCCTTTCAAATCAATTTCTGTGGACTTCCGGAGACTTTGATTACACCGGATGAGTCCCCATCTACTTCAGTCGTTACACAACGCTGTTTTGCCGTGAAGCTCCAGAAACGTTTTGTGTGCTCAGAAACTTCACTTGATCTTTCCTCTTCATAATGATGGGTTGATAATGACTGAATTTTCATTTTTGGTGGGAACTTATCCTTTAACACAAAATGATCCAACCTTCAGGCCATTGTCAGTCCAAACACCATTTCCACACACAGTTAAAGCTCCGACTGCTGTGAACATTATTCGGGAAGATCAAATGGCTCTCTTAAAAGCCCCCCTATCTAGTAGCAAAGAAATCTATTCCTCTCGTGGGTGCATGTGTCAGATTTCATTAGCGGCTGCATTAGCTACAGCTGAATCTAGCCCCTCTGATGTATGTGCTCCGGAGTCAATGACCATTACATTGTTCTGCTGCGTTCAGGACATAAAACAATGCCCTCTGTCCACAGAAAAGCAAATAGAGGGAACAGGTTTCACGGCTCGTCTTTGTTCTCTGCGCTGTTTGTTAGGCAGGAAGTTTGGGTCATTAATGCTTCAGCCATGTGTTCCTGCAGCTGCGATCCGGCCTGAAAACATTTATGTAAGATCTTTACATAAGGAATGGCATGTTGGTGCTTCGAGATGACAGTTGAGATGAGGTAAATGATAACATGACATTCAAAACCCTGAAATAAAGGAACCACAAACTCCATGCTCGTGTCAACCACAGCAGTCTGGTGTTGGACACCTAAATCAAAACAACAGCAGCGGCGAGTAAAGACAGCTCGGCAGCTACTGTGACGTTTGATTTATCACTTCCTGTGAGCAGAGATGTGTATATTTCAGGCAAACAGGCTAAATATATATAAACAGCCGCAGTTTGTGGTTTGGGCTGATAAGAAGGTTGGATTTCAGGTCAAATAACAGCTCATAGAGCCCCTTTAATCTTCAAGTTAAGTCTGTGCCTATCCATGCAATTTAAAAACAAAACAGTGATTCTTCCACTCGGCTCCATTTTTTGTTTTTCTACAACTTACTGAGTGTGTCATCGGAGGCTCCGGACAAGAGCTGATAAAAGACGTGGAAGTTCCTCTCTCCTCGTGGCTGTTTGACCACGCGTGACTTCTCCAGCAGATCTAAAAGCGTAAAGGACGACAAAGGGAAACAATGACATATGATGACAAAAAGTCATTTCCGAACAATAGTCCTCACAGGAGATGTGTCTGCGGTGACTCACTGAGGTGTCCTTGAGTGGTAAATACTGGCCTGACCTCCTTCAGTAAGGAAGCCTGATATCTTTATGGAGCTCAGAGGGTTTTCCTGGTATGAACAACTGTACATTTCTAAGTTTCCAAGGTAACCGAGCCAGTGTCGGTAGTTATTTGTGTTTGTGTTCTGACTACAAGAAAGTGTACAAGGAAGAAACCGCACAAGGGTAGCAAACGTCAGCCCTTTTGCTTCTGGGCTACCAACCAAGTGCAACAGTACCTGATTAAAAGGGGACCCATCATCTGCTCACCACATTAGGCTGAGTATGATTTAATTAAAGACCAACTGCAGAGCCGAGCATCTGAGGCTGCTTGAGATCCTTTTCAGTGGCCAATCCAGCTGGATAATGGCACTCAATTCATCTGTTCAGAAAGCGTCTTATTTTAAGAGACTTCAAGATATAATATATGACATTTCTGCATTTCAGACGTCAAAAATTACTAGACCTATGCTATGTTCAAACCCATTCAAGGTAACAGTACGTTTAAATTTGGTCGTCTGTTGTATGATGAGAACTGGATACAGAGCCAGAGGCCCTGTTTCTCCCCACGATAGCTGCTCAGTGACGTATTGAGCGAAATACGTTCTAAGACCGGGGATAAAAATCGCCGTGCGGCAGCAGAAATGGCACACTGTGTGTTTAAGGGTTTACATTTCACTGAAGTGGACATCCCTAAAAAGAACTGCTCCTGGCGTTGTCAGCTGTCTGACTTCACAAAGTCTGACTCACCAGTCTGTGGGTGCTGAGAGGACAGAAGTGCCACTTTGCGCTGTATCTGTGGACACTCTCCAAGCACATAACTAGAGAGCCCTACATAGAGATCTGGGGGCTGTCAGAGTCAGCGCAGGATCAGGCTGATGGTAAGCTGTTGCACCCACTGCCCACAGTCACATAAGTAGGAGCCAGGACATCAATAATAGAAGGACTCCGAGCTGTGCTCACAGACACAGAGGTATTTAATATTTCTAAAATGTTTGGTCTCATTTCTTTTTACCTTTGCGCAGAAACTCTCATTTTTCTCATCCTTCTCATCCTGAGGGGGCTGAAGTGACCTTTCCCGTCGTCTCCAGCCAATAGTTCAGTCATCTTTTATTGCTTTTTAGAGCCACGGCTTCCCATTTTGTGCAGAACGGCGTGCTGAAGGGCATTTATTATATGCTCCGTTCACAGCATGTTCCTCTCCCAGAGATAAGCAAACACACATTAAAGCGGGGAACAATATCCTGTTATGTTTTGACAAAAGGCTTCGGCTGTTTGGCTGCCAAAAACTTGCTGACACTCTATCATTACCGAAGCTACCGCTTTTCAAAAATTACAGCTATTTAATCTTTGTTGAAGGAAGCTCTGAGGGCTCGAAGGATGTATAATCAGGGGACAATAATGAACTGAGAGGTGAGGAGAAAAATCCGTCCAGTCTTTCCCCACAAGAACATCCTAAACCATCCGTCTAGCCAGCCCTCCAGCTATGTCTGAAGCAGTCACATGTCGAGGCTCTTCTTCACAGACATTCCCTTGTGTCGGACTAACTCGGGCCAACAGACAGAGGTTCATTTGTGCCTTTGGCCATCAGCTTCTCTCTTTGTTTCTGTGACCTCTGGCGGAGAAGTCAGTCGCAGACAAAACAATGTGAGCAGAGGCAAGAAAAAACCAAAACAGAGGAAAGAAGCTGTGTCAGTCAGAGTCAGCGTTTTGTTCAGGCCGGGAATGAAACTGGTTTAAATTAAGCATCCATCAGTTTTTTTAAGCCTTTAATGAAAAGCGCAACTGCACCTCAACTACTCGAACATTTGAATGGGCTCTTAAACCGCACTTGAAGATGAACAGCAGATGCTTGTACGCCTCATTCAAGTTTTATGTGTTGCAAGGAGAGGACACAGTAAGTGTCAGGTTGATGAGGACGAGAAGAGGACAGAAGTTGGACTAATATGATTCAGATTAAAGAAATATGATATTATACAGATTTTGTTTTTTTTTTATTTTAAGGGCATTTTCATTTTAGTAGTACTCACAGTTGCTGATGACTCCACCCAGAGGATCTCCTTTGAAATCAAACTCAATGTCCATGTACTTTCCCTGTGGATCAGAGCACAGCAGTTAGAACTGAACATTTATCATAGGACAGTACAGGTGAATAGATAAACATAAAACCCAGTTGATTACTTACATTAAAGACAAGCACTTTGCGTGTGCATTATCTTACGAAACATGACATAATTTTCATGCATGTCCAGAAAGGAAATCTGGACAATAGATAAATCAAGGCTCAGACATAAAATACAAACTTTTGCCGTGTTTTTAAGAATAAACTGTGATAGAAACCCCTCAAGCTCCCTGTGAAAACCTTCAGGATACAGGTAGGAGAGTTTGGTATTTGTGAATGATGAGGAAGGGGAGATTTTTAAGTGATAGATCACCATGAAAGTTACCCAGGTGATTACTTACCAAAGTACAATAGGCCACCTGTTGAATTCAACAAGTAGGGGCAGCATATCACCAGAGAAACTGCTAACTGCTGCTCACTGTATTCTGTATATCCATCTACTGTATGACTGCAGCTACTATTAGCTTGTTAGCTTAGTTAGCCGTGCAGCTAGCCAGACCACCAGGGGAGTGTTGGTGTTTACACCGCTAGCACAGAAGATTTGGACCACTGGGAGAAGGATTTTCAGGCCTGGCTAGCTGTTTAACATGCTAACATCAGTATATATCTCTGCAACACAGTACACTGACAATGCAAGAAGACATGCTATGGAAGCAAAATAGCCCAAAGCAGCGCATGATAACATGGTGTTTTCATCTGCAGTGTCTCTTCCTAACATACACTGTTAACCGTTAGCTGGGTCCAAAAACAATTCCAGTTACGGAACAGCACCGGTTACCAAACTACTCTAGAAATAACTGGCCTCTGTGGAGGGAAAGCCCCTCCCTCACCCTGCCAAGTTCCTTCTACTGGACGACTAAAACAAACCATTTCGGTTGTTCTGTCTGAGACTTGGAAGTCAGAACAAAAAGTCCTGTGTGTTTGATTTTTTTTCCCCCCCTCACTCTGATGTATTAATAGCAGACATGTCCTCAGTCAGAGCAGGCCAAGCTCTACTGGTGAGTGGGCTCCGGCCAAACTCAATAAGCCTGCTGCACTCAGCAAAATGAAGTGAAGGTTTGATTCAAAGGTCTCTGATAAACTGATGGAGCTCTGATGAACTGGTTTCTAGAGGGGAGGACAGAGGGTCCTCTACTTGAGGTTTATCAAGGGGTACCTAAATATAAACAGATCAGGGGGAATAATCCTTTATAATACTCATTTATAATGCAACCGCAGGTCAAAGCACTTGTTTTGACCTGCGGTGTTGCTGCAAACACAGCATGTGTTTGTGTACCAATATACGAGCCTGATCCCAAAACATGTTGGGACAAAGCGGTTACTTTCACTTTGTGTGTTGCAGGCATCAACACGATATCTTTACTTTTACTCAAGTATGACTTTTGGGTACTTTTTCTGCTGGAAGTTCTTCAGATAAACCAACTCACTTTTTGGAGGATTTACAGCTAAATTAACATTCATATTGGAAATTCACATGAGCACAAGCAGCAGTAAGATAGGATTGATCTGATGTAACATCATGTCATAAGGAGAGGAAACTAAAGCAGGCTGCTGCTGCTGGATCATCCCTGACATTACAGTTTCATAAAGTGTGAAAATGCCCTCTTGGGAAAACAAAACACACCCTGTATTCTTATCATACTTCCACTACCTGGGGAATAACAGGTTTTCTGCCTTTGTGTCCGTCTATGAATCATTCTTATGATGCCATCTCTGATTACTCCAGCTTCCTCATTTTTTAAATCACAGAGAGTGGCACAGTTAACCAAAAGGTCATAACCATACAAGAGTTTTCTCCCTCTTTGGGCAGAGAAAAACTGACAGGCCAGTGTTCATGGCCTGGCACTGGCATTAAGCCACGCTTTGACTTGATGTACAGCAGTGCAGGTCAAAGGTCTTGTCCTGAATGCCGTATTGAAAGAGCATTTACAAAGGCCATTTAACATGTGCGAGTGTAATATATCAAGCGTGCAAGGCCGACCGTAACCGAGGCAGAGCGAGGGCTGGTGTAAAGTATATAATATACACACTTGCGCTTGTGGTTGCGTAGAATCACTGACTTGAGAAGCGAGGACAAAGTTACCGTAAGGTCGCAGATCCTATTCCAAGTTCAATATAGTTCAAGGGTTTAAGAGCCAGACTGACACAAGCACATGAATGAAACTCACCGTGTGAAGAAATTAAAAGAAATACAGAGGAGGTGACAGATGTAGGGAGTTAAGAAACACTCGGGGGTTTATTTTGAAGGAGGAACACAGATGAAAGTGTGGGATTATGTGCTAGCTTGAATGAAGTCTGAAGGAAAACATCCAAGCTTTGCATAATGTTTCGCCAATGAGTCCTCATTAGAGAAGCAATCATCTAATTAAACAACACTAGTTGTTTATCAGCTCTGGAGAGGATACTTACAAATCTGGAGGAGTTGTCGTTCCTCACTGTTTTGGCATTTCCAAAGGCTGAAAGAGGAGGAAAATCATAATGGGACAAGATGAAACCATCGCAAACTGATGCACGATTTATGATAAGCCATCAAAGAGAAAGTTATAGCTTGTTTACAAATATTCCAAACATCATTAACGATCCTCAACACTGCGCCTCACTCCAGCGAGCTGTCAATCATCTAAGATCTGGTCATCAAAGCCATTTGTACTGATGAAGCCCCATAATTCTGTATGGATTAAGCAAAGCACCAGGGCTTTCCAAGCTTAGGGGAGGACTGAACCGTTCTGTCTCACTCGTTCAAGTCAAAGAGCTTCAGTATGTGCCAGCGCTCATAAACAAACAGTGACAAACATGACGTTTGAACACACTTGTTGTGCGTGAGCAAGTTAAATGCACTACATAGCCCTCGTTTTATGTGCACACAGAGCAGTATCTTTCAATCCGGAGCCCTCTCAATTCGCTTCTAACCACACTTCTACATTAAAATGCTATTAATGTGTCATGCATCGCGGCGCTATTAGCATAAGTGCTCGATCGCTGATAACAGCTGATTAAAGTGTGTTTGAGTCTACCGTTAAGAAAGGAAAAGAAATTGAGGGTGACAACGAAGCCAATAAAGACTCGGAGAGAATCAGCGAGAGGAGGCGTCACACAGACAAACTGTTAGTAGCACGATAACTGTGCTCTGCTCTGCTCTCTCTCTCCTTCCGTTTTTCTTTTTTAGCAATTAGACAGGCAGGGGCTAAACTCTTGCAGATGTGCAGGGCTCCTGCAGCAACTCAACCCAGGCATACAGCTTCATCATTCATGGGCATTTCCTGTCCACTGCCCCCAATTAAAATACAGCTGTTCCTGTGCCAGCGCTGAGCTGTGGGAATGAGACTATGTTTGTAGGTGTGTGTGTGTGTGTGTGTGGTATAGTAAGGAGGAAATGCAGTAAAAAGAGGGTGTTAAACCGTATATAGGACCCCTCTGCCGATCAGTTTTCTTGTCTGTGACAGTAAAATGTTCATGTTTATGTGTCTATCAGTGTCTACAGGCTTAATTTAAAAGTTATGTTTTGTAGTTGGTGTGTAGAGCTGCTCTGATTGGTCGAACAAACTCATTTCATCATTTCAGTCATTCTTTAAGCAAAAATGTCAAAATTTCTTCATTCTATATAGATTAAATGTAAGGATTTCATACTTTTCTATGTCAATTATGATATTAAATGAAATTGTTTGGGTTTTGGACTGTTGGTTGAACAAATTAACCAATTTGAAGACATCACTTTGGGTTCTGGGAATTTGTGCTGAACATTTTTCACAATTTTGCAACATTTTAAAAGACCAGTGTTCTTCATTCATGTTCCTTCAAGGTCCCTTTCCCTGCTATTTTAGACGTTTCCCTGCTCAGGTGTGTTGGAGCACAACCCAATCGCCAGAATGAATGTTAGCAAAGTACTTTTCTGCAAAACCACACTCAAGATAGAACTTAGGGTTTATTTAAGTTGCAACTTTATGTTTCTTTAGCCTCAATTCTGTACAAATATCAGTATGGCACATAGCCTAATGACGTGTACGTTTGTGGTTTTCAGAAACGTTAACTGCTAACATTTCATCCTGGCAACTGGGCTGTTGAGCAGAGACACATATAAAAAATACAGGGCAGGGGGGCCCAGGTCCAGGATGGAAAAAAACTGATAGAGTAAATCATTGAAAGTGAAACTAATCACTAGATTAATAGATACAGAAAAAAAACAACAAAAACTAACAACAACTAACTAATGCACCATGGTCGGTAGCTCTGAGCTGCACGCATATATCATTCATGTCTTCCAAATGTTGGCTGCTTGTCTTGGCTGTGTTTAAGACAGAGCTGTCAACCTCTTGACACAGATTCAGTCTCCGAACGTGAACTTCAGACGAATCAGCCTCCGAAGTGGGACACAGCTTGAGTGTGAATGGCGCTCACTCACCCTCCAGCACGGGATTGGACTGCAGCAGCTGTTCCTTGACCTTATTCACCTCCTGGCCCTTCCCACACACCGCTGCCACATATGACATCACCAGCTTACTGGCCTCTGGAACACACACACAGATAAAAATATTAGGGTGAAGCCTTTTGCGAGACATGACTGAGGAACAAGTGCAACGTGCCCTAAAAATTCCCCTTAGCTCATCCCCCCCGACACCCATCAAGACAGGGTGGGGATCATTCATTAGTCTGGGGCACGGGGGCCATTCTGTTAGTTAGACGGTGAACATTATTGCATCATGTTATCATCATTCAAATGACTGATTTCACTTGGAGCCAGGAGGATGTAATGAAGAAACACGACCTACAGAGATGATCCACTTCACGTGTCAGGACCGAAGCCGATCTGACAGACTCAGAGAGAGTGTTCTGAGTGAAATATGTTTTCAGAAGTAATTTTCTGGATGAGAACGTGACACGGGCTCAGAAGGCATCTTGTGCCCGTCTGAAACAAGTGACATGCCTTGTAGGATGACTGCTGGCATCAGGATCATCTCTCCTGTCCAGCGAGATGACAGTGACCCAGAACTGATGATGTGTGTGATGTGCCAAGGAGGGATAGAAGTGAGCTCGGCAGTGGCTGCCGGTACAGACTGCCGATGAGCCTGTCAGACAAACAACTCCAGACACCCTCATGCATTAAGCCAAGGTGGAGGATGGTGTGCAGATATCAAGAGTCAGTGCTTTGCTGAGTAACAAGGTATGCACTGCTTGATCTTTTTTATCTCTCAGGGTAGCAAAATAAACTTCCTGAGTCATCGCTCTCAGACTACAGGAATATGTTATGTCTCCTCCGCACTGTGCTGGCATCTGATTAAAAAAAAAAAAAAAGTTTGTCACAGCCACGGCAAGACGAAGCACAAGAAATCCCCCAGCCAGACTTGAATGTCAATGACCCATATCGATGGGGTAGGCACGTTTTTGATGGCCTTATTTCACTACAGAGCTTCAGGGGCCGATGAGATTAACAAAATCCAAATTTATCTCCTCGACTTGGCTGAGCAGCTTCTTGGAGTGGGGTTTTTAATATCCATGAGAGGTTGAGGAGACCCAAATAAAGGCTGGCGCATCACGTGAAGCATGATCTGTCAAACTGTGCTGCGATTTTCTATCGCTTTGTTCTGGGTCTGTCACTGGCAATCTTACAAAGTGTGGACTAGGGATGATGATGATGATGATGATGATGATGATGATGATGGTTGTGAAATTCTAGGCCAACGATGTTTAAAATAACAATTTGGCCACTTTTGCACCAGGGAAACAAAGAAATCTTCATTTTATAAACATAACTGAGCTGTTTTAAAGTCATTCATCTCTTCATTACAGCGACTTTGAATCTGATAAAGCTGCTGCAAGCTATCTTCCTGTCCGTTTTGCAGTTCACAAGCACCTCCCTCCTCTCTACGTCACCACACTTGCTCTCCTTTCCTTCTTTCGAGGCAGCTCTCTTTGCCTCGCTCTGTTCTCGAGGCACTCGTTGATAAGAACTTCTCAGCACTTCCATGACCATACAAACTGATTGCAGGGATATCACGAGCCAGCGCAAAATTGATGCGTCACAACATATAAACGGCACATAAACACTGGCCACAGCCATCAGTGTAAGCCATCGTATTTACTGATAGGCCGATAGCAGTCACGTCTAGCAGCCGACACCGATGTTCAGCAGATATATTGGTGCATCCCTAGTGTTGACGGTGGCTTTTGTTAAAATGGTTGTGCCAAAGTGCGACAGGGAAAGGTTATGGTGTGAAATCTGAGCTCCAGCCAGAGATCAATGTTCTAGCAGTTTCAAACCATCAACCATCGATACTGGCAAATGATGGCATCAGTGCAGTATTAAACAAATGCTTGCTGCATGATAGACTGACATTTTTAATGAGGAGGGGACAGCCATACATACATAAATACAATTACATGAACTACATTAATTTTTTTGACATATGATATCAGGACTTCTGTGATAGTTAACGCTGACATAAATCATTCTTTCCCATACTGCCCACCTCTTGATTACAGCCACGTGGACGGATGTAATTGGAACCAAATGGACATTTGTAATGACGAATCACTCCCACACTTAAAGTCTGCTGAGCACATGAAATAGCAGCGTGGTAGATGACAGTTTGGGGATTTGAAGCAGACAGTGAGAACCACAATTAAGTGTAAGCTGCAGTACAGTGCAATAACTGGCTTTTGGAGAGAGTCAAGATGTCTGTGTCTTTACTGTACAGGAAGATATTTTATGAAGTGAAATAAGACTTATATCCCGCAGTTTGTGCTCTGCCAACTCAATATGACCTTTACCTGCGACACAGCGCTGCCAACAGAGACCAGGAAATTCCATTCCTCTTGGGTTTCTGTGAGGTATGTGACTCTGCACCGCGACATGAGTTTTTAAAGTTTCTTAACTGGCGAGTGTGGCAGTTGCCTGCAGAGTGTCAGCACACTGGTAGGTGCTGTCATGTAGCGACATGATGCTCTCAAAGAACTGGCATCAAAAAAACGATAGAGCTGATCTAAATCTTCACTGTGGCTTCGAACATAACAATCCTTATCTCGCGGCGGCCTTTAGATATACGTTTTGACTACGCTTCAGACAGACTTTTGTTCTGGCGCTCCACATAAGAAGGCCTGATGACACATTTTAACTCTGCAGGGATTTCTTGGCTATCTACAGGGTCATTTTTTACTCTTCGTGATTATTTTTCTTGTTGGCTTCTGATAAATGAAGGACTTTTCATGTTCGCACTGGCAGCAGATGCATTACTGATATCCATAGCCTTAAGGCGTGTGTTTATGCCAAGGACATCTGTGGTATGAATAGCCGGGTGATCATCGTGAGTCAAATTTCCCCGGGTATAAACAAGAGTTGAACAACAGTTAGCGTTTAGCCACTTACCGGTTTTCCCAGCCCCGCTCTCCCCTGTGATGAGGATGCACTGGTCCTTGTCCTGGTCCCTCAGTGAACGGTAGGCCTCATCTGCCAAAGCGTAGCTGGAAGACAGAAAGCACAAAGTCATAAGCCTTCATATTACAAGCACATGGCCTCAAGCTTACACAATATTCCTGTTTTCCAGGATGTTTTTGGAGTTGATGTACAGATAGTAGTGTAAAAATAAGTTCCCTAATCAATAGCATGTGAGTTTATCAGAAATTAGGTCGCATCTGTGGGACAGCCACAGCAGCTTTATTTAGCTACACTGGCCAGTTCACATTTGGGATTTGGCTTCGATATTTGGAAACCTTCCTACTTCTTCTCCTGAACTTAGTTATGATGTGGATGCTGCACCCATGCACACAAAAAACGCTACATTTAGATGCTTACAACCCATTTTTCCTAAGGTAAACTTGTTGCTTTAACCATTACATAACTTTTAAGGATTTTTGCATGTTAAAAGCCTTTGATTATATCTTGGCAGGTGTCGCTGAGAATGTAAACCAACCCTCAGTAGATTGAACGATAAAAGAGGAGTGCCTATTATAAACGAAGTCTATTGTCACACATTCCAGGACAGTGATACAATGGGAAAGTGGGACTGATTATTGCAGCTTCACCCGCCTCACTGGATTCCAGAACAATATATTAGTTGTTCTCTTTATGGTTTGAGAGAAGGGTGTGGATGGTGTGACGGCCACATCGCAATGTCAATTTTTTATTTTGTGTGGCACAGCGGTCTGTAATTTCTGTGTGATACACCCACAAAGAGGGAACACTGAAGGGTGAGGCTGAAGCAATATTTTTTTTTTTTTTTTACAGCTTCCATTTGGCAAGAAAACAGTCGTGTACGGTGCTGCAAGAACCGTGTTCTGACTTTCTCCTCCAGCAGGACACGAGACTGCAAATTAGCTTTCCTCGACTCCCCCCCCCCCCCCTCCGTACTTTGGCATTCATTACTCAGGAATTTTTTCCAAAGCCGCGTCTGGTAATAGCTGTGATTTTACCTTATGACACACTTAAAATGTCTTTGCTGTGAGCTAGTTTGAGAAGTGGATTCGGAAGACTGTACTCATCCAAGACCTCCAAGGAGAGCCGTGTTAACGTTTAAGGAAAGTCTCCATGAGTCTGTCTGGATCATCACAGGAGGGAAACTGGGCTTAAGGGTAACTAGGGAGAACATGGCATGGTAACTGCCATGCTGAAGTTCCCTAAAAAGGTCCAATGTTAGGCTAATTTTCAGATTCATACCTTTTTTTTAGGGTGACTACTAGAAAATGTTTACATCTGTTCGAACGCTTCATTTAAGTTCCTGTCACTTTAAAGCCCCCCCCCTCCCAAAAGCCCAGTCTGCGCTGATTGGGCAGCTCTCACAGCATAGCATAGCTTCCATACTGTGCGGACCATAGAGTGCACTTACTACAGACCTTCCACCAGTCGAGTGGCTAACTTCTGGTTTAGCCGTCTGCTAACTTTAATGAGAATAAAAACAATGCAATGATACGGCTCGTCTAGACTTTACAAATGTCATCAGACCAAGTGGCTCAAATTCTGATCGTAAAAAGAACTAAAGAAATGTATACAGCATTTTTACAGATGCATTTTTTACAATGTAAGCTTATGGGGAGAAGTATTTTTGAGCCAGTGTGCATCACGTGTTGTTTGGTTGCTATGTCAAATTGGCGTCAAAGCCTGCCCTGTTTCCAGGGGGCTTGGCCTTAGCTCTGCTGGTGTATTTGCCACCACGGCCATGCTGGGGGTGTCGCTGATGGACTGACTTACAGAAGTCCTGACAGCTCATTTGAAGCAGTTTCTTCAAATATATGGGCTGCACTACCAAGACCAGCTTTGTAATAAAGGAAGAGATAGAAATCTAATTTTCTACAATCCAGGCTCTACAGGTGGACTGTCTTAATATAACTCACTGTTGCTCGCTTGAAAACCATCAAGGACTTAATCTTTTTAAATATCAAGATAAGATCAAAATCTTTCTGTTCGTACGTTTCACATTGAGTACAGGGTAAATCTAGCTTGAGGTAATTTTGGAGGAATGCATCAAAATAGTCTCTCCCCAGTGTCTAATTTAGCCTTAGCCTGGAGGGTAGGGGCACTCCAAGTCTCCCAGGTCTGAGTAATATCATTAATCAAGCATTTATACGCACAAAGTGTACTAGACATGAATGCAGAAAGGAATGTCTGACATCCACAGATGCATACAGCGCTACTGACAGGCTCTGTGGCTGGGTCTGAAATGGGATATCGAACTCTTGAGCGCTGTTGCTGAAGTTACATTTACTTGCACAGGCAATGCTGTCAGATTGAAGGACACGGCACATCGAAATGTAGTGTGGCGTCTAGACAAGGTTCAAAGTGATTTCTGAGGGAGATGTTCAGATTGCATTTAAAGCCGTATGCTGAACGGTTATGCAGCATCATTCTACTTTTTGATCGTTATCCAGTCCAACTTCCACAAATACACCAAGACGTGGAAAAAGCAGCTAATGTCTAAATCTAATTTGGGCTACTAAGATGAATGTATTAGTGGAGTCGGTGCGGTAAGGAGCAGAACTGGGAGCATATAATCACAAGCTGAACTAACACTGACCTCCGATTTGAAAAGTAGCTGATTGCTAGTAAGAAGCCATGACCGAGAGGGGGCCAGAGATGGACAGCCAGATGAATGCATTCCAGGCCACAATACGAAGTTAAAGCTCAGGCTGGCTAATGGAGCTTAAGGTTCTGCACCACCACACATGGTTTTGGACCAGAGCCCATGCAGCCCTGCAGTCCCTTCTCCCTCATCAGCCCCCAGTGTGGGCCCTCCACCAATAAACCATCAGGAAAGGGGGTACACTAAAGCAGAATTTCTCATCATAAAACTTCCTGTGGATCAAGCTGGTGTAGTTAGTTAAAAGAGGAGCTATGATGGACTTTTTTTTATAGATGTAGGTCCCTGTTTTTGCTGTCCTTGGTATCTTGTGCTCATCTAGCATGACACAAGGATTCATGTGAACAGCATTGATTCATTAGAAGAAATAGTTTCCAAGATGGTAGCCAGTAATATCAAATCCTCGCCCCTGCTTGGCCTAGGGACTTTGCATTGGAATCACATCACACACACAGTTTTGCAAAAATAAACCTTCATGGTTTAGAAAGTCATAGGAAGAAGAGTTACGTTAGAGTTTGTTTGGACAGGGAAGTGTCCTGTCAACAGCTTTGCAGAGGTTTCTTTTATAATGGGAATCTATTGAAAACCATTTTTGAGACTTTCTTAGTTGTGAGTAATTTTAAAAAAGTAATTTTTGCAGCGCTTTCAATAGATAGATTGGGCAATCATGTACATTTGCACTGAGTACAACAATTAAACTGCATTCACACTGGACAAAAACCCAATAACACCCACTAATATCTGCCTTTTTGCCTTCAGTTGGAAAGGGTACAATGGGCATATATTCCTGGGTCAAATAACTCTGCAGTAGTTCTGTGTATTTATCGGCTCCAGCTACAGCTGTGATGGAAAAATGACGCGTGGGTGGACAAGCCAATTTACACCTTTTCTGTGAAGCCATGCTGCGATTAACGCTGAAGTTAAGGACATTGCCGCTTTTCAACCCTGCTCTCATCAAGCAGCGCTCAGTCGGTGTTGAGTTTAAAAAGCGAGACTGAAGTAAAAGATATCAGAATATAACCTCCTTGACATCGTCACCGGTCTCCATGCTGCTCTCCACTGTTCCCCGTTTACTGGTGTGATCATGACTTTGAACGTGACACGCCTTACAAAAACCTTAATATACAAATTTGTTTCTTATTATTCCACTGATCAATTAACAAGGATGTCAGCAATGCAGGTTTCAGATTAACAAATACATCTGCACTCAACGTACGTACTGGCCATCATTTTTGGTGCCCTCAGTTGCATCAAATCATTCCCTCTGTCCATCAAAGCACAAGCCTCTCACTCAGAAATCCCCACCCCCACAATCTGGGATCACAGCCTAACGCCTACCCCTCTCCTGTACACCACGTTGGTGTGGATGAGACTTGCCACGGGACATTACGTCACTGTTGAAAAGGGTAGCACAGCGCAGCAGATGTCTGCTTTGTGAAAACACTCCTGTTGCCTGACCTGATCCTGACAATGACCAAACCATCACACAATTATTTCACCCCGGAGGAGGCCAGTGCTGGGGGTGGAGGGGGGTGTACCAGAAAGAAGAGTTAGGGGCGAGAATAGGAGTGGGAGGTCCTTTGCCAGACACCCCCCGCACACACACACACCAGCTAGTCATATGAATATGAATGGCCATTAATCACAATATGAATAGAAGTTAGCAGAAGCAAGGGGCCACACCCAGAAATCCATGTTTAAATCTTCAACATTTAAAAAAAAAGTCCAAGCCACAGCCGACCTCTCACAAGAAACTAATCTGTACTTTTATTCCCACATGCAAAAGCAAGAAAAACACAGCAGAACTACAATTAATGTGCGCCCCTGTGGCTAGAACATTGTGCTATCATTAGGGCCATGAAAGCAGTTTGAACGGTAACTCGCTGCACCACTTCACAAATGTGAAAATCAAAATAATGATGAAGCACCAAGGTCACCATCAAAGGCAGAGGAAGCAGCGAGCGAGGCACCAAAATCCCAGCGGCCTCGCTGATTCAGTGTGCGGGGTTAGGCTGGGATAAGGCCTTGGACCAGAAGCGCTGCTTGGCACCTCCCCTTCACATCTGCCTCCAGACTGTAATTTGGGCTTGCACGTGGCAGCGGTGAACACAAAGCCACACTGGCATGAGGTAAGCAGTAGAAAATAGTCTAGTCAGTTCTTTTTACTACCAACCTCTGGTAACTGGGACACAGGAGGAGATGATGGGCCTGCAGTGTGTGACCTGAATCTTAAAAAGGGTGGAGTACTTTGAGGGCACATTCTGCGCACTTTAAAGTTGTGATTTGTAGATGCTAATGAAGCTGTAATGTATGGTCTGGAGTGCAGCCCACCCAGCTTCTGGAAGATGACAGGACTTTTTGCAAACAATAATAATCTTTCTCAGAGGCTGTTAGTCATGCCCTCATACTGACATGCAGCGCATTTACATACTCCTTTGAACAACTTTGTTCATTTTCCAGCCTGAAAATGGATGACCTCTGTTCATACTTCGATGCTAAATCCAGCTACGTTTCTATTATTTATTTGTATGCATGGGGGGGGGGGCGTACAGTAGCCTGTGATCTCAGCGTGATCCGGCTCCTCCAGAGGCCACAGGAAATCCGCCCGGCTCTGATGGAGCGGCCAAGGAAGCAACTCTTTTCCTGACGCTTTATGACCAGGTGGGAGAGTGGGTGGCTGTTGCGAGAAACACACAAATCCAGTACACTGGTGTGCTTTCAGAGGTTGTGGGCGAAACTGCTGGCGTGGGCGAGCAGGGAGCTGATACACACAGACAAAAGGTCTTGGTTCTGACAGATGTGGCCCATCTGTGTATTGGTTATAACAACCAACATGTTGCTGTGAAACAGGTGGTTAGGAGAGGATCATCACACAGGGCAAGAACCTGGCAAATATCAGACGCAGGAGTCTATATTCAAGAGATCCCTCTCAAGGTGCAATAAAGAATAAATTAAAAGCTCGGAGTGAAGTTCTTCTGCCACACATCTCTAATTTATTCAACACTCACTACAGTAGATGTTGTCTGAGACCTGCTAAATTACTCATTGATACTCCACCCACCCACGCATCAAGATTTAAGGGGGTCCAGGGCTTTAATTTACTTTTCTGCACAGCAATTTAGTGTTCCAGAAAGGGGGAAAACACAGGCTCAAGTTGTTTGTCTGATCCTTGAAACGCAGGAAAGCAGCACGCTGAGTAAGGTAGCAAAACATCCTCAGAGCAACACTCGCACAAACAATCCTCTGAGCCGGATTTATATGAATCAGCATGCAGCATAAAAACTGAATATTCAAATGACTTCCAATAATCAGGTGTTGAAAGGGTTTAAAGAGCTGATGGATTTGTCTGAGTCATGAGATTTCACACAGTGATAAATGACAAAGGCCTTGCTCTTTTGGCTAGAAGATGTAGAAAAACACACTTAAGGGAAAAAAAAAAAAAATACATGGCCACATGTGCTCAGCCACAGACAGGATGATGGAAACAGAGGAGCAAGATGGCTTTTTATAGCCCAGAAAGCACCAGCTCTGTCAGGTTTGAGGACTTCCTCTCTTCATCCTGCTCCTCATTTCGTTCACTTCTCAGCCTTCCACTGTGGCGTTTCTGGTCACTTCGGGCTCTCAGAGGCCTTGAAAAGTGCAGTAAAGCACATCTTGACCCTGAAGCAAAGTTCTGCTGACATATGCAGACCGACCGACCTTAAGTTAAACATTCTGTACTGGACAATTTCTCCTTGAAAGAGTCTAAAAAGATGACCTTGCTCTTCGATTCTCAGGACTGACACCAAAAGAAGATGTTCTGTTGTATTTTGTTACAGGTTATTCTGTTTAATTCTGCTGTAGCTGCACTGGAATGATCCCAACATCACATTACATGTATTTTTTGAAGGACCTATGACCCATCTCAAAAGTGGATTATGTCTTATACACTAGATTTTAAGTTTCTCAGCCAACCAGTTAAGTTGTAGTTTCCTTCCAAGACTTTCATGGCATTCAAGAAAAAGGTAGTATGTTATATTGACATTATCTGTATCAGTTTGTGAGTGGTTTTGCAGAACGTTATGTCACAGATAAGTTGACCTTTGGATATAAGATGTGATCACTTCACTATTTCTATCCTGGTAGACATTAATAAGCGTATGAATTCTTGATTTATGGCCAAAAATGTGTTTTGTGAGGTCACAGTGACCTTTGACCACTTAAATTTAATGAGTTCATCCTTCAGTTCAAGTAGACATTTGTGACAAATCTGAAGAAATTCCCTCAAGGAATTCCAGAGATACCGCGTTCATGAAAATGAGATGGACAGATGGACGGACAGACAACCCGAAATACATAATGCCCTCGGCCGCAGATGTCGCCTCAACGGAGATATAAAAAAACTGTGTGAGGCCGACAGGCATTGCAACAAGCCCTGCACACTTACTCACCCGTATACAAAGGCTGCATAGAAATAAACTGTTATGCCTAATTTAGTACAAAATCACTTGGCATGTCTTCAAAGAGGCAGAGGCCTCAGGCTGACCATGTGACCTGCTGAGCCCATTCAGACTATAGACAGAGTCATTGTGGGTTTGACCAACACTGTAATGTTGCCCAGATCGGCACCACAGTGGTGGGTGACACCTTCTCCTGCTCCACACCAGAAAATGAGGAGGCCACAGACTGGGAGGTTTTGGTGGAAGGGAATAAAGTTGTCATGGGTTTCTTTTTCCAGAGCAAAAGTAAACAGTTTACAGTGAAATATAACAGTTGAAAGCTAAGAGAGACATGGCTGTAGTTCATAAGATGTAGGGAAGATGAAACCGTTTTCAACTTTTTGGAGCTCACGCAACAGCGAATCAAAGCAGCACTGACATCCAACAGCAAAGGCTGAAACTAAGACCTCCTCCCACAAGAAATATATACACCTCAACACAGTGAAAAGAGCATGACAGTGATCAATCTGTCACAACGGCTCATCTCCATGTCTACGATCAGCTGACAGTGTAAACAATGGACAGCCAAAAATCCAAGAAAAGGGTTTTAACATGATTGAGCCAGAAAATCTAGTTTTTCCTACAGATTTTTTTGCATCTTCATGTGGCTTATTTCTTGTTGTAACTGCAAGATGGAGGTCTGACCTGATTCACAGAGTACATGTGCTTCATCCAACTGAAAACGAACATAACACTGATAAACTATCGATAATTTTGCCTCGATATAGCAACAGCTTGGCGGAGGAGATTAGCTGACACGAGCTTAACCCCGCAACGATGTCGGGCAAATTAGATTTCCATTAGCTTTTTACTGGTTTTGCTGTGTAATGCCAGCCTGACCCTTTGGGACGTCTTGGCCAAATTTCCACAGCCAGCTGAATCCTCAATCCACACAAATCGCTTCCAAATCTGTTTGACAGCTTGTTTGATTTCCACGTGACCAATCGCAAGCTGCCCTAACACGACTGCAGACGAGCCGCGCAGTGAAAACGGAGAACTTCAGTAGAGAAACAGCAGATTCTCGATTGTATTGCTTCAACTACGGTGTTGCTGTGTTCGACCAAATATGCAAAAATGTGCATAGACAACTTAAAATGTAATTAGAGGCCAAAAAAAAGAGGATTCAGCAGCAGTTAGACCCCGAAAGTGTGCCCCAACAAACTTTTTTGTCCTTTTTTACTGCAAACAAAAGCTACCGACCTGAAAAATAAATACAAAATATATCTTATAGTCCAAGATATAAGGCTCCATGGTGGAACAATATTTTACACTGATATGAGTCTTATCTTTTTGCCTCCATTTTGGTATGCCTCTGCTGTGTTTTTATTCAAGCTGTGTACACAGATAAAAAGCTTGATGCCAATTGTTCTGGCCATGAATAGAGAGATTTCACAACGGTATTTGGAGAGTCACCGGCAAAAGGAAACCTATAAAATCAAATCTTATTCCACGGAAGCAATAAATGAGCGAGCGGGCAATGTTTAACCAGTGTCGTGTTAAGCTATCGGCGGTGCATTGTCTTTGAAAACAAGAGGAATTCATAACCTGGTCTCTATTAATGATTGTCAGCAGGCTGAGCAGGTGCTACCACACACAACTTGGTTCAAACATTTTGAGAAATGGGGTAAATTAAAGTCTATACAGAATAATAATATATATACCGTTTCTGGCATTTTTTAAATTACATTTTTAAAAAGAAATTTTTACAGCTTCCGGTCCTGGTCAAAACCCAGGCCAAACTTTACCACGGACATTATGTTTACACTGGGAAATCTACCTACAACATACCGGAAACACAGAAACATAATTAGGCGTCAATTGTCAGCATTAGTAAATTTGCAAATTAAACACCCAGCTCTGTTCTGGATCTATAAGCTCGAGGGAAGACAGAGACTGGAATTGTGTGCGTTTCTCACAGAAGAAGTCAGCGGGAGAGTGCTGCCTCTATGCATAAATGTAGCAATTGATTACAAATGGTTGCATTATCCAATTTAACACATTTGCATTTCATTCTAGGGTTGAAGAGGTGGGTGGGAGAAGGAACACACACACAAACGCACACAAACACACTCATTTCTCTCGAGGTTCACCGAGCTCACCATTACGCCAACACACATGCTGGAGAGGACTCGCTCTACCCACCTGAGTCAAAATGCCACTCCGACGAGTGCCCACTTAAATCTACCTACGTACAGGTTCTGTTCTCCTTGAAAACAGTCCTTTTTATGTAATAACAAAACAGTGGGCACGTGGCAGCCTGTTACCAAACAACAGCAGATGTAATGGATAACAAAAATGGGACGAATGTACAAATCCAAAAAGATGTGTACTATTTTATAGAGACTTTCTTAAAACTAACATCCATATTCCTTTATTACTACAACTATTGTAGGATAGTGTGTAAGATCAACACAAGGTGAGGAGCAAATAGACACATTATCTTACGAGATGTACCCCTTTTACTTAAAAACAGAACAGGAAAACAGGAAATGCAAACACAGGTATGATGCCATAATGCAGTAAATGGATCCAAAGTCCAGCCTCACCACAGATAGAGCGGTAAGTTACCATGGATCTTTTATCTTAAACCTGCTTGTAAAACAACACCCAGTCTTATGCCTAATGATCGGATTTAAAATGAATCCCAACCCAACTGAATGGGCAGTTGGGAGTTTCACGTTGCAGAATACAGCCTCATTCATTTGTTCTCACAAACTTGGAGGCGGTTTGATAGAAAGATGCCTGTAATAACGCCAGAGTGACAAATGCTGAACACGACTGCTGTTCATGTACGATTGTTCTCGCACTGGGAAATTTAGCTCAATACAAGACTACAGCAAAAAAACACATGTTTTTTATAACCTGTTGAGAAGCCACACATCATTATAGAATAATAAGCACAATATACTCAAGAAGTGTACTTAAAGGGTTACTCCACCAAGTTTATATATTAAAGTGTGTTTACAGGTCTTGAGGAGAAACTACTGCATATGTGAAAAAAGTAGTATGAAGCTTTCTGTGGCTCCAGAGGAAACTGCATGTAATCTGATAAATTGCCTCCTGTGATGTCACTCAGTGGCTACATTGCATTGTGGGTAATGTAGGCACCGAGTTTTGTAAAGGAAGAAGAATAAAAAAGATGATATCTCTGGTTCTGCTGTATCGATTTGTTTCTAAACTGTCCATAATGAGTTTGAAGTGCAATGCTGTGGCAACTACATTTCCCACAATGCAATTTAGCCACTGAGTGACATCTTTCCATTACATGCAGCTTCCTCTGGAGCCACAAAAGGCTTTACACTACTTTTTTCACATATGCATTAGCACTCCTCAAGCATTAGAATTACCTTGGTGGAATTACCCTTTAAGTGCAATTTTGAGGAAATCTAATTGAGTATTTCCATTTTCTGCAACTCTATACTTCCTCTCCACTGCTTTTATTTGATTACTTCACTCATTACTATGAAGACTATCCATAGGCTATTATTTGTGACACGTAACCAATCAGATAGTGTTGTGCGCAGGGAATTTAGTGAGCTCACAGACAGAGGAAGAAAGCTGCTTCAGAGCCAAATATTTCATTTTAAATCAATATAGTTCACTGGCACTCTGACAAAGAAAAAAATACTGATGCGGATAATCGAAAAATACTGAATATCGCCCCCAATAATCAGTATAATGTACATAGACATTACTTAGGATGAGATTGTTGGAGGGGATGCCTCTGGTGTGATGCTGATCGGGTAGGCACTCAACACAATTAGCTCACTCCCACACCTAACCTCTGAACTACTTCTGTGCTTTTGACACAGAGGGTACTGCGGTTATAGCAATAATTGATTTAATGCAATCAATGCTTCGTGGTCAAGTCAAGCATGCACACTGTATACACTGCACATTCTGCAAAACTCCAGAGATACGACAGACTCTGTTTACAGTAGAGTCATTGTTTAGTTGTACAAGAGCAAAGGTAAAAACCAAAGCGAATGGAAATCAACATACGGCTAACATAACATGCTATGATGAGGCACAGCATGCCGTAGTATTTTTCACTGTCAAAACTCTATAATAAAGCAGATCTCACAGTCAGGCTGTCATGGTCGTGTGCATGGCAGCTGAGAACTCTGACATACGCCTTGCACGGGGCCTCTCTGCTCCATTAGCCAGTCACGATGCACCCCTGTAGCCAGTGCTCCAGTGGCACAAGGTATTGAGTACTGAGAGAGCGTCGGGGGTCGCAATACCTCATTAAACATTGGGGAAATGCGATCCTACCCTAGAGACACGGGGCTATAGCCTGTCCGCACACACTCCCCTCAATCTGTGTGTCTGGCTTGGGTGGCACGGGACGTACAAAAGATGACTCCTGGCCATCTGTAATGCCGCTCTGCGCAGAGAAAGGCCGCTGATTAGTTCGCGTCTAATGACTCGACAGTGTGTAGACGGGAGGGAAACACCTGCCGGTTAATTATGAGGCGCCTCATCTGGGCAGAAAGCAGTTTGCTAAATTGGCCGGCTGAGGAAATGATGGACAAATGAGCGGTCCTCAGCTGGGTTTACACTCAGGGTTTTTTTTTTTTTTGAGAATCAAGATATTCAAAATGAAAACCGTTCAAAAGCCTTCCAAATATCACAAAAATGTGACTGAAGGTCAAATCTCTGGATACAATTTGGGGAATTATTGTCATCTACAAAAAAAGCTGGTACATGCATTCTCATCAACACATTTTTTCTTCCATTTTTCTTCAGTCGAGTTGATGAAAATGTACCCAGATTGCGTTTTTCATGTTGTGACATTTTCAGACTTCACTTGACAACTGAAAGAAAAACATCTGCCGTCTCATTTTCTTAAGTAATCAATGTGTATTGTACTGGTCTCTGGCCTGGGAAAGACCCACCGTTTATCTACAATAACTCTAATTAAGATGGAACTTAACAAGCAATTAGTCGACAAACAACTTCAGAGATAGGGGACCAGCTGCAGTTCTCCCTCCAGCTGATGTACACACACACACACACACACACACACACACACACACACACACACACACACACACACACACACACACACACACACACACACACACACACACACACACACACACACACACACACACACACACACACACACACACACATTCCTCTATTTGTCTTCGACGTACAAGAGCAGGTGTGATGAACACCTGCACACACTCACTGGTCCTTTGCACAAAAACACACAAAAGCATCCTTGAAGATTCAGACACGCACACGCAGGCTGAACCAGTGATGATGATGTGACAGCATTAATCAAAAGCAACAAAACTAATCCCGCTCCGGCACCTTTTCCTGACTTTAATCAATAACCTTAAGCTACGATAATCCTTCATCTCATCCAAACAGACTGTCCAGGATGCTCACACAATTCCCACAACAGCCAGTTTGACAATGACTGAGTATTCATGCACAGACTGTGCTGTGTGTTCTGAGGAAAGAGAGGACGGCTGATTGTTTTAGGGACAGCATGCGTTTGACACATCAGCTGACGTGCTGTTACAGCGGGTCCGACTATATCAGCACATTGTTCTGCCAGGAAGTCAGACAAAACAGACTTGTGGCATTCAGACACAGCGTTGTCCGTGACAAGGTTAGGCAAAAGTTTTTTAAACTTCAGTCTGCAGGTGGGTGCTGCTGATCGACACGTCGGTGTTGTTGACACTGTGTGTGTGCACGTATGCCAGGCTTGAAGGGGGTTGAGCAGTTATCCGTTGCTTGTTAATTGTTGTGTAAAATATCTCTGCAGTAACAGTAACGTGAGAAATGCAATGAAGAAGAAACATATGCTAAAGAAGAACGGCATTAAAAGGGAGATGCAGTGATTTATACAAAATTCTCTGATTCCAGCTTCTTAAATAAGAATGTTTTCTTTTCTCTCTCTTTTTTTTTACTCCTCTATGACACTAAACTGAATATCTTTGTGTTGTGAACCAAAGATGACATTTGAGGACTTTATGTGGGGCTTTGGGAAACACTGATAAACATATTTGATTTCCCATCAGGCTGGTAGTTTATGATCTACACAAACAATCCCATGACAAAAGTTTCTTTTTGTAAATTAGCGCAACTTTTTTCCATAAGCTTTAGCCAACTTTCATCCTGATAACCATCATTACATGTTTTTAAAAAGGTTTATACGCAAAGAAATATTCTTTCAGCTGACCATTCAAGGCTAATTTTATCATAACTTTTAATAATACTTAATTTATTCAACGTAAAATCACCTGATATTGATTTTTTTTCCGTAACGCCAAACCTCTATGTTCGAATATTTGCTTTTAATGGATGTTGAGTTATCCAACATTAAACATAACAGTGTGTACAGTTTTCCCATACAGCCCAATATCTTCAGGAGCTCGCACCCGAGTGAACTGCTTTGGCCTTGACTGATGCAACCTGTTCTGAGCTGCTTATTTTATACCATTCAAGTGTCTAATGAGGATCAAAGACAGGAAGAGGAAGATTCCTGGGGACCTCCTGTTGTTCCTTTAATTAAAGGCCAACACTGATCCCCTTCAGTCACTGTGGTGATAATGCCCCTCAGCCAGTTGAAGCTCAGCCATGCAAAAAACCGGGTCATGAAAAACAGAACCTTTTCTGGCTTGGAAACCTCATGAGGAGTTTTTTTATTTAAAAATACTGACAGGACACTTGATTCCTTTGCTTTTCAGTGGCCAAATAAAACAGTTCGCACACTTGAAAGCTACAACTAAACATTTGGCGCAAATCGAACCTCCTGTATTGCCCAATAAATCCATTACAGTTTACATTTTTGTGGGCTCAAATCAATGTGAAGATCAGTGAGGGATCTAAACAAGGGAAAAGTGGAGAAAATGACTCGCTTTGACAAACATGGAGACATGCAAACATGGAGCGGCGATCAGCATTACTTGTAATGCATACCTGCTGCTCTGATTTGAATACCAGTCAAGTCAAATATATTCAAATCCAAATGTGTTTCCAAACCACAGCAATCCAGCTGCTTCTAGGTTTAATTATTCAAAAAAAGTTTATGTAAAGTTTGAAAAGAAAAGAAAAAAAAATGTTGTCTCTTGTCAATACAGCAAAAGTTAACAAGGTGAGGATAGAAGTCCTGTTTCTGCATGGGGACATGCATGGGGATAGTTAGCTTATCACTAGCTTAGCTTCATTGTGTGCCATCTAATATCTCAGATAATTTCTCAGGTATCTGTGCATTTAACTTGGAAATAAAACAGACATGGTAGATTAAAGGAGCAGCTAGCTCAACAGTTAGCCATTTCAGGGTTAGCTTATCGTCAACTGTGGAAGCAGGTGGACATAACTAGCTTAGCTTCATTGTGTGCCCTCTTACATCTACATTAATTTGTAGATTAGAAGAGTTATGTGTGTATTTAACTTGGAAATAAAACCGACATTGTAGTTTCAAGGTGCAGCTAGCTTAACAGTTAGCTGCACACAGCGGCCTACCTGGAGGTCTTGTCCCCAATGCTGTAGCCAGGTGCTAGCTTAGCATTAACAAAGCTCAATCTCAGATGTCGCCATTTGTAACCAATTTATGAGCTAACAAGATACAAGACATAAACATAATGTGTAAGAGCTGAATAACAAGTGTTTTCCTCTGACAGGCTAGCTGTTTCTGCCTGCTTTAGTGCTAACCAACGCTAAATCACAGTGGCTAGCTGCATGTGAAATTGCAGCGGTTTAATTGTGGTAATGCTACAGCCATTTTGTTTGCTAAATGTCATGGAGTCAAGACTAACTGATGCATTTGACAGGACTGAGGGGTTTAACATTGCTTGAGGGAGATCAATGCAAAGCCACAAAGCTTGGTCCAGATGGCCCGACCAGAGGATTAAGATCAATTCATGTAGCATGTTGAAACAATCTGCCTTTGACTGGCAGTTTAGGTCTCGTACAAGAGCTTGTCCCATTAAAAGAGGCTTAATCTTCTTTACTTAAAGACTAATGGTAAGATGACTTTTAACATGTTTAGAGGATGCACATTTCAGTCAATGGAAAGAGTTGAGGAGGGAGGGACATTGCAGGATTCATTCAAGGGCTCTTTAAAATCTATATGTAATATTATTTTCTGGTTTTGTGGTATACTGCAGTTGGTACCCGAGCCACCCTGGTTTAGCACGGCTCTGTGGATTCACAGATGGCTCAGATGTTTGTCTAGGTTTTTAAGGTTTCAGCCACATCAAGTGGAACAGCTCGTGCCGACAGCAAAGAAACCGAGTCCGTCATCTCTTATTCAATAGCTTAAAGTTAGCAGCTTTGAAAAATGACCATATCTGTGTTTTTTTTGCTTGTTTAACTAACAAATTTTAACTTTGCTCCATTGCCTTTTAAAGGCTGCCTCTGGTTTCAGTTCATGTCAGCGCGGTATGAAAATGATCTTGTAACGACGTAGACAAATTGTCGGGCGTTTAGCCTTTAGCCTTCTGTAACTATCCAAATGATCTTAACTGTGGTAACGCAGTTCAGTTCAGAGGCCATTTTTTAAAAATGCTTTCCCGCTGCCAAAACAGCCATACCTGCCAACATAAGGCTGTGAAATAGAGGGAGATTCGGTAAGTTGCCTAGCATCATAATGCAGGACTACGGTCTGCAGGGTGGAGGCAAGAGAAGTGGGAAAGGGAAGCCTCGCACCAAGTTGAGTGACATTTCGAAGCGTATTTCTTCTTCTTGGGACCTGTTTTATCCATTTTCAGCCACAAACTGAGCGCCATCTGAGGGCTTAAGTGAGCGCCTCTGCCTCTGGGTTGCCAGGTAAATCAAGACACCTCCTTAAAGACTTGATGCGTTCTTTTAAAAACATCACACTGTGTAGCTGACCATGACGAACCCTCCTTGTACACACCAGTACTCCCCACCAGCATACAAAAGGAAAGGAGAAGCAAAAGAGGCACTGACAAACAAAAAAAAAAGGGGCGAAACAACCCGAAACTGTGTCATGTCAACTCTGTAGCTGGCTATAAATTAAAGCCAAAAGAAGTCGCTTTTGTCTGCAGGGAGTACGTCTGTTCTGGGACGAGGCCACTCTCGCTCTTTCAGCCGGGCCCTCTGAGGGGCTTTGCTGCAGCCTAGAGACACAGCAGGCTAATTGACGAGCGCTGGGCTTTGTTTTATCTTGGCATCCTAACAGCAATGCTGACTTAATGTTGCCAGTGGACAGATGGCATGCCACGGTGCTGAATGGCCCCGGCAGAAGCAAGCGGGCCTGGCTCGCCATACAGGAGCTGGTGTCCCTCCTCCTTCTTTACCCCACCTGATTAGCAACTGGGAACCAAAATTGATAATCCTTACAGAGGTGTTGCAACACACCGTATCTTCAACAGACAGATGACGGTAGTTTCTTGCTCAAAGAAATCAGTCTAACGAATCCCTGAAAAACCCCTCTTCTCAGGTGCCAACCGAATTTTAAATCTCGCTGTCAAACTTTAAGAGCCGGAGCCTTAAGCGAGACATAAAATTTACATGTAGGTGGTTTTGGTGAGGATGTGGGTTTGTGGACTCACATGTGCGGACTAAGCTCATAGAAGTTCCTGTTGCGATACTCCTCCACTTTGTCTGGCGTGTAGATGGGCAGGGACCTGTAGGGGTTCATGGAGATCACCACACTGCCGATGTACGTCTGCGGGGAGAAGAGAAAAAACTGAGTGTGAATCCATGTGGCATTTTAAGTGTTTTACACAGACTGACAGGAGCACCGGTTTCAACAACATCTGTCCATTTCGGTGTTAATTGTTAAGTCTAGGTGGGAGGAATTCTGCCTCCGTCAGCTTTTCACAGCTGGGCATTCTTAATACGTTGTTGGGGCATGCAATGCCTGAAGTTAAACTGAAGAGACATAAAAAACTTTGGAAAAGTTTGGAATCTTGTGGGCTGTGCAGTAAACACAGACTGCAAAGCGGTCAAGGTGCTGAGGAGGATTTCAGTAAGTGTGCGTGCTGACATACCGACGCCTGACGGGCCTGGATACGAGCAGCTGGTGTGACAAAAACACCTTAAACTCCAAATAAACTGAGAAAGCTTTCATATCTAATATATCAGCAGTGGGGTTTTAATCAAAAATCTGCAAACAAAGTTTCACATTTTTACATAAAAGAACACCTTTATGTAACAGTCACACAGATAACACTTGTCAGATATTTCTGAAAGCGAACGGAGCAGCCATCATCTTCATCATCCTCCCACGCTCAAAACAAAAGCCCAGATAGCACTTTCCAAACATCAACCTGAAACATTTTTCTTTGCCTTTCCGCGGTAATGGCTGTTGCATAACCCACTCTGACAAGAGTGGAGCACGGCCTTCCCTGTGGCAGCACCACAACCTCCCACAGCCTCTCGTTCAATAGCCCACCGGAGGCAGAAATGAGGCCTTTTCAAGTGCAGAGGACGGACACAAAAGGGAGAGAGAGCGCGTAATGTAAACAGAGCGTCACGTGTTAATGAGTGGTTCTGTTGACCGAAGGCAGAACACATGTTTTAGTCTCTGCGGATAGTTAAGTAAATCACAGCTTGAAAAGGATCTCATGTTTATTTCATCAATCTTCTGACGGATCACATCAGGAAATTGGTATCAAAAAGGCTCGTTACTGGCACCATTAAAAACAGAGATGAACTCGGGGCTTTCAAGCCTTTTCACACCGAATCCAAAATAAGTTTATAGTCTGTAAACAAATAATCAAAAAAGCACAAAAGGTGAGGCTTTCAAGCACATTATCTTTTCAAACACATGTGGTGCAATTAGTTTCAGGTGCTAAGCAGGAAAAAAGTGAAACCTACAAATAAAACTGGGAGATTTTATGTTTTCTCATGAAGGTTTCTTCATCATTTTGGACCTTTTCCACTGCAGAAAAAGTCTAACAGGATTTCATCCAAAACTCAGCGAGTATCATGTCTGTCAGCAGAGATCGATCTGTATGCAGACACTGTCCACACCGCCCAGGTACCTGGTCATTTTCTGTCTTTATGTCTTCTTCTGCACCACTACACCTGCTGCTCTGTTACTTCTAAAGCTCCATCTGTTCAGTCACTGTAATTGTAGCGGCATGGATGATGCGCCACATCCCCAAAAACTGCATAAATGAAAGCTTTCTCAGCTTTTTTAACCGCAATTCTCAAAATCCATAATTTCAGCATGACAGTTTTGCAGCGTGTGTACAGGACTGCATAAATATGACTTCTGTTAATCTGGAAATGGGCAGCTGCTGTGGTCTAGGGCTATGGTTGATTTAAAAAAGAAATGGGTGGGGCTGAAACCTCAGCAGTTATGTACAAAACATACGGTGAGTGATCTCTTCATTTGTCATGACAAAAACCTTTTTAAAAACGACTTATGTAGACGCTGGTCACACAGATTGAGATTGATCATCCTGTTGCAGTTTTGGTGTGAAGAGGAAATGACGGCGATACACCTAATCGTGCAACTCACAATGCAGAGCTAATGTTTAAAAAAGGAGGAGTTAAATAAACATGTGAGAAACGCTTATTGTATTCTTCTTCCACAGAGGAAGAAAAGAAAGTCAGGCACAAGAAGCAGGGCAAGATTTAAGAGGGCGAGTTTTAGTCTCTTTGATTTTTCCACAGAGTTATTGGATACATGATGCGCTGTCCCTCTGGAAAACAAAGCCATGTTTCTTCTGCTCTGAGCTGTCATATGATAGTTCGGGGTGGGGGTTGGGGCCATTTGTAAGGAATGATGCCACATGAGGGGAAAATACATTCACATGCAAGGATTGCTCACCACAGATTTATTGGATAAGTACAGGCTCCAGCGCTTTCCTAGGTCATCACTCTTTAGGTGCAGCTTATGCTACAAAAAAAGCTTCCATTATAGACTTCAAACCATGTGATTTACCTCTCCATGAATATGCCACTTTGTACTTTCACTTCATATTCACCTAAAAATGTAACACCATAAATATTAAGATGCTGTGCCAGCGCATAATAACATTAAAAAGACACAGCTGAGCGTGTTTAACTAGCGCCACAATATTTAGGTCAGCACCACACAGGAAATAAAAAAGCTCTGAGCTTATAGTTTTGGACAGAAAATTGAGGGCATCTGAAATGTGAAAACACCATTCCCATTCCTCAGCAGGATGTGGGCTGCATCTCGGCAAAATATCTAGCGCGCCGCTAAGGCAATCATCACTATATGAGGTGACATCATCCCTTGGGCCCTGAGCCCTGTGAGCCAACAGCAACCAGAGTGGAGCTGTAATCATCTTGGCTTACGTCTAGAGCAGCCAACCTGCAGAGAAGAAAAATCATGGAGTGCCATCGCACAAAGCCCAGAACCAATTCGCTGATGCGGGCATGATAGTTCAACAGCCCTCTTCTTATACAGATAGACATCCAGTCGGCCATCCTGCCAGCCCCTTCTTGTCCCTGAGCTCTGGATTTCATGCCTCATTTGAAAAGGCATCATCTACATTCTTTGGTGGAGTGATTTATTGATTGGTTGGTTGCTTGCTGTGGTCTCTGTATGCCACCTCTGTAGCCAAAACTAAAACGAGTGAGTGAGTGAGCGGAAGAACAATAGAGTTCCTTAGGGAAGCCGTTTATATCCGTCTTGGAGGCAGGGACCGGCAGAGGAGTAGTTATACAACACAATACACACCACTCAAATGAGGTTCAGTTATATTAATGCAGTCATTATGTCAACATTAAGTGGCAGACTTACGTAGATCTCATTGTGGTCAAAGCGGTTCTTCAGATTCGCGATGAATGAGTCTTCAGACAGGGGTTCTAGGAGGACCATGTCTCCGACCCCGATCATGTTGTCTAGAAGTGACGTCTTCACCTCCATTTTGGCTGCCGGTGTCCCCCCCTGGAGAGAAATACAGAGGAAGGAAGAGACACGTCACACACTGTAGAAGTTAAAGAGGTATCCTAAGAAGACTGAACCACTAGTAGCACTATGAAACGGCATGAATTTGGCATTACAGCCGTCGTCTTCTTGGTTTTTGGAGCCAGAAGTGACAATATTTGGACCAGATTGTGGATCTCGCCATAAAGCATAGCCTTCTTTGTTATCCATTTTACTCTAAATGGGACCATCATTTACCAAATGAACATGGTGCTGTAATGAGGAAGACTTTAAACTTACAATTAAGACCATGAACTCGTTTGGAAACAATTCACAGAGGTTATAAATCAAGAGAGTGTAGGGTCATTTTCTCATAAGCTTACATGCAATAGGACTTCTTTTTGAAACCAGTGGAGCGGCCCCCCGCTGGCCATTAGAAAGAATGCAAGTTGAAGGCACTTCTGCAATGGTTTTAGCCTCTAGCCACTTTGTAGGATGATAGTCCGATAGTAAACAACACCAACACTCCCAATCCGGGCAGGGTCCACTAATATGATCACTAACTGCACGATTAACTGTGCTTACTAGCTAACGGCAGCTACAGTTAGCAGCAGTTAGCTGTTACATTGGTGATATGCTGCCCCCCCATTTGTTTGGAGGTCCTCAGGTAGCCAATTCTTGCATATTGCACCTTTATGCACACACAGATGTAAAAAATGCATGATTTGAAATATCTTAAGCTTTGCATATGTTTTATGATGAAGAAAAAGTACTTGTACACAATGTGTTTTGGTGGGAAACACTTGCTTAACAAAAGAACAACTCTATTCAGCCATTTTAATGTTGGTTGTCCATTATTTGTGAGGTCTCCAGCAATGTTTTTAAGAGGCATTCTCTGATCAGAAAATAAACAGCCCTATATATAGCCAATACAAATAAACCCTGGGGGGGACATGTTTGTACAGCAGTGGTTAGACTCCAAGGGAGGAGTGGGGCCTTTTGATTGGCTGTTCAGTCTTGTTCTCCAGTGGCATGTGAGATGATCCCATAGGCTATTACATAACTCAGGAACTTTGCCCTTGACCTCTGGGTATCTGCACAGCTGGAATCTGCTCCCGTTTCAGGACTTCTTGTAAGTCGAAGAAATTGTCCCCAAAGTGCTTCATAGCATTTTTTTCCGCCCTTCTTGCTTGTTGCAGCAATCTAATATTTGTGGCTGGTAAAGGATCTGGGCTGGAGTGCACCATGACAAAGACACTGCTGGGGGTGGCAGTTTTCAGTCCAGTGTTGCCTCCCATCTCCTTTGGGACAGTAATCCCAATGCTATGGAGATAAAAGAGGGGCCTAGAATACATTCAGAGCCTTGATACAGGGCTTTGCTGAACTCAAAACCCAATGTCTGCTGTTGCAACAGACAGATGAGGCACATGTAGTCATCTATTGTTCATTGCTTCTTAGACCAGACGTCTTTTTTTTTGTTGCATACCCAGTAGCAGACACTGGCTGGTACCGAATGAAAGCAACAAAATGTATCATGAACTCTGATGTTTTAGATATGCTTTTCAATAAATAAAGCAGCGACTTGAGTGGGAATTAGAAAAAAAGCCCTGAAATTAGAGAACATCTGACACTCCGAAAAACCCTGCCTGGGGGAGGGGGGTTGAGTTTTCTGCATAGATTAATATCACATATATATCTGATGTAGACACAGAATTCTTTGGCAAGTTCATGTTTAGGGATTAAACATCTGAATCAGAGAGTAATACAGTACGTGATCTGAAACTATTGGTGTACAGCCAAAACAGGAAGACTCAGAGCTCCAACGCTTCAGCACAAACCCCTCTATTAGCAGTCAATCAACTTTTAGCAGCAACTTCGGAGCTGCATGACATTCCTGAAAAATGGATCTCCTGTGTCGACTTCCACTTTACTTCTTCCCCTGGCTCCTGTTCCCCTGCAGGGCACGGTGTTATTGGCCCATAAAGAAGTTGCCTGGCTCTTAGTAGGAGGCAAAACTCAAGCTCCAAAAACACTCACTCTCGCTCTCAGCGTGAAAACAAATCTTTAAAAAGGTGGACCGAGACAGATGGGGAAGAATGTTCAAAATGACTGATGTTCTATCGCAATTAAAACATTTCAAAAAGGGGCCGCCAAAGACACCCACAGCTCGATCTTGACTCCGAGGGACGTACAAAACAGGGGGACAAGTATTTGTTGGCTTGTCAACCCACCGTCCAGGTAGGTGTGTTACTTTGTCCCCGCCAGCTAGTGCAGCGTCCTGAGCTGATGGCATTGTGCCCAAACATTCCCTGTGATGGCTCATGTCTAGCAGCTGCTTTGGTTGTCTGCAACACAGTTTTAAATCAAGTTATTTCCTTTCAACTGATTCTCTCGAGGAATGGAACTGCAATCACCTGCTCTGTGATCTCGCACCATATGTTTTCTTCTGTCAGGGGGGATTCATAATGCTGCTGCTTTGCTACAGCAATCCAGTTTTATTTTGTTATTCTCAGCAGAGGCAAGCATTTCATTAGTCTCAATAGACTCCAATGGTAAGAAATGTTTTAAAGGAGACATATTTCGTTCATAATTTTATTTTGGGTTAATACTGGAATAGGTTTACATGTTTTAGTGCTCAAAAAAACCACATCGGTTTTCTCATACGGTCCAGTTCTGCAGCACTGTACTCCCCCTCTGTTTTAGCCCCCCTCCCTCTGATTGGTCAGCTCACACATGCCTGACCCAGCACTGCAAACAACACCAGAGGCAAACTAGCCACAAGGCATAAATTATGCAAATGTCTGACATGGTGACGTAGTGTGATGTCACAAAGTCACAGATTTAAAGGTGGGACTACTGACGAGGCGTTTCAGGAGCAGTGTTTTTTGTGGGAGAGAGGAGCTTCTGTTGGTGCAGACTTTTTAATGGGACCTTTTTTTTTTTACCTCTTTCAAGATCTTTTACATGCACAAGAACATGTAACACAATGGGTCTCCTTTAATTGCCCTTGTCTGAATTGAGTTTATAAAGGACTGTATGAATGCTGTACATATTTTAAAGCCCCTTAAGGCAAATTGTGATTTATGATTTTAAGTTGAACAAATAAAAATGAAGTGACTTAATCTAACATGTGTATACAGTACATGTAACTACACTCAAACTCACAAAAACAATTAATGACCCAGGCCTTAATATTGATCACCCACAGCATCACATAATATATGCATTAGCCTGACACAATCAATATTGGCCAATCCAATTACAGAAAACTAGTTAACCACGCAGCTACTCCAAACTTACAGCCTGACAGTGGGTGCAAAGACATGCCACACTGAGTTTAACGGACGTATTCCTCCTCGGTGAAAACAGATGCTGAAGCCTGTCGGTGACCTGGGGGACAGCACAGTGTGTCCATGTCGCCTGGGTGCTCGTGCCACCCTGACCGACAACATATTGCATCTGTCTGCAGCCTGGATGCCGGATGCCCTCAGCTCCTTTGCTGATAACCCACTACCCCAGATTTGGAGCTGGCTTCTAGGCAGCCAGTGACACAATCCCATTAATAAGAGTTGCTTCCTGCTGCTAACTGTTGTATGGGATCCAAAGAGGGAGAATGAGAGAAAACCTGACAGCCTTGATTAATACCCAGGGGATTATCTTCACTGCTGAGTGGTGGAGAGATGAGGGACACAACCAGTCTGTGTTGGTAAAAAACAGATTTTTTGCCGTTTGCCTCAGTGTACACATGGAGTACAAAACTCCCACTGTTGTGTTGTGATTTGATTTATTTTTAAACACACTTATTTTATCAGTCCAAATCAAAAAAACCACAGCGTGACCTTTTGGCATATTACTCTCGAAACTGGATTAGCAGTGTCCCTCTTTATCAATCTCTCTGATGCATTTTGCATCAGAGAGATTGATTAAATCTCTTTGATGCATGTTTAGTAGGTAAGCATAACATGTCATGTGCCCGCGTGGTTTAGCTGTTATTAATCGCAAATCTAAATCTCATGAATCAGATATGTAGCGAAACTTACAGTCAAATACCCCCGGCTGGATGCGTGTCACCTTAACCGAGCGCGCTCTCCAAAAAACATGACTGGCACGGTGCCTGTGTGCGGCAGATGGGAGTGGTTTACACATCATTTAAGTTTGGCACATTAAAGTCTGACCTGATGTCGTGAAAGCACCAAAACCAGTAGATTCTGTTTAAAAATACATATTTTTAAAGGCTGTCCACTATGACAGCAGACTGAAGATCTTTGGGTTGTGGACCAAACACGACATTCGAGGACATCATAATCGATTTTTTTGGGAAACACTGATCTCCATTTCTTCTCCATTTTCTTGTTTTAAAACTTGAAGATATCAGATGGCTCCCTACAGCTCGTCCAGTGTCATCGAAGTCTCGGGAAGGCCCAAGATCCCAAATTGATTATTCACATCCCTCTTTAAGTCAAACTCTAGCTGTTAAGCTAAAAGTGTTAGCACACAACCCATCTGACAGCTTGACCATGCGTCAAAGGTGCAAATATCGTCTTTTCAAATCAATTTGGGATCTTGGGGCTTCCAGAAGACTTGGACTACATTGGATGAGCCATACAGAGCCATTTTATGTCCCCATCTACTTCAGTTATTTAAAAGAATGATGCAACACTGTTTTGCTGTGAAGCTCCAGAGTAGATAATGACTGAATTTACATTTTACGGTGAACTTGTTCTTTAATCATCGATGAAAATAATCTTTGGCTGCAGCCCCACATGTGATGGCAAAGTGGTGTTTCAGTATTCCCTTCTGAACACTTTCCTCTCTGACTTCCTGGTACAACAATCTCCCATTATTCATCATCAGCTGCCAGCACTATAAATTTAAAAGCATTACCTGCCACTGGCTCTAAACACTCTCCTGGCCCTTGGGGGTCACACAATATGGAGCACGCTGAATGTCAGGCGAAGGGCACCTGTGTTGATCCTACACATTCTAAAGTTTGATCTGTAATTCCCACTGATTAAATCGCTGTTTTTAGAAGTTGCTTGATGGAAACACGAGCGATGGGTGGGCTTGACCTGGGATTTCAATGCATGTAACCACCAAAGATATTATGAGACATGCTGACCTAGATTTCCCTGCGAGATGAAGCCATGAGGAAAACATGAAAAACACTATTACATGTACATATATTATTTACAGGCCCTGGGCTACAGCCACGTGTTCCTTTCTGTTCTTTAGCAAAGGGGGATGAGTCACCCGATCAAAAGTCATTAACCGTGCAGGCAGTGGTGGTGGTGTAGTAGTGAAAACAGAAAGCGAGGAGCCAGCAAACCAGCTGTTGACTTGTTAGGATGTGTGTTCATGATTAAAAATAAAGCAGCTCAGAGTGGCTATCAGTGTTGAAATCATCAATACTTGCATCACAGTCAACAAAGCAACCGTACAGCTACACCGACATGTGGTCTGGGTTATTGTGTGAGCTGCACTGAGAGATGATTGGCGTCACTCTACCTTGGGAGCGCTTGTTTGAGAACACAGCGGCGAGGCTGATGTGCAAACAAATGATAATAAAAATCTATTATGCAGCGTAATAGACTGTAAATTCCCCGCAGATCGAGGCGGCCTTGTCACGGGACGCGAGAGTCACAACATCACAGGCTTGCGGGCAATGATGCCGATTAAAGCCCTTCCTAATGGAGCAGCGGCGGGGGGGCACGGGGGCTGTGCCAGAGAGCAGGCCCGGGACGGACGGGACAGAAAGCGAGCTATTGCCTGAGAAAGTGACCCCAGAGGTCCAAAGTCCTCAACGCTACTCCAGGTGGACATCTGTGAGCAGAGGTGGGCACACAACCAAAACCACCAGCCACCCTTCCACCCACTGGAACACCGAAAAAGACTAAACAAAACGTCTGCGAACAACTTGCTTAATGACCACTATGGAATGATTCCTGTCTTCTTGTGTGCACACATTTGCGAGTGGAACAGAGTTTTCATGACAACACAACCAGCCAGCCCGGTTAAACATAAACCTGTAACCCAAACAAACACTGGGCTTTATTTACAATACAGCTCACACAGCGGGGAGACATCAAGACTGGTAGATTTGCAAAACATGAGCCTACAGCTGGCAATCAAAATGACAAAGGATCCAACAGGCGTACCATAATTAATCCACCAAGCATACAAAGCGTTGATTGAAGAGAGACCAGACGACTGATAGGAACAACTGTCTGTGTTTGCCTTAAGGCCTCTGAAAACATATTTTCTTCTATGAGCTGTGGTCACTGAATAATCTGCAAACGTCGGAACAGTTCTGGTGATGTCACACGACACCAGGCAATCTGGTGATTTTAAATCATGATCAATGTTGAAGGCCTCCACAATCTACTTTTCAGGCGAGCTGGAGAGATCGCAGTATTTCATGTCCTTTTACTTCTACCTCCAAACTTCACACAGCATCGTTGACGAGCAGATCTGTGCTACATGGACAGAGTGATGTAGCCAGCCAGATGAATGACTTTTCCTTTCGTGATGTATTGTACACAATGCAAGTTAAAGCCAGTGGCAAGGGAGATGAGGAGCTTGTGCCAAAAAAGAACAATCGCTGCAGTATTGTGGTATAATGGTGGAAATTCATGGGCTAGTTCAAGCCTGTCTATAGTCTATAGCACATTTCAGAATGAGATTGGATTGTGATTGAGATTAAAAAGATCATGATACTATTTTGGGGGGCGGGCTCTGTTAGAAAATGGTAATGCACCAACCACTGCTCTTTTGTGAAGCACTTTGTATCCTGACAGAGGAGGTTTAATAACACAGCTACAATAGCTTTTTGATATTTTGGACGCTCTGGCTCTCCGTTCCCTCAAAGCACAGCATTGTCAAGGCGGCCTGCTTCAGTCAAAGGCCCAAATTTTCAGGTCAAAGTTCCCCCGAAGTTGAGCTAAATGTGAAAATTCATTCTCACAGATTTACGTTGCACTGTAGCCTGTGCTATTTCCTACTGTGACATGTCAAAATATCTGCCATGAAAAGGGGTTACTGCCATGTTTTTGCCCCAATTAATTTCCAGTAAATGCTGATTGCAGCATGTAATGTCCGTAGAATAATGACACCATCCACGTTTAAATTGGTTCCCTATGAGCCTCGCTTTCACAGTGCAACCATGTCTGCAGCCATGCAAGCTGACAGCATGACGCCTCTTCTATCTGCTTCACGCCTCCATTACAGACAACATGAAGGAAGAAAAAACACATTTTCCTGTGTCATTAGCAGTTGCCACTCCGAGGAGAAAACCGAAGCGATCGGGTTGTCTTCGTGACAGCAAGCGCTAGTGGGGGGGAAGTAGTCTGTTTCCACTTTAAGTTTCCAGGCACAGTTTCTGACAGTTAAACTCTTAATAAAACCCAAGGATGTTGTTCTTAACTTTAACTTGACAGTTGCTGCTTCATGAATATCTAATGCCATCGTGGTAACGTTCAAGTATTGTCACTGTGTTATGAGACTAAATTTAGTCTCAGCTTTATTCAGCGCTCGTCTAAATTCACAAAAGGAGCAGATAGATTTTTTCCATTTCTTCCTTCCCATTAACCGAGAGTGATTTACGCACATAGATCATGTGGAAGCTGTGAGCCTTTACCACTGATTTTAACTTCATGCATGATGAAACAGGTGGCAGTTAACTCTCTACTAGGCACTTTTTCCCTAATTGTCGATGTGAGGCAACTGTTTGGGTATAGGGTGACGTTTTACATGCAAACTCTGCCAAAGAACTGTCCGTTTTTCTACAACTAATATGACCAACACTCCTCTTAAAAGCACCCTGCAAGGTCACCAATTTTTTACTGTGTTATAGTACAAGAGCGCACTCCAGTTTTAAATCGTTCCCCAGACTGTTCCGCATTAGCAGTTTCAGCATCGTCTGCACAACAGGCACTCAAACACTTGGTCTGGCTTGGGTTCCCATAAGTGAATGGAGAAAGCAGCTGTACTCGACTTAACAAATCAACAGTGGGCTGAATTTTTAAAATGTACAGCCTTATTACTGGAGCTCCACAGGGAGACGGGAGGGCGTAGAGTTTAAGCAGTTTAAGTTCAACGGGTGGAAAGTGTTACTGAGTCAAACAGCACCGGGGGAAAGTTCTTTGTCTTCGGGTTCACCATCCCAACAATGTGCGAGTTCTACCCTTTTAACCTCAAAGCATCGTAAAGCAAGACACCAATAAACAATCACAAGTGAGATGCAGTTAATTATGAGGAAATGGAAATATAACAACATATTAGGTTTTGGTGCTTCCTGGCTTAAAGAAGATCCTTCCACACAAAAGCCAGTCTCTCTTTCGCTGAAGGCTTTTCAGGGTTCAGCCGGTGGAGCTGCACATGTGTGTTCCTGTCTGACTATCTCTGACACAAGACGCACGCCTCACTACACTAAACTGCACAGGCAGACAAGTGCAAACACCATTCATCACCATGGCACTGGCTGGGGGACTTTGGTCCTCAATGCACAACCAGATTAAAACCACAGCATCTCAAGCGTCCGTGTTCACCAAGGGGCACATTTAAAGAAAACAATGATGTAAGTTAAAGCGAGGCAGTCAACCTAGCTCACGCCGACAAGAGCTACCACAGTGGCCAACAGTCCCACACACCGCTCGTCTTCCAACTCTGAGCTAAACGGTTGTTACTTTTTCCAGGAGTCCATCGAGCAGCTCTGACGGCTCACCACACACTACCTTTTCACAGCCCTCTTACATCACTGTTTGTTTGATCAGCGCGGGTAATAAAGTTCCCATCTGGTTTCCCGACTGAGACTCTGGCCAACAGAGGCGGGACATTTTTGTGGAAAACCACAAAGAGAAAAGACACAATCCTTTAGAAAAGGAGGTCTTATCTGATCCTCTCGGGATTTCCGAGTTCACAAATGGAATTAGGAGCTGAAAAAAGTGCAGGAGAGCGAAAAGTAGAGCCAAGCATAGGAACATTTCGAGCTGAACAAGACTGTGAGTTTGTAACATTTCCACTGAATTCATGTTTTGAATGGAATACTTCAGAAGCATGAATATTTTCCAGTGCTTTCCCTGTCTCTGTGGAAGACGAGGTGCATACAAGCTTTTCAACTCATAAAAATGCGCAGCTTGGCTTAAATTTGGAACATTATTACCTTCTGCCAAGGAGATTATGTTTTCGCCTGCGTCCACTTGTTTGTTGGTTTGTAGGCAGGATTACACAAAAACTACAGGACGGATTTCCACAAATCGTGGATGGAGGATGGGCCTTGGCCCAGAATAGACCCCTTTAACTTTTGGCAGGGATCTGGATAGCCTCTCTTGACTCACTCACCTTTTTTAACATCGAGTTATACATGGGTCTTGTTAAAAAATTTGCATATTTAAGTGGGTGGTATCTATTAGTGAGTACAATTGGATGCTAATCCAAATAAGAATCCAGATCTAGTGGATTAAAACATGTTTTATTATGATATTGGTATAGTCTTGATTGAATTAAAGGGGACTGTTGGGCCTTGGCAGAGGTATGCACTCTACGACTGAGTGCCATTCTAAAAAAAAAAAGCCAGAGCAAGTAATAGATGACCAAGACACAAAAAAGCATTATGATAAAAACTTGATGAAGACGTCGAATGGCATCTACAACCATTAGATCAGGGAACTAAGCCTCGGAACGGTCGGAAAAACCATATGTCTGATCCTGTGAATGAATTAAAATACTTATAGTTTAGACTAAACTGTATCATGCAAAAGAGTTAAAGTCAGGGTAAAAAAGTAAAGTATTACATGCTTTAAAACTCACGTCTAAAAGTACATGCACAGTACAGTTTCTGTGGCACTCCGGTGTGATTTTGCAGCAGCGCACCGTGCAGCGATTCAGTCTATTTTTACTCTAATGCAACAACGGTGTGTTTTAATATTGCAGCGTGTTGTCACTTTTTCCTCCATCTACGTCTCTCCTCTCCTTGTTTGATTTTATAACTCTCAGGCTGGATGCCTCTGGCTCGGGGGGGGGTATCCCAGCAGAGAGGAAGCAGGTCAACTCTGACAAGAAGGGAACTTTTTGGGGGGGATATTACTCAGAGAGGTGAATAGTTTTATTCATGCAGCCCATGCTGAGCAGTAATTTATTCCAGTCAGCAGCATTGAGATCTCTTAAAACCTGGGGCGTACTGGAGGGTAAACCCACCTTCAGTCGGTTCATCCGCCTTCAAAAGCCTGACATTGATCTTTTATCTGTTTGCCACAGATCCATAGATTACAGTCGACATAATGTAAAATGATGTGGTTTTAAATGGAATAAAGATGCTTTGAATGAAAGTGGAGGTCAGAGGTTGAGGTTTTCATTTAGCCCTCCATTTCACAGGCAGCTTTCAGCTCACTTTGTGTGGTGATGGGATACTTCTCTTACAAAACTTTGAATGAGTGCTGAGATTTGACACATCTGCTTGTCCTCCCTGCGTTTGAATTACAAAGATGGTGCTCTAACCGGCAGATGTAGGCAATTAGCGACCACACTTTTCATTAACATCGCTAAATGAGCCTCGGTTTGGATTGAAGACAAGAGGAAACCAGTGAAAAACTGCACTCGGACAAACTCAGTCTTACAAGTTTTATCCTCCGATCGGTTTGCAATTCATTCACAAAGAAACAAGAAAGATAAACACACACAAAAAAATCTAAATCCCAACCCCCTTCTGCAGGAAGAGAGCAGGAATGAATGAGTTGGGAAGCAGACGGACTGCAAGACTATCCAAAAGTGAACTTTTTCAGAGAAGTTGCAGCAACAGTGTAACACAAGCGAACACAAAGGACTCGCAGTTGTTTTCCAGCACCGAGCCAAGTAACAGAAGATGCCAAACTTGCCTCTTTATCTCCGCAGAAATTGCTCCCTCTCGTCCTTAAAAATCCACTCTGCGGACAAAAAAAGTAGGATCCCAGAGGTGCTTCTCCAAAGTGTGGAGTGGCTCCTGAAGCCCTTACCCCGCTGCCTGCGAGTTGAGTCTGCTGCGCTGGATGAGGCTGAACGTGGCTCTCATCCGGATCTCGGCACTTTTTGAATGGAGCTTCTGGATGGACTTGGAGAGTGCAGGGTCCGCCGGGCGCAGGGAGTGGCTGGAGCGGCGTCTCTGGGCGAGTCCAGCGTCCCCTAATCACCTCCAGCGCCAGGGGGAGGAGGTGGGGCTGTGATGCCTTCACGTGTTGTCGGAAGAAATGAATTTATGTATTTTTTGACCACATGGCGCACTAGTCATGAATCCCCAGATGTGATTATGAGGAAATGCAACACCTTCCATAACCAACTTTTTTTCTTTTCTTTTTTTTCTTTTTTACCAAACATTCATCAAATCTGATAATAATCTAGGCATTCAAGCAAGCCAAACTAAATATTTTAAATCTCATGCCCAACCCCAGTGTTGGAAAAAGTACTGAAAAGACATATTTTATAATTCCTTATTCGCCACCTTTCTAGCTTCAAACAAGCTTGTTTATTCAGTTATAGAAAAAATAAATATTAAGTAGCAGAAAATGGAAATACTCAAGTCATTTGAGAGTACCTAAAAATTGCTAGGTACAGTACTTGAGTAAATGTACCCAGTTACATTCCATCACTGCCTAAACACAATCTTCCATAAACAAAGTGTATTTTTTCTAATAAATGAGAAAGACTTTTTGATGAATAATTAATATGGACATAAAACTTATGGCACAGCCATGTATTTTAAACCAGTGTCAGCAAATGTAAATCCGAGAACTAAGATTTCCGAGGTTAATTTTAACGCAACATTAAAGTTTTCCCTTCATCCCATGGACGGATACTGCAGCCACCCGACAGCACAACACCCCCCTCCTGTGTCTTAATGCTAGATAGCACCGGCATGGTGACCCGCGGTGTAGTTACACTAACCCTGGAGCAGTTTGGGGTGTTAAAAGAGAAGTTTAGAAAAAAGATCCTGCTCCAGATTTTGGGGGAGTTGAGGAACATTACTGTTCGTTTACCCGTTAACCAAAGAAAATGACTTCTACCCGTCCAAAGGGGGGTCATGTACAAACGCTGTCGTTATATTACTCCATTTTGCATCCTAAGCAGTGAGTAGCTACTACTATGTTGCACCAAGGTGTAAATTCGCTGGTAATGTTGCCACAGTTTTATCACTCGGACGTGTTTTTCTCCATTTTGTTACAGTTAGTGAACTGGACTCTCCCCACGTAAATGTAATGACCCAGTTAAATCCCGTTTTACTGCGCATGCGTGCTAACAATTTCCTCTTCCCTGGAACTGATAGTGTTGATATCCAGTGATATTAGTTTTTATTTTTCGGACTGATTTTGCTCATAAAGAGGATTTCGGTGAGTTGCTTTTTATTCATTTGTTTTGCTATGGTTGTAATGTGATCGAGCTAAGGTCACATATTGAAACGCATTGATGCACTGCGTCAGGAAAAAGGGATGCCGAAGCTAGCTGTAGTTAGCTAACGTGACCGTTAGCCGGTGTAGTCAGACGTGCAGGTTGTCTCTTGTCTGGCTTTAAAATATATTTAAATAAACAACTCAACGTTCATGTCATGATTTGCCAATATTTTAGAAAATATGTTTAGTCAGAATTAACGAATGTCATGTTGTTTGATAGATTTACATCGTGACAGTGACCACCAGAAGAGAAACGAGTTGTAGCAAAGAAGTAAGGGATGTGGCTAATGTCTGGCTTGTTGTACCTTGCACCGCATGAGTGTGTACTGCACCGTTACATAGCATTATATCCATTGTGCCAACTACAGTGTTGTTTCCTTGTCCATTTCAATTACAGTTGATTAATGCAAATTAATCAAAAGGCCCTCATCTTATAATGTGTCGCACTTTGTCTTCAGGTAAATAAACTTGCAATAAGTGATGGCTGGAATTGCAGTTTTCAGCAATTTGCTTAGTCAAACAATGTCCCTTTTTCAATCTATCATAGATGAATAGGTGTAGAAATGTATTTTTATTATACATATGCACTAATGCTGATCTTATTTCCCTTTCCCCCTTTCTTCCAGAGTGTCTTTTATGAGTAATCAAAGGCAGCAGAAGCCTACGCTAACAGGCCAGCGTTTCAAAACCCGAAAAAGAGGTGACAAACTTGAAGGCAGCAGTGTTTTTTGATTATTTTTCTCCATCAGGTTCCATGAAGAACACCTGCTTGATTGTCTTCCAGCTTTTCATAGTACTGACCTTTCTATCCAGGTCCTTACCTGCTTACAATCGCGGACACAGGAACACGGTTGTAAGGTTTGATCAGTGACGATCACACCTGTATGTTCACTGATAAGATATTCAGTGTTAAAAATGCTGAAAATATGCGTCGTGGTCCAAACTGTTGTGTGGCAAATACATTTTATTAAAGGATGTCAGTGATCTTAACTGAAATGCCTTTTCAAGGAAGAGAATATGATGATCTACAAATGTTCATGAGCCGCGTATGGGTTTGGATATGTCTTAGAATAAGGTCGTAAGTTATTGGCATTGATCAACTCTGGTAAATATCTGTCTTTTCAACAGATGAAAAGGAGAGGTTTGACCCTTCCCAGTTTCAGGAAAGCATCATACAAGGTCTGAATCAAACTGGCACTGATTTGGAAGCTGTTGCAAAATTCCTTGATGCCTCTGGTGCCAAGCTTGACTACCGCCGCTATGCTGAGACACTATTCGACATCCTGGTGGCCGGTGGAATGCTGGGTAAGAGGCAGGGCTCTTCATATGTGTTTTGCCTTAACATTAAAGAGGTCATATAATGCTAATTTTCAGGTTCATTCTTTTATTTGGGGGTCCCAGTAGAATAGGTTTACTTACTTTAATTTTCAAAAAACACATCATCTTTCTCATATGGTGCATTGCTGCAGTACCCCTTAACACACTGTGTCTTGACGCTCCGTTTTAGCTATGGAGTGAGACATCTCGCCTCTGTTCAATCTTTGATGCTCATTACTTAACGGGCAGGATGTAGCCAATCAGAGGCAAAGTAGGGCGGGTCATGCCAACAAGGTAGTGTGATTGAAAATAACGGAGCTACTGCTGGTAACTATGACTGTGGTACAGCTATATATATTTTATAATACATATATACATACATTTATGAAATGGCTGTTACATAATGACGCACATAAGTTGATGATAAGTTGACTCCAAACCATGCGTTTCAGGTAGTGCAGGAGCAGTGTTTTCTGTGGGAGAGTGTAACTTCCTTTGGCATGGACTTTAGGCTTTTTCACTTTGCGGACCTTTTACATGCACAAAAATGTTTCATAACACAGTAAAGGAAAGGCAAAAAGCATAATATGACTTCTTTTAAATATTCTAAAAAGTAGCAATTATGGCCTAAGAAGGACTTTTTTGTTATTTAATTATCAGTTTGATGGTGATGAAGTCAGTCCCTTGTACAGCTGTGTCATCACACTAATGGTACCCTGGAATAGTTTATTCGTTGTTAGTTCAATGCAAGTATAGACACTTAATCATATAAAGTGAAACATCTCACTGGATGTATGAAGCATAAGGCACCAAAATTAAGGAATTGTGTTTCTTTGCAGCCCCAGGAGGGACGCTGTCAGATGACGTGACACCCACCGAGTTCTGTCTCTTCAAAGCGCAAGAGGACATGGAGACCATGCAGGCATATGCACAGGTGAATACCATCAAGTTCTGCTTCGTTCTCACTGTTATCACATGGAAGTCGTGAATCTATTTTTTCAGATGGTACAACATGTTTGGTGTTTCCTTTTTAGGTCTTTAACAAGCTCATCAGGCGCTACAAATACTTGGAGAAAGGCTTTGAGGAGGAGATTAAAAAGGTGTGTCTTTAAGTGTCTTTACAGGAACATACAGTACCACAATAGTAAAGCTTCTAAATTAATGTCCATTTTATTCCAACTCAAATTTTCTAAAATTTCAGCATATGGAACTGACTCAATTCATTTAAGCCTACAGGACTGAATTTCTGTGTTTGCTCTTTGGCAGCTGCTGCTGTTTCTCAAGGGCTTCACAGAGTCTGAGCGCAACAAGCTGGCCATGCTAACAGGGATTCTGCTGGCCAACGGCAATCTCTCTGCATCCATTCTCAGCAGCCTCTTCAATGAGAACCTAGTCAAAGAAGGTACGTACCTCTCTGCCTCATGGGCTTGCCTAGTTGTGTTTTTTGTTGTTTTGCAGATCAGGTCCACAGGTAGAAGTAGTTGGACTGAGAAGAAATAATTAGATCTGAAAAAAGGAGAAGACTCATCTCTTACCTGCAAACTCATCTTGAGAACAGTATAAACATGTGGTTTTTAAACAAAATAATTTACCTCTTAAGTACCTGTGATTGTTTATTTTTGTTAAGAACTGTATCCTTTCTTGCTTCTTTCCAAACATCTTTCTTTTTAAAATGTGTAGCTCATTGTTTTCTTGTTGGTTTTCTAATAATTGTCCAAACAATTAATAATCAATCCCTAACTACGTGAAATACTTGTGAAACACTTGCTCTGTTGTTTTAAAAAGCAGCCAACTAAAGAGCCCACAATTTCCCATCCCAAATCTAATGCAGACTGCAATAAATCACACCAGTTGAGTCTGAGTTGTATATAATGGAAAAGCAGATTTCTACAGCCATGTTTGATATTAGAGGCATCGGAAAAAGATGCATCAAATGATAAAATGCTGTCTAACACTCAGAATATTCTAATCATTCACTTAAGTGTCTTTTTCTTCCGTGTGAGTTGATAAATGGTAAATATGAGTGTTGACTAATGATGCCACTTGCAGACTAAATTAGCCATGCTGTGCATCCATAATGGCTTTTGTGTTTTGTTTGTGTTTCTTGTGGCTGTTTGTTTTGCTCTTGTTATTTGCTTACCTCAAAATCAACACAAGTGCTTGCATTATTGTATCTTTTCTGAAACATTGGTATTGTAAGCATTACCATTCGCAATTCCAGTGACTAGAACATTTGGACCTAGTGACTACACAAACTAAATTTTTGGGGAAATATTTTATAAACCATTGTTGTTAATGTCATTTGGCAGTCACACATGCACACAACTTTATTCCAAAGACAGACATGAGGTGACACAGCAAGCTACACTCAAAGAAGTAGTGCCAACAGAATGTAACTGATCAAACTTTAGTCCAACCAATGCTGAATTTTTGCGGCCAATTTTGCTATGAATACTAACCCTATCAATCCGCTAACAAACATTCATATTTATGACCTAAGTGCAATTAACAAAAATGTAACTGAACAACTTTTTGATCCCTGAAAATGGTGAATCAAGAATTTATGAGATAAAGATGTACATAGAGCTATAGGTAAAGATATCGACTGAATGGGACCCTTTTACATTTAAAAAAAATAAACTTGCCATTTCTTTCTGGTGGACACATTGTGTGACAGAGAAATTGTTCCTAAACGTCTAAGTAGAGTAAAGTAACTGAGTAAAGCGCATACCTCCACCACGCCCCAACAGTCCCTTTTTGTACTCACTCATAGATGCTTACCAGAAGTTAATGGGGTCTATTCTGGGCCGAGACCCATCGTCCATCTGAGTATCATGGAATTCTCTTATTAGCTTTTGTGTAATCCTGCTGATAAATCAACCGCCCACCATCAATCAAACAAACAGACATGAGTTGGCACATAACCTCCATGGCAGAGGTGAAACGCTTTCATGCTTTGCCCAACATCACCCAGCACAAAGAGTTACGTATAACAGCATTGTGGAGAGACAAAGACGTTTGTGTGAATGTGTTTTCAATACGTACTTGGATTGTGAATTGACAATGTCTAAAGAAAAGATGCAGATGACAGTTTTGGTGAGCTTTGCTCTGCTTCGACTTGGTGTTGACAGCCAGAAACGGGACGCAAAAACTGTGACTTGGCGGCTTCAGCCCAGTGGTGCCATTTGACTTAATCTAACAGGACCCTTAAACCCTCCCGACAGATGTAAGACAGCTGTTCTCCATTTCAAATTTGCAAACCATGTCACTAAACTGATGCTCACTTAAATAATACTACTTTTTAAGGGGCAGAAGCAAATTTAATACACCTACGGACCAAACTAATTTTGTCAACTGCAGCATTGTTTTTTTAGGCATTGTCAAATTTCAAACCTGTCTAATTGCATCCTAAGGAGTTGTTTACAAATGCATTACTCAGGCCTAGCTTTATCCTGGCAGGTCTGTTAGCAACAGCTGACACGTCTCTATGCATTTGTTCAGGTGTTTCGGCATGCTTTGCGGTAAAGCTCTTCAAATCCTGGCTTTCTGAAAAGGACATCAGCTCTGTTGCCACCAGTCTCCGAAAGGTTGGCATGGACAACAGGCTCATGGTGAGAATGACCGCTCAAATGCAAAGTCTTTACAAGGCTAAGATGCACTAAGGGTCAACAGCCTCACTGTGCACTCTAAATGACATTGTTTGATGAAAATAAGTGTAGTTCCATGCCTGGATTTAGCTCCAAGTTATTATGGCATCCGAGCCGCAGGCAGTTTATAAACAGAGGCTTCTTAATGGCCGATGAAAGCTTGTCTGGCCGAAAGAGTCTGCTTCAATATTTGACTGTGCTTTTTCAGGAGCTGTTCCCTGCCAACAAGCGCAGTTGTGAGCACTTCTCGAAGTACTTCACAGACGCGGGGCTCAAGGAGATTTCGGACTTTGCCAGAAACCAGCAGTCCATCGGTGCTCGCAAAGAACTGCAGAAAGAGCTTCAGGAGCAGATGGCACGTGGGGACCCCCTCAAAGATGTAAGCGTTGTCAGTTTGTCACCCCTTTGACATGAATCGAGACCATTTTGTGTGAGGGTCACCCTTCAGCTTGCTTTCTTCTTAACTTCTGCCCCCAATTTTGGCTTGAGGGCTAGATAAAAGGATGCTGTATATTGAGAAGTTGCCTAAATTGATAAAACGAAACGATTAAACAAGTGGTTTGCTTGTTAGTATTAAATTAATTGCTACTTTTTTTGATAATGAATGAATCTGGTTGAGTATTTTTTTTAAATAGCTTTGGGAAACACTGAACATTTTCACTATTTTCTGACATTTTATAGACCTAACAACAATCAGTTAATCCCAAAAATATCAACAGATTAGTCGACAATGAAAGCGGCCCTAAAATCCATTCAGCCTGAACATATTCCCAGCTCCTGCCAGCGTTCTCGTACGTCAAACTTCGGCAGGATTTGATGAGCAATAAGCTTCTGCGTCTGCTGGCCACGGTTGTGCTTGTTTTGCCAATAACGTGTGTTACATCTCTGTGCCTCGTGTCTCACAGATCATTGCCTACGTCCGTGAGGAAATGAAGAAGAACAACATCTCCGAGCAAACGATGATTGGACTAATCTGGTTGAGTGTAATGAGCTCCGTGGAGTGGAACAAGAAGGAGGAGCTGGTCACAGAACAAGCCATCAAACTTTTAAAGGTGACTCCTCTGTTATTATGGCTCCGTTGTTCATTGATTCTGCGGCCGCCATGGCAACACGCTCGGAAATGAGAGATCTAAAGAAACTTACGGATGTCACTCTTAAATTGTGCCTTAAAGATTTTTTCAAATCCATGCTGCTCTAGGCTTTGAAGATAATTGATTTACCAACCCCGAGCCTTTCAAAGTAGAAGTAATGTTAGAAAAAATATCCTGAATCTTTCTCTATCCCCTGTGAGGTCCAGAAGCTTCCCACCCAGCCCTTGTGTGAATATTAATGATTTTGAAAAAAATGATTTTCTTTCTCTTTTTTTTTTTTTTTTCCAACTCATAACTTTTAATGTTCCCTGTTTTACATTCTCAGCAATACAGCCCACTGTTGAAGGCTTTTACCTCCCAGGGTCTCTCTGAACTTACTCTCCTGCTGAAGATCCAAGAGTACTGCTACGACAACATCCACTTCATGAAGGCCTTCCAGAAAATCGTTGTTCTGCTCTACAAAGGTAGATTTATTTGTGCTCTTTTTTTTTTCTTGTAGAAAAGTGTTCACTTTATAGTGGGAAGGTTTGTGTGAATGATGCCAGATGGCCAGAGACTATAGCCAAAAGTTTGTCTTGCTTGATGTCGCCAACCTGCTTGAAGACATCTGTTTTTCGAGCACCCGCGGACTCATTTGTGCAGTTGGCCCCATGTTGAGTTGTATTTGTATTTATTTAATTATTAATTTACTCCTTTTTTATTTTTTTTTTAAAGCTGATGTCTTGAGTGAGGAGGCAATTCTGAAGTGGTACAACGAAGGCCACGTTGCCAAGGGAAAGAGCGTTTTCCTTGAGCAGATGAAAAAGTTTGTCGAATGGCTCAAGAACGCAGAGGAAGGTAAACACCTCACAGTCTCCTTTTGTCTGTCTTCGTCAGTCGATGATCTTGGTTCTCCTTAGCACAGCAGTTTCAAGTGTCCTGGTGCATTCAATGCCATGCTGATGGAAAATCGGGTTTGTATTGTGTAGTCCACAAAACATTTCTGGAGCGTCACAGCAAAACAGAGTTGCAATATTCTCCTAAGCAACAAAAAAAGAAGGTTCCATACAGCTGTCAGATGTAATTCAAGTCGCCAGAAGTCCTGAGATCCCAAAGTATTGATGTTATTCATAGCTTCCTTTTTTTTAAAAAGCTGAAATCTTCACAGTAGCTGCTAAACTAAAAGCGTTACTGCACACTCCATCTGTAATCAGTGCGCTAGCTTCACCGTGCACCAATTCCAGAAATGTCTAGTGGACTACATGACCTTACCCAACTGTCCATCAGTATGGTGGTGAATAGATAATGACTGAATTTTGATTTCCGGCTAAACTGTTTCTTTAAAAGGGAAAGTTTACCCCCACATACATAAAAAATAAAGATTTTTCCTCTTACCTGTGGTGCTTTTTACACATCTAGATTGTTTTGGCGTTAGTTGCCCAGGTTTGGACATGTTGGCTGTAGAGATGTCTGCCTTCTCTCTAATATAATGGGACTGGATGACACTCAGCTTTTGGTTCTTGTAGCAGCAAAAAAAAAAAAATTCCAAAGAACTCAACAGGCATGTCTCTTTCCGGAAATCATTACCTGGTGTTCTCAAGATAACCCACAGACCTTCACATGTACTTTTTTTTGCTGCTTTGAGCACCACAAGCTGAAAGACATCTAGTTTCATGATATGAGAGAAGGCAGACATCTCTGTGGTCGATCTCTCCAAAACTCTGCAACTCACAACAAAACAAATGGATGAACAAGATGGATTAAAGGCAGTACAGGTAAGATGAAAAAATGTATCTTTGCTTTGGGGGTGAACTGACCCTGACCAGTGACGGAGTGCACAACTAACCCAAAGTGTCAGTATTTGACAACCTGTGGACGAGACTCAACAATCAATTATCTTTCTCTTTATTCACTCACTCCTCCTTTTTAATGCGAGTCAAATTGTGCCTAGAGGGAACGATGTCCAGCAGACATGATGACCAGGGAATTAAAAATGTCGGACCTCAACCTGTTTAAAATAAATAAATAAATAAATAAAAGTTAATTGTCAGACAACAGGAACCTTGGCCACAGGTTGCCGAAAAAATACATGGGATGGGTTTGTGCTGTATCTGTGCTGAGTAACTGCATTTGGCATCTCTTTTGTCCCACTTCTAAGTTTAGATGACATTGCTGGTGATGCATAGTGCATCGATGTTTGAGAGCAGCTCTGACTGTTGTTCTGTCTTTTGTTTTTGTTCCAGAGTCCGAGTCCGAGGAAGAGGAAGCAGACTGAGAACCTCAAGCTGAACTACCATGTTGATTTGTATTTTTACATTAACATAGCACCAGATGCAGTAGAGAGATTTGTTACAGAAGTCTGTCTATAATTAGTTTTTTTCCTTTTTTCTATTCCCTACCTCCTCATATCTAGTTCAACTGTAATGTAAGGGCTTTCATATTGCTTTTCTTTTCAACACGTTTTCTGTCTGAATTGAATCTGAATGAAGTACTTGTACACTTCTTCATACTCCTTCAGGAGGCGGTCACAGTGCCACATTAAGCTAAATAAATCGACGACCCCTTTTCCTGTAACAAAAGGGGGACTGTTTGGAAAGATGGTTCCCTTTAAAATTAGCCAGTTTGGAGGCATATTTCACAGCTGTTGTATTAGTCATGGAAGTCTTTCTTTGCCAGAGGTCCATCTGCGTAGCCATGATATCTTGGTCCCCTGAAAGGCAAACGGGTTTTTTTTAACCTCATTTCACATTTCTGCCAATTATGATTCAACTTTGGATTTTATTTTTATTTATTTTTTTAGATCTCCATAATGGGTGATGGAGATGTGCCATTTTCAAACATTGAATGGTGATGGTTTCAAAAGCCCCTTATAATAAACTTCAGTTGTTCTACACATCTTATGTAACAGAACCATGTTAGCCTTTTTTCCTTTACCATACAGTTTGACTTTTTAAAATAAATGGAAATTAATGGTTTTCATTGCTGCTCCGTTTACTTTTACATACGGTCACATCATTGCTGTTATTGTGTGAACATGCTAATGAGAAATATTATGAGCAGTTAGAATAAATTAGCATGACATTTCAGTCGTATACACACACAGCCAGTCATATGCAAAAAGCTCTTGTAGAAATTGAGCTATATCCATCTGTTGTGTCGCAGATCAGCCTGCGTTCCCTCGAAATCTTTTCCACTGGTTGATCTCCTCGAGCCTCACCTAATCAAGTAATCAAGGAAGGCAGCGTGACCTGAGGTGCAAACAACCATCTCATTCAACTCACTTCTATCCCACTTTAAATGGTAATTATGGCTCAGTCAAGCATGCAGAAATGAGGGAGAGATGGTGATTCAAGATGTTATGAAAACGGAGGTCCACGTCGCACATTCATTATGACAAGTCATTTTACAAAGTGCAGGACAAACTCAGAATTTTGAGTGCATGTTTAACCTCCTGTCTGGCGGCTGATGTTCAAGTGTCAGGAAACTAAGTTGTGATTTCCCCAACTGGCCAAAGTTTACTACGCTTGATACTTTTTACATCGGTAGGCCGGGATTAAAAAAGCAAAACCATTATCTCTTTGTCTGGAAAAGATCCTTTCGACATTTCTGCTTATCTTCCACAGTCAAAGTTCAATTGAGCCCCGGCTATTGTTGAGTTATTATGCAGTTACCTTGGTCCTGTGGTGGAAAGTACAGTTACATTACTGAAACATTACTCTGTTACAAGTAAAACTGGTGGTTTTAAAATAATAAGTATTCTTCTTAAACTCTGCTCAGAGTATTAGTTACTGTTTAACCGTTGATGTTAAATGCATTATCAATATGTATTTAATCAATACTCCTGTGCTGTTCTGCTCAGTGGTCGTGGTCTCTCTCCAAACCTGCAATGCATAATTAAGTACAAGTAAAATTACAGACTTTAAAAAAAAAAAAACTTATAAAAGTACTAGTACCCCCTGCAAAAAAAGACAATTACAGTAATCTGAGTAGTTGAAATCAGTTACTTTCACCCCTGCCTCTGCCTCAAGTGCACTGGAGTGTTTATTGTTAGAATCACAATACCGGTATCTGTATTGTCTTTACACAATGACCTTGACGCGTGCAATAGGTAATACAGTCAGCCAAGTCGGTGTGCATGACACAAAGGAATTTACTGTACAGTACAGCAGAGCACAGAGAGCATTATCGATTAATAATCAGTTTCGCTCAGTACCAACAGATGGCAGTAAATCCCTGAGAGATGCTTCCTCCCCCTATTAAAGCCTTCCACAGTTTAAGAGTGGAGCTCAAATAGAAAATGCCATTTTGAAGAAACCAGACTAGAAAGTATTAGACACAGCCAGAACTACAAAGTATCCGACGAGTATTTTCTCTGCCTCTCTGTCCCAGGAGGATTTGTTTGCCTTTTGGTTTTATTTAGTCGCTCTAAAGAACATGAAACAATTTGGGAGAGTGACATGCCGGCAGTGGGAAACACGGCCGCTTTTGAGATTTGTGTGTGTGTGTGTGTGTGTGTGTGTGTGTGTGTGTGTGTGTGTGTGTGAGAGAGAGAGAGAGAGAGAGGGAGCGTGCACATGTGTGTCTGTGTGCGGCGCTGAATGGCAATGATGCCGCCCATCCCCACCCCCTTCCTGTTTGCAAAGCCTTGAGCATTACCATCTTGGTGGGACTGTTATCTGCTTGTTACCAGCGCTGCCTCACTTCACACCACACACAGCGCTCCTCCCTGCGTGTACAGGCGCCGAGCATAGCTGTGTTTTGAGGGAGGCTGTGGTATAATGAGCTGTGCACACTGTGACCTGACACATCTGTTTGTTTTGCTCATTTGCCTTTTTTTTTTTTTTTAGGCGATTACATATGCTGCTGCATATACAGTAGGTTTCCCAAGGCTCACCTGTTTAGTTTGCACAGGTGTGTCTCGAGGCAAGGTGTGACACTGAACATACTGTAAAAGGCAGACTTAACTGTTGTCTCTCAGCGACATGGAGGACAGAGGTGTCTGCATTCCCTTCATTCTGCAGCATTCACAGCAAAAAGTTATGTGGATTTTTGGGGGAATTTTGTAGTTTTTTTATCACTGACATGGGGGGGGGGGGGGGGGAAATGTGAAGAAGAACAGAACCTCGACTTAATTTATTTTTGGAAAATCCTGTCTCAGTTAGACTTCCATGCTTGAAGAGAGAGCAGACCAGCACAATGTGCCAGGGAATGCCAGGGGAGTTGAGGAGAGCAATTATTCTGGATTTCACACTGCGGCTTTGGTCAGTAAACACAACTCAGACTGCAATGCAGAGCTCATCTGAATAATGTCAGAAAACAGAGGGAGACAGAAGAATGACAAGAGGAGAGAGGAGAGCTCATTTCATTTCTCAGGAAAAAAAAAAAAAGAAAGAAAAAAAATACCACAATCTCTCTGACCGTGCTGTGGTTTGCTGAGCACCAATGATGCACAGTTTTTGTTTTGTTTTGGTCAAATTGTAAGTGATACCAGTTTGCCTTGCAATTCAAGCAGCATTGTGTCGCCGGGGCCAGTATTTTCTGCTCAGCTGCTTTTTTTTTTTTTGTATGTGTAGAAGACCACTCTAATGCTGGGCTTAGCACCCAGGTGAAATATGGAAATGAGGATCAACGTGTTGACTCACTAAATGCTGCCAATTTGTCCCCGGATCAACTCTCGCCAAACAACCTAAATCAGTGCAGCCTCCCAACCTCAATGCAGTCATATTATGGACAACTGAGCACCTCTGTGACAGGAAATAGCAGCTAAGCTCTTAAAACCAAGAGGGCTGAAGAGTTTTTGGGTTATGGGCTTGAGAGCCGCTGTTGTCTGTCAGCTGTCCTCGCTCGGCTCAGGCTGGGCTCTGTCCCTGGAGGTAACACCGCCATCCTCCACCGGCTTTGTCTGGTGGAGGCAGCCGGCACATAGCTGCCTTTTTAATGTTGTGGCCTGGAGCTATTATTCTGAAGGTTATTCATCATGTATAACACTCCTGTTACAGAGGCGGATTAATTAAAGATGAGAACTATAGGTGTGAACCTTTTAGACCCTGGCTGCTGCCTGACTGAAAAAACTGCACTGTATGTCAGGCTTAGTCTGTGTTTACTTTAATCTCTCTTTGCTACTGGTCTTTGACATAACGTTATATGGTATAACTATGTAGGAAATGAAGGTAATAATAATAATATTCACCACTAATGAGTTGCTTATTAGCATGCATTACAATCTGTTTGTATTTCATTTCATTTCAACCTCTATTTAAGATCCTCTGCTAAGATAACACAGTAGAATATACGAATCAGCAACCTGTACAGTACGATGGTAGCTTTCCAATCAGGACTTTCCAAATGTCTTAAGTCTTCCACATGCGGGATACGTTTCCCATTCAAATGTGAGAGCTTGCTCATAACTTATTCACTAGTATAGTTTGAAATGAATTAACCCCACTCCATCGACTAGGTCAACTAGTAGTTGCGGAGTATGGTCATGCAGAAGAAGGCATTAATAAGTTCTGTATAATGACTAATAAATAGCCAATATGCTATCAATATGCAAGCTTATAAGCAACTTGGTAATGGCGAGTGTGTACCCTAATATATAGCCTGAAAATAATATACGCAATATTTTAAGTTTATATCGCAATACACAAAACCAAATACCTCAATATTGGTATTGTGACAGTATTGTTGGGATGGCTATTGGTACTTTCACAAAGTATTAACACAATGAAATTTTTTTTCATTAATATTGTGGATATAATGAGTAATAAGTTCAGAAAATGACATCACTTGACTGTAACGCAGCCTTTAAAACCAGGAAAAGACAACACAACAATAGACAACAATACTACCATATCAGAATAACAAAATAATATTGATATACTGCCTAACCCTAAGTGTAATGCTGCTGCTGCTACTACTACTACTACAACTACTAGTAGCTAAATAGTCATAAAATATCCATATCAGTCCATCTAATGTAAAAGCAATATAGTAGTCTTGCAGATAAATAATGTCTTATTTTTTAGACCCATGTAGCTTCACATCTGGTGATTTGGCTGGTAGATAAAATCCCATCAAACCTTTCTGTGTGAGTTAGAATCACATTCTTCGAGTCAAACCGGATGCAGCAACACGTTACCAGCAGATTTAGTGTGGGTAAAGACGGCATTTTGCTGCATCTACAAGGGTGTGTCATGATACACTGCAAAGGCTACTACACCTCCGCTGAGATAGTCCTGACTTTAACACCACTTTTTTATTTGTGCTTCACTTCTCTGTCCCCCCCACTCCCCCGAAAAGCGGTCTGCCGGTGCCTGTAATCTCAGAGACATAAAAGGGGAGCTTTCACTATGATTCTTTTACCACAGACTTTTTATAGGAAATCAACAGCAATCTGAACAGTGAGCGAAGGATCGTTTCAAATGACCAAACTGTGGCTATTGTGCTCCACTGACAGCTCGTGCACATGCCATCCGACACTGAGGGATGAAGGCAGAGATGCTGCAAGAAAATAGGTTGGCTGTCCTTATCCTTAATATGGCCACCCTCATTCTAATATATATCAAACAAGACAGCTAAGCAAACAGTTGAATCATAAAGGTGAGCACAATACGAAATTGGGTGAAAGGTTGTGGAGACGGGGGTGCAGTGATCAGGTGGTCACCACAGCCTCGAATAAGAGCATCTTCACTCCTTAAAAGCCCCTCTGCCAGCTTATGGGGACCACACTGAGTGTGTGTAATGGCCTGGCTGTGAGAGTCCAGGGATTTAACAGCTAGACTTGAGTCAACACTGAGGCTCATCACAAACATCATTACTTTCTCTTGGCTTGTCCTTTTCCCTCTTCAGTGGCCCAGGTCTGATAGCTGTGTACAAACGACTGGGAGCAAAGGGATGGATGGCCTAGTTTGATAAAGAATGATTGACTCAAGGGCTGTTATTTACTGGGTATGTGCTCGTCTGTGGCTCCATATCCACAGAAAAAAAAGCTCTTCAGATGTCTCGAAGAGGAGACCTTATTACCGTCTCACCTGCTGCACCTCTTGTTGCTTATTCAAGAGTCTCCACTAATTATTAATACACGGGGTTGAGTAGTAACGGATCAACCGTACCCCGGGATTATGTAATCAGATGCCAAAAAATGAATAACTTTAAAATGTGGCATTTTTCAAATTACAAACCTTTTTTTCATTAAAAAAAACAGTGCTCTGTGTGTGTAAGGATTTTAGTTCAAAATGTTCAAAAATACACTAAAATAATCAACAGAATGTGAAGAAATATCAGTTTTGATGAAATGTGTTGTGTTGCAGATATTTACTACTGAAGTTAGCACGCTAACAAGCTAGCCCCAGCCAGCCCTTTCTCCTAATATGACTCCCAGTGCGCGTTGCTAGCTGCACGGCTAACTGAGCTAACTAGCTGGCGGCAGCTTCAGTTTAGTAGTGAAAGGCTGCCCCCTGTATGCTTGCGGTATGAATTCAAGAGGTGGCCAAATCTTACACACTGCACCTTTAAAGAGAAAAGAATAATATTTCTGAAACTGAACTTGTTGTGACTGCTTTCATTATTCCTATTTTCAATGTTTGATTTTAAAGTAATCCAAAAGTATTCAGATACGATTGGATTACATTACCTATCACAAAACTTGAAATGTAGATCGTATTACGGAACAGACCACGTTTCAAAGTATTCTGACCCGACTCTGTTCACACATTTAATCATTGTAATCGAGGCTCACGCAGGCCACACTGTGACCGGGTACAGTTGGAGCTGTGACAGAAGTGGGTAAAGGAAGGGGTGGGCACTTTGACAGAGCCCTCGTGGGAACACCAAAGCTACATCACAACACTTTGGCTGTGACAAACCGCACTGATAACTTGCAAATGGAATGAAAGTTTGCATCTCCAGAATGTTTTTAACGAGTCTCCCTGGAGTGTGGCATAATGACTGTGGAACTGGAATGGAGAGAAAGTCAGAGTGTTTCGGTCTGCATGCAGCTCTCAGCTTTCTTTTTGCCCGTTTATGCACCAGCGGCTCTGGGGACTCAGATAGGCAGTGAAAAGACATGAAAAAGCCTCTACAAAACTGTTTGTTTTTGTCAGGAATGGCAAAGTAGGGAGGAGGAATCCACTTAATATTAAATTACTACATTTTTTTTCCCCCCCAGTTACACGGCAAATGTTCAGTCGGACCCAAACATCAAAAACAATTTTCAAGAATGTTATACGCAAAACCTTGTCAAGGAGAGATTGGTAAGGAATGAGAGGAGCTTTCTTTTGAGAGGAGCGTTTTCAAAGTCCTTTGCACGTCAGGTTTGTTTAAAATGACCTTTGTGTCATTTCAGTTGTGTACATTCAACGTTCTGTCGCAACATATTTCAGTACATTTCTTCTCTCAATACAAAATGTAGGAGAATAATGGTCTCCGCAAGGAAGAGAAGCTCACGGCGAAGGAATGACATTGAATCTCACATTACTTGATAATTGCCCCTTTTCAAGACTGCCATTTTCTAAAGTATAAAGGACTTCCTTTTTTATAGAATCAATGCTAGACAGAAGAAAGCTTAAAAAAAGTAGATGTGAATATAGTCTGGGTTGCTATAGAGAATAGCCGACCACTCATACGGATATGATTTCTCTGTTGAGGATGCATTGATATAATAATTTAAAATATGGAACGTGGTTTGATCTAATGAACAGTGGAAGCACAAGTAAAAACTTTTACTCCCTTTGATGAATACATCCACAAACAGGCAGTCACAATAAGCTGATTCTTGAGTATACGGACATGTTGAGAAGACTCAGATCCCTCGTTTGTGTGACAGGATGTCACCAAAACAGTCCAGGTACAAAACCAGGACAGTTGAGGGTTTAGTGAGGGTAAAATTCATCTCTTAAAGAAAATAAACATTATTTTGATCATTTACAGTCCATTTTCATAAGAATTAAATGTAACCTAGGCATTTACATTTAGCAGACGCTTTTGTCCAAAGCGACTTACAGTACTTCGTACATACACTGATGGCGGTGGCTGCCATGCAAGGTGCCAACCAGCACTTCAGGAGCAGTTTGGGATTCAGTATCTCGCCCAAGGACGCTTTGACATGTAGACCTCGGGAATCGAACAAGTGATCTTCCAATAACAAGACAATGGCTCTACCCCTGAGCCACAGACACCCTCCTCTGTCTGTCCGTCTACTATACTATACATACTTACTAAAATATACACAATACATACTACAATATTATACAATATACCACATCGCATGGCTCTACAAGCGAAAAACTTTAAAACGTTATTCGACTAAGCTAGCCACCTTTAGCAGGAGGTTAGCTGCTTTTCTCCTCCACGTGATTAAAATACACTTCTATTTAATTATGTTGAATAACAAACTGATTTTACTGGTGAAATTATCAGGTATTTTTTTCCCTTTTGCTAAGGTTAGTCATGGTTATATTTGGCTCACTAGCTTTCACTTGATCTAGCTAGTGTTAGCTCTAGATGTCAAGTTGACACTGACTGTAAATGTGATGGTGACCCACACATTACCAATCGTACTTTAGTTAAGCTTGAGCTCAGTTTTGTAGTATTTAATATTTATTCACAGTCTTTAGCCTAGAATACTCAAATTTAACCAAATATGCTGGTGTTATATAGCTTATAGGGAGCTATATCAGGCAGAGAGCAAATGGTTTGAACATTACTGTGACTTGATTGTCTAACGCAGACGAATCAGCTCCTTTATTTCTATTTTAGTAAAGTAAGCTCGACTATCCAGACAAACCTAGTCCTGAATTAGCCTACTGACTAAACAAAGGTTCTGGCTCATGATGGTGTCGTATGTCTCCAAAGATGTGTGTGGAGGAACTAAATAAAAAATAAATAAATATGTGAGATCACATAATCAATTAACACCGAAACTTAGCGACTGGATTTTCTGCGATCTTGAACATCCAAGGCTTGATATCAGTTCCGCAGATGGGAGGAATTATCCAGCACTTAAACCTCTGTGGCAGAGTCACACCCTTGTGTAAGTGTTGCCTGAGTTATGTAAGAGTATGAATTGCTGTGAAATCCTGGGGCAAGGATATTATTACGAATCTTTAAAAAAGACACAGAGAGGTGAAGTCACAGCCCTCTCCGTCTTACTGAGGGATGGTTATTGCAGCCTGACTGCGATGGATTCCTTCACACCTCTTTTACACCGTCAGTCTGCTCCAGCCAAGATGGCAACCGTGATGCTTTTTAATCAATACACTGTAAATATTATATAAATGCGTATGGTATAAGATGTTCAAGTTTGGATTTTAGGTTTGACAGACAACTGAAAAATAATCCACGTTCAGGCTTCATTGGCCTGTTTGACAACAGCAAAGGGAAAACATTTTTACAAAGCGCATTTTATTTAAAGGGACACGCTCATAAAACTCGAAAGGAAGGGAAAGACCCAATAAAAGATCCACTCACAACCAGTCTGACACAACAAGCAGCCAAAAACTCAAGCATATACCCTATTCAGTAAGATCCTTGTAATTGAAAAGTAATAGAAAAAGTGAGTCACCCCCTCGAGCCCTCAAGAAGGTTTTCCTTCATCAAGGAGCAAAAAAAAAAACTAAATGCAGCTTCACCAGTCTTTAAAATGGACTCGCGCACATTGAGAATATCAGTGGCATGAACTGAGAATTCTGTAGCTTTTAAGCATATATTGTTGACCAAGGGCATTAAGAGCTTTACACGCTGTTTTAATAGTCCCTGTTAAAGTTTTTTGAGCTGCAGCCGCTTCATAATGTTTCTGAGGCAGACCGCAGTGAAGGCCAGTACAGTCTTCATCACATTCAAAACAGAGTTTGTTCAAAACATTCAGAATGCTGTTATTATGTTTTTTACCCAACATCTTTACTCAGGACCTTAAGAAACAGAGTTAATTCTCATCATTTCATGGCCACACTTGTCCTGAACTGCACCACTTTCATAATCCAAGTATTCTAAAGCTTAAAAAGCTTGGCGGCAGAAAACACATGCTCAAATGAAACCAAAAACCACTTCACTTAGAAGCAGAGTAGTGTATTAAACTGATTGCTGAATCAACTCTATGTTACACACATACTGTACGGAGAGATGTCAATTTTCATCCGTCTTCTACGATCTGGTATAATCAGCTGATTCTCAGGATTGTGTTATTGTCAGATAGTGCACCGAACACAAACAATAAGGACATTTTGTCTTTGTCACTGACGAGATGAAAGAGGCGGAGGCCATCATGACTTATTGATTTCGCCTTTCAAAGCCAGAGATGAAGAGGAATAAACTAGGCACAGAGATATTTTTAAGAGACAAGCCAGATTGTGGGGCTGTGGCTCAATAGCAGGAGCGTGCCCATAATGTCTTGTGCATGCTGTGTGTTTGAGCACATGAGGTTTTGTGCAGCACATAATGTGATTGTAGCATGTTTGCACAGGCATTTTCCTGCATTATACATGATGTACACTATACATCTTATCCATGCGTCATTGCATACCAGTGGGCAACGGGTCAAAAGCATCCCAATTAAGCCAACATCGTGCTGACATCTCGTATGTCTAGTATGTTTTTATAAATAATAAAAGTAATTAATCATGAGGAATACTGCAGCAAAACATACTGTAACATGGAACAATGCTTTCTGTATTTGCAGATTTTAATAGAGTGCTGCAGGGATGATGTATTTTTGTAGGCAAAACCAGAAGTTGGCATCGCAGAAGAACATTTAATGATTTTTGAAGCGTAATTGCAATCGCTGAGGAAAATAAGCTAATGTTAGGCTACAAACTAATGACATCACGGTCGCATGACTAACGTCACAACCACTAAGTGTCTTACAACACTAGACTGTAAAGACAGACTAGTGAGTATTTGAGTCTCTGTGTTCAGCCTGAGGACATTTAATGTCCCAGACAACCTCTGTAGTCTCATTCAGCCAGTTGTTAGTGTCATGGTTTTAGTTGTGGCTTTGTTATTTCCTTTTTTATTTTGAAGTTCTGCCCGCATATGTCATGTTTTGCTTTTCATTTCCTCCCTTTGTGTGGTTTCCCGCCCTTTTTCGGTTTCACAAACCGGGAATGACAAAGGGGAACAAAAGCCAGAAAGACACATGGGGGGCAGAATTTCAAAATAAAACAGGAAATGGCAAAATCACATGACCACATGAGAACGCTATATGAATCAAACGTAAGGTAATTCGTACTGAAATGTTTTATGTTGTGGAACAAAACATGAAAATGTCTTAAGCTTGTGTTAATCACATACCTTATTCAGGTAGTACTCAAGGAGGCTCTTACCATATGTGTGTATGAGGACTCTACTGCAAACAAAATCTTCCTCTGGGTACTAATAAAGTAACTTGAACTTTAACTTGAACTACTGAATACATACAAAACCTTAACAAGCTGTTCAGTATTGAGAACTGAATGTATATGACAACCTTCTACACAACATAAAGTATCTGACACTGTTCTTGAACTGAACCACAGTGCCAACAGGACTCAATAGAGAGTCTTTATTACATTGGCAAATTATTCCCCATTTACACTTTTAACTAAACTCCACTCATTCACTATTCAAAATTGTTTTTAGAAAACAAGGCACTCTGAAGCATTGTTGTTGTCAAACATTGCTAAACCATTGTTGGATTTTAAAAAGAGCCCCCATTGGCCTCTAAAACCTCTAAGATGGCAAAGACAAATCATCTCTGCGGGGCCAAGGCTAAGATAATGATGTGAACATCCACAGTGATGAAGGACAACTTTCTGTAGACAGAAAGTGGTGCCAAGCACGCGCTGCCCGCTCCAGCTGTGTCTGCAGCATAGGAAAATAGATATTGATGACTTGTTACTGCTGTGCATTGTGCAGTGCAAACTCACAGAAGGATATGGTTTTCATGAAACTTTTCAAAGATGAGGAGTGAGGAGGATCCAGCACTCTGTTAGGAGAGTTGTCATCTTCAGAAGACAAATTTTACTGATACTTTTGGCCGAGACAACATCAATTATCCCGCCTGTTGTTATAAGAAGACAGCAAAACAAACTTCAGAGACCCCGTCTGCACCAAAGATTGTTTGGCAGCATGTCTCTGGTAAGATTTTGTTTTTTGTGTCTAATTAGCAGCCTGATCTATGTTATTTACATGGCCTCAAATTTAAAAATGCACTCATCATTCAGCAACACAACATTAACTTACCAGGAACAAACTATTATATAACACTAGCACTACACTATTATCTTTTCCTAGATTGCTGCAAACGTTTAAGGCAAGATGCTTAATTGTAATGTTAATTGCTGCATTCACGCAACACATACCTACCAGATTATGGCACTGATATACGGATGTAAATATGGAAATCAATAGGAGGCGCAGAGATTACAGCGACACAATCTTCTGCATATTGAGTGTCTCGGAAACTTCTCCGAGCTCCACCTTGAGCTCGTTATCCAGTCTCTACCACGCTCTGGGTTTGCGACCAAAACAAAGCAGTGCGGACCAGACTGCTTATTTCAGCCTTACATCTCAGCACTCACTGAGGTAACAGTGACTTGCATGATTAATAACACCTGCAAACCCCCGCTGATGTATTATTGTTCTTCCTGCGCAATTAGGCAGTAAAATATGACTGATTGTATCTCGTGCATAAAAGCATTGATTATATGAAAAACAGTAGTCTAGCTTTATCGCGGTGGATGGTATTATCTTTTTGTTTTTAAAAGTCATTTTTGACAACATGGAGCTTGAAAGTATGTTTTTCCTCAAATTCCTCCTTTATTCACTGGAGCATTTGAGCAAAGCACAGTACACAACCCCTTTTCCCCTATCAGCTGCACCGCAGAGGGCTCGACTCAGCCAAACAAAGATGTCTGAAAATCTTGCATGTCTCTTCATCCATAGGACTGGGGATTTGAATTAGAATAACTGTTGCCGCTTGTACGCTGCATGGGTAAATGTATTGAGAATCAGAATAAGCAGCACGGTTAGTGCCTCAGCGAGCACCCAACAAGCCCTGATTTATCTCTGCTGGCTGATAGGAGACAGTGGGACTAAGTCATCCAGACGGTGTGTATTAAAACAGCAGCACTATAACTCCATAAACCACAAGAAAAGCAACAGTGGAAGTGTAACACACACTCTGACACGGGCACGCAGGGATGCGTTGACGCGCAAGCAGCAACACACTCGACAGCAAAGTCGTTCATTTACAGGATCAGTTTACCAGCGTTTTACCATGGAAAGTTTGCAGTAAAGCGCACATTTGTCAGCTTTATTCTCTTGAATTACACCACAGCGCCACTGTTGTGAATGTGTAATGTTCGGTTGAAACACGCTCTCTGAAAGCCGCTGAAGATTATGGACATTTTTTATTGACATGCTTTCAGAAATGTGAAGTATTTTCTTTGCTTCACATTTGTAAGACTATGAAAGTGCATACTTTGTGTAGCCTGTAGGCACAACATAATATCACTGCCAGTAGGTGATTTGAGAAGAGAAGAGAGGGGATGGCCTATCCCTTGATAGCAAAAAGACCAAACTACATATATTGACACTAGTTTTGAAATATTTTGGGACATTCAGCATAACTTTCTTTTCTGTGACTGATTGAAGAACAATCTGGATTTATGAACAGCGCTGGAGTTGCTGTGGGATGGTCAGGGTGGATGGCGGGTGTACAAGTCCATGGCTGGTCACACCAGCATCCAGGCTTTGCATTCAGTGAATGGTTAGATTTAGGCAACAAAACTTTGGGGATGATTCGGAAAAGATATTTTTGAAGTTTGTGAAACACACACAAAATTTAATTTATGGTATTCACTTTAACCTGATGTGCCAGATGGTTTGTTAGACATACTTATCTGGGAAGTCGTCCCTCGAAACTGCCAGTAGTTCCTCAGAGGATTGGTTCAACACCTGTGTGTTTAGCCGAGCCTATAGCTTGAAGCCTAGAAAGATGGTCACGTGATCTTAAACGTAAACTTCTGTTAAGGTTAGAGAAAGATCCTTAGATCAGTTTACATTTCATTGTACAACCCTGTGTAGGTTTTTTGGATATAATGTTGGCTGCTAAGCTAGAAATACCTCATGAAAATATGTGAAACCACAGCAGAATTCTTTCATTTGAATGTTGTAATGAATAAAAAAAATGAAATCTATTCCATATTCAAGACTGTGTCCAGGGAAAGTAGAGCAATGGGACCATTATAAAGACAGACAATATGAAGGTATAGAAAAGGGTAGCCTTCTTCTTGAGAGCATGGCAGCTGGACAACATGAATAGAACAGGAAATTTCCTGCCTAAGATGAAGAATGAGATGGAAATATAAAAGATGTAGTGCATGGCCTCATCAGCTGGTCTCCATGACTATAAAGGTGAAACTTCCATCTCTTTGAATAAAACATTCTCTTTGCAAAGAGTGTACTTGGACCAGCATCAATGAATACATTAGGCTTGGCCAAAAGTTTTAAAATGTATACACCCTGCAGTCCGCTGTGGGATTCTTATCTGAGGAAAAAAGAAAATGCATTTTTACCCCATGGATGAAATAATTAAGACACCGACTGGAGAGCCGGGGCGAGGAGTCCAGCTGTGACAACAAAGAGAAAAGGCAGGTTTGAGTGAATGCACAAGCTGACCTTGTTGTGTAGCTTGGTGTAAAGTCCTTCATGTGGAATGAGAGTCTTCAGTTTGAATGATAATCTTTGGCATTTGACCTTTAACTGCTGTCCATTTCTGTGGTTCAAGTTTTTTGAGCAAATCTCCTGCTGGAAGAAATACTAGATTTTAAATTGAGATATTGTAGCAGCACAGACAGCTCTTCCAGCCAGACACAGTGATTGGTCTTAATAATCAAAAGATAGTCTACAATAGAAGAGTGAGCATGTACAGATCTTATTGCACAGAGATTTTAAGCACAGGAGATTAGCTTTCTAGTGAGACAAAAAGACTGACATTAATCTTTGGTCTGTACATTGAAGGTGCGATATGTAGGAATTTTAGTTGCAAACATTCAAGTATAACCAAGATTATCAACAGAAGTTATCCACTGAAGTTAGCATGCTAACCAGCTAGCATCAGTCTGTTCTCGTCCAATATTCCTGTGCAAGCTATGTGAACACAAAGCACAGCTAAATAAGCTAACTAGCTAACAGCAGCTACAATTTGCAGCTAAGGTTAGCAGCAGTTAGCGGTTACTCTGGTGATATGCTGGCCCCCGTTTTTTTTTAGTATGCATGAATTAGACAAGTGGCCAATTCTCATATGTTGCACCTTTATAGATCCAATATGTAACATTAAAATATAAAAAAAAAACAACCTTTTTTTAATGTATTTACATGTGGTGGGCAATCAGTCTTCTTGTCACACTCTCTGAAATATAAAAGAAAAAATAAAATCTTCTCCTTATTTATCCTTATTTCTTCCCAAAGGAACAAAATAAATGGGTGCTTTCTGAATAACAAGGTTTTTAAAGCAGGATTTGCAGCACCTGTAATTACATTTCTGAACCGATAGTAAATTTAATGTTAAACAAACTAATGAGTTTAAAGTGTATTAATTACTTTTCTTGAACACTTGGGGCTCTGGTTTGGTATCCAACAATTCCTGAGGGGAAATATCAGGCTTAGCCGGTAGTTGCTATGTTATATTCACTTTTGCTAACTTTGTTCTTCAGAATTTCACTATAAACTCCTACTTCTGGAAAGAAACCTACGGAAGCGTATTGCATTCACTTGAGTAATTTTTTTTTTTGGTTTGTTTTTCGGAGTAATTATTTCTGTTTTTCTGAGTAATTTTTTTTTGGTCTGTTTTTCAGAGTAATTTATTTTTTGGTCTGTTTTTCGGAGTAATTTTTTTTCTGTTTTTCAGAGTAATTTTTTTCTGAGTTTAGAGAGCATTTGAAACAATAGACTAGAGACAAACATGACCGACTTGTTTAATTGAATCAAGTTTTACTTTGGTCTGGGTTTTAGACACTGGGAGATAGTCCTGTCTTTAAATCATATAGATGGTATTACCATTAGTTTGTCAACTTTATACAGGCACCTGAGGATGGTGACAAGTCGCCATTCCGAACGTTCACTTTCATGTTTCGGAATGCCGGCCCTTTTTTGAAAAAAGATCGCCATTCCGAACCTGAAACCCTAACCTTAACCATAACCTGGTCGGAATGGCGGTCCGTCGGAATTGGGGTCGCCCCAACTGAATGAGGACTTTTGCGGTTGTTCAGAAGGAAAGCCCATTCAGATCTGCTAGAAATGTATAGACATATACATAGTACATAGTACATAGTACTCCAGATCAGTTGGACAGATATGGCAGTTTGGAGGTTCTCGCGGGAGTTCGAAGTATCGCGATAATTCAGGGGAAAAAAATTACTCCGAAAAACAGAAAAAAATTACCACGAAAAACAGAAAAAAATTACCACGAAAAACAGAAAATAAATTACTCTGAAAAACAGGAAAAATAATTAGTCAGAAAAACAGAAAAAAGAAACAAACCAAAAAAAAATTACTCAGAAAAACAGACCAAAAAAAAATTACTCAGAAAAACAGACCAAAAAAAAAAAAATTACTCAGAAAAACAGACCAAAAAATAAATTACTCAAGTGAATGCAATACGCTTCCGTAGAAACCTGCCGACGGCCGTGTTAATTCTTAAAATGACTAATGGCTGGATTCCATTAAGCTGTTTAAGTGTTTGTACACTATGGCTCACTCACACACTGAGGGACAATGGAGCGTATATGTTCCTTTTAAATTGTTTTCTCTCCCTACTGTGACAAGTCAAACTATATAATGTATTTTTTTCTTGCAGAGTGATTGCTGGCTGCTTAAAAGCTGAGAGTCACAGTGTAAGGACTTAAGAGCACAGAGGAGTCCCATTGAAGTGTCTTAGTAGGAATAAGAGTAGACCATTAGCTGTGGTCCGAGCCCATAAGCACTACTTACTACTACTTGTTTCTGTTTTCCCTGATATTTCTGGTCTGTCAACGTTGGAGCCAATGGGGAAGTTGGATGGCGCTCCTGTCACTCTGAGGCACCACACAGTGTATTGACAGGGCCGCCATTTTCATCTGACATCCGGTTATATTTCTAGGTAAACAACATATTTAATAGCCTTCTGCTAGCCAACAGCAAACGTCAGCATTCACCGACATCCTAGCTAACATTTCTGTTTGATACACATTACATGATACAATAGTAGAGGCATAAATTATTTCTAAATATCAACATGCATCTTGGACACATTTATTTAAACCTGGAAGCAAAACAGACTGGATGTAATCAAATGGAAGTGGTTGAATGCTAACGTTAGCCAAGGGGTTATCAAATCGGTTGTTTTGCCTTGAAGTGTGGACCAAGTTCCTCCAGATTTTCACTATGCATTGTCTTGTCAGTTGCTGAAAGCTGTAAGATTTATATTTTCACGACTTGCACCTTGGAACACAGCAGCACAATGTGATCCCAGCATTCGAGCAGCCGACCCGAGTGTGGCGTCAGGCGAAAATGGACGCCACGTGAATATGATCTATTTCTTTATTTATTTGAAAGAGGGCACATATATTGCGAATATTTTGAAAAAAAAAATTGATGGAGACCTTAACAGCTTGACCCCATTCCGGGTGTAATGTCACCCTAAAACAATACCAGACCAACAACTAAAACATGTGATTTTAACATGGATTATCAGCGTATGTGTTTGAGACAACTGACAGCGCCTTTTAGGAAGTGGTCACATGTATAAATTGGACTGAGTGATTTCACAGTACTGCAGATTGCTATGCTTTGTTTGATTTATTCCATTAAAATTTCTATTAAGTTGTTGTAATATTTGTCCGTGTCCCTGTAGGTGACAGCATTATGGTTTGATTTGATTATATTTGTAAACCTCTTAGTGCAAAGTTCCCAAATAGTGCGAGCAGCAGGGCATCTCCAAGCCCCCTGCTGCTAAAAGCTCTGGCTTATAAATTTAGGGGTGCTGTCACAAGTCCTGTTTATATTTTTTCCGACTATTGCTCTGTCACTACTTTCAGAACACATTCTGGCTCTCCAGCCAGGAAGCCACAGTTGCACTGTGCAGCCAAACATTTGATTGTTTATAACAGCAGCCAGTGACATCAAGCCCACAAGCTGACCACCATCAAGTTAGCCAATGTTTTTCTCTGAGGTTGGATTTTAAGGGGGGGGGGGGAAATTAAGTATAAAAATAGAGGTGATGAAAATGCCACTGCGCCGTAGATGAAACTCATTCATCTGGAATTATAATGGATGACTACAGCTTTTTAGCTGTTCACTCTGCGCGAGGCGACTACTTTACTTTAATGACCTCAAGTGCTGCGACCGAAAAGAGTTTTTTTAAATCTCAAGGAATAATTACTGCCTCAGTCAAAATAATGAAAACAAAAGAGATTGTTTGATGACATTGTGAAGTGAGAGTGGGATCGTGGGAGTTGTTGTCCTCTTGGTTAAACAACTACCACTGCCAAGGAAAATATGAAGCTCTAGTGGATGTTCAGTCAAGACTCTTTCGCATGCTCAGATTTTAGTTTATTTTTCATGCCAACCTGTCATTCAGTCCTCTCGGTCATGATGACTCATAGTTGCCTGTCATTATCTGGGGCTGTCAACTGATATCAGCTGCTCACATCATCCAGGCACAATAGCACAGTGACGCACTTTCACTGTTAGCCTAATCATCTTGCTGCTGTCGTTTTAAATATGATTGTCTCCTGCCTTTAGTCGATTCATGCTGCTGTTTTGAGTCCACCTTCTCATCACCGTCCAGTCTTTGCAGATTCACCAACTTAACATCACCATGAGTGAAACTGCAGATTTCTCTGTGTTTGAACATTGTTGGAAACATTTATATAACAAAGGTCTAGTCGTTTATAGACATTTTAATGTGGAAATGTTACAAATTATCATTAATTACCATCTCATTCTTAGTATTTAAAGTTGGTGAAACAGTAACAACAATAACTAGAATGGCACTCAGTGTTATGCATGCCTCAAGGCCCAATAGTTCCCTTCAATTCAAGCCCAATCCAATATGAAATAAAACACATTTAGACCGGTAGATACCACCCACCTCAATATGTCTGATTTTTCAGTCCATGGGAAATAAATGAAACACCCTTGAAATGTTAAAAAGAGTAAATATCTGTCCTTTTATCTGGTTCAGCACCAACAGTTAATGGGGTCTATTATGGGCCGAGACCCGTCCTCCATCCAAGTTTCAAGGAAAACTGTCGGGTAGTTTTTGTGGAATCCTGCTGACAAACCAACCGACCAAACAATCTACTAACAAACGGACACGGGCAAATACATAAGTAACAACATTACTACCACTCCTACCACTAATACTAATAATAACTCATGGCAAATTCAAACCACTACTTTTACCTTTAATCCAACTGAAGCCGCCTGCGAGTCAATCTTCATTAAGTATATTGTGAAGGAACAGAGCGATACAACAACAGTGCATCCACAGCTGCTGTATGGAAATCAAAGCGTAATCTAAATTCACTGCAATCCCTCCGTCTTGATTGACAGCAGGCTTGTGAGACCTACTCTGCTACTATAATCCATTGTTTTGAGGACATATAGGAAACTGTCTGGCTTGTCAAATAATTACTTGTAATGATCTTGTGATGTCTGTGTGTATCCACGCATACCTATGTCAAAAACAGCTGTCACTGACAGTTTAAGGTAGTGCTTTGGTTGTCAGGTTCAGTCTTCATCACTTTAATAGCACTCTGAAACGCATGAATAATTGATATATACCTTGCTGCATTTTTTGGGTTTGCAGTCCAGTGGACCCTGCTGTATGTCCAGTTACCTTCAGAATTAAAAGCATCTCTAATGAACCTGAGAATAAACCTTACTGATACCAAAGGGCTGACCAAAAGGGCTTTAAAATGTATAGTTTAATATCGTACGATTCTAAAATACTGCATCGAGAACAAGATTTAAAGATACGGGAAAGGAAAATGTAAAGAAGAGCTGATATACTGTGTCCACTATGCATGCATATATAGCTCAAAGGCACTCTGGAATGAGGTTCTCACCTGCAAATTCCCCCCGGACGTGGAAAAAGGAAAATAGACCATGTATAAACGTTATGAAGCATGGCAGCAGAGTCGTGGTCGTACACTTATTTATAGTCTAGATTTAGATGGACTGAAGCAGCCTGAGGTAAGAGTCTCACAAACATGTATTACAAAGAATATGTTGCCTGTGCAACAATGATAATGGTGTGGGTCCTTTAGAGAATACATTTAAATTAAAGTAGTAAAAAAATATGTGGCATGAAAAATAGTTAAAGGAGACCTATTATGCATTCTGGTTGTTTCCTTTTTCCTTCAGTGTGTTATATATATTTAGGTTCTTGTACATGTAAACTTCTCTAAAAGTTAAAAAAGTCAAAAGTCTGCAACAAGAGAAGCTCCTCTCCCCCACAGAAAGCCTCGTCAGTGGACATCACGCTACATAGCCATGTCACACATTTGCATAATTAATGCCTTGCGGCTAGTTTGGCATTAAAGTATTGATTTAGCATGGCTGCTCTGTTGTTGTAAGTGGGGCTGGGTCAGGCGTGTGTGAGATGACCAATCAGCCAGGGAGGGCCTTAAAGAGACAGTAGCTAAAACAGAGCGTTGCAGACAGAGGGGGAATACAGTGCTGCAGCACCGGACAGTATGAGAAAACATTTTTAGCATTAAAGCATCTAAACCTATTCTAGTAGTAACCCAGAATAAAACTATGAACCTGAAAATCAGCATTATATGTCTTTTTTTTAAAGGAGTGATCACTTTTCTTGGATTTCTGTTTTGAAATGTTCCCGATAAAGCCAGGAACACCAGGAATCAGATTTCTGTTATTCGTCAAACTGCTCATTAAGTTCGCTTAATAATCATAATCAATCATAATTGAAGTTTTACAATCCTCAATGAGGTCTTTCACTGATTTTTCATCCAATAATAATGGAAAACAAACGCAGTAGGAGATTCTTTGGTCTTTTTGACGGCAGCCTTAGATATCGCCCACCAAGCCTCTGTACTGCGTGTCCAGAGTGCTCAATTCAAGCAGCAGGGTTTACATCCTGCGTGTGATACGTCGCCCTGAGATGTAAGGAGCTGTGCAACAGCTCGAATAATGACTGAGCTTTCATTCTTTCTTTAGGTTTTCAAGTAATGACTGGCTTGCTCAGAATAATCACCCGGCTTTGGAAAAAGCTCAATCTTCTATTCTGATGTGCTGCCGTGTGCCTCCGGGGGCCCAACAGCTTGAAGGAGTCTTCTGCGGAGTCGAGTTGAAAGGTTTTATTTTACATGATTTCGAACCTGACTTTCAACCTTCCCACTGTTGGCTGTGCAAGGGGAGAAACACAGCAGCAGTTCATTAATCATATTTCTTGACTGCAGTACCTCGTGAACGATCTAGAGTCCTGATATAAATGATCTTTTTTTTTTTTTTGATCACTTCACACTGAAATAGTAACGCAGTGTTGGAGAACGAACTGGCTTTTCACACCAGTGTAACAAAATGTTCCTATGAGAATGTGCATTGACGGTACAGCACATGGTCTAACAAAGAGTGACATCGTGGACAACAATATAATCTTCTGTACTGCAATGGTGAAAGCTTAAAACCACCTGAATTATGATATATATTTTTTTTTTTTTGTCAACACAAAAAAGAGCAGGTTTTTAATGAATGCGTAGAGCAAGATGTGACAGAAAAAATGTTCACCGAGGCCCCCGAAGGCAACATAGCAGCAGTGGACAAAACGCAGTCACAAAATAGAAAGCACAAGAAGAGAGACAACTTTTTAGAAAACACAAGCATCTCCAAAAAATACAGTACACAAGGCACATTTAAAAAACAAAACAACACGATGTAAAATACATTCACAAAACAGGAAGCAAAACGGTTCTCGTCTGTGATTGGACAGAGCCAGAGTCAATTAAATATTGACACCCATAGATATGCTGACTAGGGTTGGGTACTTTTTTCAGAGAATGGTGCTAAAACAATACCCTTAAAAAATCAAAATGAAACAATCAGACAAATGAATCTAATACAGAAAACGTATTTATTTGTAACACTGTACTCAGGCTACAGCAGCAGTATAATACTGCACCAAGGCGGCCACTGTACATGTGCCTCATGCAGTTTAAGTAAGATATCCGCCACGGCTCCTGCTACGTTGCACAGTGCTGCACAACCTGCAAACATGGAGACAAAAGCAGCCGGCGTTACACCAAAATAAATCTTCCAATTAATTCTCAGTGTTGGGAGTCCACGTCTTACTGCAGAGATAAGGTGCAGCGATGCCCTGCGCCGACTATCTCAAATCTCTCCGTCACATGCTCGCAGACGACTGATCTCTTCTGTTGATATCCCGCAGTATTTCTGGAGAGACTTGGAACGATTTGGAGTGTGTAGTTCTGTGTTGTCATGTAGCTTCAGCAAAAACTCCCCTCACGTTTCACCCCGCATCTGTCGGTGAGCCTCTGCTGTTTCTCTCCAGCTGCCAGAGGTTCATTCACAAATGTGTAATTTCCAATTCCCCACACTGTCAAATCACAAAAACTCATCACCTCATTTAAATGTTCTTCAGTGTTCTTCAGTGTTCAATGATCTTTAAATGTCATGCCTCATTTCTTACTTTCAAATTCAGTCATTCCCCGACGCTGTCTCCATCACCACGCTGATCTTTTCTGTATATTCCCAGCTGGGAGAACCACATTCCTTCCAAACCTCTCTCCACCTACATCAGCCTCTCTTCTCCCGAGGTAGATCCCGAAGCCTGCGCCTGTGAAGAAGCATCTGTTTTCTGTTTTATAAAATTCACAATAAATATAATCCATTCATCTCAGTTTGATCTCTCGAGATTTAATATGCTAACCGGTGTCAAACCCATCCACCACATAATGGTGCCAAAGCACTCGGGTTCACGATGATGATGCACGCTGGAGCTTTTCAAGGCCGAGTTATTTGGATTGCTAATGAAATTACAAATGAGAGGCAACGGGAGTGCCTTCTGCACAAATTAAAATTTACTGACCTGTAAACATCGCGCTCGATTGTGTCCTGTATCAAGAACTGAGATACATTTTTTGACAACCGCGGATTGCGCAGTATCATTACTTTTGATCGTCCTACAAACACTGCCGGTTCATTCACTTGTTTATATCTTCTAAATGTAACTCCGCCAGCTCTCCGGTGACTTTAAGATTGAAATGGATGGATGTTAAGCAGTGAGCGGACAATCTTCCGTAGAGATTTCAATTTACTGCAGTACTCACTTTGCAAAGCTGTCGCCTGCTGGTACATTTGAATGGATTTCCGTGTTAAATAAATACATTTTCCTCAGTGGCATTATTAATGGAAGTCAAAATAACCTCAGAGTACCATTTATTTCACTTTTTGTTCCCATTTTCTGGATATCACAGTAACCAAAGGGTACAACATGTGGACCTACATGAGGCAAAAATAGATGAAATTGAAAAAAGCAAATGACTGTGCAGTTGATTGTCCTCTCATGCACCCCCGTGCGCTTCCTGTATTTTTATCCAGTACTAAACTTATTATAATATCCACACTGGACTTGATGAGTAATTTGAATTATTTGAGCCCATAGTCTGCAATTTTCTAAAGGTTACATGCAGTGCAGATGCATTTGTGTGCAGAATTGTGACAAAGCTGGCATCATTTTAAAGGTTAGAAAATATATAAGTAAGGCATTAACTCCAGGACCCCTAGAAATAAAAGCTTCTCCTCAGAGCGCCTTTTTGCTACTGCAGGGAGCAATTATTTTATTTTTTTTTACCTGAATCATTATAGAGAAAGTAGAGCATGTCTACATACTCTTATAACTAGCTGTGATGAAACATAGGCAGTGGCAGATCGCAAGTCTTTTTATTGCATCCTGCACATGTTAAGGAGATATTATGGAGTGACGGTAATGTGCAATAAATTGATACTTAATGTGAGAAATGAAATGCAATCGGTGGCTGTTTGAGAGCGTATTGATTTATCCCTCATGGTAACTGCTCGGTGACAAATTGTATCACCGACAAATCGTCTCGCTTGACTACACTCAGGCTTCGTCTGTGTACAGTGCATGAGACCTGTTAAGTGCCACTTTTTGAACCAGCTCCCTATTAACGCAATGCTGACGACAGCAAAAAGTCGCGCGAGTACCATTTATAGGAGGGTTGGGAACAGCGAGGCTGTGTGATTAGTCAAGACTAAGAGCCTGAAGTTTAATTAAAGTCATCAGGCAATTAGGAGCCAGCACGATAGTGCTTTACAATGCATTTCTGTCTTGTCCATTACCCAGGCTTAATCAAAGAAGTCCCTTCACTGATGTTATGAGCTATAAATGTTACCACAGTATATGGGTCAGCCACATGGAGACTACAGCTGGAAAAAAAAGCATTTGTGGATTAATTGAAAACACACCATTTATTATTCTATTATAAATCGTACGCATCCTGGAAATATAGGCTGTAAGTAATTAGGTTGTACTGGTGTATGGATTTACCTTGATGAAAAAGGTCACGTTGGATAAACTGGGCCTTGAGAAAATAAAACAGTTTTCTAGAGATATCGTTATTGAAATGATACCAAAATGATGTTGGGATGGCTGTAGTGCGCGTGTTTATTCACTATACGTCAATATCATTGTTCTTCACATTGTTTCCCTGTAAGTGCCTTCTAAACTTTTTAATCACGGTATATTTATTGATGGCTAACTTGTATCCATGGTTGATTGATTGCAGGGGTGTGAAGGATGAGGAACAGCGGTGGGGATTGCAGACACAGTATCCTCATTGATCCGCAATTGCCTGTGTGCCAGACACAGACACGCAGTAATGGAGTGTGAAAGTGGAGAGGATGAAAAGTAACAGATGAGGAAAAATGAACTTGACCAAGTACACGGCCGCCGCGAGACCCCGGGATTCATTGTAATGATGCAGATAGTGTCAATATTTATTACCGTAGCTCCATTAGCAATGACTGTAGCTCATTAATATGTATACAGCGGCGCCGGATGACCTTCACAATCACTGATGTTTTTGTTCCAGTTGGATCAGATTGAATAGGACGGATGAAAAAAAAAAAAACCTTCTTTGCTTACGGGCAAATGCAATTAGTCTTTTAGCATCTGATAAGGTCTCGACATTAAATTCTAACACTGTAACTGGAAAAAAACATGTCTGAGGTTATGTTATTGAGTCGAACCATAGTAAGAGCTCCATCAGCCTTTTTTGTGTTCGGGTTTTTTATTTTGCTTGTTTGTTTTTTTGGCCCTTACTGTTTTTTTAGTCAATCAAGGTAGTTACTGAGTGGCAGCACAATAGACCAGAGATGGAAAAACAAAGCACTTTAAAAAAAAAAAGACAGGATGAAAATGCTCTTTGTTGGTTATAAAATGAATTAAATGCGTTATGTATTACTGGAATTAAAATTTAAGCAATTAAGTACAAAATTGAGAAAAAAGTGTTTCTGGCTGTGACACCATTGTTGCAAAGACAAATCTAAGGTTTGTGTCGCAATATTGTCGGATGTGACGTACACGCTAACTATAAGTAAAACTCAGCAGTGTTAGAACAATGATATATATATTTTCTATGAAGTGGGCGAAATTTTCAGTTGTAAATGAAAGCCACGTTTGAGATGTAACAATAGGTTTAATTAAAACAAAATATAAACATCTGCAAAACATGGAAATGGAAATGTATATAAAATAAATAGCAGGGTGTCGACTTGAACTTTTTTTGCACATAGCACTGCTGCTATAAAAAGTTGAAAGTTTTGCAGCATAGGCCACAAAACTGAAGCTGAAACTGAGTCGAATATAATCAAGTAGGTCCAATGTGTCAGTTGAGAGTATGAGAGGAGAGACGTTTTCTGGCATTGCAGAACTTTTGCAACAAATAAAGCTTTCTGTAAATAAGAAAAGACGGTTGGGGCAGAGCAGCAGGAGGACATCAGACTCAAAACCAGACAACATTCTCTCCATAAAGTTTGATCCAGTCCCACCAAAATCTGTGATTGTTAGAGGTCAATGCGATGTACAGCGATGTGCACCGAGATGCCACCCGCTTGCGCAGGTTACATAGTGCAGAAACAGGCGATGGGAGTGCAGACTGACTGAGACAGAGACAGCATCACAGAATAACAAGACAGTTTATTTTAAGGTTAAACGGTTACATAATGTGGCTTTAATATACTTTTGCATTGAAACTTTCTTTCTTTTCAGCTGACTCAGTGTCTTAGCACTGTGTCCTTGCTTTTCTGCTTCAGCTCTGGATTATTATTTACCAATGATCGGGACATGTAAAATGTACAGCAGTTGCCTGTATGTATCGCATATTTATGGGTTGACCTGATATTAATATTCTATACGTACAGCTTCCCTGGGATTTGTGCAGGCGACATATCTAACTTGGAATATGTTCTATGTAAATTCTTGACAAAACAATGAAATGTGCTACACAGTTGCATTTGTATGTAGCTCACACATCTGATTCGGGTTAAGATCACACACTGCATCCGGCAGAGAATAACAACAACGTACAGAAAAATGCAGCAAAAGTCATCATGACTGTGAACAGATTAGACAATATTAACATTATGCTGTTTGTGCTTTCGTGCATTGTCAGTGATGTCTTTGATTTAGCTTACTTAGTGTCAGTAAGCTAACGCTGAGGCTGCTGTTGCTGCTGGCTATTTGCTCAGTTTTAGTTTTTATATGCTGTGCTTGTTGCTGGCACCGCTTGAGATTCGATTAAAGCATGAATTGTTGCGGTTTTATTGCTGTCAGGCACGGTGCCTACTGTCCAGTGGCGCTGGTTGCTAAGTTCGCTCCATAATGGTGCTGGATTTATGTGTATTCATTTGCATGGTATTGATTGCAAATTACTTTCATGTGGGCCTGGAGGTAAAATTTGTTGGTTGTATATAAAATATTTTTAATGATGTTGAGAGTAAAGAAAAATGAATACTTATATTTATGGGCAGAATAGTCAAGTGTTTGTTTTTTGTTCCCGACCAGCTCATTAGAAAAAACAATAATCCCTTGTGTATTATAATTATCTGGCTCTCATATATTTTACTGCAAACATGTGGATGCAAGTACTGTATGTCAATGCTTGCATTGAAATAGCAAGGTGCCAGTACCTCTATAGCATATACATAGAGTTTGAAGGCATAAATCATCCACAAGAACTATTAATAAGAGCATATATATTAGTAATTTCTGTAATAAACCTGCAGAATTTCTAAGTATAGTAATGAAAACCCCTGCAGGGCTCTATATAGAACATCAGCAGATGGATAACTCTGGATGTCTGAGCAGAAATAGCCCACATATTGTACCTCACACTGCCGCACACTGAGTGCCTCCACTTGTCCAAATTCAGCGTTCAAATCTTTTTCATTGAGTCTCCGTGAGAGCGCCACTTATCTTTATATATGATCAAATGTAACAGCTGTACTTACGCTCATTGTTGATTCAGCTTGCTCTCGGGGAGGTGAGAGGACTCGTGCTTGCTCGCACGATAAATGGTGTTGCATACACAAGCAGCGCTGGTGTCAAACTGTCACATGTTGGGGGTTAATCAGGGCTTTGTTAAAAAGTGCGCAGATGATTTATTTGTGACGGGGGGTTGCAGATTGATGAGATTCATCGCATGTGTCCTTCAAGTTACCAGATGTCAGCGAGAGCAGGGAAACCACGCTAATCCACTCGTGTCTTCTGTCTTCCGAAAGTTCACCATCACAAACTCTGCCCATTTAAATGGAAATGACCTGGAGATGAGCAGTGCAAGCAAATCTGCAGGTGAAGGATTGGATGCACATGAGCCATATTTCCACTGGGATCACCTCTCTACTTATGTGCTGTACTCCGGTCTTTGTCTGATCCTTATTCAGCTGTGGCTGCACAACAAAAAGGGCAGAGTCATCCATGGCACACGGAGATATCTTAAGATGCATAAATAAAACAAAACCCTAGTGGCATTGTTGTCTCGGCCTCAAGACGTGTCGGAGTGCATTCTGAATAGTTCATGCCAGAGGCCTGAGGCCATGAGTCAATCAGCGTCTTGCAGCTCATATGGCGGCAACCAGCTCTGACATGTTAATTAGTGACAACTTTCCCTCCTGGCTGCAGCGCGAGGCAGCTACAGCAAAGGTGAGATACTGCGGGGAAATATGCAGGAAACTTCCTAGAGCTCAGCCCTGTTTTTGATCTGCCGGGGATCGCTGTTATCATTGTTCGGTTTCATTTGCGGAGATGAGAGTGGAGCTCCTCTGACATCTGGAGTGCTGACAGCGTCTTGAAAAGGCACGATTCTGTTTGACTTCCCACTCACATTTCTATCTGGAAACATTTCTTTCATCTTAATGTGTACAGTAGACAGTATATTGTACTTTTCAATGAATAGCTACAACAATCTGAATAAGATCGATGTAGTGTCCAAAACTAAAAAGCATATGAATAATTACGTCTGGGCTGATTATTTAATTATTATCATCTATATTTAGCTTTTTTATGATTGTTTATTACAAATAAATGGCGGCAATACTGCACCAACAATTTCCTGAGCATTACAAACATTTCAATTCAGCTTGTTATCAAACAGTATCAATTTATTATTGATGCCTCTATATGACCTACATAAACAAACAAGACCAAGAATTTCTATATTTTTATTACATTGATTCTTAAAGGGATAGTTCGGGTCTTTCGATGTGGGGTTGTATGAGGCATTTGTGAGAAGCAGAGCATTGTGCTGCTAAATGGCACCGACAGCAAAACGTAATGTAGTCACCTAAAAAAAGATACTTAAAGAAATATATATCTGGTTCTCTATCTATATTTTGAACATTTTTGGCGCTTTACATTGCTGTCAGACAGCTGTTGTTCATCCCAAACAGCGGATATGCGGCGTAATACAGTGCACGGCATATGGTGCGTAGGGATATGGATGCTGTATGGCTGTCTGACAGCAATGTAAAGAGCCAAAAATGTTCAAAATATAGTGTACAGCGAAAAAAAAAAGGTGGCTAAAACACATCTTGTTGTCGGTATCATTTAGCAGTGCAATGCTCTGCTTCTCTGCTGGTGCTACGCACTGCTTCTCCACACAGGGGCAGAGCTGACGGTCGTCTACTGCAGGTAATACACTGAACAGGGATAAGATTCTGACTTCTGTGGGTCATATTATGTAGGGATTCTGCAATAAAATGTCTGAAAATGAACAGACCTGTGTTATGTATTTTGTTGAGCTGTGTGCTTACATTATCCCAACTGTTTCCAATGTTTCTAGGATGTGTTTATGTGTTTCAGGAACTCACAGGAGATTCTGGTACTCCCTCTTCTCTTCCCCTCCTCCTCTCTGTAATGTTACGGTCACAAAGTACATTTGCCCGTCAGCTCCATGGATCACTGCTACAGTCAGGCTGATAAACAGGAGTGAAGATAAATCCACTTTTTAATCCCAAAGGTTTAAAAGTAATCTCTGAGCTCTACTTCACACGCTTCCTGAACAAATGCACGTGCTAGCCAGATCGAGATAGCTACCACACGAGGCGGTGGTGCTCACACTGCTTTTGTCCACAGGGGCCGCCAGAGCCAACACAAAATGAAAGTTCCTTATAGCTGCTTTAAATTAAAAGGAACGGGGATGGTACTGGAGCACAGAAATTGAAGGTGATAACAGCTTTTCTCAGTGAGCAGAATTCATCTGAATGAATGAGCTGCCATGTTTAGACACCTTATCCAGCCCAATGTTATATTTTCTCAGTCTGTGAATTCAAACATGAATTCCTTATGTCTGGACGTGGCTGATTTCTCATCTGGATGAGCGCTCTGTTGCCAGGACTGCGCTGTGCAAACCCTGTATCTGCAGTGGGAGATGATACCGCTCATTTTAATAAAGGCCTCAAGCCATGCACGAACAAAACTGAGGAGCCTCAAACATGCTGACCTTTTATCATGCAGTCATTTTCTGTGCTCTTAAAGGGGGAGCCCTTGAGACCGAACAGAAATTAACTCATAATTAAAGCAAGCCACATATTACTTTGTGCAGTCCCCGTGGCAGTCAATTTTGTCGGCTGCACAGGTAAGTTGATACCCTCAGATGAAGGAGAGTCCATCATTTGCCGATGACTTGATTCAAAAAGAGGGATTATCCTCTCACGGACGCTGAATGAAGGTCAAATATCGCTTGTATTTCTGTTATTACTTTTACAAAGTAATAACTTTCCATTGATTACTCCTGTCAGTTATATCCACGTTGCCATGTCATTATTATGCCAGTAGCCTTGGCACATGAGAAATGATTTTCACTGGAGAGTCACTTCCTGATGGATCTGCTTTGTGGCTTATGAACGCAAATTATGTTCAAGCATGTCAACTATTTCAACCTAATGTCAGCGCTCGGTATTCGCAGGGACCTTGCTTGAGTAATTAAGATGTTAACTCACCAAGGCGCAGACTATTACGTTGAACCGGCACATGATTAGACATTCTCAACCCAAAAAGTCTGTTTGTCTTTGTGCTCCTGCACTGTATGTGTGGACATGTCCATAAACTGTGCAGGCCTCTGCGTCTTCAACGTCCCACTCGCGACCATGAATAGACTTTTCTCCCCACTATGTGGCTCCCTGCTGCTCCAGAAACTGCAGACCAAGGGCATAACTGAATAATGCAGTCAAATGGAGCCAAGCAGATTACTTAGGAACCAAATATGATTGTGAATGCATGATACCGTGTAGGGAAAGATCCGCAAGAGACGTCATTATAAAACACAAAGTCCTTTCCAACTGTGCAACTGTGATTCATACGGCGTTGCGACTGTCATAAATTGAAAGCAATTTGAGCTTGCAAATCGAGGATCAGTCAATCACAGGTACGGTATATTTTAACTTGGAGGTTGAAGAAAGTAGTTTAATTTTAAAGTTGTTGAGATGTGGGGCAGTCATCGCATGGCGAGGTTGTTCCAGAGTATTTTTAAAGGTCTTGCAGTTGATTTGAATTTCATGCAGTATAATCAGATGGTCATAAATAGCGCAAGTAGTCCACGCATTGCATATCAGGAGGTATAACATCAGTTGTATCTGTGCACTAATAAACAAAGACGTGTCCTCATTTTCATTTAGCAAGGAAGAGGGAGGCGAACCAAATTGTGAAGCTGCATTTTGGCGCGTTTTAATTCGTATCGTGGCAAATCAGGCTCCGTTTGAACCGTCATCTTCTGTAAACGTGTGTGTGGTTGCTTAAGGCAGTATCTTTTTCTTTTCCTCAGGCATCCTGCTTTTTATTCAGTAAAGGGAGTCGTCGCCACACGTCTTGAGCACCGAACTTCAGTCACGCTGTATCTAAAGAAAGCAGTGAGATACGGTCGTAATCTCTAGAAATCCTTGGTGAGTGAGCCTTGAGTTTATAATACTTCACAGGTGTTTCCAAGGTCGAGAATGACTACATGCTCAAATGTTGTATTGTTGTCATGGTTACGGCCTTTGAGGGATCCCAGTGTGTTTTTTTGGCCACAAGCGAGCCAATCGTGAAAATGTGTAGTACATGGCAATGCTATGAATTAAATGTCACCATATTATAACTGGTCAAAAATACATTGAATAACATTGATCATCTCATCACAATGCGATGTTCTGCTGGGAAACCTTGGGTTCTGGCATTCACGTGATTGCCACTTGACACGCACCACCCATCCAAACACTGTTATGGGCCAAGTACACCCCCTCATCACAACAACACTACCCGATGGCAGTGGCCCCCCAGCAGGACAATGTGCCCTGACACACCGCAAACACTGTTCAGGAACAGCTCGAGGAACACAATAAAGGGCCCAAGGTGGTGACCACCTCCAAACCCAAGCTTTAATCTGCTGCTATAACAGCCTCTACTTTTAGATAAAATATCATTAAAAAATCAAAGCATTTGCTTTTTTCTTAATCAAAATGATGGGGTCTAACTCACAGAAAGGTATTGAGAGGTCTGTCTGCATGTGTATTTTTCAGATGAAACTATCCCTGAGTGCCTTTTATATATCAGCATTCAACTGCAGTTGCATTGACAATTATAATAATGATAATAATAATCATCATAATAATAATAATAAAATTGGTATGCAGAAAGCGTCGCCATTGTTGCTGTGCTTTGTAACTGATGAGTCATGACTGACAAATCTCACCAAAACCTCCTTGTAATTCGGAGCGTGTGTCAGGTGCAGATTTAAAGTTGACGCGTCACTCAGTTCTGTTTTCGTTTGTTTGCATTTTATTGCATTTGTAGTGATTTAAATGGCAATTACATTTTTTTTAATAATCTGTGAACTCTAGCACATAAAATATTCATTCTTGCACCGTTGCATCTTTTGCAGAAAGAGTAAGTAGTGAAAGAGCACAAGTGTTGTTGTGCCGTGTCGCAGCTCGGCTCCATGTGCTGCACACAATACAAGTGCAAAAGATCAGGACAGAACACAGAAAATTGTCATTTTCACTTGCTGCTTAGAAAATATGTGCCTTGCAGCATTCCCCCAAACAATTCCAGATGGCATAACAGGCGAGTGAGAGGCATATTGCATTCAGAATCATATGCATACCAGCCTTTGACAATCCCTCTGTTCCCGTTTTACTTTGTAAGTCATCTGGATCGCTTGCTCATTTAATTCAGAATAGGTGGCATATGCTGGCACAAAAGCTGCCGTAATATATGCAAAATACCACTGCAACACATTCGTACACTGGCACATTCATGCATTCGACTGCATCATAAGCTCTGACTTCATACGCTGGTCAAAGTTATCGTGAGAGGTTATCTGAGAAATGGAAAGTACAACAATTGCAATTTTATGGAAGGAAGGGGAAAAGATGTTGGCAAGTGTTCGCTGAAAGCTGTGGCGGTGGCACGTCTGAAAAATGGGGATAAAATCGTTGAGTTGTCAGATTGCCACCTGGTATAACATACGAGGGAGGAGATGAGCATGAAATCCTCATAAACCAAAATGCAGCAGTCTATCATCAAAGCGGGATGAGAAGGAAATGTTTCATGCAAGGTCACAGCGAAGCAAGTGTGACATTAAAAACAGCTCAAGACGTTAATTCACTCTAAATGTGCCATTTATATGCCATGGGAAGCTTACCTGACAATATATTCCTTGTAAAGCTTTGAGCAAAGGTCATTTGGAAGTTTCCCGACACCATTAGAAACTTTGAGCGGCGCCACTTTGTTAAAGTGTTGACGGCAGACATCAGACAACACAGCGGGGTGCAGTGTCATTTTTGGGGAAAAAAACCCATTTTAATATTTGATCGGAGACATGATGGAGTCTGATTGCGACACACTGCGCACTGATGGCTTCATTTGTGGAGCTACCTCTTTTATGTCGCAAGAACAGTAAAACGTCTGGGTTTATTGTTATTTATGTGGGCAAGCTCCATTCTGCCTCGCAGACATCCGCTTCTGTAATTTGCTTGTATTTCATAGAGGTTGTGTCGCAAGCGGGCTGCGGAAATTAGACTGAAATTGATGTTTTCACTCATCCTCGGCACGCTGACTCCGCTCGCTCTTCCTCTCGCACTGATAAGGTTTGAGTCCCACCCGAGACTTGTTGATCTGTCATGGCCGACGCACCGGCTGTGTTCAAAGACTTTTTAGCTGTGGGGGCAGTCAGGTGTGAGGGGTTTGGACCCGGGAAGTCTGATGCGTGTGAGAAAGACAAACCTGACCTTGGCCTCGCTGTGTGAGTTGCTTGGCTTGCGCTCCACTGTGAATGCAAATGAAGGGGGGATGAGTGCAGAGCAGAACAAGCTACCTGGACGACAGTGACTGTACGCTGGTAGTCGCTTCTTTAGTATGCAACTCACTCCTGAGCTGTGCTGTAATATCACCCTTGTATTCTAATACAAGGATTTCGGTCCATAAAAGGATGTGGACAAGTGAATCGGGCGGAAAAAAAGGGACAGAGGAGAAACTGAATGAGATGTGATGCAACCTGGGTATCTTTTCTCTCTGGAGACTCTCCGGGGCCTTCAGCTAAATTTTTGCCAATGAGGCCCCAGCATGCAGTGCGAACCATTTATCAACAGCCACACTCCAAGCCCCAGTGCTGATCTGAGATACACTATTCAATACAGACTGCATAATGCTTGAGTTAAAGGGGCAGTTCCAACCAAAATCAAAAATATACATAATCTCCCTTACCTGTAGTGCTTTGTATCCTTCTAGATTGTTTTGGTGTTCAGTGAGTTCCCAGTTTTTGAGATATTGACCAGCTTGATGTCTGCTTTCTCTGAAATACAATGGAAGCAGGTGGGCGCAAAATATTATACTGTATTTAAAAAACTCAACAGCGATGTCTCTTTCCTGAAATAATCACCCGGTTACTCAAGGTAATCCACAGACTCTGTTCCAAGCAGTTTTATGTAGCAGCGATTTTCTTTCTACCAAAGGACGCCACCCTCCACTCATACTTGAGACAAGGCAGACATCTTATAAAGTGATATCTCCAAAACTAGACAGCTCATGCCAGCAAGGCCTACACCAAGGCTCCTCCTCTTCAAGTATTTATCAGTCAAGGACTAGTTTCCTACCTCCTAGAAACATGTGTGTCTGTTAGACTACATTTAGGAACTTCCTGTCTGCTCTTCTGTTGTCTTTTGTTATGCTTTGGTGGAGTCTACTGTTTGGTGCTGTGTGGCAGCATACAGTGGGTCTTCCACTTGACTGAAAACAGATGATGTTTGCAGTTCCCATCAGCTTTTCTTTCAACTCATTGTTTCGGTTTTGCAGCCAGAGTAGTGCGGTGAGTGAAAAACAGGCTCAATGGGTGTCAGACAGATAGAAAACCTTGAAGTCGACACGGTGCAAATATCTACCAATGAAATAAAACCACTGAATGCGACATAACGGCCAGTGAAAAGTATGAATTTAGCTAATTAAAAAAAATTCTGAATGATGAATGGGTAGGATAACATCTCTGAATTGTGTATATATGTATGCAATGAATATAAATACTTTAACATACAAAAGTTTCAAGGAAATTAGAATAATCCTTGGGAAAAAAACATGTATAGCTATATTTAACAAGATCTGTGGCGCCCAGCTTTTTATGCAGGACCAGATAAATTCTAGATGTGATAGAGCTGCATTAATACTACACAGCACACCACACTTCCAGTTCTTCATTTGATTACTGTAACCATTCAGTAACAAATACAGTATTTAAATGAATACATGTGTATACAAGTGTTTCTTGAATATCCAGGGCAAGTTTCAACCCAATCCAGCGTAGAAATGAACGATTGGTGAGGCTGAGAATACACAGAAACAGTCACAGAAATGCTGAAATGTAGCTCTGAGTGTCAGAGTTCTGCATTAACACGTCTAAAAATGCTGTGACTTTTGTTTTGGTTTATACTAACGTTATCCTCAAATGCTGAAACAAAGAGAAACCCACAAGTTAACTCAAGGTAACGTTTTTTCTTCAGGGAGGACAGGGAGGTCGGCAAACAAGAGGAAACTTAACACCAATAAAACTTTAAACATGAACTTATCTGTTAACTTTTGTACCTGAGTCACACCAGATAGGTTTTTATCAGCAGTGCTGCTTGTTTCAACAGTGAAGCGAGTTTGATGGCAGGAACATCACTGTTTATGTGAGTTACTCGTGCAGATTATTGTACACTGGCCGTAAGCCGTAAGTTCTACTGAGCAACGGCACACACCGAGCTTTTGTGAATCCAACGCTCCCTACAGACTCCGGTTCCCTCTCTTCCTTGTCCCATCTCCTCTCTGTCAAGTCTTCACGAAGTAAAGTACATTTCCCCTTCAGCTCCAGCCGCCAGTCAACATTACAGAGTTCACCTCCACACAAAGCTGCTGCAGTCAGGTTGATGAACAGGAGCAGCTGATCAACAGCTTGCCCCCTGAACCAATGATCCACACACAACACTCGTCAAATGTCCCAGTTTCCTCCCTAACAACTTGTTGTAATAAGTACATGGAAGTCTGAAGGCCACAAGTCTATTTTTCTCTGCTTTTTCTTCTTTTGTGAAGACGCGGTGTAACGCCAGGTCTACGCCGGCGGCATAACGGGAGAAGCATCGGCAGCTTCAGTGCCTCATCTGTGTCTACACAGGGTAAACAGAAGGAAAAAAAGACAGGATGTGGAATAAATAGGCTTTTGGTTGCGTTTACTGATACGTGACATCGCCTGCAGAGGTAGCTTGATTCATTAAATAAAAAGTTCTGTCATTCGCCAGTGAGACAGATGACTGAAAAACACAATTGCATCCTGTGTAGACATGCCCTTAGACTTTTTGTGGTTGAATACACCGCTTCCTCTTTTTTTACTGAATGTAAACATATTGAATGGATGTTTTTGACCCGAGACCACAGCTTTTCTACATCTGTAAGAGTCACACCACTGGATATTTTTAAGGAGACCTCGGGACAGCTCCAGCTGTGTTTGTGGCAGACAAAACAGGTATTTTAAGCCAAATAATAACCTTTTCTGAACCCTAACAGAGTTGTTTTTGTGCCCAAACCTAACCAGACAGCGTTATCACAACATGAAACAGAGAACTGAACCTAAAGAAAAGTCGAGTTGGAACTATAAATGAAGAGACTGCTGTCATATGTTTGCAGAGGAATGCTTTTACAATATTATTATAATTATTATTATTATTCTTTTTAAGGCCACAAAAGGTTAAAACCGTGAACCTGGATCATTTTATATGTTTGACCAATACTGTCATTTTGCGGGATGAATGCAGGATGCACATAAATATCGGCTCATATGAGAAGCTGTTACTAAGGAGCAAAAACTGGTCATGTAAATAGATTAATTTCCATTTATCTGTATGCCTAACACAGTAAAAACAGTAAAAAATTAGTGTCTAAACATAATTTAATGACTCTTCACACCCACAGCAAGAAGCCCTGAGAGGCAAGTGAGGAAAAATTAGTCAATATTAATTACTTAGTGTCACATGTGAAAAGAAATAAAGAAATCTCTTGAATATATCATTACTTTCCACATGTTTTGACAAATGAAATTAACGAAGTTAGAAAGAATATCCTGGCAAAACCCTTTTTTTCAACAGTTCTCAAGTCATCAACACGGGAGAGAAAACAGTTTGGTTCACACTTAGAAAATGGGTCATCAGATTGTTTTATTCCCGACTTGCCCCTCAGGGCTACCGTACAAAAGGTGCCTTCTGTTAAACTGGCTGATTAGACCGCTGCTCAGGTTGAAGGTGGGTGGAGCCATGATGAGACTTACGTGAGATCACTGGACTCTGTACACTAGGTTAAAGATAAAGATGTTATTCGTCCCTCTCAAACAGGTGCAGTAAAGCTGGCATGAGAGTCAAGATCCCAATCAAGCATTACTCTTTACAAGGTCTAAACAGCCAAGAAAGTTAAATCACCTGTCTGCACAGCCTTTCAAACACAGTTCTATGTAAGCTGAGCCCATTTTTAACTTCTTGAAGTAAACAACCTGACCTGCTTGCTGCTAATTCCCATTTTTTTCTCCTTTGTTTTCTGTTTATAGCTGAGGGAATTTGCTGGCGGGTTGCATGCTGTCATGCTGTGTCACTTTTCTAGAGGGACCGCGGAGCCCTGAGCACCTTGTGTATTCTCTTTATAGGGCCGACCAGACATTCGTGTCCTCGGAGGACTACTTCCCTCTCAGTTTTAAGCTATTCATCACAATTGTGTTCTGAGTTTATTCATGTGCGTTTCCTGTGAGCACCTGTGAGGCTTTTAAATTTGACAACTGTGGGCAGATTAAAGCCTCCTTTTTTTTCATTTTTTCACAGGATGTGATTAGAATAAGCTTTAGACTATTTCTTTAGCTTTAAGTGGTTATCGGAAGTGCGGTTAAGGCTGCGAATGTGGAAAAATTTGAAAGTTTCTGACTCACTTTGTCAACATGGGAGAGGAGAAAAGGAGGAACACTGGTGAGATACTAAAACCGTATTAAAAGATTATCTTACAATGGGAGCGAATTTGCATGGAAACAAACCGGTTGCAAAGTATTGATTATAATGTGGAATTAAGTTGGATTAGCGGCAGGCTTTAGAGTTATACTTGCACATTAAAGGCACGCCCCTAGTCTTTGGAGACTAGATGTGGCATTTATTTTTCACTACAAAAACATAAGTGTCCTGAATCCAAAGTGTAACAACGAGCAAACGGATGACATTTCTGCACGTATAATAGAGTTCCCCGGAGCTTTACATTCAAAGCTGAAGTGAAGACGTGGTGATGATCACCAGGGGAAAAGAGGTCTTGTTCGTTTTAGCACGAACGCACCACCAAACAATGCAGCAGGACGGAGACTCGCTGGAGTTTTTAAGAGTTTGCAGGCCGTGCTGCTGTGCTGCTTTATCAGTCAGTGAAGGTCCTTATTGGTCAGTCTGATGATGATTCAGGAGAATAAAGTTGAAATGATGTGGGATCTCAGAGGGCACACCCAGCCTTCTATAAAGAGCCCAATTCATCTCACGTTTATGTACCATTACGGTTGAAATTTTACATGAACGTTGGCGTGACACTAGAGGAGCTCTGAATTCAACTCCGTACAGGTGCTTCTGACGACACCGCAGCAATTTTCATATGTTTTTATAGAAACCAGAAAGCACCGACTGCAGGGACATTTGAATGCATCGCTCTCACTGTCAGTTTGCAGGACAGGAGAAATATTTTACAGCTGACCGCTTCCGGTAAATGTTTGTGTGTTTGTGTTCATCAACCGATGCTCATTACCCTTGTTCAGGCTGTGAAATTGCAGTTATCTGTCTGCTCAACACAAGAGACATAACATAGTACACGTGGTATATCAATAAGTAGTAAAAGCTGTAATTAATATTGATTGTTCTCGCACGATTGTGTCATGAATCTTGTTTTGAGCTCAGGGTGTGCCGTGGTATGGTTGGAAAAAACCTAAACGTGAGTTATAAGTAAAATTACAATATTGTAAAACTCACAGATAGTAAAGAGTATGGATGTAATCTGTGTCTGAACCAAACATGTAACACAAGTCATTTGGTCCCAAGTAATATATAAATATCCCCAGGTGTTATTATCTTTTATTAAGATTTGTTATTAATATCCAGCGGCATGACTTGATCTGCGGTTGTCTCTTTGGCAGCATTGTTAGCTATAATAATGCCTTGACCTTCCCCTCCACCGCCTGGTGTGAAAGTCAGCTAATAAGCATTTAATGTGAGTGTGATATACCATGAGATATGCTGTAAATGTTAACCCTAGACGTATCTGTGGTTTGCAGAAATGTTAACTGATAACATTATATCCGGACGACTGGGCTGAACATTATAACCCCTTATTTATTTCTTCATTTCTTCAAAATCAAAAGAACATCCCCTCCACATCACTTTTAAACAGAGAAGAGCTGACAGCTAGAGAGTCATCAAATCACAAATCTTTAACTGACAAGTCCAAGTCAAGTCTTGAGTTATGTGTTTTCTGTCGAAACAGTCGTTCGAGTCGACTCAAGCCGAAGCCGACCCAATCTCTGCTCTGTGCTTAGAGCACATGGTCCATTGATTCTGGTTGATTCCACTTCACCTGTAAAAGCAAGAAGAGGTGAGAGCATTTACTGCTTTTTCCAAGTACTGGTATTATGATTTTATGATTTAAGATTTAAAGTGATTTATTTTTGACTGTACCCAAAAACACAGTCAGGGAAGGAAAAGACCTTCGTTGAGAGGTCGTGGATTTGAGTGCACTCATCAAGACAACAAACACTGTCATACCTGAATATAGAGTCAAATATAAAGAATGTAAAAACTTGTACGTGCACATTCTTTACAAAATAAAGCAGTGACGAGAAAGACGTATTCTAGTTTCTACCTAAAAATGCCTTTGACCTTCAGCCTTTTACCTGAATTTCCCGCAGGCTTCAAGTAGACAAAGCAGTTACCACAGAGAGGAATGTGAGTGAAATAATGTAAAAAGGAGTTCACATAATTTTGCAATAATGACAAGATGACATATTGCAGTTAATTCAGTGTAGTGAGGCTGCAAAATTAAAAAGATAGATCATTTGAAGAATTTACATTTTTTTTTACAGATCATGAACAAACCTTTAATAAAGCAGTTCATGGCATGTGAAGGCAATACTGGACATTTGGGTTCACAGTACAATGAAAGATACATCACAGACCCTCTGCAGGAGCTGGTGAGTATGGGTGCAGTGGCTTTTTTTTAAATGGCTGCTTATCTAGAAAACTTTCAGATAGGGAAAATCTAATATACAGTAAAATATAAAAACATGCAGGTACTCGATACAAGGCACAGGCAGACGCTTTTGAATTACTTGAGAGCGATATTAGTTTTGGACAAGGATGTGATTCATAGGCTGCGCCACCCCGGTGGTACCTAACTCGGAAAAGTATTTTACTTTTTAAGCACTTTTGCCAAGAAATCTGTCCAGCAGATAGAAGCAGTTATATGTTGAAAGTGTAGTCATTATATGCCATTTAAATACAGGTTTTAATCTACAAAACCTCGCCTTATCTGGGCTGCCTCAGCAATACACTTTAGGAAAATGGACGGTAAAAGTCAAAAAGTTTCAGCTTCGGGAAATTAATTCAACTTGCTCAAAACTTCCAAAATTTTAAACGCTTGTGTTTAATTAGCGTGATGAGCAACTTGCCGACAGGAGAGCGATGAGGGACGAGGGCCAATGGTGAGCTGCCACCCAACGTATCATGTGCTAACGTTTCCTGGCAGAAATACTTTTTTATTAATTCATTTTAATTTGTGTATTTCTTCTTAAATACAGAGCAAGGAGTGGCATAGCTTGATGAAATGACTTTAATCCACTTTCACATCCACACTTCAGGTCACAAAGAAGCGGCGTGTGAGTGTTATTTATTTCTCAAGGTCTGTGTCATAACCACTTTTAGTGATTTGAGACTGAATAACTTACTCTGTCAGAGGGGGCAAACGCTGACTGTGATAAACACAAACATCTCTGCTTTCACTGTCAGTGTAAATACATTCACTTCTCCTCTGCCACTGTATTAACGTTGGCAGCGCTTGAGAACGCAACACATAAATCAGCCCCGGGATTTGTCTATTTTTAAGGGCGACAAGCAGCGACCTGAAACTCTTAAAACCTTCGTCAGGCAGGTCGTCCGCGACAGTCACTGAATCACTGTCTGAACATATAGAAACGTCAAGTCATCCAAGAAACCTACTGGCCTGACAGCTGTTCTTTAGCTGCAGTCAGAACAGCATTGAGTTCACCACTGCTCAATGTTGCAGCAAGACCGGGCAGACAAACATATGATCAACTCTTAAATTTGCAATTTGCATAAAGGTCCAGTGTGCAGGATTTAATGGCATCTAACAGTGAGGTTGCAGAGTGCATTCAACTGAATATCTTCAACCTCACCCTCCCCTACAGTGGCGACTACATACGCAATCTAATTTCTCTAATTTCCTGTCTCCTCTCTCCTCCGTCCTCCTGCCCGTGACCCGGAAACCTATCTCAGCGCGCCATATTGAAGGATTCCTAAAATCCTCCTCGAGGAGGGAGGTGCGAGACGGAAGAGGCCTGCCGGAGGTGTATCCTTTCCGGCACCCGTGACATGCAAAGGGTTTGATGCACAGCTGGAAAATACAAACCATAATAGGAGTGGAGCTCTACAAATGTCCCTCTGTGTTCACCAGTCGAATCGGTAAGTTGGTAAGTATCGCAAATGTGCGATAAAACTTTCTGTCCTTCACTGTTTGTGTAGCGTCTCCTAAGGTGTTCTAATGCATTCCTTCATGACATTTCACCTTTATATTATTTATAATCACATCTTTACGTTGTGAAGTGAATTGAAGGTCCATATATAAGTTGTCATGGACACAGCTGATAGGGATAATAACACAAAGGAAACACTGGACGGACGATGCAGCTGCGCCACACGTCGAATTTAATTGATGTTGCTTTAAAAGACGGCTCTGAAGCATGGACGTCTCATTATGTTAAATGCCTGTTGCCTCGACTCCTCTCTCCTTGCGTCTCTTCCACACCTCCTACGCTCGCATCTTATGTAGGAGGGACTCAGACGCGAGAGGAGGCGAAGAAAAAAGAGCAGAGGATGTACAAACTGAGAAATGACTAGAGGGGCCTTTCTAGAGTCAGTGTTTAGTTTGTCCATTCTGGGCTTCCGTAGAAACATGGCAGACTCAAAAAGAAGGTTCATTCTAAGGTAACAAAACCCAAAAAAAATTCATATATTCAGGTGATTAAACAATAAAAAAACATTATTTTGATTATTCAATTACTGCCTTTAAATCCTCCACACTAGGTCATTGTTGTTATTCCAGTCACTGTAACTATGACAGCACATAATTGCACTATAGCCTCTTTTCAGTGTCAAAGTTTTCCTCATGTGCTGAGGCAGTGTCTTGCACGGTCTGATCAATGAAAATGTCTATTTCAGGGCAGAGGCAATAAAAAGAACTAGGTCCCGTCTATGAAAAAATCCATTCAAATGACTGTGGTTTGTTTTGGAAAATGTCAATAAGGTAAAATACTGTACGGATGATTTGTAGAAAATGAGCATAAATGGGTTGACAAAAGACTATTCACAGACACTTTTACAGAAAAAATAAATAACTGCATTCCATTAAAGCGATTCACTTTCAGAGATCTGAGCTTGTTCATGCCGTGTGAAAGGTCTATTAGGTTTCGTGTCTGCAGACTGAAAGGATCATCACTGGGGAATGTTTTTTTTGGCGTTGCTTAAAATATCTCGGATCAAACTGCTATGTTCATAAAATGATTTGCTTGATGTTTTGAGTTACAGAAGTTCACGTTACTCTCTATATGTGCGATGAGACGCGATTTCCGACTCTTAGGATTTTAAAACGAGAATTAAAAAAAAATAAAAAATCCCAACAAAGGATTTTAAGAAAGACATCTCAAGACTTGATCTGAGTCTCTGCTCTCACTTCGCTAGTAACTCTGCCATCAAGGACAGTTAGACACTTGTAGAAAAAGCTTTGAAACATTGAAAATGAAAGTGTATGGTTGTGATTCAGTACAGTAAGGAATGTCAGTGAACCGTTGACTGATAAATGAATGGATGATTTATTTTCTGTTATCTACAGTGGATTTTTGTTAAAGAACAGGCTTTACCTTCAGTTTATTAAATTCCTGCTGCAACACAGGTATGTTTGATTGACCTCCAGCCTCCAGTTTGTGGATTGCTGAACCGCCATTACAAAAAGGTTGTGCACTGTTTTTACCTTTTGCCAGCGTATGATGGATTCGGCACATTTCCGTGGCTCATTAATCTTCTGCATCACGGCCTCCTTTTCGAGTTTTTTCTTATCAAAGTGATGTTTCATGTTCTATTCTTGAACTGCGCTCTGATGGATTCTGATGAATACACATTCTGATGATTTACACAATAACGCAAAACTATCAGGCGTCCTTGCCGATGCACGCAAAGTCCTGCCATTGTGTTTCGGCTGCATTAAGATATCCATCATGTTTCTTTCTGACCTGCACTGCGCAAAAAAAATTCTATGTATGTAAGAAAAGTTGGCAGAGGTTAAGTTAAGTGCTTGTCTGTGGCGCTGCTGGGGCATTATGCAACTTTAAATGGAATTTAAGTTAAATAAGTGCGAAACCTGCAGGATTATGTTCAGTTCAGAGTTCAGTCAAAATCCCACAATGAACGAATTCATCTGTGGATCCCAGCAGTGCCGTTAAAGCATCGTGCGCGCTGCATAAAAAAATGCTGCACTCTGATTCATTTCAATGAGACCTCTGTGTCGATGCCCTTTGCATATTTTAATTCATTTTCATGCGCACTCACACACACTGTACCTGCTTTACAATACCAAGCAAGTATGTTCAACATTTTTTATGTAATTTCCAACATACTGATTTGGCTTTGCCTTAAAGAGATACCAGAGTATTTGACAAAAATGAAGTGAATTCATTTAGGTTTCACTTGTTATTAGTGCGAAACATTATTAATACAATGGTAGCCACTGGTGATCCCTTTCTTCACCTTTTGCTGCACACCATTCACACATCCTGTCCTTCAGAGATGATAAAAGATTGGAAAATACTTGTGAAGGAGAAATTTTAAGGCACCAAAATCTGAATCTTCCATCAAGGTAAATGGACTATTGAGAATGGTTTGCTTTCTTCTGACAGTGAGTTTAAATAGTTTTGCCATACAGACAATTAAAAAGTGCTCACCCAGTGCTGGAATCAAGGGGAAGCTATCAGATACTCATCTTCCTCTTAACAGACACGGAACAAGAGGGAATTAACTACTCAAAAAGCTGAATATTGATTAAGGAATGTGATTTCACGGAACAATTGTGAAGCAAACGATTTAAATTGATGTTGATTTGTCAATTTTCAAAATAAAACCCTTCTTTTGCCTGCCTGATGGCCTGAAAAGCAGGCTAATAAGATCTGTCGGACCACAGAAAACCAAAACAACAAGCTAAGGGTGGTAAATTGCTATACTCTATAATGTTAATCTCTGGCTTCATCAATTCAAGCAACAACTTTACACAGTACAAATAAAAACTTCCATCTCCGGCGCTGTCCGGGACGGCAGCCTGCTACAGCTGCTCTTTGTTGTCTTGTATTAAAACTGGGCCCAGTGTGCGATCCTGACCTGGGGAACCTACTGGTTGTTGCTGGTTGTACTGTAAATGTTTTGGAGCAATTGCAAATATGAAAATGTTGTTTTGTACAGCTTTAATTATTGACTTGTGAGAAGTGAAGAGACGGGAGGTTCTGCAGTCAGAACAGTCGGTGTAAAAGTATGAGTATTTAAAAGTGTTAACAGTTTCTGTGCAATGTAGCTGCAGTCTACAGTTGTAGGTAGATAGGATGAAAACAGTATGCAGTTACAGTAAAATTCAAGTTCATCATTAGTGGCAAAGAGGATGGCTAACAGTGTTTACAGGGCAATTACAGTGCACATTATAGAAACTACACTCTTCATACTCAACCGTGACAAAACTTTTGAAAAAGTTTGACTGTTGACAGACTTGCTTTGTTTTGATTACAGTAGACACAAGGCGTGCTATCATCACCTGTTCATACACAGAGGCAAAGCCCTTAATGAAGCCTGAGCAGAGCAGACGGCTCAAGCGTCAACACTTAAATAACTTTTCAAAGTAATTATTCTGCCCTAATTAGGTGGGAACCTGCGTTCCACGTGTAGAAACAATCCGAGGTGAGAATTAATAATCTGTTGTTATGCATTGCACTTCTAAAAAGAATTCAATTTTTTCCAGATAAACATCCGGTAATATAATTAGCAAAGGGAATAGTTTGAAATCCACTTTTCAAAGTGAAACGATGTTGGCAGCTGATACAGGCGTACAGGGCAGCAGGGTGAGATAAGCAGGCCAGAGACGACTGGTGATAAACATGGTTCTTACCTCTCAGTGCCATTGGATTTTAGGTAGCACTTTTTTTTTTATGTAGTAAACGCTGCCCAACTGTTGGTATACAAATGAGTAGAAACAGTGGTCAAAGTTATGTAAAAACACAGTAAAACGGATACCACAGCAGAGCTCATTGGAAAAAGGTAATTCAAGGTAATTCAAAAGGTTTTTTGGCCGAGACACAGGCAACCTGAGGTGATGCAAAAGTCTGCCTTTGTCGCCGCTAATTCTTTGATGTCTGTTTACCTCTTGCTAGTTATCTTGTGTGGCCTGCCCACTTCCTGGTCCCCGCGGTGGAGAGGACGTCATGTGGCTCGGGCACCATTTGGCGATGCCTCGGCCTGCTCAGTCGTCTCCTGGATCCACACACTTTACATATATTATAATTTGTATCAGATATTCTGTCAATGCAACTTGTAAACTGTGATTTTGTTGTTCTTTTCTGTACATGCGACATCTATAGCAAGCCTCAGTGGCTCTTCCTGAGGTTTCTTCTCAAATCGAGGGTCTAAGGACAGGGGATGTTGTTCACTGTACATATTGTTAAGCCCATTGAGGCAATGTGATTGTGATTTTGGGCTATATAAATAAAATTGATTTGATTTTGATTTGTTTGGTGTGTCTGGGCCCTAAGCATGAAACCAATGGATCATTTTCAGGAGAGTCGGGACATGTTAGTGGCAACAAAACTGGATGTTGGGTCTGTTTCCAGCTGTCTTCATCGCGACTAAACCAGGTAAGCCAAAACATGATTGTTTCCTAGCGTTGTCACAACATAGAACTGAAGCTGAGGGAGTGATCATTTGCAACATGAAGAAAGGTAGTTTCTCATGTCCATGGTTTGCAGAAATGTACATTGCCACATTTATTCTGGCCATTGGATTGACCAGGTTTTCTTTTTTTTTGTTATTTCTTTAATTCCACAACTAAGAATAATTTTAGTTACAATTTCATTTAGATTAAAATCGAATGAAAAATCCAACCTAGATAAACTAGCAACAAAAAAGTCGACCACCTGAACACACATGGAGACATTCAAAAGAAAAACCCTTCATGGATGAAAAATGTGTTTAAAGAGCATTCACCAAATCAGTGAGCCGAGGCTCTGCTGCCTCTACATTTTATTAACCTCTCAGAGCAGTTGGGAGACGGGTGGCCATACATGAAATTGAATAATTAGGCTTAAGAACTGAAGAAATTAATGCCGCCCCTCGATAGGGAAACATCACCTCTTGAGTATTTATCAAACATCTCATCTGCATTCTTTATTATCTGCTCGAAGTCGTTGAGGCAACACAAACAATCACAGCAGGCAATTAGATCCTGTTGGACAAACGACCGAAGGACTCGCTGGTTTGACGGAATAATATCTATAATAACGGCGTTGGGGAGTAATATGCTTTCCTGTCTTTGCCTTTATTCGTGACAGCTGTAGTCAATGCCTGTCTGCCCTGAATTAAATACTGGATATCATTAGTTTTTCGGGGTTTTTTTATGTGGTACGAGAGCAGAATAGAAAATGATGTCATTTCAACATGTCAAGTAGTTGCTGAAGCAGTAAGAAGTATCGGCTTCATGCTTCAGCAGAACTTGAATAATATCTGTAACCTCTCTTATACACCTGGGCAGCTTTGGAACATCAGACGTTGCCTAGCGACAATGTGTTCAGCGCTCACGCAAAGAAACCTCCCGTCATCATTTCAGGAAGGTTTGGACTCGCATTTCTTAATCTGTATTATTCACCATGTTAAATTTAGGCTAAGTAAGTGAGTGCAGCACACATGTGGTTTCACACCGTGCACACTCAAACTCCCCCACCGAGAAGAGCCACATGAACACGTTTACCAGTGGTAACCTTAAAATGCTTTTGCACTCCTGAAACAGTCAGACATGTAGCCTGAAATGCTGTGTTGTTATTAGCTTCTCTCTTCCATCATATGTGGTGCCGTCCAACCAAGACCCATTAAGGTGTGCTGCAGGTAGGTTGGTCAAGTTATAAGGATATTTAACATCATACGGGCCTCCATTTCATTAACAGTCACGTCTCTGGTTCGAGACAATCTGTTCATATGTGGCATATGGCATGCATCGCCTACAGAGGTATGGGGGTGGACAAGGGCAAAGAAAACCCATGCAAATAGACAAAACACAAGCAAATTAAGAAAAAAATCATCAATTCGACAACACACTAACAGCAAAGACACACGACGACAAAATTAGAAGCATTGGGCCACATAGCAGGCTGCAATATTTGACGTGTTGGGAGTTAAAACAGGCTGATGATGTTTTCAACCACTGGTTTTATTGTGTCTTTTACAAGATTGGATATTCAAGCAATTGCAGTGGGATTATGCAAACTGTGAAATTTCCTTTGCCTGGATGAAAGACCTTGGCGGGCCACTGTTCTGGCAGCACTACACCTATTGTTAGCTAACTACATGATGTGGAACAGGACAGGGAAATTGTTCTGAGCTCTTATTCAGTCGAAGCGACTCGCTCACCAGACGCTGCTCAGCAGGAGAAGCAGCTCCTGCCTGTAGACACTGGAGGGTGGGGAAGCAGGTAGGAAATATTTCATGCCACACACATGCACTTACCAGCTTTGTAGCATGTTATAGTCTCGAGATGATGTTGAGACAAAGAGAGAAGGAAAGAGTTAGAGATACACCAGTAAAACCACAAAATGATTCATTTAACGGTTTTCAGTTTGGTACAATACAACTGCGTTATTGTCACATCTGAATGTAACAATCTAATCTAGTATCATTGTACCGTGCAACTTGATTAATGAAGGCAGACATGATTAATATGTGCAGATTGATGATTTTTTTGCGCACCAACGGAAAAAGCACTCACCAACAGTCGGCCAACGTTGGTCTCTGAAGCTGGACAGGACAGACAGGCACTGTCTCCTTGGATCACAGTTGTTGCATCCAGTGAACACGCTTGTGAAATCTCATGTTTGTCCTGTCTTATTATATTTTAGCTTATCTGTGTAGCTCATAATTATTATTGTTATTTAAGTGTTTACACTCTTCAGCATTTCACCACAGCTTCACTAAAGAGTTTCGTAAATGTGTGGGGTTGTTAAATGTACAAGGAACTTTATCTGGTTCTGAAAGGGTGTCAGTTAAAAACTGATGCCTCTATGTGACCTATAAGCAACAAGATCATCAGAGAGGTGATTGGGTATTTCTGTAAGGTGATTATAGAGTGATTATAGTAATTCTTAATGCCTGTCACCAGGTCAGATTCAGACAATAAAAAGTATTTTTTTAAGCAGATTGCAGAGGATGGATTTAGGGGTCTAGCAACCTGAGGAAAGACGCTGCTCTGTACTCTGATGGTACAGCAGCGGATACTTGGAAACTGGCTGAAATGTAAGTTGGCCTTGCTACATAGCTGAGCTTTATCTTGCTCTTGTTTTATCAGACATTAGAAGAAGACAGAACATTTTCAGAGAATGTTGATAACTCTACCAACATTTGTCACTAAGCAATTATTCTGCTAGCTGCAGGATTACATGTAACCTGGGTGTCTGAATGGTAACATTACAGAAGACTGCAAACAGGTGTATCTAACTGATAAAGTCGTATTAAATATACATTACATGATTCTCTCAGTTGCTTTCACAACAAATGCATATGCTAGCCAGGACAAGATCTTTAAGAGACAAGATGGTAGTGGAAATTATTGTATTTCCTTGCAGAGAATTGAACAAATAAAAGGTTGTCTCTTGTATTATTTGATAAAACGATAACACAGACAAATAGAGCATAACAGAGTCAATCTATTTCAGCTGAAAGGCCAGTGGTCTGTACACCAGAGTGCACTTGGGGAGTCTAACCAATAAGTGCAGGTAAGTTTCATGAGAATGGAAACCAAAAAAAAATCAAAGCTCCTTGTAGCTGCTTTAAAATGTTTTATCTTGTAATAAAGTCTGTGCCACAGCTTTGCTTTTCTTTATTTGATCAAAAATGTTTTTGATGGTTAAATTTGCCCCTTAATTAGCTGATAAGAATCAACATTATCCATGTGTGAGCGCACTGTCTGTGAAGACAAAGCTCTGAACTCATTTATGTTCCCCGAAAACACACAAAACTCAATGCACTTCTTGAAAAGACTGGAGAGTTATTTGGAAAAAAGTTTGATTCAGTGAATTAGAAGAAAGAATTCTGACATTCTGACAATAAAGGAGTTACTCGACCGTAATCGGAGGAGTGATTACGTCTCGAGCAGTGTCTCGCGGTGTAATCAGTTTCCCTGTCTTTTAAACTCAGTGTATTCGAGCCTCATTAGTCAGCCATTGTGCACTCTGGCCTTAACTTAAAGCTTACACAAGGATACACAACTTTATGAATTCAAATGGGACAGAAACAAAACAATACCTTCACGCAGCCGTCGAGAAAAGTTTAAGAAAGAAAATCTCGGAGGTGATTACGGAGCCTCCGGTATGATTTTGTTGTTGCTGAGCTTTGTGTTTGTTGTTTATCATTTGGGTTGACGTCTTCCTCACAGCAACGCTGCAGCCCACAAGGTGAATGGAAAACAAGCAGCATTCTGGAGAAGACAGTAAACATTAATGTGATATGCCACATTACCAGACTTGAATAATGCTCCTTATTTTATGCTCCGGACGTTTGTGTAATTCATTTGATCTGTGTATGCTGCTCCTTTCTCCAGGCTATTAGAGAGGATTACAGATTACCTTTTACAGCTGTAAGGTGTGGTGTCAATTCAGCATCCAATGCATTTAAATCAAGCCATTCTACCTTAGCCAGCCTGTTGAAAATAGTAACTGTTTATAATGGAGAAGATATTCTCTATTCATGAAGTTGCTCTTTATTGATTGTCGTAGCCTGCAGTGTTCCAGCAGTGGAGCTTGTGCAGGAGCCCGATATGAGGCTGCGAGAGGACCTGAGGAGGCTCTATTACGTCCCCAAAGTCATGCTCACTGTTCAGAAGGGGAGAGTTCACTTTAATTAGGGAAGCTTAATGCTGCTTTTTATGAGGCCTGGAGGGGCTGCTCACCTCCTCCTCTTTCTGCATATGATTCCTGTTCTGTTCGAATGGCCAAAAAAGGAACTTGGGGTCTCGGAGGTTTGTAGAAATGAGTTCCCTGCATCGAGGTACATTGCTGATTAATCTCAGCATCTCTGAGTAAAACACAAGCGTACAATATGAAGACACCGAAACCATTTTCTACTTATTTTACAACTTATATAGATCTACTGTTCACCCTTTTTTAGCATTACCCTTGTTCATGAAATTATTTTTAATACAGTAGTAGAAAAGAGCTTAGTACTGTACTGTACTTGAAATGAAAAGTCGTCGTTGGATGACATCATGAACTACTGTGGGATCATGGGAGTTGTCTTCCTTGTTAAACGGAAGTGACATCGGTCCTGGATCCGAGTACACTTGACCCCAAGGCCAGCTCGTTTGATCAGTGTTAACATGAGTGTACAGCTCAGGCATGCTTCACACGGGACCGCCTGAAAAGGTGATATGGAGTATGGTTCACATCAGGTGTTAAAGCAACTACAACAAAACACAGAAGTGGACTGCTACAACTGCTATGCTATGTTTTGGCGACACAAGTGTTTGTTTCTTCTTCACACGACGCATCATCATACCTAAATGACTAAATTGGTGGATTACCAGTGACTCCCAAAACAACATACAGTTTATATCACCGTTGCCATAACAACACGACCGTTTCAGCGTACCAGCGACAGGCACCTTCATCTTCATCATAGGTTGGCAAGTTAAAATAATTCACAACTTTCACAATCTGTCCTGACTTCCTCTTTTGCTGCTGTAATGATTACTACAAACACTAGAGGTCGCCACCTGGCAAAAAAAAATGTCACTATGGGTTGTAATAAGCTGCTTTCACAGTCATGAAACCAACATTACCTGGAATAAAATTACGGTTTTCTCTGGGATGAAACATGGTTGGAAACGTACTAAAAGTGACAAAATATTAAAAAAGTTGTTAATGACATTTTAATGCGGAAAACTGTGACCAATTCCATCTTTATTTACAATTTTGAGGTACTTGAGTATTACCTTTTAATGCCATACTTTGTATCTCTACTCCAAACTTTTACTTTCAGTAAGTCCATAATACCTCCGTACCTTCCTGCAGACTTCTACTTCTAATAGATTATTTTTACACCGTTGAACTGCTACTTTTTCTAAGTATATCTTCCAACAGCGTTAAGGCATTGTTTGTGTCAAATAAGAACAATCTCAACTACTTTAATACGTCTTCCCATGTTTCGACATCACCCTGAAACGTGTCAAACACAAACACAAATAAGCACATCCACAGGGGCAGCTATCACCAGCAATATTTTATAAAAGACACCTGAACATCCACTCTTGTTTTCCAAACCAATTAATGCCATCATTACAGACTGATGGCAGAGTCGCATGCGGAGCTACTGTCACAACCTTATCCCAAAAATAGACAGTTTTATTACCATAAGAGAGACCAGTAGTTGTGGAGCTGAAGCCAGAGGGGGCTGCCACATGTCAGGCAGATGACAGCCTGGACGTGATTGTAATTGTTTTCAATGATTCTGTTGGATTTTAATCGCCACAGAAGTGCCGCGTGAGGCGGAAACAAATGTGTGCTTCCTTGCTGGAGTTGCTACTTTTGGAAAAGTCAGGCCTCTGCTGTGGGGACAAAGACTCAGGCTTGAGGAAATATTTGCACATCCAAAGTGGTTATCTAAGTGCACCAGAGTCGAGGCCACGTATCATAAATTGAGGAAACTTCAACACACCGCTCTTGCATAAACTCCACTTCAGCAGGCATACAATGTTTTAGTGTTCTCCACAGAGTGCAAGGCCTGCAGCACTGAAACATTAGTTTTATAATAAAACGGTGCTACAGAGAAGAACTTACTCATACAGCAGATGCACACGTGTCTGCTTTAAATCATTGATATTGCCTTTATATCTTCTTGCTTGTTGTCATATACACAAAACATTTATTAATTGATATGACATATATCGCTTGATATACAGCTAGACATCAATTAATTCCTTATATATTCAATCAAATAATGCCTCATGCTGCACATTAGCATTTGGAAATAGATTCATTTCTTTGCAGAAATTCAATCACAGACAGAATGATTAAAGGAGCAGTATGTAGTTTTTGACTGTTTATTTAGTTTGTTTAGGCATAAAAATCAATCAATGAACAAACTCTCTTTGTTTTCATGACTGAATAACCTGAATAAACAAACTGACCTTAAAGGACAACACATTTTTCATACTGTTTTACTTAGTTTGTATGTGGCGGACCCTTCCACCTTCCTAGCTTTGTTCTGGGGACCTTATTTTCCTCTGAGAACAGCTTGTTTACTCAGTTATGGAAAAAAAAATATTCCTGAGTTTGTGATATTACCACATTAATGTTGTTAATATTAAAATTCTGAGTTTGGATTTCTTCACCAAAACTACGTAGTGCCCCTTTAACTGGATTCCCAATATACCCTTATTGACACTTTTAAACATGTATCTTGGCGTCCTCCACTTTCTCACAACTTGCTTCACATTTCTGTCCAGAGGAAATATATTTCACCAGCCAACACGAGTAGCTGTCAAAGAGAGTTGCTATCAAAGAGACTTTTTGTTCCCCCATCCCACCCCATCATCGCACCAAGAGAGAGGGCTTCACCTCGCAAGTTACTGTCCTTTTCATCTCGCTTCATCTCGGTTTTTTTCCACGCACTCTGCCATCGGAGCTTTTAAAAAAGGAGGACAGTCGGCACCACGCTCTGTCACCGCTCTTTATTGTTTCACACGAAGTGGCGAAGTCCTTCACCAAACAGCCGGAGCATTGCAGACAGCGCCTCCAGGTCCCTGAGGAGGTCATTACGATAGGGATGAGCAGCTCGAAAGCACTGTAAGACGGACAGCAGAGTGACAGCAGGGGAGGACAGGACACAGTGTGAGGGAAAAATATAAATTGGAATGTGCTGAGTTGCAATGGATCAGCTTTCTGTTTCAGAGGAAACTTTTGACAGTTTGGGATCTTGCTTGTATCAGCAGTCCTCCAGTTGAACATGAACAGAATATGGCTCTGAAACCATAAACCTGTAAATATGTAAATCAAAGTTTATCTCTATTTAAAGCATCAGTGTTGACTATAGTTTATATGATTACATATAAAAAATCTTGTTGGTATTTCCACTTATAGCCATGTGCTTAGTATGACAATTACTATGTGTGTATCAGCTCTTTATTTAAGCTACATGATGTTTACACCAAGAGAAATATCTGACCAAAGTCATACTTTTTAAAGGGATAGTTCAGATTGTTGGGGTCATATGAGGGTATGGTGGTTGTCATGCCCACAGTAAGGTGAAGCAGGCAGGAGCACCAGGGTAGGAAAGCAATAAATGCGCTGCTATGGATGGGGGAGGCAGCAAAATACATTTCATCCACCTTAAAAAAAAATCAATTTCAATCGAATTGTACATTATATTAAGAATATTTTTCAAAAGCCATGCCTTGGCATTGAACAGCCCTGTCATTGGCATTACATTTTCTCAAGTGTAAATTTGATTTCAAGGAAGAGACAACAAATACAAGAAAATAACAATGAGTCACCAGGTTTTTAATATTCTGCAAACCACAGACACGTCCAAGGTTGACATTTATACCAAACATGGCACGTCACATTCACATTATATTCTTATTACAAGCCACCTGTCGCAGCAGGAGGTGGAGGAGATGCTGGATGTGTTATTACAAGCCAACAAGGCTGCCAAACGGCTGACCACAGTTCAAATTACATTACTGAATATTTTGAAGGACACCTGGGGATATTTCCAACCATTTGTGTGGCAGCCAAAAGAGTTGTTTTGAGCCAAATCATGAGAGTTTTTTGTGCGGAAACCTTAGCAGAGCATAAGCACAGCGTTGTGACAGAAGAGAAATAGAAAAATTCAACCGAAACAAAAAGAAGATGTTCAGTTTTGACTTATCTGTGGTTTTGCAGTAACAGACCAACTAACATTTATTCTGGCGATTAGGTTGTTTTCACAGCAATGACCAAATTAAATTCACTGTTGGAAGGAGAATAGCTTTACAAGCCAGAGTATACAGAAGTGAACTTTTGGAGATGGAGACTGAAAAGAGAGAGAGGGGAAAGGTTTGTGGAGACTGGAGGCCAAGAAAAAGCCCAAGCTACCTGGAGGTGCAGATGTTGGCAAGTGTTGCACAGAATCCCAATTTTGGAGGGATCGAATCTTAAGAAATCCATTGCATATTTTCCCAACAATTCAACCCAATATGTGATATATTTGGAAACTTTAGGACCTTCACAATAATTTGAAATAAAAATCGATGAGTTTGAACAATACTTGGCAGCACAGCACGAGTCTCCACTGAATGATCCACTGCTGGGCTGCTGCTTCTTAAAGGTTGTTGAACAGTTGTGTCTGTCTGTAGTTCTGTGCAGGTCAAACTATAATTCATGAAGATCGACAGTCAGACACAATCCGCGCTTATGTTATAACAGCCCCAGCTTCCACAATTGGTGAGCGGTGTTGAATTTCAAATAATCAGCAATGAGCTGGGAGGATGTGATTTGAGAGCGCTATTATGTGCTTTAAAATCATCAGGGAATATGTTTCAACAGCGTACTGGATGATTCTGCCAAACCCACTATTTCCGTGAATAAGTCCAACAGATTCCACAAAAGTAAACTCACTTAAGTATTGATTACTTTGGGTATGTAACTTGAACTACTTGGTTAACTTGGGCAAAGTGTTCTGAAAAAAGCAGCATTATAGATGCGATGCAATCTTTGTAAAGGTTATTGTGTTTATGTTGGGTGACTCTATGGAAAACCTTGCAAGATACACCAGTCGGTCACTTTGCGTTTAGTGCTAATTAGCATGCTAACATCTGTGAGATGAAGAACATTGTAAAAGAAAAAGAAGAACACCCCCGTTTCCACGTACAGCTGCACAGAGCATGATTGTAGACTTCAGAACAGCCTAATGGCACTGACAAGCAATCTGTTATGTTTATGAGGTGTGAGAACTACAGGTATAAAGAGAGTGACCAAGGGTTAGGTTTGGTTACTGGCCGACCCAGAAGCAGAGACACGAGGTTAAGTGTTGAGTAAAAAAGGTTTATTTTCACAATTGGTAGAATGACGAAGACGAGGGCAGGCAGGTGAGCTGGTAGAGACGAGAGCCAGGGTTGAATGGTCTCGCTGGGTTTCCGGGAGGACGCAGGACACACAGGTGGGCAGGTGAAGGCAGTGGAGCAGATTGCTGAGCGGAGAGACACCGGAGGTATCTGCAGCCAAGCAGAATGTAGCGTCAAACAAAGACATGATCAAGATCAAAAAACACGAGATACAATGCTTGAGATAATCCTGGAGAGTCACCGATGAGACGGAGCAATTTGGCACCGGAGTGAAGCGAAGACCAGGCTTATGTAGTAGCAGTTGATGAGAGAATGAATCAAAGGTGCGTCTCTGCTGCAGCGGCAACACCACTAGGAAGTAACAGGTGAGGGAAAAACACAACTTGATCTTGGATTGGTCGTTGAGTTGTGTGCAATGCAACTCTCGTGCAAACTTTGACTGCCGCACAGCAAAACATGTCTGAGTATGCATGTTTACTCCTGGACGTACGTTTCCAAGAAAAAACTTGATGCCACCGAGGTGTGTTTGTAGTTAGCATGTACGGGATATCTAACAATCTTCTTGCAGACACCTGGGATTTGTATTTACAGCAGTGGTGACACATCCGCCGAGTGGCTATCTTCCGGTTTAGCCCTCCTCTAAGTTCGGCTCTTCTAGACTTTCCAAATGTTCTCTGACTGAATGTCTCAAATTCTGATGCTGAAACAAGTCATTTCAAAGGGGTTGTGATGCTCAAAAAAATGTTACCCACTGTTTTACAACCACTTCTTACATTTATGGGAAAAGGTCTTTTTGGGCCAGTGTGCACCACGTGACATTATTATAAAATGCTTTGACTATTTGGCCTCGAAGCCCGGCGCTGCTCCTAGGGGCTTGATCATGACATCATAGAGAATGTGAGGTCGGACGGGAATTTAAAGTTTGAAGGCACTTTAGATGTTAAATATTCATTCTTTAATCTCAGACTTGCTCCTTGTCTTATTAGGGCTTTCGGCAGCTTCCTCAGGGGAAGCCTCTGGTCGGCAGCGGTACCGGGGATACGTTAATGCTTGAAATATTCCTGATTTTCTCAAAACTCACCACACAGTTGAGCCACTGCGGGGGGGCAGATAATAGCTGCATGCTTGCAGACTGTGAAGAAAGCAATTTCCTTTTGGGGCGTTATATTTTAATTATGACCATTTATTAGCAGGATTGCAAATTATTTGGAGACTCCCAGGTGACCTATATAGGGGTTTCATGAATATACTGTAAACATACAGTGTATGTAATCACTAATTAGACTGTGTGTGCAAGTTATTTTTTGCATTGTGAGTACAATTAATATGTATTAATTCTGTGACATCGGGGATTAAGCGGAGGGTAAAACTCGTATAACATAATTTACCCACAATATGAATCTTATTAAAATAATTATTCATACATATAATCTCAAAAGCTCTGTATACAAGATAAGCATAACGCATAACAAGATTTGTTCTTATCAGTGGCTGTTTGCTGTAAAGTCATGTTTGAGTACAATTATACACAGTGTGCAGGTTTAAGCAGAGGAGAGGTTATTCTGTGAAGTTATATCTGAAATATCACAAATTCCTGTTTTTTTGTTTCAATTTTTGCAGCTAAATTTCAGACTTTTATTTAAACTTTTCAGGTCCAGGTGTGTCAGTGCTTTCATTACTTCAGTTGAGAACAGAGAACGTGCCCTTCAAACACATAACAGCTCATCATTCTGTTACCTTACCTCCTCTTATTAAGGTTACTCCCTCTCCTGCGGTCTCAAGCGAAGCTCTCTTTCCCTGATGCCAAAATGCTCCTAAGCAACGTTATTTTGAGATCAAGTTTGGCTGAACTTCTACAACTCTAATTAAACATTAACAAACGTATTTTGAACGCATTTCTATTTGATTTGAAGATGGATTTTAAGGTTTTAATGCCGTGCATGTTGCGGCTCACGCTAGCCAGCACACAGGCTCGCGTCCTCAGGGTGGCTCCTGGCAAGCACAGTCCAGAGGAAACACCAGAGGTGACTGAGCCGTTAGAGTCAGAACATCTGAGAAAGTCCTGCCTGAGGACATCCGACAAGAGACATCTGTATTATCTCACTGCTCATAAATCACTTTCAGGATTGGGTTTTCTTATATTACTATTGCATTGTTTTGGTTTTGTTTCATTTTTTTTCCCACTTTCAGACATTGTTCATTTTGACCTATTTGCTTTTCATACACTGACTCTATAACAGTGATTACTGTGTGTTAAAAAAGACAATAACACTTACAGCAGCTTTAACTGTTAAACAACTGTAAATTGTTATTATACAGTGTTACCCACATGTGATGTTGTTTTATTTTCACACAAAACACTTTAGTTCACATGTAAAAATAGCCAATTGCATCTGAAAATGTGGAATTCACATGTAAAGAAGCGATTTTCCCGTGATTTCATGCGCCGTCACATAAAGGTGTATGTATGAGCTTCTGAGTCCAATGCTGTTACTACTCTGTTTTGAGAATTTGGGGATATCTACTGCAAGACTAATAAACATAGAAGTTAAGTTATAAATCGTCTGTAGTCCCTTAAACCTGCGATTTCACATTGGGAGATCGAAAATATACATGTAAAAAATGTCATAATTTTGGTCCACATGTGAGTACAGCCAATCACGTGTAAAAAATATTCAATTCACATGTGAATTATTATCATTACGTTTGCAAAATATCAATCTACATGCAAGGGGTGGCCTTTATTTCATGGACTTGAACAAGTATCCTCATGCTCGCCGGCCTGCCAACCTTTCATGGCTGTCAGATTACGTGCTGGGTGCCCTGGCCTGCAGTGATATGGAATTGAATTGTGCTGGAGGGATTTGGTGGAGGGGAGATTGCTGTGCGAGTCTGGAGCCACAGTCAGGCTTGCTTGATACTGTTATGCCTCCATTTTACCATTTCCAAAACTGCTCAGGGATGTTGACTGTTTTCTGCGAATGAGCGGTAGATTCTGTGGATAGAGGCTAGATTAGACAGACAGGAGGACAGACGCAGATATGCAGCCTTGTTTTTAAGAGGAAATTACTGAGTCGGGCCGTTGTTGATGGCTATTTTTTAAAAACAGCCCTTATTTAAAGATAGGCAAAAGCAATAATTGAATATTAAAAGTGTCTGTGGGTTTGGTTGGGTGTTAGGTGTTAGGTGAGTGGCTGATGTGTTTCAATTTACCCAAACTAATGAAATCCTTTTTCAGGAGCCATGTAAAACAGCAACTAACCTTTTAGTACTGGTGATAACCGCCTTTGTACAAGGAATTCATTTACAAGTCGTAATTGATTTGTTTCAACAGCAAATTTGCTCATCCGCCTTCAATTTAAAGTTCAATTTATTCCGTTCAGCGTTCTTGCTCATCTCTGTTGAGCCCCATATAGTTACTACACTGTTTGAGAATTTTGGGATTAAAAGTATAGTATAAAAAGCCTGAGATTTGCTATTAATCTGTCCTGTTATTTCACACTGGTTGGTCAGTGCAGGTTTGTGAGTAAAATGTAGAATTTGCAGAAATTAAACATCACACTTCCAAAACTCAATTTTCAATGCAAAGTGACCAAATTCCTGCATATCCTTGTTATTTTCAAAGGAAGGGCATTCTGCATGTTACCAGTATGGAAAGAAGCCCCGTAGGTTATTCAGATAACCCGCGGAGTTGGCCTGAGGGGGAATGAGAATAAAGATTAAAGTGCCTGATGTTCTTAGATTTCTGGTGTGAGAAAAGAGGAGGCTCTTTGACAAGCTATCCCCCTGTTGATGTGCACTTAACACAAGCCTCTGCTTTTAGTCATATTTTGTATTTTCGCACTTGTGTTGCACCCGGTGTTGTACCAGAATTCACATTAAGGGTTTCCCACTGTAGCACTCATCACATCATGCATAAACATGGATGGATCGAACTGCATCACATCCGTCATTAAAGACATGGACCACACTGATGGATTCATGTCAGATCTCCCATGAAAAGATAAAACCAGCTCCTCAATACATCATACCTGGTGTGCCACTTTGTATCCCTGCTGTATGCCTGAAATCGACAGATCCCAAGTCCTGAGGCGAATGACTTTGAGAATATTTCCTCTATGATGTCAACGCATAACAGCTTGAGACCCCTGAATGCAGCATGTAACACGTCTGTCATATAATTACGTTATTTCGATTACTGACAACTGACATTCACGTTCCAGATTATAATGTGATCAACATCGTCACTTATGTCAGTTTTGAATATTAAATATCGTTTGTCAACACAAATTCACAAACAAATTAAGCATTTTGAATCGAGGCGATCAGCAGTACGTTCTGATCTCTTGCTCCTTATTGTGTTGACAAAGGTAATACAGTCGAGTACCTTGAGGTAAATTGAGAATCATCTATCAAAACCACCTAAAAATGATCACTCAAAGTATTTGCGCTGACTGGAATGCTGTAACATCTGTCACATTTCTGTCAAAATTTATCAGAGGTGGAAAAAAACATCTCTCACTGATGGCACACCTGCTACTGCCAGTGAACACACTGTTCAAGGTGACATTCTGTCTGTAGAGTTTTCCCTTTTTATATTTCACTTTTACCTTTCACAAATGTATCTCAACACAACATAGCTATGGTGGTTGCAATACCTTCTCACTCCGAACTCCGTCAACATCACATACAGTAGAAACTGGCATTTTGTTTCAGTTTCTGAGTTCAGGGTTAGTATGTTGAAGTAAACATATGTACGTATTCAATGCTGTGATCCTGAGACACCATTCACCCCATTACAAGACACTAAACCATCAAAATGATTCTGGAGCTGTTATTTGAAAGGCAAAAAGTTACATAATGTTGCTTTAAGCTTCAAACTTTGAGGCTTTGCTTACCCCAGTAACGTCGGTTTTGCATGTGAATGGCTCTGTGGTCCAGTTAGCAATCCTGCCCAACATGCAATGTCCGGCTAGACTTACAAAATAAAGCTCGCAGACAAACAGTTCACATATTATGACACAGGTGTGGTTTGGTCAGATTTAGGGAAAGATCATACTTTGGATAAAATAGCTACATTCAGTCACGTCATAAATAACCAAATATCACATTTGGTTCTTGGCCACACATGGGGTGCAAGCCCCATTCACTGGGGGGAAAATCCAGTGTATGACCCATCGAACCATTCGACCTTCCCCGACTTGGACTTTTCCTGCTCTTTATACTACTATACTACAGAGGTGTTACACCGTTGCTGTATTTGATGCTCTGTATGATATTGGATGAAGAGGACAAACTTTTGTGCAAACGATGCTTAATGTACATGAATGCCATTTCGAAGGCAGTAAATGGTCATAGCTGGGATGTCAGTCTATCAGCAACCCTGTAATTATATTTCAAGGCATTTCTGCCTGCCGCGGTCAGCACTGATGACAACTTAAATCATTTAGATTAACACATTTGGTTCCCGTGAGACTTTCTGGCTTTGTCAGACTCAGACTGACATGTCATAAAACCCCATTAGGATGGAATTTCACTTACAGTCGCGTTGGAGTAAATGGACAGAAATAAGCCAATATTGCAGGTATAAATGTGTTAGCATATTACTTCGGCGACACGCTGAACTCCCTTGGTTGGGGGAGTTAAGTCATCTGTGTCACATGATGTCATCTGTTAGAGAAGTGTGCTTGAACTGTCAGAGCCAATGATGTTAGAGATGGAAACGTGAAACCGTCTGAATGTCAATGAGGGATGATTGCTGCAGTGTTGCATCAAATTGATGTGCACTGAATGAGACTGTTTGAATAAATTTCATTCTCGGCGTACAGGATGAGGAACTGGAATCATTCGCAATAAAGTATGACTCTATTAAGAACTTATTTTCCAGTTTACACACAGTTTTGTTTCTAAATTTGAACCCTCTACAAACTGACTGAGCTGTGCCTGCAAACATTCATTGTCACCAAAATCTACCTTAATACGCTTAAGAAATAAAAATACTTCCCAAGCTGCACTGTCGACTGTAGAGGGATGACTTCTTGGAATAAATGCAACGCGTCAGAGCGTTTCAGAAGTCTACTGTGTCACTCAAGGTCTGATGCAACATTGTGCAAATATGAATTATTAGAAGGCGCCTTTTAAATCTATTTTCTTCTGAACTTTTTGTGGTTCTGGATGAGTAAGGTACTTTAAATAACTGTCGGGCCTCATTATTGTACCCGGTTTGCATAAGAATGCCTCAAGGTGGCTTGAGGTTTAAATTTTTTTCCATTGTTGCCCAAACAATTAAAATCTGACTTTATTATGAGGCTGTCAGGCGGTGTTACTCCTCTGTTTATATCTTCTTTTTTAATAGTTATTCATCACTTCACCATGGGAAGAGTCAGTCCTCAGTTTACACTTTACTCCCGACTTCCTGAGAAAATAGATTGTTTTGATCACCTTACCTCAGTGTGTGTTTGTTTTATGTAGGTTTTTAGTCTTCTGTGCAACAGAAAATTTACGGCAGTTTCCTCTCTTCTGACAGTGTTTTCCACAGTCTACATTCATTTTCACGTACGCCAGAGGTGTTTTTATAGCCACAGCTGATTCATTCACTGAGATGCTACTACTGTACATAAAAGGACAGATTTCAAGACTCTATAAAGTATTGATTGATGGGATAATGCCAGTGGTTCACTGTTTACGACCCCACCTTAAAATAGAAACAGTGCATCAAAGTGGAACATTGATTTATGTTCTGTTGACATTGGCGTCATTGTTTGGAGATCTCACACACTCCCTGCTGTAAGTATAAATAATAATACTATTCAACCATTTTCTGCTTAAAACATGTTGGGTTTTTTTGTTCTTTGTTTTTTCTTTTTTCTTTAAACCTTAAAAACCTTAAAACACTTTGCCACAAACTGGACCGACACATTTCCTGATGTTGACGAAATACACAAATGACCATTAGGCATTGCTTTCACGCCAGACAGGAAAACATTTAATGTTTTATATATTATGTTCTCGTGAATAATACATGCAAATATTCCTTCTGTTTGACAAAAACTATTTTACTGACTAAGAAATGTAGTACAGTACTACACAGTGAAACCACTTATGTTTGCAGCCAGTTGGACCCCAGAGAGGCCTAACTCACTGTTGACCTCAAATAAAAAGCTGCTGGAAACAAATTCAAACAGGCTTATTTGAGATGTGGGAGGGGTAGCGCTGTGCTAAAAGTTCTGTCAACACCAATCAGGGATACAGAACAGAACATCAAAGTCATGCTAGGTAGCACTTACTGACATTTGTTTGCAAAAGCATGACATATTATATACCACAATACATCATATAGTCCATTTTTTGCCAACCATTTTGCCAACTTGACATTTTTTAAGTTCAGTCTTTTCTTGTACCAACACTATGCTTATGGTCAGGTTAGGCTCAGGCACAATACTACAGTTAGGGTTAGGAAAAGACCATGTTTTGGCTAAGAACACCTGTTTTGGTAGCCACAAACATGGCTGAAGAAGTCTTGAGGTCATGCGGTTATGTCGGCACAAACATGGTTTTACATGCCCCAGTTTCCCATCAAAAATGTCATTGTTTGTGTTGCCACAAACACAGTTTGAAATAGTCCAGAGGTCTCCTTAACAATATCACCAACAACGCTTGGCCTGTTTGGTAGTATAAGCCGTCACGGGAGAGCTGGAATTGGTATCTTTCCCTGTTCCTGATTGGATTTTGGATTTTTACTGCATGAGCAGGGGGAGGAGAGACACGGGTTACTGACCAAATACTCTATGTTCCTGTTGGAATATAGAGCTATTTTATGCCTATTTTATAAAAAATGTTATCACAGCACCTTTAACTTTTACATTTTCTAACAAAATTCAAGTTATTGTAGCAGATGTCACAAAAAACACTCAAATGCCTATTGTAACTGTCAATATAAAAGAATGCTAGAGTAGGCAATTCTTGCTGGCAAGCTTAGAAAAACTCTGACATCACATTCAAACAGTATAATTAAGTTAGATACTAAGAATAATGTCATGTCTTTACTCAGAAAGGTTACTGTTGGCAGGATGTCATTGATTAGAAGGGCCGTGTGAAGGTCACAAGTGGAAGCTGTCAGAGTATCTCTTTTTCACACTTTTACTATCAAAACCCCCTCAGCGTATGTGTCAGAAATCTAATTGAAAAACTTTCTCTCCCTTTGTTCCAGGCACGACCTACTCACAGCCGCAGAGGAAATGAAAAGCACACAGAACATCAGGGAAGCCACGGTGAGAGCAGGAAACCGAACAAAGTCCGCTGGTCGCGACATACTTCTCATTTGTTACTCAACACTGTCTCTGCACTGTGGATGCACATTCTCCATCTTGTGTCTCGTCTGTGGTGTTGTAGCCTTGAGGGGACTCTCCCCGCGCGGTTCAGATTGGATCTCTGTGTGGGAAGAAATGTTCCCTCACAGCCAGGCATGACGACAACATGGTGAAGACTCGACCCCCCCGGAGCGACACAGTGAGGCAGCCTGCTGGCTCAGCTCTGATGTAACTGAGGAGACAAGTGTATTTCCTTTCGTTATTCATGTCTCATGGTTTTGGCTGGAGATGTGTCCCTGAGACACAGACGAAGTCGTGGTCAGGTCAGGATTTTTAAAGGCTCAATTTGTTTGGTATAATATAGTGTGTCAGTCTGGATCCCTGCTCGGCAAACATCACAGTTTATTATGTAGAAATAGGCAAGATATTCCCTGACTGACTCACACTTTGTATTTAATTTCCCTTTTATCTTTCCACCTACAACTGCAGTGCTTCTATTGTACACAGTCGTGAAAGGCATCTTAGCCGCAGGTTTCTTACAAATACAACCATTGACGGCCAAGGCACTGTACAAGACATGTCGAAAGAAACTAATAATAAACTCCAGCATCTCTAAGGGTCGGGTGGCCATGATGGAAAGACAGACTGAAATCAATAAAAGATGCTGCCTTGAGGGAGTTTGCAACCCAAACGCCAGAATAAGTGTTGGCAATGTGCATCTCTGCAAAAAACATTTTATCCCAACAGCTTAACATGAGTTTAAAATGTTCACTCTTTGTTGAAAACGTGTGTTACGGGTTTAAATTCAACTCACCACAATCTGTGAATAAGTAATTTCAGAAAGCATCTTATTACAAGTTATTTCTTATGGTGTCAAATGCCTGCATGCGTCAGTACAGCAACCAAATACTACAGCGAAAAATAAAGAAATGTGGAATTTAAAGATCATAAAACTTGCCAATGGAGTTTTACATTTTTGAAGTAAAGCCAGAAGTAGTTCACTCCGAGCCAGGCATTTCTACTTTATCCTGCAATCTGTAAACGCTCCAAAGCCAAAGAAAGAAAAACATCTTTGTCCAAGTGCCATTGTTTAGGGATAATTGTGTCTAGAAACAAAGAGCTTAGACCACAATGATGAATGTGGATGCTCTTTTTCACTGAGCAAGGGAAGTATGGGCTGACCCACTTTAGACCCATATGTGATTGTGATGTATGGAGGATGTACGGGAGGGAGGGAGGGATGAGGCGGTGTGGTGAGGGTGTGAAAAAGGAGAAAGCTGTCAGGATTTCTATATCTCTCCTACATTTATTATTTAAAACAAAAAAAAGTTTATTGCCAGCAGACAATCATCATGTTGGTCACATCATCTTCTCCCTTTCTTCATCAACAGCGGCTCAATAAACAGATGGTTGCCCTTCTTCTCGGGATTATAAGCACATCAAGAAAGAGTGAATGATGGGGTTTAATGATAGTGATAAAATATTAAAAATGTAATGAATAAAGAGCAATGAATTATTGACCAAATACTGAGCCCTGTGGGTCCAAATAACAAAGACTCAATATTATACTTTCTGACAATCACTGTTAGGGGTATGCTGCTTAATACACTCTCCAGTCTGGCGTCCTCGTAATGTTTCCATTCAGAGAGCGAGAAAAAAAAAACTCTTCATATTTGAGGTCAAATTCTAATTTGGTGGCTATGTTTGGCCTGTTTGGATCAGCTGGGATTCGTGAGGTCCACAGATAGTTGCCGAGAGTCAATGATACATGATGCCTATAAGGATTCAGGGTAATTGCCGGTTACATTGAGAACATGACAAATTGCCTCCACCGCAGCGAGGTCCCTCAAGTGAAACAAGCCGCCACGAGGTCACTCTCGGGTTAAGAGTGTTATCAGCTATTGACCTTGACTGTTCACTCTCACTTGCGCGTGGCAAGGGGTGGCAGGGGATTGAGGCAAGAAAACATTGAATGCCCATTAAAAGCCTGATCAAGATGTGCGATAAGTGTTGGGTTAGCAGCTCAGTATGCATTAGCACAATTTTTAAATTGTGGATTTAAGTGTTTTCTGCAATATCAAAGCAAGAGTTTGACTTCAGAATCAGAATTCCTTTATTAGTCCCGCAAACGGGGAAATTTGTGATGGATACTACTCAGTACGATAGCAACCATGAAGATATATCAGTATATATATATGTATAAAGATTGGTTAGCATATCCTAGGTTAACTTTTACACTTTGGTTGTTTCTACAAATTAAATTCATATATATATCGAGGTCTAATCAAGGTCTACATATATATATATATATATATATATATATATATATATATATATTAAGACCTTGATTAGTGACCTTCATAGGTGCTGGCAGGTAGATTTTTCTCACCATTATAAAAGGCCAAAGATAGCTGTTTTTGCTGTTTTCAGTCTTCACGTCAGCTTAGCTAACCAGTTTCTGGCAGTTTCTACTGACACACAACATAAGTTACATCATTTTCATACGTTGAGTTACTTAGGTTGCATAAATTAAACAAATTACTCTTGATTCTTGGTCACAAATGGGACACGAACCAGGTCTCAAGAGGGAAAGTCCTGTTAATGAACACCCAACCACATCCTAACTCAGACTGTTCTTGCTCTTTACACTATAGAGGGGTGCTTTCAAAAAGTGACCATAGAGGGGTACCATCAGTGAAGCATAGGGCCACTGACCAGGCTGCTGTATTTGACACCCTGGGAGTGAGAATGGGCTGGAAGTGGTGCTATTTATAAGCAGATTAATAAGACATGGTCGATTTACAGACAGACAGAGATGATGTCTAACTGTCACCAAGAAAATGAAAAAAGAAAAATCCCAAATATCTAACTATTCCTTTAAGGCCTGCTTCAAAAGCCTGCCTGTATCTGGCAGCAAAGTGTGATCTCTTTTCTTAGATATGTGTTCCTCCGAAGATGCAGATGCTGAATCATTCACACTGGGGTTTTTTTTGAATCCCTTCACATTCATGAAGCTCCCCATCAAAAAATAAATACATTATTTATCGCTTTTTGTGTCCCATCATTCATGCAGAAATCACACCCTGAGACATTAAACTTAGAAATTTGAAAGCAAAGCTTTTTCAATGACCCATCAATATTTAATTTGTCCACATCAAATTTGCCGTTGGAGCTCATATTTTTAGATCAAATTTGTTATGCCATATTTCAGTGGGTGGTGCCCCATGTGTATCCAAATGGAGAATGCGGCGCAAGGATGATAACTTGCTAACTCCCTTGATCTTTGCTTGGCTTGGCTTTACAGCTGCGTCCTGCGTGGTAATGGCTGCAGCTATTTTAAACAAACCGTGGGGGATGCATCTATTTTGCATTAAACCATTCCAGTCTGACAACTCTCCCTGGGCTGCTGACAAATACAAGTTTCTGAGGCTGGATAGCTGCGTACAGGAACATTTTGGACAAGACAGCCTCTGTGATATTTCATCCATGGTACTTTTCAACGATGCAATAAAGTGTTTGGAATAGTGTACATATGATAAGGACATCCAGCGCTCTCATTTTCATTATGTTCACTATTTAAAGAAAGCCACTCAGAGAAGGAAGATTTACTCACTGTAGTATTTTCTCACCAAGGTGGTTAAATACAGCCGAGTCTTTGAAATCAAAATCCCAGTCTAAATATAACACACTCAGTCTTACCTCCATGTGTGTAAACAGGCAAACACAGGACCACCGGGCCCCCCCCGTGGGTGCGGGAGGCAATTATTGGGAGAGAGTTGCAATGTTACAGGTTGAGGGAGGCATGTTAATTACCTTAGTGGATTCACAAGATGCTGCCTCTTCCTTTTCCTTTGTTCAGTCTCTTTATGGGCTAATTAATTATGAAACAATGCACAGGTGATTCATCTGAGAGCAGGAAATGTTTAAACCTTTCTTCTTCCTTTCACATGTACACAGCAGCGAGGGAAAGGCTCTTTATCATATGTCAGCGAGGTGCACAAAACTCAATACATAATGTACAGGAAGATTGTTAAAGGAGCAGTGGATTTCCAAGAAGTCACCAATTAGGACCTGTGACTCTAATTTGACCATTTTATTTCATTCTAACTGAATAAGAGAGTGGCTTCGGTGTGCTGTACCTGGTGAGAGCATAAGCTGTATAAAGATATGAACAAAGCCTGTGTGACGCCTTTTGTGGGCATGTGGAGGTTTTGAAGTGCTTTCCACACATGCAACTTGAAGCGCCGCTGGGTTTAAATATTCACTTCGCCGGTGGCTTCTTACATTCACCGCCAGGTCTCCCACTTGGAAAAAAAATCCATATTGAGACTGTTCACTCATGACGTGACCATTCTAGATAGATTACTATTTCTCCACTCATCACGCTGGCGGCAGCGCAGGAGAGCAGCGGCGAGTTGGAGAAATCATGACACCATTGAAGAAGAGCGTTCCTGGATCTCACTCACACTGCCTAAGCGGTGGAATTTTAAACTTATTTTGCAGTTGAATGGCTGTGTTATCCCCACAGCAGACCTGTCACCTTAACTGTAATGAAACAGGGAGAAGGGTGATGAAAAATGTATAGAAATCAGTGTAACCCCTGACATTCGTTTGAGGCCTGGCGTGAACCCGAAGCAGCACCCGCTAATAAATGAAAATACCCCTGTATTTATACAATGGTAGCTTCTGCTGACAGTGCTGTCAGGTGCATTAACCAAAGCCAAGAACGGTGCTGAGGGACGCATCAACATTTTATGACTGAACATGAAACACAATGCAGACTTTTAATCTTCATTAATTATGAAACGATACACAGGTGAGTCACCTGAGACCAAGATATGTTTAGCTCCACAGTTAAAATCAGTTTGTGTGTGAGAGACAAGTTTGATGCTGTGAACCTGGGCTCTCTGTATCCATTAACAACGCTGAACGTTTCACACCTGAACTATATAACCTCCTGAGTGAGAAAGAATTGACAGAACTCTGAAGAAAAAAAATAAAATTGTACTTTCCGCTTTTGATGCCAACATAAAATGAAAGAGCACTTAAGACTCAAAGTGCATTTGTGTGGGTTAATATAGTGTGTATAAGTGTCTGGTGTTTTGGGAGGTAGTTCTTGCTTCAGCACTTAGTCGAGTTGAGGGGATTCTTCACCGTACTGTGGGAGGCAGGGTTTGGTAGAAACGGATTACGTGTAATCGAGATTACAAAATCAATTATAAAGGTAAGTAACTATAATCAGCCCAGATTCAATTAGAAAAATTTAATTAGGTTATAATTACATTGTCAAGGATTACTTGATTAGATTATTTTAAGTTTTAGTTATTTTAAAAATGGCAATTTTAAAAATTGTGAAACTTTTCTTTCATAATAGTCACTGCTCTATAAACCCATGAAATGTGTAATCCCTATTTTGCAATGTCATGCTTGGTGATAAATACGAGAAAAATACACACATGGGAGAAGTTATCTTTTCAAACATGAGTTTCAGTAAACCTTACCAAGTGTTTAAGTTCTGTGAACCTAATCAAGTATTTTAGTTCCCTCAAACTAAGCTTGTATTTTAGTTCCCTAAACATAACCAAGTATTTTAGTTCCGTAAACTTAACCAAATATTTTAGTTTCCAAACCAAATCATGTTTTTTAGTCCCCTGAACCTAATCATGTATTTTAGTTCTCTAAACCTAACCAAGTATTGTAGCTCCATAATTGAGTATTTTAGTTCCCTAAAACCTAACCGAACAGTGAACAATTGACAGTAAGAAAACCCCCAAAAATAAGAAGTGAACTTGTAAAAACAAGTGAACATTATAATACTATGTTCCAAATGGGATACAAACCACAGTCTCCTGAATAAAAATCCTTTACATAACCCACTTAACCATGACAGCTTGCTGCAGTTTGGTTTCCAACGCTAAGTTGAAATAATGGTTCTGGAGCAACATTAATTGTGGTGTCCCAGGAAAAACACCAACACGAAAAATGCAAAACTATGACACCAGAGCTGCAGGCTTTTTTCAGTTTTAATGATGGTCCCGGAACAACATTAATTATAATGTTCTAGGAAAAATACAAATTTGGCAATACAAGATTAACCTTTCTTAAACAAGTGCTCCGCTTTGTAGTGGACCGGGCAGGACAAAACAGAAGGGTGATGAGTCAAGATGGAAGGTTCAAGCAGCAGTAGCCCCTCCAAAACTACCTTCAATTCCTGGCCATATGACCATCACGTGATGGCTTCAGAAATGTGCAACACAATAACATCTATGTCCAGTGCAATTTCTGCCATCAGAAAAACGAGTTGCTGTCGTTTACCTCAAGTTTCCTGAGATGAAAGATTTCAATTTTATTTGCATTTTAAATGTTTTTGCAATGTTTAAAGAGAAAAAATATATTCATTAATGGAGCTATGGACTTTTTTTTGTGGCTGTGTCCATTTACTTTTTTAAGAATAAGGTGCAATAACATCAATGTTGGCTTTGAAATAATCCAAAAGTACTTACTAATTACAAAAATCATCATGTAATTTCTATAAAGTCACTGACCCGACCCTGGTAGTGGGCTTCTATTCTCAACATTGTGGTTAATCTTCACTTGTCCACTGGCAGGCTGGTAATGTTCAGGTCCCAATGAGGCAAGCCAAGGCCCTCCCCCCTCCTGTGCTGTAAGGTTTGATAAACTGGTTGGAAGCGATTATTCAGAAAAATATCGCTTTTTGGAATTGTTTCACTGTGGCGGCAGGGGTGTTGTTTTTTTTCTGTTGGCAGTGATCAGTTCTTAGAGAGGAAAATTTGAATGTTTTGGCCAGGATGTCAATGTCAAGCTGGTTAAGCCTCTCCTCACTCACTTCTTCTTCCCACTTGGACATCTCACAATGGTCCCCTCCTCCCCTTTCCAGTTACTCCATCTCTGTGGAGCTCCTGGCTCAGGAAAGCAGTCAGGCAAAATTATTCATCTCCCTCCTTGTGGAGTGATGTGCATGGAAGTTGTACACATTATACACAATCTGAAGGGTAAAATCCAGAGTTTTGAAGGGTCTTCATAGTTTTGACACTAATTGCTGGTGTTGCTCTCGCTCTTTGACATGAAGGACATTGATGGTTACACGTACTTGTCTGATTTATTATTTCTGCATTTTTGTTTTGTGCTCTCTGTTACATCTCACAAGCTTTCTGGCACTTCACAGAGGAACCCAGGTGCATACTATTGGAGAAGTTTATTGCCACACTCTTCCATAAAACACATTTGCAGTGTTGGCCAGTGACAAGTTACCTTGTTAATCATGCAATAATATAACTACTTTCTCCCTAGCAAGTACTGTAGGGATTACTATTTTAATTTAAGAGTTTAATTACAATTAGTAATCCCAGAAATGCTTCTTTACTTCAACACAGGGACCTGGAAGTTATAGGGGAGCTGCAATGCGAAGAGTGGTCCAGGATGTGCTAACCTGGTGCATGGACTGGGGATGAGCTGTTTGGCTGTCAACTAAGCAAGCCATTTTATTTACAGGTTATGCCATCCTGGGCTACAATTGCTGTTTGTGGTCACTGAATCCTTCCAAACTGAAGACTTTGTGTTAAACCACAATGTCTCTTTTTCTATTTCATTACAGTATTTAGGGTATGGAAATGTTTAAAAGCATTTTTGATGGAACCAAACTCAGTTCCAACAACTTAAAAAGTAATGTTAGTATCAACTTTTGCTGCTGATTAAAGTTAGTAATCATGATTTTACTGAGCAATGTACGAGTATTTGACTATATATTTTTAAATGTCTTTGCTGGTAGAACCCTGACCCCAGGTACCTGAGGAAGGCCTTGGTAAGACTTTATAATAACTATCATAAATAGATTGACAGGTAATGAAACTTTAGTTAAACAAACAATGAAATGAACCATTTATAATGCAATTGTTTATTGTAAAGTTGCATTTTATGTTTAAAATCCTTTTTCATTGTTAGTTAATAGTGAAACACCTGTTAACTTCAGTGTAATCATCTATAAATGTACTATTTATTGATGTGGTTACTATAAAGGGTTTCAAAGGCCTCATTGTAGTTTTTGCGAGATTTTGTTTTCGGTACTCCACCCAACCTCTCCCATTTAAAAAAATCAATAAATAAAAAAATAAAATATGATATATAGCTAGCAGTGGCAGCAACTGTTAATTGACATCAGTGAGGAAGGTCAAAGGTCTTCGTTTTTTCAATGATAATATGACCATAGATTCATTAAACCTCACTCAACTTCAAGTCCTCGACATGTCATCAACAACATCATCTTTGTTTCTCTGTCTCAAGTGGTTTCACAAATTAGCTTGACAACATGGTGTCTGTGACCTGCAAAAGAGAAAATGTCTACGACTCACCACCAATCAGAGGGGCTAATGAGCCCTCCTGGATGACTGTTGAAACACATTCACATCTATAAAAACAGTAGAGACTAATGAAGTCATATATACAGTACATTATGTGAGATAAATAAAACACATCTATCCATCTGCAACACAAAGGAAGACAATGGAAGGGAGACTCACTCTCCATCATCTGTTGCAGGGCCGAAGCTCAGCCAAACAATCAGGAAGTGGATGTGTCCCTAGAGACAACGACGCCTCCGGAGAACGACAGCTCTTAATCACGAGGGACCCACTTTTCTGGCATTTCTCTCATTGTTGCACGCTCACCTCTCATTGAACGAGTGTGTGTGGGGGTCACCCGTCTTATGCACAGCGGAATAGCTATAACTCAAAACATTTAAGGCCAATTTCAGTGACAGATGGTGCTGTGTAACCACTCACATGACAACATTTGTTGCACAGTTATACAAAGAATACAACACGGCTCAAGGAGGGGCTTGGCATATGTGGAGTATGTGCTGTGCAGCACAAAACAGAAATCTGATGCTCAGCCCAGCCGGGGGGATGTTAATGTTGGCAGTTAATGTTCCTCAAAACCACTGATTTATTCACAATTGTTTGTGTCATAGGCTACAAACCATACTTCTAGTAAGCGTGTCATATCATGTTCACATTACATCATTATGACCTGACTTTTCTGCTCGGGAAGTGGAGGGTATGGTGGTGGAGATACAGACCAGCAGCCTGCCAAGTGACCACAGTTCAAGAATGTGTTTCAACATTTGTAAAGCTTGACATCCATGATATTTCTAAGGAGACCTTGGCACAATTTCCAGTCGTTTTTGCAGAAATGCAATGTTGCAACATAACCGTTTTGCAGAAATGTACAGCGGCAGCATTTATTCTGGTGACTGGCTTTAGATGCAGCAGGTTGAGAATGGACAACAGGTAAATCACCTTTGACATGTTTATATCTTCAGTTAAGTTATACATTTTTATAATTTGGCTCCTAATTTGAGTAAACTGGCACTAACAATATCACTTTAGTGAGAAAGGGGTCGTGACCATCGCTGTTATATGGTTTTAAAATCTGTGGATGACTGGTATGGGTGATATTAAATGAGAAATATTAAAAAACTGTTAAGCATATTATGAGGAATTAATTCTACCGAATTTGCATTGTGGTTTGAATATCAGATGAACTATACTGGCAGGACATTATTAAACCAAATGAAAACAAAAGACGAAATAACGGCAGGCATCTGTTCCACTGAGAGCCTTTTCTTGCTACAATTTTAGTTAAAGATATATCTCTGTGCAACCCAAAAGTACTGTACAAGTACATGCTGTACCGTCGCTGGAAATCATTTTGTTACATTCTTTCAGTGAATTTGCAATAGCCATTTTGCCTTGAGAATTTTTTTTCCATTCAAACTGTACAAGAGAGAGAAAAGCTCAGCCTATTTTTTGTTATTTACAGCTGCAGTAGATTCCTTACTAACCAATTACTGTGTTACAGAATAACTTCTTTTTGCTTCTCACAGGGACTCTGTTTGCTCCAAAGTAAAAAAAACAGCAATGTACCCTGAAGTTATTTAGGAGCTATGCAGTTTGCCTGTCCTTTTTTTGTTTTATCTGTAGCCCTCCAGTGTTGGTATTATATGATATTACCAGAGAATTCATTACCGCAAACTTCCTCAATAATGATCATACTGGACTCAGATTCCCACATTGGTACCCCATAATTACATTACATACTTACATCTTGTCCCATTGTACCTACATGTACATATACTTGTACACTGTTGTACAAATAATTACACTGTAAATTAGGAGGGATTACACTCTACGACGCAGGGCATGATCTAAAGCGTTACCTGGGCTGATATTGGAGCAGCAGCCAGCCACTGTGGGCTATTTCAGCCGGCTGCAGAGAGCACTTTGTCAACAGTTTCTGACACGACAGACTGATAATTTAGACTGAAAAGCAGGAGATGAGTATGGAGCAGAGATGGGGAGGCTAACAGGCAAGAAAGAGCAAAAGAAATTATCCAGGAGAGGTCATACAAGATGATTTTTTAGAACACTTCAAAGTCCAACAGCGTGTTCTCAAAGAAGGGTGTGTCTGGTCCGGCAGGGCATTAAAGTCTGACAATCAGTCAGAATATTTTATGTTGTGAGATTGGAGATGTCAGACCAGACCTTTCAGTAAGCCACTCACTTTTTACTGAGGCTGCTGTTTCTGTGTCTGCAAAGCTTTACATTCTTCTACTTCACAATTTATAGACATCTTTGAAACAGTAGGTTCACGATTTCAGACAGAAGTAGAGAAGAGCATTGTAATTGCATACCCAGTGACTGCTGACTGTCGGCTGATACGACCACTATCCTGACAGATTTTATTAGCTTTAGCTGGCAAGCTTTTTAAGATAAAATTAGTGACATGAGGTAGATGAAAAAACCATCTCCAGCTGACTTTTTAATGTATCAGGCTGACTTATAGTAGCACTGAACGGCGATACATTTCCTGGTACAGCCTATACATTAGCATCCAAGTGGACTACAGCTGCTGTCCTCCATGAAGGAAGAAGATACAGACTTCCAGCTTGCAGGAGCACATCACAGACAGCATCCCTGCTAGCCTGGACCCTCACCAGTATGCTCTCAGAACCAACAGATCCACAGAGGATGCCATGTCTACTGCCCTCCACTCAGTCTTCACACACATAAGAACAGCTATGTCACAATGTTGATGTTGACTTCAGCTCAGCATTCAGTGCAATCTCACCCATGGAGCTGGTAAACCTGACTTAACAGGGGCTTGACTACCTCACTCTGCAATTGGATATTGGACGTGCTCACAAGCAGACCCCAGGCGGTACGGATGAGCTGTCAAATGTATTTAGTTTTCTTTCCTTAACAGAAAAATCCAGCTGCTACTGAAACAACTGTGGAAAAATAAGACAGGACTGCGCTCCATTTCAAGCCTGAGGCAAGAAAAGTTTCACATAAAGGCAGTAAGTGGAAAATAGAAACACCTGTACAATGTAATGCAATTTCCAGCTCTGTTATATTAGACCACGATATATTGACAGTCATTTCGGATATTTTGTTTACACAACGGTGATTGCAGCCTCAAAAATAAGCACATCTGAGAAACCTACATCATGACTTTTTTTTTTTCCTTATGAAGACTTTAGTCTTAACTTGGACTTTGCACCAACTTTGTTGGCCTGCTCCTAAAAACCTAGACTTGCCACTTGCCGGGTTTTTGGGGCACACTGAGGTTAAACTAATGCACTGATACAACAGCCCTGTAATAAATAAAATACAAAACTATTGAGAGTCAATGACATTTAATCTATCTATAATTACTTTATGGGAAGGGCCATATATTGATCTGGTGATGACGTGTTCATGGTTCTTGTTTTGTCTGACTAAAAGTCTAAACAATTTCATAAAACAGAGAAAAGCAGTAAATTGTATAGGGAAAGCTTGAATCAGACCATGTTTGGCATCTTTGCTCAGCAAGCGTCTTAACTGTTTCATCATTTACTGAAACTGAACCGTCATTTTGTTGACAAAACAATTAGCTGATTAATCATTTCAGCCCTACACTACTGCAACACGCTGCATTCACTATAGAGAGTGATTAATCATTTCAAACAATCCCTTTTAATGAAGTCTAATTTATTCCAAACCTGAGTGACCCTGCGGCTGTGAACCACCAGAGTCCTTGTCTTGGACGCTCCCGCCGCCAAGACCTCAGCAGAAAACCATACAGGGAGGACTCCTTGGCGGTACGAACTGTTTGGTTGACCTGTGGTGTATTTCACAGGAAGTGCCACTGCTTCGCATTTTAATTTACATATGCTTGACATGGTTTATTCCTATGTTTGTTTTTACTCTGCAGAGAAAAGATGCGAGCCCAGAAAAAACAGTGGAAAGTGAAAATGAAATTGGCTCCTTCAACCCCTACCAACAGCGTCGATGTAAGCAGCCTCATTGTGAGTCAAAGTCTTTGTGTGGCTGATAACTCCATGGTGTTCGCAGTGGATTCATCACTTCAGGTCATTTATCCAAAGCTAAGTTCAGAGTAGAATAACCAGCAGAGACGAAGAAGACTTGCTGGAGGTGAAGAATCTTTGCTGCATAGAAACTTTCACACAAAGTTTCACATAAACCACATATTTTTATACATAATAAGAATAAAAAACATACCAGTGTATTACAGTATTGAGAGCCTTGAGAGTTGCTTTAGCTGTTAACGAAGAGGGACATCACAAAAACCCCTCGCTGACAGTGTTTAACAAGAGGAGAGAAAGTCTACCAAAAACAAAATCAGCAAAAGAATAGCTGGGCTCATCGTGTTGGAGCCCTGTCAAAGCTACAGATGGGAGTGCAGATGAGGTCAATAAAGAGGTGGAGTTCAAAGCTCCTGCTGACGAAGAGGAGGCAGCAGCGAAGAAGACAGCAGAGGAGAAGAAGGACGAGCTGCCCATTCATACCTCCTTAGTGGTCCAGGCAGAGTGCCAGACACTGTCCAAATAGCACTCGTCCTCGAACAGGTCAGTCCACAACTGTTCTTATTCAAAACCACAAAAGAAAAAAAAAAGATTTGTAGAGAGTTTTGAAATTCTTTATTTTACCATCAGTAATGTTGCCTCTGCAGCACTGGTGCCGTACGGGGGGGGGGGGGAGATGTGAGGACCATTCTCAGGGCCTGTGACTGACAGGGGGCCACAAAAGATAAGTAAAAAAAAAAGTAATAATTAAATTATTAACCCATCATAATTAAGGTACATGTAGGTTTATGTAGTGGCATCTAGCAGAACAAACTTGGCATAAAATGGATTATGTTTTCATTACCTTAGAATGAGGCGTATATCTACATTGGGAGCGGGTCCCCATCCACAGAGGTCGCCCTGTTGCACCGCCATGTCTCTACAGTAGCTCACAACGGACAAACCTGGCACTAGTGAGGGCCTTTCGTGTTGCCGCCAGAAATGACTGAGTTGGAACAAGAAGAAGAAAAAGAGCAGGTGGCTGCTGTTTCCTGCCAAACAATACGTATTGAGAGAAGTGGAGGATGGGGAATCATACTTATTTTGTACAAGAAAAATCACAGGAATGTGAATCGAAGAAACGAAAACTCCAAGATGCTAAATGAGATCGGGACAACTGACGTCGTTTAAAAGGAAGAAACATTGGAGATGCCTTTCCCAGATGAAAATCTTTCTGCTGGACAGGTAAGAGTAACGTTAAAGATTACAACTGGCTGTAATATATATTTCCCCCTGCTGCTAATGGTACAAGACCTAGATCATGTACCATATTTATTAGCAGTTTTGAGTTATGACCTATAGTTTTATAGACTAAATAACTAAATACATCTTTACCTCATCACTTGAATTAGTAGAAATACTCAACGCTGTTGTTTACGAGTCCGTATATAGAAAATGAGTTTCTTGTCCTGTGAGGGCCACTGTAGCTTCTGGAGCTTCTTGAGGTCTTCAGAAAGGGAGGGGTGAGCGGGGGAGTGTTGCAATCTAGAACCTCACCACTAGATGTCGCTAAATACTCGATATATTACACACTGTACCTTTAATACAATATTTTATTCAAAATATAGGTCTCTTTGTCTTAACTTGTTTTTAGTAAACATCCATATTGACCACCCCCTGTATCTGCATGAAGATGCTGCTAGCAGATAGGCGTTGCACAGTGAGCCCCAAGAGGAAATTCGGTTTCCACAAAAAGAATAAAAGTTAAAGACAGGACAGAGAAAAGAAGGGGCGACAGCATGTCACCCTGTTTTTGTCTTCGCTGGCCAAGATGTTTACATTGTTTTTTTTCTCCTCTTCAGATGTAAGTGAACAGTAGAGTCTTGACCTGAGGAGTTGGCCGTCCTGTGTTGTTTTGTCTCCCCAATGTAACAGTATAAACTACATTATTCTGCTATTTTGTCCCTAGGATAGACAATGTAAACATCTTGGCCAGAGGAGACAGATGGTTTAAAAGAGGAGTAAAAGAATCAAACTGGAACGAATGTCTTTGAACAGAGGAGGTGGCTTACAACACTACTTATCACCCACCTACAATACTGTACTGAGTTCCCTCCCCAGACAGCTTAACAACCATTCACACCTGGGCTCACCTACCCCTAGCAACCAACACGAAGACCGGTTGGGTCAACGACCCACAAGTGGCCCTAAGGACTCAGACTCAAACGTTTACTTAACGACTCTGTAAGGACACTCCCACACAGAGTTTAAAAAGCCTGCAGCTCCCCTCCAGTTAGTTAGAACTGAGGAAGCCTCTTGGATGAGAGATGAAAAACGTCTTCAAAAAACTGAAACAAGTCCAGTTGCCTACGATACAGCACTTAAAATTACCATGAGCTGGACGACTGAGAACCTTCCTCAACAGAAGTTAGTTAACCTTCATAAACTCTACATGTAATGACACCTGATCTAACTCTCCTGTAAGGACACTACATGAGTGACGGGTTGTATCCTCATGCGGAGCCGGGCGACCCTGCCGACTGCTGGCTCACTTTTAATGATTCAGAAGTCACTGAGACATTCAGGGTCTCTGTCAGCGAATATCCTCTTCTGCTGAAAAAGGGGTATGATGACAAGGCTGTCACGACCTGAAGAACAGAACGAAGGATCGGAGGAACAAAAAAAGAACTTGAACTATACACCTCCTCGTATCAATTGGAAACAGCTAATATGTTCTACCAGAACAATCACATGTCTAAATAAAACTAAATATCTGGATGTGTCATTCAAAGTATGCTGAATGTGTACCCATGAATGTATAGGAAGCTGTCATTGGATTACTTTGATGCTAGTTAAAAGGAGTATGTCTTCTTTGTCATGATTTCTGAACGGATTCAAGGACACTTCTTTGCAATCTGAGATAATGATATCCAGAGAAATTCAAAGTAGCCCTGAATCACTCTGAGAAGAAGCTTCAGTATGTAAATTGCCTTCATGAGTTGTGTGTCTCAGCCAGTGCTGCTGCTGTGCGATGGTTGCAAAGGTCTTGAGCCAACAAACAGTTGTGGGCAACAAACAGAACATCTGTACCAATTATTCAGTGATGTGAGCAGAGGTGTTTTCAATCGAACATGTAACAGACTGCAAAGTTGTAGAGCAAAGGGAAAGAGGCTGAACTCGCCTCTGCCCACTAAAGCCATGCAACTAAAGTTGTGGCTGTCTGTAATGTTAATGGCCCAGTATTGAAGCTGGCATGTGGAATTAAAAGGAGGAAGCTTGTAAACCCACACAGCTACGTTATATTTTCTTTTAGAAATGAGCAGCTTTGTGGCTTCCGCTCATTTGGCATTATTCATGATATTCAAGTGAGATTACTGTTCGAGGGAGGGTTTGTGTTCTCATTTGAACTGCTCTGTGAATAGAGCGGGAAAAAGGTACTTGATGATGACCTTGCGTCCTCTTCTTCGCCTTTTTCCTTGTTTTCTTTTGTGTGCTGCTTCACCACAGCATGACAAGCATTTTCTCAGGAGCAGTTGTTTGGTCTCAACGGCACTTGTCGAAACTGATTTGTCTGACCTGAGTCTAAAAAGAAAAGGGGAATAAAAAGGAAAGACAGTTGTAAAGGGCGCTTGGACAAGCCAGCTATGCTTTTCCTCAGGTCACATCATGAACTTGCAACGAGCACAATGAGAGCTCATCTGATCTGTGCATAAGGGGGACGCGCTGTGCTGTGAAAACACATCCGGAAACACTGACTCGAAATGTACAATTTGTTAAAAAAGAATCAATTATCCATCCAGTGCTGTTTTTGATTGATCAACCTTGTTCAGAGTAAATGTTGCGTAAAGGGTGAACATGAAGACAGAGACAGGCCGGGGAGAGGAAACTCCAGACGTGGTCGACCTTCTCTCCAACTGTCCATCAATCAAATGGTAGTAGGCCATTACGTGAGGCGGCAAGCCACAACCACAAACTGTCATCTTCCATAAATGCTATCAACACAACTCATGCAAGATAAACAACAGAGAGAGCTAAAAGGGAGATGACAGAGCGAAGACAGCTAGGGAGGGTCTTAACGGCCAAGCTGGATGTGACAGCGCGAGTGGTCATCTAGAGATAAAGTGTCAAAGAACCATCAGCTGTGTGCGCCGCTGCTGATGCAACATAGAGATCATGTTCTCTATCTCAAGGGTTCCTTTTTGACTGGCTTTTTAAAGCTTGGCATGGATTTCAAGAAACAGATGGTGCCTGTCTCGAGATGCATCCTGGCTGATATAGCAACCGTGCAATCTAACTGATGATTGTAGTTTTGTTCTGACAAACATTTCCAGGAGGCAGAACTTCTGTAGAGGTTGAAACAATCTATGAAAAACTGAATGTCAACGTAAGGCAATTCAGCAAACCTAAGTAATTAACAGCCTAACGGCTGGCAAAAGTCCAAAGCAGTTTTAGTCACATTCAAATTTCACTGATTCAATTAATCAACGTTAACTAGTAAATAGTGTTCTTATAATTTTTGCCTTGTTCTAGTCAGTAACCACAGAAATTATTAAAACACTGGGCAAAACTGTCTTCTTTCTTTTAGTCTTCTTCCTTGCAGTCACTTCCTCCTCTAATGGTCCCATTTCCTGTGTTGGGGTGTTGTTCTTCTGACTTGTGTTCAGTGTTCACGAGCTTTCAAGTCGTAATGTGATGTTGCATGTTGTTGCTCAGATCATTTAGACGACGTCCTGATAGCTGACCTTGTCCCAGACTTGTTGCTGCACCAGTTAATCCCCACCAACCACTAAAATATTGCTTGTTATCAGGGTAGATGATAACATCAACCAATTATTTACTTGTGCCCGCCATGTTTCTGGTAAAGCTCAGCCAGGTCTACCAAAATTTTCACTGATTTACAGAGTTGTTGTCACGACTTGAGGAGCCAATCACGTCAAACTTCCCCATCAGCAACTCATTATTCAGATTATTCTGACGCCACATGAATGCACTATGAGAAAAAAATACTTTTGGGGCAACTTCAGTAAACTGCTTTCACCTTCATACCAGCCTGTGGCACTCGGAGGACTTGCACAGCCTTGGCTACACCCACACAGGTGTTCACTCTTATTTCGCTTGATTTGACTTGACTTGTCAGAACTGTGTGGGTGTGTACGGACGTGACTGACATATTTATCATCTTCTTTATATGACTTTAACCTCATTAATTTTTTGGTGTATGCAGTTTGGTAACCTTAGTCAACCCCCAGAACAATTCTGACTAAAGGTAGATAGCAAAGTGAAAACACCTACGTGGGTAAGACATTTTGACATGTCACAGATGAAAATAATAAATTGATATAGTGGCTGAATTTCATTTGGTTTTTCAGTTTCAGGGATGCGGTATTGCGCATGCTGGCTCACTGTCACTTTCATGGCTTACTGGGAGACTTGAATAGAACCGATCCATCACTATGACAGAGCTAATGTTTTTAGTAACACCTGTGGCAAGTCAAAATGTCTACTATGAAAAAAAAACATGTTGTATCATCCCAGTATCATCTTTCATCTTTTCAAAAGGTCAATGACACGTCAAAATAAAACAGCTACAAATTGGGAAGGGACTTGTGCTGTGTATAAAGTATCTTTAGCGTTACCAATCATTTTGGTACAAGCCCTGAAGTTAAACTGGTACCAAAACAATACCAGCCTCTTCTCACCAAATGGTGTATGATTAACATGCCAATGTCTTCATTGTGGATGTAATTACAACACAATTTTTCTTTTATGGATGTCATTTAACACAATCGGTTTGAAGTTTTTACAGTGACAGTAACAGTATAAAGAGCAATAATGTTCAAGTAGGGAGGTGGATGAGGTGGATGGGTGAAAATGAGCGTTCACAGCGTTAAGTCCTGTAACTATGACAGCAAAGGCCACCTGACTATCACGACTAAAGTTACCTGACTATGTCCTCTCTTGTGCGACCAAACCTCCTAAAACGCAGATGGCATTTGACGACTTTGCTATCAGTATGCCAGCCCAAGACATCAGGGTTATGCTAAACAGTGCTAACAATTATCAAAAACTCAACCATGATACCTCCATGTTCTCCCAGTCATGTTTAAAATGTACGGATAAATACTTTGTGGAGCACTATCATGTCATCAAAGGGTACCTCCACCAATTTTACGCATTATACTGTGTTTACATGTCATAGGGAGAACTGAGAACCAGTCCACTGGTTTGGCATTAGACTCCTTTAACACTATGGTATCATTATGGACAGTCAAAATCGGTACAGCAGAAGCAGAGATATCGCCTCTTTTATCACACACACTCTTTTCCATCCTGGAGCCAACATTAACCGAAATGCAACTTAGCCACTGAGTGACTTCACTGGAGGTAATTTATCAGATTACATGCAGCTTCCTCTGGAGCCACAAAAGGCTTTATACTCCTTTCTTCACATATGCAGTCGTACTCCGCAAGACCTGTAAAGACACTGCATACTTCAAAACAGAGCTATTCACAGACCTTCCTTATGCAAAAGCCTGCTTTATTTCAATAATTACTGTGTTTTTGCCTGTTACAATAAGGTATGTGCCTCGGTCTATATTAACTACATTCAAAAATAACCAAACTCACACCAGGCATGAAACTAAACATGACTTAGCCCAACCTGCGTCTGATATTACAGTATGCTGGGACCTGTCAGGCTTCAGCTCTGCCCACAAATTATTTCTGTTACTGGAGCCATTGTGGCTTCACTGTGTGTATAACAATGACAACCCCAAACTGCACAGCTACAGTACGTGATAAGTGAACATACTCATTGAAAAAAGCAGCACCCTTTGCTTTTCACCTTCTCCTTTGTGCCTGTCTATTGTAGCTTTTTTCTCTTTTTTTCTTTCTTTTTTTTCATTTAAGTCTGATAAGACTTGCACACACATGACATCATTGAGTTTTGATAGCAAATTACAGAATTGATCTGGAGCTCAGCAGGCAATTATCAGGGTGGAACCACGGTGCATATCAATGAGCCCAGGCAAGTAAAGAAAAAAGTACAAATCTCTTCCTGCGGCACATTGCTAATATTCGACACTGCGAGGCTGTTTTGATGTCAGTACCTGGGAGCTCTGTGGGAGGACGTTTCCAGATCACTGCTGTATTTGATTTCCTCCACTGATCAGAGGAAAACCGAATGCTGACCCTTCACACAGGCATGATAAAAACCTGCAGGGTAATGGATTATTTCCTCTCCTATCACCTCTGAAAACCTGCAACTCCTCTCTGTCTTTCTCGCCTAATATTCTCTCTCTCTCTCTTTCCATTCAGTGCTGAACAAATATCCCCCTGTCCTTACAGGTACGACGGACACAAAAGCAATACTGAAGCAGACATAACCGCCGACATTATTGGCGCGCTGTTCCCTCCAACAAGGAGACGACAACAATTACGCCATTCAGTAACCTTGCTGGGAAGTTGGTCGCCGCTGCTTGTTGATAGGCAAGTCCCTCTCTCTCTCCCTTTCCCCTTACCGCCTGTCGACTTGGAAAAGGCAATTAATATTCCTTTGCTGAGTAGAGGCTTTAGTTTTAGGCTGATCACGTGGAGAGTACTGGCTGCCACCTCCCCTCTCTTACAAGTCAGATAATTACCTATTTAGATGTTGCTGAGGAGATGTGTGTGTGTGTGTATGTGTGCCCTTGCGCGTGTGTTGGCCTGCTGCCACAGCTTGTGAAAAGAAGCACCATGAAGTGGATCTGTCACTATGAGTTAAGAGACGCAGGATGGCTGCCCACCAAGAGAAAAAAGCTCAGGACAGTAAACTGAACTATCAAAGCCACAGAAACACACTCGGTACATTCAAGGATTCTCACTCTGACATTGCTTTTTTTTTTTACGTTGTGGAGTTTCTCCACACGGCGGCCCACAAATTTCATTAGTGTCTCAGGTAATTACGGTGGATCTAATCGAAAGCTGTCATATTTCTGCGGTTAATGGGCTCCTCGTGGAGGCTGCCGAGGTGAAGGGCTTTCTGAAAGGTCAGCTGACTCACCACTGCTGCTTACCCCCTTCAGCTCCAGCCACCCACACCTCTTAAATCTCAATCACGGATGGGAAGCGTGGCCATTCATTAGCTCGGTATCCAGCGGCTGTCTCTTTCATCTCATTCCTCACGTGACCACCACCACGCAACCCGCCGCCCCTTCTTTTCCGATCCTCCCCCCACCCCTTCCACTTTCCTTGGACCCCCCCAAAGGTACGGGGGGTCGAACTAGTGGGAAACTGCAATTGAACCCCTCCAGCACACACACACACACCAACCTCCCCGACTGGCACATCTCCCTCCTCCACGCTGAAACCATCATGATCCTTCGATGTCTCGTGGCTCTGCTGCTCTCTCTGTTTTTTTTTCTCCTCTACTGCCAATCAGCGGCACATTTCACACACAACTACTTGTGGCAGGAAGGAGTGACAGCGTCTAGGGGTGTGTGAGTGCGTGCCCGTGAGCACGCGCATACGGGCAACAAAGCCTTGCACTAAGCTGAGGGCGGCTCCAAGGTCCCCCCCCCGAGGCAGAGTCGAGATTGAGTTCATTATTCAGTGGGAGCGTGTTCCAGCTGTGAGAGGAGAGAGATGGCGAGCTACTTTGTCTGTGTTGTGGCTCCTTCAGCCCCGGCGTCCACTGGGAACGAGCACAAAATATTGCAGACGGCAAAGACTTGAACTGTCACACACGTATGGACAGACGGCATTTTTTTGCGCTTTTTTCCATCTAATAGTGAACGATGGCTCTCTTTCTGTGTCTTTTGAACACAAGAACACACAGTGCACTTTTTTTATGTGTCCGTCTTGCTTTGTAATTTAATAGTTCCATGGTAATAAAGAGTATGCAGTGCCCCCGATGTGACTGTGATGTACACATGGAGCAGCACTTAAAATCTTATGTGTCCCTAGATGGCAGTAGTAAGTCAGTGCAATGCCTGCCACAGAGAGTGTGTCTTTGAATGTGTGTGTGTGAGCTTGTGTCTGCTCGTTTGCGCTCCCTTGAGATTGATAAAGTGTCTCAGCGTAATTTCAAAAATAAATTTAAACAAGGAGTAACAACAAAAGGAGACAAAAATGAGATACAGTATTTTCAAAATAGTCTTGGTGCCACGCTGATCTTCACTTACAGGACCGAGGTATCTCCTTCACAGATAGATAAATACAGATTGTAGAAGCTTCTTTTTTCCCCTAGTTTCCACACAAAGGCAATTAACTTGAAATTGCTTGTTGAAATTGGTCCTCAAACAGCTTATTACAAGCACAGGAAATGGCATCGGAGCTACTCTGTATTTGCGAGAATTAGATGTATGATGTTCATCTCCTCTGAGATGTGCATGAAACTGCATAGAGGAACAATTAACTCATACAATAACATGTGTTTGTTTACATTGACATCAGCTGTTGATGACTTCTGTGACAAGACAAACAAGTCACATCTAGATGAAAAACATCCATACTTGGCACTATTGTTTCAGTTATGGCCAACTGGTGTGAGTGAAAGCTCTTAAATCAATTTGATGGCTGTATATCGCGCTGAAACACACACACGAGACAGCTCTACCCTCACATTACCCTGAAACGCTGCAACAGAGGTGCAGTTTGCATTCACCTTTTTCCAAAATTGCAAGTCATTTCCAGCATGATGAGCGTGCAGTGATTTATGCAGCAAATGGCTTGTCATACAACTGCTTGATTAACAAGCACTGAGACCCCGGGGAACACCCGTGGATCCTCATCACTTCATGGCCCGGGCAGATGAAAGCAAGACAGGACCAACCTCCATTCAGTGCATTACCTGCATTTCCAACTAATATCTGTCAAAAGGAACAAAACGCACGTCAGACCAAACAGCTTATTACAAGCACAGGAAATGGCATCGGAGCTACTCTGTATTTGTGAGGATTAAATGTGTGATGTTCATCTCCTCTGAGATGCGCATGAAATTGCATCGAGGAACAATTAACTCTTATACAATAAAATATGTACGTTGACACTGACACTGGCTGTTGATGACGTCTGTGTCAAGACAAATGAGTCATATCTAGCCAAAAAAAAAATTTAAAACATCAATTTTTGGCAGAATTGTTTCAGTTATGGTCAACTGATGTGGGAGAAATCTCCTAAATCAATTTGATGGCTGTATATCCTGCTGAAACACACACACACACGAGACAGCTTCACCCTCACATTACCCTGACACAATGCAACAGGGGTGCAGTTTGCATTCACCTTTTCAAAAATTGCAAGTCATTTTCAGCATGATGAGAGTGCAGTGACTCATGCAGCAAATGGCTTGTCATAGGACTGCTTGATTAACAAGCAACGCGACCCAGGGGAACACCCGTGGATCCTCATCACTTCACGACTCCGAGACGGAACCAACCTCCATTCAGTGCATTTCCTGCATTTCTGACTAATAACTGTCAAAAGCAACAAAACGCACGCCAGACAAGATTTGCCGACCAATCTTTGCTCATTCCTCATTTTATAAAATTGCTTTTGACTTCTGAGGGGAATCTTGTGGTAACCCAGCTGGGAAGAATGCTGAGCCTATAATCTGAGGGGGGAAAAAAACACAGCGGCGGAGTTATTAGCCTGATAATGAGCTCGCAACTATGACAGGGTCAAGCAGGGTCAATAGCTGCTGCTAATTTTGGACCACGGCATCACCATCCAAAGCAAGAGTCATGCAAAAAAAGTAAATGCAGTGCGGGAGCTGGTATGGTATCTGAGCCACCATCACTCACGTCAGTCAGCAAGACGAGCTCCAAGTGCACGGTGCTAGCAAACGACCCACAGAGCGTCACCTCAAACAGATGTTTGACACTGAGGTCCTGTGGGGTGCATGTATAGCTGCGTGTCAGTCTGTAACTCGTGACAGGCCCCATCCAGTCCTGTATGTCAGGACCTGTACCACAAGTGAGCGATACACAATGCTCGAGTGGCTATTAGGCTGCCCTACCATTGCATTCTGTAGTGGGGCTGCCACTAGCTCTCGAATCTCTCTGACACATGTGCACTGAAGCCAACTGAGCATTACTCTTATTGACAGGCGCATGGCCTCTTTGTGCACGGCAACACTCAAATTTACCAAAAGGGCGTTAAATTTAAGTTGATGCGATCGTGTATACGTGAATGACTCTCGCTAATTAAGGCTAAAGGTGAAAAGAAGAGGCAGATGAGTACAAAATATTAACACTGACATGGCTCTAGTGCTAGCACATGTGAATCATTCAGAACATAAGTAGAGCACTTAAAACGGTCAGAAAAAGCTGAGGCGGTTCAATCAAAGTGTAGCCACTATGATTGCGAGGGGGGGAGGAAATGCAGTCAGCTCTCAGCATTCAAGGCAAAAAAAAATAAAAAATATGAAAGCCTCATGAAATTATTCATCTGTTTTTTTTTTTTTTCCTCTCACAGGCAGAGAAACAGTGCAATCCTAGCAACGAGAAATAGCAGAGACTCGTTGTGATATGTCCTTGAAGAATTGGACTTCCTCATTCTTTGTGACAACTCAATAATAAAACATGACAGATCGTTCCGCATGAAAGTTCGGCATGTTGCAATCTCATCTAAGATACATTTCTTTGTCACCTTAAACAGTGTTTTCGCTTAATGAATTTATAACGCCGTGACAGGACACGGCTGCTTACATGCGAGCAGCACTAACAGCTTGCTTCATCAGTGGAGTTTAAAGTGATGTAGCTCTTAGTTTCTTCTTGCCATTTGGTCAAGGGATAGTTATTAACAGAGACGGTGCATTGTAACTTCATTAGCACCCATCCTCATCTATTAGTATTAGATCTGTTATTTGCTAACACTCTATTTCTCTCGCTAAAACCACTGCACAACATATAGTAAATTAATGAAGATAATGGTTCAGAGAGTGCCTGTAGAGGGATTTTAGTTGAACTGTAGTATCCTGTGGCCCCAGCCGTGGGCAGTCTTTTGTGTGGGTAGTCTTCACGAGCCTGCACTCTGTGATTTACTTACCTTTTACTGCTGAGATGCTACTTGACCAGTCCAGGAGAGAGAGAGCACAAAAATATGTTTTTCTTCTTGTCTTTGCTGTTGCTGTTGATTGATGGTGTAAACACTGAGGTTGAAAACATCACCAACTGATGGGCCATGCAGGTCTTATTTTTGATGAAATAAGAGCTAACGTCAGAGAGATATGAAAACCACACTGTAGAAGTGTCATGTTGAACAATGACACTCCCCTAAGCTTTAATGAACAAGCTAAACAGACTCATCTCAAGGCCTGTTTAATGGTTTCTCTGGAAACTTCGATCATAACACTATGACCTTCGTGGGGAGAAGAGGTTTTGTTTAGTTCTCAGCAATGCAGAAGTTCAAAATAACATTTTTATCACAAAATCTTCAATAGTGGGGTGAGAGATTCTGGGAAAGGTGAGCTGATTGAGTCCAATGCCGCCACTTTCGGGTTGGCAGCTCAGTCAGGGCTACCATTGTTGATGGCTTAGTCTCATTCAAAGGTCCCCACCTTTAACGTTAAGATTCATTGTTAAAAACAGCAGAATCTCACCTCAAGGTCTCTTTATTAGACATCCAGAGCTCCTATACTTAGCTAACTCCATCAGCTGATCCTGTGATATGATGAAAACATCCAGACTTGCTACTAAAGGGATCTTGAGGTGAGATTGTTAGGCCAGCTGATGTTTTTTCTTTTGTTAAAGGCCCAATTTGTAAGAACCTGACCTACAATCCCAAAACATCAGCATTTGATGAGTTTGGAATGAGACTTAAAGATCTACTTTCTTTAATATCGGACCTTTAAAGGTAGGGAAGGCGAATCTGGAAAAAGATAGTTGCTTATTGAGTCACATTGCCAGTTTGTCAAATACCAACGCATTTGATTAGAATGAAATGAGACTCAATAATCAACTATCTTGCTCCAGAATTGCCTTCCCTGACTTTCAGGCCAACTACCTGCAAACTACTGAAGTATACAAATACATACAAAGGAGCAAATACATTGATATACTCCTCCAATAAAAAACAGCAACGCCTTTGCGTTGGACTTCTATACGACTGAAGACTTTGATAATCACTCCCAACCTTGTCAAATATTGCACTTTCGGATGGTGGCCAACCATCTCACTACAGCATTCGTCTAAAGCGTCATTTAAAGCAACAAAATGTACTTAAGGAGAAAGATAGTTGGTTGTCAAGTTTCATCCCCAGATATTTGGGTAGGGTTGGCGTCTCGGGTCAGTATTTGATGACATAGTGCTGAGACTCAACAATCAACTATCTTTCTCCGGGAACTTACATTTTGTTGCTTGAAGTTCTGTTGAAAACAGATGCATCCAAATACCACGAAGAAATAATGTGAGGTCACGAAGTATAAAGAGTGAAGAAAGTCAAAGCAGGGTCAAGGATGGGGTTGACGAATGGGTCAGTCAAACACAACTTTCACAAAGGAGACTGGCGTTAATGTCACTTGTGAAAGAAAAAGTCTACATTGACTAAATTTCTTACAAACTGGACCTTTAACATGATGACGAAGGTCACCTGACTATAGATCTGCTCTCCACAGGATTCAATGTAAAGGACTGGCATCACACCTGCACGCAAAATTGGACTGTGGCGTATGCACTGCACGCAACTATGAAGTTTCTGCACAGATTGAAGGGACAGAGTTGGACATCCTGTTCTTCTAAAGTTCTTCCACACAAAATAATAGAAAACATCTACGGTGTACCAGAAGAGCCTAGCACTCTCAGTACCACGCTGACTATAACCATCCAGAGCAATCTACAGTATACAGCTATTTTAAAATAGAACAACATTGTGACAGTGCAGGAGATTTTCATTTTCATGGCCTTGGAAATTTCACAAAAGATGACGAGAAGTGAATAACACAGGTGAAATGAGAGGCATGTAAGGAGTAGAGTGCAATGCACAGAAATGAATACTCATGCTGGCATAATAGACACTAACAGCAATAGCGTTCAAAAACTCTACAGTGAACCTCTTATTGTAATAAGGTATTGCAAGAAAACCACATTCTAGGTAGGAAAGCATCCTTTAAAATAGCTCATGGATGTTGCTGAAGAAAAGAGAGTTTCGAGTTCAACAGCCCTCTCTTTATTCAAATATGTAATCTTTGTTCCTCTGAGACTCCGGTGAGCTATTTCAACTTATGCAATCAAGCATTACATTATGTAACTTTTTAACCTTAAAACAGCTTCAAAATCATTTTGACGGCACAGTGTCTTGTAACAGGGTGAATGGTGTCTCTATCAACTTCAGTGAGAGGGTAGGATCACAGTGTTACATACAAGTGTTCAACATATAACATTGTTACAATGTAATGAGTTTTGTTTGTAGTGATCACCTACATTATATCTGACAAATTGTTACAGAGCTGTATATGTGACAGTGGTGTTGCACTTAGAAACTGTGGGGGGCGCCAAATCACACAAAATGCCAATTTCTATGTAATGTTGCTTTAATATTTTTTGACTGTTGGGAACTCTAAATCCATGTTTGTTATCGTTGTTCCTTTGAGACTCTGGTGAGCCATTTGAACTTTACAGTAGATTAAAATGGGCCGCATGTTTTCACCATTATCTTGTTTCTTTGTTGCTCTTTGTTGTTTCTCAGAGAGCAGCGTGAAAGTGGTTGACCGACGGGTCTTTATCCCAGCGGTACACGTCCATTGTGCAAGAGGGCTTTCAACTGAATTTTCCTTGCTGTGTTTCTGTCATTCTGTTTGCCTCTGTCAGACCTGGTCACACTTGCGAGGACATAAGCGAACGACGGTAGCCTACCACTTGTTCCACGGATGATGGAAGCTTTACCCAAAAGGTCTGGCAGTGCACCTCGACCTGTTTCCCGAGTTTTTAATCAAACATAAGGGGACAAATTGACCCCTCATGAGCTGCTGGTGCAAAATAAAACTCACCAAAATGACTCCAGCATCTCACACAGGACAATATTTGGGAGAGCTGTCTTGAATTTCACTCATGTAGCCGGGGGCTTTTTCAGATTTGTGCTGTTCCAGACTGCAGTGCTCTCTGTGTGGTCCAGTGGTTGACAGTTTGGGGTGTCCTTGGCTGTGACTGTTAACAAGTCCAACAGCTCAGCAGTCATGGCTGTACTCTGATCTCTCTATGAGGTTATACACTACAGGCTCATTCTGTGGGATGTAGGCTTTTGTAGGAGTACACAGACTATTAAACTCTGCTGGTGAGAGAGAGAGACAGAGAGAGAGAGAGAGAGAGAGAGAGAGAGGTAGAGCTGACATTACTCACACCTCATCCTACATCCTCTGACTTTTTCTCCCTTTTTTTTTGAGGACCCCCCTCTGACACCCACTCCGCCGACTGTGCAGCCAACCAACATGATGAATTTCAGGCGAGCTGCGCCACCTTGACGGCATTTAATCATTGAGAAAAGCCAGGAAACGTACTCATTCTTTATCCTCCTACACTCCCACCCCGCCTTCCTTCCCTCCGTCCCTCTGACTCTCATCTCTCCCTGCGGTCTCCGGTGCGTCTGTTTGCTGTACGGAGCGGCGGTGTGCATGTGTCGCGGAGCGGGGGGAGCGCTGCACTGTTCTGCGCACTGGTTCACCGAATAACGGCGCTCGGCAACCGGGGTGGTGGTGGAGGGGGAGAGTGGACCCGGACCAGGAGCAGGACCAGGAGAAGCACCGCGGCTCTCTACAGCCCGCTCTCCGGAAACATGTCCGAGTTGTTTCTACTCGCCTTCCTAGCCCTATTGTCGGGATTATTTCCGTGCGCCGAGCCCTCGAGAGTGTCGGACGAGGAGAAAGGTAAGGAAGAACCCGGGCCGTCGGGGATGCGCAGTCCGTGTGAAACTTGGCACCACAGGCCGTCGTAGTGCAGTCTAGTGTTGTCACCGGTGCCAAATGTTGTGCAGATGCTGGATCTAAAAAACCCCCTTTGCTTTCAATTCATGAACGATGGAGAGTTGATCATGTAAAAAAAAATGTGCTCGTCATTCATTCATTCATTTCCCTCCAGTGTGTTGGGGTGCCACGCTGGAAGTCTGCATCTTTTTCTCTTGTTGGAAAATGTTGCATTGTGCTGCGTCCCAGCTGGTAACACACACAAATGACGGTGCCACCTTTCATACTAACACGTTGAACTTGCCCTGCGCATTAAGCGGAGCTCTTTTTGCAGCGCTATCCTACAGTGCAGCAGGTGAAAATATCCCCGTGCCCAAAGTGTATGCCGTGTCTCCCCGAGCTGGAGCCTGGTGTCTCAGCCGGGAGGAGAGGATGCGGGGAATGATCGGATGGAGATGGAGACGGAGACGCAATTGATAGGACTAGTTCTGCACGATCAACCGTAGTGTACATCCACGGTGATGTGAGGGAAACTCGTGCCTGAGCTGCGTTTCGACTGTTGCACGTCTGAATGTGACAGCCGTCTGTCACAAAATTACAGCATGTCTGCATCCGTGCTGAGCGCTGTCCTCGCCATCAGCGGTGGTCCCTGTGGATGTAAAGATGAGGCTGAACTCACCTCTCCATCAGGCTGTTTGATTTGCAGAGTAGAGTTCAAGAACATTTACAGTTTGTGTTGCCTGTATCTTCAGCAACTGCATTCCCTGAAGGGCTACTCATTGAGTTTTAAGATCCTCACAGGAGGAACAATTCAGTATTACCACACTGAAAATCTGATTTTTTGCTTGATAAGTTAGTTATAACTCAACTTTTTTGTCCTGCCTTTCAATTATTCAGGGTTCCCACCTGAGTAGATGCATTCTAAATAACGGGCATTGGACATGTGCATGGTTTTCTTCCAAAAAAGCACAGAAAAGGTGTTTATCGCTGCCCTCGAGGTCACATTTTCCATCACTTCTCCCCTCTCCAGCATAGCAATCAGTGAGAGACTTGGCTCGCTGTGAGACCGTCCCAAATTTCACCAAATCGCCCCCCAACGCCGCGTGGAGAAACATCGACTTAGACTTTGCTGGGCGATCACAGTAGGCAAGAAAAACACTGTTTACCTCTCTGTGTGCATGAAATGAAAAGATGAATTTGGCTCCTGAACCCCCCGAGGACGCTCTGAGCGAGGGTGAAAGACGAGAACACACCCACCTGAAATTTTAAAAGGGCTGTTGGAGTTTTTTTGTGTTTGTCAGCATTGCAGCAGCGCTGAGCTCTATTAGTGTGGCATGAATCAAAGTGAAGAACTACACGCCTTTGGATTGCCTCGCCTGGGCTGCTTCAACAATACAGTTAAGCTGAGACACATTCAGAGTCACACACACACACACACACACACACACAGATCCGAAAGTGTAGTTGGGACCCGCGTCTTTGTCCGCAAGCAGACTCCATCCTTCTCCTCCGCACTACATCCAGAATAAATGAAAGCTCTTGTAGTTGTGTCTAAATGGACGGTAATGATAATAGTATTTCTTATTTCGTCCAACACCAAAGCTGGTTGTTAGCCTAATTAGTCAGAAATGAATTTGCTTTGTGGCGGCGTTGTTGCGTTGAATGCCAAGTAGTGAGCCCATGGTTTTTCCTCTACATGAATTTGAAGCCTTTCCAGAGCTCATTCATTCAAGTGCCTCCACTGTGTTCCACTCCTTATCATTTGTGTCCATCTAACATTGAGCGGGGCTGACCTGGCCGGCAGCACACTGCTGATGTGACAGAACGACATGGCTTGACAGTTTTAGACACACCGGGATGCTGCCTGCTTGTTATAATTTTAAAAAATAAATAAATAAAAGATCCCAAACACTCTTGATCTCAGTCGGTGACCTCAGCACCAGATAAGCATCGCCCGGCACAAACAGCTCAAGGTTGTTTGAAATGTATACCCCATTTAAAAAAGATGATAGTACAGAGGAAGACACAGATAGGTCCACGCACTAATGCAGGGAAGGCTGCCTTTAGGAGCTAATTAGGTGAGATAGGGAGATAGTATCGCAGGAGTGCATGTGATTGGCCGTGTGTGTTAGTGTGTGCATGTGTGCAATGGCCAGCACAAAGTAAAGATGATGGAGGAGTCAGACAGTGTCTGTGTGCAGTTTGTTGACCAGTGATTAGCATGAAAGTTAACAAAATCAGTTACCAGCTGTTAAGGATGGTGTGGTAATGTCAAAAAAGTACATATTTGGGATCAGCTGACAATACTACGAATGAGGAGGGCTGCACATAACAGTTATTTCATCATCAGTTAATCTGCTGGGGGGGTTTTTTAAACAATGAATTCACTACTCTCTAAAATGTCAAATAAATTTGAAAAAAGCTCTCCTAGAACCCAAAGTGACCTCTTCAAATTGCTTCTATTGTCCAACTAATAGAACAAAATCCAAAGACTCTTCATTTAATATCATGAATGACAATGAAAAGCAGCAAATGATCACATTTAAGAAGCTGGCAGCAGCAAATGTTTGACATTTCTGCTTGAAAATTGAATGACACAATCCATCTACTTGGCAGTATCTTTTTCTTTTTATCAACTTATTGATTAATTCACTAAAAGTTGCAGCTCTACAAATGACACACAACAGTCGGACTTAAGCAAAACAGAATGTGTTCAGGATCAAATAATCTGAGTAATACGGAGAACAATGTTGTACATAATAGGGTTGTCATGATACTGGAATTTCCAACTTCTATACAATATCTCGAAAAAATACTGATATTCGATAGTAACAAGGCTTGTGTACTGTTTGTTCAGCACAACAGCATCTAAGTTCATTTATTTCTGGAGGAGGTGGGACTCTGTAGGCACTATAGAGGTGCATGTGTCAACTCGCTGTCGGAGTAGAGAGCGAAGTAAACCCAGCCAGTACTGGAATCGATATTTCGATACTTTTGACTTATAAATCGCACAAAGCACAAAGGCTGAGTTGGCTTTTACAACCCAATCAGCAGAATAAATGTTGGTAATGCACGTCCCTGCAAACCAACATTTCATTCTGGTGACTAAGTTGACTTCTCATATCCAAAAGACCTAAAAGACGGGGCACTCTACTAATGTAGTGTAAGCCAACCTGTAAACAGCAGTTGTGTAATGCCTTCAGTGGCTCTCTATAAAGTCTGAAAAAAATTTGCCTCATGATGTCACCATCTCTGCTGGAGTCTGAGTCTTAACATTTCTCAGATACCCTGCATTGTAGGATTCAGTGCTTTTGGAACTTGAACTTGATCCATACCAGGGCCTAGAAGTCAAGATATAAGTCTGTGCTGCTTCGATTTTGACCAGTCCTTTGAAATTGTGTCTCTTGTGAGTCCTCTAACTTTTATGGAAGTGCAACACTACTGGAGTACCACTTACACTCAGCCAGTTGCTTGGGAAAACGCCTGGGAGAGGAAGAAGAGAGCCTCAGGATAAACTTTAGGCTGTAGCATTTATTGTCTTCAGTGTACAACTTTAGCAGATAAATATATGTAATTAGGAAGTATGTACACTTAATGTTATGAGTGTTAGCAGAAGATGTGTGTGTGTAAAGAAAGTATTTGGCACGTCAAGGAAAGGAAAAACTGTCCCTAAAACTACCAACACGACTACTTCTAACCTAATTTTGACTGTTGCAATGGTAATTTCTTTTGGCTAAAGCTCTTTGTCATGTGTCACGATCGCATCAAATATTCACTCCTTAACTTTTAGAGTTGAAATTGGCCTAATTCCATTGAATCACTTTTTAATCAAACCCAGACTCTTGGCACGGGGCACCATGCAACAATTCAGGGATTTGGGCATTAATAATCTCTGACATGTGCACAATGACTATCTATAACTCTGCTTCCTTAGTGCTGCTGAGTTAAATAAATGTTCACTCTACTTAATGTCACCATTGTATCCTTACTGATTTAATAGATGGCTTGCAAGCAGGAAATTGGTTAGTAAATTGCAGTTGGACATGATAAATTGCAACAAAATGGAGATTATGTAAATCGCCCGCCTTTAGCTACACAAAACCAAATATTCATACTGTTTGTGACAGCCCTGAGGCCTTTCTATAACACTCGGTTGGTGTTATATGATCAGAACAGCAGGGCAGTGACTAAAGGTTGACCTTCAAAGGCCGGACCGGATTCTGTTTTCATAGCTGCTTTACGTCTTTTTTCTGGAAGGCATTAACACAGAATGAGCCCTCCAGCTGCGAGGCCTCCTTTGTAGCTCGATTTTCGGTCCGCATCCTGTTCAAAAGTGTTCACCTCAGCAATAAGTGATCCTCAGGACGGAACGTGGCCGGCTAGTCTGTCTTCACCCGGTGATGGGAGAAACCACATGTGGTTTCCAGTCGAAGCCGGTTTGGAACGAGTAAATAAAGTGAAGGCAGGGGACGGGGATGAAGGGACGGGGTGGTCTGAAGAGAGGAGGTGATGCAGCAGTCAGCAATGTGTTTCTCCTTGTGCAAGTGGAAGTCAGCGGCTGGAAACTTGTGGAGCGGGCACTGGCTGGTGTTGTTATTGGCATTCAAGTCCCGTGCTCTGCACTTCAGGTGCTTTTTATTGACTATTGCTTCACAAGTTTGTTTTGGCTGGAAAACCAGACGAGTCGTCAGAACAGCCTGTCAGCTGGTAACATGCTGAGAAGGTCAGCTTCGGTTGGTACATTAGCAGATTATGCACTTCTACAGAACCTCAATGTTTAGTTTTCTTTCCCCCAAAAGTACTTCAAACATCATTACTGGTTTTCTAGGGTTTATCTGAGCGAAGTGCTTAGACAGCATTTTTGCAGGATTGCATTCAGTCTTTTACGAGCTATGAAAAGACATTAAAACAGCTGACACATCTATCCGGTGATGTCAGCTAAGTGTTGCTGTCATTGAGCTCTTACATCTATCTCAGGGCAGAGGTGAAGTATGGCCTCAAGCTACAAGAGGCAGCAGTGAACCAGCCCACACAAGTCTCATTACGCTGTACAGTTTGATGGTGGGGCCGGGCCGACTCCTGGAGAACAAAGTTATTGAATGAAGCCATCGGATTTTGATTGCGTCACCTTTAATATCACCTCTCACAGCCTTAATGGGTTACAATTGAATCAGTAATGGATTGGCTCGCCTTGCAAAAGCCATTGGCTGTAAATTGACTTGTGGAATTGATTACCGATGGATGGAGGAGCTACATGTTTGACCCACATGATATGTTTGTGTTGCTATTCTGGGCAGACTTAATTATGTGGCGTGCTTGACGTTTCATATTAGATTTTCCTGAAATGTAGCATAATCAAAAAATGTGAGTAACGAATCAATAAGTCTTTCTTCAGAGGAGCCCCATCTTGCAGGGGAATAATCTAAAAGCTGGGCTGTGCCGTGTACTGAAATGGCTTCTTGATAAAGAAGTGTGGATAAATTATTAATGGAGGAAAGCATAACTGTTTTATTGCCAAATATGCTAATGAAAATGGGGCTCATAAGGGCAGTGGTGGGATAAACCGTTCTCTCTCTCTCCAGTCAGGTTGAGTATGAGGTCATTAGCGGGTGATGGATAAGATAGAAGGCGTCATAAAAAGAAATGTAAGGGTGATGTAATGTGCCTTGTCAAAAGGGAAAAACCCATGCATATGCACAAGCAGGACCATCTGCTCAAACAAAAATTCAACAGAACAACTTATGAAATAGTCTTGTACTCAGGGGCGAACATCAGATATCATCTTTAGTGGCGACATGCATTTTCTCAAGAGCAACACCAAAAGACAGGTCCAGATTCTCACATCCATACTGTACTTGTATCATGCCCCACTGCTTAGGCTGTCATAGGCTACGTACTGTGCTAACATGGCTACAAATCGCATCACCTTCACATTACATGTTTATTATCTGACTTTCATATCTGATGGTGGAGGGAACAATGGTGGAGTTAGAGGGGACAAGGCTGCCAAGCCAGTGACCGGGGTTCAAGTCTGGGTTTCAACATTTGTAAGCGTGACACCACTGGATATTTTTAAGGAAACATTGGGACAGTTGCCAGCTTTGTTTGTGGCGACAAAATGGGGCGTTTTTAACGAGGCCTCGAGACATCTCCAGCTGTGTTTGTGGTTACCAAAAAAGGTATTTTAAGCCAAGACATTATTTTCTCCTAACCTTAACCAAGTGGTTCTGTGCCTAAACCCTGCATTCTGACAAGAGAACAATTGAAAATTGAACCTAAAGTTGCAAGATAAAGAAACTTAAAGTTTAAACTTACCTGTGGGCTTACAGAAACATACTTTTTCCAACATTATTTTTGGGCGATTGGCTTAAATTTCTGCCTGTATATCTTCTATGCGCAGTGGTGTAGTGAGAATTACTATGGACTGCCTGGATAGTAAAGGTTAAAGTTGGTATGCTGCTGGGTTCTGAGAAGTGATACGTGAGTTGGGAAAAAAACCTTTCTGGAAGGGTCTCAAAAGGGGGAAAGTGTCTGCATCTCAGGCTAAGAGTCTGTCTGCCAGTTTGAAAGGGTGACCTGTTAGGTGGATGGAGGTAGCACCCTGAGGAGATGCTTCCTGCATTACGTTGTGTGCTCAGCATGTGTCAAAGTCAATGCGGCAGCAGCTGATTCTTGTGGATCGCTTTTGCTCTCACCTAGAACTGCGACTATTAAATTAATTGCCAACCACTTTGAGAATCAATGAATTGGTTTGAGTAATTTTTTAAAGAAAACAAAAAAAAAACCTCTGATTTTCTGATTCCAGCATCTTTAATGTGAACAATTTCTGGTTTCTTTACTCCTACATGACAGTAAACTGAATATCTTTGGACATTGTGGACAAAACATGACATTTGAGGACATTATCTTGGGCTCTGAGTGACACTGATTGACATTTCTCACCATTTTCTGACATTTTATCAAATAACTGTTCTTTATTAGTTCCTCCATTCTGTCGAGGCGGGCCCAGAGGAACTGCAGCTGTAGCCTGTGATTTGTTTATTAGCTTTCGACCAGTTAGTAAAGTATCCACTGTGGAGTACGCCTCAAACATTCACTTGAATTCAATTGTAAGGTTGCAGGGACCTCTCCTGCAGAGGTTGTGTTACCATGGGAATAGTTGGTGTATAGCACTGTTCAAATATATATATATATATAGAGAGAGAGAGAGGGAGCTGGAGCATAACTTCAGTATTTTATGGGTTAACCTCATGCAAGTCTGTTTTTTAATCACTGGCATCTGTTGTCTATCTTTGCAAGAAGGACAGAGCTCCTCTGATTGATTAGCTGAGTGGTTGGCATGCAGTTGGCTGACCTAAATCGTTTTCGCGGAGGTGTTTTTCTATTGTTTTCTACTTCATCGGAGTTTCCAGACTGACAGGATGACACAGACGCAGACACAGAAGCTATATTAGCGTTATGAGCTGTCAAAGTTAACACGATGAATCATGCTGTTAAATTAAAAAGTGTTCGAGGCCTTTTCTTTTCTACATGTGAGGTGGTGAAGAGGCAGCCGTCTTCGGTGGGAGCAATTCACCCCACACCGAGAGTTTGCTCATTGTTGTTTGAAGTAGAAGCCATTAAAGTTCTTGGCACACTCAAGTCCAAATATTAAACTGGCAATATGGAGATTCTCTGGTTAATGTACGAGCATGTGTGAGCCGAGTCTATGGCCCAGCCCCAACAACAAGCATCTCGCTGATTAATACTTTAAGATTTGATTCATCACTTCGTGTGGGCAGAGAGCGTTTCCTGCTTGTGTCGAGACCAGACATAGCAGGATTTAATTTAGGTGAAAATATCAGAGATGGATGCTCTGCTGTGTTGAAGCACTATTTTTTTGATTTACCGTTTTCATCTCATTGAAGTTTAGCAGAGGAAAAAGAATCTTGCCTCGTAAGAGTTTAAAACCTTGAATATGGATCGACTGATATGGCTTTTCAGGGCTGATACTGATACCGGCCGTTAGAAATAAAGAATTTGTTTATATCTGGCGGACCCTGCCACCTTTCTAGCTTCAGACAGTGTTCTGGGGACTTTATTCTCCTCTGAGAACAGTTATGGAAAAAATATATATGTCTGAGTTTGTATTATTACCTCATTAATATTAATATATACATTAAATATATACATATACATTAAATATTAAAATTCTGAGTTTAATTTTTTTATCCAAAACTACATAGCGCCCCTTTAAGTACAATTTTGAGGTGCGTGAGTATTGACATTTTCTGCTTCTTTATACGTCCGCGGCATTTATTTGATAAATGTAGTTAAAAGTCACTTTGCCGATTCATATTATTCAGTGTTTACAGGTGGTTAATTGCGACATATAACCAATCAGATATTAATGTGGATGAGACATTTTGTGAGATAATGCAGCATCAGAGCCAAATTAGCACATTTGTAAATTAGTTAATTTTATCAGCAATCTGACAGAGAAATCACAAAGACCGGATATTGTAAAAATGCTGGATATCGGCCTTGATAATTGGCCTAGCCGATAATTGGTTGATCCCTAACTTTGATATAATACTAGTATAAAAAACCTGATACTGGATACCTCTTTCAAAGCCAAGGACAAAAAATTCTGGGCACACAAAATATGATATTTGTTTTCTTTTTTTTAATTAAAAACCTGCACACAGTACTGCCCCAGAAAAAGTCAGTGAACACACTTCTGTGCAGCCTTCAGATTAAAATCTGACTGTAGACCTGTTTCTTCTCATAGCTTCAGTACTTTCACTACTATTAAATGTGGATATTGTATTGTTTGAAACGCATGGCTAATAGCAAGTATATTTTTGACAGCCTTATTGTCTACAATAGTTTTAAAATGGTGAATTATTGGGTGACCAAACTGTGGACAAAGACAAACTGGTTATGCAGGCTGACCATGACCAACGTGTAGGTCAGAAGTGCTGGTGTCGAGCCCCGAGTGACAACGATGGTGGCCAGAGGACCAGAGTGAGGGCTGCTGAAGCCTGGCTGGGGACTCTCTCTCCCAGCTGCCACCTGGCACAGACCGAGGGCTCAGGGCCCCATCATGCAGACTTGGCCCAGAAAACCAGAACAGGGGAGGGATTCATCCATCCCCCAACAAGCTTCATTCAGCAGACAAACCTAAGGCCCGTTGGTGATGCCGCGCTGCGTCCTTTTTTAAAAAGAGAAATTGGTGCACTTAAGCAATTAAGGAATATTGAGCCATTGATGTGTTTCATTTTAATGCACAACTCTGTAATAATCCATAATTTTTACCGTATGGATTTAAACATTAAAACGTTATGCAGGAACAGCTTAACACAGAAGTGAAGATATTTTATTTTTTTTGCCTGATTTGTTTTTCAGTCATTCTCACAAGCCATTGCCTTTAAAGAGCTGCAGTATATTTCAGCCATTAACCAGAAGATGAATACACGGACTGAGATGATCTTTAGTGGAGATGCAAGGCTGTTTATAGTATTTACATAAGGCACACAGCTGTAAGGGTTTCTCAGTTACCAAGATACCAAGTAAAAACTTTCTCTCACACAGGCTGCAAATGTGCAGACACAGACAACAACAACAACAACACATGCACATGAGCAAAATAAGCTGTTCTGAAATGAACGTCTGCGCCCTGTCTGTGTTGTGGCTGTTGTCCCTGGCACAGCTCCCTGACAGTCCGGTCCAGTTAGATGAGAAGATAGAAAGGGGAAATTACTGGCATCGTTTTCATGCCTGTGTGCAAAGCAACGAGTGGCTATCCTCAAATGTGCAGTCACTTTTTTGTCAACTGCTCTGAATTTCTGGGCTGCACCGAGAATTTCAACCAGTCTGATTCTTTCAAAATCAGTTTTGAAGAGCCAATCTATGTCCAAGTCCGGCAGTGCACTAAAAGAGGTTTTTGGGCCTAAAATATTTGTGAGATGGCCACTAAAGATGAATAATTTAATGCACTTTCGTGCCATAGTGCATGAATTGAAAATCGAAGATATAACCGCACTGCTGCCCCTACTTACACCTGCAGCAGGCTCACAATTCACTCTCAACAGCTGTGATACTGTTGGCCCACGAGGATTGAGTTCAGTCTTGTGGCAGCACTATCACTGAGTTACTTTGTGTTAAAATTAGATTGCCAAGTACATCACCACCAGCTGTCATCAATCTGATTCAGTATGATTCCCTAACATGCTTCCGAGCTGCTATTGATCTCTGGTCCCCACCACCCTCCCCCCCTCACACAGTGTTGGATTGGGAGTCCTATTAACTGCGTTCCCATCAATCACAGTTCACCCATGTTTGTTTGTAGAAGTCTTTGATACGATTAGAGCGGTGCTCTCGCACTCACACGCTACGTGGTTTCTTCTCTGCCGTTCCATTTCTCGTGTCTGCTGATTTGAAATGCGTGCAGTCGCTCCCCTCCTGCTTTAGTGATGTGCCTCAGTGCGCCGTAGCCGAGACCAGAGATTAAGCACTTGGGCCTCAAACATGTCCGCTGTCACAGGTATCTCTCACTACTCAATGCCTGATAAGGGCCAGTTGTTCCTGAAACAGCCCTTGCCAAGAAGAAAACCCTAGAGAAATAAAACCCCCTCTGGACACAGGGATTTAATATGTTTCTCGTAGAGAGAACATTCCTATGATTGCTTTTGTGGCCTTAGACACGTCAACAATTGGAGAGTATTGGCCACTTTTCTTTTTTTCTTTCTTTGAAGAATGATTGGATTTTTTTTTCTATTTAATTTTGATTTTGCCTACTTTTACATACACGTACTTATGATTGCCATACCTGATTCATTCCTGTCGACTGTGAGTTGAAAACTTTCCTGAGATCATTTAAGGCTAAAGAAGCAAACACAAGAAAAATAAGTATTTAAAGTTTTCAAGGTCCAGTTTGTAAGAACGTTAAATTTCGAACCTCATTTCAAACTCTTCAGATACCGAGGCTTTGTAGGTCGTGTCGAGCTCCAGCAAAATCAGCAGGTTTTTTGAGCCAAAACATGATGTTTTCCTAACCCTAACCTAGCCTAACCCAGAGCTTAAACGCTGCATGTCACAACATAAAATTAAAAATTTAACATAAAGAGATGTAAAGTTTCAACATATCTGCCAACATTTATTTTTGCGGTTGGGTTGGAAGATTCGCAGTGAGCGGGTTGGCGTATTGACGATGATGTTGCAGGGAGTGTAGCTGCTTTGTCGTTACTTTCCACGGTTTCATTGCAATTGCGTATATGTCTTAATACAAGTACTGATATCAATGCAAAAGTTCATATGTGTAAATAATAGACATGCTGACTTTATAACCACATAGTGCCACCATAACGTCTGTTGCTTTATGATTATATCATATATTGAGCTTTTAGAGTGGATATTTACTTGCATCACTGCTTTTTTTTATTTTTTCTTATAGATTTTTATCAATAATCTGTCAATCTGGTCCCGACATTTCATACTATGTGATGTTAAATGCTTCACAAAGTGGTGTCTAATGGGTTTTATCGTTTCAACGTTCATAAAACAGCTTTGCAGACAGCCCAGCATTCATGTTTTCTTTCAGTATAACAGACTGTACCAGCATGCATTGAGCAGAAGACAGGGAAACACATGGAGATAGTTCCGGTCTGTCTCAGGCTAACACGCAGACAATCACATTCACACACTCATTCACACCTAGGGGCAAATTTGGGTCCCCACTTTGCCAGGCTTGATAATATTTCGATTTGGCAGGAAACCCGAAACCCATTGAAAATATGAAAAGCATTCAAACTTCACACAAAACAGACTGGAGCCTTCTCCTCTGCGAGACGACAGCGCTAGCCATTCAGTCACTCGGTCGGGTTAGCATTTAGAAATCTGTCTGAAATGTTTTGTGTGCGTTGAGCCAAGTAAGGCGAAACTCCAGTGAGAAGAGACCCAAAATAAATGTGTCTGAAAAATATGTCCACAAACATCTGTGTGTGTCATTTAGGTATGCATGAGTGCAGATACGTGTGTGAAAATCTGTTGTTTGAAGTGAGGAATGTGGAAGTAATTAGGTGTAAACTGAACCTCATGCAGTAGGAGGTGGCCCAATCAATGGCACACAATTATCAAGTAAAGGTCACACCAGGATAGTGTTCAGGTATTGGAAACGCATTAGCCCACAGTCACAGTCATCATGAGATGATGGCCAAAAATGTGGAGTAAATACCCGAGGTCGTGACGAGATTTAATAAACCCCAGCTTTGTTATAGAGAGGAGGTTGTTGGCTGGGGACATCTTCATGACGCCCCTGTACTTGTTGTTTTATATCAGATGATTGGTGTGCTTTGGTGTTTTATTTCTGTCACATTGTAAGTGTGTTGTGTAAAGTTGCATCATGCCCCAAGTGCCAAAAGTATTCTGTAAGTAGAAGGATTTGAAGTTTGTCAGAAGAGGTGATTTCTTTCTGGCAATCTGCACGTTACTCTTAAGATTAGGGAACACATAATACCCATTAACTAGTTTCATATTAGCCTATTAGTAGCATATTTGCGCTTTATTAGTAATTATAAAGCACTTATTAATACCTTATTCTGCATTACCATGTTCCACAACTCCTAGGCTATTAACCAAGAGTTTTCCCTTAATTACCTCCTAATTTGCTGCTTATTGATTATATAAGGTGGTAGTTTATTTATAAGGTCATGTGCCACAAGACTAATCATTCTCCTGTAATAACACTTCATAAACAGTCTGCAAAACTACAAGTGTTAGTAGTGTCCAAATAACTTTGAATTAAGTCTTTCTAACTCAGAATATTTTCCCCATTCTAAAGTGGGGGTTATTAAAGGGAGATTCCAGCAATTTTAAACCAGGGCCCTATATATTGGGTTTGTAATTGTTTAATATTTACCTCGCTCTGAAAGCTCGCGAGGTGAGTATTTGCCGTAGTTGCCTCATCGAGATTGTTGAACTCGGTTAAATATTCAGCCGTGGTTTTGGAATTAAATTCTCGCTGGCAGTTCCTCTACGTAAATGCCAAACTACTCTCTCCAACTCTGACTCATGTCACATTTCAACAAGATTTGTCCTTGAATGAGACAGATAACAAAAAGGTCAACCTCCATGGGAATCATTTCCGTAATGTTGTCAAACACTTAACGACCTCAGCCAGTCGGTTGCAAAAACAAGCACTTTTGGTTGATGTAACTTTGACAGTCACAGTTGCCCCAAAGGATTACATTGCAGCTATTGCATCCAGCTGCCAGCTGAATCGATCTACAGCACTGATACCAAAACTTGTGGCAAGTATGAATCATTTACAAACCAGCACATGTAAATATAAGACCCAGGTTTAGAGGGTCCAATTTGTAAGAAAGTTGATTTTTGAGTCTCATTGCCAACTCGTATAATGCTAACACTGGATTGTCGGTAGGGTTCGCCGCCATCTCAAAGCGCCAGTATATGATGCTTTGGAAATGAGACACAAAAATTAACTTTCTTACAAATTGGACCCTTTAAAAATACCTGAATCCCCCTTTAAGTTTCAAATTACTTGAGAAACTATCAGTTACAATTAGTAATGTTTATTAAGGCATATCTCTGTTTATGGTCTGGTAGTTGTAGAATACGGGCATGCAGAATAATAAGAGCCATTATGCCATACTAATAAGCAACTAATTAATATGTGTTCCCTTATCTTAAGTGCTGCCAAGCATACAAACACATTGAAATTAAATTATTTGTACCATTTTATAACTGAGGAACACACTGTACCTGTCGATGCTTCCTTACGTTCGTGAGCCTTTTCAAAGGAAGCAAAAGACATACATGTAGGTAAGCATGGCAGTCATCTATCCACTCAGTCATGCCTGCAATTATGCGTGAGTGTTTCTATTTTCTAACATGCTCTGCGTGTATGTACTGTACGCAATTGTATGTACTGAATAGTGAGCAAACAAAATAATGACTTTGACTTATTGTATCTTATCCAATCAGTACACTTTCTCCTTTTATCTGTCTGTTCTCTCTTTAATGTTCTGCTCCTCTTTTCATCCCTGTACAAGCAATTAATAGCCCTTAGTGGATAAAAATCAGAGGCGTAATTCTAGGAAAGAAAGTTTTACAGTTTGATGGGGCCAGCTGAACAGAAGGCAGCACAGACAGCACTAGTAAAGTTGTTTTAGGGACAAAGGAAAGTGATGGAACAAGTGCATCTCGGGAAATGTTTCATCACCGTCAAGCGACGGAAAGCCTTCATGGTCCATTTCTCCATGCCGGGGAGACATTTATGTTGATGCGCAAAATGGGCGCTTCCTCGGAGCAACAGATTGCATGAGGGTTGCCTGGCGACATAGGTGTTATCACAGTTGTGATGGGTGTTGTTCCATGTTTGTTTGCTTGCTTTTGAAGTAACGGCCCATACTGATGTACAAACAGCACTTAGTGCAGAGTGAGTCTGTCTGAAGAAAAAGTTTGATGTTTGATGAATCGTTGTCATCCCTGATTGTTCCAGCCCTTGAAGCCAAAGACAGTGTCGCATATGTCCCCGCAGAGACATCACATCTGTTCCGATCATTAGAGAATCACTTTGTCCTCATTAACCAGGAAGTGTCAATCGAGAAAATAGGCAGCATTTACTAGAAGGAGAAGTGATAAGCTTCATAATTAGACAGCAAACGTCGACTAAACTGGGTCAGTTTCCCTTTGTGGCTTGATGATTTACTGTAGCTTGTCTTTATCGTCTTATTAAAGAAAAAGTACTTACAGTGAAATGCACTTCATCATAACAGAGTAGAGAGTTGCATGATTGATATAGCAGAAATATTTGACCTTTTTTTCTTGTTTTTTGTCTGCTCTTAGTCATTATTTTCAGTCATCGTTCTTAATTGTTGGTCTTAGTTTTACTGTCTGTAGTGGCTGTTTGCCAATGTCTGTTTTTGTTGTTGTATCATGTGTTTTATTCCTCAAAAGCTTAACCAGAGACTGGACGGCAATTTGTCCACGACTAGAAGTCCTACATATATTGCATCGGTTGCATTTTAATTAGATGTAACAATGCCTACATGTATTATCCCTGTCAAAGAAACTGATGAAATGAAATCTAAAAAAAAGATCTACCTCGGCTTACCTTAGAATTGAGCATAAAAGCATTAACTTGAACATAGAAGAATTTTAGAGAGAGCTGGAGTTAGAATAACATTGCATTTGAATCAGAGCCACAGAAAGCGTTCATCTATAATGTCTGCAGAGCCTTGGATGGGTGAAGTAAAACCTTCACTGACGTATATAGGCTCATGAATCACACATCACAACACAAGGAAGGTCAAGCTCAAGTTGAAGGGCACGATCTTTACACAGTTTGACGGACTACATGGATATAACCAACATTAAAAATTAAAATGAACAACATAAATTATAGCTGAGTAAACTATAAGCTGAGTTTTTTCCAAGCTTGCAAACAGGCAACTAAACAGAACTCAAACAGCCAACAGATTATTTTAATCGCTCCACGAGCCCTAAGATCAGAGAACCACATCTTGTTAACAGAACCACGGTGCAGGCTTAACACAAAGGGGATCATGCTTTTATGGTTTTCGCCCCACAAACAACAAACATTTGTATGTCGATTCAAAGGTTTTAATGTTGCTCTTTTATATTGTGTTTTACCTCCATACTTGCCAACCGATGTGACTTTCTCTGGAGACTCATGTTTTTCTTCGCCCTCTCCCGGGTTTCCTCCCGGGGTCACAGCGTCCCTGTGAATTTTTCACACTTTTCCCCTTTTAATTATCATCACCTGTCTCTGGAACTGCGCAGCATTCAGTCTGCTATCCTCCTCAGTGAGTGACAGACGGAGAGGAGAATATTTAAACAAACTTGAGATGCCCTGGAGAGAAGTATTCCCGTTTCTTGCGCAGTTTTAAAGGAAAGCTGGCTGTACGGGATGACCTCCATCAACAGGCTGACCAACACAGGGCAGTGGTGTGCACGGACTCTCTAAAGGGCAGGGGCAAAATGAAGGAATTAATGAATGAAAAGTGATAAATTATACCAAGGGCAAATTATTTTGTGTTGCTTTCTGAGATGAAAAGTAAAATTCAAATTATTTGACACAAAAAATCTGTTGCATTTTAATCACTGTTTTGTTGTTCGCATTCTTTGAATGTCAAATGTCAAAGGAAACAAAGTCCTCGAAGCTCAGTTTTTTCAGGGGTAGGACCCCTGGATCCACACTTTTTTTGAGGTCTTGAGGTTGGCAAGTATGTTCATCTCTCTGTGTTTTATAATTCCTGTTCATTTCTTTTGAAATCCCTTGTTTTATTGCATTTTACTTTGTCTTATTTCTCTTTGATTTACTGGCTTTGCACCTGTATTATATGGTATTTTATTTTGTGAAGCACCTTGTTACTTCACTTAATTGTTTGTCCAACCAAAAGTCCCAAATCCAATTATATTCGGTATCTGATCGCACACCAATAAAAGCAACACATTTGGAAGCTGTATCTGTCCTTGGCTTTTTTGCTCGAAAAAATGACTTAAATGATTAATAGCTCGTGAAAATAGTTGCAGATTAGTTTCCTGTCGATCAGCTGATCAATTATGTGACAAATTGTTGCAGCTGGCAATTTTGTGTTATGTACTTTCTATCAATCAAGCCAGCCCCTCATGCATTTAAAAAACAAAAGCGTTTTCTAATCAATGTCTCAGTTTACTAAATCACAAACACTCCAAAATCAATAGACGTCTTTCCACATTTACATTCGGACTTCTGCTCCGTGCCGTAAATCCAAAAGCTGTGCCTAATGATGAAGGTGACTAATATGACAAAGTGTTGATTTACTGGTGATTGTTTTTAAAGTGCTTCATCTCGTGGCTCATGAGTTTGGCTCAATCAAACGCACGGCGATTACATTACACCCTCGGTTATTAACCTCTGAGATTGTACAACAATCAAGATGGATCTGTCTTCTGTGCATTAATGTTGTGAGACATTGTAATGACACTAATTGGCTGTGTGACTCCTAGCCTAATCTCTTATGCAGAGGTAGAAATTACCTGACAAGTGGCTTCTGTAACTGAGCGACCTCTCCTGAGATATGGCTCACCAAAGCAGCCTATTAACTGTGTTGACAAGTACGTCGTCTTGTCAGGCGTGTCAAGTCTTTTTCCTGTGAAGCTCCTTAAAAGTGACTACAGTGCACGCAAAAAAAAAAAAAAAGAATCAATTCTAAAAATAAGCAGTCTTGCAAAAAGAGCGTCTTCAAGGGCTGTCATCATCAGTGGTGGCAAGCGTGACATGACAGTTCTCATTTTTAGATACTCTCTTCTTGACCTTAGTCTTGTTCAGCTAACCAACATATTCATGTCTGACTCAAATTTACCTCAGTGCTCTGATTCATCATTCATAACAGTCGGTCAGGACAAGGCACATCAGCTCCCGGCAGTCTTTGATGCAGCAGCTTCAATCCAGAAATTAAGTCTGTGGTGATATATTTCGAGGCAGCCTGTGTTTTCTGAGTGCACCAGCTTTTTTCGATTTCTCTGCCATCACACCGAGCTCCCTGACACAGTTATCAGAGGTCAGGCTCCAGCATCTGTCTACCCGAGACACTCCTCACACAGGACGTGTCGCTTATCTCCGTGGTTACAGTGTCCCTAAGGAGGTCTCAGGGAGATGTCTTTGCCAGAACTGAACTTGAACTTTACAGTGGTGACAAATGGAGAGGTACTGATTAAAAATCAGTCAGTGTTGGCAGCGATAATAGCCCTATTAAATGGATCAGGTATCAATCGGTTGTGAAGGGTGAAATTGTTTCACTTTTTGGGGGGAAATTAAAACACTCATTCGCTGTCTTACAGAGAAATAGATGAGATGATCAGAGCCGCTTTCATATCTGTGCAGTAAGTGTGCAGTTAGCTTAGCTTAGCACAGAGACTGAAAGCAACGGCTGACATCTGGTTTAGTTCTCTAGATAAAGAAACAAAGCAACAACTACAGGCACCTTCAGCTAATGAACACTATATGTCTAATTTCTAGTACAGTGATAGAAACAGAAGTGTATGAATGACACATTGGGGTGTCAGCTAGGAGTGCAATGATTATAGATTTTACGATTATAGTCTGAGGATTATAGTCTGAGGAACAATCCAGGTTTCACAGTTTCACAATTAAAATGCATTTAAACAATACATAACAATGATGATAATGACGGATGAATGAGCATTTTAGTCCAGTTGTATTTTGACCCCCCACAAACTAATACATAAACCAAATAACACACTACTCACACCTCAATCAGGTCAAAGTGCAGTTGTAAGAAAAATAAAAGAAATGAATTGATCTCTTATGCAGGTGTTATGCCCTTGAGGGGATTACATGCTGTTTTGGTGAGTTGCACTGTTCCTTTTCTTGCTGTATTGCCTCTGGTTTCAACACAGTCTAATACCTAAACGGATTAATAGATTGACTGTCAGCATCTCCCAAAACAACATGTATCACTGTTTCTAAAACAACATGACAGTCGGACTTTGGTTGGATTTAGACAAGAAAACTCTGTGGTTAGGTTTAGGAAAACATTGTGGTTTGGGTTAAAATCACTTCATTACTCCTGTAACTTCAGTGACAAACATACATACATTACCTAAGTAACTTACTTTACATGTACGTTAGGTATGTGACGTAGCTTCACTAGGTTAGTAAATTCAAAGAATTCGCCATTGACAGCTGGCTTTGCGCTGCACACAAACAACAGTCTCCTGAGTGAAAGTCTTGTGCTTGTTTATGTATTTATTGTATCCGCTCTTTACACGACTTTGCCTGACTTCCTCCTTTGCAGCTGTAATAATCACCACAACCACTAGAGGTTGCTGTCTAACAACATGATGGTTATTTTTCTGATGAGGACAGGCACTCGGTGTAGCTGAGCCTTTACAGTTACAAGACAGTGACGTTTTAAACTGTGGTTAATAGTGAAATTGATTTGAAATTGATAAATTGCTCCATCCCACTGTCAGTACTCGATCCATGCCTCCATCTACCTGATTCATTCTAGGTCAGGTTTGAACCCTAACCAATGCCCAACCACTCAAACATGCGCTGAATGAGTAAGGTTTCCGGTACGGAGCAGACACTGAGAAGGGGCTATGTACCAGAGTAACTTCTTTGAGTTTTGACATCACTCCAGGAAGCTACAGCGCCCGACCCCTGTGAAACCACGAGCTTTTCTCTGTTTCACTCTGCTTTTTACCAACTAAAAAAAGCCACCTCTCTCTATGCTAAACTAAGCTCCGGGATGTAGCTTCACATACCAGACAGACTCAAGAGTGCTGTCGATCTTCTCATCTCACTCTCGGCAAGAATAAGGATATTTCCCAAAGGAGCTAATCCTTTAAATACTGTTTCTTCAGATTTTTTATAGGTGTGAGAAGTGATGCGCATTTACAGCCGCTTGCCACCTCGCACAGAGAAGAACGATCCCAATCAGTTCCACCCTGTGAGGTATACAGATAACCGGAGAGTATGTTGTGGGAGAGAGGAAGTGGGATCGCTTCATCCTCTGTGACAAAACGTGTAATGTTAATATAACACCCCCCTTTGCAGCTCTGCATGCTTTGATAAGTGTCTGGTTTTTATTGTTAAAGATATGAAAGTGAAAGGAATAAGAATGATGTTGTTTTCGCATTGCTCGGAAAAGAATCATATTGCACAGGTCATTTCGAGTACGATAGGAGCTTATGAATGTGACATCTGATAGTTAAGCCCCGTTGCTCATACTGTGATGTGAATGGAGCCCTGCTGGAGAGCTGTTTGAGAATATAGAATGCGCCATGTGTGCAACTGCTAGTTGTCGCCTCTAAATTGCTACCGAAACCGAAATTTGGATGTTCATTCAAAGCCTGGGAGACTGGCGAGGGGATCTGCATCTGCCCGGTGTTCTGATGCGCCCAATTCCTCGCTGTTGTGTGTCTGTCTGCAAATGGAGTTAGTCGCCTCTACTGCATGATTTGTGACATGAATGTTGTTTATTTTTTTCCAATAATAAGTGGGTTTTATTGGTATCTTTCACCACTAGGATACTCTCTAATAGGAATGAGAAATCGAGTTTATGGTGCGATACTGTCAGAGAATAACGCTGTCGACAAATCAAAGAACTATCACTTTAAAGAGCGTTAGCCAGCGTATTTCTTTTAGATGCGGGGTGGGACCTTTCCTGCACCTCAAAATCTTTCATTTCCATAGCCGCCGCAGTGTGAACGGCTGCTTCAGGCGGTGTTTCCCTGTGGATCACAAGCTCTTCATTATTAAAGGCCCCTCGCCGACCATCCTCCACACTTCTCTGACCTAATGACTTTCTGGAGAGCCGAGCCACAGCTTAAAGCTCATCCCTGTTTCACTCTCTCTCTGTCTTCTCCTGGAACAGCAGCCAAAGCGCTGCATCTTTGTTTTTATACCAATTGGTGGGATGAGAAAATGGGATCGCCCTTTTGTGGCATTAAATATTGATGTGTATTCTCGCACACACGGGGGAGAACTAAAGTTGAACCAGACATAAGAGGGGATATATGTGACTTTTTAGTAACTGTGCAGTTAAGAATAAAGACGCCATATGTATATCAGATCAAAGTTTCTTTCTTAACATCCTGTTTCCTCATTTAATTGTTAAATCAAAGACTTACTTTAAGTAGAAGCTTACAGATTACTCCCTGAATATGCTTTTAGGATATCTATTTATCTTCATGAAAGTATTCAACACTGGTTCCTTCTCAACAAAGGCTCTCAACAGTAATGATACGCCACAAAAACTTCAAGAACCTATATACATTGTTTCTTGCAGTCCTCTGAACTGTACTGTGGCACTGACACTTCTATATAAGTCTTACTTCCATGATACCATGAGGGCAATCAAGACCAATTTGAAACAAGAAAATGTTTGAAATCTCGTCCGTTTTGTAGAAAATACTCTGATAAGATACTTTTTTAAGGATTTTCAAGAAACCAAAAGTAGATTTGATAAGAAATAGTCACATTTTACTGTGTGTTTGAACCGTTCCATTGCAGGTTCGCTTAAATTACGCAGCCAACAACACCATGCACATCAGCTTCAGTTGCTTTGCACAATAAACACAGGTAATTGTCGCTCGCATGGATGCAGCCTTCCAGTACTGTCTGAAAGCAAATGCGTCACTGTGTAATGAGCCATGTCTGCATCACATTTTTTACATGTAATTCTGCACTAATTGACATCGTGAGCTATGCAGGCCAGCGATTGCAGATGGTCGAGGGAACAGTGTGCACAAATTGGGGTAGTGGTCACTCTCTCATTTTCATTTTTCCAAAAATGTCTCATTTCAGAGCAAGTAATCAATATCATGAAAACCTTTTTTTTTAAAAAAGTTTTTCTTGCTTTTGTTTTTGAATCACCTCGTGAGTTAAAAAGAACAAAAAAAATGCTGGTGTTGTACCTTCATAATTTCTTCTTTTTTTATATATTGTTTGTTATTGGGAAGTACCATGACTCAAAATGACCCAATCACCAGAGTAAATGTTAGCGAAGCACGTATCTGCAAAACCACAGATTATCACCAGTGTATGCATAGAATAATGCATCCTGGATGAAATATGTTACTGAAAAGGATCTAGCGGACATTTGAGAGTAAGAGAAAACAGTTTTTGTTGGACACTTTAATGTTGAGTTGACAAAACGTCATACATGTTAGTTTGTTAGCTTGTTTGTTTGTTGTACCTCGCTGGCGTGGTGTTATCTTGAAATTGTTTGCATGAATGGAATCGGGGAATCTAAGCTTTCTAATGATGTATGGCTTGACTATGCAGTTAAATTGAGGCGTTTGCTTTGCTGTGTTTGTGCTGTTTTGTGAAAACAATCATGATTTGGCTTAAACGACCTGTTTTGTCGCCGCGATCACAGATGGAGATGGTCTGACTTCCTGTGAAAAATTGCCGGTTTAGATCGAAATACAAATGCAGCTGGAAGTATCCCCAGTGTAGTGACTCGGACTGTGGTCGGCCGTTTGGCAGCTTTGTCGGCTTGTAATGACCTCCTGATGTGAAAGGTGACTAATAAGCATATAATGTGAACTTGATATGCCACGATTGGTACTAATGGCAACCTTGGATGTAGCTGTGGTTTGCAGAAATGTTAAGTACTAACATTATATCCTGGCGACTGGGCTGCTTGAAAATCCTGCTGTATGACTGTGGCTGGGAAGAGTTATTACTGAGAGGAGATGCAACACAGAGGTCCTCGAAGATTGAGCATCCTGTTATTAAGTAAATAATCTTTATTTATGTAGCACTTGTATGCAGTTCTGTCTTTGTTTTGCATCTGTTAAATATATTGACCTTTTTTTATATTTCAACTCTCAGGATTATATATACCTGTCTCTTTGTCTCCTATTGTAAAATCCCTACCCCTGACACATAATACATTACTGTATATATATTATTAACACGCATGGTTTTACAGTAACACATCAGGGAATAAAACAGGGGAGGAGGAAGTCTCACCCCACTTCTACACTCATGCACAAAGACAAACAACTCATATTTGTTCTTTGACAATTTCGCCAGTTGTGGAAGTTTTTGATGGCATTTGTAAAACTTTCTCTTTGTCATTTTATTCTCTTTATAGTCTAGTCTCGCTTGCGTTTGTGTGCTGTGCTTGCCTTTTATATTGGCAGCACCATGGCACTTCAAGAAAACAAGGATTCTTATTCAAAACAACAGCCTTGGCTAAAAGTTCAGATATACTATATGATCTGATTGAGTCACACTGAGGGAAGGTTTTTGTTAGCGCTGCTTTGCACTGGCTTCGTATGAATTCACGTGTACGGATGAAGCGATATTAAAGCTTTCTGTTTCAATATTTAATGTCAGCTATAGCACGTTGTCGGAGCGAGCCTCAGGCCATGTACATGTATTTTATGTCTGCGGCATACTTGACGTGTTTTACAGTCTGGAAAATGAGATCCTACCCTTTTCTTTAGCTAAGAGTACATGGAAATGTTGACATCAAAATGTCAGTCAACTGTGGCCTGGGTATGAGGAGTATACAGTATGTGCTGTGTGTAGAGAAGATCGTGCGATTACATTTGCTACAGTGAAAACTTAATGCCGTAGATTAGGATCTACAAAGCAGCGTTTTACAGTAACAAGTAAAACACAGCTTAAATTTACTTTTCTACTAAACTTATTAACTTAAGATGCCTACTGCTAATAAAACCTTGTTATCCAACATACATCTACAGCTAAACAATACAACAATAACTGCATTTCGTCTTTTGTGATTATGATTGCAACATACACGTTTTCACTCATGTTATTAATGAGACCTCCTCAGGACTGTTTGTACACGCTGTGTCTTGGCTCTTGTGTTGCATCTGTTTGTTGCAGTATCGGTGCATTAACTTAGGTCAGTACCTCACACACATTGAAAACCTTGTTTCCCAGGAGTAGAACAGAATTAGGCGAACCATCTTAAATAAATAAACTGCCTCTAATCCCTGGAATAATCTATAGACATACCTGAAATTGTCTGAGTTGCTAACCTACCATGAGGGAATTTGGGTACGTTTTAAAAGTGAAGTTGAAGTTGTTATGGCTAACATCTTAGAATGCAGAAATTGCTAACTCACACATCCAGCAGACAAGGAGCAACATTAGCATGCTACTGTCTGCACACATTACAGTCAGAAATGTAAGTCCAATATTTACTCTCATAACAGGTCTGTTTGGGTCTCCTGACAAAGATGTATGTTTAACATAAACTGCTGGACATCCAGCCAAGCTAACCGCTACGGTGCTGAGAAGGTACCGTAGCACACATTGGGTCTTCTATTGCCCTTTGGAGGCAATGACAGTGCGAACAGTAAAAACAACACTGACGTTAAAGCGGCTAAAAGGATTCAAGAAAGAAAAAATAAGAAAGTAAGAAATCACTTTGCTAATCCTGCATTAGGGAAATTACATTTTTAAAGAGAGATTATAAATGTGTCATTTGCAGTTTCGTGTACTCATTGGACATTTTTTATCATTACTTTGCAACTCAAACAGCTGTTTGGCTGACATGTCAGCAAACAATTGGTAATTAATGTTTTTATAACTATTTATAGCCACAGTTTGCTTGGATAGTGATATCTAACTGGAATCTTCTGTTGACTTTAAAAGAGCCCAGAGAAAGAAACCATAAATTTAGAAATGTAACCATCTGTTCATTAGCATGAGGATGAGTTTATATTATTTTATTTACTGAAGTGTACTGTTCCAAATGATGCCCAGTCCATATGGCCTTACTAGTGTGTAATTGTGCTTTAGCTGACTGTTTGCGTGGATTGTGCTCGGTGCATAGTTTAAACTCAGCAGAGTCTCTCCTCCTGTATGGTACCATTATTTACGTAGGATGTGCAATCAACTGTTAATCTCACCAAATACTCCGAGGACTAGGTGAGCGGCATTAGAACAGCTGGAATGAAGCTGTAAAATAGGAAACTAGAGGGTGAAAAAGCTTTGCGAACGGAGTGTGTTCAAACATTGTGAACCATTTCAATCAGCATGAGCAGCAGGAGGCTGCAACTTCCACATCCAACACGGTCATAGATCGGTGCAATATGTGCAGGAGCGATAACAACAAACAACATTGTGCCAAACCCTGCTGCTGGCACGAACAGTCTGAACTTTTCACATCTCTTTGAATAAGGATGGTCTTTTGTGCTTTCAACATGAGCAACATTTCTGCAAAAGCACAAAACACTAGTCCAAGCTAAGGAGAGGATCAAGAACTCCGTCTCTGAAATAGCAAAAAAAGGTATTGTGTACATATAGATTGTTGGGTATTTTCTTGCCTTCATGTTTAGGCCATTTCTACAGTGAACTTTTTCAGGTCATTTTGTGAAGAAGGAGGTCATTTGAGAGAATCAATGAGCTTCATATATAGAGTAGTATGGCAAGAAAAACATCTGGAGGATCCTCAGGGTTCACTATTGACAGATGAGTCAAGCGGTCATCTTCCTGGCTGACATAAGCCTCATTATTTCCAGAGAAAACTGACAGTGAGAATGTCAAAGAAGGTGGTTTGTTGCTTCGGGCTATTTGCTGGTTCAGGAAAGTGAGCTCACTTTTTCTAGAGAGTGTCTTGTATATAAATGGAGGTAGTAGAGCAACAGCAGGAGCGAGACTCCATCAAATGGTCAAGGAGAAATATGAAGTTTTCATGAAGACGTGGCTCAGTTAAAGTGCAGGTTGCTCATTCCTTCATTGCGGTTCGATTGAAGTTACAGTTATGTGGCGTCATATCTAAAAGTGCAATAACCAGTTCTGGATGAAGATCCCGTTGGTATCTGATGAGCCGCCAACCAGAAGCAACAATTTCAACTGCACCTTTAAGCCTTTCCTTGCAGAAGAAATGTTATGGTGGGGCTTTTATTCAAATACGACCTCTTTATTTATTTATTCATTTATTTTTTCACATTGAAATTTAGAATACATCTTACTGTAAAATCTTTCAAATTGTAATATTAGTATTAGTATACCTGATTTTTGTATATTGCACCAACCCTGCATAATACAGAAAAATACAAAGGCTACTAGTTTTCTCATTGTCCCTATTGAACAATAAATATTACACAATTAAAACTGGAAAAATACAAAAAAATAATTAAAGCTTATGTCACAATATCGTATATAATTTCATTGTTCATGTTCTCAAGCGTATTTGTTTGATAAAGTTACTAGAAATTATGGGAAATAAACTAGAGAGCACAGAGTAGAATACGCAACATTTCAAAAAGTCCCGTGCCAATTTATGTATTTTTTTCCTTTTTCTTTTTATAACATTTATAATGCATATTGATTTATTTACTGCTGCTTTTCTCTTGTGCTTTACGATGCAACAATACAACTATAACTAGTAGCCAACTTTATTGCTGGTTGTATTATGTATTAGCATTGGTGGTTAATTGGTGGTTAATTATTTAAGTCCCATTTCAGGCCAGATTAATAACAAATGAGTGGTATAGGCTGTTTTGCAGGCTTTACGCAATGGATGAACAAGCCCCTGTTATCTTGTGTTATAGATATTGTTGATATTTGTTCAGTGGTATCTGACTTATTCGAAGGAAGAAACCATCAGTCCTTATTCTGACAGATGTTACGATTTGAGAGTGTCATTCATCTTATTGAATTTGGATATTAAAAAAAACAACAACAGAAGGAGCAAACTAAGGAAGTCATGATGCATACCTCATACATTTCAATGACAGTGGTCTCTTCAGGCTCCGGGTCTGAAATCCGCTCTTCATGCCAATCTACATCTCTGAAGTCTGAAACTTCTCCGCCATCAGACTCCCCCTCACTCAGTTTTTGGAACGCTGCTAAAGCCTCTTTAAAATTGTTATTTTTCTCGTCTTTCAATCGTTGTTTCTAAAGTTTTGTATGATAAATCTCTAGGGTAAAATGCAGACTTCTCTCTCAATTTCTCCCACTTTCTTCAAATAGGTCCTTCGTATAAAAAATAAATTATTGAATAGAAACAATAAACAATGAAAGACAATTTTGGGCGCCTGAAAACATCCCGGCGAAATGGAAAAACAAGCCTGTAAAATGAATAAGTTACCTTGTATGATCATAATGCTGCATCTGGCAACTGCGGTCTATATGTCAGAGGTATAAATGCCAAAAAATCATGCTTGTTTTTATTTTACTACCTTCCAGGCTTCAGAAAACACCAAAAACACATATTTAGGAAGGTTCATGGCTGAAAGGCTTCTAGTTTTTATTTAAGCAAAGTTATATGCATTATGAAAACCCAAACAAGCTGTCAGACAGTCTTGGCGGTGCTAGCGTGAAGAAACAAGGAGCAGTTTTTTGGAAAAACAGAACCTCAGCCTCTAAATTCAACTATTCTGCTACTGTGGATGACTTACCAGCATTTACCTCCTGTGGAGCAAAGCCACAACATTTTTACATTCAGAAAACTCTGACATGGAGTGATGGTTGTTGATACGCCTGACAGCGAGGCACTGTATTTTAAGACTGTGTAGGTGTCACACTATATACCATTGTCATTCTGACTGACTGGTAGACAACATATTGTGTTCAGTCGTGCCGTGACACAGCCTTTGTGATTTCTTCTCTTCATTTTTTGGCTCTTGAATATGCCAGCAAGGAGCCTGGCTATGGCGTTGCCACAGCATTCATTTCACTGCACTGTTAGCATGATGTGGTTTACTGATAATGTTAATGTAGTCCAAGAACCTCTGTGTACACCAGCGTCCTGTCTCCCATCCCCACCATGAGCCCACCAGGGAAAAAGTGGCATTGGACCAGGAAAAGGAAACCTAAACCAGTGAGCCAACACATGCAGAGTGAAACATTGTGTTTACATTTAAACGGTGCCAATTTACTGCTTAAGAGCAACCATTATCAGTTCCTTTGAGGCCAAGATAATTGACTGAGAATTTGATTTTCTCAGTCCAAACATGATTATGGCGTTGCTTAGTGGGTGTCTGCAAATGCTGATTTGTTGCAGGTTGTTGAAGCTGGAGTTCAATCAAGGAGGAGCTATTGATAAAGCTATTGCTCCGGCTCTGAGAAAATTGCACTTCAAGAGCAATACACAATGTTTCGACAAATAGATATTGGTGAAATAGAACATCAGCGTAATTATTGCAAAACAAATGCCTTTGAGTATCTATCTTTCTCTGGGAAAAGAAGATTTTTCTCCCAGTCAGCCTACCCCAGTCTTACCATCGTATTACCTTTAGCTTTAATTATAGCAGGCAGGATGGCCCAATGTTAGAACCACCTCTGAACCACCTCACCCTATAGTTATATACGTATATATAATACATAGTATAGTGTGGAGAATGTTATAGATCCAAGATGAAACTGAAAGCTGGGCAGGAGTCCATGCCATGCATTTATCAATACACAGTACGGTTAGGCTACTGATATTCCAGACCAATGGTCGGGGCGATAGATTCAAACTTGCACAAACCTTAGTCAGATAAAGGATCAATGAGTCAGGCAAGATTGAACTATTGAACTAAACAACTCTCTGCTGCAGAGGGAGAGGTGGTTTGACATTAAGCCAAATGCCAGACTGGACCGGAAATACTGAATTTTACCACCAGGAGTCGCACGTGACTCAGACACTCCTGAGGGGAACATAATCCATCAGGACAACTGTGTCATTAAAGTGTTTTAATTCTGCAACATCCATCAACCTAATTGTTCTTTTTCTATAGTTTCTATAGTTTCTATAGTTCGACTTTTCAAGTGCGTACGGTAATTTTTTTCACAACACGTTCCTTGAAATGTTTCATGTTTCAGAGGACTGACTGCTCTGTTGTGGACGTCAATCTGAGTAGTATAGCGCCACTGTGTGCACACCTCTCAACTGTAGTATCACAAGAAACACAGTAACCCTGTGTCTCTGAGCTAATCGGCTATCCTGGGGCTCCTGCTAACTAATTAGCCACTTGCTGCTGGCTTTCTCCAATTACACTTGGCAAATGCCGGTTCGGTCGGTACAAATAAAATCAAATCGGCGTCCCCCTCCATCCTACCTCACAGCTCAATGCTTGTTGTATAGCTCTTTTTCTCAAGCATATGATTAGCAAAATGCATCAATATAAAATAAATATTTGTGATTGTGAAAGCGATTCTTAAAAAGACATGCCAAGAGCGAAGGGCTGCAACAATGAGCGAATCCTTTTCTTTGTAGCAAAAAATCTGCTGATATTGACTGAATCTTTAAATAATCCTGCTCTCTGTCCATCACTATATTCCTTTGCTTCTCTAAAGGAAACAAGCAGCAGCTGACATTGAAGCCTGTTGTAAGGTGTCCCAGGTGGCATGCCATAAGGGCAGAAGCAGGTGGTGTAGAGTCTTCGACATTGACTTAAGGGAAAGTGCATATTAATCGGTGTAGGAGACTTCAGGCTGACTTTCACACTTCAACACTGGACTGAAATCGTTTCCCTCTTTTCCAAACCTCGCCTCGATATCTTGGCCCATGTTTCGTGCCAAAAAGAAAACACAGAGTATTGCTGCTCCTGCTCCACTGCAAACACACTTCCTTATTAGCTTGGCTGTTTGTATTGCTTTTACTTTGCTGTATGTCTTATGGACACACACTTAAAACAGGGAAAAAGCAACACTCTAATTTAAGTGGGGGGTGGTTGCAAGCAAGATGTTATAACCCTCAATTTTATATAAAAGAGCTTTTTCAGACCACTTGCAGGAGAGTTACAAATCAGTCACCATATTGTGTGTGTATGCTGCAAAAATACTGTTAACTGTATTGTATAAAGCCCCACATTTCAATGATTAAAGCAGCACGGACGTTCTGCTCAGTATTTGGTCATCATTATCATCTGTTTTAAGGCAACGACATGGCCGGGAGAATATCAAGAGTGCCACATGAGCGAGATCCCTTAGAACAGTTTTTAATGTCGCTTTTGAATTCAATCTTTGACACACTGTATTGTGACTATTGAGTATTCATAGGCTTAATTACGGGCGGAAATAATAGTAATTTCTTTGATGGATAAGATGATAATGTTCACCAACTACACTAGCTTGCACATATGTGAGGAGATAATATGATCATCAGTCACGAAATACAAGTCTTTACCCCTGAGGCAAGTCTTAAGTCACAGTGATCTGGCTTTTTTTTGGAACTTCACTGCAAATTGGTCCATATACCCTTTAGATTATATGCTAATTTAACATACGTACTTTTAGATTAAACAAAACAGCTGTGGACTTCCCATACCACAATGAGCCCACATCAAGTCTATGTATGGGAAACACTGGCATTATTTATTTATTTTTGTGATATAACTGCTGTCATTAAGTGTGGTTCAGTCAGTCAGGTCACTTTTATTGCAAAGATGACATTCTTTGAGATGTCTTTTGTTACAATGTCAGCTTAGCATTAAAAGCGACATAATTGACCGATTGACAACAGTCATAAACGTTCATGAAGACTCCTTCATGTTCATGTAAGGTGTCAAGTCAGTCGTATGCAGAGCCTTTCAAATCAAGTGTTACCATATTTATTTATTTTTTCTGGATGTTGTAACGCCTATTATTGTGTTAAAATAAGCTTGATTTCTGAGTTTGACATTGACTCATGGTCTCATCAGCATTTGTGTCTTGTCACGTGTCGCAGTAAAGAATGAACTCACCATCTCCGGTGACTTGGCTGCAATGCCTGTGCCATCGAAGTGGCAAAAGGGACATTCAGTGAATGGTTTCTAATCATGTCTAATGTTCCATGTAAAAGTCTACCCTGTCTCTGTCCTCCCTCATCACTAAGGCCACACTATGCCGGTGTTAAGTGTGTGTGCGCGTATGTGTGTTTGCAAGGCAGGGCTTGACAGCAGCACATTTGGCTTCTCACTGGACCATGGAACTGCAACTCAGACTTGGAAGTGCTCAGATGTCTCTTCATAGCCAGGTCTCTTGGCGCGTGACCTTATTCCCTGTGACATTTTCAGCCATTAATCTGCAGACGTATAGTGATGGAGTACCTCTCTGGGGTTACATTGTGTTCATGTCACACCATTTTCTAGATGGCACAGGGGTCGTTCAACCCGTGTGGTGGCGATGCTACTGTGGGATGGAATTGAGCTTTAATTCAATCAGCTGTGATAAGAGGTTATTGACATTTTACTTGATATTAACAGGATAAACTGAAAGGTGCTTAATATTGTTGAACCGTAGTTAGATTTGATTTAGTGGCAATTACATTTTAAGTTATTTGAGTGTGGTCAGTTTAAATCTAGTTTTTGTCAATTAAATCATTAAGAAATAGTCTAATTTCACAGTGTTATGTATGGAAGAAAAGGACACATAGCATTAACAATTGCCATTCATTGATTTATTTAAACAAATAAAAGGGTATACAGGAAAACAAAGATATATATTTTAAAGAAAACATAATGATTTATTGGATATGTGTGTTAATTGGCTATTTTAAAATCAGTTTAACATACCAATATTTGTTCAAAAACATTATTTTAACTCTTTTAACATCAGCTTCCTCCTTTTATATTTATTTGTTATGAATTTATTCCGTGAACCTCGCCGTGGTTGGACTTTGTACTGTGTTTTCAAAAGAGATTAGCCGTCTGATGAATATTTATGAGATGTGTTTTGACAAACGCGTCACTTCAGAGTTGTCAAAAATGTCATCCTTGTACAAGGAGTGTAATCTTCCTATCACTGACGACTTCTGAATTCCTCTGCAGCACAACATCTTAACAGTGCACTGAATAATTATCCTGACAGCTGTGCTACTTTCCTTACTCCTGACCACACTGCAGCTGCATTACAAACTCAGAGCACATATGCCATTTGTAATCCCAATTGTGGTAAAACTTAACTTGAAGTCCTACTTAGCATATGTAAGCAGTTGGGGTGTCATGATTCTCTAAATCTATGAATCAATTTCACTCTCGGTTTTAGGATTTCAGTACATTTTTGATGGGTATGACATTGTTATACTATCAAATCTTGATTTGTAAGGATGAGCGGATCATTGTTTCTGTGACCTGACAGCTGTCATTTACATTGAAAAAAATGATTTAAAAGAGAGGCTACATGGTTATTAAGAGCGATATAACAGCCATGTTTCTTTTTTCGGGGGGGGGGGGGGGGGGGGGTAACTGCAAAGCACTGCAAAATCGACCGCAAGACAATTTTTAATAGGTGTATTACATAAAGCCAAAGAAGTGCTTTCCACGTGCTACATGCAATCCACTCAGTAGGATAGTTGCATTGTTTTCCCCCAAAAGTCTAATCCAGGTCACAACCGCAAAAAGAAAGAAAATCTGCAAAGGGTTTTCCTGCAGATCGCCACAAAATCAAATCACGAAACCAAGATTGAAATATCAGTGTCAGTATTTGCAGTTCAGTAACTGTAATTAACAGAATAAACAATAAATACAGAGAGACCATTGATCAGTCTGTCAGTCCGGTTTGCAGCATCAGCCTCAGCTCAACCAAGACCTATAACTCCTGGACAAACTGACTGAGAAGTACACAAATCCGCTGGATAATTTCTCCCCCTGAAACAGACGAGAGACAAGGCTTCTGTATACTGTGAGTTGGCAGCTGGTTTCATTGTGTATAGTTTTATTTTTTGTACAGTTGAGAAAAGAAAAAGAAAGACAGGCAGAATCGCAGATCCTGATTTACGATTGGAATCCAAATCTTGATGCCCCTAGTGCGCAGCTTAAAAACATTCATTAAATCGACATTATAATGAAGTTATGTAGGGAGATATAAAGCCATTTTAAATATATGTTTTTACAACTGGGTTTTACTATATTGCGACTCATCAAATATTTATGCACCAGTCTCCACATATGGGTCAGCTGAGGCTCAGGAGGCTAAGTACTAATCGGAAGGTCAGCAGTTCGATATGGATCCCCCAGCTGCACGTGGAGCTATCCTCGGGCAACATACTGAACCCCAAATTGCTCCCGGTAGCTTTTCCATTGGCGTGTGAGTGTGTGTGAATGGCTGAGCACAGAAATATCATGGGGTGGTTGGATAGGAAGCGCTGTATCGCTCCTGATGAGCAGGTTGGCATCTTGCATGGCAGCCTCTGCCATCGTTTCAGTGTATGGATGTGTGTGTGAATGGGTGAGTGTGACAAGTGTTGCAAAGCGGTTTCGGCAGACTAGGAAAGCTGTATATAAATGCAAGACCATTTACCATGGGTGCTCACAGGAAGAGATATTATTGGCGAATTAATTATTGTGTTACATGTGCTAAATGTGTTTGTGTGCGTTACCAAAAGGTTTGAATGTTTCTCTGGAATCTCCTGCTGGCTGAGCTTGTTAGTGATTTCCTGTTTCTCACGGGAGGAAAGCAGCATCAGCCTAACCAGGGAAAGTAGACAGGTTTAGGCTGTCAGGTGTGCTACAGTGAAAGGTTAGGCCTGTCACTAAAACAGGGAAGTGGAACAAAGCTGACACGTACTTACAGCAGCACATCTATCCCCTTCCATCGACACTGCTTTATCTCGAGCAGTAATAACATTTTATGGATCTGCTGACGGCCCGTCTTAGACAGTCATTACACACTGCTCCTCTCTTATCACAGCCACCTGATATTGCATTAATGTTTGCTTTCTGTTTCAGCGAGCATGATGGCTACAGGTTGCAGTAAGCTGGTGTGTTGGGTTTCTAGGTGACATGTTTTTCCTCATAAATTGTGAAATTGGTGCTGCCAGTCCAAGACTTCAATTCCAAATGTTTTTGGCTTTGCATGGAATATTTATATTTCATTGGTGGCAGCTGTTGCTACAGTCTTTGATATGAATTTGGAGCTGAAAATATCTAATTGCTCAATGATAATGGCTTTCTGTGCTGTCAACGTTTTGGGGCCATATTGCAGTGCTGCTCTGTTGTGTGAGAAACAATAAATAATAAGATGTCCTACAGAGAGAGGACGTGTTGTTAGTAGCAAAGTTGGATTCCCTCCTGAGCTCTGTTTACTTGCGAGACAACTTTCACAAACTACTTTTGTAGTTTATTTTCACGTACACAGAAGACAAAAAATTTGGATTCCAGTGGCACTCTGTCTTGACCCTACATGTGGGCTGCAACCTCCATCTTTTTTTGGTGTAGGTATTGACAGGTGGGCCGGAGAGAAAAGCCACAGTATTACACCTCCAGCTGTTCCAATTTCTCATCCCTGCTTCTGAAATGATGCTGCTGCCGCTGTAAGCTTGAAGCTGAATTAATAATGAACAAAGTCAATAGGTCTCAGGATCCTATTCTCCCAGGTATCACCTTGAAGTGACTTTGCTCAGGTATTGAGGTGCCACGTATGAAGGAAAATCCTCCATATTTACTGCTGGAGTCGGGGCTATCTGGACCCCATTAGCATGTGAAAATGGGTTTGTCACTGTTGGTGTTTTATTGCGCCGGACCTCAGACTTGAGTTCCTAATGAGGGACTGAAGCGTTTCCAGGACAATTAAATTCATGTCCAACAGCAAGCGGCCTCTTTGTATTTGTCCCCTTTTAGAGCGAAGCCTCAAAGGGAAACAGCTTCTCCTACTGTATCACTTTTCTGTCACATGTTTCCTCTGCAGTCATTGGGCTGAGAGGCATTTCAATTTCAGTGTGTGTAAGTACTCGGAAATGAGATTGTTCTGTGTCTGTTTTGTTTTGTGCAGACTAATAAAATATGCATCAACTGGATGCTATTTGGAGCCCTGCTGATCAATACACGTGCCTGTTTTTATGAGATTTCTCCAAAGAGAGGCCTTGTCAATCTGTCAGAGATCATTAGCAAGGCTGGTGGTGTGATAGATTGCAGCTCTGATGGGAAAGAGAATCAGGTAGGCCTGACATTAACATCCCATTGCCGATTTTCCATCTGTCTCATTGTTGCCAATTCGTGCTGCTGAGAAACAGTTTCAGTAAACACACACTGAACAGTTTTCCATTTTCACTGCACTCGACCAACAGCTCTCTCTTTGATAAATACAGCAGAATATAAGCCTGCAAGCATAATCCCCTACATATATCACCGCCGTTTAATGCATTTTTTTCTCCTTTATTGCAAGACAAAAGACAGAACAGGATGACATGAGCAAAACAAAACAATGAATGCAGGACCATTACAAAAGTTTGGCCCAATAACAAAGTGATGTTGGTGTATACACGAGCACTTGTTCTTTCCACCGTCAGGTGGGAAAGAAGTTTATATAAGGCGGAGGGGAGCAGGCTAAAAAAAAGTGAATAAATATACACCGTGTGCACCGTAGTGGCAGTGTCCTTGCCTGCACGGCCAAGGGTTCAAATCCAACCTGCTGCACGTCACTGCCCCTCCTTTTCTTTTCATTTCCTGTCAACTTTCTAAACCCTCCTGTCGAATAAAGCCATGAATGTGCACAGTTCTATGAATGGCCACTTGCTCAGAAAGCAAATGAATGGAAAAGCAGTAGTGGTCTCTTTAGCTAATTTCCCTGTTCAATCAGATGGAGACTTCTTGTATAAATCAGTGTCAGTGTTCTGAATCTGAGGATATGGTGTGATACTTTTTTATTAATGGTCATGACTGATGTGCTTTGTAGTCTAGGGATAATGTGTGTGTTAACAGTACTGTGGTCTACGTTCACTGTCTCTGCCCATTTTTGGATAAGCCAGAATTTAGGTGGAATTAAGCATTGCTTTTCAGAAGTTGTCATGTTTTATACAGTTGTAATACTGATAATATTACTATTACTGAACTACAACAACAGCTAATAAATAAAAATGATTGTAGCGCCCTGCTAATTTGTTTATATAGGTTTATTACATTTATTTCAGTTAGTGAAGTGTTGTCATGTGGGCCTATAGATATATTGCTGCTGTTAATATTCGTATGGTAAATGTGGTGAATGATAACAAAATGTCCTATGTTTTGAATGGCCTTTGAACGCCTCAGGTTTCTCTTATTTGGGTTGTCATTTGTTTGGGCAGGTGTCAATCATTTTTTCAGTTATTGGGGATTAACCTGTCGGATCGTTAGAGGGGCGGGACTAGCGGGAAAGCGAGGCAAGTCAGAAGAGAAAGAGCTGCGGAGAGAAGCGGAAAGACGTTAAGTCCGAGCAAACCTTCAAACAACTTTATGAAAAAGTATTATTTACCGTTATCAACCGGGAGTTTATGCGAGTGTTTGCTTATTTTGTTAAAAGAGTAAAACCGAGCGTGTTTTAGAAGTGAGGGCTCGTAACTGGCGCAAACTGAAGACCACATGGGACTCTTGCTAGCGGTTAGCATCGCTAGCTGCTAATCAGGAAACAAGTTTTTGACATTGGACGTTGCGACATGCTGCTGGCTCCTCGGGACAGGACAGCCTCGGGACGGGTCTCTGTTCACATCTCTGCCTCTGGGAAGAGGTTTTGGAGGAAATTGCTGGATCGCTTTTCCGTGGTTCGGGTGCGAGTATCCTGACCTGCAGGTTCAAGGTAGATTTCTATATGAGCTCGCAGCTTGCACGCCATCATTGGTACCAACTGAAACATTACAAAAAAGGGCTATCCATGAAAATCCTAAAACAGAGTTGAGTGAGCGGGCTACATGATCATACCAATAATTCTGTCAATAAGAATCACAGCCATCTACACACTCACTACCACCATAATACTATGTACTACAATAAATAAAATAAAACAGGGACATAATTCTCCATTCATCTTTCATCAAAAGCCCTAATTAAGCTGACAAAATTGAACAAATTCACATTTAGATTATGAAAAACATTTAATCCAGAAAGTGACTCAGCAGGAATACTAGGTAGCTGGAAACTGAACTAACATGGTGAAATATTGAGATGTGGAGGTCACATCTTTTAACCTTCAGTGTAGACAACTTAAGTTCAATTGGTTAGTCAGTCTAAAATTAGACCATTTTTTTTGTATTTTATTTTTTTTTATTTCCAACCAAAGGTCATGTCTTTCAGCATGACCAAAAGCTTCCTTCAACCTTAGGAATTGTTTTTGTTGACATTTTCATGTAACCAGCAGGTGGAAATGTCAAATTCAATTTGTTAGACTGTTAGATGGTCATCTTATGTTATGATTTTTTTTTTAACAATATATTATTTGTGTCTAGAATGTAATGTTGACCATATTCCAAAAAAAATGAATCACTATGACTAAAGCTGTCTCTGATTTATTGTTTATATGACAACAAAAGAGTAATGTACTTTGAACAATAAGTACAGTACTTATTGTTCAAATTATAAGAAATTTAAGTGTACTGTATAGTCATTTCACACATCTTCAGAAAGCTTAGATTCTTGCAAATCATTCAAGATAAAAGTACATTAGCAAGGTACAAACAACCAACCCAACAAGATAGCAAGTTTTGCCAAATCACCAATAATTGTCTGGGTGTTACAGTCGTGCATCTAACTCAGACAAAATCATTGTTCTCTTTTTCCCAAATGTCCACTAGATCCATTTCAGTAACACATTTGGTCTAAAACACAATATTCCATGCATTGCATTTTTGAATTTTTTCAATTCAAAATGACAAAAAATGGCAATCATGGATGTTTTTCATGCTTTTACCTGTAAAAAGACTCCATTTCACAGCAGATGCCATTATCCCTCCACACCAGAGATCCTGAGATGGCAGCCATTTGATTGACAGTGTATTTGAGCAGACATGAGCTTCTATGCCCAACCTAGAGCCTACAATGGCCAATGAATGAATGTGTAGACAAGTGACCCAGTTTTTAAAGCCCTAAACTGAAATTTTGCAAGTTCATGTAGTTTTATGCGTTTTGCTCTTTGAATATGCTGCTTCACCTGAGCACTTGCTTTTGACTATTTTATAAAGTTAGTGAAAATAAGGACATAAAGAATTATAAAGAGTTTTTGCCAGTTTCTCTTAGACAGGGGTAGGTCACAAAATGGCATTTCTTTTTGCCTGACTATTTCCTTAAGAAAAACAATCTGTTCAACTGTCCATTTTCAGTGATATTGTTATCTAATTTGAACTTGGACCATGTAATAATATAAAATGTGGACCTATTGTGTTTTCCTTCTAACAGGGGCAGTTACAGTTAATCTGCAGGCTTATTTTTGCATTAAAAAATGTGGGCAAGAGAAATAAATTCATAATTCAAACTCCTATAGATTAATGACAGAAGCATTAACAAAGCTTCTGACAGCTTGGTAAAAAAAAAAATTCAACTTATAACTGTTTTTATAACCAGAGACGTGACGCAACAGGTAAACATGTATACATATCATCAATAATATCATGTGTAAAAAAGTAAAGCCCATTACATTAAGCTCCAGCAGGCCTATGCAGAGTACGGTCATCAGCTCATTTTGGTAACATCATTGCCACTTGAAGCACTTTTTATGTTTGTACAGTTAATTGCAGGCTTTAGCATGCGCTACATATTTTCACTGTTCCAGATAGTGTGCTGTTGTGCTGTGCTGTAGATTAAAACCATGGGCATGCTGATGTGATTTAGCTCCCCTCTTCCCCCTGTTAAACTAAATCCATCAGACACATTCACACACTGTCCAATAAAACCACACTCTTGTACTTTTGGGCACCGAGCAGCTCCACTGGAGCAGTCGCAGATCCAATAAGTGTCTTGCTTTAGGGCAGCACGGCGGTACAGTCGTATTTCAGAGAGAGGGGATGTGCTATGTCTGGATTGTATCTGGCACAAACAGAACATAATCTTAACAGCTGAACTGCTTTAGACTGTACCTTTACACTGGGGAATATAGTGTGTGTGTGTGAGGAATTTCATCATGGGACATGGCGATATAAAGACTGAAGCTAGATTGCTTTGTGTCTGGCATATAAATGGTTTGGGTGCAGCAATGCATAAATTCATATACATAAAGCGGAGGACATGTGGGCGGACTGCTCCCTGTCGGTTTCAGTGAAGGAGGAATTTGAAGAAATCATTTAAAGCTGTTTTAGATCTCCTCACCTTTTCAGTCCTGCTAATTTGGAAATTACAAAAAAAAGGAAAGATCATTCAGATAATTATTTGTCATTCATAATAGTCTTTTTCACGTTTGTTCTTTTACCTCCTGGTATGACTTGCTTCTTGACATTACATAACTTTTGATTGTTCTCGGGAGTGGCTTTCACAACATGCCATAGCCAGCGGGAGGATGTGTTTATCAAAAGCACCTTGCAGATCTTGAGCACTTTAATTTTTTAATATAGATGGGCCCAGTGGGAATATAACTTTTAACTTCAGTGTTAGTGACGTGCTCTTTTTCCTAGTTTGTGTCGTGATGTATTTTTGTGCTGAAGACCTTCATTAGACTAAGATGCCTCTCTTTATTTCTCTTTTTTCTAAAGGACAAGTTGTATCTTTCGGTTTTTTTTTTCTCTTTGACTGGAGGCGGTCGAGTGTGAGTGTTTGTCCGCAGCACGAGTTAAAAACACTGGTCAGTCGGTCAGCTCAATTACTGTCTGGCTGGGTGTCTCTGCCAATGTACTGTAGCAGTGAAACACATGCTCATTATCCCTCCTGCAAAACTCTGCTTCCTCATTACTGTTCCATGCACAATTAATGGGTGGAGATGCAAAAGGTGACAGTGATGATTTTCTGACACGACTGAAGCCCTCTCGTTTACATATGTATAATTAAAAAAAGGACAAACATGCACTCTGAAGTCCCATTTTTTAAGAGTTAAAATTCAGAAAGAGAATGACGCATAGATGATATTCATCTGGAATCTCATTACTTTTTCATCATAATGATACCAAAGTGATAAGATGACATGTGATGAGATACAAGACTGCTGCCAATCTCAGTGGACCTTGATGGGGCCTCATTTATGAAGGAAGTACATTATGGGCGATCAAATTAAATTACTCCCCACTCACGGAACAATTACGGCATGAATACGGTGTAACACGGTATGACAATGGAACAAGTGCCTGATTGAATTCAGAACTTAGATGTAATTTCTTTTTGGCTGTAATTTTCATCCAGGGTTTATAATTAAAAATGAAGGAAGAAGAAGTGATGATTATGCGTCCTTTTTGAGGGGCAAACGTTTACGACGGCTCAACTGAGAAATCCTACAAAGGCATAAAGAATAGAAGACAATGTTCTATTAAAGGAGAGGAAGATGCTTTGAAAGTGGCATAGCTGACACAATAATACTGGAACACTGGTTAGTGAGACAGACTTTTGATTGAGGAGACTTGGCCAACATGTTACAGAGGGGTGGCTACAACGGTGCCATGTCTACAACATGCATTTTGTTTCTTTTTTTACTTAGTGGTATCAATTTGAGCAGATTTGCTAAATAGCACAAAACTACAGCAAAATGTCATCGGCTGTGAATCGCAGTGGAGTTAAAGAAGGTCGTTTCGGGAGACAAGCAACCGTTAACTGATTTCCTGTGAGATTAGCTGATCATTAAGCAGTGGGTGGCTCCTGGCGTTCGATTCACCAGCCCACAAAACGCTGCTTTCACCCGACCAAGCTGGACCCTCTCAAATTGACTTTTTGACTGAGTGAAACTGCTGCTGAGTTAGCTGATATGATTCGCTGTCTGCCCTTGCAGAGATTAAAAGGAGGACGTATTGCCTAGCTGTTAACAATCTACAGTACCCCACGGATTTGTCGTTTCCTTTTAGTTGAGGCCATCCACTGTCTGATTGCCCGGGAAAAAATACTTCAATCGAGAGAAAACTGGTAAACAAAAACAACATTTTACAGTCGTATTAATGTGTGAAACATTCGTTGCTGCTTGTTTGTGTGTGATTTGTGTCTACGTGCATGGAAAATAATAAGTAGTATTTAGCCACAGGTGTACTGAAGTGTCTGGCTTCCGTCCCAAGGATTTATCTCAACAGCAAGGACGAGCAGGAGCGAGGGTATGTGCACCGGATGATTGGCAGACGTAGTGACAATTAAACTGTAGCTGTTAAGCAAAAGAGAGGATTTGGATCATGAGAGATGTCCGCTAATGTCCCTGTGCGTGTCAGCCCTGCCTCTGCTCGCCGTGCCCCCTCCAGGCTTAAACGGACAAGCTTTCCTCACACCCAAATGCCGACTGTAGTGGGCAATTACGCTATCGCAGCCCCGCGCCTGCCGTATTTTACTGCTATCTTTTAATTGAAGGAACAGTGGGAGACATTCTACACCAAGGATGAAGGAGATGTGTTTTACCTGCCTTCAGCTTGCTAAGAATAGAGTGGAATAGAATAAGAATCTCGAGCCGCCTCTGTAATGTGATTTCACCCGTAGGCCACAATTTTAATAGTCGGGGATAGCTCTCCCATTGAGGTTACTTTCATTTCACAGGCATGATGCCTCTTTGTGCTGGCCTTGCACAATGGGGATGTGAGATATTTCAGCTTTGTCATTAACGGGCCTGTAGTTAAAAATTGCCGTCACATTTCTGGAGGGGTTGCATTTATCATATCAGCAAAAACAGTTGAGACCAGCCTTATGTGAGTTTTCATTTTATGTATTTTGTGCAAATTGGGGCCTTCACAGTTTCTAAGTGCCACGTGGATATCATTATTACAAACCCCAAGGATTCTGGAACAGTATTGTCGGGTGTAAAGTTTGGTTTGGTTACTTTAGCAACAAGAAAAGCTGTCTGTCTATCAGAAACTTCATATGCAGCAGGTAGCAGCAGGAGGGTTTCCTTTCACCATCATCCGTGATAGCTGGTGGTGTGTGTGACATAGTGCCGTAAAACGTTAAGTGCTGTGATCCAAACCATACAGATTATATAGTACAGAAAAAGGTGACTCAGACACAGCGTGGCTGAGACAGAGATACCTTCACCCTAGTACAAGACAGACTGTCTGTCTGTAAGAGTCTGAGGCCCAGTACGTCATATCTATTGGCCTTAGTTGCCCTGGAGCCTGAGGCGGTGTTATCAGGACAGCTGCCCCAACCAGTCATCCTTAGGAGACAGAGAGGTGAACTCGCACCAAGAGAGACAGATTTTCAAGCTGTGAAATATTTACATAATGTTGCTTTAGGTGAGCCAAGGAAAAAAATTAGGGTTAAGACGATGAATGATTGAATCGGGTTCTGGACTTATTTCTTTTTCCATAGTCGTCCTTGCTTGCAGAAGGAACATTTCCGAGAATTAGCTGCACATCATATTCAATTTGATTGTGTTGGAAAATGACATGGTAAATTATGCATAACTTTTTAATTGGCTGGTGGGTGGCGGTTGTGGGATTTCTTTTGAGAAGGTGTGACGTGAAAGGTGAGGTTGTGTTGTGTCTTGCAGAGGCAGTGCTGGATGGCTTCCAGAGGTCACATGGCTGAACAGTAGGGAGCTGGCCACCTGCTGTTCTGCCGCTTCCCTCCACACCTCTACCACTGCCCCACCTCACCCTGCGCTGTCTCCTGATAGCAGCCAGTTTACCCTCAGGCCAATAAGCGGGACATATACCACATGTCTGTGCAGCTCTGATTCTCTCTCTGTATAAATAGCCTTAATGTAGTCGCCCTCCTTACAATGAAGGTTTTAGAGAAAGGACGTGCTTTTGACCTTAATTGGTTATCCTGCAAATACTTTAATGGGAAAGGCCAAACTACTTCTGACTGAATGCTGGCATCATTAGACCTGAGATCTGAGAGATTTTTATCCAAAAAGAAAGGGATTTGATAGTAGCTTCCATTTTCTCACGCATTTCCACCTACTGCAGGGAGTTGCAGCCGGACCTAATGTGAAGAGGGAGTTGATTTGAGAGTTCAAAAGTGAGGAGATCAGAGACACACAGAGCCATCATCTTATTGAAGATGTGGAGGTGGCAAACTGACCCAAGTGTGCACCAACGATCCACTCAGAGATCGTGCTAGACAGAAAGTAAAACAGGCAGTTTGGTATGGTTTTATATGAGTAAACTCGCTGGATCGCCCCAACTGGCCCTGAACTGGAGTATGTGTTTTTCGAAAAACTTTTGAAATTCTAATAAGGTTGGGAATGTGGTGGATCTGATTCCTGTGATTTAGTAAAACACTGTAATGGGCCATTACAAACTATTGCAAACGCTCTTTAATGTGTAAAAACATCAGCTGCGATAAATGGCAATTATCAGACCTGTTAAAATGACTTCTCCCACCACTAACGATCCATTAGCTCTTCTATTGCATAGTGGTCCGGCAATAGTGACCTTGATGCATCCATATTTATGACAATAGAAAAGAGACCTCAGAAGTTAGAAAACAGAAAATAGCGACATTTTCATTAGTAAAGTGAATCTGAACTGAGGCGACGTTTGAAAGAAGCAGCGAGGCATGCATCCTTTAAGACCACTTGGTTGTAAAGAGTCAGAGCTAATTGAATTGTGAGGAAACAAGAGAGGTTTCTTTAGATAAGGCGAGAGTAAATTAGCTTGTGTCTAGTAAAGTTGTGCAAAGTCTAATTGAAGCTGATAACCCGGTTTATCGAAGAGAAGTCATGAATAAAGAGTTACTGATCATTGAAATTAGACCTAATTAGTAGCAGATTGCCACTGATTGCAATTCCTCACATTTATAGATTTGCATGTGCCCCGCTAAAATACAGGCCCAAATAAGTTTACATACAGAACCTAACGTGGCCTTAAAGGTGACTTCATGTAGTGTTTATTCATTTTGGACAACTTGGAAGGTTGTTATGAGCTGTAACAGCGCCTGTTGGTAATGTTTTCAGATATAGTAGTGGGAGCTACCACAGGAACAGTTTGAGTGCTCTTTCAACTTGATTGATTTTGGTAAATATAGACTTTTTCTGAACCAGCAACATGTTTCAAACAAGTTAGGACAGTGAACATCCCACAGGTTAATTGGTATCGTGATTGGGTATGAAAGGGGCATCCTTGAAAGGTTCAGTCATTCACAAGCAAGGATAGGGTGAGATATTATTGCTCGGGAACACCTTGCTAAATTGTTATCGGCAAATCATTGAATTCTTTCTACTTCTTTCTTAAAAATATTTTACACAGTTTTTTCAGAATCAGAGTTGTAAGATGACCTGGCATTCATTTGTAATGATTGTAAAGCAACAAAATCAGAGGCTTGCAGTTGCGCTAGCCATAGTTAAGCTGCACAGAGACATAAAACAATATATGGAGTAATAATGAGTGCATGTGAGCACAGATGTTGAATGGCAGAAAAGATTGGCTGAAATCTTGTAAAATTGTCTCTGCCAGCTTTCAACGCGTACATCAATTTATAGAGAGAGATCTGCGGTCTGCCTATGAATTGAGACACTTAAGGAACAGAAGCTGCGACATCTGTGTATGCTAGCAGAGCCTCAAGCGTCCATTGACTCACTGTGGCTGTCCATGGTGCAAAAATTGTTTACAGGAAAATACAAGTCCTCAACTTCTTTTTGTAAAACTGTCTCACTGCCTTCATTTGCATCAGTGCAACCATTAGAAAGATGATGGTGAGCTTTGTTTCATTAATATTCCAGCCTCCATGCTGCAGAACATTGTCAGATAAATGGACAAAGATGCCTCCTCTGCATTAGATTATAACACCCCACCAATACTTAGCATCAGCTCCTTCTGTCACGATGCTCTATGGGGGGTACATCCTCCTGTTGATTGTGTAATAATTGCATCAGCTCTCTGTGGACTTTCATACTTTCAGTGTATAGTTTTAACAATAGTTCCAATAGAGTAGAGTGTTTACAATGAAAGTTAGTCACTGAGTGTTCATAAAGAACAAGGAAGAGTGTAGGCAGTAGAACATCTTTGTCATGTGTCCTCAAGCTGGATTGTGGTGTGTCACTATACGCAGTGAGAACTCAGATAAAGACTCATGCTTGAATTATTTGCTTGGTTAAAATGCCCTTCAGTAATGCAGCTATAATGGGAGTACACTTATCTTGAAGCTTAATCCAACTAGGGAGTATAATTACATTAACATAATCAGACTCTGATGTTTACATGGACTTCATCTTACAACCCTGGTTCCAAAAAAAAATGGTGACACTGTGTACAACAAACCAAACACACTGTGATAACTTGTTAATCCTTTTTGACATGTATCAACAGTAGAAAGAAAATATATATTATATTTTACCTCATCACCTGAACATATTTCTGTGGGATTTTGCTGCCAGCGTAACATTTCAAATATGTTTGAATGGGTCAGGTATCATGATTGGGGATGAAAGAAACATCCTCGAAAAGGCTGAGTCATTCAAACGTAAGGAAGGGGTGAGGTAAGACATGACTGTATAAGGGATATTGCTACATGGGCGTCGGAAGACTTCCTAAAACCTTTGTCCGTAAACACAGTATGTTTGTAAATAACTGCATCCTGTTTTATTTACGTTTTAGTCAGCGCCCCATATGTAGACTAATGTCAAGTTTAAAATGGCTAGTCCGAACTCTCTGACACAACTTTAGCGACTTATTTTGTTTCTGTCAAGGACCCCTAAAAAAGAAGGAAGGGTTTGGTGCCAGACTGGGGTGACAGCTGTATTGGAGTCTATGGGATATTCATGATGGATGATCGATTTTGTCTGGGAAAGGCTCCTTTTCGCAGTGTTATTGTAGTCTCATCAGCGATATTTGGCACCGTTTGTTCACAATATTAGCAGCTCTGTCAATCATTTGGGGGGAAAAAAACAATCAGTCATTAACCCATCCTTTGAAGTGTGTTTTTTCATTTTCTGGACGCTGTCACCACAATCTGGCACCAAAGCAAGATTTGGTGATGTAATGACCCTTCCTCATTTTGTAGGTTCCTTAGTTTCTGTCATGACGTTTTCTAACATAATACTGTATGCTGTTATGAAGCTTTAAGCTCTCTTTGGAATGAAATTGGTTTATAACAAAGTCCAGCTTGTAAAAAGAAGCCTGGGTAGGCACACAGAGATCATCCTCATGTCAGCTGTTGGTTGATAAAAGCGCTGTCCATGGTGCTGAACCACAGGACCTTTGTTGAATTGCAAAAATTGTCTTTGTTTTTTGTATTTTACTTATTTCCTCGTCTAAAAAAAAAAAAAGAATTCATGTTCAATTTATTGAATTGTCTGGAGACTTAATACATTTTCAATAAATGTCTTTTAGTATTTCTCTGCCTGTAATTGCTTTGATAACATCCTGATATTCAGGTCTTTAATTGAGTTTTAAATCGTATTATCATTTTTAACTGACATCACTAAATGACTGGTTTCCCCTTACACCCAATTCCACAACTGCAATTACTTTATTTAAAAAATGCATAAAACTCATTTGACCCTGCAGCTAAGTTGTCATCCCTGCATGTTATGGCTAACATTAGTGTCATTTCACTGCACCTTGACTGTATGTTTAGAAGTAACGATTTTGAACTGAACTACTGTTGATGCTCACTGTACTAATGAGAGTCTTAAAAGCTAACACATGGCCTGCCCACCTTGCCAACTGCCGCATAAACGGTGGACATGATGAAGGATGTTGTGCCAAGGTGCAACTGTTGCTACCTTCCCACCTGCTAGTGACAAAGGCTCCCCCTCTCTCCTCTGAAGTAATGCATGATGGGAAGGCCATCTGATGATCTTGGAAATATTTCCACAGCACCACACAAAAGAGACAGACAGAGAGAAGCTGTTAATAGTCCTCGTAGAATAACACCATCTACCACTTTGACAGTTGTATGAAGAAATGGCGATGTGACGCTGGGAGTTTGAGTGGCCCTTCAAGAGTCCACTTAGTCTCTCTATTGTGATAGCAAGTGGTAACACTGTTTGTCCGTCACTCTCTTTAACATTGAAAATATAGCAATCAGAGCTCTCAGATTCCTGGCTGCCTGATACAGAAATGTAGGCACTCTAAATATATTCATATGGAGTTCAGTTGATGAACGCCTTTTTCTGCGATGGCGACAGTATCATATACTTGATATTTTTGTATTCAGATGAGTCACAGGATAATGGTATTTGGTTATTCCTATAGCTGTGCTAAAAAATAGTTTTGCTGCTATCATCTCGGATCCCAAAAAGGTTGATATTCTTAATGCGGTGAACAAGATTGCACTGTAGCAATTCCAGCGACAAAGTGATATCATATGCTGATGCACAGAGCTGAGGCCAGGATCAAACATTTATGCCCACAGCAGCCTCCGAGATCCAGCTAGCCTGCAGCCACACCCTCGGGGCACCAGTGCACTCCTTTCAGGATACCCGGGGGACTCGCTAAAGGGTGTGACAACTTTATTCTTCTAAAATGCTGCTGTGGTGTGACTTTGTGTGCAACCGTTGGTCTTCAATAAAAGGAAATGATCCAATCCAGTAATGGAAAGATATATTTTTCAATGACTACCTGTGTCTGAACATTAATCACACCATATGCCAAAAGCGAGTGCAGTAAGACTGTGCAATAGGAAATGTGTTACGACATAACTACCTAATACCTCGCTTTACAGTATTGATATTGGAGCCATTGAGATCATGAACTGTGGGTTATTTTCCATATTTCGGCTCAGTTTCGTGGAAACTGCGAACAAAATGGGTGAGGATTAACCCCCTTGACCCTCTTTCTTACTTATAATAGTTCTGCAATTCCTGGCTTTTAGACTTTCAGCAAACCCTCTTCTCACATCCCTCAATGGTAAGACTGAACTAAAAGCACATTTATTGTCTTGGTCCAAACATCACAGGGTAACTCTTTTTGTCATCTCCACAACAGAACCCTGTGGCAGGGATTGATTGCTGCTCTGCTGATTCCTATGGACCCGCTGGGCTGTGCAAATGCCTTTTGACGCGGGGTGCATTTTTAATGTGTCAACTGAGACCTAAGGCAGAATTACCACGGACCAAATTACAAGCACATTACTCTAGTTGTAGAAAAATAACCCGCATTTTTTTTTCTCTGGCTTTAAGGTGCAGTTCTCAATGTTAGGTATGCCTCATTGCCTGACTCCCTATATGGCAAATGTTGCATGATGGATGCAAACGGCACACACCATGGTGGGAGTGTTTAAACCCCTTTTTTTCCCGGCTTCGTGTTTTAGTTTAAAAAGATCAATTCTATGAAGAGAAATAACAAAGACAGATGTCATAGTTTTGATTCACATTTATGTTTCCTACAATGGCCCTGAAGTACAAATCACAACAGTAAATAGAAAAAACACAACTGCAAATACAAATCACAAAACACAACCAATCATAGGAAAACACAACCGCAAGTAGAAAAACTGCAAATAGAAAAAAAGCACAATTGCATATAGAAAAAACACAACTGCACTACCGTGTTTTTTGTTTTGTTTTTGTGTTCTCTAATTTCCTATTAAGTTGCACTCAGTGCCACCATATAATTCTATATAATAGGAACTAAATATAAAAAATAACATGAGCTTGACCTTGAATACAGCAAAAAAAAAGCTAGTTTTTCTGATGAAGGCTGTTTCAGTGTCGTATGACCAATTATCGTCGTAACATAGTGAAATAAAAGTGACAAAAGGGTTTTAAGAAGTTATTTTAATGAGGTGCTGTTACATCAGCTCAAAAAGGTGACATTGAGTTTCATTAAAGCAGCTACAAACAGTGGGTACTGGATTTCTGAGGGAGATAATTTCTAATGTGTTGGGAAACAGAACTTGCCGAGCTCTCCACACCAGGGGGTGCGTTTCTTAAGAGCTGCTGTTTGAGCTAACACACTGAGACCCGACCTGCATTCTTCCCACATCTAATGGGATTTATCCTTCACGTAAGGTGCATCTCGTTGTAGGGAACTGGCTGTTGCATCACTTTATTTTGCAGTGAGTTGGTGAGCACTGCCAATGCACGGCAGTGGGGTGTCCCTGGATCTGTGGATGGCAAGAACAAATCAACATCACCTACGCAGATACAAAGACTTCTCATTACTGCCTTAGAAGTGCACTCCATAATACAACTGCATTGTGAAGTCTTGATGGTGCATTGAAGTTTTTACCTTATCAAAACAAACGCGTATAATTAGGCCGATCTGCAACATGTCAAGTATAAATCATCGTTGAGAACAAAACACAGATTTGAAGGTACACAGAGAACAAAAAGAAACGGTCTGTTTACAAATACTGTTCTCATTATTCCCATTTTTCCTTTTAGTCTCCTCATAAGCGCAACTGACCTTCAGGTGATACTAATCATCTGTCGCTAATTACTGGTCTACCTGAGTAAACAATGTGTGCTTTTTTTCCATACTGCAGTATAAACATTAATCATCACACACGAGTGAGAAGTTGTAATGAGTTAGATAACATTAATTAGAGTTTGAAGTGTGGACTATTGGTTGTACCAGAGAGGACCCTCTTGGCATTGTTAATTATCGAAGGTGATATTTTGCAAACTGGCGAAGGTATCTAGAGCTTTAACGTGCATCCATGGAGCACTGTGAAGACTTTAGAGTTCAGGCTACCTGATGATGTTAATTCGAAACCAGACCGGATGTATCTTCTCCCATATCTGATGTGCACCACCTTAAGCACTTTATAATGACAAAGGGTCAACTCATAAATTGCAAAAAAATATACATATATTTTCTTACTTACTTCTTAATGGTGTCAAGCCTCAGTTTGCAGTAGTATCACATATTCTGAAAAGTACGCTGCCATCTTTGAAAAACACAGGAAGTCGTTCAGCGAGAATTTCCAGAGTCCTCAAATGCTCTTCTAACCATCTTGATGGAAAAATATTCCCTCTGCTGAATGATAAAAATATTTCTTTGAACAAGTTTCCCTAGCTACCTAATCCAAACAAATATGCATGCAGGAAATGACACATATCCTCGAGCAATTTGCAAGAGGTGAAAGAAAGTTTAACAATTTTTTTTTGTCTTTACGTTTTCAAACAAAATAACAGGTTAGTATTATGGCGGTGTGTGTCACTCCCAGTAGAGCCCGACTCATGTATCGATTGGATGATGTCATCGGCAGATATTGGCCTATCACAGATATATCAGTATTGACTTATATGTTGTCTGATATGCACTTTTTTTTATTATCTTAAATAAAGTTGCATGTTTTACACTATGATGCCTTTCTTAAAATGCGCAAAATACCACAAGATACATAAATAAATGTTTATTCTGAATATAAAAACATATCGTGTGAAATAGTTTATACCATCAAAGGATTGGGTCAGGATCACATAAAACATTCAGGCTTCAAAAAACCCAAGACATAAAAGACAAGCTATAGCATTCCTTCATCTTTCACATCTCTCTCATCCCAACCTCTTACCCTCTACAAACATAAAGCAAAGGCACCTTCGATTTGATGAGATGTTATTTGACTATAGATAAGACATTGTATGAAGATAACATTAGAATTAAACAATTCAAACTGCCATGATCCTGTTTTTTGTTGTTTTCTTATTTCCTGTTTTATTTTGAAATTGGGTCCTCATGTGTCATGTTTCGCTTTTCAATTCCTCTCTCTGTGTGATTTTCCCTCCTTCCAGTGTTTTTCGGTTCCTTTTCCTCACCTGTCCTTTTCCCGCCTCACTCCACCTGTACTTCATCCCCTCATTAGTGTGTGTGTATATAGTCTTTGTGCTCCCTCTTGTCTTTGTCAGTTAGTCCTGTGTTACTCACCTGTGTTATTTCCTGAGCCTGTTCCCGTGTCTTCCAGTGTCTTCTCGTGGTATGTTTTTCTGTTTTTTGTTCCTGGCTTTATGTTCCTGCTTTATTTCTCTTGAGTTGTAATTTGCCTCTTTCGGTTGATACTTTGTTTAAGCATTTGTGTTGCTACTTAGTTTTTTGGATTTCAGTTTTCGTTAAATAAAGCTTGCTTTTTGTTCCCAATCCTGTCTGCCTCCCGAGTTTTCTGCATTTGGGTCCTCACCTTTTTGCCAAACCGTAACACAAAAAAGGGATGTATATTTTTGAAGCCATATGAGATCGAAATAACATACCATGTGGCATGGCTGGTAGGGGGGAATAGAGGACATAGAAGTACTATGAGGAGTGTGTGTGTGTGTGCAATGCTTGGGTCATTTATAATGATTAAATTCCCACTAAGTTTACTTGTCAAAAAACATTTGATCTTGGTCTTGGTCCAGCTTCACAATGTCACAACTTTGGAAGCTGTTTAGCTCTATGGTTTGAAAGTAATGTTAAAAACTGGGACATGCAGATATAGTTTGAGTTTTATGTGATGAGATTCTGAGAGGTTTCAAAGTATGTAATAATTCATTTGTAGCCTAAGTTGCCATTTCAATTTTCTCAGTTCATTCAGCCTTACACTCTAACCATCAGTAGTGTGCAACATATCCACCGATCCAACATCATTTTCACTGTGGTAGCTGTTGCTACAAGCAGTTGATATTTTCCTTAACAATCAATATGCTGATTAAAGAGTTGTTAATTCTGTAAGTTGACTAAGAACTGCCTGTACAGCTTCATTGATCTCATCTATGCTTGTTACCATTTTTTGGGCCATTTTGTGTGGCCATATTTAATGGATGTAGCTAAGTGTGTGGGAAAGTGATTTTCCCATCATTAACCCCATTAACAAAGCTCTAACTGGTTGACGCTTTGTCAATCTAGTGGAAACAGCCATTGACGGGCACAACACTGGGCCTATTTGAATGTCTGAACAAAACAGGAATTCATTCAACAGATCACATCTGGAACCAGCTGCACCTGTTTTTCTGTTCTACTATAGTTGATATTCAGCCTATTGATTAACAGCAAACAGACAAACCTGTTTTCTACTTTTTAAGATATTGTGGGTTTATTCTGGTGGCTCGACTTCCGTCATTTGAAGTAATATGGTATTGTGACAGGCTAAGGGAACACATGAAATACATTGGAGAATTGCTTGCATCCAGTGTACTTTTGTTACAGCTGTTATTCCATCTCATCTTTCGAACACTGTTTCCTTTCACTCTGATGTTTCTGTCATACAGAGTTGTTGAATAGAAGGAGGCAAGCAGGGAAGCAATACAATACTATTTCCTTGTGAACATGAGGGCAAAAGAGAAACTCTCAGAATATTTTTGTGACAGAGCACATATGAAGAAAAAGGGTTCTCGCCAACATTGAACGTTGTTTTGTACCATGCAGCTGCATTGGGGAGAAATGAGCGGAGTGTGCCAAAGTTCATCGTTCATTTTCCAAGATCCTCAGCCTTAGTGTTTATTAGCTTTAACATTAACTTAGAGTAAAACTCCACAAACTGATTTGCCCAGTTGGCAAGTGGTCCAACTGGAAAGGTATCACCAGATGGTGGATGCTCGTGAAAAGGCACATGCAGGGTGTAGTCACAAATGTGAAGGGATTATTTCATTAGAGGTTGAGCCAAGCAGCTGCAGAATATTTACAGAGCTCTATGACTTTTCTTTTTTTTTGTAATTTGGTAAAATTTTGATGTTGTTTGAGTAAGAAACTTTTTTCCGCCGCTTTAAACCATTACCTTCAAGGACCCAGTGCAAGTCAGGGAACGGCAGTGAATGAGTTTCTGCAGATGCTCCAGATGTTTTGTGACAGAAGGGCTGACTTGTTCCTCATGTGGGAGGTGATCTGCATGCCTAAGGTAAAAAAAACAAAAAAAACAGGTGACTCTGATCTCATGACTGTGGTGTCTTATGACATTGTCTGGAAGCCATACTGCCATACTGTAGTTGGTGTTGCAGTTGCTGTTCCCTGTTACATGGTAAAAGTCCGTTTTTTGCATATGTGATGTTACAATTATACAAACCCAATCGCCGGAATAAATGTTGACAAAAGATAAGTTGAAACTTAAGGTCAAGTTCTCTCATGTCACAATGCTGTGTTTAAGCTCTAGTTAGGTTTTGGCACAAAAAAACACTTGGTTAGGATTAGGAAAACAACATGTTTTGGCAAAATGTTGAAACACATGGTCCATCGTCAAAAATATCCAGTTGTTTCACTCTTACAAATGCTGGAACGCAATGCTGGCAGCCTTGTCACCTCTAACTCCACCACTGTTTCCTCCACCTCACGACATAAGCCAAAAGCCAGGAAATAAACATGTACTGTGAACGTAATATGACACATTTTGTTGACGTGTTAATGTTGGTAGGTAGCCAATGACATGAACAAATTTGAACATATCCGTTATTTGTAAAAAACATTACCTGCTTACATTTTATCCTGGCGTCTGTGCTGAATTTCAAGTTGCAAAACACAACACAGTCTGTAGGTTTTAGTTCACTCATCTCATAATGGCTGTCAGCCTAACAAGAGAGACCAAAGATGAATGTTGAGTGTATGATATTCGCTTTGGAGTTGTTTGTTGTCGGTGTTATTAGGTGAGGTCCGTGAGGAGCCCTTTCGGTCGGGGACGTCACTTGATTAGAAACATTAATCAAGTCGGTGTGGAGTGGATGGGGCTGATTACCAAACTGGGCAGTGTGTTCAGTCTCAACACTTCATTTCATCTTCACATTCGACAGGCCTGCTCTCCCAACCCTGTTGCTCACGCTCTGCGAAACTGTCCAAAGTGAGTCATTTAGCCGCAAATTCGAGTCCCTTTATCCCCTGAAAAACATTCAAACTAATTTCTTGTTACGCAGCAAAACAATTACTCTCACATTGTCACTTTAGTTGCAGCACTTTAAGTTTTCTCACAGGACTAGCGCAGTAAGAGATTAACTAAAACATGCAGAATATATTAATTCTAGACCTCTATCATTCCATTTCCATCCATCCCTCTGAGGATGCTCATAGCTAATTTGCCCTTGAAGCTACATTTTCCTTGTTAAGACTGGAGGGCTTTTCTTTCATCTCAGCCTCGCCTCTACTGCACATTTCGAGTACGTCTGATGTATGCGCAGTGAAAGGCAAATGGAGCTTTGTATGGAGAGGAAATTGGATATTTTGTCATATTCTTAACGCAGGAAAACATTTCTTTGGCTGCTATATTTGGCGAATATCTGCTGTCAGGTAAAGCAACGTCCAAGATATTCTGCTTGAATTTTGCAGCAAATGTCTCTGCACAGGTTACTTTAAGAAGTGTGCACCAAGAAAATGACAGGGGACCTTTCATTCCTTAATATTATCTATATCTATGAATTGAGCATGACTGGCCAGACATACATAACCTGGAAACCAGACAATTTTGTTCAGATGGATCATGGTTTGTGACAGGCCAATCACAACTGTTGAATATGCGCCGATATGGGCCGCGTTTGATACTGTGAGCACGACCAGCCCAGACCTGAAAAGTCAAATCACGTTTTGCTTACTTATTATTAGGTCTAGTCAATTGTGTCTAGTCCGCAGGTTCTGTCCAAGTTTGCAAAACTTGAATATGAATCAAGATTCTGCTGCTTCATTGCCTATTTCTTGCCTCAAATTGTTGTTCATTCACACCGGTGCATATTATCAAGGACACCTGGACATCTGTTTTTGTAGTGACAAAACTAGGAGACCAGCAGATATTTAGAGCTGTTTTTGTAGTGTGAGAAGCGGGTGTTTTCTTCAGGAGACCTGGGGACCATCTCCATCCGTGATTGTGGCGACCAAAATGGGTATTTTAAGCCAAACCATGAAGTTTTCCTAACCCAAACCAAGTGTTTTTTGTGCCTAAACCTAACCAGAGCAGAAGTAGAAGTAGAACATTCAACCAAAACAAGCACAAAATAAACTGTTCTGAGGCTTTGCAGAAAACGTACTTTGGCGATTGGGTTTGTCGCTCAAGGCTACATAACAAGTTTTGTTGCTCTGATTTGTTGTAGTTCTATTAAATTGCATCCAGAGGCATTATGGTCTGCCTGTTAATAACTTTAGAAATCTAAAATGAACTGAGAGGTTCCAGATTAGTGCAAATCTGCAAATTAGTCTGTTTTAAAAACAATCAAACAAAAAATTGGCCTCGAGCTGATGTTTTTCAACCCAAAAGTCTCCAGGGACAAAGAAGTTTTAAAGATTGATTAATGTGATTTCTCAAAATTGCGTTCAGCCACAGTGGCTCCACTAATTTGTAATCAAATATTACAGCACCCTGCATTCATACTGCTCTTGCTCTTGCATTCAAGTAATGTAATGCTCATTTCTCTTTTAAATGTACATTTTGACACACAAGTTTTACTTTTCAGAAGTGAAACAGGGACACGCATACTCTGAAAAGAACTATTTCCTTTACTGCTTTATGAGGAAACTATTATGATAAAAATCTGTAAATAAAAAGATAATTAAAACATGAAAAAAGGTGTGCTCTCTTCAGAAATGTGCAGCTGAATCAGATCAAGGCTAGCAAAGTGGAAAAAGACTGAAGCACATTTATCGATTTACAGCCTTGAACAACACAAAGAAATTAACATTTCACCATTTTTGACTCTGAGAAAGTCAAACATGCAGAGGAGGAGAAGGGTTTTTTGTCTGTAGCCTGGGAGCTGAAAAACACGGGGCGATAAAGCACATAAAGCACTCATTGCTGCTTGTAAAGCTTTCTGCTGTGAGCGCATGGTAATGACTGAAGACAAAGTAGATGAGCACAACGATTTTTTTATCAACTCAGAGCTTCTCTCATCTGGAGGTGGCTCAGCAGTAAGAGAGGACTGTTTATAGAGTTCTGAAGAGTAAATCAAATTTTAAAATGTAAAAGTACGGGGGCACACGCCCCTCCTCATCTTCAGCGTAAATTACATCCTTGCTTTTTGTCACCAATTAACACCATTCCACAGTGATTTAACAGCATGTGAATAAACAAGCTAATCTGGCAAACAAACAAAGAGAAATGTCTGTAATCTGTTTGTGATGATCTTTGTTTTCATTTGAGGGTCATCAAAAAAGAAAATTGTAGTTGCTTTCCAGAAGGAGCAGCAAAACAGAAGATGGCTTTTTAACATGATAGAACCATGAGAAAATTAGGAGTTGACAGGAAGAAGAAAAAAGCAGGTGACAAAAAAAGGCTGGCAACAAAAGTTCAAGATAGAGAGATTAAAAGAGAATCCAAGAATAAAACTAAGAATACAAAACCTAGAAGAAACCAGAAAGTGACGGGTAACAGAGAGCACAGAGGACACGCGAGGAGCAAACACAGGCGACCTGACAAAGCATGAGGGAAAATACTGACTTAAATAAACACAGACTTATTAACCAATGAAAGAGGAGTTCACAGAGAAAGGGCAGGAACACATGAGGAGAGAATCTTCAAAATAAAACGGTAAAATAACTGAACTAAAACCTAGGACCATGCCAGGATGGCTGGCGGTAGTCAGTCCTGTGTGTAGTGCAGAAACAAGTGATAGGGGGGCGGAGTGGCTGAGACAGAACCATTCACCCTATTACAAGACACTGTACCATCAACATGATTTGAAGCTGTTATTTTGAGGTAAAATAGTTACATAATTGTTGCTTTAAACACTTCAATGATTGTATTATTCATGCACTGTGCTGTGGTCACTGAGAAACTGTGACGAGTAGCATTCCGGCATCTGCTCCTCGGGGTGTGGCGAGGAGGTGATGAGAGTTCAAGATGCCAGGTGGGAAAACATTTTAGGCGGGAGGAGAGTCACCTTGCCTGGGGGGCGAACTTATGCAGTTTCTGGAGTAGCTCGGTGGCGGTGCTGAGGACATGGAGTCAGTGACTCACGCTGGCCCAAGGCCACTTGAGTCTATCACCTTCAGAGGGCCATTTGCCCATTGGTGGAGAGACACTTTGACTGCTGGTGCTCGCAGGCTCGGCCTCATGCACAGAGCAGGTGGCAGGAACATGCTGCCAACAGGGACGTCTTTTTTTGGCTTCACTGTTTAATGAACACGAAAATCTTATCAGGATATTTCTGCTCTGCACTGAGGACATTCACTGAACTGATTTTTAATTACAGATAGGTGTTTGAGATATTTGATGCCTTATGTGGCAGTAGTGTTTCTGTTCTGATGATTAAATTTTTGACTCATTGTAACAGATGGAATTCAGGCTGACAACTGAAAGATGAACAAAAGAGACATGGTTGAAGCATCAGCTGCAATGTGATGCAATGTCCTCATTTTTTCATTGCTTTTTGACTATTTAATTAAAATTGAATTTTTATGTATTAATTATTAATAAAAAAAATGACCAATTATTACAAGTTAGTCCTCATGAAGAGTTTTTAAGAGAGATCTTGCACAATGTCTGACAGCTGTTTGTTGAGATGCTACAGTGAGCTGAACGCTGCACGTGGATCCTTCGGTGGTGTGCGCGGTTATTAATTGAGAGCATCAATAACAACAGTCCCTGTTTCTCTCTCTCTCTCTTGAGGAAAGCATTCATCATGTGAGGTCAGTGCAGCTAGGCAAGAGAAAATAGGGCAGATTTGGTCATCGCAAGCAGGGTATCGCTGAACTGGAACTCTCCCCTACCCTCACCAAAATGACAAAGTGCCATAACATCAGCCACGCTTTGGTGTGAAATTACTACAGCATGTTTCTGCCTGTGGTCATGTGCATGGGAGACAAATCCAATCAGGTATTAGACATGTCCCTTCTCCCCCCCCCCCCTTGTCCTTTTTTTGTCTTTGCACATTTGCAGTACATGTAGAAACTAGCTGGAAATGTAGCGCCTGGAACACAATAGGGAATTAAGTTTATAAATTCTGCTCAAAGTCTTTTACTCTTTAAACTTAAATAAAAAATAATGAAGAAAGGACATTTACACAAACATTATGGCCAGTATTGGTGAGACCAAATAGCTAATAACTGATCCAGAAATGAATCTGATGCAAGTGGGTCATGTGTTGAGACCATTTTGAGAGCTGACTAGAGATTAAAGCTTTAACATTTCAGTACATTAAAATCAATGTATTTTGGTTCAAAAGGCTTTTTGCTTGCACTAACTGTTTTAATTTCAACACCTTTTCACTCCCGGCTCATTGAATATGGCAGCTTGGTCAGTGGCTTTCAAAAGCATCAAACTATGACGCCCCTATAGCGTCAGTTTTACACGTGAAGGGCTCCGCGTTCAAGTTAGCAATAATACATAATATACAGCCATGGAACCAAGCGTGTTGAGAGGGCTGCAGTGCCCTCTAAAATGAGACTATAACATATGCCGAATTTACGGGAAGGCCAAAATAATTAAGAATTTATAAAGTTTCTCTTAACTGAATAACTCAAAAAATTTAAAGGGAGTCTGGGGAAATTCTCTCTTTATCTCCTTGCTTGCGCAACATTTACTGTAACATCATTATATAGACTGACCCCTCAGCACCCACAGCTGTGACTGCATTCCCGCGTCCCTGTACACAACGTCCGGTTAGACTTTCAAAATAACGCGTGCTGACTAACAGCTTGCATAGTATGTTGGAGTGTTATTAATGTTGTCAAATAGTTGTAGGAAGTTGGAAGTTCGAAGCGTCGGGCCACTGACCACGTTGCTGTATTTGAAGCGTCGGGAGTAAGAACAAGCTGTTGATTTACCTGTCTTGAGGACCAAGTTAAGGTTAATCAATGACACTGAATTATTTACCCAAGGCCCTCGAATGGTAACATTAAATCACTCGTATTCCCACAACAGCTATTAACCAACAAGCTAATGTTATGCTAGCAAGTGCTGATTGTTGCTGCCTATTTTTCTGCATGATGTAACCTACCAGAATTTTCTTGTCAATTCATTTCCAGTCAAAGTATAACAGCTTCTTTATTTATATATTTCTGTGTCAGTTTCTGTTTGCATTGTAAGCTGGACATTATTACTGATGCATTCAAATATTTTATTATTTCCAAACTCTTAATATACTGACAAATACCGCAATGATGAATGCCTGCGTTTTTCAGTTTTCAAATTCTGTGTGCTCTGTACAACCCCTACAACACACCCCAAAAAAAAAGCACTTTGAAGTGTATCGAGCTCTTCTTCCTCTGCATTATTAGCAGCAAACTCTGCAGTATGATCTGTGTAATCCGTCTTGAAAGGAAAAAACTTTTTTTTCAATGCATAGGTGGACCCACATGACCCTGTTTTTCTTTGGTAACATTTCCAATAGGTTGACCTTCTGTAAGCTCTTATGCCATCACATCTTTTTGAAAAGACAGAAGAGAAATTCACTTTTGAACCTTATTTGTTAAAATAGATAAATTAATAGGAAATGTTTGCATGGCCCTGTGTACTGCAGCTGCACTATTTGAACACCTTTGCGACAGCTCTGACCTTGCGGTGCGATGTTAAGTGGGTTCCAGAGCATCAGCACAAAGATGACTTTTTCTTTTGTATATTTTTAGATACAGACACTTCAAGTCAGATTGAACTTATGACCATTTTAAAGTAGCCACATTGTCTCGCATCAATAGCATGACATTTATGAACTAACAAGAAACTTTCCAAGTGCATTAAAGCAAAGTTGTGAACATCACAATCTAGCAATCTTTTTGTGCATACTCATGGAACTTTAACTCTACTTTCACACGGCAGAACTGTTAGATCTTTACACTTCTTTGCAACTTTACTACTTAAGGTCCAATTTCTTATTTTATGTTGTCACAACACTGTGCTCATGGTCTGCTTAGGTTTCGGCACAAAAACCACTTGGTTAGGGTTAGGAAGAGATCATGGTTTGGCTGGGAAATACCTGTTCTGGTCGCCACAAACAGGGCTGGAGATGTTCAGACTTCTTGTTAAGAATATTTGGTTTTCGTTGGCAAAAAAACCAAAAACACACCCATCCTTATGGTTTGAAAGTTCCAGATATCAAGTACAAATGATGTAATTTCAATCTTGTATCATGTTCCACTGGAGTCTACATACCAGCCAACAACCATTTTTAGTTGTATGAATGTTTTCTCTTTAGATAAGTATATCTAGAATAAAAATTGACAACAATTTTTCATTTGAAGCAAACACTGGTTCCTCAGAAGGAGCAGAGACTGTGGTGCCTTAGGAGGCTCACTTTCCTTCGAATTGACCAAACTTTGATTGTGTCTTTTACTGAGACAGCTGTGAGTTTTTCTATGATTTATTGTTTTACAGCTGCAAATATCAAATGCAGGAAAAGCCTGAAACTACATCATTGACCAGGCCAGTAGGTTCATAGCGGGAAGGCAGGTATCTCTGTCAGAGCTCTGTGATATACAGGCTCTGTGAAAGACTATTCAGGCCGACTATCTTTTTAATGGTGAAGTCTTTCCTCTGGTGTAAAAAACATCTGCTTAAGGTCAAATAAATGCACAATGATTTATCCATCAGCTTATTAAATACTAATTAACATGATTTGGGGTAACTATGTTTGTACTAACTGTATCTGAGAAGTGTCTTATTTCAGTGGTTTGACTTGAAACCTGAAACCGTAACGTCAGCATGGGGATTAGCTGTATGTACAAAATTACATATGCAGTATATCTCATGTACAGGGACCATCTAATTCCCATGAAATATACACCTCCACATCCCCGGGAGCTCTCACTGTGTCACACATGTCAAACAAGGGAGGGAGGGCCACAATTTGGCATAAACCGCATGAACCGGTGGATCTGTCTGACCTGATGTCAATGGACGACTCAGGCTGTCTTCGAGGCAGGGGCAAAAATAAGAAGGGCACCAGCTGCATGCATTGGGGCACCAGGAAGACATGATGCAGTACTGGGGAAACAGCACAGACAATTCACATTTGTACATGTCCACGTGCCCTATTGACTTTTCTACAATCCTTGTCATATCATGTTCACTTTACATGTTTAAGACCTGTCTGTCACATTGGGAGGTGGAGGGGATGGTGGTGGACTGCCAAGCAAGTAACCGCAGTTCTAGACTGTATTTCAGCTTTTTTAACTAGATAGGTTTAAGGAGACCTTTGCACAATCCAGCTGTGTTTGTGGCGATAAAAAAAAAGATATTAGCGATGAGAACTTGGAACATCTCCATTCATGTTTCGGCGTCCAAAACTGGTATTTTATGCCAAAACATGATCTTTTTCCAAAACAAGACAAGTATTTTTGTTGTGCCTAGCCAATCAAACCATTGTCACATCTGTGGTTTGCCAACATTCATTGTGGTGACAGGTTTTGAAACAGTTCCAACCCTGGTTAAGATTAAAATAGTTTTATTATGTCAGTCAGATTTAAAGTATAACTACTACATCTCTATAATCAAAGGAAGCTTTTCAGCCTTGAGTGCACTTCATCACAAGTTTTCTTGCACAATGGGCCACTGTTGAGGGCACTTTTATCTTTTTTTTTTTATCTACCACAGGGGCATCCAACAGGGCACTTTTGCAGTGTTATTTTTCGAACATGGGGGCACCATGGGACCTGGCTCCCTGGTCTCACAGCGCCTAGGTGTACAGGCAGCTTTCATGCTTCCTTGAAAAAGCAGCCTTTCGCACCAATGCTGCATGATTTGAGAAAAGTACAGCACGCCTTGCGTTTTCAGCTTTAAGAACCAAGATTTCATTTTAATCAAATGAATCATAGAGAGACCTTGATGTTAGTGCTAAGTTTAATTAAAATCTGTCAGTTTATAGCTGATTTATTTTCATACTGAAATGTATTAGATTTGCATTTACATTCACACAGCCCTAGTCTCAGTGTGCTGGACTTATTGCTGCTTTCTATGTTTGCTCTCATTTTGTTGCAGTTGGGCTTCTAAGCGTGATGAATTTCTGGCTGTCAACATCAATCTTCTTTTACCCACAAACCCCTGCATCTTAGGGTTGCTTCTTTTAGTCAGTACATTTTTTTTTTATGGCTCACAAATCTCAGTAGTTGTCATGAGGACTGAGACATTTTTCACTTTAACTATTTTTGAAAATTGCTCTTACTGTTTGCTTCTTTATACTTGGTTAATTGAAAATGTTAGGATGCTTTATCTGACAACTTTGAAAGGAGCACAACGTCCGACACTTAACTAAAACAATCTCAAATCCATTAGAAAGCAGCTCAGTATTCATTGCTGTTTTTCTAATGCTTTCATTTAATCTGGTAGTCGATTGAAGGTTTCTGCAGGATCCCTGTAAAAGAAGCCACTTCACAGCTACATTACAGGTCGGGAAGACCAGTGGTGGAAAGTTATTAATTAAATGAAGTCATATGTTGAGTCTGGTGATGCCACACCTGTTTCCTGTGCAGACGAAAAAACATGGGTTTGGTGGAAGTGAGTCACAGCTTAACTGCAAGAGTGTATATTACCTGTAGGGTTTTTTCCTACACACAGCTCCTTGTGCCACAATATTGAGACTGTCAGCCCACGAGCTGTAACACGGTTTTTACATCTTGTACCTAATGAGCTCTTTATCAAAGCAACATTCCCACAGCCTTTTTTTTAAATATGTATAAGCATAAATTCAGGTGTTGACATAATGCTGCCTTGGGAGTTCAGTGAATAAACGTGTTTTGTGCTTGAGCCATTTAATATGGAACTGTAGTCCTTTGAAACTCCTCACATTACATCATCGCTTTCTTGTTTACGCAACATCGCCCACGAGGAGGATGCATCTGTTCTCACACTTCGCCTCCTTTTTCTTTTATAAAAAAATAAAAAAGAAACTGATTCACTTTGAGCAAGTTTAATTTTCAATTTTGAATGACCATTTCATGTTTTCTTCCAACACCCCACTGCGCCTGCATACGCTGCGTTTGGCATCGCAGCAGCGTCTTGGAGGAATAGGAAGATGCCAGCCCTCATTCAAGACTCACAAAACAGCTACCAGCTATCTTGTACCTCTGAAAAGAAACCGTGAAACAACCCGTGGCTTACATTTTGACATCGCTGACAGCCCAGCTTTAAGCAATCCCAACGAGGGAGACGATGAGAGGGGAACACACAGTACTGTTGTTTTGCATTATTTTTTCTGTTTAGTTCATTAGATTTAACCTGATAATGGATGTCTAAAAACAGGTTTAGCTTTCCACACTTAGACTAGTTCTCTCCATGCCATTCCTTGCCATTTAAGGTTTGTTGTCAAAAGAGCATTTCCATAACTCTGCCCTTTCTAACATTGCATCATAGTGCTTCATAGAATTTTTCTGGTTGCCGCTCAGTAAATAAGTTGCGTACCCGTACAAAGTACAAAACCCTCTCTTTACCTGTCAAGTTTGAAAGCTTGAAAGCCTTTCTCATCTTTTCAAGAGCAGGAATTGCTATCATTTGTCTTGCAAAGCTTAAAAGCTTTCAGCCTCTTTTTTTTTTCCACCAAGCAGGAATTGCTATAATTCACTGAACAACAAGCAAGACAAAGCTGCTGTCTTTGACAGCACGGCGAAACACGTCAGTGAAGAGTATAGGAGAGAAAAATGATGCCTATGCTACAGTAGATGGACTGAAGCCGACAGCCCTATTCAAGACAGACAATAGACAGTAATGGTTGCTTTAATGTTTACTTACATGGTAAACCCATTTTGACTGTCTAAACGGGCTGAAGTCTGAGACTAAGCTCATACCGTGTGACTGTTTCCTTCTTAATTGGATTCCGTTAAAAATGCAGTGGGTAAACAGGACTTTCACAAGACCCAGAGACAATCAGCACCCTTGGAAACACCTTGTCTGTAAAAAAGAAAAATGTTTATAACATCAAGTACTCGCACTAAGAAAAGAGGTGTACAAAAGCTGAAAAGCCTCAACTGCATCTGCGTCTCTCAGCCACTCACTCAGTTTCTGCATTTATTGTTGCATACGCGACTCGACCTGTAAAAAAAACATTTTAAAACACATGGCTTCGAACATGCTTTATGCATTATACATGTCATGTTTTACGGTCTCTCATTAACCGGTAAAACGGAGCAGCATGGTGACTACAGTGGTCTGGATCTGTGTTCAGTGTGTTGTAAATGATTGGCCGCAGTTTTCATTCCGACGATAGCAGAATGTTTAATTTGCGTTGTTTGTTAGCGCCACTGCAGGACGTGTAATGACTATTCTGCTGACAGTGTCGACTCATGCATGACAAAAAGTCAACTGGGAAACATCTGTTCAATGATACTTGGTTTTAAAGTTTGAGTGATGTAAAAAAAAAAATGCCAGAATACTTTCAAAGATTTTTTAGTCATTAAACACTATCAGGTATTTTTCTAGTCAATATATAAATATTATATAAATATATAACATGGCAATGCCATTAATCACTTTATTAACAATGCACTAGGAACTAATAACTTAAAAATAACTTAAATTATCATCAGAATTTAAAATAAATAATAAAGCAATATATCCACTACAGTGTACTGCTAAGTATCTAACCCTGGCTTGCCCAGGTCCAAAGCTCCCAGTCAAGACCGCTAGCTGCACGGCTAACTGAGCTAAATAACTGACTGAAGCTACAGTTAGTATGTGAGAGAGTATGAATTTGACAGGTGGCTGATTCTTATATATAGCTGCTGGCAAAGTTGGTCCAGAAGAAACACTGAGTTCAAGAGACCACACAGACCACATTTTCATGTTTGGGTGAACTTTCTCTTTAAATTGTGTTGCTTATGAGGTGTCAAACTGCTGCTAACCCCTGCAGCTCATTATTTGTATTTCCTAGCCTCAGCTTTTGAGTACTGACCTCTTATATTGTTTTGGAAATTGTTCATTACTAATTCTATCATGTTGCCTTAGATATCTTGGAGTCCAGTAGCTGGTTACCACTGTAATCAGCTAAAGTTAATGTGCTTTTATGAATGGAGCTTCATATCAGGAGAGACAATGGCCTTTTATGGAGAAGGCGACAGAGGCAGAGAGAAAAAGAGCCGATGGAGATAGAGCCTCACGCTGGTTTCAGAGCAGCAGCCGGCCAAATGCTTAATGATTATGAGTCTGTATCTTCTGTTAATATTGCAAGCAGGCATGTGTTGTGGACTATAAAACATTACAGCCTGTTTTGCAAATTGTGTGCTGTTGTATAATGACGGTGTAAGCGTCGCCACGAATGTATGTGGGGATGTTGCATTCGGTAACCGTATCCTCAGATCAGTTTGAATAATTAGAGGACACAAGTGTGTGTGTGTGTGTGTGTGTGTGTGTATGCCCCTCAGAGTTTCTGATCTCTTCCCTTCCTGTTAATTCACAGCAGTATCTTAAATCCTGCCGTTGATGGATTATCCTTCTCCTTTGGTCATACCACGTCAGATTTTACAGACTACTGCTCCCACAAATCTGTGCTCTATGTTGCCATGACAACTTATTACCGTTATGTGAAAAAAAAAAAAAAGGTTCCTCTGGAGGCACTGTCTGAAGATATGGTGAAAGGGAAATCATTCAGTTCTGGGGGAATGCTTATTTGTAATCAGGTTTAATTAACCTGATGCACTAATGCGATTGGTCTGATTTATTTTTCCACTGCATTCATTACATTTCTTTCTAAGACATGAAGACAAACACCAAGCCTGTCTTCAAATCCGTGTGCTGGAGACGTGAATACACACATTTATGTTCTCACTCTGCTAATAGCTCACAAGTAAGAGCTCCCTCTGTATCTGGTTTTTAACAACAAGATGAGATTCTTGCATCACATGTTGCTGCACGGTGCTTTGCAGAGGTTGCAGAGGTTCACACATTCTTTACTCAATTAAAAGTAATAAAGTACAGGCTCTGAAGTGTACTCGAAGTATAGAAGCAAAAAGTATCCTTCTGAAGGACATTTCTACTGGCCAATTCTGTGCAAAGCAAACTGAATCTCACGTCATATTGATATAATTCAAGGACTATTAAACGTAAAGCTAGAATCAGTAGGATTTGTCCCAGGTGTTTGTAAACGCACCACAAAGATAGTTGATTTTTGAGTCTGATTTCCAGAATGTCAATTACTGACATTTTGGCTTGGTAAAGTGTCCCGATCACAGGAACAAAGTGGGAAAATAATAAAACCCAGGCAGAGGGCTGCAGGGTCTCTGCAGATACAAGACACTAACACACCTTTTCTCCCCATCCGATGCTATCTGTAATCCACTTCTCATCAAAAGGATCTTGAAATTGTTTAGATTTTGTCTTTGCGACAGCAGCTTGCAGGATGTATGATATTTCATCACGTCAGAAAAGCCAACAGCGATTTCAAGGTGAAATTGTGGCAAATAGGGGAACGTAATCACAGCGTCTTGGCTGCAGCCCTGATTTAGACCGGCCGCAACCAAATACATATTCACATAAAGTACAGATACATTAAAAATCAACTGTGGTGTGGCAACTAAGTATTTGTACTTCCCACCTCTGTTGCTTTGCTGTACTAGTTCATGGCTTTGTTATTTCTGCTGATGCTGATGTTCAACAGGGCGCCTAAAAGGTCACATAAGTTGTTTTATTTCTTCCTCTGCTAATCAGATCTCCCCACACTGTATTTAAAGAATGCATGTACTGTGATGCACTTATTGCACATAAATCCACAAGTTGTTGACAACATGGTTAATTAGCTGTATAAAGGTCAGAAACCAAGTAATAAAGAGAGTTAACACGATTCCACAACAGCTCGACATTATTCTCGGTCATTCAGAGCTGTAATGCCAGACTATTATTTTCACACCTAATTAAGCTGGAGTGCATATGAAAAATCACATCTTTCACTGGACATTATTTTGCATTTATGCGTATTATTACAACCGTATTTCTCTGTCCGGCCAAATCAAATCTAGTGCGTATTGTTTTATATCTTTTATCGTTTATCATGAAGAATGTAATCAGCCTAGAAAGCTCACTGTAGATAACAGTATTATGGTGAAAATTGAGTGAAAACATGAAATTGGATTAAGCCAATGTGATCTTGCATGCGGCGTACGACATGAGAGGTTATTCGTTTTCATATGGGAGGGATCATTATTACCGGGTCTTGTCAAAACAGTCGTCTCATAATCTTTTAATCACATCTGTCGGTTTTGCATGACGGAGCACGTCTGATGACCTTTTTAATTTTTTTTCTTTCATTGCGGTGCCACATGTCATGAATCATAGAGTCGCAGAGCTGTCGCAGCCGGCGTTCACCGTCACACTGCACTTGCTCAACAGTGAGAGGAGAAGAGGAGATTGCTCATTCTATCCCTCCACCTTCAGCATCGGACACACCAAATTGATTTTAATCAGGCAATAAAGTAGATCCGATCCTCCCTCTGTTGACTCACTTTCATGCCCCAGAGAGGCCGACCCGATCGACTTTTCTGATGGATTTTACTCATAACTGCCGATAGCCCTGTTCAATACGGACAATCTCTTTCATTTTTAGTTGCATTCGGAGAAGACTGATGCTGTATTGGTGTTTGCTGTGAGGTTTCAACAGTTTTATTTATCAAATACTTTGATCCTTTAATTCCTGTATCCCGCAGCAACTCTGGGAGAAAAAAGATGTGCAGGTCTGATTGTGTGAGAGCTAGATTCTTCTGATGCCTCATTCTGAAATTAACTTGGAAAGATACGACAGGAGCACCAAAGTGACACTGAAATATAATCAGTGTGCCTGCGCTCGGTTGGTCGCAGATACATATATTCATTTTCACTTTTATTTTTATAGCGATACTTTTAGGTCACATTTTTTAAGATAGTTGGTGACTGTCTTCTCCCCGGAGGGAGGGGGAAGTGTAAAATTCTTAACTTAATCTCCAGTTCCTCAAATACCCCTTACCACCCAAATTAGTTCTGGCTCTGAAACCAGTCCCATTCAAGATTCTTGGAAGCTTGGTGCTCTCTTTGCAAATCAACTCACATTTCAAGTTTCAAGGTTGACTTGTCATTACATTCCACACAAGGTTGCATAACTAAATGAAATGTGTGTTTTTCTGTCATGCTACACAAACATAAAACATAAACAGTTATTTAGGCTATAAGCATAAGTACATTAAAATGTATTGTATACACCCAGTGAAAAAGCATGGTGGTAATGATCCATCAGCTTTGACTGCATTTGAGCACCATGCATCAGTGATGTAAACTAAAAGTCCACCTCTCCTCGTCCTGCTAGAGTCCAGCACTCTGATGACTCAGAACATGGTTGAGTGCAACAGCTTGATCAGAGGAGTTGTGTTGGAGACAGGACTCTGTAAAGATGTGAGAACAACAGTGGCTGATTTCAATGTGGTCCGTTTTATTTCTCTGCAACCGTACATTAGCTGGTCAGGTTCGAGAGATGCCACGCAAAGTGATTGTCTCAAAGTCTACTGCTCTTAATCCAAATTCTTGCTTTCTTCTTCAATGTTGAATCCATTTCTGCCGTAGGCAATTTGGATTTTCAGCAACAAAGCAAAAAGCCAAAAGAATACCAAAAAAAAATAGAAATTGTAGAGAAACTTGAAGGAGCTGAGTTTCCCCCAGTTTGGAGCAGAACCATTGAAATCAAGGATGTCTTCATTGAAGGGTGTTGCTCAATGACCTGTAGAATATGACATGCCACTTGGTTTGCAGCTCAGGTGAAAAAATGCTATTTATTTGTTTCCTGCTTGGCACCAACGTGCTTATTATTAAAAAGTCGATTTATAGATTTTAACTAAAAACTCCAATAATAATGTGTAACATGTTACTGAATTACATTAAACCAGATGCTTAGGAGGGTCCCGTGTTTTATTTAATTTGTTCTCCATTTTTTTTTAACCAATGAAAACATTAGAAAATAGTCCCACTTACGTTTCATCCGTCTGTTATTTGACACAGGCAAATTAAAGAATCAAAGGATCTAAGGGCGTACAGTGGGCTGACACAAAATCCCCACAGTCGGATATTCTAAGTCCCTCATTGAAAATGAGTTTCCATTTTAGAATATGACCTTTATGCAAAGTAAAAGGGCAGATGCAGCTTTCAGGTCCGTCATTTTTTTTGTCCTTTGTCCTTCTTAGTTTTTGCTTCATTTTGCATGTAAGATTTAAAGTTCCTCTGAATAGGTTTGCAAAACCTGCGCATTGCATACAGTAATGGGCAGTTGTGATTTAACTTCAGACAGCAATATAGGTTCAAACGTATGAATAAATTCACCATGATGTTCAGAAGGCCCTTGGTATGTTTGTATTATAGTGAAAAAAGTAATGAGTTGTTATATGTCATGATCAACACCACAACTGCCTGGATTTAGCTTTTATGTTCCAGGTTCATTGAGGATTCTACGAGGGCTTGCATATAAGCCTATAATACAAATCACATTATATATCTGCAGGGCAGAAAGCCTGTTCTTCCTGTCCCAGAGCTTTGGAGAGGAATTTAGATATTTTCTCTTTTAGGATGTATTAATGGAGCCAGATTAGTCTTTGCTTCGGGCTGAGATGAGGAAAGCACTCTGTTCTCTGCTTTGTTTAACAAGTAATATGGGATGCTTATCATTTCCTTACTTTCATTAGCTTTGGGACCTGCGCCGGATACTAAGCACACAGTGCACAAACACATATACGCATTGGCATGTTTATACATAATTGATATGTATTGGCCTGCAAAATGGCCCAAACACCACCGCTGTTTCAATTACTAAGGTGTAGGACATTACAGAGGGAATGAACAGTAATCATAAACAGTTACATCTGTATAATGGTGTGGATCTTCAAATGTTAATTTATAAATACTGCAAGTGATTAATCTTAATATCTGATTGTTATTATCTTATAATATATCATCTGATTCTTCTGTCCTCACCTTTCATGTTACTGTTAAAGGAAAACTAGAATTTACCACAACATTGGTCTTGTTTTCATTCCTCCGGCCATCAATTCAGGTAACACTGCGCTCTAATTGCTGAGATGTAATCTAAACATTGCTAAAGAAAAGGCTCCAGAAGGGCAACAAGCAAGCAACAAACAAGCGGTCAGAGGATTATGCAGGTTGTAAACAAGCCAAAAGTTTTTCCAGATTAACTGCGACTCTATTCAGATACAAACTGAGTAATGCTGCTAATAATTCCTCGAGTGGAGTGCTATTTGTTTAGGTATATAGTTACATGTATCTGTAAAAACAGGCAGCTTAGGGAGGGGACCTTGTCAGAGATATTGATTGCCATTTGCAGTAGCCAGTAGAGCTAAATGTGTGCGATGGAGCTAGCCATCTGCAGACTCTGCCCAGACTGGCAGCTCATGGCTCATGGTGAACATGGCTCATGGTGAACATGGCCTTAACAGGACGGAACAACACAGTCTCCCAAAAGACAGAGGCCAGTGTGACGACAGGGATTACAGCACCAAGGTTGTTTTCTTTCACGGTTTAGCTCCTGCAGCAAATAGGACCAATAACGAGCTAATAGCAGATTGAGATTGAGTTAGCGATCACTTTAGCAACAAAGCTACTGGTACCAGTTCATCAGGAAACTCCATAAATCACCCTTGCACGGTTAGCAGTAACGTTAGCAACATATAAAGCCAATTCTGTCCAAAATTGAGGCAAAGCAGCCTAAGGACATCAGAAAATGCTAAATAAAACATGATCCACTTACTCCCAAATCAGTGAATAAACTCCCCCTGAGTCCAGGATGAATCATCGAGATTTTTAAAATCTTTTTCCAGGCAGTTACTAATTCTTGGAAAAAAAAAAAAACAACATTTAAAATTCCAACAAAACAACTTTCTTGGCACTTCTTGGGCCTGATGCTGACACAGATGAGCAAGTCAAATACAAACATCAATCTGGGAACTTTAAACACAGTTATTATTTCACTTTATGCCTTCATTTTCTCAAACCTTGTGGTTTATTTACTGTGCAACTTGATTGTCTGACATGCTTGTCCCTCCACTGGCCCTGTTTTTAGTGATTTTTGGAATAGTTAATAAAACTGTAATAGAGCTACAACCACAGTACCTTTACTGCAAGTTAATGCCTCATTTAAACAAGACAATACAAGGCAGAGCTTAATGCACATGCACCTTTACCGGTTCACTGTCATTGAAAAGAAACTTAATAAAATACAGTATATCAAGTTACCAAGGAAACAAAATGCGATTTAATTTTTTTCCTTCATAAAATACTTGTTCCTTGCAAGGTTAGTATCTTCATTTATAGTTTAAAATTGCATTCAGGGACATGCAGAATACAGGGGCTGTGGTTGCTCAAATTTCTTTCTTTCTCTTTCATTCCTCCCTTTCTTCCTTTCCCGTTAGCCTTTTCTCTGATCTTGCTGACGTCTTTACAAACACAACAACAAAGAGCGCAAATTAAAAACCAAACATTAAGATTTGTGGTCTAATCTCATAAAAAAATCCCCTTTGCATATTTTTCTTCAACCTATCTGCTAAAATATAACAAGAGCATGGTGACAATATGAAGATCAACTGAGGGGGGAACTCTTTACACTTTTTAATACATTCAAAGATTGACTCCACACATGATATCTGTGCTTTATTTTAGTGTTACAAAAAATTCTATTGTACTGCTTTAATATGCTGTTTCACTGGGTTTGATTTATTGAGGAGAGGAACCATTTGCTCATGTTTTACTCGTATCTTTCAGGTTACATTAGAAATTGTGCGAAATCTAAAATACATTCCATATTTGCAAAGCAGTTTCTGTACTGTCAGAACGAATTATCATAACGTGATCCACAGCACACGTTTCCTCAAACACCTTATCACTAAAGCTCTTTCGTCACCCATCGGACCTCAAAGGAGAGCTGGATGTAATTTTTCAAATCGATTCCTTGTGTGCTGACGGTGCAGAAGTATGAGCAGCAGTATTATGTATGCACCTGCAGTAAAAACTGGCTCCTGGTTTTATCTGAATTAGCCACTTTAGAGCCTCCTGAGCAGAACAATGATCGTGATCACAGAATAATAGGGTTTGTAACGAGACCAGTGCACACACTGGTCACACTGCGACTCTAAATAAACTATACTGAAAAGCCAGAATTAGGCAATAAAACACATTTAATTCTACTATTCTCTTAAAATTGAATGGATTATCTGTAATCAGGGGATATAATAACATAAACTACATTTATTAAGCTAATTCTAGATCACACATGGAAAGAATAGTGCAGTGGTCTTGGGTGGCATTTTCTCCTTTGTACGTACAAGAGTTTAAACAGACACAGCCATCATGGCTAATAAGGCTGGTTTGTGTTCTGAGGCACATTTGAGGAGACGTGTTTCCCCATTTCTAATGGAACGAAGCTAATCAGATCCGTGCGAGCTGACTCCCAGCTGTGCAACTTTGCAGAAATCACTGAGGAGTAAAGTGGAATAAAAAAAAAAAAAAAAACTTAAATAAAGGGCAAGTCCATCTTGATCACATGCTTCTACGGTCCGGTGGCAGGCAACGAGACACAAATGTCACATTAGCAATGCGAAGTGGTTTATTACACCATAAAGACAGTAAAAACCAAGGTGCCGTTTGCTGAATCTGGCCTTTTTATTTAATATTGAATTTTGGCCAGTTAATCTCCTCTGAATACATTTTCTTATGTTTTAAATTCAAAGACGGTTTGAAAAAAAAGTTTGATATTTAGTTTGCTTTTAATAATCAAGAAGGTCAAAGGTTTTGTTTTTCTTCCGGGCTTAATAGAAAAATAGCAAAATGTACCTGATGGTGAGTCAGTCTCGGAGAAAATCCTCATTTAGCCATTTATCTATTATGTTCAGCTCCTTGATTAGTTCTTGTGAAGAGCTTCATGTAGATGTAAACGAGTAGGCCTGCAGCATGATTTTGTATTTGCACTTGATTAAAATTAACTCCAGAGGGTGATCTCTTTTTTTCATTTGTGTTGCTTTAATTTGTGTTTTTTATTTATTCATTTCTTTCTTTCTTTTTTTTTGTTATCATCAGTAGTGTTCTGTGGTAAACTTAGAATATACTTGTGTAGTGGATTTGGGAAATCTCCCTTTAATGTAATACCCATTCCTCATTTCATTTCCCCTGTTAGACTTTGATGATATTATAGAAAACAATTGAAATACATTCCCCTAAGTGCCACAGTGTTCTCATTTTTCAATTTCCAAATTTACATGATCTTTGTTCAGGTGGTTAAATTCAATAAGTTAATACACATTCTTTTTACGTGCAGGTTTCTGTCTTTGTGAGAGAAGTTAGATTTAAACTTATTTGTTCAGTTTTAATGAGGTAATCCATTTTGAGGTTTTCGAGGTGGATATGGAGTTGTTAGGTAACAGACAGCTCACTGGGTGTGTGCAGTGGTACAGGAGGTGGGGTGGGGGGAAGGGAGGATGTGATCCCTCACCATAACAACTCTCAGTCCACTCTGATAATGCAGTTTAATCTGGAGGCTACCCCCAAGGTACTGACATGCCCCACAGAGTATCAGCCCCCATTGGAAAAAAAACCCAGTGGAAACCTTGACTGGCACTTCACCCCTCAGTGATGACAAAAACCCTGTCTGCTTAAGCAGCTATTACTCCACCTGATTGGTAATCATGACATGGAGCGGGGCATAAATCCCTCCGACTGCTGCTGGTTAAGATAGAGGTCTTTGAAGGAACACAGTGATTAGGTGACCTTGGATGGAGCACAGAAAGGGGGCCAGGCGGGAGGAGGCTGGTGTGTGTGTGGGGGGGGTGTACTTTTCTATTATTGGCAGTATAATGACACATTCTCATGCAAATGAAATTCACATACAGAGGCTACATTCAAACCAGTTACCACCTCGGAGCCGTTTAAAATATGCACAATGGATTTTATACAAAGTCATCAGATACACCTGAACATTCTCATGCACAGTTTATAATTTTTAATGTGTCTATGACTATTATTGAGGTCAGAGTGTGTGGTGGTGTTGTACCGGACCCTCTCTCCTCCTAATGTAATGCAGTCCAGTTCAACACCACTGCAAACTGCGACCTCACTAATAAACATGTAGTTATATTAACACCTCTCAGACAGAGACAGTCAAAACTGAACATTATTATATTGTAAAGGCGAAATTCATGGCAGAGCTCTTGTATTGGATCAGATAAGATCGTCAGCCCAGTTGCCAAAATACATCTTGTCAGTACATTTCTGCAAACCCCAGATATATATTGAAACTTGACATCTCATTATGTTGCTACTTTATGTCTCTTTAGGTTAAACTTTCAATGTTGACTCGTGACACTGCTGTGCCTATCTCTCAGTCCTTCCTTCCTTCCGACTGCTTCCTACAACCAGCACTGCTCCCGGTAGACCACACACACCAGAACTGACTTTCAGCTGTGCGATTTCAATGTCCCTATGTGAAATTTCAGCATCCCCGATGCAATACAGACGTGTAGTTGTGTAAATATTTTAGAACTATTGAGTTTGTTTCTTATTTATATTGCTTGTACTGTTCTTACTGCTTTATCATTTTTTTAATCTTTTGTTCATATCTTGTTTTTTACTTATTTATTATCATGTTTTTTATTAATGCTTCTCCATTTTTGCTATTCCCTTTGCTGCTGTAATAATGGAAAGTCCCCTGTTGTTGTACTAATAAAGGATTATCTTATCTTAACTTATCTTATCTTATACTCTGGTTAGGTTTAGGCATAAAAACCCTCTTATTTAGTGTTAGGAAATGGCCAACTTCTAGTCAAAAACATCTGTTTTTTGTAGCCACAGACAAGCCTGGAAATTATTCAAGGTCTCCTTAAAAATTTCCAGTGGCATCTTGCTTACAAATGTTGAAGCTGTATTGTGCCTCTTCAAAAATATCTAGTGGTTTCCCACTACCACAACCCTGGTCTCTGTTGAACCGTGGCTTAGCAGCCTCTGCCTGTAACTCAACGACCACCAGCTCCACCTCCAGATATTAAGGTCAGGTCCTAGACATGTGCTTTAAACGCAATATGACACATTTTGTGTTAATATTGTACATCATCTATGACACATAAATGTGAATATCAGTGGTTTGCAGGAACTTTTAACTGGCAACATTCTATCCTGAAGACTGCGTCAGGATTGTGCAAGTGTACCTAATGAAGTGGCCGGTAGATGTAGCTTAAAATTCACTTCAGTGGTCTAATCAGCCTCATATAAGGATTGAGATGCAGCAGGTTCATCCTATTTGTTATGGTGGCGTGTGGACACTGCAGGTCCAAGAACCAGGTTTCCTGGATTTTTTTTATTTTCTCTTTCTTTAATCGGCACCACCTTCATGTGGTTTATTGTTACATTCACATAACATTTACCCTGTATGTGGTGCTACACTGGGAGATATTTTGGCTGCAGGACATATGTCTAACCACTGTGTGCATTTATGGAATAACAAATATTTAGACATCAGACATATTCTCTAAGGTTTAAAAACTTTTCTTTATGTTTGTAAGATTAAAGTGTACTTTTTAAAAAATCGTCCATTTAGTTGATGACTGCTTTCTAATGAATATGTTTGATACTATACACATTTTTGCTTCACTCTAAAGTCCTGTGGGGTTGGAAATGTATTTTCCTGTATTGATTTATACCGTTAGAATTAGATGCATATATTTTTTGTGTTGTACTCTGAGGGATTTATTCATATTGGGTGTCTGTGCATTTCTCCCTTCTAAATATTACAAATACATGATTATTCGTAATTATGATCATCTTGAGCTGAATTACTAATCATTTGGCACCCACACCTGCTCTTAATCACATGAAATCTACAGTACATCACAACTCCTTCCTGACTCCATGCCGAGTTTGCCTGACGCAGATGTACTGTCAAACTGTGCTAAAAAAAGAAGCTGCTAAGGAATAAATGCTCTTGTCAATCAACTAGTTGTGTTTACAGACAGATATGTGGACTTTTTCGGCTCTGATATCTCGACAGGCATCACCAATTGCAAAAGTATGTCAACAGGAACACTAAACATAACCCAAAAGTCCTCTGATATTGGCAGTCAGAGATACTAAAAATCAGCCCTATTTATAGGTTCCTGCTCGTACACTGAGCCACACTAAAAAGTCAAACATACGGTGAGATATATGGCTGATTGTAAAATTTTAAGAGTTTGGAGTCATACTGTACCAAGAAGCAAAGTAAAGCGCTGTCACTCACAGGTAGTTACATGCTGTTCTTCAGAAGAACAGGGCGAATCGCAGCCAGCAGGGTAAACAAGGCGGTTTTGAGCAACGTGAAAGAGGAATCAAAAGGACAGTCTGAACGGAGATGTTGCTATTTAAACATGTGTAACTGCAGTGTGGATGTTTCTGTGCTGACAACATGTGCTTTGATCACACTTTGGGTTTGTTTATTGAGCAGCTGTGCAAGTTAAGACTTAAATTTTTGGACCATTATAATGGCAAAAACGCTTAGAAAATAAGAGCCAGGGTGAGGATAACTAAAATAATCCTTTAAGTTATTACATTTCATTGGATTACAGCTCGTTGTCTTTCGGAGCCATCGACATGCTAATCCACCTGGTAATTATTTCTTGAACATGCCCACTTCTTCTATTGTTCATTGGCCCGCTTGTCTTGCATGTTTCTGCTGCAGACTTTCACATCAGATCCAATTAAGAGCTGCACATTAACCTGACACCTTAATCAGATCAGGTGTGAACGAGCTCGGTTCAAGAGCGCACTAGAAGACTTTGATAAAATCCTTGCATGTGGAGTTAAAGGTCAGCACAAAGCATACAGCGTAAGATCAGCCTTATTAATCATTCATTGTTTACTGTTGTAGGGATTTATACCAAGGAGCAGGAGGCCATTCTGCCAACGTCTTCTGAAACTTTGGTGCTCCCTTTTAATAATTTGTTGACATGCCCCCGCTGTTGTAGAGAAAACAAGAGTGACCTCGCTCTGTGGTGAAGGTCAGACAGCATCTAATGAAGGCCCCCTAGTCTTACAGCATTGATTTCTTACCCGTTTCATGGAGAAAGAATGCAGAGTTGTTCGGTGTTGCCATAAGGGATGGCCCCGGGTACGAGCTGTTATACCTCAGATACTCTAATTACTTCCCTTACTTTTACATCATTATTTTAACACAACCTGCCTGTGATTTCTAAGAATTCCTTTAAAACATCTTGGGGGGGATTTGTCAGAGAGCAGCAGAACCGGTGTGCATGTATAACGGGGAGGACTATGCATCCAGAAGTGCTCTGACATTCTGAAATCATTCATCAGTGAGCAGAGTCACGGTCCTCTCTCTAGTCTTCATATTCTGATCAGACTTGACATGGATGGCATTTAAGTCTAAATACCACGTGGCATATGTCTCTTCTAGAGATATGCGCGCAATAAAGATTCATTATGCAGGTGTGTGGCGTCATTGAGATGCACCGCACTACATTGCATATTTTGGCAGATTTAAAGATATGAAGATTAAGGGAGAGAATGCATTATACTGTTGTTATAGTTAATAACCTGCTTAGTTTGGCTCATAGCCCCATGCTCATCCATAATGCATATGACCTGCAGCTGGCCAGGACGCTAAGTCTGCTCTGACACTGTGAGGGGGGTTTCAAATCACTAATCTCTATGCCTGTACAGTATGTGGATGGAGGTGGGTTTCTAGCGTGTGTTTGTGTACTTGCACTCTCCAAGTGCATTTGAACTTTTGTGGCCTCAGTTACTTGTGAAACATCTGCATGTGATGTATTTTAACCCGTGCGTTTTGATTTGTGTTACACAATCGCACGTGTCTTTAAGCAGAATATTCCACCCTCGTACTCTGTGTGTTACATATATCATCAGTCTGACATCAGTGCTTTTTTGAGGACTTATTTTGTTATGTGAAGTGTTTAGTGAGTGTTTAGCACCCTTTTTTTTCTCTCCACCCATCCTGTCTACTTCAGATAGTCATTTCACACTTTTTCCAAAACATTTCTAAAAAAGACAAAGGGAATGAGAGTGAACCTGTTTTGTGCGACTTTGGGGTTTTATAAGTACAATGCTTTAAATGGGGAATGAAGTGCTGCTAAGCCTACTCATAACAAACTGTGTCTTGTATTGGATTGGGGTCTGGGAAATATGCTTATTTGCAATCTTGCTGGGAGATGGATGAGAAAATTAACATGGCTCTCGTGTATGTATGGTAAATATGAAGCTACAGTCAGCCTAGCTAAACTAGTTAGCTAGCAACTAGCAAAGACTAGAAATGGGGAAGCATTATTTTAGATACTATTGAAATACATAATACAAATTGCCAAAAATGCTCTTATTTTTCTTATTTCAAATTATCTTTGTTCAGGTGGTTTAATTCAATAGGTCAAATCATCTTCTTCATCTGCAGGTTTCTGTCTTTGCGAGCAAAATTGGATTAAACCTATTTACACAGTGATGATTAGTTAAATTAATCCATTTTACCACCTTCCAAAAGATGTATCTAATATATTTAATAAAAGATAGAAAAGTAAAAAGATGAAGTTTCACAGAGGGTTAGGTGTGACTACAGGGTCGTTACCATCCATCTGTTATTATGCACATTTTCAATTTGAGCAAAAATCTTGAAATATCACTAAAAACTTTTTAAGCTTGGCTGAAGTGGAAAACTTGACGTATAGACAAAAACATAATAGAAACATAGCCAAAACAAATAAATCATGATGTACATGAAGAACACGACATAAACATCCACTGACGACTGAAGCCTCCGCTGCCAGGAAAAGATGAAAAATGGCAGCAGACTAAACCGAATCTGCATGGAGTGATGGGAACACTGTAACATTCATCAAACTGATACAAGAAACAGAAATGCCAAATGTTTATCATGATATCTACATTGTTTTATATCGTTTGAGGTTGACTGGTGCTAACTTAATAATGTCATCTAGTTGAGCTCTTTTTTCTTCTTTCCAACCAGAGGCAGCCTGGGATAATAATTCATGCTGAGAATCTAGCGTCAGGGCAATCTCCACGACCACTCTGTTTACAACAGACCATGTATACTGCATATTTATTACATGTCACGTCTTTTACTTTGATTTTTCCAAAAACATCAAAATAGTTCAGAACAGCCACGTGTCTTCAGTTTCAAGAGTTGGTCAACTGCACTTCTATTATTCATGTGTCTTTTTGTGCACTTCTGGGGTGTTTTTTTAATTTGCACCTGACATTTCCTTCAGAGACTGAGCATGAATCTATCATCACGACGCTCTGGCAGCTCTGTGTGTGATACTTCCACCTGACAGAAAAGATGAGGTTATTAGGTCTTTTTTTAACATAGAATCAAGTCTGGAAAATATGGTATTGTGACATGATGTGCTGATGCCGGCCCTCCCAGGTTTTTTCTTTTATAACCACCAACCATATCCCCTGCTCGTGATATCTGTAATTTTACAGCATTTAGTGGCACTTTCCTCCCGGGCTTCTCTCCTTTCAATGCGTTCCCTCTGAGCCCTACCTTGTCTTTCTTTTCATCCCTCTTTCTCCTGTGCGGTTTATTTTCCTGCCACACCGCAGCCACTTGCACTGCACACACTGACTGAATGTTGTGTCGGTGTGTAGTGTCAGCGACCAATCGCGCGTGACGACAGACACAGATCATACAGTCAGGCCTACAGTTCTGAGGGACCTTACCTGCTCTATGTTGTTTTCTCTCTGATTTACCCATTTTTAATTATTTCAATTTTAAGGCCACTTATTTCGATGAACCAATTCCTATCACATAACAGTAGTGGATGGAAACAAGCATTCATTCTTATTTTATTTTGGTGATGTCCTCCAAATTAAGTTACAATTTGCAATACATTTGGATAAAAACTTGTGGTAGCTTATGTCTTGGCTAAGTGTAGCAACTTCCTGGAGGCAATGTCATGATATAAATATGATTTATGTTAATAAATGAGCTTTTGATGGATTTTGTTTCCCTCAGAACATAGCCAGGCTAGCTGTTTCCCTTTGCTCCCAGTCTTTGTGCTAAGCTAAGCTAACCATCTGGTGCAGGTAGCTTCATATTTACTGTATCGACTAAATTAACTATTTATTAAATTTTTCTTTGTAGGATAGTTGGTGGGAAGCCGCTTGATTCTGACTCCAAAACCAAAATGTAAGCCTAATACATAATGTACAAATAGAAAAATAGTGGAAATAATTTAAATGAATTAAGAAAGTAGTCAGATGCGAATGGCTTCTGATTGGTTGAAATGTGCAACATGCTGTCCTGTGCTTGTTATATAGTTCAGTTGAAGATATGGAGCCTTAGAGCGCACTAGTCTCTGACCATCTCGAATATGTTTAGCATGAAGAAGGAAGTTTCCAGTTAATGGTTGAAGCACACGTTAACTCTATGCTTGGACTCTACAGCTTAAAGCAACATTATTTAGCTATTGGCATTTTGTGCGATTTGGCACCCCCCACAGTTTCTGAGTGCAACACCATGTACTGTAACAATTTGTCAGACGCAATGTAGGTGCTAACTACAGACAAAACTCATTACATCATACAATGTAATGTGTTAAAAAGGTATATCTTGAAGTAAACATGTATGTAACACTGTGATCCTACCCTCTCACTGAAGTTACATACACAAGTGATGGGGGGCAGAGTGGCTGAGACAGAGACACCACTCATCCTGTTACCAGACACTGTACCATCAACATGATGAAAATGATTGAAGCTGTTGGTTTAAGTTAAAATAGTTCCATAATGTTGCTTTAAGTGGGCATTTTAAGGAAAAACACATATCATATAACAGGAAAGTCCTTGGTTCAAATTCTACTCGGGACCCTTGTTTCCTCCACCAGCTGCAGTTTTCAATTAAATCATTTTGTGTGTGTGCATTTATATTTCTGTATATGCTGCATATTTCCATATGGTTTTCAGATACACATACATACACATATTCAGCTGCTATTTTCTCTTTCCCCCCACACTGGCTGTTGGTCGACCTTGAGCCCCCTGAATGCAACATAGGTCTAATGGACTATCACTGCCCTGACAAGTGCACACACAGCCTTCTATGTAGAGCGGAGGAAGTTGGATGAGCTGCAAATAGCTTCTTGAAGAAGCAGCCCCTTCTCAACCTGCAGCTGTAAGATAGGCCTGACTGAGGAATATTCACACATCTGCTTTTTTTCAGCTGTACAACACAGATGACGTTTAATTCACCAGTCTGTGCACTGCACTGCAGCTTTTACAACACAGGTTTTTTTGTTTGAATAGGCCTGTGGCTTACGACTTATCCACTGAACCACATTGTGAAATGTGTGTCTGATGCAATTCAGGGGATTGTAATTCCTTAGTGGTTTGGAGCTTACCTCATTGGAATATAATATTGTTTAGAAAGATAAATGAAGACCTAAGCTCTCATGTAATTTAGAGTTTTATAGGACTGAGCAAACGGGAGGGTGGAGGCTATATTGCAGAATGCAGGATGAAGAGATTTGTTGTGCCGTCTAAGCGCTCATGTTGCCGCGCACCGGACATGTTTAGTAATTGGGTCAACACTCTTGAATTTATACTACATCTCAAGCAAAAAATATGTTGATCAAACATATGCTGCGTTGAGTGCTAACTGTATTGTCCTCCTTTAGCAGGTTTGCAACCATCTTCCCTGTCTGCCTCCCTCCAAAAACTCTTTTGTTCCTCTGAAATTCTGGCACATTTCAAAGGCTCAATGGCTTTAATGAGCCACAGTGTTGTGCCAGTGGTGGCTGTTGGGTGTCAGGAATGAAGCTCATGATAATGTGCCCGGCTGAGTGCCACTATGTGTTCCCCACTGTTATGGTAATAGAGGCAGTCTGGGGTTTTTTTCCCGCTCCTTACTGAAAGCGGCTGCTGCCTTCCTTCCTTTCTATTTGCTATTCCTGCCATCGCTTCTCATTTGATGTTTGTATAGAATTATCTCCAAAATACATAATGCCGTGTAAAATGCTCCTTCATGTATCTCATGCAAATACAGCAGTATATGGAAGAAGAACAAAAGAAAAACAGCAGTTACTTTTCCCGCAGTTGTTTTGTTTTGTTTATGCTGCTGTCCTTCACAGCTGCAGCGACAGTGCGGAGAAGTCAAGGAGAGGCTGAAGGGAAAAGATGAATTGACATAAGAGGTCATTTGGTTGCCTCATATTTGCACCCTCAGCTTCCAAGGTGAAGTGGCATGAAAGGAGGTAAAACATCAATAGGAAATCGGTCTTCTCCGAGGTCCACGGGCAGTTTCTTTCATGGCTTCCATCGCCTGGCTGAGGACACGGCCCTTCTGTCAACCGACCCCCTGCTTTTCAGTGGTAATCAATTCAGCTTTAAAGGCGTAGGAGGTCTCTCCCTCATAGACTTCAGCAAACTGAGCCTGCCTTTGCCAACCTCGAACCCAGCATGTGTTCATTGATGGTTTGTTATTTTGTGAGAGGGAATGTAAATAATGTATTCAGAATATTCAGGTCATACACAGTTCATTTGTTATGCACTACAGATGTTATGAGTTCAAAAAGTGCCTGTGTTTAGACTGGACTGCTTGTTTCTGCAACCCAGTTGTGAGAGAGAATGTTGTTACAATGTTGTGTTTATGGTCTGGTTAGGTTTAGGCACACAAGGCACTTAGTTGGGGTTAGGAGAACATGATGATTTGGCTTACCTGGTTCTGTCGCAACAATCACAGCTGGAAAATATCCAGACGTCTTGTTAATAAATATCCAGTGATTTCACGCTTCCAGATGTGGAAACGCCGTCCACACGCCACCACAATCCCCACTTCCTCCCAGTCCCGACATGAAAGTTGGCTCATGTACATATACAACCCAATAGCCAGAATATGATGTTGGCAATGTACGTTTCTGCAAACCACGGATATGTTGCAAGTTAACATTTATTTTGGTAACATTTTTAATTTTATGTTGTGGCAACGCTGTGCTTATGGTCCTGTTAGGGTTAAGAAAAGATGTTTTGGCTTTGTCTCATTCCAAACTTGGAATTGTAGGCCGGGTCGTCTGCCATCCGAAAGCATCAGCATTTGATGAGATGGGAATGAGACTCAAAAATCAACTGCAGCATCTTACCAATAGGAGCTTTAAAAACGACCTGACTTTGTCGCCACAAGCACAACTGGAAATTGTCCCAATGTCTCATTTATAATATCCAGTGGTGTTCTGCTTATACAATGTTGAAGCACAGTGTTGAATCAGGCAGCCTTCTGGCCTAGCTTTAACTCCACCATCATCCCCTCCACCTCCTCATCTGAAAGTCAGGCCATAAACATTTAATGTGAACATGATATTACACGTATTGTAGAAATGTCAATAAGGTGCGTATGACATGCACAGAGTTGAACGTAACTCTGATTTGCAGAAACATAAAACGCCAACATTCTATTCTGATGACTGGGCTGGTTTCTGACATAAAATTACATGTCAGATAATTATTACTTGGAAGCAATCAATGTCACAAAATGATGTGAACCTAATTATGATTTACAACGAAACAGTCAAATCATGCACAGTCCATCATAATATTAAAAGACGGTGCTGTATTAATATTTATTGCGGTGATAATTTAATATTCATCAGGGTTGACAGCCTGTTTCACTGAAGATCAGAATATTGTGTTGCTTGATGATGGTTAGAGGAAGCATATTTGACTGTTGGCTTTGCACAAAAGTAGTCTGTGTTATTATGAAGTTAACAGTGCTTTGGGAAATATTTGGCAAGATGAATTATTAATGTTCCACTGTTTAGAAGCAAAATAATGATCGTGAGCGTGCTCCTCATGCAATGGGCTACCTTGAGATATCTCTTTTCCACTCTGCATGCATTTTAATTTATTTTCTCTTTAAAGGTTTGATGGCTTTGGTGTTCAATTTTAACCATGCGCTCCTCTTTAAAATATGAAAAAAAGGGGCTTTGAATATTTCAAAAGAGACCTTGATTTAAATTGTAAGATTTCAGATATATTGCATCAGTGGGAATAGGAGAGGCAGAATGGATGAGATGTTTGACCTTTTCAGATTTGTCCCTGGGTAGTGAATTTGCTGGAGGGTGCCGGGACAGGGAGCAGCGGTGCGTTGAATTATCACTCTCACTGTTCAAACGCTGCAGACCTGATCTCCCACTTGCCCCACTCCCACTACTAATGGGTTAGGAACACACGGGGAAAAAGACAGAGAGAGAGTGGGAGGGGGAGCCAGAGCCTGTCTGATTGTCTGCGGGTTAAGCTTAGAAACAAATTGCCGTTTTTTGCTCGCCGCTGAGGAGGAGTAACGGCGGCGTTGAAATCTTTAGCAAAAGCTTGTGTCATTCCGCGGAATGATGGAGCTGAGTCTCTGACAGCTACCGGCAGGAAACATGTCAACACTTTGACAGATGCTCGCTTTATTGAAAGGCTATGATGACTTTTTAGTTGACTGGGCTTTCACTGAACTCCCCCAGTCCCACCATCAATTGAAAGCACCGCACCACCGAGGCAAAAAGATAAGAACAAACTTGCCAAACTGCTTTGTAATAGTTTGCCAAGGCGCAAAGGACATCATGTCTTTGTTAGAGGAGAGGAGCTGTCAAAATCACAATGTCTGGGCAGCGTCTGTGTCGTCTGCCTCTTTTGGTAGATTTTAATCGTGTGGAAAAAAAAGTTACGGCCTCTTGTTCTGACTTAGAATTGTGTGTTTTTTTTTTAAACATATGCCACTGACAAAAGGACTAACACTGCAGTACTCTATAATCATGAGAATTTTCATCAGATGAAGAAAGTGGAACCGCTCACACTCATGTTCAATTTTACATCCAGTTTTCCGTGATCCATCTGTTCACTACCATCACCTCATGCTGCATCTTTTCTCTCTTTCTCCACCCTTTTTCATGCCATCCAAGAAGCCATCTTGTGTGACATTGGGGAGTTTCACTGTCACGACGAGGAAACCTGCATCCCTGAGGCCTGGCTCTGTGACGAAGAGCCGGACTGCCCCGACGACTCCGACGAATCTGACAGACTTTGTAAGTCACTCATTCCATCCATTGCTCACTAATGAAAATCAGCCATATTGGATTCTGACACAGCACCTCATTTGTCACCTACAGTATAAGGGCGCATGTTAACATGTATTAAGTGATGTTCCTCCAAAAACGTATCTCTTTCAGTATCAAACACTCTCCACCTGTATGGCTTCATAAGGCTTTAGAAGTGTGTGGTTTCCTGTGTCACAGAGAGCAGTAGCAGGAGAGAGAAACATCGTTTTTTGTAGGTGTCTTTGAGCAGGCTACAATTGACACAGAAACTATATGTAACTACCTATCAAGGTGGACAGCAGCATTGTGAGGATTGGAATTCTCTAACCATATAAAAGCTGTAATTTCCTATTTAAAAAAATGGTCAGCATGGTAGTAACTGACATAAATTTAGGTTGACCAAAGCTGCAGACTCTGTGCATCTCATCATCAATGCTACAGGCGTCAAGTGTTTAATATTAAAATGTTCTACTAAATATTGCTTTATGATGCCAAGACTTCTGTGCCTTTGTTGTTGTCCTCCAGGTGTTCTAGTCCACAGACATGTAGACTATGTGAACTGGAAACTTCAATGACGATAACTTTTTTAACAGTTAATAGTCCTTTAACCTGAGAATAAATGTATAAGCTCCAATTTTAAACATTCAATGATCATCTCTCCGGTCCAGTGAAGTTTTCTGTCCCCAAATCTGTATCTTGTGATCAGCGAGTCACTGATTTTGTGTTTTTACCCAAACCACACTTTTTATAGACGGGAGCTGGATGAACGGCAAAATGTTATACTAAAGGGCTGCACATCCTGCCGTATGGTGAATTGATCAAATGTACAGTGTAACATCAAACTGTAATGAAAAATCTGTCAGAGCCAGATGGATGGCATGTCAGTATTATAATGCCAGGGTGACTGCTGGGCTCTTACTTTTAAAAACTCCCAACACTTGATCCAGCAATTGGAAACTTAAAGCGACCACCTGACTGCAGAGCAGCTCCTTTTCCTCAGGCTGTGAGACCCCTCAAATCATCCTCAGCACTCCACCGTGAAAAATAGTTTTAATCGACCAGGTGACAGGCATTAAAAATAACTAGAAGTGTGTAGAAAAAGGCCAATCTTCTCCCTGAAGGTCTCGCGTTCCATAACCAGTTAAAAGTTCATGTTGGTATATTTGATTTATAGTTGAGCAGCTAAAACTGTAACACGCCAGGGAAACAAAATGGGGAAAAAACAAAGAAAATGACTGACTCTTTATATTTATGATTTGCCGACCACATGAACTTGCAGTAGATTTGGAATGTAGTGTTTTTTTTATATTCTGGGATACTGTATATTAAAGCATCTGAAAACTGACAGTGTTTTTAATGTATTTGTTAATTTATCAATATAGATGTTTTAATCATATAATCGTTCACGAGGGGTGAGAACCATAAGGGCACAACTTGCATCTGACCAATTTTACAGCAGAGCCGTGCTGACGTTGTTTCTGAAATTCAATTTCTAATATCAAGACTTAATTAACACGTGACCTACAATATACTTAATATTATATATACTTTATATATATATATATATATTCCTTGTATAGGAATTGTAGGTCGGGTCGGTCGCCATCCTAAAGCGCCAATATTTGGGATTTAATAGATAATATGCAAGATATTTTTAATAATTTGTTTTAAATTTAGGTACTAGGTGCATGTGCATTATTTATTCAAATAGACTCTAATTGACTGATACAGACAAGGACAGGAAGCACAAAAACAGCTAATCATTTCAGACAAAAACAGAAGACTCCCAGTCCGGCGGAAAATGGGGTTATTATTAGTAGTGCTGTATTATCCAGTAAACAACTGGAAGTGGTTGTATTATGCTGCAAAGAAACCTGCTTGGCATATTGGACTGCAGTCACGTAAACCTTCATTCGTCCTTCACATCAGAATAGGTTGTGGCATGCAGGCTCGTGGGTATTATTTACACACTTCTGGGACATAGATTTCCTTTAATGGATCAACATAGCAGCAATTCCACGTTATTATGGGCTGAAATTAGCCTGAGTAAATCATGATGAGACTGTCGCTGCCACACGGCCTATCACAGCCAAAAAAACAGGCAACAAAACCAAATTATTAACATTCACTCCAGGTTTGTCATCAGTGTGATTTATTGGGTATAATTAGGACTTTATAGCTCTGGCAGTGGCATCTGTGCATAAATTGACCACAGTGTACAATAATTGTTAAAGCCCTAGTGTGCAGGAGGTCATATATCAAGTAGGCTACTTGTGGTAGGCAGAAAAGATGAAGGTCTCACTGCTTATATAACAACTATGTAATTACAGTCACCAGCTGTTTACATGTTCAGAGCTGCGTACACGCTCTCCGATGTATGAATGCAACAGAGAGGTGGCCTCTTGATGTTGCTGTTGCATGCTGACAAAATACAATAGGAGGCAGGATGTATAGAAACCAGACGGAAGGACGGCTAGTTTCTTCTCAAGACTGCATAAGCAAATGTAGATATCATATTAATAGGATACATGCCGAGTGCTGTGTTGTTCTGCATATTTTTCCCCTGGAGGCTTTGTTGATGAAGTGAGTCGCTGCAGGTATTTCTCTTGGCTACATATAGCAGTCCACCTTTAATAACTTCTAATAATAATAATAAATATAATAATAATGACTTCAAAACGCATCACCTCATGTATCTCAGATTTTTTTCAATAAAGGGACTGTTTATTTAGAGCAGGTCTAGACCAAACATAAAGACAATGCTCTAATGTGGTCAAGACATATGAATGAAAAGTGTCATGAGAAAACGTTTGTCATGATTTTGCGCTGTATAGATAAAACTGACCTGACTGGTTTAGGCGTGTTTAGAGGAGAAAAGGCTTTTTTCAGATGCACGTACATTTATTCTCATGAGTGGTTCTACTCGGCATTTAAGTCTAACAGCCGTACGTCTTCTGTGATTTTAAGTTATCACATCCAAGATATTAAAAAGAAACATAACCCTAATGATGGTTTTAAGTACTCTCAACTTGAACTTCAGAAGTAGATTTTTCACTGTAATGCTTGACCGCCAAACCTCCTGTTTTCGTGACGGGGAGATGTAACATCGGGTGTTTTTGGAATGTGACCCATGCACTGAAAGTCACAATGTCTTAGCCTCTGCTGCATCAACTTTGACCATTCTTCGTCTTTCATAACTCCTTTAGCACAGCATCTTGGCTAACTGAAGGATGAGCAAACCGCTCAGTCGCCAGGATAAAATGTTGGTAGTAAACGTTTCTGCAAACCACTGATACGTTACGATTTCTACATGCCATACGTACCATCTTGAAATTTTTTACAATACGTCATTTCACGTCGACATTACATGTTTGTAACCTGACTTTCATATCAGGAGGTGGAGGTGATGGAGTATGGACACTTTACAACCCTGTTTGTGGCACCAACACAGGTGTATTAAGCAACAACATAAAAAAATGATCTTTTCTTTGTGCTAACCAAGTGGATTTTTCGCCTAAACCTAACCAGAACATAAGCGCGGCGTTGTCGCCACATGAAATTAAAAACCGAACCCAGAGAAAGTTTTTTTGCAACATGAAGAAATGTAAAGTTGGCAACATTTATTCTGGCGATTGGTTTGGAGCTTAACATAAAACAACAAAATAAAAGAATAAAATTTAAAAAAACATATTTTTTTGGTAATCAAGATGGAATCAACCTTTAAGCTACGTTTAAAGTAAGTTACGTTACCATCCTATAAATGTCATATCTAGTTGTACTGAATTTAAAATCAGGTTCACGGGGCAGTTTCCAGCAGATTTTTCATATCCTCTCTGATTGGTTTCTCTGTCACCTCTGATCTTTCTCCCTCCCTTCCTCCGTCACTTTGTGAAACATGTTTTAAATATAATAGATATAATATTACCTCTACACGGTTGCTGTGGGCCAAGTCGTATAATCTCCAGAAGCCAATTAATTATCACTTCGATTAATGCTGGCTCCATTTTATTTACAGTGCCTGCAGAAAGAAGCCCTTGCATATTCATCTAAGGAATTTGGCACAGCTCATTATCATGGATTATATATTGATAGAAAGGGGAATTAGATCAGCTTTGCCCTGCAAACAGAAGACAGGATTGGAATGAAACCTGCCTTTTTTAAATGATAGCATTGGCTGCAGTCACCTGCGAAGAAAAGATCCTTTATATAGGATGATATGCTCTGAGCGAAACCATAGAGGATTAAAATAAAAGCGCACAAAAAACGAGGTGTAAGAGATCAGAAGTTTGATTTCAGTGTGAGTATTTGGGGCAGTGTACAGAGGAATGTATTATCTTGAGAGAAGGAGAAGGTAATACATTACACTCTGGTCGTCTAGAAATATAAAAATGTTGGTGCCATTGATGGCCTCTCTCCTCCCTGCTCAGACTCGGTCAGGGAGATGTAATCACAGGGCCTGTGGGGAGGAGGGGAGGGAAGGTGGCCTTGGATTGCAATACCTAGAGACTGGAAGGAGGCACCGGTTTATCCGCTCAGCCCCGGGCCTCGTGGGACTGGACAGCTGACGACAGTTATTCAGGGAGCTGGGAAAACCACCTGCCTTTGGGAACGGCTAAAGAAAACCAAGCAAATGGCATTTCTCCAATTGTGTGCAGTTCAAGCAAACGCTTTCAGTGCAATAAAAAAGTCAAACCTCTTGGATAATCACATTTCTAGTTTGTGCATCATATTTACAAGGACGGCTAAATGTCAAGACTGTCTGGGGACACACGGATCGCTCGTTCGCTGTGCATTTGAGATAAAGTGGCACAGCCATAATTCACTTTCTGTAAATATATTTTAGAGTATAATTTTATAAAAACTGTCACTGCTAATGGCTGTCAGCACACAACTCTCCCCCTGTATTGATGCTACATGCTTGCAAACACTGTCTTAGAACTTAAATCCATCATGAATCCTTCAGGAAAGGATTTCATGGACTTTTGGCTCGTCTCAGTAGTGCTGCCATGAGGAGCTTTGTGAATCTGGTGGACGTGGCGACCAGTGAATCCTTTGATTGAATTGTCACTCTCAGAGGAAAAGACAATAAAAGGGGTCAGCAGCTGACTTCAAAAAGATGGTCACAGACGCTGTGTTTCATGGCCGTAGGTTGGCTCGACCCAATCAGCACAGACGCTGATCTCGTTGTCCTCAAGGCACAGGGGAGGAGGACTGTTCAAAGACAGCTCTCTCTGGGGTTCTTACATTTATTCCCTTTCGACGACAGGGGAGGGCACGTCTCCACATGGCTTCCTCTAAAGTCCTCAGATTCTCTATACTGAACTCATCAGTATCCTACAGGGAGGGTGAAAACAAGCAGCATGATGATCCAACATGGGGGCTCAGCGCCTCAATCTCATGGTTATTCTACTAAGTCTGATTCGGTAACTGATTTCTTGTTCAGCCTGTGCCACACAAATAATAACAGTGATGCCCTTATGCAGTATCTTTCAGTGGGAGTAAGGTCAAGGTTTGGAAAAAAGCAGTTCGGGAAAATGGATTTTGCTACTCAAATGTCTGAATACTTATATTTTTTCTATACATCTTGTGTGTTTACAGCAAAGGAGGAGCTAGGATTCTATTTATTCAGGATATTGTTGATTTCCACTCGTGTTTTTGCATTTGAGCGTCTAAGTTCATTTTGTTGGGTTTCCGTCCCACACACAGTGTACGTTGTGTTACTTGCTCAGCGCTAAATTGCAGATGGACAAAGTTGGCAACATGATAGTGAAATTTAGCATTTAACCCGGTAAAGAACCAAGTTTGCTTTATTTCTCAGGAGTTAGTAGAGACCAATGCTAAGAATGGATATCACTTTATCTTGTCAGATGGTCAGAAACATGACTCCAAATCAATGTTGCTCCATTTGCTGAATGTATATGATAGTTGACAATAGTTGAAAAGCATAATTTGTGACATCACACATAGTTCGGAGGGTCAATCCGGGACCAGTTTGTGACTTAAAGGGTAACTCCACCAATTGTACACATTGTAAACACACAAGTGTGTTTACAGGTCTTGTGGAGTGCTACTGCATATGTGTAAAAAAGTAGTATGAAGCCTTATGTGGCTCCAGAGGGAGCTACATGTAATCTGATAATTTGCTCCATTGATGTCACTCAGTGGCTAAGTTGCATTCTGGGTAATGTAGGCGTCAGGTTTTAAAAAGAAAAGAACGTGGTATAAAAATGTGATGTCTCTGGATCTGCTGTGTCGATTTTAAACATTGGTTTTAAAACTGCCCATGGTGCGTGCAACAGTATGCAATGCCACCAGTGGACTGTTTTTCTAAACCTGCAGCCCACGTTACCCACAATGCAACTTAGCCACTGAGTGACATCACTGGAGACAATTTATCAGATTACATGCAGCTCCCTCTGGAGCCACAAAAGGCTTTATACTACTTTTTTCACATATGCAGTAGCACTCCCCAAGACCTGTAAACGCACTTTAATGTGTAACGTTGGTGGTGTCTCCCTTTGAACAAGTGTGATATAGAAATGTGAAGCACATACACTGAAGTTGGACTTTACAGTGAAGTAGTAGATATCCTGTGTCCAGCGTGAAAGCTTTCTTTTACCAGGGAATTTTTAACTAGGTAGGATTAGGTGCCATTTTATTTTATTATAACAATTTTATAAGTTGACAATATGTTCATGTGAGTATCTAAAATAGATACGAGGTAGAAAAGATAATAGTGCAGCTTTTAAAGAATATGTGAATAAATTACCACGCACTTCTGCAAGAAAATGTCACAGTTAATCGTGATGTACTGTGGATTTTAGGTCATATGGTCCAGTACAGTGTCTTTGTTTTGTCTGCAGATAAATTCACTGCTAATGCAGCAAGCGCTAAGCTGTATATTCAAAGAGGCAGACAGTCTGTGTGTGAGGTCGGGGTGGTGGAGGGTCGTGTACCTCATCAGACATTAATGCAGGGGACTCGAATGTCTTACTGTCGCGTTTAAAGTGTTTTAGTTAACATGCCTTAACCTTAGTTTATTTGACATAACCATGACCCTTCCTTAACCTTAACCCCGCTGTTAAGATAAGAAAAGCCTTTATTGATCCCCAGGGGTGGAAGTCAGGATTTTCTTTTATTGCAAAGCATGAATTTTTAAAACGTCGCTTTCAGGTTTTGCAGGATTGTCCAATATTTTTGCTCTCATCTGGTGAAAAGGTTTGTGCTGTAAACAACAGCTTTACAGTATATGTTTGTTTCTTGTTTTAGCTCTGTATTTTTACAGTCACAGCTAGCTTCCTCTAACCATACTCAAACAATAAACTTAATTCTGATTGTGAAGTGCATTTCTTGGATGTTAAACTCACATTGCCATTCAAACATTTGGAAGTGGCTGACAAAGCCCCTCTGGAAACACTGCTTAGAAGTGCAGAGGATATTTGATCTGTCTGTCTGTGATGAAGCTGCAGCAGCTACAGACAGTGTATTTCGGGCTGCCTATCAACATCCTGCAGGGTATTTTATCTGGCAAGTCCCATATTGAAATAAATGTATCACAAATGTGTGTGGTTCCCATGAGAATTGGCTCCAGCAGGATGGAGGTTTAGGGGGTAATGTAGCGTAGCACCTTGTTATTGAGCTGAAGGACAGGGCCTTTTGCATTATGTAACGTTTATTTTCCTTCCTCTCCGTCTCACCCTCCCCGCTGACACGTAACCCTTCTGTTGAATCATCAAAAAAACCCTAAAACATGCCATTATTACAAAAGCAGCATGTTTACATTTAGGCATCTCTTGTGCATATTGTGAGAATTATTCATTGAAAGTGCTGCACCATTAAATCTGCATGATTCTGTCTTCATGATGCTGTCTTCTGTTAAGATGATTTTTCAGGACTGCGCAGGTTATGTTCTTCTAACGCTATCACTGCAACATTTAGAGTGACTGTGAGTGTTGGCGCTGCGGAAGTTAATTGGATATCATGTTTGGTTCCTTAGCCCTGCGTCTGACACCTGGATTTGATTTGAGATCAAATGCATCACATTGTCCTTTAACCTGCCATGCGCGGCATCATAATCAACTGTTTTTTTGGCAGCACGAGGCATAAGGCTTTGAGATAAGATTTTTTAATTCACTGTCTCTCTCCCTCTCCCTCTCCCTCCTTTACATTTGGAACAGAACTTATGTACACTTCCTCAGGCGCCATCTGTTTTACCAGTAGTTTCAGTAGGCGGGGGAACAGACACAACAAATATTGTGTGTCTGTGCGCTGGGAAACATTAATTCCAACGAAGGCTGTATGCTTTAGAGTCTCTGTGATTAAGACTGCCTCTTCTGTCAAGATGTCATAGTTGTGTAAAAGAGAAGTCATCTTCTTTGCCCTTAACATATCATTTGCTGCTATTCAGTCGTCTGCTCGCCGCATTTTAACACATTTCCGTGTGTTTTCGCATTTGTCTCTGGCGAAACTATTAAGGCGAGAATAATTTTTGTTGCCTGGTGACAATCTTGCAGTCGCACCATGTCTCATCCGTGTCAGAAGTGATGCACAGGGAGGAGTACATTACTGCTTTGTCTTTGCCCTCACAACTCCCATCTCGACAGTTAAGCTGCACTGCCAACATTTTCCCTTTCGTATTCCCTCCTTGTATTCTGAGTGTTATAAAGGACAGCATCCCAGATTGTCACCTTAAGAACCAAAAAAGAAGACATACTTAAAAAATCTTGCCATCATGTTTGCTGTCATGGTACCAGTGTGACATTAAAGTACTAAAGTCTACATTATCTCCCTGCTGCAGAGAACAAAGTTTTGCAGCAATATGAGCTTTAACTCAGAGCAAACACAGTGACACATGCTAAACGTTACACCCAATCAGAATAGTGTCCTGTAACACGAGTGCTGTTCATCTCACAGTTATACAGCCGCCAGGACTTGACTGTTAAAGAGCATGATTCAGTGACATTGGCCTTTATTTATATATTAATCATAAATAATGGGTAGTGTAATAGATTGTGAAAGGGATGAGCTAATGCCTGCTCTTATAGCCACTCTATAAACATGGTCATAGTCCAATGATTATTTCAAGGGAGCTGGTTTAGTGCCAGAGGATATTTAGGAAAAAAATACATGTCCTCCCACTCGCTGTGTGTATTATACTCTACCACGGTCCTCATTAAAGATTCCTTCAAGCAAAAAAGCAAAAAAAAAAAAAAAACCCTATTTGCTCGCTCACGATCAATTGATTTATACTATAGGCCAGAACACCAATTTAGGCGCTGAAACTCATTACATAGTGTGGAATATAAATAAAGTCCAAGGTCAAGGCCTTTTCACCAAACAATTATAATTTAATGGAGGGAAACCAAGGCCAATGGATGGAAGAGCTCCTCCGTTTTATTTGAAAGACATATGGTTAGTTCACAGTGTCATCCACTCCCTAAATTCAAACCTCATTTTCAAGTGCTCTCTCTCTTGCCCCAATCACAGATGGGGTCAAATCTTGTCATAGTAACAACAATGAAACGGTCTTGCAGATTTCCATTATTAATGGAAATTGCCACAGTAGAAATAGAACGACAGGCTTTTTTTTTGCTTGTATTGCTTTAGTGAATGACCCTTATCAGTGATTTGAAGCCTTTGTTTGTAGCTATGGTGAAGATTTGGTTACATTTGGAAACATAACTTGGTTAAAAAAAGTGATTTGTATGATATCACATCATAACATTATCAACAAAGTGTGAAGAAACAACATTGTTGATGATAAGTGTGTTAACCAGCTAGATCTGGCCCGTCCTTTCTCCGAATACCACTTTCTACCGCAAGAGGCGTTAGTCTGAGAGCTCCCTGCAATTTCAGCTTGGAGATAAAAAAGCTTAAAGTTTGCTACCTAGTCTAATAAGTAATCAAAATAGACTCACAAAATATCAAGAAAGGGATCTTTTTCCTTTGCTTACTAAACAGAAACATATAATCATACATGTAAAAGCTTAATGGCCCATTAACAAATCTCAAAACACACTCGACATAAACAAAATAAAAAACAGTTTTTGTTTGTCCTTCCACAATCACCTCTGGTTTGATCAAAATAAACCCTCTATTCACAGAGTAAGATGTGAAAATATTCCAGCTCTATGTGCCATTTTCATCTGCTGCTGATACCCTACTCTCTCGGGGAGGTCTGTTCCCCTCAGCTGCATGCAGCTAAAGAACCTGATATTTCCCTCAGGAGTTGGTGGAGACCAAAATTAGAGCTTAAAGGATTGTGAATTTTTTGGACTTGCATTCATCGAGCTAAAAGCTCGCCTTCAGCAGTCCAACTTAGGCAAATCAAGTGAGACTGAGACTTAAAGGTAGGGAGGGCGATTCTTGAGAAAGATTGTTGATTGTTGATGAGTTTCATTCAAAGGTTGTCAAATACTGACACTTTGGGTTTGAATTTTGGGCCAAATACCGACCCAAAGCATCCATATTTGACAGCCCTGGAATGAGAGTCAACAGTCAACTATTTTTCTCAAGAATCGCCTTCCCTACCTTTGAATCATCACAGCCAATGTTCCTGAATGGAGGTCATGGAAGTACGATAATATCTAATTTGAGTCTGTATCAGCTTGTTTGAACATTTATTCTATAGGATATGTTGAAGAGCTTAAAAAAACATATATATTGTGTGGATTGTCCCAATTGAAAATCACTTCAGGCAAAGCAATACATCAGAATCTCATTGCATCAATGACATTAACTTAGATTACATTATCGCAATCGTGTATGTGTCTTTGAATAAAGAATGCCAGCATTAAATACTACACTGTTTATTATAATCCTAATGAGATCATTCTTCTCTGTGAATATTGGTTTTAGCCTCTCTAACTACGATATACTGTATGTATTATTCATTTGAAGCTGGCCCCAGAACAATTAGATTGGAACATTTGCATAATGGTTGGTCACAAAAGTATCTCTATTGACTAATTATGTCGTTGTTTTCCAAATAATGATAAATTGGCCTTTTTGCTGTTTTTTTGTGTGGCGTTTGTGAAGTGCAGCTTTACTACATTGTCTCGAGGCTGCTCATTCCTCTCTGTCGACTGATGTATTGATTCTTTATTATACAGTAGAGCCTGGATGTCACAGATGCCAACACCCAGCTTCATTCCACTGCACCCCGGCGACATTTTTCCTCTCTTTCTAATACGTTTGATTGAACACTCTGCATCATTTACAGCGAGCAGTAAGCTACAGCACACAGGAAATGAGGTGTCGGAGGAGCTTTGTGCATATTACTTTTCTGGTTTTTCTTCTCATTTACTCTGCCCAGTGCATATAAGATGTAGCAAATAATATTGATTTGCATATCTGAGGTGTTCGATTTGGAGTGAAATCATGCATTATTCAAGAGCAAATCACTCATTTCCTTTAATGTTCATGCAGCAGAGTAGGTTCTAAAATATATATGGTTCGACATCAGGTCACAAAGGCTAACAAGCCAAGTCATTTCTTATTTAATGACCGATCTGTATGAATGCAGGCTTTAGGAATGCACACATTGCTGTAAATATACTATAATATTGGTATGTTCTCTCAGTATTCTTCTATTAGCATAAGTGTCTTGTCAAAATGTATAATTTGATGATAATAAAAAGTATTAATATAAATGCCATCATATGCAATAGGTTTTTGCCTTAGCCAGACTTAGTCATATTAATGCAACATATAGTGTTGTATCTGTTCACTGTTTGCTGCTGTTTAACAACATGTAGTTTAGAGTTTAACAAATAAAAAATAATCAAACGAGTAATCATGATTTGAGAATCTGATTAGACAGGCCAACAGACCAGCTGTGCGGTTTGCTGTGGGAGTGTTATATTTAATTAATTCCCGATCATAAATAAATAGCATTTATTTAAACAGTGTGTGTGTTGATTTTATTAAACAGCAAACGCAGTTGTGCAGCAATGTACACTGTCCTGTACACAAATCAAGTGTGACCGAGATTACTTTTTTGTTACATAATGTAAAGCCTCAAAATCTAAATTACCTCATTACCTTACACTTACTAATCCCAGAGACGCAGTGTTATTTTGTCTTTCGTGGAGTTGCCTGGGACTTGTTCACTCGTTTATAAGAAGTAGGATGGGAGTGTGACTTTCATACCTGTCCCGTCTCAGTGGAGAGGTCGTGGACGTGTAAGCTTGGGAGCTTGAGATGGGGTGAGATGGGGTAAGACGGCTGGCCTCTGCTAAAAGAAGAGGAGTGCACCTTCCTGTAGGACAAGTCTGTAAGTCAAGGGGCCAATCCAGTAAAATACAGAAACACAATGATCATTAATGTACAAACCAGGCTACCAAGGACTTTTCATGGAGGCAAACATGTGAATGCTCTTGATTGGCTCTGTCAGTTTGGCCTCCGTCCAAGTCAGCATTTGTTTCATGTGCTGAGGACCAGACTGAAGGTGTAAAGCTGCGGAAACAAGCAAGAACAGAAGATGGCTGCAGTATGGGCCTGGCAGAGCATCACCAAATGCTGGCCATGCATATGCACAAACATGCAAAGGCATTCACATTTTCCCACCTGGGAGCTGATCAGTTCATATGTGCCACTGGCTGACTTTTCTGTGATTAGTCAGGAGTCAAATGACTGCTCATTGTCCTGCAACATCAACATCTTCTCTATTTGTACTAAAAATCACATCATGCAGTCATTTTCTTCTTTTAATTTCCATGAAGAATCTCAGTCCTCAGAGGTTCTGACTTGAGGGAAATATTACTGATGCCTGTGGTCAGTCAAATACAGCTAAATAAGCTCTTTTGGCTGAGTACATCCTTTCAAATGCCAAGGATCTAAAGGTCACACAGGAAAATTATTCTTTTAAAGAGTCCTTCCTAAGACCACTGCACCTTTTAAGAGTGGAAGAGGCTAGGGTGAGCTGCAGTTTACTACTGGTGAGTAACGGCTGTAATATTAACTCTGCTCTTGTTTACCCCATTGCACTTTATATGTTCACTTAGTTCCCATAGAACTGCAATCGCTGAAAGTCTCCGGATGACGCACATTGTTCAGAGACAGCTGTGGCTCAGGGGGTAGAGTTGGATCCCGATGGTCAGGGTGAAAACTTTGTGTGTGTGGGCTTGTGAATGGGGGGAAAAACATTTGTAAGTACTTCAGATAAAAGCCTTTCATAATTGCAATTCATTTAATTGCATTAAAAAGACAGCAGCAGTATGATGGGCTAGTCGTGGAGGTGTGACGCTGTGCTATTGGATAGATATGCCGATATCAATTGACAGGCCCAGATAATGACAGGCAATTATGAGTGAGCATGAGTGAGAGGGGTGAATGAAAGGATGGTATGAGAATTAAACTAAGGACTGAGCATGCGAAAGAGAAGCTAGAGCTTCATGTCAACATCAGAGCACATGTGGGAAAATCTTCTTTGTCATGGTTGGTTCTTATGAACTGCTTTCTGTTGAATTTGGTTTACACTACAATAGACAGTAGCCAGCCAATGTTCCCCTCCACAACTGTGTTAAGGCATACAAAAAAAGAGAATGTCTTATGTGTGTCTGACACGGTTTTAGTAGGAAAACAGTATAACTACCACATTTAAATACTTTAAAATGGCACTTTCTCCCTTCAGGAGGATTCCTAGGTCCACCTCTTAAAATCCTGGTTTTAGTGAGGACAGACATAGTGGCCATTTTCCTCTGACATGGAGCTCAGAGTGCTCCAGATTGCAAGTCCTGTAAAGGTTGGGATCTGATTAATTGTTATAATTTCACTGCTTCCTGATTGATCAACAACTGAAAAGACAATGGATAATGAAAACATCTGGCCATATTTAAAGGTAAAACAACATATGTGATACTCCTGTTCCATTAAACCAAAAACATTAGTTACTGACGTAAATTAGTTTTAAAATATCAACGCACATCTTGGACACATTTATTTAAACCAGTGAAATCATAACAATTTGGCTGAATCCTTGAGTTTATACTTAAGGGGGTGACTTCAAAAATGTTTTTCTCACAAAAAGTCCATGACTCACACATTTCATATGCTGTTTAACCTTCAGTTTATGCTCTAACCTAATGTCCATTGTGAGTATAAGAAAAATCAAATTGTATAAAAGTTTATATTTCTCTCAACACAGTTGTGGAAGGGGGTAAATTGTTCTCTACTGCCTACCCAGGTGTATTTGTTGTGGTGTATGAGGCAATATGTCAAAAGGTTAGTCTTTATTGCCTACGGGCGAAGTACTGCGCTGGAGCACAGTGTAACGAGTGAAAGGCGCTGTACTGCTGTCTGTGCTGTTTATGATATTTTGGCTCAAGTTCAGATTCACAAAAAAGCTTCTGCACTCTCATCTTGCTCATGATTAGATCAGTGATCTATGTAAGATTAATAATGAGGTTAGGGTTGAAAAATGGAGTGCATACAGTAACTGATGTTATTGTAATTGTGGGATTCACAAGAAAAGAGACGGTTAGCTACCATTATAAAGACATTATAGGAAGTCTACGCTGAAGCTGCCTCAGGTCAGGCATCGGGATGCCACTTTGATCATCATCTTGAGCCATAAATTAAAAGAAATAAATCTTTATTTCTTTGGGATGTGATGAATCTCTTAAAATGGAAGTTCAAGGAGTCTCCCCTGCTGATCGCTGCTCTGTTATTTTCTTTTAGGAATTCATTATTCCGCACAAACTGGCAGTGGATCAGATTAGCATGATTATCATAATGAACATAGCTGCTGAAATTCTCCCCTAGAAGCCTCTCGTTTTACATTAAATAGAGGTATTACTTTGGCCCAGCTGATTCCTCCTCATTTACTCCTCAAAGTAGGCAAACAGCAGCATGATTTTTAATTAACATGTTCTTATATCTAAAATCTTGCTAACTGCCTCCACAGTTTGCAATACTTCATTGAATCAAGGATTAAAAAAAGTGTTGGTAGGTCAAATATGACTCTGCATTCATCCTTGATGCTGACCGGCTGCACTGCACGAGTCACATCTTAAAAACTCTTTCCTGCAAATGATTTGTGGGGCATAAATCTCATCTTCAGTACGAGTTAAACGCAAATATGTGTTTGCTTGCAGCAGTGCCGGTAATAAATGTGGAGTATTTAGACTAAATGTGGATGTTTTATTTAATTTATAGTTGTGTTATGGTGAAATAAGACATTTATAAATATTGATGCTGGTCTTAAATGTTTCCCGCTTTACCTGAATAAGCACATCGTGGTACAATTTTTTTTTAGAAGCGTACCAGGGGAACATCTGCCACCAACTCAAGGTGTTATGATTAAACTGGTATTTAAGTGTGTGTTGCCCATTTCATCTGTGGACATTATTCATTTATCAAACCATTACCGAGGATGTGGAGTTTTGCATCTAAAATAATTCGAGGTTTATACATCAGCAATTGCCGAATACAACAGGGACCTACAACCGTTGATATGTTTTTCTGGTTATCTATCCATCTATCCATCTATCCATCCATCCATCCATCCCAGCAATTTGTATTTCAAATTTGATGTGTGTGACAATCAAAGTACAAAGCGGTGCAGAGCAAAGTGATTTAGCTGATTTAAAATAAAATAAAAAATACCAGTGTCAGTGCACCACAAGACATTCAGGAAGTTTGAGATATTTTCATTGTAACGCAGTGTCCTCAACTCACTTTAAGTCTCCAAGAGCAAACCTTCATTAGCTACAGTTAAAACAACTAAATGTAACTTCCTTGAGACAGAAAACTTGATGCTTGAGTATCATCCCCAGGTTGTCAAATACTGACACCTCTGGTTGGCAGCTCGGCTCAGACGCCAGCCCAAAGCATCAGATTTTGACGAGCTGGGGATGAGACTCAAAAATCAACTATTTCTCTCCAGGCTGAATGGGTGTTTGCACTTGCTGTGGCTGATTAGACCTCTCAGGACCATGTCGACGTCTACAAGCCACGCTTGATTAACACCACTTGTCAGTTTTGCTGCATCTGTAGCTTTATCATTCTTATTAGGTTATGTTGTTTTGGTGATCTCCCATAATTTCCAGCATGAGTCTACCTATTGTCAACCTGAGCAGTCGGTCTAATCAGCCAGAAATAAAAGGAAAAGAAAATGTGTGGGTGTGCTGAGCTTTTAAAGCAGAAGGTTTTTAAAAAAATATCAAAACACTAACACTGTAGGAATAGCACATACTGTATATTGTGCATGCTGTCTAACTGATACACCTGAATAAAAGTCACCCATCATTCATGTTATTGGTAACACCTGTTCTTTTCCTACTATGACATATCGAACTGACTGCTGTGAAAATGTATAATACTGAAATTAATAAATGTTAGTTTATTTTTAAGATAAGATAAGATTTTATTGATCCCTCGTTGGGGAAATTGACTTGTTGAAACAGCTCAAGAGTCAAAAGCAGGGGGGTAAACAGTGAATTGAATGGTAGATATAAAGATATCTACTATATATATATATACATACACACACACACACACACACACACACACACACACACACACATATATATATGTATATATAGTAGATATCTTTATATCTACCATTCATTCACTGTTCACCTTATATTCACGTATTCACCTTATAATTACTGCATATAAGCATACTGTATGATTTCAGAGGCAAATGTTTTTTTTCCCAAGGTTGTTGCTGCATTTGCCTTAATAATGTGAATCTAGAAATGCAGTTGTGAAATATTTGACCTTGCAACACACTGTAGTAACACTAATGTATGTATTTGCTCTTGAGGATTCTAATCTCGCAGATAATCATCGCTAATGGCCCAGAGGGTGTTGCAATTACTTGTGCATTTTTTGTTTATTTGCCCCTTTTTTCCAAGCTTAAACAGAACATATTCCATTCAGCTTTGGTCACGCTGTAACCCGAGAGGGCTAAAAATGACATAATGTAAACTGAACATACAGTATGCAGGGTTTCAGCATCTTTCAGCGCCTTCGAACAGGAAGCTGAGGAGATAAGAGCTCCGGTATGGCTGTCAGAGGATGTGTTTCGTGACATAGTGTACCATCCTGTATGTACGACTTTGAGCAATCATCCAACATAGTACAGTAGTTTGGGAATTGACGGAGGCATCCTGAGCACCTCAGCCGTTGAGAGACCATCTGTGTATCCCTGCATGACAGATCAGAGCCGCTGAATATTCATGCGCCATCCCTCCCCTTATCACATTAGATTAGAACCCATGTGGCGAGAAAGCAAGGGGAGAGGCTGACAACACCGTAACGTTGTCAGGGACCCTTACAGCTGTGTGTTAAATAGTACATTTGCCAAATGGACATGTGCTATTGTGTGGCACTGGGTTGGATGTTCTGTGACAGTGTGTCCTTTTCTCTGTAGTGAGTAAACTTTCCTGTGCATTTTGAAATGTATAACAGTTACACATTGGGATCGCCCACTTATTTGAGTCTGATTCTAAATTTAAGACATGGAAGCATTTCAAAAAGGATATTTTTGCTTTCCCTTTTTTTTTGTAAAACGATTGCGGACTTAAAAGTCAAGTGTGTAAATACAGAATGCAAACTCAGCCTTTTCAAGAGCATTGGTGACATTTGAAGATTGAATCCCTGGTGTTTAGTAAGTGATGATCATTAAGAAGCCAAGTTAAGCCTTTATAAATTTCTTTTATTTCCCTTTACTGTATGGATGATGGATTTACAAATAGATTCATCTGCGTGAAGTCATGCATGTGTTTGAAAAGAGCACACACATCAAAAAAGTCCATTCCAAAAGGAGCTTGGAGAGAAATGAAAAGAGCGTTGCTTTAAACACATTCCCAGCAGATGAGGCTGCCAGTTCGCTCATGTATGAAATATGAACTCTCATAGACAAGGTCACTTGGGTTTGACTTACCTAAATATGGCATAGAAATAGTGTGAATCACTTGGGCTTGAAGAGATAGCCAAGAAATATTCATTAGAGAGGAATATCTCCTGCTACCCTTTAAAAGCAATAAAAATGCCCGGGAGGAGGAACTAATATGAGCCATCATTGTGTCAATACAGACGCACACCTACTTGTCCACATCTCCCATCTGTAAATCAGCAGAGGATGGCAGCCCTCATTGTAATAGCCACATTAACTGCGGTAACTCTTACCTTACAAAGTAGAAATAGATGTTGTGAATAAGTCACCGCCCAGTCAAGATGGTCCAAATGTGCTGGGATGTGAGCTCCGAGGGGCGGGAGAACTCCGGGGGATTGTTACAGATCCCATCACGCGGGCGATAAATCTTCTCATTAAGTGGCTGCAGCGGCACGCTGGTAATTGATATCAATGTAGTTGGGGTGGAGATGTGACACATTTACAGTGCTGGTGCACTGGTCAGCTGTGTTTTATGTGCTCTTGTGGCTGCCACATGAATGAGGGTCACCTATGTGCCTCATGAATCCTTAAACAGCTGCTCGCCGCCGTTCGCTTGGCTGGCAGGGGGAGTCGGGCAGTTTGTTATGGGACTTCACCAGCGCTTCTGCAAAGAAGCAATGCGGCGAACATCTGTTGTGTGTACAGAACAATGCTGTGAAGTATAAATATATTTGCATATGCATAGGTTCTACCACCTCCTATAAACGAGGTCTTGAAGTATCAGCACTTTACTGACAAAAAATACGGGGAAGAAATTGTTTACCTTCAGAAATTACGAATGATGGCGACAATGAAATATGCAAATTAATTTCACATATGGTACTCAGTCTCCCACTGTAATTGCTACTCCATATGCAGAAATGAACATTAAAGCTCATTGGGTTTTGCAGTAAACATGAATTATTAAAGGTGCACTATGTAGTTTTGGGGACGACATTTTTTATGCCGAAACAAACTAAATAAACAAACTTTTCATTTTTATGACTGAATAAACAAACTGATCTTAAAGGACAACACAGTTTCATACTGTTTCACTTTGTTTATATGTGGCGGACCCTGCCACCTTTCTAGAGTTAGGGGGACCCTATTATCCTCTGAGAACAGCTTGTTTATTCAGTTATGGAAACAAAAAATAGTGAGTTTGTATTTTTAATTAATAAAAAAATCTCACTTTCTTGCATAGTGCCTCTTTAACGCTGAAAGACATGAAGATACAGCTTTCTGACACTGTTCACTCTTGTTCTTTTCCTCAGGTGCACAAGAGGTGGTGATCAGATGTCCCCTCAATCACATACAGTGCATCGGGACAAAAAAATGTATTCACTTCAACAAACTCTGCAACGGGGCGAGAGACTGCGACGACGGCTACGATGAAGGAGTTCACTGTCGAGGTAAGAGTTAACGGTGCTCTCACATCCATGACTCTTTTTTCCCCTTGGGTTTAGAATACATAAGTGAAATGGGTATTCTCATTATTATGTTAATTAATCAGATTGCGCTCATCTTATTTGGATTATTAAGATTGTGAAATTCCCCTCACACATTAAATCTGCATTACATTTGTAAAATATACAGCTGTGAAAAATGCTTTACTTTAATACCCGGTTAATGCGCTTCAACTAAGATATTCATTAAACCAAACTTCAGTCAAGTAAATTGAAGCTAGAGTGTGCTTGTCGTTGTCTGTAGGAGTTTAAGCACCATTCAATCTCTCCCTTGTATCACTTAGATTCAGCTCTTTCAGGCTCATTGCTCGCTTTAGCTTTAACTTTCAAACTTTAGTTGTTGCCAAGGTCACTTTTCATCATCCCTTCCTGTCAGAGCAGGAAAGAGACACAGTAGGACGGTAGCACCAGGTGACGTGTTGTACACAAGTTTTTGTTGTTGCTCGCATTCTTCTCAACTATAGCAAGCTGCTAAGGACACCTGGCTTCTGTGATAAGGCAACGTCTGCATCCTGATTGCTGCGGTCCTGGCACTACGGTGGCCTCTGTCTGGCAGAAGCCACAACCTATTTTGACCCGTAAGACAGTTAAAGTCATGCTGGGTTTTGTCTCTGTGTGAGTGCTAGGTGCAAGAACACGGTAGCCTCTGACTCACAGTCGGGAGTTGTGAGTCCAAACGCCTGTTTGTTGGCAAGGAGCAGAGAACTCTTGCTCCAGTGTTTCACTCCTTATACTCTGGTTTGCAGTGATGAACTTGCTTTGAAGATTGCCTGGATTAAATCACAATGATTGAAGTGGGAAGTCATAGTAACAATATGAAACATGTTTGTTTTGGTTTAAAAATTGCCATTTATTATCACCTAGAAATATACCTCAGATAACCACCCATATGTTCACATTAATGCATCTTATAGGATATGTACATTCACATTACATGTTTCTGACCTGACTTCCATATCAGAAAGTGGAGGGGGTGGTGGTGGAGTTAAAAAAGAAGGCTGCCAAGCTAGTGACTGCAGTTCAAGTATGCGTTTCAAGTGTGAAAACCACTGGATGTTTTTAACGAGAGACCACAGCGTTAGACCATTTCTAAGCAGGGAACCAGTGTTTATTTTGAGGGCGACCTCAGGCCAATTTCCAGACATGTTTGTGGTAGCCAAAACTGGATTTTTTTGACAAGAAGTCGGGACATGTCCGTCTGTGTTTGTGGAGACAAAAGGAAAAAAATATTTTTGACTAAAAGTCAGGAGATATCCGTCCATGTCTGTGGTGACAAAAAAACTGATGATTTGAACAGATGATATGTTATGTTGGAAGTAGGAACATCTCCCTCCGTGGCATCCAAACCAGGTGTTTTTAAGGAGTTCTCCAGCTGTGTTTGTGGCGACCAAAATGGGGACTTTTTTTCTGACCCTAACCAAGTTGTTTTCATGCCTAACCAAACCTTAAGCACAGCCAAGCTTGTCACAACATAAAATTAAAAATTAAACCTAAAGCAACAAAAGTTGCAGCATAAAGAGATAGAAAGTTTCAGAATATCCATGGTTTTTCAGAAATGTACATTGCCAGCATTTATTCTGGCGACTGTGTTGTTATGTTATGTTAAGTACAACCTTTCTCAGGGCATTGAGATCCTAATATAAGTACGAGAGCATACATTTGATACTTCTTTCAAGTGAATTGTGCCTGAGCTACAAATGATCCTCGGGGCTAATACCTTAGGGTCGGCTCATTGAACCAAACAGCAAAGCAGGATAAGAGGTCTGCAAGACTGGATCAAATATCGTGTTCAAGTCATGTCAGGTTTAATGAAAATGCAAAAAGCAACCCGGGAGAAACGCTCGAGTCAGCTCAGGTAGAACACGCAGGCAGTTCTTGCAGGCTCAGATGTCTTCCATACAGCAGGAGTGCGTCAGCACAGAGAGACATATGCCTGTTAATCCACTGATGCCGGAAGGACGAGGTGATAAAAATCTAAATTATTAGCAGCTTATTCACCTTTATGTTCATAGGAGCAGTCTCGCACATACGGCAAATACACACAAGGATGAGTATTCATACTCCTTGCAACTTGTAAATGACTCTCTCCATTACCAACCCCTTAAAGGAAACTGATTAGAAAACGTTCTAATTTACTGCTGGCTTACAATTAAAAAAATAACAGCAGTAAGCCTCACCTTGCAGCATTTTACTTGCAGCAGTAATGACTCATTGGCCACAGTCTCTAAGAGGAAGTGAAATAAATTTGAAAGGAAAGAAGGTCAGACAAATAGTTTTTTTAATTGCAATTCTGTTCTTTTTAATCTTTCTTTATTTTGGGAGAAAAAGCAACAGCAAAGACGTCCTGGATCCTCCTCCAGAAGTAAATTGCTGCATTCTGCTACTTGAGTGACTAAGTACAAAAAAATGAAAAGGCTTTTATCGCACACAACTTCCCCCCTTTGTTTTCTTACTTTGCAAGCCAACCTTGATCCAAGAGTAAAACAAAATAATGAAAGATGATTTTTTTTTTTTTTTGTCTTTTCTTTTCTTGTTAAAAAGAATAATAGTAATCATATAATCTGATTTTTAAAAGAGAAATATAATTAATTTATCTTTCATGAGTACTTCAAGCGCTGGATATGTTGTTACTTTTTATCTTTATCTAATTAAAAAGCTACGAAAAAGCAGTTTTCGGATTGACTTTTCAAGTGTCTGTACGCTTTTCTGAAGCGTTCAGTCCTCACAACATATATATTGTTGGTACAAAACAATTGATCTTTTTCATAGTTCATTCTGGTTTCAACACCTCCACTCTCCACTTACACAAACTTTATTTTCTCACTTCAACTTTAATTGCAATAAGTTAAATGGAGGATAGAGCCTCACTCCAATACCGCTAAATCCAGGAGCATGTGTGCTCTCTTATGCATCAGTTTAATTTGGATGTACTGCTTTGCATTTTAAATTTTTTTCACTCAGAGCGTCAGGGTTAGAATGTCAGCTATCTTAAAGCCCAAGACTACCGAACGGTCGATCTACTGCATATTTCATTTTGTGTAACACTCCATACTTCTTTCTACCATGAGGGCAACTTTTTGTGTTCACTAAATTTTGTTGTAAATTGAGAAACGAAAAGTTGGTATTGTTAATATTTTTGACCAAGTGATCTGCCGTGCCGTGCACAAATGAAATTCAAGTTTTAAACTCTGCTTTCTGTGGCTCCGACAACACCTTTTCCACTTTCCTTTGTTTTTTTTTTTGCCTGCCTTGCTATGCCCTTGCATAACCCTTAAGGGATTTAACATTATTCTTGCCAAATACATATCATTTCACACATCCCTTGTCAGTGGGTAACATGGCACCTCTGTCTCCTAAACTCCTTTCAGAAGGCACTTTCTGATGTGTGATCTGAATGCTAACAATCCACCTCTCAATGCAACACTGCAGTCAGCTGCTTTGACTTCTTTGCCTAAAGCAGGAGAAAGATTGATTCTTTCACAAGGAATAAATTAGTGAGGAAGAAAAAAGGAATTTCGTTTCCTGCAATCTTTCGACACATTTTTTTTGATTCCGTGGTAAAGATATCACTCTGAGTTTGTGTGGGGCCAACCTTCTGCTTAAGTTCACTCAGGGACACACACTGTACAGTATGCTTAGTCCCGCATGGACAGACCAAACTCTCTGGGAAGCAGGAGGAATTGAGGTCACCAAAGAGAAGTTTTAGGCAACCAGCTGGGTCTCTCACAAAACTTTTTTCCCTCCCTTTCCTGCCCACCTCTTATGAATATACATGCCGAACATCCCAAGAGGCCTTGATATGAAGGTGCCCAGATGGAAAAAAACACCAAACTCTTTTCGCTCACCTTCAGGAAACTTGCTCATTCGTAATCGCACACTCGTGGCTGCGCCATGGGATCTCTGAAGTCTCTTCTGCTTGCGTTGAGCGAGCCCCAAATAAACATAATTCAGCATCAAACGTCATATGTTATCTTCAGGACGGTCCCAGAAAGTTAGCACAAACAAATGTCTGCTAAATGAACATAGTTGTGAGAAAGAACAGCCTGGAGCTTAAAGAACTGAATTTGGAGACGTTGGCTTGGTCTCTCCAAGATTTAAAAATGAAAGCTTAATTTTGATGCTTAATCCATGTCTGCTCAAATTGTTGACTCAATATTTTCACTTTTTCACTAAAAATGTGTTACATCTTAAATTTGTGATTAAACAAAGAATTGTTTTGTTTTTGTTTTTGTTTTTTTTCATGGGAACAAAACAAGACAAAATGGTTAAATAGAAATTACTGTCAGAGCTGAGCTGTCGGGTTTTCATTCTGTTCTTTTAAAACAGTGAAGAATTGTAGACTGGAGACTGGATCATGATAGCACATTTACAGCAGTGTCATCACAGATCACTGATAGAATGATGCCAACTCAACACTGTCACACTGCTGTCTCACAGTGAGTGTCAGCAATGCAGCCTCTACTATATATAGCATATAAAATTACATAACTGGATGATAAAAGATAGATATGTGGCTTAATATTTCATTACTGTTCATTGCCACCACAGTATGGCTAAAGTCTAAAATTTTGATCATCATTTAGTTATGCTTTTACTGCACGTGAGCTTCATTATAAACCCATTGATGCCAAATTACAGTATTTAGTATGCTGAGGAAAAGCTACACAGAATTTTGTTCTGTTAGAGGTGGGAATACTACATGTGCTCTGGAAACCATCAAGAAAAAATCAAAATGATTGATTTTTCTTGTCTCAGTTTGTAGAGAAAGTTGATTTTCTTTTCAAAAGGCAAAAAAATAAAAACAATAATAATGTGAAATAAGTTAATTCTTTTGCTGACTCTTTTGCTAAATATCAGATTTAAACTGGACAAAAGACCATATTACTGAAACTGAATTAGATTAAAGATTTTAATACAAATCCTTATAGTTTTTAAAATACAGTTATGTCTGTATCATACTGTGATTAGTTTCTAGTCACATGAGGTAACTCATTTTATAACTTTTCAAAAATAAAAATAAACGTAAGAAAAATACAGCTTCTTCTGGTCCTTTGTGATTACAACTTTTAAGAGAAACCTACCTGAAGCCTCACACTTTGATCAATTCGACATAACTTTCAATGAATTTGTGCTGAACTCACACTCACACTTAAATGTGTTAAAGTCTATCATTCTAATATTTCTTTTTCTGACTTAAATTTCCTCAAGTAGTAATATTATAAAATACTATGATAGTGGTGGTGAAAAGACCACAACAGTTTTAACTATAGACTATAGCAATTGTTTCTACAAACAAAAAACATTTAGAATATGCTATACATGCTATGTATATGCCATACAAATGCTATATTCACATTAAAAAAGTATTTTTTTTCAGTTAGAAAGATGGCCCTTCCTTGCATTAAACTGTCTATGGAGTAGAAAGAAGGAAAATATGAAACTGGTGCTACATGACCAGAGAAAACTGGTCACTGTTGCTCAAAAGGTAGAAACCTACAACAACCAGAATGCACTGCACTTTACCAGACCTATGAACACTGCTGCTGATGGGTTCTGTATTGCGAGTTGTGCCTGGCTTCGTTTTTTGAAACAGGAAAAGCTGCCAGCTGGTAACAAACAATGTCACATTACAGCTAAACAGAGCACTAAAATATGTGTATCAAAACATTTTTGACAAGAAATAGACGATGATCAGGATCAGGGTTCATATTTAATCGGAATAGCCTTGTATTATAGTGCAATCAGAGTTCTTTAAGCCTCTGTTTTCACAATACAGGAACAACATCACGGCCACTTACTGGATATATGGCAGTTACAAACTATCTAGTTTGATGTAAGTTTGGTGAGATGTCCCTTACTCGATCTGAGAGAGAGAGAGAGGGAGAGGAGGGTGGCTGTTTCTCTCCTCAGCCGACTACACTCTTTGTGTCGGTGAATGCAGGCGTACAAAAATGCGGAATAACAATCTGTAGTTGACACAACAGCACTGAAATAGGGGTGTTCTGGGTGCAGGCGAAATGGAGAGAAGTTTATTGTTCGGCTGCACATACTGACATTGTGGTGGTACAATGCTTGTTGGAAATCGGCAAGATTCCCATTTCCACACATTGGCTTCAGTCACTTGCATGCTGCACGCTGCCGTTTGAGAGTGAATGCCCAGGCAGATCATCAGCATTAAGTTTTATGAGCCAGATGCATGGTATAAAACATCACAGCCTGGGTTCGGTTTCCACAGCAGTGTGAATATTGGCTTAAGCAGCTATCCGGCTATGAGATTTTTTTTTCATGACCTTGCAATACCATGCTTTGGCCATCATAGGGATATTTTCTTTCTTATAGTGCACATGATGCAAAGGTAGGAGAGCATGCACCTGGGAGTTGGAGTGAGCCAAACAGTAATTACATGAAGATCCACATTAAAAATGCATGTTACTTGTGATTTTCGCTTGAAATACCAGAAAAAACATCTGTTAAAGTTATTGCTTTTGCTGTGCGCAATCTGTGTGGAGAGCACAAGGAAAAAGCAGTTCTGCTGTGATTTTTTTCTCACCATATTTTTGCAAATACTATCATAGGAGCGAGCATTTTTAGCTGCCTTAGCTTTCGTTGACAAAATAGCACAAAACCTGAATCAACAACAATTTAAGTTATTGACTTTTGATGGTAGTTGATGTTGCTGGGTTGTCCTCTATATCTTCTGTTTATCTGAACTGAGAAGCAATTATGTTCCGACTGCAGTGTCTTCTAATTCAGAGTGAATGTTTGACTCACATAGCAGAATTTTTAGAGCAGTTATACGTGTTAAAAGGTGTCTGCTAATATGGGGACGACATGCACTTCACGTCTGTCACTTCTGCTGACATTTAAACAACACATTAATAAGCACCCTGGTATTTTTGTCCCTGACTAAGCTCGACCCGAACCATTACGTTCATCATTAATAACCTCGTTTAGTAATAGCTCATGATTACTTGACATTTACTGCAGAATCAGTCATCGTCATGTGTTGATGGTGTGAAGTGTGGAGCAGCGGAAATTCCTCCTCACACAGAAAACAGGTCAATTTGAATATCAAAACAGCACACAATGGATATAATTCATGCTTTGTTAACCTTTCAGCCTACGAAAGAGTGAGGCCTGTGAAGCTAGCTCAGACAGCTCGAGACGCACTGCAAAAACCCCAGTGTGAGTGACTCGACTCACGTACTGTATAGACATATCCAGAGCCCCTTCTCTACTGTAGTGTTCTGTTTAAGCTGTCACGCGTGTGCTCACTCTCTCAATGCCAATGAAAGAGCTGCTTCACTGCTCACAATACAAGCAGGGCTGCCACAGTTATTGCTGGCGCTTGCTATTCCATTTCATCCTCATGTAGGCTCTGATTCTGAGCTTTTTCCCCCCAGTGGGGAAGTTTGTTGCTCCCCAATCTCTCTACTCTCTCTTTGTGTGAAGCTTTTAAGTGTATTCTCTGAGGGGGAAAAATAGATCAATGTTCTGTTTCAGCATTTTAATATCTATTCTGTCTAAATTCGGTTCACATGAGTTGAATGAACTGTAATTCTCTCCATGTGCTTCTACCATTGTTAAAATTTGTGGGTTCTGAATAACGTCAGTAACGCTGTTAATGTTGGGCTTACGCATGACCTGAGTGTTATATCAGTCAATGCGTCAGTAGACCTGGATCCAGTGGTCCAGTTTAAACAATGGGTAGGAAGCTCAAGAGCGTCATGCAAAATGAGAATCATCCAATGTTCGGTGCTTTTAGTGAGCTGAAGAGCTCTTTTAGCGACAGGCTTGTTATGCCGAGATGCTCTTCTGAGAGATTCAGGAAGTCTTTTGTACCGGCTGCAGTGAAGTTTTTTAATGAACACTGCTGCTGACTGTCACTGTTAGCCAATCTAAGTACTGTGGAATGTTGCTCGCCATGAATATGTTGAATATGTTAGGGTGCAGTCATACTGATATGTGCACTCTTTATCATTGTGTATTATTATAATGTTGCTGTTCTCTCCCCTTATTTTATACTGCTCTGAGATGTGTATGTCTTTTTAAATGTTTTCCTACTTTTTGTCTTATATGTATGGTGACACTCCGTTTAAGTATTTAGTATCCTACCGTACCATACCACACTGTACTTTACCGTATCGTATCGTATCGTATCGTATCGTATCGTATCAAATTGTATCGTATCGTATGGTGGAATGTTATTAAGCACAAATACTCAAGTAATGTACTTTACTTGAACAACAACTACCTGTTACATTTTCAGATAGCTTTAAAAAAAAAAAAAAATTATCTCCAAATGTGTGACTTTGAATGTGATTAAATTTGCTTACTTCTGAAGCTAAATGAAGTATTAAAAGAAAAACAACCTGGAAAAGCTGGAAAATTCATTGTCACAAAGCTGAAAACAGGGCATGACAAGAAGACATTTTATAAATCAGTGTTTCTCACAGAACAGTGATGCTACAACAAGTGATGATCTTAGAGAATATGTTGCATAAAATACACTTCACTGAGGTAGTTAGCGCCTAGCTTAGCAGGTACTTGTACAGTGTAAAACGCAGCTCAAGGAAAAAGGTGCCAGAATATCTCAGTTAAACGTTATCAGGTAACTCATCGTTTCCGCCTCATCACCTTGGAAAACACCTATTGAAGAACTGAGACCTCCATGCTTGTGAAACAGCTTGTCCTGTCAGTCTGGAGAGCTAACATCCCTTTTAGCGTTTAGCAGCTACAGTCCAAACCTGTAGCTGCTTGAATTCATCCTGAAAATGATAATATGCAACACATCCATATTTGAACTTGGATGAATTCACTGTTTTCTTTGAATTGATAGGGTTAAACACTGAGTCAACCATTTATTTACATTTGTATCGTTTTAAGTTGGGTGGCATCTCTACACTGAAAGCATTAAAAAGCCATTATAACTGTGTTACTCGTACCTATTGTGAATTAGATACATGGATGCGGGAACTAGAGGTGCTGAGGGGGGTGCAGCATCCCCTAAAACGAGGCTATAACATGTGCCGAATTTACAAGAAGGCCCAAATGATTAAGAATTTGTCAGAAACAGTGCTTCATAAAGTTTTTATAACTCCTCCTAACTCAACAGTTCACAAAATTGAGCGATTTTATAAGGGAGTCTGGGGAATTTATCTCCCTCATCATCTCTTTGCTGTTGTTGACTGTAGTTGCTGTGGCTGCTTTGATCTATAGTATGTTGGTGTTCAAGTGTGTTTGTTAAAGGTTCAACATTCTCAAATTGTTGTAAATTATATATGTGAATAATGATTAGACACATTTTATCCTGGCTAATTTAACTCATACAAAAAACATGAATGTTGTGCACCATTTAGTATGACGTCATTATATAGACTGATCCCTCAGCACCAGCAGCTGTGACTGACTTCCCCCATTCCTAGTTAGATTTTATATGCTGGTTACATATTGGCTTTGATCTGTAAAATTAATAATTAGGTTCATGACACTGAAAGGAAAGACGAACAATGTCACAAATTGCTACCTGGAGCATAGCTGTTTGTGATTAAGTACATGATTGGACTTTCAGTGTCAACCTGTGTCGATTTCACTCACTCAAACAGAAAATCGTCAGCAAAAATGATCCACTGAATACTGCCGAATGTTACAATGATGAGGTGCGTCTGCCTCTCCCTGCACTCCGCGATGACAGCCTCTTTAATGTTTTTGATTCAAAAATACGTGGATCTATTTCTGCCACGTAAGGGTAATCCGGACTTTTATGCAGCGTCGATTTCCATGTCACAGCACAACTTGTCAAAGGCAATGGGTTTGCCCTCTGCAGAGAAAGCACTGATTTAAGCTATTTGGGGATTTAAATTAAAGTTGCCTTCTAGAGTACATTGGCTTGAAAAGTAGCGGGGTAAAAAAAAAAATAAATCTCATTACTGACGTTGAAGCGAGGAAGCATTGTCTCCCCGGCTCATCTTCTTCGGCAAACACATAACTTAATCGTTTTTTTCTAACACTCTCTGACATTTTGACACTGAAAATAATACGGAAAACATTAACGTACTTTCTTCTTATGATAAAGCTTCTGAAAATAAACAATGTCAAACATGCACCTTCCCTCCCACACTCTGCCTCCGAACAGCATTCAATTATCTCACTTGATTAACTTTTCATTACGACAACTCAAACAAACAAACACTTTTCTCCGGGGTGAAGGGGCCCGTGATAAGTGATGCTCTTGTTCCGAAACGACTAGCCATGAACACAGCTCCATAATTTTTTTAGTTTTTTTTTTGGTATTCTCAGTAGGTTGAAAATGTGCTGCCAACCAGCCTTGCAGACTGCAACATATTAGCATATTTATTAAATTTTTGCCCCTCTAATGGATGGAACATTTACAGTAAGTAGTCAAAGTGATCGCTCTCCTCTCTCAGCGCTGTGCTCTGCTTTTTACTGTGTTATTCTACCTCACTGCAGTCACTTCTCCACCAAAGATGAGGCTGTAATTTTCGATAGTGTTATTACCTACTTCTGCTGTCGATACAGATGCATTTGGTGATTTAAAAAGTGATTTCCGAGGAATTTGTCAAAGTATTACATGACATTAAAGTCATCCAATTTTAAATTCTGTGTCAGGGTTTGCTTGGCTCTTTGAGGAGTTTACGTTCCAGACCTTGTTATCCTGGTAACACTGGTTAGGATTGACTGCCAGGCCCCACTACACACTATATAAATAACAGCAGACACTGGCAATCAATATTTCATGCATCTTACTTTGTTGTTCCACAATCTGGCAAGATATTGTCACTCATATCATTACTCTCACTAATATGAGGAAACAATCTGGTGTCATCAAATCCTATTACAGCGGATTTTCTTCCTCAGGAGTGGTTAGAATTAAAATTTCATTGTTTGCAGGAAGATTTCAACACCCACATCCGTAATGTTTCTTCCAATATTTAAGGGCATGTCAGAAGCCTGGCAGTGTACCAGTTCTCAAATCCCTCAGCGAATTGTGCTTTGAGGGATTAACAACATTTACTGTCACATTTGAGCCCTGGTTTGAGCTACAGGATTACATTTTTTTGAGAACTACATGTATATGCGCTTGTATCTCTCAATTTCTTGGGAAAATTATACCTTCTAGACCATCCGGACAGCTCCATGTCACATCAAAGCCGACACACTTAAGCTTCTCAGATAACTTTCCAAAAGCCTTGTCAATAAATGGTGTCACTCCAATCATTGCACATCTTATACAAATAATATTTCCCTGCACATACTTCTGGAAACTCTTGAATGTATGAACCTCGGGGAATTCATGACCCAATTTCATCGTTGTGAAATCAATCTTGTCATTCCTGCCACCCAGAGGATCCCAACCACAGCTACAGACCTACAGAATGGGTTAAGCCTCTAATTTATGGGTGAGAAATCCACTCATTAAAGGTCCTTGAGCCAGCCTGGGTGTACCTCCTGTGTCGGGTTTGCATCCTAATTTGGTCCCACATTAATTACAGGCCTTGACTGCAAACAGAGTTTTCGGGTAAGACTGGCTTTTCACACACAAAGGCCATGGCCATCTCTAAAGGGAAACCATAATTAGGCCAGATGGGGCAATCTAACTGTTAGCCTTGGGTTAGCCTTTTCTCGCCCATGGTGAGGCTTCGTGTTTGTATTGGCAGAGGGACAGTGCCACGCTCACCATTCATATGCTGCCATCTGTGTGGCTGAATGCGGATGGTCTGAGAAACTTCTGCTCGAGTGGTCTGCTTGATAGATGTGTGACATTTTGTGTTAGTGATGGTGTGGAGTGAATTTTCTGGCCCAACTTGGCAAAAATTCAATGCTGCTGTCAGTGGAACCAAACTTGTCTAACTGAAGTCAGTGATACTGCAACTATTATGCATGTTTTCCTTGATTCTGAAGAAGATCGAACCTTTTTTGGATGAATTTGTGGAAACGGCGTCTAAGATTCAGGCTTCTGGGTAGCTGTCCTCCATGGCAACCTTTGACAGACACATGAGAGCTGGAGTTGTAGGAGATATGCTGTAAACTTTTGTGGTGCACTGATGACTAGAGCAGGTCTGTATTGAACAGTGATAAAAGTCCCCAATGCATTGGTTATGTACCATTAGTGAATCCCTTTAAAACCATTGTCTGTATAAAATAAGTGGAAGTAGTCTCTCAGAAGTGCCTTGAGGCTGCATTCTTTCTAATGACCAGCAGGTTGCGACACTACTGGTTTCAAAATAGGTCAGATTGTATGTAGGCTTATGGGAAAATTACCTCACTTCTCACCTTATCTATTACGATGTTGTGTCAGTGATGGTGTGGAGTGAATTTTTCTGCCCAAAATTGACAGAAATTCAATGCTACTGGTAATAAAACCAAGACATGTTTAGCTGAAATCTGAGTTCTCTTTACTTTTGTGTAGGATAATATAAACTATGGTGATACTGCAACTTTGTGCTTGTTATGCATCGTTCTGAAGAATACCTTTTTTGGATGAATGTCTGGAGTAAGATTTGTGTCTAAGGTTCAGGCTTCTGGTTAGCCGTCCCCCATGGCAACTGTTGACAGACACTTGAGAGTTGGAGTTGTAGGAGACAAGCTGTCAACTTCTGTGGTGCACTACTGACTAGAGCACACAATAGCTCTGTATTGAACAGTTATAAAAGATGTTTTTCCTCTTTTTACCAAGTCTCCAATGCATTGGTTATGTACCATTAGTGAATAGTTTAAAACCATTGACTGTATAAAAGAAGTGGAAGTAGTCTTTGGCTGCAGAAGTTCCTTGAACCTGCATTATTTCTTATCACCAACAGGTTGCGACTCCACTGGTTTCAAAAAGAAGTCAGATTGTATGTAAGCTTATGAGAAAATGACCCACATTCTCACCTAATTTATTAGCACAGTAACCAGTTTACTAATGAGTCTATGGTCTCAATCTTTAGTTCCAAGTCTTCTTTAATACACCACGATGTTCATTTTGTAAATTTTAATCATATTTAGAGTAAAATAGATGATAAAGTGGGGCATGTTTACAGCTGTGATTGACAACTCGCTACCATAGTGACCTGTCAATCAGGATAATGGTTTAGCAATGCATATCCATGGCACTGTGTACATATAAATTAACGTTAAGGTGGTATTCCACCTGGGAAATTGAGGCTTTCAGGCTACTTTTAGGTCATGTTATATCAGCTACGTAGTGTTCACCACCACCGAAGATATTGCTCCAACCAAATTGCAGTCAGCCACCACTGCAAGAAATTAAAAAAAAAAAAAAATCAATTTCTTCTTTTTTTGTAATTAGAATTTTGACAAAAAAGGGCATACAAATCAAATAATTTCCTTTTTCATTTGATTTTACTGGCTATAGACACTAAGATTTTTGTTATCTTAATTACCAGAACTGCAAGGGTTGATCAGTACAAGTAGTTTTCAGCAATTCTTTATATTGTCTGATAAATTCATTACAAACTCAGCTAATTAAACAGTATCTACTGTATGCCTTAAATTGGCTGGTTCCCCTCCCTATTGTGAAAACTGGACCTCATGGTTTGTTCTAATTTAAGCACACCATTTGGCAGAGCTATATTGACATTGCAAATTTCCAGATGACTGATAGAATTTAAGCAAATGATAATTTTCTCAAAACCCGCTATAACCGAGCCTACCGTATTTCAACCCACCATCTTTTTTTTTTAACAGGCATAATGTGAAAACAGATGGAATTAATTTTGTGCAATTGCTAGAATCATTCTGTTGATACATCTGATTAGAGTAAATTAGACTGCACCAGACTGCAAATTAGACCAGGCTTGCTGTTGTGAATACATACTGAGATACATTTAATGGCATATTCACAGTGATTTCAACATTTTATAAATCTGAATTTTCTACATTGTGAAAGTGGATGACTGGGCTCAGCCTGTTTACTGTTTTGTTTACCAACTCATGAATATTTCTGCATGCGCTCTGAACTTCAGCAGTCACTTCTTTTAAGGTGCAGGCATTATACTTTTGAGAGAAGGGAAGGAATTAAGTATGCAGTTTCTCACATCGTGTTTGTGGCCACAGTTCGTAATTTTGCTCTTTCTTTGCCAATGAGTCTTTCATCACAGCTGTATTATCCTTCAATTGCAGGAGACGGCATGCAAAAGTTTCTGTTATAATGTTAGTGTTTAATAATATCAACTTTGAAAAGGGTAAATCACAGAAAATTAAAAGCTTTAACTAACTAAACCATACTTCCACATACAGCATATTTGCAGACTATCGATGCCATTACATGTACTTCACTATTGACTCACGTTCTCAGAGGTAGCAAACCATAGCTACAGATATATGAAAGGCATCGGGCAGACTCAGTGGCAGATATACAATCCCTGCAGCACTCTGTGTTTGCCAAGAGGGAAAGCTGATCATCTGGCGTCTTTGAGCAGATATAAGGATTAGCTTTGAATATCCTCAGCCCGGCATGTTGTCGTTTTGCATACAGCTTCACAACGGGGAAGTGTGCTAGTACCACGCGATGAATAATAACGCACAGGTCACATGGGGTCCACACAAGCTTGAGAGCAAGTAAACAGAGATGGCTGAAAGCAGCATCAGTTTTTGACCCACCTGTCAAGAGCTTACCCACCTACTACCTCAACATTGTAATACATTTTTCCAAATTGTGTTTATTCATGTGGTAATGTGTAAGGTTTGCAGAATTTTATTTAGAGGAGGAAAGAACCCATACAGAGATCAATTATTTCGATATGAACCGCAATAATACGGTCTGTAAACTTATACACAGCTCAGTGGCCAGGATAAAATCAAGTCTGCATTTCAACATTGTTTGCAGCCACTGGAAATTTTTAAGGAGACATTGGGAAAATTCCCAGCCATGTTTATAGCATCAAATTAGGAGACCTCAGGACATTTCCAGCTTTGTTTGGGGTGACAAAATCCGGATGTTTTTAATGAGACCTCAGGACATCTCCAATAGTATGTTTTCCTAAACCAAACAAAGTGGTTTTTGTGCCTAAACCTAACCAGAGCAAAAGCACGGCATTGTGACGAGAGAAAAATTGAAAGTTCAGTGTCAGAAATGTAAATTTTGACTTATCTCTGGTTTTGCAGAAAAGTACTTTGCCAACATTTATTCTGGCAATTGGGCTGTTAAACATACTATTACACATCCTCTTGTATTTTGTGCCACTTCCTGCATGAGAATTCAAACCAAAACAGTCTATACTTCTGCTAACTTTCTAAAAGTTAGCAGAAGACGAAGACTGCAGATTCAGAACGCAGCTTTATTTTGCAGCCCTCTAAGGCAGCCTGTCAAGAACCTGTTTCATTTACACCCATTGTTTTCCTATGATTTAATTGACACACACCAATTAAAAGTGCATGACAGTCAGAAGCGGCAGAGAAAGTCTGTTTACACTGAGCCATTCAAATGCTAATGTCTCAGAAAGATAGCAGCTCCTGTCAATGTATCTATCCAAGCAGACAAATTTTCCCGGCATGCGGCTCCTTGTAGGTGGGAGTAATTCTGGTTATTTCCGACCTGGGCTTTCTCCCCATCCATTGCCATCATGATGGCTCATTGTATTCAGTGTTTTGTTATTTCATTGTAGAGCACTACGTGGCTCCTCTTTGCTAGGAGTGCTGCTCTCTAGTCCAATAAGTCCAATATGTCCTTCACAACCTCACTCCATATAACCCTCAGTATAACCAAAAACACATCCTCATCCTCTAAATAAATGTTTTGCTTTTGCAGCTAGTTGCTCACATTCACAGAAAATATAGTTTGAAGGCAGCAGATGGAGTCACTCTTGTGACATTTAACCCACAGTTAAAATTCTCATAGTAGTTTTTCTGTTATCTAACCTTATTTGAAAGGATGTGTTTTTACCACTTCTCAGCTGTGGCTGTCAGTTTGGCCTTCATGACATGATTGGCGGGCACCGCTTATTGTTAGCTGCAGCTACAACTCAAGAGTGAATTAAGGTTTAAAGGTTGTAACCCCAACTTTCAATCATCCTGATAACAAAAACTTGGATGCTATGGCGAAGGTTGAAAGTAAACGTAATTCAGAGCCTGTTTGACTGTGTCGAGGCGGAAATTCGGTGTATTCTGATCTGGAAGAAATCCCTATTTATGGGAAAAAATGTCTTTTCACTGCATGCTTCTAATTTAGTTCACCCCTGTGTGGTAATTACTAGTTAAACATGAGTAATTCAGAGCTGCACAGCAAGATAGATGCAATGGTTTCATATTATGTCATAATCAGCGGCACATTATGTCAGCGCTCGCCACATTAAGGAATGTTCTAACAGTGCTAACCAACAGACTGTTGCATTCATTTTCAGAGGGTAAAACTTTAATGATCTCTTGTTAAATTGAGCTGAAAATGCATTCTGTAACTGTGGCAGCCATGAAGTGATGGTTGTGTGTTTTTCTGAGTGCTTTTGTATTATTGTATGCATGTATGAATGTACAGTACAGTATGAGTGTTTCCACATCAATGCTTTTGTGCATGCTGCTCCATTCTGGGCATATTTTACATCCTTCAGAAATCTGAAATCCTTAGATTTCTTTTTTACTCTTTTATACCTCTTAAAATGAAATAAACCATCCTTCATTTAAAGTATAGAGTAAAGGAATGAGCTGCTGTAATGAGGCATTTCTTTCCCCCATACTTCAGATGTGAAGGCAACCAAACCAAACACTGACAGAAAATTTAGAATAGAATAGAAATATAAGTCGAATTATAACAAGTCAACAGTATAACAATAAGTTCCACATGAACAAAAACCCAGTAATCCAGCCTTTCATATCCGGAGATTGCATTATTACAAGCCAACAAGGCTGCCGACCGTAGTATGAGTCACAGCAGTGGATAATTTTAGAGAGACCTGCCGACATTTCCAGCCGTTTTTGTTGCAACCAAAACTGGCTATTTATCAAGGGAAGTCAGACCATCTCCATTCCTGATTGTGGCGACCAGAGCAGGTCTTTTACATGTAAGTCAAACCACAATGTTTTCCTAACCCTAACCAAATCGTTTTTGTGCATAAACCTAACCAGAGCATAAGCGTTGTGACAAGAGAGAAATAGAAAATTCAACCTAAACAAATGTAAAGTTGCAACATCGCAGAAATGTACTTAGCTGACATTTGTTCTGGTGATTAGTTTGGTAAAAGCCCTTTCCTTAACCTTTTCAAACATGACAACCTGCTCCACAAGTCACAAAGATATGACATCACAGCAAAGTGACTGGTCAGTTGAAATGATGGTCTTGAAGCAACATTAGTTATGACCTCGAAGGAAAGTCAAGAAAGTCAATTTGACATAGTGACCAAACTGTGTAATAACAAGGTCACATAATGCACAAAGGCCTAATTTTTTTTTTTTTCTCAAAAGCTTACATTGTGATAGAAGTGTCTGTAGAATGCTGGATGATCTTTTTATTATTATAGCATCACATCAGAATTTCATCCATTTGGTCCGATAACAAATGGAAAGTCTGGAAGAGCGGCACAATTAAATCCTTTTATCCCTATTCAAGTTGGCCAAGTGCTCAACCAGAAGTTAGCAGACTTGGCTTATGAAAGTCTCTAGTGAGCATGCTGTATGGGCCCCACAATGCAGAAGATCTGAGTATTTTTATACCCGGATGTCAAACTTTTTTGGCAGCTTTGATAGTAATGTACTGGGCCCCTCCTCCAACGCTGTATCCAGATTTCATTATACCTCCGTGGTTGTAGGAACAACAGCAACTAAGCCATATCAGATAAACTGTAATCAAACATAATGAGATCAGTCAGCGGTACAGATGTGGGCACTCAGTTAACTGAGGCTACTAACAGAAAACCTTACTGTCACCTTTGAGCTTTTGAGAAAGTTGGATCAAAGAAATTCTCTTTTCGTTCTGACTCAACAGATGTTATGCACCGAGATAAACCCTCCCTTCCACATTAACATTTTGTCTTTACTGAAAAAAAAAGACATAATCTGGCAGCATTACATTTCCTCATTACAAAATTCATTACAAAACCTCTTAGCCAATGCAAATTAGTGGTATATGTGCATAATGTTGAGGAGACAGGGTTATATCTCCAAGGACTATATGAGTGCAGAAAGCTCCCAAACAGGAATTTTAGTTTCTTGCAGGCCTTTAATATAGTCATGTTTAATTGTTGGGACCTTGCTCAACTTTTTTGACATGTTTGGTGGTTTGAAAACTTTCTCTCTAGTAAAGAGGTCAGCTCGTCTCCAAAAGGTAGCCCAGGGTCTGTGTGTCTTCGTGCAGATAAATGACTTGTTTTGTGAAAATCTCTTCTGCATGCATAGCTAGTTTGGCCCCTAGCTAATACTGTATGTTACTAAGGTATTTTCTTAACACCAAGTAAGAGCAGGATACATGTGATTACGGGTTTGAAATCACCCTGAGATTAATATATTTTAATACATGGAGAAAAAGTAAACTGGCTTCTATTTGCAATTATGGGCAATAGACAAAATGGTGATTTTTCAACTGTAAGTCAAAATACTCCATTATTCATGTGAATAAAGATGCAATTTATATCATAAAGTATGCAGTAGGTTTAAATATTTGAATGTAAGCAAAATGTGTGTGCATGATTTTTTCATACATGAACAACTTATATATATATATATATATATATATATATATATATATATATATATAATATAAAAGATTACTTTCTCAAATGAGATGTATAAACATTTCACTGGCTCTAACACACCACTGATTTTGCTTCATGCCTTGTTTATTGAGAAAAATCTTATTTTGTTTACCACCAACCCCATCAGAATAAATGTTGGCAATTTATGTTTCTTCAAACCACGGAAATGTTTATCTTGACGTCTTTCTTTATGTTGAGTCAATACTGTGCTTATGGTCTGGTCAGGTTAAGGCACAAAACCATCTTGTTTAGGGTTAGTAAAAGATCGTGTTTTGACTTACCTGGTTCGGTTGCCACAATCACAGCTGGAAATCATCCTGATGTCTCATTAAAATGATCTAGATTTGTTGCCTAAAATGGCTGGAAAATGTCCTGACATCTCGTCAAAAATACGCAGTGGTTGTGTGCTTACAAATGTTGAAATACCATCTTGAGCAGTGGCCTCTTGCTTGGTAGCCACCACGACCAGACCCCTCCTCTTCCTGACATTGGAGTCAGCTCATATACATGTAATCTGAGCATGATAAGACATGTATTGTAGAAATGTTGACATGATGTGTCTGAACTGTACAAATTAAACATATACATGGTTTGCAAAAACACACAATGCCAACGATTTATTCTGATGAACAGGCTGCTTCCACCAACTTTGCATGGATACTTGAACAATGTTATGCTTCAACCCATAAACAGTCTGAATTTGATATTTCCTAGTCAATATTCCTGACTTTCAATCTCAATGCATCCTAGTGCATCTGCTCTGGAAAACATAGATGCCCGCAGCAAACAGATGTTTGTATGGCCGGTCTGTGAACTTCATAAGCAATTACAACATCTGATTTAACAGATTAGGGCACTTAGAAAGAGACAGGAGGAGAAGGCTCCTAATGCACGCTTGCAAAGACTTCTATCAAGCATGAATCACCTGAATGGAAATGAAAATGTTGACTACAGAGTTGTCCTTCATGTTTGATGTTCCACATCGCAAACACTATGTAAAGTATAAAGTGATGAAAAGGTAAAAGGTTCAGTATGTGCGCCGTTCAACTGCTGTGACGTCATCCGCGTTAATGTCGTTGAGTTTCCGACTTGCACTTTTCCAAGTTCCGTGTTCAGTGGAATGCAGCATTAGTGTGGATCAACCTCTGGGTAGCCTGACAGTCACACTTTTTTGTGGGTGAATAGATGCATATAAAATTGCCACAAAATGAATGTCAACAACATATCTTTCAAACAAAGAAAAGCAAAGCCATGTCCCACCAAAACAGTTTGTTCCTAGATTCTCTTTAAAGTTGATTCTCCAGCTCTTTGCTCCCTTCAGAATCATTTTACCACTATGAGCCGATGAGGAGTATTAATAAATATCCAAGCAGGCTGTCTCTGGTCATGGAAGACCAAAGGCTATGGGGCATTCACCATTTCAATACTTCAGTGTTTGTTTGTTCTCTATCACCTCGAAAAATGAAAATGCAGTCATTTTCCACTCAAGCCCCTGTCAGTCAAAGCTCCTCTGAGGGGCTATATGAAAATCAAATACACAGAAAGTTCAGTGTTGTAGCTCCATCTCAGCCCTCTCTGAAGCTGTGAAAGGTAATAGAGCCATCACTTTGCGGCCTGCATATTTTAATATCAATAGAAGTATTTTGTACACACTTCAGTAGAGTTTAGAGTTACATCTGTGGGTATTTTATGATTATCTCGTGTAATTTCACTATAAAATTAACAGATTTTAATGAATACAATTCAACTTCAGTAAGGCTTGTTAGTCAACAGTTACTGACCGTATTTCATTGCTATATTCTTCTTTCCTCTCACTTGAAAACAGTTTTCATGGCTATCAGCTGAAATATTGGCCTCCAACAAGCAGTCACTCAGATTTATATATTGCTCTCCAAACAATCAGACCGCGCCATTCATCTCAATGTGTCAGTGAGCTCATGAGAAAGTTAGATACTGTAATGAAAAATGTCCTCCTGATAACTCATTGAGTGTTTAAAAGTGTCGGATCCACTGACATCACGTAATTCCGCCTCTTGAAAAAAATCAAAACCGGTAACTCTGTTTTCATCTAGAAAGTAATGATAACTGAAGCTTTGATTGCCGTTCAGCTCCCACTACTCTGTTGAATGTAAATACAGCCTGTCAAGAAATGACGTGGTCTGCAGCTGCAGTATTTCATAATGTCGTGAAATGGTTAGCGCAGGAAACGCAAAGGACGATCAATGCAAGCCTTTATCTTTCGGGCAGTGAGTTGACATTAATTAATGTTCGGCAGCGGCGTATCAATCTCCTCGCAATTAAAGCTTTGTTTAGAGGGTTATATTTTCAATTGTGCCATTTATTCTGCTGGCACATTCATCGTGCCATAATTAGCTGTTCTTTGTTCCTTTCTGTAAAAAAGATTAGTGCTATATAGAGCATCATCACCAATCACAACATTCAGAAAATACATGAAAAATGACAATGTTGGCACTTCCTGGGGGCTGCTACCACTCAATCAATGTCTCTTTTAAAATGCAAGGCTGGTAATAAGTTTAAATCATCCTCATCAGAAGTCTCGGATTGCTGGGTCGCAATTTATACCGAATCATGAAATTTAAAGTTCAGCCTCATGAAAACTTTTTATTAAAAGAATCACTTTTAACTCTTCACCCGTCCATATCTTTTGTTACCACATTCTCATTTCTTTTTCAGTTATTCTTCTATTTCCTGCTGTGGTGATCCTGTAGTTAAGAGTAATAAAATACTTTTTTTTGTCAAATAGTTTCCCTCACGATCACACCACTTTCATTTCCACATGGTGATTTAAAAAAAAAAAAAAAAAGTCTAAACTTGTGATCAAATGACAAGGGAGCAGTGGTGACTGAAAGGGCCATGGCAAGGTGAAAATCAAAAAAAGTAATTTCCCAAATCAAAAAGTAATTTCCCATACTACCTTGCCCCTTTCATGCCCTTTTCCTCCAATTCTGACTTTTTCCTCTCTCTTTCTTGTTCCCCCCTGCAGAGCTCCTGTCAGCCTGCCACGAGCTCCGGTGCCGCTACGGCTGCGTCATGACGAGAAACGGCACCTTCTGTTTCTGCGCTGACGGCTTTGAGGTCGGCGAGGACGGGACGAGCTGCAGAGGTAGGATTCAGCTGCACTAGTGGGAGTAAGGGGGGCCTCCTGCCATGGAGCCTCCCCCCACTCCAAGTCTCCCTTTGCCCTCAGCCAGACTTCCATCAGATGAATAAGCAGGAGGTGCTGGGTGTATGAGAACCATCTGTCTGCAGGCAGGGCCTTATGTACAGTACATTACATGCAGGACACAGTTTGTCTTTGGTTCTTTCTCTCCATCTTTACGTTACTGGTGTGTTGTGCTATTACAATTACAATTTTAAGGTACTTGAACTTCACCAGAGTATTTCCATCTTCCACTCTACTATAGTTTGGAGACAAATATTATACTTTTTACTCCACTACATTTATTTGATACCGTAATTACTACAGTATGTGCATGAGGGATGTTGCGATATTGTTAAACAGTATTTATGGTTACCATTTTATTTAAAAAAAGGAATTGATATCATGTTAATATTACACTATGATAATATATCGTATGAATAATCCAGCGAAGATGTACGTCCTTGGGCATTTTTTGTTTATGAGTTCAACTGGTTGATTTTCACAAGTAATTGAGTTTAATTATTATTTGTGTACACTTTTTTTTACAGTTACCTTTACAGACTCTCTCCACTGAAACACTCGTGTTTTGAGGGTTGTTAATTTGCCAAAATGTAATAAAGATATTAATTAAAAACATATAATACATTATATAAAGAAATGTCTGATTGCTCTATTTTTTTTGCCCTAATTTTTTTTTCATTTCATTTTTCATTTCTCCATTATTATTCTGGCCAATAATCATGGAGAGAAAATTTGATCTCGTGACAGCCCTACGCAAATAAGGGATTCCCAATACGGATTTATTTTTCAGCTGATACTGATAACTGATAATGCTTATAGAGCTAAACTGCTTATAGATACCAACAATTTCACCTTTTTGTATTTCATGAAGAAGTTCAAGCACACCTGGGTGGAAGAAAAGCAAAGATGTAGTGAGAAAATATTGATGATTTAATTTTCCATAGCTCAAATCACATTTGTTGTGTTAAGACTACTTTTTCCCTCTTCTCTTGACCCTTTGGGAAAATGTATTTAATGCAACCGTGTTGTTTTTCTCTGAAACGCTGCATGGCTCTACCCATTTGCAACAGTTTGACGACGAAGTACTTTCATTGGCAGACTACTCTTAAAACCTAGGTATAAGTTAGTAATATGTTACTTTACCAAAGTAACATTTTAGTACAATAAGTTTTCGTTTTCTAAAGTATGACCTTTGGGTACTTTTTACAACACTGTTCATACGTGCCACTGACCTGGTTTCTGACAGCCAGGAAGAAGACAGGATTTTTTTGTCAAAGGTGCTTCTAGAGTTGTGGTGTCTTTCTTGAACTCATGGCATACAATTGCATAATTATGCTGGGGGAAGAGGCTTAACAAAGAAGCACTGCTTCCTGGATTTGATCGTGTTTGGGGAAGACATGAGAAAGAGAGGTTTATAGGGTACTGCAGCTCCAAAAAAGGCTCCTTGGTTATAAAAGTAATTATGCCTGAGGTGTTAGAGTGAGGCCACATTAAGTATACTTTATGTATTTGGGTCATGTTTGAGCACACCTAATTTGTTACAAACGACTCTCTTCCTTTCTCCATAAGATCATGATGAATGTGCCATGTATGGCGCATGCAGCCAAACCTGCACGAACACCTACGGGTCATACAGATGCAGCTGCACAGAAGGATACATCCTGCAGCCTGACAGGAGATCTTGCAGAGCCAAACAAGGTGAGCGGCACACTTGCATTGGGAAACAACATAATCTGCATAGTAGGTATGTTTCCTTTCTAATAATAAACAGGGCATTTTTGTTCAACTGGAGCGGAATTGTAGCTTCTCATCACCTTGGTGCTCACCAGCTTTGGTAGGGCAAGATTAATGTGGTTTAGCAGTGACCACATCTATCACCCACATGGGACTGGGTAGACGTGGTCAGGCCGGGATAATGATAAAATTAATGAGCATGAGATTTTAAGTGGGAGCAGTCTGGAGTATTTTGTGCAGAGACAATACCCAGCGTCACCCTGATTAATGTTAATGCCTGATGCTGCTAACAAATCTGTCCTGATGAGCAAAACAGCCCACTTAAATAAAACAACCAGAAAGAGGCATTGTGTTTTGGTGGTCCGCCATACACACACAAACAAGCATAACCTTGTGTCATATATTTTTGTGTTGTGCATTGAACCATAAAGTGAAGCTGATTTTTTTTTTATTTATTTTTTTTTTTAAAAGGTGTTGTCACTATGGCATATATGGGTTGAAAATAGCTGGAGGCCCAACACACCTAGCTGGGGAGAACACCACTGTTGCAGCTTTTAATCAATGTGACTGGTGTCCTACCAGGAATAAACTGAATATGATTACCCATAAACTTAACTGAACCCAATGCTCACATGCATTAATATTAATTTAGCAGAGAGCGATCGTGGTACAGGGATAACGATGGGGTTACCATTAGTTGTAAAAGCTCATGAATATAAATTCCAGATAGAGCTCTGTGAGACCAGAAGATGAGGAGCAGCAGGGAATGAAAAACATATTAAGGTGTTGAGTGTGAGTGAAGTTGAAACTCCACAGGACAAATGTTCTTTTTGGAGATTTAATCTTGATTTAATCTCTTCTCGTTTGGCTCAGACTAAAGTTAAAAAGGTATAATATTTTTATACAGAACATAAATCTGACTCAACAACACCCTAATGCTTTTCATGGTTAACTGACTGACTCATGCCAAGAAATTAAATGGCATTCCTTTTTTTGTTCTGCTGGCACACGATCTGCTTTGTAAGTCACATTCCTTTTTAGTTTTGGTTGTTGTGATGACACCTGCTATCTTTGCATTAATTTGTTGGAATAATTGTTGCTGTGGTGAACATTCAACTCCAAAAAGAAATGTGTTGTGCACCCTGCGTTGTAGGAAAATAAATAAACCTTGAACCTTGAAAAGTGTGCTTCTGACATCAGTTTGCTTTATAAATAAGCTAAATATCTGGTCAGCTGTAACACATAAAACGGCATATGTCGCTTTGGTCCATTTACTGTCGATGTTGGTGTGGTCTTTACTCACTTCAATACCACTGCCTCAAACACACCGTCTGCTCTTTTAAGCTATAGACCAACTGTGTCTCTCGTTCCCTTGCTGGTGCTCAGCCTGCCAGTTGCTGTATAAGAGAGCCTGGTCAAACTCTCATGGAAAATGTCAGACCACTGGATTTAGAGGGATAAGGGGAAGCGGTTATGTGATCAGACATTCTGAGTTTTTCTTTTGAACTTGAGTGGAAGATCGGGTAATAAGGCCCCAATTTAGGGGGCAAACCTGATGTCAGAGAATGTGCACGGTCAATTGAGCCATAAAACAGTTTATCTTAATCTTATCAGACTATTTTAAATCTTTGTAAATATTTTTTTGTTTGATTGTTTTGGTGCTGTTTCATCTGGTGTTAGAGTTAGATTTTTCTCTTACTTTACTTAATGCTTTCTACCTCTGAAGGTGAAGGCATGCTTGCTGTCTTTCTTTGTTTCTCTAACCCCATATCTGGAAACCACTTTCCCTCGATTCCTTTTTTTTAAATGTATTCTTGTCCTTCTTTGAGGTCAGCTGGTCTTTTAATGTTTCAAGAGTACAAATTGTGCTCCAGAAAAAAAATAAAAATAAATAAGATTCAAAAATATACTTATTTTCCCTTTCTCTTAAGATCCTGGTGACAGCCGTCCAATGCTTCTCATCGGTGGTTCAGATCGTATTGTCATCACCCATCTAAATGGAACAGGCCTCCAGCCCCTGAGGTCTCTGAGTGTAAATGGAACACTGGCATTGGATTTCCAGCACAACCAGGAAAGTGTATGCTGGGTTCTGTCGACAGAGTCCTCTGGGCAACTCCGCTGTGCTGAAACGAGGAATCTGCGCGGATTCACACGGGAACGAGAAATAAGAACACAACAAAGTTTGCAGCGTACGTTTTCAGCTGTTCATAGTTTCCCTTTCTTACAGTACTTACTCCTTTTCCCTTCTTAGTTTTTATGATAACTCTGAGTGATTATCTGCTCTCAAATCCTGAACACTCTCACCTACACACCAGCGGTGCATCGTTTCCGTTGAGACACCCAAAGCTCTCTCACACATACATGCTCATGCTCTCCTTTCTTCTCTCTCACACTCATACCTGTGAGCTCTCTCTATCCCTTCATTATCCGTGCGGTTGGATGCAGGTTAGCCTCAGCGGTTTTAGCTGCTCACCTTTCCCCTACAGCTGTCCTTCAAACATGCTGGCTACACTAGCTTTGCTACTTCAAAAGGGCTCTTTCCCTCCTTTTGATCTGATCCGAGTTCTCAATTTATCAAACATTTTTGACGTTAACAATGCATGATTTTCACCACCTATTTTTCAGTGTTGAGGCTTGAAGTCACAGCCTAAACCATTGCTCTTACAACCTACAGTTTAATACTAGGGCATTCATTTAGAATTCCTGCAGCAGAGGTGTCAGGTTATACTGTCCTTTACAGAAACAGAATGCAAATCTGCCGGCCAATTATAATTCTCAGTGGCCATGGTGTGATTTGAAGGGGCACTGCATCAATTTAATATATCAAAATCAGCTCACTTGTCATGAGCTTTTTTTTTATTATTATGTCTGCTTTGCATCTGTTTGAAATTTCAAAATTGAAAATAAAATCCTAAAAATGTCACCAAGGTTGTCTAAAATCGTGCTTGGAGTCTAGATATGTTTCATTAAAGCAGGCACAAACTGGAGCCATGGAGTTTGAAAAGTGTCTTCCATTAAAAATTAATGGAAATGTATTGCTGTGGTGTCAGGTGCGTATATGTCACCAAACTCAGGCTAGATGGATCTCAACTCAGTGTCCGGATATGAATTCCGACTGGAATTACCGTTCCATTACATTTTTATATATCAGAAGTTGTTGTTTTTTTTTTTCAAAGGTTCTAAATGCAGTGGATTGCAGCATAACAACATCTACTGAGATGCGTGATGGGAAGGGTAGCACCCAGCATTACATGGAGCAGGACTGAGGACAAGTAGTTGGAATGTAACATCCTCTTCTGCTCTGATTTTTATTATTCATCCAACCCAGTCATCAGGATAATGTTTGCAGTATATGTCCTGCAAACCAGATATGTTGAAACTTTTGCTTAGGTTGCAACTTTATGTTTTTTTAGGTTAAATTTCATATTTTATGTTCAGACAACGCTGTGGTTTTGGCACAAAAACCACAAACATGGCTGATGTTCCAAGGTTTCATCGAAGGCATCCAGTGGTCCCACGCTTACAAATGTTGAAACACAGCCTTGAACCGTTGTCACTGGCTTCGCAGTATTCTTGCCTGTATGACAGTCAGGTTATGAATATTCAATGCAAATGTGATATAACACATATTGTAGAAATATCAATATTGTGTCCAAATGAATTCTGTGATTTTCGTCCACTGTTTTAAACAGGAGTCTAACACCTGTTTGCCATTGCAGATGTGGAGCACCTAGCCATCGACTGGCTGACAGGCAACTACTACTTTGTTGACCGAGTCACGGACAAGATATTTGCCTGTGACCATGGAGGGGACACGTGTATTACTATCCTACAACTAGACCTGCTGAATCCTAAAGGAATAGCTCTGGATCCTCTCATGGGGTGAGTGTTCTGCAGCATATATAATACACCATTTCTGAAAGAGCTGCAAGGCTCGTTTATCATCATGCATCTTTTGTTAAAGAAAGAAAATCATGGGAGATGAAAAAAAAAAAATCACTATGCATAACAATTGACTTGTCTGGTAGAATGTGAGCAAGTCACAATGAAGGGATTTAAATGATTCCCTGTCCTTCAACTCTTTTCTCTTTGAGCAGTGTAATTTGGCGGATAGTGATGCTTCAGACAGCGTGGACTGTCGAGACATTCATTTGTATTCACTGATTTCACCCCACATCCCTCAGTAGAAAATGCCCCTGCAGGACTTTCCATTACGGATTTTTAGTCTCTGTAGAGATCACAAAAAAAGCTGAGCAACTGTGGAGTAAAAAATATCCCCACAGCGAAAAGTGAAACATTTACAGCATGTGGTTGCCAGTCACACAGAACTCACTTATTGTCTGGGTTTCTTAGCAGTTTCCTGTTTAAAATAAAAAACAAAACAAATCAGTAATTGCGTCACCTGTACCAAAGATTTCAACCGGTTACCAGTAGTTTGAAGCCTTTTCTGTCCTAATATTTTAAGTAAGCAGGAGAAGAGCACAGCAATGGTCAGGCAACGAGCTTGGAGACAGGGCAGGTTTTGAATGGTACACAATGGTAACATATTACAGTAAGGTACACAAAAATGTCAGTAGTTGAGGAGCGAGTAAGGAATGAATCAAGAATGACTTGATAATTAATCGTTAATGAATCATTCTGAATAACTGTGATTCCAAAACTATATAGTAGATAATGATGAGTTACTAGGAAACAGACCAGGAGGTACTACATTTATGAATCATTAGGTAATGATTAGGTCATAGATACGTGTGAAATTAGTGATGACTCATTCATTAGTAATTTACTGAATCATTAGCTACTCTTTTTGTTTACCTTCAAGTAATATGAGATATCCTGCTGGGTAGTTACCCAATAGCCTCCTTAAATACTAGTTACATAATCATTAGTTACTCTCTTTCCTGGGAGTTCACAATTAGTTCTTTAATAACAAAAAAATATATATATTCACACCACATATACATTCATATTCACATTCAAGATATATTATATAGCATTTGTGATGCTGAAACCTTAAAGATAATGTTTTTAAGGCTTCTGACAGAGATTTTAGAAAATGAGATAGACTAATAATAATAATGCTACACCTTTCCTTTCAGCACTGTAGATCATAGCACAGTAATGACTGCCTCCATGCATCAGTAACAATAGAAGCATTTTGCCTCTGTGCACTAATTGTGTTACACTGTGTCACTACCAGTGACCATGAGGCCAAAGGCGATGTAAACTTTGACTCTCAACATAAAATTAATTTGATAACTGAAGCAGAAATACATCGCTTCATTGTGCATTTCCAGTTTAAAAGCTGTACTTTAGTCAACAGCTTGGGTTATCACTATAAGCCATTTTGTCTAATCACTATAATTAGCTGCTGGTTTCTTAATGACATGGAAAGTTCTGATTTGGTTGGCAGCGTCTCCGTGTTCTTATTAAATACTGGTCATTAAGCAGTATGGCTTATGGTAAATAACAGCATACTTATACCTTTGAGTTTCTGCTTAAGCTCTCTCTGAATCACCTCCGATAAGTAAGGGTGTTTTTTTTTTTTTGTTTTTTTTTATTCCAGGGATTTTGTTATAATAACACATGACTCACAGACATAAGTGTTCATTCTGTTGTAAGTATAGAAGGATGACAGTATGGGTATAGAGTCTGCTGGCCCACAAGGGAGCTGGACACGCAGGCTGCTGGCTAGATTGACTGTAGAAGGCAGAGGTTTTCCTAGGCTTCTTCTAGCCTCTAATTGGTGAGACATTGGCACAGCTTTTTTTGAAGAAAGCAAGTGTGAGAGAGGTCTGTCAGCCTCCAGAGCAATGGAGTGAAAACAAATGAAATCAGGGAGGTGATAGATAGGATAGCACTGTGTGAGGAACAGCGTTTATAGAATATGCTCTGGTTTGGCATTACATTTTTTATTTATTATTATTAGATTCTCTTCCTGTCTCCCTGCCCTTCTTACTGTCTGTTAAGGCATTTTCTTTTTTACTTTTTTAGAGTAAAGTTTAATTGACAGTTTGGTTTGTTCATCAGCTAAAACTCTAACATATTGCTACCTGCGAGTCCCATTTTAGTTTCATGTATAATGTTTATCTACAACTGGAATGGATGTACTTTGCGAGTTCATAAGCTTAATAGTGCCTACATGTGACTGCTCCCAACAAGGTCTGATGATTATCTTGAATAACCAGGTTTCCACATGTTTGTTTTGCTGACACAAGCCGACTGTAATCTAGTTCCATTGTATTTGAGAAAAGGCGGACATCTTTATGGCTGATATTTGCAAAACTCTGCAACTCACACCAAAACAATCATTATGGATAAATAGTTGGAAAATACTATCCCTTTAAGTCTGAACCCAGAAGTGCTGCGAAAAGGAAAAACCTTGATGATACAGAGTAATTTGTTGTACTGTTAATATGAAACATTATCTCATCTATCTTAAACTGCAAAACTGCAAAAAATAAAAACTACAAACAGCTTACAGCCACCGTGTCTGTCCAAATCTGAGAAATAATCATTTACATATACACTAATCTTTGAAAAGAAAGAAAGTGCATCTCAATCAGTAAACAAATTAACTATTTCCTACCACGGCTTTATAAAATGGACAGAAATCTACTACTAATAGATAAAAAACATGAAATCAACTTGGTGTTCATGTCTATCTTCATCGTCAGTCTTCTGTCTCACTGCAGGACATGTTCTATTTTCCAGTGGTCCCATGCGGTTTATTTTATCAGGGGGGCTCATTTCCAGAATCCAACATGGATCTGGTTGTAGCTGCAGAATGCACAAGTACAGCATCAGCACCAACCTAATCCCAGAAAGCTATAATTTGTATGCCACGTGGAGGTGCACCTGTTTGGGGAGCTGGGTTCCTTGCTGACGCGAACGTTTTTTGGTCTAGGGTTCAAAGGGCAGCCCATCTCTCCCCTGGCTTGACTTGTGCAGATTAAGTCGGCTTCCCGCAGCTCTCTGGCTGTAGCTTGTTATCATTGGAGGCTGCTGGAGCTCCGTCCTCCCTGAGCCACAGCAGGACAGCATGACAAGACTTCCATGTTAATTATGTGCAGACATGGGCGGTTTTCAATGCTTAAAGTGACAGTCAGTGAGATCTTTGCTTTTAGGTAAAGGACGTTTTATTTGTTTGTCTAACGGTATTCTGTCCCTATTGTAGGAAACAATTAGAATACATGTAACACCTGTTTTCTCAGTATCAGTCTCACATTCCTCTGGCTCCCTGTGTCTTTTAGAATTGATTTTCAAGCCCTCCTCATGGTTTTTCAGGTACTAAATGGTTTGGCTCCTCTGTGCATCACACATTGTCTGTCATTTTATGTCTACTCACATACCCTCAGGCCCTCTGCAGCATGTCTTCTAAATGTCCCCAAAATTACCACAAAGGAAATGGGAAATGCTGCATTTATTGCGTTTGCCTTCAGGTTATGGAGCTTCGGCTGCATGTATCAGAGAGGCAGCCTCACTGGGAGGCATTTAAACACATTCTGATGTTTTTTGTTTTGTTTTTGGAGGTTGGAAAGTGCTTTAATTTAACATTAATTCTACACCTTTTATGTGTTGTATGCTCTGCTGCAAATATCAGTGAGTGTCCAGCGTCGTGACACATTTCTTCGCGAATTATCTGCTGAGAAGCTTTGAGTTTATGTATCTTGTGCTTGTTTCTTGTTTCGTCACCCGCAGGGACAACAAGTCCTCCAATTTAAATGACTAAATGGTATTATGTGCTATTGCTTCCAAAAATAACTTTGAGTGTTTCTTGAACTACTGCCCATTTCGTAAGGATGACATTGTTAGTCAGTGGCTTAAAAAATTGGAACATATTATGTTTAAGAAAAACATTTTCATGATAATTTTCTGATTCACCCACGCTATGTTTAAGGATTGGTTTTATAGTTTTAGGCATGAAAATGACTTGTTCAAGGTTTTGGAGGAAAATGTGGATGGAAATGGGTTGCAGACAGAGCACTACAATGGAAAAATGACTCGCTTTGTTGACCGAACTATACACTTCAGCCTCATCCCTATCATCATTTGCGGTGCTAAAACAACATCACACTACTTCCTCCTTTGCTCCTGACACACAAGAGTCATAATTCACTTGTTCACAAGAGGCCCTCGTGAGGTAAATTGGTCTGCTGAGGCATTTGAACAAACAACCAATGCAATCGTTTGAGGAGAGTAACGCATTGACTTTTGCTGCGTTTGCTAAATACTGAATGATCGACAACCTTTAAAAGCTCCTTTGTTGCAGCTCCCTGATTGCAGTCCAAAATGTCAACCATAAACCAGGTGTGTAATGAGAAGAATGTGTTAATTTTAAGCGAAAAATCAATCAAATTATGACCACTAGGAGGCAAAAAGTATTGAGAAATAGTTTTTTTCACATCGGGTTATTTTGACTACGTTTTGAAGAGGAATTGTTAATTTTGTTCCACTCCTACTACAGTTGTGACTGGGTACTGTGCCTTTTTCAGTTTTAACATTGTTAGAAAAATGACACATGATACTATTTTAAATGCACCACTTATGCTTTGGTGAATAATACTCCCTCCATCACTGTCTCTCAGCACTAAAAATTGCCCACATCAAGTAAAAAATAAAATAACAAACTCTTAAGAGTGTCTGTGCCACCTCCTGAATGTAAGACAGATATTCGCTTTTGAGAAAAATATCCAGACTTTTAGATTGCTTAATGCCAAACTACTTTATTCATCATCCACTCCTTAGGTTTTCATTTACTTTCTTTTCATGTGTTGCTGGGCAGGTAACATGCAGTTGAATGGGCTGAAAGCAACATATCGAAGGCAACATTTATTTTATCTTTTTTTCAAATAAAAACTCATGTCATCTGAATAACTTGAAATATAACAATGCCACTTACATGCTACACACAAAGGGGCTTAGTTGTAAATAAAAAGGGTGCTGGGGGTCTGAGATATTTGTAGCAGTGTGTACAGTAGCAGGAGTGTACAGTTGAGCTACAAGCAGGAGTTGTATGCTGCTGTTTTATATCTTCTTCTACTTCCTCTTGAGAGATGAGTTCACAACATGTATGACTGGATGCTTCTGACTGACTGTGGATGACATTGACTTAATGTCAGTACCTGATCATAGGGATCAATTTTCATTTTATTTTTGTTGATTTGTACAACACTTAATGTGTGTCGATTAGGCAGAGGGTCATCAAAAGTGTCAATAATCATGGTCATTGTCATCACTGTATGGCTCTTACATATTGACATGCTGTATGCAACAGGTAAAGAAACTATTTAATGTAAAATCAGTTTGATTTTAATAAAAAAGGCAACTTTCTAAGTCCTAAGAGTCTCTTATCACTGTTATTATGCCAGTCAGTCTTGCTGGTTTATATGATTAGGGTGGCTAATTAACCACTCAAAATTCTTGGTAATTTTTTAAACAATGGGTCCTTGATTTCCGACAGATGTAGACATTTATTTCTAGACGCCTAATGACAATTTTGGCATAATAATTAGATACCATGCAAAGTAGGCTACAGTTACCCTTAGCTGTAGACTGTCTTTAATCAATGAAGGTTAGCTGAGTCATTTTAAATAGAGAGGGTCCTAAATATGAAACTGATAATAGATGATGTCATGCTAAAATACTGAGGCTACATACTGTCTACATAAAAAGGTTATCGATATGACCTTTAAATGTTCATTTTCAATCTGAACTACATCTCCATGCGCACTGCCTCAACATGTTGACAATTCAATAGCTTGACGGACCGTCCATGTCTTGTTGCTGGGCTATGATTGGATAATTGCTGTTCTGGGGAGGGGTTCAATGAATTGCAGCTTGAATAAACATATTGGGCTGAAACATAGTGGTATTCTGTTTTTCGAATGGCCTGAGGTAAATGCTCTGTAACACCAAACAACCCAGAGTCATGCATAATGTATGACTGTGCATATTGTGGTTGTATGTAGAAGAAATGTGTCTGAGAAGAGAAAAGAATGAGACTCTGCTCTCCCAGAAAAGTAGACAACATCCTTTACAAAATGTAATCATTTAAACACTCCTACCCTCTGCAGAATGCTCTTCTTCACTGACTATGGGAACGTAGCCAAGGTGGAGCGCTGCAACATGGACGGCACTAACCGGACTCGGCTGGTGGATTATAAAATTGAGCAGCCCACTGCTGTGGCATTGGACGTGGTCAAGAAGCTGGTGTACTGGGCAGACGCCTACTTGGATTACATCGATGTGGTGGATTACAACGGCAGGAACAGGCACACCATAATCCACGGGAGCCAAGTGAGTGTCATATTTCACTGTAAGCGCTACTTTTTGTCTTCCATGGGCTCCACATCATAAGTTCTGTCTCCCTCTTCAATTGAGAGACTCCAAATTGTTACATGAGAGGGGGTTTCTTGGTTAATTTTCTCATTTAGGGCACTGTGCTTTATCACCGCAAAACAGGTGGCATATTCACTGCTTGTTGTTATAATTCAGTCTTCATTTTAATATAAAAAGGTCTGTTGAATGGGGAATGGATGATTTATTAAATTGAAGGAATTGAGGCACATTCGGGGCTGTCTTCCAAATGAGCATATCAATAGTCTCTCTCCTGTAGTACACTTTTGAGGCCTTTCATCATAGATTATGACTATTCATTAATAGACCATTTCAAGCAAACTTGGACTAGATATTCACCCTTTATGAGAAAAGAAAATGAACATTTCAAGCACCTTATTTTGTATGCAGGTGTTCTTTGCATAATATTGCCTACTCCATTAGTCTGTGGCCTAGTTAGACAGAGGATCTTCACTTCATTGCATCCACATGATGAATGGCATGCAGCAATGTTTTACATGTTTTCCAATGACTGGATGGTCTTTTTGATCACAAGTAAAACTTTGCTCACATTTAAAGCAGTTTAATCCTTTACTCTCAAAATATCGTCCATATATACAGCGCTTAAGACACTTTCTCACTTACAACTCATCAAATACAGCAGCTTGATCAGTGGCCTTAAGCTTAAAACTATGACACTGTACTTACCCCTCTAGCATCAGTTTCAAGTTAGGTTGTCCAGTTAGACTTTCAAAATGAAGCTTGCTGACAAACATTTCACATATTATGACTTTTGGACTGTGATTTATGTTGTCAAATGGTTGACGTTTGATTAGGTTCAGGCAAAAAAAAACCCCAACTATTTGGTTAGGTTAACACAAAAAATCCTACGTGATCAGATTTAGGCAACAAAACTACTTGGTCAGGTTTAGACAACAAAACTGCTTATTTAGGTTTAGACAACAAAAACACTTGGTTAGGTTTAGGCAACACAACTACTTGGTTAGGTTTCTGCAACAAAACTGCTTATTTAGGTTTAGACAACAAAAACACTTGATTAGGCAATACGCTACCTAGTTAGGTTTAGGAAATGACTTGGTTAATTTTAGGCAGCAAAACTACTTGGTTAGGTTTAGGAGGAAATCCAGCTATGTGTCAAAATAATGTCAGTCCCATCACTTTCATTACGTATTACGTAAGTTCACTTAATAACGTAACATAACTTAAAAACAAAACATGCACACTGTAGTACACTGCTGTGCTAGAGCGGAAGTCCCGGAAATTACTCTAGAGAGGTAATTACAGCATCAGACTTAGACTTAGACTTAATCTTAGACGCAGGGCCACAGACCAGGCTGCTGTATTTGATACGTGGGAAAGAAAACTGGCTGTTATTGTCAGAATAAAAACATGATTCTGACTGGCTGGAGGGCTGTGGATTGATCTTATGCAGCACAACTGTAAAGTTGTAGTACTTATAACTCTTGAGTCATGCTCAGGAATAATTTTGCACAGGATGGCCTTCACTTTTCAACGATGGCTAACCAATGCTGAGCACAGAGTTGCGGAAAAACAAAAACCCATTAATTTCAGTTCAATTAAACTTCTTTCGATTACCACAACCTTGCTCTTCTATTTTCCCCTTTGTGAAGTCGATCCTGTCTGGCTGATTCTGTCATCATATTCAATCCAGCAAGTACCAAATATCATGCATTACATATGCTAGAGGTAAAGATGCAAGTACATTCTATGCACACCCTTTTTAGTAGTATGTGTGACATTGCTTTGAAAGTTTCCATATAAAGGTAGAGTGCCAGGGCTAAATTCCATAGAGAGAGAAAGAGAGAGGGGGGATGGTTGAGTGGTTTGTTTGTTATTTTTTTTATTTTTTTATTTATTCTGACGCATGTTTCTTGGTGCCCCTGATGTTAAAGTGTGACCCAGCGAGCTTAGGTGTACTTCCTGTGAACACAGCTCATCCAGCCATGTCGCTTTCTGTGGGTGTCAGCCTGCTAAATGTAGCATGGAGGCTGTGGTGTCAGGGCCAGTGGTCTCCCCGTGGAGTCCGGCTTTTGACCCCATGTGGGCTGCCAAATGTAGACAGCCCAGCTCTCCCACCTCCATTCTGCTTGCTGCATGATTAAAGATAAAAGCCCTTTAACAATTTATGTTTGTTATTGTTTTTTTTGTTGTGTCTCTCTTGTGGTTTTACTTATTTTTGGCCTCATGGATAATGAAAAAAAAAAAAAAAATAGCATGGATCTTCTTGTTTTTCAGGTGTCGTATATTTATTCATTAGCTGTGTTTGAGGACTACCTCTATGCTACCCACTCTGACCCTTCCAAAGGGAGTTCCTCTGTGGAGCTGCTGCAGATCCACAGGTTCAACATCACAGAGGAGAGCAAGATACTAGCCAGCCTGGGGAATACTAAAAGACTCTGTGTTTACCACAAACTCATTCAGCCAAAAGGTAAAGGACACTTTCTGTGGAGGTTAACATGTGCAAATATGTGTCAGTATTGTCCACGTCTTGTGACGCAGAAGCTGGAATCACACGAGTACAGAGAGAGGATGCTTTTGTGGCTTAATGATTTCTCTGTCTTTCTGATTTTGTCCACAGTCAGGAGTCACGCATGTGAAATAGGTTCATATGGAAAACCGGGTGGATGTTCCCATATCTGCCTTCTGAGTGGCAGCTACAAATCCAGAACCTGCCGATGTCGTACTGGCTACCGTCTGGGCTCCGATGGGCAGTCCTGTAAAAGTCAGTAGATGTTTTGCCTTGGCAGTAAATATGTGAAACCTTTTGTGCTCTTCCTCATTTTGTTTTAATTTCAAGGATTTTCACTGGCAGTGCTTCCTGTTCTTAATAAGCAGGAATCCTGACTCATGCCTTAAAAGGATGTTTTGCATCAGTGCCCTTTTTGATATTGACATGCGATTGTAAAGGTCATGTCTCATACTAGAACCGCTATACAGTGACAGTGACAAAGATGAGCACTGGTGGACACAGGCCCATTTGAAAGTGACGTTCCGCTATCGACCTGTCGCGAGCCTGATTGATTATTGCCATAATGAGGTTTTAAGTTTGTCTGCATTTGTTGGCTGCTCTGATCAATTGCTGGACATTGTGTCGCTGACAATAAAAGCAGAAGATCAAATTGATGACACAATCTGAGGGGCCCACCAATTTTCGATCGGGGTAACGAAGCATTGGGAGGCTTGGCGTGACACATTTGATTTATTCCCCCCTCATAGATGTTCTGATGCGCCAGCTATCTCTTTCTTGCTCGCACTTTCCCACTCCCTAAGCATAATGATATTCGTTGCTAAATGGTAGTGCTTCTTCATACAGCAGTCACAGTGGGGTTTGATATCTGGGTCTCTTGCAATCCTTAATTGTCTCCTGGGTAGTTGGTCTCTCCCTCACAAAATGATAAATTGAAGTGAGGCATGTGTGGTCCTCACCCCCAGCATCCCAGTCTCTTGGGTAGGGGCTGAGAGCGAGGAGAGGTCTGCTTCTCTCACTGGAAGCTCCTTCATTTCTCCGCTTGCATCTCGAGAGGATCCCAAAGGGTTCGAGAACATACAACCCCCTGAGCGGCTGGCGGGCCGCCGAGGAGTTGCCTCAGCTTTCTGGGCCTCCTGTTTGCTTTTCTACCGAGACACCATGTTATTTTAGATCAGAAGCTGTGCTCACAGCCAAGGTAAGTACTGCCATTGTCTGTTTGCTCAAGCATTTTCCGTCTCCTACTGTCCCGGCAGCTTTGTAGCAGGAACGTGATTGAAGGCGAAGAGTATAGTCATTGGCACTGATTACTGGCTCCATTAAGGTAAATGGATGGCCTTGGCTTTAGCTCACATATAAGTACAATGCGGCCGGTAATAAGAGGGTTTAATGCTGGGATCAGCATTGATGAATTAGATCAATTAATTAACAATAATAGTAAAAAAGGGTCTGTCCTTTCTTGCCTTGTAGAGCCCAAAAACGATCTCTTCCTGTTCTACGGTAAGGGGCGTCCCGGGGTCATCCGAGGCCTAGATATGAACATCAAGTCCAGCGATGAGCACATGGAGCCAATCGAGGACCTGGTCAACCCTCGAGCCATCGACTACTATGCAGAATTGGGACACATCTACTTTGCTGACACCACCAGTTTCCTTATTGGGCGGCAAAAAATAGATGGAAGCAGCCGAGAGACAATTCTCAAAGATGGTGGGTGTAAATGCTTTTTTATTCTAACTGCAGCAACTCCCTAGGATAAATTAAGCTGACTATAAGCAATATTTCATGTTAGCAATTCTTCTCTGACAGTAATGTAAAGTTAAAGCCATTTCGTACATTGTTATTCTACTCAAAACACTCTTAATCTGTAAAAAAAAAAAAAAGATTTTTAGACAGGTCTGGCAAAACACCGCTTTGTATCATTGTATCTATAATAAAGCTCCATACATTGCAATGTTAACAAATGGTTCACTGTCACTGTGTTTTGTACTTTATTGCCGAGTGATTAAATACATAAAACAGCGATGGAAAGCACTGCAGATTTAGAAACCCAAAGATTGCATTCATAATATTTCCTCTAGTGGTTCCATGGGAAACATTATCAGAATGTTATCTTTGCAGTACTTGTATTTAACATGCATTAAATTCAGATGTTCCTGTTTGTAGAACCAATCAAAGTCACAGTACTGGATCAAAATTGTCTTTAAACAGATCTTTAAAAAGTACGTAAGTAATGTATTTGGTGATTTTATTTAATTCTGTGCTGCTGATTCTGTGGTAGAACTTGACAATGTCGAAGGAATCTCAGTGGACTGGATCGGGAAAAACTTGTACTGGACCAACGATGGCTACAGGAAGACGATCAGCGTTGCCAGACTGGAGAGAGCCTCTCAGACCAGGAAGACTCTGTTGGAAGGGAATATGTCACACCCCAGGGCTATTGTGGTTGACCCTCTTAACAGGTCAGAAAAAAATAATAATAATAATAATGTTGTATGGAAGAGACACTGTAAAAGTGTTAAAGCCAGTAGCCAAGCCATAAATGCTTGTTAGAAGTGTGAGTGGGCAGTTGGTGAATAAGGTTTAATTTTTATTACAATATCTACCTGTGTAATATCTGTCAGCCCAGACAGTCGGTGAGAAAAACACTTATCTTGCTTCTTACATCTCCAAATAGGGTGAGAGTTTCTATCTTGGAGCTCAGTGAGTTAAAATGTCAAGGAAAAAGTTGTAATAGAGACTTTACAGGGCAAACTTTTACCTACTAAATTCAGATTACATGTAAAAGCTAAAACTGCTGTCGAATCTTTGCCGTGGCAGCTTGTTTTTGCATCATTTTCTGCCTCAGGTACAATTGTAGGACTTAATCATTTTTTACAGACAGATTTTAAAGCACAGCCAATGTTGTCTATGGAGCATGAAATATGAGAAAAGTTAGTGAAGGGAGAATACTTCTGTGGTGTGCTGTGGGATCAATCATGGTATCCAGATTTCTAAAAGCATCTGACAGATGTCAAAGCGGCAAACTAAAATCTGCCTCTTGCCTTGTTCTTGTAAGAACATAAACTAAGTGGTATATGATTCAAGTTAGCAAAGACAACCTTGCCTTTAGGTGGATATATTACATCAGTTTGCTTTAAATGTTAATCCTTGAAGATCATCTGCTACAGCAGACATCTGCTTTGACTGATGATCACATCTTGTGCCTTTCAAGAAAAAAACATGTAAATGTGTGGGGCGTAGTCTGCCACCCCCAAGTAAACCAGCATGGTTAAACTGAGAGAGCATCTGTTGTTTTAATGAGTCCAGGGTTGTGTGTGTGTGTGTGTATGTGTGTTTTTATGGGCAATAAAATGGTAGCTCATCTTGTTGCCTGAACCTAAACCACAGCTACAAGTTTTTCCTTTGTAGTCCTCTTTCATCATCTCATATGCCTTCCTATATAAATTTATATATGGAGGACCCCACCAGCAGAGAAGACGCTGCAGAGCTCAAATTCACTGAGTGTCTTAAGGATCTTACGGATTAACACTTTAAGGCTTAAATCGTATTAACACAAACCAAATCCATAGCAGTCAGAGATTAATTCTCAGGCCTCAAGAGGGCTGTTCCAAACATTTTGCCTCACACAGCTGTTTCGCTGTTTCACCAAACTGAAAGTTACAAACACTTTATTTGGATTTTTTCTTTCCATCCTCTTGTACATTTGTCAATACATGACTATATAGATCCTAAATTATAATTCAGTCTCCTATTTGCCTTTCTTGCTTGTGTTATGCTGATCTCTGTCCCAAAGTGACACTGCTTTCAAATAAGAGCCACATACACATACTGACATTCATCACACTGATGAAAAGGCACTGATTTTCAACCATTAAATCTATCCTTTTTTCCCATGTAACTGAAAAAAAATAAAAAGAAACAATTATGGTGAGAATGCAGCCTTAAACTTTTGACACTAACGAGGAAATAGCCATGGCACATATGCTGTAAAAGTGTTGGGTGTGAGGAATATCATGTCTCTTTTTTGTGTAAGGCTTAATCACTGTTACTTCGACCCTCCCACTGATACCACAAATGATCAGAAAAGCTAGTTTTGGGCTTGTGAGGAAGCAGTCAGCCTGAACCCGACAGCCCTTTGATCTCTATCTGCTCTACTGGAAGGGTGTCTTCAGGTAAAGTGGATGCATCTCTCCAACTGATTTCTCAACTGCATTCTGGCAACCTTATTTTCTGCTCTGTTTGCCACCTCTAGTCTGTGTTGATGTGATAAGGACTACAAGTGTCACCCTAACAGTGTCAGACCTCTCTTTCTTTGCTGCATTCGGTATCTCATACATGTATTCACATGAAAATTCCACACATAAATATAAAGTTTTGACTTGAGTGGTGCTTTGCTCAGCTTCAGTCATCTCTGACCTTGATAAGTGTGAATATAACTTACTGTCACAACACCGTTGCCACTTATTTGAATAGGCAGCTTCGTCCATTGGAGGAATCCATTGTTCCTCCATTTCGTATGAAGGACATGTATACACCACCTGAAAGTAGAATAACAGATCACATTAAAAGAAAATTGCGCTGCAACTAGTTTTTGTTTTATTATCTTTTAATCTACCAGTTATTTTTATTGATCCATTGATGCTGATTTGGTCTATAAAATGTCAGCCATTTGTCAAACATGGCCATCATAGGAACTTAGAGTCAAAGATAATGTTTAATCCGACCAGCATCCCCAAATATTTAGATTAATATCAAATAAGCGTGAGAAATCCCCCAAATACTTATTTTATTTCATTGACAAAAACATTACATAAGTCACAAGAGAACAAACAAAAACATTAAAAATAAAACAATTAGAACATAAAACAAACCAATATACAAAGTCAAACCTATACATCCTGACACAAACACACAAAATATATGTTCACAGCATAACAACCTAAATGAGTAACAAACTATTGAATAATTAAAAATAAATGAATTGAACATAATTTAATCTTCCAGTTTTCCATAAAGAAGCAAAAATAAATAAATAAAAATGCAAAATAATGTGTTATCAGTTTCTTGCAGGGAGCAAAACGTATGTGAAATAGCAAGTTTCAGTTTAACTGTACAAGAAAACAGCTTATTAATAAATAATAAAATAAAAGGGCATGTTTGATCCTTCTTCTTATATACATATGGATTTCCTTATTGTTTGGAAAACCATTTACGGCCTCTCAAGATAGTAAATACATCAAAAAAAGAGAGAGGAAAAAAACTTTTTTGTTTTGTTTCTTGATGTTCTTGCCAGCCTTAGGCTTTAAAAAAAAAAGTTCATAATCTTTCACAATGTTGTTTAGGACCATCATTTCTTTTATGACTAAATCCTTTCAGAATAAGGTGCCATTCTATAAACATGCAAAATTGATTAATAATTATATTCAAACGAGAAAATGTTCACATGAGAAGCTGCGACTTACTTTTTTTTTTTTATCAATCAGATAAATGGAAATATGGATCATGAACTATATTTACTGTCCACAGCCTTCATTCAATAGAATAGAAGACAAGTTCACAGTTTTCTTATTTCGATGGCAAGGTGTCCGTCAATGCTTCTGATGTGGTGTCTACTGTATGTATGTTTTTGTGCATGTAAGTATGTGTGTGTGTCTGCATGTGTGGAGTGCGTAGAATCGCTGAATAATTCATGCGGTCGTAAAAGATGACTTGGAGACAGAGGGAGTGTTCATTCACCTCTATATCCCATTCTGTTTCATCTTCCCTTAGCCAGCTCTCTATCATTGATGAGAAACAGGGGGCCACACAGCTCAGTCAGCAGCACTCAAACAGAGCAAATCCCCTGGGCAGGGTTACTAGAGAACAGATCACGTCAAATCGTTGACCCAATCAAGTTTCAAATACCACAGGCCCACTGGGAGTTGCAGTCGCAGTAGACACAAGATACACTGGAAACTTTTATTTTTGTTTTTGGTTGGGAATACGAGGCTTCTAACTTTGCCGTGATGTGCAGTCGAGCCACGTTTTGAGTTGATAAGCTTGAATCATTTCCCGGTCTCTCTTTTGATTGCCAGCGATGTTTGATTATTTGGTTTTACATAGGGGAAATAGGAATCCCAGTTTATTTCCATTTCAGTTGGGAACAATCTTGTCATGTTAAAACCAGTCTTCTTAACGAATGGTTATACGGTTGTGTGTTTGTCAGCACAGGTTGAATTCTTTATAATGTTCCCCTGTATGAATCAAAGCGGCGTGTGAAAGACTCAGCGGGGAGCACAGTCATGCCTCCCCAGGGGTATACAGAACAGAACCCACAAGACACATTTCACTGTGATACAGAATAAATCATTTTGAGAGAAGCCTGCAGAAAAATGCTGTCAAGTGTATTGATTGATAAGAAATCAAAGTAGGAGGAGGGTGATGAAGGCTGCAACAAGCGCAACCATCTAACATCAGTGTCAAGAAGCAAGGGCGAGGGAGAATGAGGAGCAGACAGCTGAAATGAACTGCCAAGGTTTGAATGTGGAATGTGATCAGTGTTAGTTCGGAGCTCGTGGTGATCTATTGAGCTGCGTGACTCTCAGATACTGCCTGAACTAAAGCAATGCCTTATCATGTCAGTTTATTGGTGCAATAATTGTATGTGTTTCTGTATGTGTGACAGCTGGATGTACTGGACGGATTGGGAGGAGGATGAAGTCAATGACAGCATTGGGCGGATAGAGAAAGCCTGGATGGACGGATCCAACCGCCTCATTTTCGTCACCTCCAACATGCTGTGGCCCAATGGTCTAACACTGGACCACAGCACCAGTACCATGTACTGGTGTGATGCCTACTACGATCACATTGAGAGGATTCATCTCAACGGGACTGGAAGAATGGTGAGTTTCAGTGTGTAGAAAGAAAGCAGAATGGTTAAATGATGCAGCAACTTATGTGCATGAATCATTTTTAGCTGACTTGACTGACTTGAGGGTCAGTAAGCTCATAGAGACCCCAGCTTGAAGGGAAATTCTGGTATTTTTAAATCTGGACTATATATTTACATGTTTGGATGTGTAAATGATTCATACTTCCCATAAGTTTTGGAATCGTCCAGTAGACTTTTGGTCTGTGTCTGGTTGGTATGTTAATAACACAAAATTAAACTGAGAGGTGTTTGCTGGTCTGGCAAACAGGATATATTTTTATATATGATTATTATACTTCACTACAAATACACTGTTAATTAAGGCATGATTAATTCCTAATTAGTTTTTTTTATTGTCAGATCACAACATAATCCTGCTACACATTCATTTTACATTGCTACCATGGTAATTTGATAATAATTCAGTGTTTGACTTCTCAGTTTCATATCAATATTGCATGGGTCTAAAACTAATTTCTATATTTTAGCAATGACACAAAGTTAATCTGCAAAGCAGTGAAATGATTGAAAACTACTCGCCTTCCCCGCAACAACTGCCAACAAGACAGCCCTTCATCCCCAACTGCTCCTGTCGACTCCAGATACACTGCCATATTAAGATAATGAATTATTTGCAAATGCTATTTAATCAATGCCAAGATTCTAGCAAACATTATTACAAGCAGACAGTGCGGCGTGAATAAATTTGCGCAAGGAAATTGAATCACATTCATCATATACTGTGATCAAATAATTTCTGAGCCCATATTCAAACAGCTAAAACCCTGTTTGAGATTATTGATTTCTTTGTTGCTGATAGTGTCTCTGTGTAACTCTCCTAATCTTTTGATGACACAGTATGTTTGCTTCATGTTGCAGGTCGTGTACAATGGAAAAGAGCTGAACCATCCATTCGGGATCTCTCATCATCGTAATTTCATCTTCTGGACGGAGTACATGAACGCCTCCGTCTTTCAGCTGGACTTGTCCAGCGGTGATGTCACTTTGCTGCGGAGCGAGAGACCACCACTGTTTGGCCTGCGTGTCTACGATGCACAGAGTCAGCAAGGTCGGCCGCCTTTCCCCAATGTGTTCCTGATCAGTGTCGCTGAACCATTGCTTCCCTAACAGACAAAGTGACTGAAAATAGAATCTCTCTGTGCTGTGTCCAGGCATTTGAATCCCCTAAACACGTTTAGCACTTAATATAAAATATACACCAGAGATTTCGTATGCACGCATAATGGTGTCAAATTTCATGCTGTGAACCAGCGCATTGATCAACACTGACAGTGACTTTAAAATCACTTGGGGCTCCGCTCTATAAAGTTAAATAAGGTGACCAAGGTTTGGAGGGGTTTGCTCAATTCTGTAACAAATGATGATAGATTCATGCTGTTCGAAAGCTGAAAAGAGCAGATAGGAGAGGAGTCAGATACGGCTGACAGTGGAGAACTGCATTGGTCCCTCACAGCAGGTGTTTTGTTTTTGTTATCCAATAAAAGGCATGTTAAAAAAACAGTGCTCAGACACTTAGGGCACAATCAGGGGAGGTTGATGCTATTGCTCTTAAAGTAGAATAATATAATTGTGCACAGTCCATTGATATGGTTTTAGACTCTTAACATGAGTGTTTTTCATTCTCAAGATTTCCATACAACATTGGATTTTAAGTAGGAAAAGGCCATGCCAGCACACGATGCAGAGAAATGGTTGGCTACTGCTTGCAGAAGGAGAATTTTTGCTGGACATTTCTCCATTGTTCATGTCACTGAATAGATTAATTGGCTGTCCAGTCCTCTGAGTATTACTGATTGGCCCTTACAAAACCAAAAGCTTTATCTCATTGGCTCAGACGCTGCCTTTGGGTTCTGTGTTAAATGAAAGTGACAAAGGTGTCTCATGCCTTAACTTTAGATGTGACAGTGTGTGTTTTTTTCCTTTTGGAGAATGTCGGCTTTTGTCTGCAAAAGACAAATTATTCCCCCAAGAAGGATAAAAATGTCAAATGTCTCTCACCTACCCTGTTCCAAATAATTCACCTGACATCTGGTTATAGATCTCATTGCATACACCTGGCATGTCTCTCCAAGAGAGGAGATGAGTTTTGTAACAATGACATGATTTGTTTTGCAGGTGTGTAAAGTGACCCCTGAACCTCTGCTGTTCGCTTTACAAAAAGGGAAAAGAGACTAAACAAAAACAGAAAACTCATGTCACTTAAGCAGGGCTTTAGAAAATGTATGTTTAAATGAGCAAGACACCTTATTTGGAATCTATTTCTCCAGGTGACAACGCATGCAGTGTGAATTATGGGGGCTGTGGTACCCTCTGCCTTGCCATCCCAGGAGGCAGAGTATGTGCCTGCGCTGACAACCAGGTTCTGGGGAAGAACAATGTCACCTGTGCAGGTAGGAGGACATAATGAATCAGACAGAGCGAGAGGGCTAAGATCAGTCCTGTCCCAGTATATTGTAATCCTGGCTTCATCCTATGGGACATAGATCAAATAAAAGCCTTATCTATTCACATGCAAATCTGCTAATAAACAAATAAATACAAGCGGGAGATTATCCCGCTGGGTTTCTAGAAATGTAAGCCAAATCCCAGTAGTTACACACGGGGTCATGAGACATTATTAACATGTTTTTTGTGCTATTATAGCTATGCCAATAATCTCCCCCTAGCACATGCTTCATAGCAAGTCTCTTGTTGATTTCTAACCACTGTTTCTCTCAGAAGCCTCCAGCAGCAGTCCAGAGCCAGAGCGATGTAAGAGTGATGAGTTCCAGTGTCATAACCATCGCTGCATAAGGGCCCTGTGGAAGTGTGATGGAGACGATGACTGTCTGGATGGAAGTGACGAGGAGAGCCACAGCTGCTGTGAGGATCTTAAAATAAGTCTGCACTGCAGGCCAAGCACGCTGCATGCAAACACACAAATACACTGTGTGTGCAGATACTGTTAAAGGTGCAATGTGTGAAGTATGGGCAGAGTTGTAGTTTAAAACGTTCAAAAAAGGAACTCACATTATCAAATGTGACGAACAAAACATTTTGATGTTGTGTCAAATATGTCTGTGTTTTTTGAGAGGTATCTACCGAAGTTGCAGTAGGAAGTAGCATGCTAACCAGCTTGCTCCAGCCTATCTTCTCTTGTAATACCACTTTGTACCTCAAGAGGCAATACTCTGATTGCTCACCTGTGTTGTGCAATCCACCAAATGGTGGACCCAAAAAGCAGTACATGAATAAAGTTGATGGTCAAGGTTTGATTTTGTTGTAAAATGTTCTGGAAGATGAAGTAGGGAGACTGTTGCAGGGCAGGCAGGCATAGAGGCTGGCTGGCTGGACACTGGTGGAAGGAGGCTGATGAGGACTGCGGATGAATAGTGGACTGAGGCACATGAAAGCAAGGATCGCCTAGACGATCAAAAGTTTAACTAGAAACAACACAGAGCTAGAGCACAGGCTGGTCTGAACGTTACCACATAGATGAACTGACAAAGGCTGGAGTGAAGAACTGGGGAGATGTACAGTTGAGTCTTGATTAGTGGATGGGCTGCAGGTGTGCAGGGTAATTGGCAGCAGCAGGCAGGCGGAGTGTCAGCCGGACACACAAGCACAGAGGGGGAAGACATACACAAAGACAGGGAACCAACCCGGAACAAGAGGGAGGGGGAAACACTGAGAAACACAAGGAGGAGGGTCGTATTGTCTAATCTTGACACCCTGTAGTTTGAACCTGGGAGATGTATGTACAATGTTAGTTTGCTATGTTTCATAAGCTCTCTTAGCTTTTTTTGTCTAATACATGAGCAAAAAAACTCACCTCCACCTTCTGAATTCAAATTACTTTCCATACTAAACTTAGCTTAATTGCCTTGTTACACACTTTATTCAAACACGACAGAAACAAAAATGTCTCTTTGTCTATCCACTATTCCAACAATCACCCATTGTGGTTGGTTTGGTCAAAGTAAATAGTTAATTCAACTGAGTTAACTGTGTAAATATTCAGGCTGCTTTCCCATGCTGGGGATGACGGTTCCTCACTCTCCTCTCTCATGTCATGTCTTCCCTGTCCCTTCCTGCCATCTTAGTCGTCCCCAGAGTAAGAATATTTGATGGAGCCATTGTAAATCGCCTCTATACTATGTCCCCTGTCTTCAAACTGGCATCCTTCAGTCTTTGAGACTGTGTTCAGTCAGTGCTAAATTGGGCCCGGTTGCCTGCGTCGACTCCCCCCCATCATCCACTGTTGCAATCTAGGCAGACATGCTGCCTCCTATTTGTTTGGAACTACCCTTGACAGGTGGCCATATCTTACACGTTGCCTCTTTAATTCACTTACATGCACAACCATGCACCAAGCAAGACAGCACAAGCTTTTTAACGCTAATTCTCTCTTACTGTCAACCTCTGTGTTCCTAAATGTCGCTGAGGTAGTGTAAGTAGGGGTGAAAAGTGCTCCTCCTCCACGCTACCATCTACCCTTTCGCTCCTGCCAAGTCGTTTTGCACTTTAACAAATCAGGCGGATAAACAGCACGTTAAACGCTCCGATGCTGGTTTATTTATTTTTTAAATATTTTTCTGCCGGCAAAGCACCATAATCTAATCCTCTGGCAGAACGATCAGAATAGAAAAAATCAATTATCTGCTCTCCTGGGATATCATATACCTTAACAATGTACTAACTTAGTTTATTTTGGTGGGTTTGGAGGCTTACTCAGAATCGGACTTGAAAACAGACTAATGTGGATGTCAGATGTATAAAAGCAAGGCAGTTTGATTTATACATCACATTTATTACACAGAGGTAGATTCAAGGCCCATAACATAAAGGGTATGTTATGTTTTGATAAAGAAAATATGGAGCTTGGTTGGTCGTTCCAGTGAAGTATATTTTCTGAGTTATTATGTAAAAGTGGCTTTATATTAAACAAAAATCAAGGCACTAAAACCACATAACAAATGTACTTAAGAGCTCTATAAAAATGTTATGGAGTCTCCATTACTCTCTATTAAAGGACAAACCACCAAGGAGAAACATGAGAGAGATTCTTCTCTAAAACATCATTCCTTTTTATGGTTCCTGACATGGCTTGCTGGTCTTTCAGAGCAAGATAACTTGAGCTGGGGACTCTATGAAATCCCACTAAGAAGCTGTGAATATAACTCTTTATGGACATGGAACTTTTTTAACCCCGTAGGACTAAGAAAGATCAGATGGGCTGGAGAATTAATAAAGCTTTAACATTAAGAAACATTTTAGCTACCTTGGCTGTGGCTGAGACTGAAAATGTGATGTTCTGAATTATAAGCACATTTTTATTTTTCACTCTTATTTTATTAGCTTTTTTCAATGTATTTCATTTTAGAGCTACAAGGTCAATGGCTGACTTTTTTTCTTTTCGCAGACAATCACACCTGCCCCACCGATCAGTTCAAATGCAACAACAATCGCTGCATTCCCAAACGATGGCTTTGTGATGGAACAAATGACTGTGGTAACAATGAGGATGAGGCCAACACTACATGCTCAGGTATGTGCTGTACCGGATTCATGCTTGCCTTAGATTCAGTGCAGATTCAGTGAATACACTCATATTCACATGGCAGCCATTTTCCTCTGACATCACGTTAAGGGTGGGAAGCTCGAATGCTGGGATAATGTCGCTGTTCTCTAAGTTGCAAGTCGTAAACGTAGGAAATCTGACAACTCATTATTTCACCACTTTCAAATTGATCAGCAACTGAAAAGATGATGATTAGTGAGGCACATCCTGCCATATTTCAAGGTAAAATAAACCTATTCAATACCCTATTAGCTAATGTTAGCATTCAACCACTTCCTAGCTGAAATTACCACAATGTTACATCTAGTGTGTTTCACTTACAGGCTTAAATAAATGTGTCCAAGATGTGCGTTGATGTTTCAGAGTTTATTTACGTCTGTCCTATTATATCACTGTAACACTGTCAAACGGAAGTGACTGAATGCTAACTTTAGTTGTTGTTTAACCAAAGCTAACAGGTTATCAACTGAATAGGAAATATGACAAATCCTTATAAATGGAAAAGATGATGATTAGTGAAAATCTGGAGGGACTTCCAGCTATATTTTAAGGTAAAATGTAAAAAATGTTGATACCCCATTAACTAACGTTAGCATTCAAGCTTAACATCACCGTACATAATGGCACCATATGGTTACATTTAGTGTGTTTGACCTCAAGTTTTAGACAAACGTGTCCGAGATTTGCACTAATATTTCTGAGCTCATTTACACCTGTCCTATCGTTACAATAACAATAATGTTAGCTAGGAAGTAAATGCTAACCAAAGCTTTGTTTAACCAAAGCTAACCAGTTATCACATATCTTTTACCTTGAAAAACCTCTGGATTTTCACTTTCAATTGTCTTTTTAGTTTCTGGTCAATCGTAAAGTGGTGAATGATAACAATTTGTCGGATTCCTGACGTTCAGGCGGCTTCAAACCTGGAACACAGCAGTACTACATTTGAGTTTAAAGCACCCTGAGCATGATGGTCAAGGAAAATGGCCGCCGTGTAAATATGTTTAATTGGCTGCACTTTTTGCCTGATGTCTCTTCTCAGTAGTTCTGATTAATCTGTTCACATTTTATCTCAAAACAGACATCAGTTTGTCTATGAATTATTGCTTGTGAAATAGTGATATTAGTACATCGTTGTTATTCAGGCTCAACTCGCGATAATGCACTTCTGTAATTGATTTACTGATACATTTCAATCAAGCTGATGCAGACTGAAGATCAAACAGCTCTTTTATCTATACAGTAAGACATAAAACATATTTTGATAAAATTCTTACTTTACTCATCAAAGTCTTGAACAGACAACATTGTTTTCAGGGCAGTCATCACCTTTATATCTTGTGGCTCTCGAGTAGTTTCCCTACAGTGCAATCAATCTCCTTGCGTGAGAGCACTCTCCGGTATCAAAGAGCTGTAGCACCTACGAGACACAACTGATGTCAGGAACACTTACAGTATATCACATTGCCTCCCATATCCTCGGTGGGGCCTCTCAGGAGCTTTTTATCCACAGAGGATCAATCAATGAGCATTAGTCAGAGGCTGATGAATGTTCCCTCAGTGTCAGATTGACATGCATATCACACATCAGCGAGACATCACTGGTGTGCTGTCCATGTGTGTTCACCACGGCCTCGCAGGGTGTAAATGACGGCCCGTCAGGCAACAGCACATTTCCCATGGCCTTCAGATCGGCCGCGCTATACCATGTGATTGAGTGATAAAAAGTTTGCAGTGGGAGGACATTGACATCCTGGTGATGTAGCGATCATTAGAGTTGTTGTGCACGTCCTGCATTGACTTATGCACATGTGATTGAATTAAGTGGCCTCTCACTTCTTACTCAGCCCAGCCCTGTCAGACCGACCAGTTCTCCTGCCAGAATGGACGATGTATACCTCGAGCCTGGAGCTGCGACCGGGAGGATGATTGTGGGGATAAGTCTGATGAAATATCATGCAGTGAGTCACACATGCCTACTTACCACATATTCAATCAATCACTATGTGTGGGTTCAACTGCTATTGCTGTTTTAGTTGCTCTGCTTGGTCAAGATGTAAAATAGGGAAGCTCAGTGAACAAATCGAATACTAATAAGGGCGTTAAGGGAAATCTCTAGTTGTTTATTCCTCACAGCTCATAATGTGATGCCTAATTGCTGCATATTTAATGCTACAATAAATACAATGTTTCTCACTGTCTTGTAAGATATCTGAGGGGTGATAGGGTTATCATCTTACACTCAAAACTCACCTTCCTTCCTTCAACTCTCAAAATGTGATAATTTGTGCAACTGTGCAAGAAACTTTTCATTCCCACTAATAGAGGTAACTTCAGGTTTCACCTCTAATGATAGACAGATGCAGATCGATGTGTTTTGAGCAGTAATCACACTGGATAATTTAACGTAATTTTGTAAGAGCATGTTTTGCTTTTTCAGAAAAGAGACACCGCAGGCAATTATAACAATTTTGGTTTTAAAGTCATTACTCAGAAACCACTTGAACTATTGGTTACAATGTTTATGTAGGAAACTTCTACCTATGTTCTACTCGTAAACAGCCATTACATGTTTTTACGGTCAATGTTAGAGTCACAATATTGATTGAAACAGGATAAATCCAAAGTTTAAAGCCTGGCAAAAAAACTTTTACATAAACCTTGCAGTTATCCACTTTCAGCAAACAGTGTAATGTCCTGACACAAAATAGAGGCAATGGAGTTTGCTTTTAGCCAGCTAGCTGTGTGGCTCTAGGAATGGTGTGTGAAGTGAAGTGCACTAAATGAAGCTCTGTGTGGGAACATTTCCTCCAGAAAGGGGGAAAAAAATCAGACATTAGTTAAAATGGGTGATCCTACTCTTCAGTTTAGTAGTACTATAGCACCATGGTGTACCACATTAAGGACAGCCACCCTGCTGCCATATCACTGCTAGCCAGGGGGGTGAAAGTGTGATGCGCTGGTCTCGGTTGATATGCTACCAATCAGTGTGATAGAGGGGGAGAGATTCAAAGCACTTTGGTACCTCTGTTTTAGTGCTAATTAGCACATTTATTCATGCCAACATGCTAAATGGTGAACATGGTAAACATTATACAAGCTTAACATCTGCATTTTGGGCATTTAGCTCAAGGCAACCCTCCCGCCTCACTAATCCACTAGTGTAACTATACAGTACATTCTTAGTTTTGCTGTATAAGACACTTCAGAGTATATTATTGTGCTTGTGCTAAGGCCACTTACTATAAAGAAAGATACACCATGTTGTGAGTCATTCAGATCATCAATTCTGAAATCTGTGTTAGCACGTACTGTACCATGTAACATGAACCTTAAGTACAACATGGTTTTAAGAGAGGAAACACTCAAGTTCTTCTGAAAATTCTCAGAATAAAAAAAAAAAAAAGAAGCTGCTTGCTGCTGCTTATCTTCTTTGGTGACTTCTTAAACAGTTTGCTGGTGTTTTTCACATGCATTACTTTATTCAATCCAGAGTGTTTTAGAAGTTGAATTATTGATGCTGTACTCTTTGGACCAAGAACTAGACATGCCCTCACTGATGGCATCAACTTCGAAGGGGTGGTGCTGAGTAAATACTTTTGTACAGTAGTTCACTGTGCTTAAGTCGTGTCTCAGTGGTATTAAACCATCTGTCAGCCTCGGTTTGCAAAAGTTGCTCTCTGTGTTTTGGATTAATCTTGGAAAACACGAATGAGAAAAATACATGGCGAGCGACAGTGGCCCGAGCTTTTCAGAGTTCTTTGAAGACGTGTTTAACCTTTTTTTTATGCGAGGGAAAAGAGCTTTTTTTAGCTGTGAGGGTTGAACTGGATGAATTACAAGCATACATTTAAAAGATAGGGGTAAAGGTTTTAAAATTCCCCTTTAATCACCATTTGTATTAAATCAGCCTTTAACAGTGATTGATGTTTGCCAAACGCTGCACTGTGCTGTATCGCCTCAGCCTCCTTTTGTGTGTCCTAAGCTGCTTCAATACGCAGTCACAAACAGCCAGGGTGTAAGCAGTAATTAAAGTTCATGCTCGGCTTCATTCAATCATAATCAAGCTGTGCAGCAAAACATATTCTCTCCTATACTGTTGTCTGAGCTTCCTCAGGCATCACTTCTCTGTAGGCACTCTACTGTGCAGCTCTGGCAGCTCACTTAGCTTCAGTGGAGCTACTGTGGGTTTTGGAACACCTGAAGCTCAGTGGTGGCCGCCTTAGAGATTGATGCTAATTTGGATTTTGTTTGTCAGTAGTTTAGTAGTTGTCACACAGTGTCTCATATTGGGCTCTCTGTTCACTTGAAGCCGTCATTATTTATGGATGCCAGTGTTCCATTTTTTTTTTTTTTTTTTGCCAGGCTCACTGTTTACTTGAAACCTTCATTATTTATGGATGTTCTTGCTTCATTTTTAATGAATGTTAAACTCCAACCAGTCATGCGCTGTCAGTGAGACCTAACACATTTGTGGGATATATAGAAGACACTTGTCTGATGAAGATACAATACGTCTCCTTGACAGCGCCTTAGGTATTCCAAGCAGCAGCAGCAGCAGCAGATGCCAACAAATCAATTCAAATGTAGACTTGCATTTCATACCGAAGTCAATAAAGCTTTGGGCATCCTGGAAGGATATTTGAAAAGTACTGTATGTACAGTATCTCAAAATTAGAAACGAGAATGGTATCTGACGAGAATGCAAATGTCGATCCTGGCAATATCATCAGTCCACAAAATGTAGAAGAATCTCTATTCCTATACTTACTACGACACTGGTCGAGAATATCGATGCTGTAATGTACAGTAGACCAATTTAGTTCATGAAGTCTCTGTGACTACAGTGATGGATGGTGGATCAGCTATTGACTGACTACAGCTGTGGTGATTTATTTGCTTTCACCAGCTTGCATTGCCAAGTTAAGCACACATATGTATATATATATATAGCCCTACATCAGGTACATGTACATTATATTGTCTTGATTGACTGTAACGGTGCCTCATCAGCAGCTAAACACATCAGCACGCAGGGTATCTTTTTAGGCACAGCAGGAGAAATATCTGGAAACATCCATTTCCAGGTATTGATGATGGTGAAATTGGAGCCGCAAGGGAAGATCAATTGCAGGAAAGAAGAAATGACAGTGACAGTAATATGTCAAACCAAGTCATTTAATTAATCATAATATTTGCATTAACCCCAAGACAAGCTTCTGCAGATGCACCCTTTCTCTTTCCCTTGTTGCTATGAACAACCAATGTGTACTCAGCTCATGACAGTTTTATGATCTATATGAGACCCGTTCAACTGGTGGCCAATGGGCCGAGTGCAGCCCTTGAACAACCTCATTCCGGCCCTTTGATTGTTTTGTTAACAGGCTAATTAGCCCATTCATTAGCTATGTCTGCTGCAAACCACACAAATACTTAAATTTTGTTAAAACGTGTGAACACAGGCATTTTTTCCCCCCTGTAGCCTGCTTTTGTGTTGTGAAAATGAACGAATGTATGAACAAAGTGAAGAAGAAAATAAAAATTGCATTGTTTTAACACATTTAAATTCCTAGATTACCAGTCATACGTAGTTGATGTAAAAGTCTGGCCCCTCTGCACTTTCATTCAAATCTAGCCTTTCTAAAAATGTAGTTGAATAGGCCTCATCTGCATATAGACCAGGTGGACTTAACCATGATGTGACATGCAGCACTTTGTACAACCAGAGTGTTTCAGGGCCAAACATGGTTTTACATATAGAGTTCTTGGCATTGATCAAGAGAGGACACATGAAAATACACATCAGTGTGAATAAAACATGGATGTTCAGGGCCTGTTTCGTACAAAGGACTTATCAAAAGACCAATTTCAGAATATTTTCAACTTGTGTGTCCTGCTTCCATCCAGAGCCACCTTTAACAGCAGCTCTGAGAAGTATTTACAAAGCTTAAACACCAGGGCTGCAAACTTGAGTTGGTTATAGCAATGCGATCATCACATATAACTATTTGCATATTTTTAGCCAGGGTAGTGGCTCTAGGGTTGCAAATGTTGGTTGGTTAGGGTTTGGTTCCAACTGAGTATTATTGCAGTACCTTGACATTTGGCACAGATATCCATGGTGCCATGTTAGTGAGTCCTAATGACATTGGTGATCCCTTGATTTTTCTTATAGAGGCACCAGCAGGTCACAACTTTTCAGTGAAGCCAGATGTAGGATAATTATTGTATTTGTCCAATAATTTGGCCCTCTGTACGATCAATAATTCCAAAACTGCCATAAAGTACAATAATTTGATCAGTCTTTGCTGGTGGGTTTTAATTCTCTTCCTGACATGATCAGGATAGCAATATATGGCTCTTTCAAGCCAATCACGCTTGAAGGCGATGACGATGAGCATGATTTGTGAGCACAGCCGTCCTTCTCTTTCTGCTGCTCGACTTGGAGGTGGCGTTTGACCTTTCTCAGTAACGTATCCTGTCAGGTCAGGTTGTTTTGAAGGCGTGAGTAAGCATAGTTAGTTACTTAGTTAGCTTACCTTATGGTTTTAACTTTCTTCATGCAGAATATGAAAAGGCTTCCAGTCACACTGCCTTGTGATTTAGTATTGTATTAGTGAGCTGTTACAAAAATTGTGAGACTGATGGACCAGGGTGAATCAAATTTTAATTGAAATGTGAGTTCTGTAATATTACACATTTACGCCTATTCGTGTGGATATGACTCGCGTATGATACTTTCACCAAAAATGCAATAATTCTTAGCCTCTGATCTGACAGTTCAACATTCCCATCTGGCAACACTGCAGCTTTTACTTATGTGAAATATGTCAACATCTACTTGGTTAACATTTTGTACAGACTTTGCTGGTTTGCTGGAACAATTTGTCAGATGTAATATAACATAACATGCAGCGCTAACTCGTCACTATGGAAGGCAGCAGTTACAGGTTGCTTTTAGGTTTTAGGTTGAGACAAACCAGAGACAAACATTTTCTCCGTGAAATATGATCCAGTTTCATCCAAATCACTGATAGTTGATGTTCTGCCGTATGCTCACCGAAGTTACATAGCAGAGAAACGAGCGATGGGGGTGGAGTGGCTGAGACAGAGACACCATTCACACTATTACAAGACACCGTACCATCAAAAGGATTTTAAAGCTGTTATTTTAAAGTAAAAAAAAAACAGTTGACACTTTTCATCCCCTGCTGAAAAAGCTTAGATTCTAAAGATTCTGTTCTATTCATCAGAAGTGTTTGCACAGCTACAGACGACTGTTTCAATGAGACGAACTTGAATGAATCTCATCCACACAATACATTCTCTACATGGTTCTGTCATTTTCAATGACACTAAAGGTACATGAAAGGGTTGTACAAGTCTGCTGAACTTTGATAATGTGGAGACAAACTTTGCTTCACGATATTTAACTAACTCACATGTTGATGAATAATAATTCACGTGGACGTTAAATTTCTTTCCATTTACTGATGTATAGAATTACGGTGCAAGGATCTGTTGAGCTTGAACTGGGATTGTATTTGATGTTTATCTTTAAACAACCTTTTCAGCCTTCCCCACCTGTGAGCCCCTCACCCAGTTCAGCTGTTCCAACGGGCGATGCATCAGCGTGCAGTGGCATTGTGATTCAGGTGAGGACATTTTGAAGATTTGTCAGCCGTCATATTTGTGTGTGTGTTGGTTGAGGGCCGCACCTTTCATGGGTGTTCCTGCATGTGTGTAGACGATGACTGTGGAGACAGCAGTGATGAAGTCGGCTGCATCCGCTCCTGCTCCAACAACCAGTTTCAGTGCACCAGCGGTCGCTGCATCCCGGACCACTGGGCCTGTGATGGCGATAACGACTGTGGAGACTACAGCGATGAGAACACGACCTGCAGAGGTGGATCAGCACGTAAGACCGTCCACATTACCTTTTAAAATAGTTTGAAGCATTAAGTCAGATAATAGAAAGGTAGACTTGCACATCCCCTCCAGCATAAGATGGCTCTTGTTATTATTCATGTTTTACATCTAAATATTAGTAGTATGACGGCGAAGTATTTATAATTACCCTTTTTATATATTAAGTCATCACAGGGATTTACTCCTGTATTTTCTTGAAGGATCTGCCTCGAAGCGAAGTCGTCTGGTGGCACCTTTTTATGAGCGTGCTGCTGCCAGTATATCTGTTTTAGTGTGCTAATGATTTTATTTGCAATTCAAATCATTGTTTAAATTTGGGCATTCTAATTACAAGTATAACAATTAATCAGCTTGAGTCCAATAACTTTGTTTTTACGCTCACGTGTGACTAATCTTATCTAGTCTCTGTTTGGGGGGAATTTGAGCATCAGGAGTTGAATCATTTAATCTAATTACCACAGAAGCCTCATGCAAGCTCCTCGAAACTCACAGCTCACTTGCTTGTCACTAGAATGTGTAGACTATTCATCAAACTGTTTCCTGATGGGAAACTGCGGGCTCCCTCACTCCCTCTGTGCCTGCTTCTGCTCTACCCCCGGGGGACTGTTCTTAGCTTTGTCTCGGCTGTTGGAGAAACGATTTTTGGGTTTGACTTTTTTAGGTTTAAGCAAACGGTTAATCTTCAGGTCAGGATTCAGGTCATTATCTATACAGGATGCACAATGACATGAGTTAAAAATAAATGCATAATGTTTATAATGTTCTACTGAAAATATTATAATGCATCATGATAAACCTGTTTGGTGTTCTTACATTCAAGATTAATTTGTTTTAACATCTCACAACAGAGTTGTATAGTGAGGTGACGTATGTAACCCCTATATGCTACTCAGAAACAGAAATTATATAGATGGTCCTGTTAAATGGTTCATGAATGTCAAAATGTGAATACATCTCAGAAAATGTGTGGTGTAGGCTACTTCACACTACCATCATTATCGCCTGAGGATATGTCTATCACTCCTACTGTACACATCCAATGCAACACAGACAACATACTATAATGCTGTTGTGGTACCAGTTTCCTTTTGAACCCCCACTGGAGAAAGATATAGTGACCAGAGTCATTAAACAAGACAGAAACATCTGAGAGACATAAACCTTAAATGCTGGAAGTCAAACTACTTCCCTCTTTGGAACTAACTGGCCTGTTATGGCTGCCAAGTGCCCTGCTGGCAAAGATAAATATTTGCAAACACTAAAAGATGTCTTGTGAAATTACTGTTGTGCCTTTGCCCATGATTGTGTTGTGTGCAGCAGATCTGCAAAAAAAAAAAAACAGTCACTGGTGAATGACTTTTGTTTCAGTGCTGCCATCTGTGATTGAGTGCAGTGGAGAGGAATTCCACTGTGTCGCCGATGGGACCTGCATCCCGGAACGCTGGAGATGTGACGGAGACAAGGACTGTGAGGACGGTAGCGACGAGAAAGACTGTGAAGGCACCAAGCGGATGTGCGACCCCAAGGCCAAATTTACCTGCAAAGACACAGGTAGTGAATATGGCACACTGCTGAACACACTGGGGTCTGAAGTGAAAAATGCGTAGGTCAGCAATTTTGGTCAGCAGGTAGTAAATGAATAATTGATGCCTGTGGTTGTTGTGAAGCCCTGAAATATCTTCTAGAAGTTTCAGATGAAGTTTGACATACGTAAACACTTTCATACTGTTGATTTTCACACTCCATTACTCAACTGACACTGACAATTTTGGGTGGCCTGTGGTTTAAAATCAGATCCTGAGGCGTGAAAACTAAATTGAGCTTGTATTTGAGCTCAGTATGTAAATTTTGCATCATTCGCCTGAGACAGACGTTATAGTTTCAGCACCATGGCAGCCTGGCTGAACTAATTTGAGCATGAAGGACAGTAGCGCACAGCAACAGACAGAGAGCCAAATCAGCTGACTTTATATTGCGTTATATAGGACGTTATGTGACGACGTGTGCAGAATTCAACACAGACTTTCCTCATTTTGCAACTCTGTGTGGGGGTTGCATCATGGAAAATTAACAGTCATCAAAAGCAATCATTTCACTTCTAAATTAAACACGTTGGTCTGGAGTTTGAATATAGCCTCAAGCGGTTACTTTCATCAACAGATGACGGAAACTATTCCTCAACCTTCACGTTGAAAGCTGGAATAAACATATCTTGCAAGATTAACACTCTAGTCCTTTGCTCGGGTCTTAGGAGAGGAGGAAATCATCTCAGTCGTTTCTTGAACATTTGTTTGTGTGTATCAGTCATAAACTAGGCTGCCAAATGGCTCTCTTCCCTTTCCCCTTCACTGTCAGACGGGCTCTAGAGGTTCAACCATTCTCCACTTTGGAGCATCGCACAGAGGTTTGCATGTACTTGTTCGACCAATTAGGACAAACCTTTTAAATGGCCTGTTTAAACTCCCCATGTACCCAAACCCAGCATCGGCTCTCTCTCAGCAGCAGAAAGCAGAAGGTCAGATGAAGTTTCAGCTGCTTTCTGTCTTTAGCTGCACAGCTCCGCTCATCCCCTGACAGTATTATCAAGAACGGAGGCAATGCTGCGTAGTGAAGGGTTGGTTAGACCACACAATTATTATTCACTCTAATACTGCAGCGTCACACCCCTGTGCACTGGTGCAGCCCGTTCTGTCCTCCCAAAGAAGAGCAGAGTGCCCTCTCAGACAGTATTCAAAAGAGTTTCTGAAGGGGGCCATCTGGACATTTATGATAGATTGTAGAAAAGAACATCAGTAGAACTTTTGTTCTTTCTGTTTTCGTTTAATCACACAGATAAAACAAAGACGTGAGGCTCAACCTAGACCTTCGCCCGGTATGGGAAATACGGATGCTTTTTAATTGGGATGGATGCATTTCTGCATGTGACAGATAAAACTCAAACAAAGATGCAAATATTTGATGTGGAGCTGGCGCCTAGTGCAATCTTGGTTTAGCTTCCCACACACAGGTTTATTTGTTAACACGTCCATTTGGTGCTCACAGCATCAGTCCAGGATTACATCCTCGGGCGAAATAGGTATTTTAGAATAGACGGCGTCTCCAGTCCATGACTGTCACTAGTAGGTTGGCTTTTGTCTCTGCATGTCCTTATATTGGAGTTTGAATATGCTTCTGATGGTTTAGAGAAGTGCTCGATATTGTGAAGAGTGTGAGAAGAAAAAGGTGTTTCACCTTTTCTTTCTCTCAAGCATTGATTAGTTGTGTTAACAGCATCTCCTCCAAATGATAGCAGTGTACGTTTATTCCTGACCTGAGTCAAGTGCTGTACATTGAAGACTAAGTAGTTACCTTTATCCTTTAAGTGTTAAACAGATGCACATAGTCATTATCGAAACACATTCATGCAGAGCATTCTGCTGCAGAGTTGAGCGCTCAAGCTTATAGAAGAATGAAACTGTAGCAAGCGCATGTGCTGTATTAGGCTATAATGCATAAAATATTCTGATTTTAAAAAAGAAAACATGTAGAAGATGCCCGAATTAAGATTTTTTTTATCAATACAGTAACTTTAACGATGAGCAAAGTTAAAAAACAAAGGAAAAACAACCACAACAAGTATGAATTTATCCATCCATTATTTAAAAATAAATCTTCAGCCATGCGTAGAGGAGGGACCAACATAAATAAAAAAGTTACCAGCTCTGCAGGAAATCCATCTGTGGATATGCTGCATTTTTGTTGAATTAAAGATGAAACTTTTAGATGTTGGAGCTTTTCTATATTTGGAACGGATATGAAAAATGTATTTCCTACTCAAAATAATAAGCAAAGGTTATGTTTAATAAACCCACTCAGAAGTACTTTTGTGCCTCCCACATCCTCAATGAAAACATCTTTTCATGTCCCTCTTTATCCACATTCCGTTCACTCCTTTGCCTCCCCAGACAAACACACTCACAAAAGTCATAAGTTTGCAGTTGTCAGATTTGTTTGCTGTGTCATTTAAGGTGAAACTGCCAGTATCAACACTTGTGAATTCAGTTATATAACTGACTAACCTCCATGCCATTTGCATTACCAGAAAGACTTTCGAAATGTTACTTTCCAGTGCCCCATGTGTCCTCCATATTTTATGCATGTGAAAGCTTTGTGCACTTGATTTGCACGTAAGCTTGTATTTACAAACGTGCAATTGGCATTTAGAAAAACGACAGTTAAATCAAAGTGTTATGTTACTGTGTGCATGCCATACATGGAGATACACCTGAACGCCCACACAATTTGAACCAGCATCAAGGATAAACAAGTGGGTTCTCAAAACCTCATCAGTGGCCCTCAACTTTTGCACGAGGGACATAATTTTTCCAAGCGGCCCCTGTGGGGTCCGACCTCTAAATGATAATAATAAAAAGTGTGTACTAAAGTACTACTATTTTTCCTTTGTTTCAAAATTGTAATTGATATTAGCCTATATCAGTGTGAACAGATTCCTTAGAATGGTTATACCCTGGTGACGTGAGGATGGAGTTAAAGAATAATCTGATTCTTTAGAATGGTTGAACCATGTATTACAGACTATTTTGGCTCTATATTGTTGCTCTGATTGAAAAACTGTAAATTGGAATACAGTCCGCTGCAATGTAAGCTTTACCCGGGGGAGTGCAAAAATAAAACACCCATATTGTTTTCTAGTATTGGTCCCTACTACCAGTTTCAACAGACATAGCCAAGGGAATAACAAATGACACTTTAGTGTAGATTTCATCATAGGGAATATTAATCTTGGATCTTTTCAAGTCGAACAAGCACAGAATGAAAAAGAGATTGTTGTTGATTGAGCCCCCTGGGAAAAGCTTGGCATTCTTGCTATCTACTGTGTATTCAAATGATATATGGAACTGAGCAATGAAACATTAATCTAAACACTGAATGCTATATTTCAGTAAGCTGAGGCAGGGTACAATTTTGTGAACACTATCATCCTCCAAGTCATATGAATACTAACTGAGATACAATGAGATTACATCGTTTGTACCACAGTGAAACTCAGAAACTGTTAATTCTCAATTTTAAAGCTCTCAGAACACTTACTGTCTCGCTGTTTTTACATCTCAATCTCTGCAGGCAAGTGTATCACAAAGAGCTGGGTGTGTGACGGGGACATCGACTGTGAGGACCGCTCCGATGAAGAGTCCTGTGAGTCTGCTGTGTGTAAGCCACCCAAGTACCCTTGTGCCAATGACACCTCTGCGTGCCTCACGCCCGATAAGATCTGCAATGGCAAAGTGGACTGTGCAGACCGCTCGGATGAAGGAGCCATCTGTGGTAATGTTTGTTTTGTTACTGCATGTCATCTTTTTTTTATGGTTTCTTTTGACGTCCTGAAAGATGCTGAATACATAAAAAAGTATTTGGATACCTGACCATAACACACTGCTGGAAAACTCATCCCCCCCACCGTGCACATTAATATGCTGCTCTAACAGCTGCCACTCTTTTTGGAAGGCTTTCCACAAGACCTCGGAGGTTAGGCGCTGACCTGGCTCACAGTCGGCGTTCCAGTTTGTCTTAAAGGTGTTTAAAGGGGTTGAGGTCAGGGCTCTGTGCAGCTCAGTCAGGTTTCTTTTCACTAAGGAAAAAGATTTCATTTTGGACCTGGCTTTGAGCACTCCATCCAACCAACCAACCATTCCTAGCTCCTAATCAGGGTCTGGGCCACAGTGGCAGCAGGCAGGGCAAGAAAGCCTTTCACAAACTTTTGCCACATACCTGAGAGCTCTGTATTATCAATAATAAACAAATAAATATATAAATGAATATTAAATAGGGTAAAAAAAACAACAACAACTAATAGATATTACCATGAAACTTCCCCAGTTGATGACTTACATTGATACAATGGTTTCTCTTGTAGATGTTTTCTCAATTTGTACGTATAAATATGTAAATTGGTCATTATCATACATATCAAAACAGAAACCTTAATATTGGATGAAGCCAGGTTCAAAATCCTTGTATTAGTTTTGTTGAAATATTAGAGTCAAAGGTTTCAAGAGAAGGACTTTTGGAGATCTCTTTTACTTCTGCATAATTCAGAAAATACTGTCAGAAAAAAAGGCATATTTTTTAGGAATAAAATGTTATATAAGTGAGACTGAATAAAATATGAACAAACCCCTCTGTAAGAACCTTCAGATCCTATATAGATAGAAATAAAACCGGAAAGTTTGGTGTATGTTAGTTCTACTGAGGTGGAGGTTTCTGTCAGAGTATGAGAAGAAATGGGCTTTAAGTATATGTATTTTACATTTATATGTATATACATTTTTAGACAACAACATGGTGTATAGAGTAAAGAAAAGTTGATTTCCAGTTGATTACATTAAGACATTTTCTTTTTGTATTAGTTTAGTTTTCAGAAATATAAATATTAATTAATTAAATATTCAAACAATGTTTTCTGATTAAATGTGCACTGATTTGTTTACATTTCCAAAACTGAAATCTCAGCATACAAACACACATAAATGTGTATTTTGGACATTTTCTTCCCAGTAGTCTGAAAAGAAGAAGAATTTAAGCAAAATATCCCAAAAATCTCAAAACTGACAAGTACATGGAAAAAGTTCTAACCTGGAACTGAACCAAAAGTATGTGGATAGATTATCACACTCATCCCCAAGTGGTTTAAAAAGATTGTTAAGAAAAAAAAAAGCTCAATTCTGACAGTTACAATAGATTCTAATATTTCATAGTGATTTCACACAGCAGACAAAGAGACAAAATGTCTTGTTTATTGACAAAACCTCTGTAGTTCTATGTCCCAGTCATAACTATGGTTAAATCTACTTCTTCTGAGTGAACTTCTGACCTTCTGATGAGGGTGATAGACGGAGGAGTAAGACTTCGAGAAGTTTTCATGGGTCATTTAATACTTTAAGCTATAAAAACTTGGCAACATTGAAAATTCGACAAATTTCAAGCTGACCACAGCAGCTGTTCTTCACGAGGCACTTCGAGCCTACAGGGGGTATTTGTTTGATACTCAAAAAATATATTTTGGGGAGAAGAATAACTTAAAAGTGAAGAAAAAAAGCTGTCAAAAATAATGACTTCCAGGGAGTGTTAGACATCTTGGACTTTGTCAATATGTTTGAGTTTCTTTGATTGCCGGTTTTTGCAAGGATAGAAACACTGGAGTTGCTGACATTAGTTTAAGAAAAAATAAAACAGTGACGAATGATTGAACCATATTTGTATAACAAATTAAAACCACAGCACAATTTTGTGTGCAAGTCTTTATTTAAATATATCTCCTTGTTATAGTTTACTTATTATCTGTTGCAATGAGATTAATTGAAAAAGTTGAAGCACATTCAAATCCAAAGGTTTAGGAAATGCTACCAGCTGAGGCAACTCACAACACTTGTGCTCACCCTCACTTCCATTGTTCAAGTATATCATGGGATGTTAGGGAACATCTCCCAGTGGGGTGTTGCTGTATCCTCTCCGTCACATTCAGCAGCTTAGCGCCAGACGAGGCACCGGTATGTGTTGTCTCAGAGTCTAAGGGGACGGAGCATGAGGTAATACTCTGGCTTCCTGATGATGGCAAATGTGGAAGTGTTTGTCCAGCAGCCTTCAGAGGGAAGAAAAGGATCTCATGTGATTATCCCCAGTCATCTAATCTCTTAAAGTGTGCAGTGTAAACATGGAGGTTCATTTCAGAGCGTCACAGAACCAGGCCTCTGGGGTTGGGGGGGCCTGTAGGACCGCTGAGTGTCTGCTTTATCATAGCTGAAAAGAGCTGCTTTTGCCTCCTCGTAGACAATTATGTGTTCAGAAGGACCTCGAGGGTCTGATCTGCAGCAGCTCAGCGGGACTCACACCCACCATTAACAACAGTGACTTCATACCTCATCCCCCACCCCTGTTGAGAGAGTGCAATGCTGTTCATGAACACTTTGAAAACCGTCAGGAAAAGAGATGTCAAACAAGGTTTATTTTCATCAGTTCACTTTTATCTCTTGACCTGGCAGCTTCTAATAAAAAAAAACGATGTGTAGGCCATCAAAAGGATGAAGCATGTCTGACTTTATTCTACTTTTTAAAAGGAGTATTGCATAATTTCCTGTTTCCTGTTTTGTTTGTGAAGTAGTGATGGAAATTACAGCCCTTCACCTCCAGGTAAAACCTGTGAGAACATTTCGAATGATGAAGTCTTTCTCATTATACATCACCAGTGTACAAACACAATCATGATGCTTGGCATTTGATCTCTAGCTTTGAGTTGAAAAGATGTTATCCTTGTGACACTATGTTCAAACACAACCTTTTAGATTTCACACAACTCTTGACATGGGACAGTCTGTTGCTACTATCTCACGCACTGTATTCTTCAAATGTTCTTTTAAATCTCCATATGTCTTCCAGTGTGTGTACGATTTCAGTTTTTTCTTATGTTTTGCCTTTCTTCACTCCAGATCTGTGTCTTGTAGCCAGAGGGGGCTGCAGTCACCAGTGCACTGTGGCACCAGGGAAAGGGGTTGTGTGTTTTTGTCCCCCTGGGCTTCACCTGGACTCCAGCAACAAGACGTGTGAGGTGGTGGACTACTGCAGCCGTCACCTAAAGTGCAGCCAGGTGTGTGAGCAGTACAAGACCACGGTGAAGTGCTCCTGCTATCCGGGATGGGAGCTCGACCCAGATGGAGACAGCTGTCACAGCACAGGTAACAGAGCCAAGCTTTTATAATGTTTGCTTTAGTGATGCTGTTGGCTGTCGTGACTGTGTGTGGCTCTGGCTCTGTGGCTGATGTAATATTAAAATTCATCCTTAGGCATACTTGTAACTCCAAAATCTTCAGTTCTGAGTTAGAATCATTGTTCTTAGAGCTCATAGTTTTCATTAAATGCACCAACACTATGCAGTATTACTTATTAATGCAAGATTCGTAGATGAGAGAAACTGGAAAGGAAAACAGTAAAAGTCAAACTAGAGCATAAGAGGGTTTTTGTGTGAGTTTCTCTGAGTGCTGAGAAAGTGGAGAGGTGGGCTGAAGAACAGTAATAGATGGTGATTTAGGGTACCGTCAGGTCAAATTCAATCAGCTTCAAATCTGAAGAGGCATCTGGGCGATGAGCCCTGTCTGTTTCTATCTGCAGTGATGCTGAGTGAAGGAAGCGTCTTCTCCCTCCTCAAACCACCCGAGCTTTGTTACTTCATTCAGTTGTTCACCTCAGGCCTAATCCCATACAAACACAAATATTATATTTATGAATTCAAACTTTCCGCTATTGAATAATCTATTTGACAAGGCCGCTCTGTAACCGCTTCAAATACAATAGTTACACACACATGCTGCTGGCTTGTCACACTCAGATTTATGGACCTCGTTTTGATTACTTGCTTCTCTATTTCACTCCAAGATTGATGGCACTTCCAGCTCTAATCTTACATTAACGCAGGAAAAGAATACAGAATTTTCTATGGAGGCCGATCAGGATTCTGCGGCCTCATCATAAATCAAATTTTGCATACAAACACAAACATTCCAATTTAATCTTCAGAGAGGTGTTATTGGATTCTTTGTGAAGTCCTGAGCACACATCCACTCCTCCTTTTTCCTTCGCAGTAATAAAATCTCTCCGGTAGCATTTTAGCTACTTTGGTTACAACACGGAAATATGTCATTGTAGCAAGGACGCCATTTTAATTACATTTGTGTGCAAACAGTTCTGGTCCCGAAAGTATAATTTCATGGAGAGTGCTGTGAAGATAAGGCGTGCGGTAAGGACTGTTTTTGAAAGACTGTGTGTGTGTGTATGTGTGAGTTCTGTGTGTTGATGAATTAGTGTTGAATGTGTGACAAATTCCAAGTTTTAGTTGTACAAATATGTCCCAGAAGCAGAAATAATCTTCCTGATTGAGCTAAACCTCAGAGGTGGAGGCCAGAGAAGTTTAGCATGCAAGCAACGTTGCTTGCTCCAGGCCTTGTCAGTAGATATAGCGACTTCTCAGACTCTACAAAATGTATTTTTCAAAAGACACTACGAACAAATGTATCTAGTTTTTTCAGAAAATGGAAAGAAATGTAATGCACTGATTCCCAAAGTGTTTGGCAACAAATTGGTTTCCCAGCAACTGAGGCATGTAAATTAGCACTACGTGGTGGTCGGTGAGATAGGTTTGAAAGTAGTATGTCCTCTGCAAAGAAAAAGTGAAACAAACACATGAGACTAAATTGAAGTCAATTAATTCCCCAGCAGGTTTGTAGCAAATTTCCAGCATTCCATTATTTTTGTAATTCAATCGGAATAACTTACACATAACAACACATACATTGCATGGCAGTGACAGTCATTCAGTACAAACCTGCTGTGGTGACAGTGTTAGGGGAAAACGCATGACAAAAGTAATGCATTACAGTAATATATAAACAAATACAGCAATATATTAAAGGAGTAACATGAGGTGTTTCTAGTAGGATTTGCAGTATGATTACAATTGCTATCTACAGAAATGTGTAACTGCCAGTGTTGTCAAAAGAACCCAAAAAGGTATATATATATATATATATATATATATATATAAATATGAAATGCGTGTTACAAAGTGATGCACATAAGTTACGGAAGTAAAGGATCGACTCCAAACCAGCAGTTTCAGGCAGTGCTGGAGCAGTGTTTTTCTGTTTTTCTTGAAAATTGGTCAAAAGTAGGGCTTGGACTTTAACGCGTTAATTAAGATTAATTAATTACACAAAAATTAATGCGTTTAAATAATTAACGGATTTTAATCGCACTTATTTTTGCACCGTGGAATGTTTCTCACTGGATGAGTTTCAGGCGTACCAGTTATACTGGAGCACAATTATTTAACGAGTTAAAAAGCCGCCGACACTGATCACTGTCCATGGATCTATAAAGTTTTAATGTAGCCTGAACGCAGCTCAAACCGACCCGGTGCCTCAGCACTGCGACCAAGCTTTGATAAACACACCGAATCCGCGCTGGTTTACAGTATCCTCCCGTAGTTTAGCCGGTCGCTACTGGAGCTTAATTTAAAAAAAAAAAACATTTTTAAAGCGCTCGTCGCAGTGGAGCTGAGAACAGCGGAGTTTCCTCTGCTGCAGCTGAACAGCTGACATGTGGTCAAGACGTAGGTAGCCTACAGACCTGTCACTGTCTCACGGTGCATAAGACTTCAACCTCAGAGCTCTCTGTCTTCAGACTGTCCTGACCTGTCCCTGAACATCACACAGGGAAAACATAGAGCTGCCTGTGTTTTATTAATGTTTACATAAGGCTGAGTTCAACAAATCAGTTCATGCTACTGTGATTTAAATAGTTAAATAGAGTAATCATCATAGTGTAGTGGCAGGAAAGACCATTTACCAAATAACGTGTTACATTTTTCATTGTGCTGTGCTCTAAAAATAAACTAACAAACTAGTGTAGAGTCCTGTATAAGGAATGTTCAGCTTAAATTTTCGCCTTAAATTTAGGTTCTCAGGAAAATCGCATCTTATCAGGTAATCGTTAATCGATCGATAAGGTCCATCAACTAACGATTAATTAATTAATCGATAATTTGCATCCCTAGTCTGTTGGTCTTGGTTAAGTACCACCTTGAAAAAAAAACAAACAATGTTTTGTTGCTTAAGCTTATGTATTCGGTCATTATTCAATGGTATACTAAAACCCATATGAATAAAAGTGCTTCTCACTGTTCTCAGGTCAAATATTTATATGCGATTAAAAATGCGATTAATTTCGATTAATTAATTACAAAGCCTCTAATTAATTAGATTAATTTTTTTAATCGAGTCCCGGCCCTAGTCAAAAGAATCAAAAAAGTTTGTTTTTTGCCATAAACAGTAGGTATCACTATTATTTTGAATATATTAAAAATGACAGTGCACAGCTCCAACATGAATAGTTAATTCACACATGTTGCCACTTATATACAGTACAGAGTAAAAACAACACACAAAGTTATACAAAAAGAACATATGAGGCATGCAGTGCAAAACCACACAGTGTGTGACAGTGAGCATAGACCATACAAGCTTTAGGATACCAAAACTGAAGTAGCAGTAGCTAAATGGAAATCAGCCATCATTAATCATTTACACATGGGCTTTTCTTGCTGTGACATGTTAAACTTTCCCCCATAAAAAAGGGCGGTGGTAGGCTATGCAGTGAAGTACATTACGCCTATTCACCTGAATAAAACTTGTTTTGCGAAGTCAGACACAAATCTTATACGCTATTATCACAGTATGTGATGTGTTTGCGTCGCCTACAATGAGGTTTTATAGCCTCTCTTCAGGTAAGACTTCCACAGCAACACTTGTCTTTGGAAAGTGAGAAAAATGAAATGAAAGTCGCTAATAACTCATGATGATAACTCAGCCTGTCAGCACACTCTGGCCCATTTAAATGCATTTACCATAAAGGTAAAAACCATAAATATGGTTGCACTCCAAAATTTAGGGGCGGCTGATTAATGGTGGCTGGCTTGACTACAGCTGTCTTTGAATGGTAAATGAAGCTAATGTGTCCACTTATTTTGGGAGTCACCCATGCCATTTGTAAACAAGAGGAAAGGTTTAGGTTAGCTTGTGCTTTGCTACCTTTATGTGAGTATTATGTCATCACCTGGTGAGTTATTTTGACACCTTTAGCTACAGTATTTCCTCTAAGCTGGTAAAAGTTATGTAACTGGTTTGACATTGAAATTAAAGAGGGGACTAATGATTTCAGGTCTTAACTAAAGAATGTGAGTGCCAATGATGTTATTCATTCAATAAAATAGCATTTATAGTCATGAAGAGGAAGTATTTGAGCTTTGATGGTTGCCAGGCTAACAAGGTAATTTAGATCCCTTAGTGTGGCAGGATGCATATTAATAATACTTGTAAGCTAAGCTAACATTAGGGGTTTTCTTTGATCCCTCTGGTTTTTGTGCTGGCTTTAAGTTAATTCATTCACAGAGCGCACTGTAAAACCGCAATGCTGGCAAAAGTAATTGACACTGATGTTAAAAGCAAATGACAAAAGGAAAATCAACAAATAGCTTTTAAAAGGTACAAAAGGGCCAGCACAGAATACCCTGCCTAACCAATGATTTTAGAGACACATGCATCAGACCTAAGCCAGACAGTTTTATTAACTATTTAATAATGCAATAACGTGATTCATAAGAGTTTCTGTGGCATAGTGTTGGTTTTTTATTATTTTTTCTACAGTTATCAAACATCCGACCATGATATTCTTCAGAATATTATGGTCTGTAGTAGTGGTCATTAATGTCCAAAATTGTGCATGAACTGAACGATGTCACACATCTTCAATGAACAATATACTCAAAACATCGCTCGGCCCTTGGTAGCACTCCTAAAAACATACTGTGCTTGTTTCCTGTCTCTCTCCTCGGCCAGATCCCTTCGAGGCTTTCATCATTTTCTCAATCCGGCACGAGATAAGACGAATAGACCTTCATAAGCGGGACTACAGCCTGCTGGTGCCGGGGCTGAGGAACACCATTGCACTAGACTTCCACTTTAATCGCAGCCTCCTTTACTGGACAGATGTGGTGGAGGATAAGATCTACAGAGGAAAACTCTCTGAGTCAGGCGGTATGAGCATACAAGCACACACACCCACGTATACAAACATTTTCTATATATCTAACCACTGCTCTGATGTATTGGCTAAAGAGAGTCATGTCTTGCTCATCTGTGCCCGAGCAGCTGAAATGGAAGTCTAGGACACTGCCAATGATAACGCTCTGTTTTATCCTCCTGTCTTTACACATACTCCGTTCTGATACAGTAAGTTGATATTGTCTCTCCCTGAAAATTTATCTCAGGTTGACCAGAGTTGAAAAATGCTGCAGGACCAGAAGTCCTCAGATGGTAGTAATATAGTATCTCCCCCTCATAAAATGATAAATCAGAATTTCTCCTTTGCTCTGTATTTTTGTGGGTGGCAGTACTTTCACTGGGTTCTCTTTCTTTTATTTCCCTCTGCGGAGCCATAGAAATCCCCTTTTAGCTGTACCTATTCCACCCTTTTGTGAGACACACATAAAAGCCTCGGCATCTGAGAATAATTGTAAACAGCTGGATTATAAATATTGCTGGAAAACCCTTTTACCGTGCTTAATGTAACCCTGTGGAAAGCAATCTTCTTTATACAGAAGAGTTTCCTCAGGTATTTTCTGAGTTTCCTCTTCTGGTCTGAGGATGTTTTCCTGACCTGTGTAAAGACTGATCACTGCAGGAGATAGTTGTCTACATGATCCTGTTTGAATTGATCTAAGATAAAATCTTAATAGTAAGAGCAGTCATTCTTTTTGAAAAAAAAAAAAGGATCCTATTTAGTGACATGGAGCCTTCAAAGATATTCCAAGAAATGACATTGCAATGAGCAAAACGACCAATGTAGGCACTGGCATCATTTCTGTCGCAGAGCCTATACAATGTACAGTATGTCGGTGCTGCATATCTAATGCTATTTTAATGCTGATACTGTTGTCCCAGGAGTGACAGGGATTGAGGTGGTCGTGCAGCATGGTCTGGCCACCCCAGAGGGCCTGGCTGTGGATTGGATTACAGGGAAACTGTACTGGATCGACAGCAATCTGGACCAGATCGAGGTGGCCAAGCTTAACGGAGATATGCGCACCACACTGATTGCCGGAGGCATGGAACATCCACGGGCCATCGCTCTCGACCCAGGGCAGGGGTACGTTATGCACTAACTCCCACATACAGAGTCTGCTCTTAGCTGTAGAGCAGTTATCCATCAAGCTGTGGGATTATTGGAATAAAGTAAAATTACAACCTCCTTGTATTTCTCACTTCTGTATCTGCCTTGATGTATGAAGATGTCTTCTGTGTTAAGGTCCATTACGGCAGCAGATATAGAGTACATCAATAACAGTGCTGTGCGCTCCGTTCTAGTAATGACAACTGATGTAGCTAATACCCCCCCAACCATTGCTCTTGCTTTATGCTTTACTACTCTGTCACTCTTGTTCTCCGGTAATGTTTTTCTCGAAAACATTTTAAGCAAGACCTTCAAACAGAAAGCCAAAAATATGCTTTGTTTTTATTTGTGCCTCATTCCCCTCGGGGCCAATTTTCGCAAATCATGGTTGTTTATCCCGCTGAGAGACATGGGGAGGTGTTTGTAGATTGATCTGTGTCTCTGAAATGGCAGCAAGCTAGACGAGAGAGAAAACATAACATCTGTTACAGTGCATTGATTACACTCTATTTTTCTTGGTATGACAAGAAAATTAGATTGTTGGACTGTGTCACACTGGACATAACAGGTCTGACCTGTTATTAACTGATGCAACACACCCGGGGAGGATTTGATACTCTATGTCGTTTTAGACTATATATATCAGTTAAGAAATGAGACTGAACTGCACAAACAGGAACAATGGATACAGAGGGTAAATGTCAAACTTGCAACACACAGAATGCGGGGCATGGCTGTATACGTTGTAGGCACCTGAGGTAGTTAAACATACACGTTTGTCATGCTTCTTGTTATCTTGATGTACAATTATCTTTTTGTAACAAGACTAAGTGTCTTTACAATAAAAAACATTTCAATTCGCATTGCATGTTTGCATGCATATATGGCTGGCACGTGCTTGTGTTTGGCAGTCGCTCATGAATTGTCTGTATTTGTGCGTTACTATTTATTTTTTTCTTATTTTTTGATCTGTTAATGAAATATCCTGAGCGGTCAGAGGTTTTAAATAGCCTTGTGGAAAGCACATTAACAACCATCATAATTGTTAAACATTTTGTCACTGTAGTTAACAGAAGATAAACATCCATTATTCATTAGCTATGCCCACTTAACCTTTAAGAGGATCGCGGGGGGGCTGAGCAGAGCACAGCCTGGACAGGTTGCCAGTCAATCACAGAACTGACATATAGAGACAGACAAGCATTAATGCCTAAGGGCACTTTATCACTACAAATTAACCTGCTGATCAGGCCCGCAATCCAACTCATCTTTGGGTACTTATTGTGTTTCATTGTGCTTCAGTTTCATTCAGGCCGTGCGTACACAGGCGTACTAGATCACATGGACACGGGTCAGTGCACGCAGTCTCCCACTTGGTTTAAATCATTTTGTCTCAACTGAATCATGATGTCCTCATGTGTTCATAGAGCAGCCATCGATCCAATATCCCCTCGTGCAAGACACAGATAAAACTAATGTGCACTGACCGGTGTTGACTTGGAGGGGGAGCAAACAGCTCTCAAAGAAAATTATTGGCACCCCTCAAGTGCTATAATGATTTCCACACAGTGGAGGGTTAAAAATATTTGTTTCCATGTGCAGGATCATCCCTCACTGAATATTTGTATCCCAGTGTGTGCAGCTGGTATTTGTATCCATTAAGCCTTTTTATCTTCATCCAGCTGATCAATGAGAAATAACCAAGGTGTTATTTTTTTATTGAAATTGATTTAGCGGTGTAGGATAAAAATCAGCAATTCATAATCGAGACTGCATTATATTAGTGGTTTATTTAAGGCATGGATAGACTGGTGAGAAGTCCAGTATGCTATGCATCGGCAGCTGTCAGGTGTGAATGTGATCACGATCTCAAAAAGAGATCATTGCTCTAAACTCTGAAATAAATAAAGGTTTAAAAATACAATAAATAAAAGAAGTCGGACAGTCAATAGAATGAGAATTCCTTTGGAAGTTTATCCCTTTTGTTGACCTTTGAATCTTGTTTAAATATCTAATGCAGCAACTGCTGTAAGGAGAAGGAGTTCTGCCAGGAGAGATACTGATTTAAAGCATTTAGGGTCACCTGAGTGTGGTAGAAAGGCAATCACCCACCATTGCAGAGACCCAGGTTCACCTTCCAGCAGCTACGCCTCTGTCTTGGCAAAGTGCCCTGTGTTTTTCAGTGCAAATAGGTGAGGCAGCTGGTGAAGGATCATGTTCATGTCACTGCACTGGTACTCTCCAGGTTGGTTAAGGAGCCTGGCTGGAGAATAAGTGGGTGGAATAGCTTGACCCTTTATGCACCTAAGAGTAGAATTACATGGCATCAACACAAGTGCCCTGTGCTCTGCCTTGAAAAAGAAAGTGATCTCTTGCTTTTGATATGAATATTAACTAAATGTTTAATGGAGTGATCACAAACACTTGAGTGGCACCGTAGTTTGTAATCTGTGTTTTGTATATTACAGGCAAGGAATTATGTGTGTGTGTCTATGTCGAGTCGTGATTTTTTTTTTTAAGGAATGTTTGAGGATATGTTGCACAGTTTTGTAATGATGTCATGGGGTTGTATCATCTTGACTGTGCATATTGGATATTGTTCCTTGTAAGGGCAATAATTGAGACTTGTTTCTATGCTTAAATGTTCAATTGTTACTGCAATTGGCTACTGCAGACAATTTTAGCCTGGCTGTTTTGGCGGTTTTGCATACTGATGTTCCTGTTTGTTCCCTGCAAATGTGACTGATTCCAAGAGGTTTGACTCACCTGTAGCCACAGTTAAGGTTCTGTTTTATGCTGCAGCATATAAAAATAAAAAAAATAAAAAAAGAGATCCCTTGGGGGATCTTTTCAACAACTCAACATCAGCTGCGCTTACAATGTCTCCCAGGTGTGTTGCATCAGCCCATACAGTATATGAGTTAAGGTACAATGCAACACTATGTGTTCATCAACAAAGTGTATTGCTTTCTTTTCAACCCTGGTCCAAAAAAGTTGGAACACTGTGTTAAAAATTCACAAAAAAGAATATTTAAGATAATATGCCAATCCCTTTTGACATATACTCAATTGAAAATTGAACAAAGACAATATATTTAATGTTTCACCTAGGGCTGTCAATGTAACGTGCTAATTTTGATTGACCAATTATAGATAAAATGTGTTAAAAAAAATAAAGTGGATTAATCACACTCGATTGATGCCCCTTGACCAGCAGCTTTGTAAATGTGATGGAGGCAGATGCAAAACGCTGCTGAGTATTGGCTCTGTTTAGGTGCTTGCCCTATGCCGCTGCTTGATGTGCACCTTCTTCAGACGTCGGGAGTAGCTGAGGTGCTAATAACGGGCATTGTGACCTGTAGTTTCCCCAGTAAACACTACACTATTCGGCTATTGCACAATAATGCTTTTTTTTTAAAATCTCTTGACAGCCCTAGTTTTACCCTTTAGTTTTATCACTGATGCCCGTATCACGTTTCAAACAAGTTGGGGCAGGGGCAACGAAAGACTGAGAAAGTTGTGGAATGATCAAAAAACACCTGTTTGGAACATTCAACAGGCAAAAAGGGTGAAAGATGAGGCAAAGTTCACCACTTTGTGAAACACATTATTGTATAAATGATAATACATAATGAGCTCAGGAACACGTGTTTACGTGTTTACTGACACTAACTGTTGTCAGTAAACACAAATTGTTAGCAAATGATTGCATTATGTTTTTATTTACATTTTACACAGGGTCCCAACTTTTGGGAATTGGGATTGTAAAAAAAAAAACAATCCCTAGAGGGTAAAGTGTTTGTTTCATTTGTGTACATATTTGTTAGATATACAAATTAAATAAATCAGTAGTCTAGTTATGTTTATTTAAGGATCCCTATTAGAAGCACTCAGATGTGCCTCTTCAGGGGCCCCGAATATAAAAATACAATACAGTCATGCAATTAGTGTACTAACTATTTAAAATGTAAAAACAGACAACAAGCTATGCAGACACACAAACAAGAGGAATTAAGATTGAGGTGATAGTAAAGTACAAACAAAATAATTATGCATACAAGGTTACTTGTACTGTATACAATAAGTGACCTTGTATGCATATTATTTTGTATGCATCATTACTCTGATATATCAGAGAGTAATGACAAAGTAATTATTGATTGATTGCACAAATTAGCTGTTTACTTTCTCTGAGTATGTTCTGCAGTGTTGTTAGCAGATGTTATGCTCTACCTATCTACATAAAACTGTATAACATGTTTAGATGACATACATTAGTACAAATTATACCAAACAACTGTATCAATTTTTCTCTGCTTTTCCTAATATTTCACATTTGGTACTTACTTTGGATAAATGCATCTTGGGAACTAGCCGATGTCTGTATCCTGTGGCCAGTATATTTCAGATTAAAGCAAAACCCAGACATTCCTAAAATCAATTTAACACTCTTAAGAAATGAGTAATCTGCTCATGCACTCTCTCCTATGGTACTCTTTCACATTTGGGAGGATGACTACATTTCATGGCTGCACAGAGTAGGATTAATGGGTGCTTTTGGTGCCTAAAGGCGCATTTCCATTCCAGGGCAATAATTCTAATCTAATTACTTGAATCCACTCAAAGGAGTGGGTCATTGATCAGGGGGGCCTTATCAAGTGAATAAGGCTATTGATCTGGACAAGGATATTTCTTCCTAACACTGTTTCGTTGTCGTCAGTACGTGATTTAAGCTTGAGCACCCATTTTCTCCTTCGTTCTCGCTGACTTTGTCGACCTAGGCATTACAGGGGCGATGTCTGCCGGGGTTGGAGTAGGACGCAGGATGCTGCTGATAGTTGCATCACTGACGGTGTTCATTTTCAGGCCTCAATGAGCTGTGAAAAGTCATAATAAAACAGATGGCCTCCCATTTCAAGGCCTGTCACAGATGTTGAGGGTTGCACTGGATCGCTGGTGCTGTTCTTGGACAGTCATCACTGTTGCTGTCTGTGTTAATGCCTACAGTGACAACACCATTGTTTATGTAATTACGTTGTTTTACAATGGCACTGACAAGTACAAAATAGCTACTGAATTGCTCTCAGATGGGTATGAGGTCCAACAGCTCCTGTTAGTGGATCTATGAAAAAAAATGAACTGGTGATTGTGTTTGTGCTTGTCCTCATAAAAACAGACAGGCCTCAATACTAACTGCTTTCTTTGGGTTTCTGCTCCAAGGATCCTCTTCTGGACTGACTGGGATGCAACTTTCCCCCGAATCGAGGCCGCGTCCATGAGTGGAGGAGGTCGACACATAGTGTTCAAAGATATGGAAATTGGTGCCTGGCCTAATGGACTGACTCTGGATCATTTGGAAAAGAGGATTGTTTGGACAGATGCACGGTATACCATTAGAGTTTTCATGTTGTGCGCAGACGCATTCACACCTTCTGTAACTTTTATTACATGTAGTACATTAAATATTACGAAGGATTCACCATCACTCGGGTAAAAATTTTACTTGATTCGCCATTCCCCCCATGAGTATTAAATAATGGAGGACATGCAATATTTAGAGATCTTTGTACAATGGCCATATTTGGTTTTAAGTGGGTCTTGAACAATTTAACAGACTTTGATCTGCCTCCTCCTGCTGTTCTCTTTCAATGCATGTGGAGAGCAGTTTAAACTTTGATGTGTTGGTCTCTTTTGAACAGCTCCGACGCCATTTTCTCAGCACTCTATGATGGAAGTGGGGTCATCGAGATCCTCAGGGGCCACGAATACCTGTCCCATCCCTTCGCCGTGTCTCTCTTTGGAGGCAATGTCTACTGGACGGACTGGAGGACGAACACTTTGGCGAGAGCCAATAAGTGGACAGGGCAAAATGTCACAGTCATACAGAAGACAAGTGCTCAGCCGTTTGACTTGCAGATCTTCCATCCCAGCAGGCAACCACAAGGTGAGGACAGTTTATTTCTGGCTTTTCTGTTTGGGTCCATATATAACTAATATATAACTTGTCACGTTTGCTTTCATGGGGTATTTGCAACAGGGACATTTAACCCCTTCAGCTACTACTTGATGATATGGCCATAGAATAATATTGCAATATCTTTAGGCTATATAGTGATACATGACATTTACACTGAAATCTCCTCAAAAAACCTTCATAAACACTAAGACAGTGCAACAAAATAGGGATTGCTTTTGGTACTTCAACAAAATATTAACACAATGTGATTTTGGGTTAATCATAATCATTGATAATATGGATATAATGACTAAGTGGGTAAAGGCAGGTATTAGAACAAGTAGAACAGCCTGCTAAGTTCAGAAAATCCAAAATCTAAGACGACATATAGTCTCATATCACGTTAACGATATAATATCAATGTATAGCCTAGCCCTACCTCAAGGACTGCTGTCAATTCATGCTTGGAAGAGGGCGGTTGTTTTTTATTTAACATGGGATCTTGTTGTAAATATTCATTGTTACATACCAAACAGCTACGGCATTAAAACCACCTACTTAATATTGTGCAGGTTAACCTTGTGCCTCTGGTGTGTCTTATGGAGTCTGGTACTGGGAAGTATGTAGTGGGAGTGCAGTTGACTTGAGGTTATATAAGTGGTCCACAACAGTGTTCGGATGGCTGAGGCATGCCATTTGACATGCCTCAGCCATCCGGCATCCACATAGATGCAAGGACCCGAGGTTTCCCAGCAGAACATTGCATTATAATGAGATGATCAATGTTATCCACATCATCTGCTAGTGGTTTTAATGTTGTGGCTGATGTATCTGTTTAAACCATTTTCAAGTTCATTTCATTTTCTACTTTCAATGCAACAGAGGTTGTTTATTTCCTTACAGGAATACAATTAAAACAGAGGTCAAATTGTACATTGTCAGGTTACACAAAGGGGACCCCAACACAAGACACACAGGCAGGCAGGTAACTTGAACAAAAAGCAAGCTTTATTAACATAAAGCTGATCATTCAATATCCAAAATTAGAAGCAACAAAACGGCAGATATCCAAGAACAAAAGCAAAACAAAGAACAAATAACAAAACAAAAAGCAAAGTATGAACCAGAAATAGCGCCAGGAATTGGAACCAAAAGCCGGAAACAGGATGGGAAAATGGGACAAGGAGGAACACAAGGGCAAAACAGAACAGACAAACTGACGGAGAGAGAGGAGAAGACAAGAACTTAAATACACAAGGAGTGATTACCTGATAGAACACAGGTGAGGAGTGAAAAGGGCGAGAAGACAGACAAAGGGAGGAAATGAAAAGCAAAACATGACACATGAGGACAGACAGACACTATGACAAACATTGTTTTACCTTATGCCTCTGTAAATTTAGGTCAGTTCCCCTTAGATTCTGACTTTCTGACTATAAACACCAAAGAAATACTATCCAAAAGATCATCAGACCAGATCATAGCTGATATTAAAAAAGTTGAATAAAAGTAACCATTTCATTATGGTATGGTCATTTTTGGGCATGTGCACAAAAAAAGGGGATTGCTGTTATGAGGTTTAAAGTGCAAAGTCATCACATTATCATCCAACACCAGAATTCAGATTGAATTTGGCTGTAGTCCTTCAGTACTACTGGGTATTGACTGAGGATAAATCATCTTCATCAGAATGTATTGACATGTTCTGTGAGAAGGAAAAAAGCAGCATAATGCAGAGTTATTAATTTCAGCGTCTGCATTCATTTGGCCTGTCAATCAATGAGTGTGTGTCTAAATGAAAAAAGGTACTCATGCAGAGAATTAGCTAGCTTGAGTTAATGGTACCCCTGAATGTGTTTCTCTCACCTTCAAAATGATTCTAATTGGCTCATACCACTATATTAATTTTTTTTTTTTTTTTTTGCTGAATATGAATAAAGAGAGCTGTGGAATGAGAACCGCACTTCCCAGTGAATAATTGTGGCATATCAGATAATCAAATAAATTAGTAATGTGAATAATGTGTTGTGGTGACAGAAAATGTATTAAATGGTTCTGAAATGCCATTAATTGTCCCCAGCAATTTCTTTTCAGTGAAAGCGTCTGAATCTGTATCTGTCACAGTGGAATAGGTAATCAATTTTGTGGGAGGCTAAGTAAGCCAAGATTCTGACCACAAAAGACACACTGCTGATGTGCTGTCTGACAGAAGGCCTACATATGTAAGCCAATCTTTATTTGCTATGCAGATCAGCTCGTAAGATATATTGCCAAGCTGAAATTAATGGCATGAAATCTGTTTTATTTTGTTTTATTTTTATTGTTCCAGTAAAATAGGTTGTTTGAAATTGATTTTTGATTGATTTGCAAAGCAGAACAACCAAAACTATGTGTGCCAAGACCACCTGATTGATGGCTCAGTTTCTATCAAAATTGCCTTTTTTTCAACCAGGTTTCAATCTCATTTCCTTTTTTTTGTTTCTATTTCAGCTTTCTGCATATGTAAGCGCCCATTCTTAAATCTGCATTATTACGGCGTAATCGGGTTAGGATCTAGTCCGTGCTTTCACTGCTTCTCCAGTGTGTCACGAGTTAATTTGCTTGTTTCCATCCTGCATTCTGCATTCTCATGACTGTTCACCACAGATAAGTGTGAGCAAAGGGGACTGCTTTTCCGAAGAAGACAGTAAGCGTGCCTAATCCTATTTGAAAACGCTCAACAGGGGGGAGCTGGCTATTATCCACTCCAGCCAGAACCAAGTCTGGAGACAGGCTGCTCCACCAGACCCTGAACATCTGGACCAGAGAAAAAGAAAAGAGTGGATGAAGAAGGGAGAACTGAATATAGAGCTGGTCTTAGAAGCTATTCAGCAGCCTCCACCGTGGAGCTCCACAGGGGGCATAAACAACCTGTAAATACATTATGTGTCACTTGAAAGACATGGCTGTGCTTTCACTTTAGAATCGGTAACAGTCGTTTGCAAATATGGAGGTACATCACAGCTACAGCACGTACAATAATAGCAATCCATTGCACCATTTTAAACAGCAGAAAGTAGAGAAAATGACACATTTTTAAGATAATGGAGTAACTGATGTTGAAGCATTCTTGGCACACAATGGTTTAATGTCTCTTTCAGTTGTTGGATTGGTTTCTAAGTTTAATCCATTGGGTCATGTGAAATTTATGTTTAATTTCCTGCACATATTACCTGAATCGTCAATACCATTAGTAGTAGTAGTAAGACATCCTTTTCTTTTCTTGGATGTTTAAAATTCCCTTAAGTAAGGTCCAAAGTGCAGAACTTTACAGGGGGTAAAGTGTAAAATTAGTTCAATTTCCTACACTTACCACCACACAGTGAACATCAACATTACTAGATGTAGTACTAGTGCGTCCTTTTCTTTTCTTGTATTTATCAGGTTCCCTTAATTAAGTTCTCATGCACTGGCATAACTTCATTTTTGAATGCACCCTGGACTTCCGCCTGCTTATTTATCCACTTAGATGTCACATAAACCGAGCTGCGATAGTTTACGCTGCCAGGGCTTCATCACACCCTCCATCCTCTAAGTTCGTACAAAAAATTGGTAAATGTCCATCTCCTTCTCCGCCCTCTTGACTCACAGCAGGAGCTGGAGCTGTCCAGCATGATTCCCCGAGGGTATTTAAAACTACTTCTGGAGAAAGTGTCTGGGTTTGCTGTTGTGCATAGTATTTAAAACCGACTACCACTTTTGCACTCTTGACTTTTCTGATTTATTTTCTATTCTGGCTCCTGTATTGAATGTCCTGTCCGTTTGTAAGATTGTGTTTGCTAAGGTCTCCTAAGAAGATTACTGGCCTAAATAAAGGTTAAATCAATTTTAAAGGTATGAACGGGAAAAAAAGAGGTGTGGCTGAGGATGATTCAGCTTTCTCTTTTTACAGTCATAATTTTTAATCTTAATGTTTTCAGAGCTTAACATGAACATTATGACATTCCATTTAGAACATACACAAATACGGTGGTCTTTGAAATACAACAAATATAGGTCTCCCGGTGGAGGGATTGCACACTAAACCGTGTTGTCACTGCACTGGCCCTTCCCCAAATATGTCTTTGGCATTTAAAATTAGCATTTTCAGGGAGTACCACCACGGTCACTGCGTTCGCAAAGCAGTGGGCTCATTTTTTTAATGTATTTGTTGCAAATACATCTGACAGTTTAGAGCAAACAAACACCTTGGCTCTGTTGTTGCTGCCTGTCATCCCTCAAGAGCAAGATTTAGGTGAATGCAGCGCTGTTCAGATGTCTCCCCATTAGCATACTGAGTCAGCTGTGCACTGTTTCCAGATTGCAAAGACGGAGATGACATTTTTTTTAATAAGCCACATTTGTGATGCAATGGGGCTCTCCAATGTGTTGCTGAAGGAGGCCGGGAAATGAACTTTGAATGAGCTTGTTTGACATGAATCACGCCGAGAAGATGGAGAACTGGATGTGTTTGACACATGAAATGTGATTTCAGCATGATGGGAAATAATTCTACCTTGGGTGACTTTCTGTAGTTTTTTGCTGAGGTGATTTAATCTGAATAGGATAGAGCGAGACGATTTGTGAAAACTCTGCTGCTCCTATAAGATCACTGTTTAGTTTAAAGCTGTTAAAATTCAGCTCGTCGTGCTTGTCGAGTCGAAACTGTCAGCAGCTTAGAGTCTCAAACTGGATATTCTCCTACCCTACAGTAACAGGCTAACTGAGATTCTGTCACCTTTAATTCCTGAGAAGAAGAACAATGTGATATGTCTTCTATATTTTATATTTTATTTTCATGTCTCTTAACCTCCTCAAACCCATTTCAACAAGAGACCAACCTAAAAACCCCAATCATGGGCAGAAGATGAGTGAAGATCTGTCAAACTCAGCATGACTTTTCCAAAGCCAGTGTTTTCTCTTTGTGTTAAAAAGAAACCCTCTGAACCGCCTTTTTGTTCCTACACAGCTAGAACGATATTGTAATTGTAGTTCTTTTTCAGCAATCCTTTTTTTTTGTGGCTTTCAAAGTATGCGTTTCCTTTCAGCGGCACAGACAGACAAGCCTGTAATGTCGAAAATGCTTTTAAATATACATCCAGTAGTTATCCTTTGTTTCCCCGTCTCATCTTCCTATGCCGGGTGTTCTGAAATGTTCCCTCTGTTTCCTCCCTTCCCATCAGCCTCGAACCCATGTGAAGGGAATGATGGACGTGGTCCCTGTTCACATCTGTGTCTCATCAATTACAACCGCACTGCGTCCTGCACCTGTCCACACCTTATGAAGCTTTCACCCAACAAACAGTCCTGCTTCGGTGAGAGAGAGCACCTTCCTCATTTTTCATGCTTCCTCCTTATGTTATCAGAGTGGAATTATAGGATGCTATGTAAACAGCAGGAGAGATGTTTGCTTTACATGTGACTTCCTGACCTTTTGATTGACGTCAGCATTAACATCAGGCTGTTATTATCACACTCTCACCTGGATCCGACAGCAACGGTATGCAAAGGTTAGAGCTGCACCGAAGAGTTTAAAGCTTCTGACGTTCGAAATCAACATTTAAATGTCTATTTAATTTATGTCTATTAATTCTGTTTAAACCCTGTCTTTCTGCACAGGTGCAAATATAGATTAGGCTAAACTAGCATTATTAGTATGCATAGAATTGTTTTTAACGCGTGTGGTCCAAACATTTACAAGTGTTGTAAAATTCAAAACTCAAAATGTTTTCTAAAAATAGAGATGTAATCATTTTCCCGTTTTTATCTGTCAAGATATTCTGCTTCAGTCCATGTTTTTTTCAAAAACTACACTTTTACTGTGGCCAAAAAACAGTTTGCTCACCCATTCACCGCCCACAAAAGGTGGAGGCAGTGATTCTGGAGAAAGAGAGTTGATTTCAAAAACCACAGGCACTCCAGACAAGAAAAAGTATCAAACCGATGAAAGAAATGTAAAATGTAAAAAAAGCACAAAAACTTTTTGCTAACTCGTCTCTTGTTATTTCATTTTTTTGTATTTGTTTTACCTGGTATGTTATTATCTGGGTCATATGAATGCCGCCAATTGGCCACGTTGTTTGGAGCCCTGATGAAAAACCTAATGATCAAAACACGTTTGTTTTTTTAATGACTGGCCTTTTAATGAAAATTATTTAGCCTCTATATGAAAGGCTTTTTAATATTTCCTTCCTCGTTTTGATACTTTGTCTTGTTTGGAGTGCCTGGATTGCCTTTGGTTTTTGAAGTTCTCTTTTTCATGTTTTCCAAGAGCGACTGACACATTTTTTTCAACATTGTATTATATAGAGAAACCTGTCACCTCCTTTTTCTGCAAGATACCTACGCTGGCTCATCCACAAAACCAAAGTGTGGGTATTTGACGGCCTGGGAATGTATCTGCATTCGCTTGATGCTCGACATCCCATTTAACCCAATCAATTAATTAATTGAAATAGAGGAACTTTTAAGCATTTTCTTTTTCTTTTAGGATGATGATGTCATATAAAATGATGACAGATATTTGAATATTCCTTTGAAGACCTCAGTATAAACTTTACATGTAAAAAAAAAACAAACCTTTTGTACAGCCCTAGCAATGCTTCATTTTCTCAAATGATTGATTTGTAAACCATCTCACCAGCGCTGAAAAGGTTCCTCCTGTACGTGCGGCGGTCTGAAATCCGTGGTGTGGACATTGACAACCCTTATATGAACGTCATGACGGCACTAACGGTGCCAGACATTGATGATGTCACAGTGGTGGACTACGATGCCCTGGAGGAGAGGATCTACTGGGCTGACATCAAAACCCAAACCATCAAACGGGCCTTCATCAACGGCACCCAGCTAGAGACCATTATTTCTGCAGGTGGGTGCTTTCCAGACATCCATACGAACTGCAGAGTCAGAGCTGTGTGTGTGCCAAGTGTTATTGATCGGCTGGTACACACATACTCATGTTTTCAAGAGTTGAATGCAGTACTGTATGGAACGGCAGATTCCCCAGAGAGGTTTAGTATTTTCTTGGTCATGCGTTTGTACTTTTTATTACCGGTAGCCTAATTATACTATAGGAATTGTTGTAATTAATTGTATTAATTAAATGCTCTTATTTCCTCTCTTGACACGATTACAAGGTGCAGCACACATATAAGTAAAAGTCTACCTCAAATGTACAGCCGTTTGTTTAATTGCATTATAGTTTCGTAAAGCTCACAGACAGTTTTTTTCATGCTCTGCCAAACAGACATAGTGAACTGCCGCGGTCTGGCTTTGGACTGGCTTTCCAGGAACTTATACTGGCTCAGCGCTGAAAATGACGAGTCGCAAATCAATGTGGCTCGCTTTGATGGGTCCCTGAAGACCTCCATCATCCACGGCATTGATAAGCCAAGGTGCCTTGTAGTGCACCCTGCCAAAGGGTAAGTAGATTAGAGCAGTCTGTTTACTTCATCAGTACCTCACCATCAATCCATAGAATTAGGAAACCTGACTACGGACCTCAACTGTACATTAGAGGGATCGAAGCTGCGTCGTTGTAAAGGGAACATGTTTTACAAGCTTGAAACGTTGGGGCAGATCTTTACAGGGTTAATAGGTGGAAAACAATCTGCCGGCTAACATTCAATTTTCATTTAATAACAGCGTAACATTCATTGACCGTGTTGTAAACCTTGTGATATCTTGTGCCTAATTGGAACTCTAACTATTCACCTCACACCTCTCCACACAGAAAAATCTATTGGACAGATGGCAACACCATTAACATGGCCAACATGGATGGGAGTAACAGCAAGGTCCTCCACCAGAATCAGAGAGACCCTGTAGGTCAGTACAAGAGCTTTCGATTGGCATACAGAGTTGGACCTCCTATTTAGCTGTGCGTGTGTGTGTGTGTGTGTGACAGAGACAAGATTGTTTTGTTGTGTAAAATCACCAAAATTTCAAGTCGTCTCCGCTCAGTTTACATAAACTCATGCACACTGTAATCTGATTTGATCTGAATATAAATAACCAGATTAAAGCATTTACATAGTTTGCAAACACTCAGTTTCTCCAACACTTGATTCATTTAATTATTTGGGCTACTGTCTCAAAGAATGTGAAGTAGCCGAGTGCAAACAACACGAGACAGAAAATAGAGGGAATTTGTCAATGTTGTTTGGTTATGGCTTCAATTTATGGTAATTTCATTCAACTAAATTTTCCAGGATCAACAGCTGTGCCACTGCATGCACCACGCTGCATCTATCTCCGCTTCATTCCAAATTCAGTTGAGTCCCTCTATTTGAACGCTAATGTGACAAATACACCCCAACATATTAAAATCATAATAATCTCTTTATCTGTCTGACTTTTACAAACAAAATTAGTAATGTATGTACCTATTGACTTTTCCATGCTGGCAATCACAAAGAACACCCACCTCCTCAGTGGTGATGTTACCTCAACAGGCAACACAGAAGAAAAGCCACCAGACAAACAAAAATTTCTGGAAAAGACCAGGGAAGGTGTGACAAGTCAAGGACTTTCTTTGAAACCAGAGAACAACTGTCACCTGTGTACACTTCTATCCTTTACTATTTGATTTAATGCCAAATTACTTTCAAAATCATCAAATGCTTTATGTACAAATGCTTCTCCCACGTCCACGTGTTCATTCCTCATATGTTATCATATGGTGAACGAATCTTGCACTATTACAGAAAGAATAATTGGAAGTGTCCATCCTCCTGATGGAACATGACAGCTTTAAATGGATGAACCTGCCTTGCTATGATGTTAAAATGTGTTGCTTAAGCCTGTGTCTCCTACATCCATCCGCCACAGGCTGACTCCTACACGCATAATTAGATCTTATACTCCAATTTCTCTTTTGAACATTGTTGGGATTGTCACCTTTGAATTGCTGAAAAACTCTACAGCAGTTCTCAAACCTGCCCTTCTGCTTCCAATGCCGATGCCCTTTTTATTGACCGTTCATCTTTTAAGCACTCATGTGTGGACCTTGACGTGCTTCTGTTTATGTAGTTTGTAATAAGAAATTGTAGCTGCACTTCTTCGAGCTATACCATTCAGACACATGCCATTTTGACTGATCTGCGATGCTCTCAGCCAAAGGACCCTTAAGGGACACAGGAAGTGCCAGATGCAATTCTGCAGAATCCAGTTTCCTCTGGATTAGATATTTGTCTAATTAAGATTTTGCGTAATCCTTTGCAAATCATGAAGCTTAGCCTGTGGTCGACAGTTTGAAGCAGATATTCTTGAAATCAGTCTTCTTCATGTGTGTTGTATAGAGTATGGGAAGCTCAGGGTAAATTTGCCTTGTCACTCGACTGAAAACAGAATTTAAGAATGACTACTAGGATGTCTACTACTGAAATAAGAAATCAAATAGTTGACCAATGACATTTAAGAGAAAAAAAACAACAACAAAAAAACGAGAAAAGGACTGTAAAACCCATTTTTTTAAACCTAGTCAGGACAATGAAGAGGGTGATTGTCCACAAAAAATCCCTCAAGCATCTGTTGCGTAGGATCAGCCTGTCGGTGTTCAACTGGCAGTCTGAAATGTGCAGGAGTGTGGTACTGGAAAGGAATCATTGAGTCGTGGATGTTGATGTCCTCTGCTGTGGCACTAAGGGAGGTGATCGATGTAAGATTTTCCTGTTGATGTATTATTGAAATCTGGGGGCACTGAATGACCACCAGTATTCATATCTGACAATATTCAGGGAAACCAGGCATACAGCTTACGCAGCAGCTTAGATTGTAGATATCTGAGGCCACTTAGTAATTATTGCTGATATGTGATGGAAGATGTATTTTTTACTTAAAACAACCTTGTTGGCTCCTTCTTAGAGGATATTTATTATATTTCATTGGGACCATTGATTCGTACCAGTTGCCTGATTTTAAACATATGTTCTTAAGGCAGCATTTCACTAACACTTCATAATAACCATTATGTATAAATGGTAAGTTTATGGTTAATTAAACTAGAGTTAATAGTTATTTGGGTCAGGGTTGTTAACAAACAATGAAATGCTTTAAAAGTAATTCATTAAGTTATTGTTGTATTGTTAATTCATTTATAATACTTTGTAAATGGTTGATACATACTGTGCAGTTACACACACATACTGTGTGGTTGATACATGGTTTAAACTATGAACTAGCTAGTTAGTTAGTTTTATTAACTATAAAGTTAAAATGTATTAATGATGGTTATTTTAAAGTGTAACCAATGTACACTCTATACTCTCTTATACTCTTCTTTTTTTGAGTGTAAGCCATCCCCACATGATGCCTGCCTAAGTGAGCAGTTGTAGCTTGTTTCACCAAAAAACAATCAGCTTGTCTTCATCCCCGGAGGCCTTTTGTCACATAGCTCAAGGTCAAACTCCCTCTTTGTCACACAAACAGCTCCATTGTCTCCATTGTGTTTTTTTTTTTCATTCTCCTCGGCCCGTCAGCAATACAGATAGCAGGGGGCACCGTATTTCACCGGCTTCATTTATGATTATGGGTTAGACCTGGGGACAAGCGTAAATTAATGACGCATTGTGACTGTGAATCTGCCAAACATAAATCCAACACATGGTGGGAGACAGTGAGTTATCCAGCGGTCCGCGATTGAAATTGCTTTCAGTCCCCCACCATTCACTGTGGTATTGAATGAAAAACCTTCATGTTAGACAGGGAGGAAAAAGCAGTCAGTCTCACTCCTGTTGGGTTTTTTCATGCCAGTTGGAACTCATATAAAGAGCCAGCACAAGCAACACATGAACAATTCTATTATCCCTCACTCAACCAGATGCAAAGAAGCTGCAGTATGGAAACGTTTGGGTAATGCAGTTCTGAAATGTGCTGTTGAAGTGTGGTGAAAGTGAAACTCCTATTTCTTTTGCACCTTCTCAGTGCTGCATATTCAATGTTGTCAAGATTTGTAGCAGAGAGGCAGCTTTTTTAGTGGTAATATGTCTCAAATGTGAATATTTTAATGAAAATGTTAAAATCTTTTCTTCTCTACAGCTGCCCTACAGTGTTGAGTGTTTGCGTGTTTTCCTTTTAAAGTCAAGGTCTGTATCCTAGTGTCTAACCTGCCGTCTTCTCTTCATTTGTCCTCCCCTCAGGTCTCTCAATTGACTACACTGCCAACAAGCTGTACTGGATAAGCTCGGCCAATGGCACTATCAACAGGTGCAATCTGGACGGCAGTGGGCTGGAAGTGCTGGAGACTCTAAAGAGGGAGTTAGTCAAAGGCACAGCTCTGGCCGTGATGGGTGAGTGGAGCTTGTCACGAGTGCATCAGATTGCCATTGGGGATTAGTCAGAGAGTGTGGAGGGATTACGTCTTTAACCAGTTAAGTGGCTGTAGAATGGAGCTATCCAGCCAGCCCTCGCAACAGTTGTGCTTCACTTTGCGTGAAGTAGCAGGGGCATTAGATAATTAAAACACAGGCAGCAGTGATTGATGATTGATTTTCTCACCCTCTCGTAATGAAAAGGTGGGAGGATGTTCATTATGTGTTGATTCGCGGTATCAGTGCTGAATCCAATGTGTCACACCATCCATCACCTCACAGGTTCATTTAGGAATCTCCTGAAATCTAAGTCAACATGTTGTGAAAAGAAATCTTGCCTTCAGCTCACATTACAACAGCCTTTAGCTCCCAGCGTCTCAGCTTTTATCACCTTGTCCACCTTCTTCTACAAGCTTCCAATTAGGGCCATATGTACATGTTAACTGGAACACGTCCTAGTTCTGCCATTACACCATCAACCCTCATTAATCGTGTAATAACCAATCAGGCACAACCCACATTTAAAAAAAAAAAGTTTGAAAGTAAAAACAGAAGGCGATCATTTACGAACAAACTGTGTTTACTGACACATGAGCCCATGTGGTAATATCCTTTTTTCGATTTTGTGTTTCACAAAGTGGTGATCCTCGCCCTGACATTGCTTTTGTCACAGTTACACAGAAAGGACCTAAACGCAAGACACACGAGCAGGCAGGTATAACAGAAAGCAAGCTTTAATGAGCTGTTCGTCCAAAATCCGAACAGTAAAAGGAGAGGCAAAGGAAACTACCAAAGTAGTACAAAAACTGAGGACAAACCAGGAAACCACAGGAAACGCAGGAGATACAGGACTGATGTGAGGACGAGAACAGGATGACAACAGAACGGATGTGAGGACAAAGAAAGGCAAACCAACCGAGAGTGAGGGAACAACACAGGCTTAAATACAAACTAAACTAATGAGGGGATGAGGTGCAGGTGGAGAGACACTGAGAACAGGGCAGTGCTAATGAGGCTGATGTGAGACAGATGTTTGGTGAAATTCAGACTGGGGAGAAGCACAGGAACACTGGAGGGAAACAGAACACTGGGAACAGGAAGTAGAAAGTGACAACGAGAGGATATAATTACAAAATAAAAGAATCAACAAACCAAAAAACCCAAACAATCACTGGTTTTGAACTCCTGAGCCTTTTGAGGATGCCTCCTTCATACCCAATCATGATAATATCACGTGTTGCTAATAACCTGGTTCCAAAAAACTCCCAGTCTGCTGTTTCTCCTGTCCCAACTTGTTTGATACATGTTTTTGGCATAAAATTCAGATTATATATATTTACAAAATAAATTAATGGGTTAAGTTAATGCAGTAAAATAATAAACATTCTTTGTAATATTCTCAATTGAGTGTAAAAGGCATAAAGGATGAGCAAATCATCACATTCTGTTTCATTTTTTACACAACATCCTAATCTTTTTGGAATCAGGGTTGTATTTGCGTTGTTTACCTATATACTTTGAATATGTGACAAAAAAAATTTGCTCTTCCTCTTTTTTAACACAGCAGATCAGAATTTGAATTTTAAATTGTCTCTCTTCCACTCTGCTGCAATCTTGAAAATTGGGAAGCTTCCCAGCGAGCTATGCGAATGCATTTCCCTCGCCAAGATTGGTAATGAGACGGGAGCAAACATACTGAACAGAGACTTGTTTGTTTTGTGTGTGTGTGTGTCTGGACCAAAGTGTAATTTTTTATTTTTTAAGGGGAAAAAAAATAAAATCAAGAGTGCTGTCAGGGTGATACTTTGTGTTCTTGAGGCATGTTATTAATCACAGCAGGCTTTCGTTTCCTGTGTGGTGGGTATCTGTCAGCATGTGCAGAGAGCATTAATTGCACTGTTACAGAATAACACAGCAGTGGCAGAATGGATTCCAACTGTTAGGATTCTGCAACTCCAGGCCAGGTCTTTTTGGTTCATTTTTTATAGGCATTTCTCTCAGTAAAGACTATGGGGGACTTTTCATTATATGGACGATGGAGACTTCATTATCGCATGTCACAAATGGGAGATAGAACTCAAGGTGACATAGACTAATGGCTTGGCTCCTGCACAGTAGCAGGTACAGCAAAACAGTGAAATGATGTCTGCGAGTCTCCATCAATCACAATTAATGACATTTTGTTATGTTGAGGAAATTGTTTTGAATGGTAGAATGAACAGCCGTATTGTTATTGTACTTTGTTAAATAGAAAAATTTCACAGTGGCTTAACAGTACATGCCGCATGGTAATGAACCACTATATAGAGATGATAGCGATCTGGTGGATTTGTCCATTTATACCTGGATCCGTGCAAAGAAAAGCGTTTTAAATACCCATAAGACCTACGCTGAGCTTTTTATATAATCTTGGCACAAGATCTATAAAAAACTGTAGAGTTTTTAATGTTAAGCTTAGCGTTTAATACCACATTAAACAACTAACAACCCTTTTCACTCTTCACAAGATTATACGGCGGCAGTGACTGAACAGTTTCCGTTGAAGCACATAATTGGGATGCCTCATTGTGTGTTACAACAGCACAGTTCACTGCATATTTATATGTACATGTATTTCAAACAAATTGTACCAATTTAACACAAAAGCTTACTATATAAATGTTGCTGAGAAATCTAATAAAATCAATTTTCTTTATACAGCCCAAAATCACAATCACATTGCCTCAGTGGGCTTTACAATCTGTCCAGTGAATGACGTCCTCTGTCCTTAGACCCTCGATTCAAGCAAGGAACAACTTGCAAGAAAAATGGCACATTTAAAAGTCTTCGTAGTCTGGGATTAATATTTTGCATTTGCTGTAAATTGCACCTGTTGCTTGTTGTATTTCCGACATCCAGTTTCTCATTTTGTACCAAGATGACTTCCTACTTTGCTACAGACCATTGAGCATATACTTGTATGACACACATTTTCAGTTGGAAATAATGCTTTGGGAACCCAACAGGACAGCAGCCAGACATATCATTTTCCAGCTTCTTTTGCTGTTGGCAAGTGTATAGACTGTCGGTGATGCCTGTTACTGTGAAATGTCCCATCTGATGGTGTTTGGATTGTCTCCATGGTGGAAGATGCAATTAAGTGCATTTGCTGACCGTTCGCTCTGTAAGTTTGGCTGTGTTTGTCCTCGCTCCATATTCTTTATCTCACTAGCTCAGCAAACTGTATTAAAAATTGGCTTTATAACTAGTATTAAAAGTACGAAACGGATATATAATCTGCTATGCCAAGGGAATAACTTGTTAGGTATTGTCAAGTGAGCATTGGTAATTAAGGGCTCTTGTGTACTCTGTGGTAATTAAGCCAATCTACTTAAATTAGTATTAATCAAACAACCGTTCTTCACTCGCTTCTGGTCTTTGACGGCCTGAATGATCAGTTGGTCGTGTTTGAAGTGGTTAAGGTTTCTCCAAATCAGCGTCAAGCAAACAAGGAAGGTTTGAGTTCTATCACGATCTATAGCTCTCATCACAGCAGGAGGCGAGAACAGGCAGAGGTTATTCGACTGCAGTGATGCCTGTAGAGTGCAGCTTTTAGAGGAGTCATCTTGTCTCCAATTGCTGCAGAATAAGACACCTAATTTCATGAAAGTTTTACAGTGATTCATCCACAATTGACTGGCAAAATGAAACCTATCAGTTTCAGAGAGCAAAATGACTGCAATCAATCAAGAGAAAGATTTGACTAGCAAGAAGCAGCGTGTTAAAACAAAGATGTTGGGGTGCTTTTGGCTTCCTTTGGCTTTCTCATTTTGCTTGCATTAGTCTGATTTCATTAGTTTGATTTCATTAGTCTGATTTCAACACAACTGGTCGAAAAAAATTATAATGACGGCACTGTTAGTGGCATAAGGTCGATCCACTCAGGCACTAGGGCTCCGTAATAATTGGATTGGCTTGAGGGAAAGGTGAGGGCTTCCATTCAGAAGGTGTAGGTGATCCATCAGCCTGGAATCAAACTCGCAGTTGAAGTGGAAATTGAATATGATGTGCCACAAGCGAGCAATCAGCTAGCCAGCGCTCCCTGCGGCTTCAAATTAACACAGGGTGCAAAGCTAATCTAGGCTAGCATGCCCTCCGGGATCAAATGTTTTGTAAACTGCATGTCGACTGTCATTCTCACTCGTGGGAGTTTGTCTGATTTGAAGAAACGAGTTTTACGCTCCCTTTAAGGGTAACATTGAGCCTGAAGCTATTGATGCATCTGGGAATTGCTTCTGTGTTTTTTATTCTAAAAAAAAAATGAAAAAGGGTGAGATAAAACAGTGTCTCACCTTCAAGGGATTGATGGTGTGCAACCTCAAGGGCACAGGTTTTTGTTGTTTTTTTTAACTCATTGAGGTATATAACTCATTGAGGTATATACCCCTTTTAGCCTATTTTAGTGTTACTGTATTAATATGAATTAAATAGTGTTGTCTTTTTAAAGCATTCCTCCTCAGTATAATGTTCCATTTTTATAATCTTGGCCCTTTCAAAAAGGGGTAAAATCAGGTCCATATCCACCTCATTTGCAGAGTCTATTTCGAAGTGAGAGGAGCCACCTGACTCTTCTCCACTTTGCACTTCAGTGGGATTTTAAAATTGAGAGTTCCTGTCACGTCTGTAGAGTCTGTGGCAAAGAGCCTGGACTGTGCATCACTGATTTCTGCTGAGGGCAGAGATGGGGGGGTTGGAGAATAGTTTGGCGGCGACTGGGTGTGCCGAGGTCAGGAGCCTATTGTGCATGTGCCTCTTAACAAAGACACACTCATCACTTATGCTCACACCGGCAGCACTACCGAAGCCTGGAGGTTCACTGTCACACAGAGCCAGACAGGACAGTGAATTAAACATCTGTGCACGGTGAAACATCGTGATACTCAACAGCTACAGTACAAGCTGCCCTTGTACCGGATTGTGTTTTGCTTTCAAAGATTGGCTAATGCGGTATGGTTTTATGAAGTGAAAGACAAAGATAAGGAGATTGTGCCTCAAAATAGCTGAATGTTTTTGCATGTTGTATCACCAAAAATAACTACTTAGACTGACAAGTATTATTGCTGTTCATTGTCCACGCACACTCCGTGTGAATCTGCTGAATATCAATGATAAAAAATAATGTGAATGCATAAATATATAAAGTATGTGTCACTCTCCCCAAAAGAGTGCACGGAAGAGCTGTTATCAGAGTGAAAGCGTTTCCCAAACATCAAAGTAACTATATTTCAAGGTTGCAAGATGCACACATTATTGTCAGCGAGTGGGCAGAGCGGGAAGCAGGGTATGTCACACTTCAATCTCAAATCAGCTCAGAGAATGCTTCAATTATTAAGGGGCTGTATGGCACAAGAATGCCAGCCTTGGTGGATTAGAGTGAAAGCCAAAGGAAGCCAAGTGCACTTGGAATTGGTGATGCTGGAGTGTGGGGGGGTGTATTTGATTGTTCTGTGGTGTTTTTCAAGGCTTGGTTGCACAGTGTGATTTGCATGAAGAATTCTTACCAACCAAGAAGTGCAATTTGCCCTCGCCATATTTTTTTAAGCAAATGACATTGATGGTTGCAGGTGGCAAACTCTGGTGGGCAGATGAAGAATCGGCACAGCTGGGAACGGTCACCAAGAGAGACGGGCGGAACCTTGTGATCCTGAGAAACAAGACGAGCGGAGTCGTTCACATGAAGGTGTACGACAGGGAGGGTCAGAAAGGTAAGGAGGCTTACATGTATCACACACACACACACACACACACACACACACACACACAAAAGAGGTACAGACACAGACACACGTACACTTATGGTACCTTACTTCTTGCCTTTTGTCGGTTGTGCTTAACATTCAGGAAGAAACCCGTGCCAGATAAACAACGGTGGCTGCTCACAGCTCTGCTTCCCCACTTCTGAGAACACCCGCAGCTGCTCCTGCACTGTTGGCTACAACCTGCGTAGCGACCGCATGTCTTGCGAAGGTACGTTTCCCAAAATATGCTCTCGAGAGCCGCCGATATGCTCTTATCAGCATTTCAATTTTTTATGACTGCAGGTAGAAATATACATCTTTAAAATCCTCCTGCATTCGCTACTCTAAGTGTGAAACAATGCACTCACCTTTGGCGCACATGATTAATCCATAAACAGGTCACAGGGCATTCATAATTTACAATGCTTTATGTGTTCTTTAGGCGTTGATTCTTTCCTGATGTATTCCATCCATGAGGGAATCCGAGGAATCGCGCTCGACCCAAATGACAACAGCGAAGCTCTCATGCCAATCACGGGAACACTGTTTGCCGTGGGAGTTGACTTTCATGCAGGTATGATAACACGCAACACACAGAGGGATCTTCATTGTTGAATCAGTGTTTGATATTGAGTTTAAGGCAGACGATGTGAAAAATCTACTGAAGATAAGAGTTGTTTTTTTTCTGACATACGGTTGAAATTAAAAGGCAAAAGTAAATGGCTTTTACTGAACATTTGGCTTGCCTGTAAAACAATTCTGGAATTATTTTTTAGCTTTTGTTTTCAACTGTATGTATCCAGTATTTGCGTAGTATTATACAGTATTTTCCACACGCATATGCAAAGTATTGTTATATAATATTACACAACACTTGTGTGTTTTCCCACAGTTCAAACCTTTCCCTCTCAATCTTAAACGAGTGGGAGGGAAAGATCTATGTTATAGTGGCTCTAACCTTTTGAATAATGGTCTGCGTGCTTGTGGAGTGCAGTGTAGATGAAAGAGTAATAAGTTCACATTACTGGGGAACCTCAGCATGAATAACATAGAACTATTTCCTTACAAGCCTCTGAAAATATACTTATACAAAGCAATTCCCAAGATATTGTATCAAATGAAGGTAAGGTAACGTGCATCGCAAAACACAAAGCCGATAGCTTGTGCTGTCGTTTGTTACATCCCTGCTTCCTTCTACGTAATATATATGATAAAAATGATGCATTTATTACACCAGCAAATGCTATGAATATACTATAGGCTGGTAGCATTGCATATATGTAATAGGGCTGCTACTGAGGCATGATAGCGAAAGCTGCGTAAAGGAAAATGCATAAGCACAAGCGAATCAAAATGTATACACAAACGGGTTGTTATTCTTAGGATTTGCAGTAATTCTTCTCAAAAAAGCATAAAAGCAGCAGCAGATAAGAACATGTGCGTTTGGGTAATTCAACATGTGTTCCATGACTTTCCTTTGCAAAAAATGGGAGTAGGAAATGTAAATGTGATACAGAGTTTGCTGTAGCTGATTTAATATTCCTAACCGTGTGTGTGGCAGAGACAGAGATCAACAGACATCCCCTGTCACTTGAAAGGGACTATTATCTGCAGGCTATCATCTAATGAAGGGAGCAAACAATGCCAGAACACCGTCTGCAACACCAATGAAATTACATCCAATAGATGTCTGATGAGCTGAAATACTTGTTTTATTATTTATTTACATTTTTATGGTCATTGGGGCTCAAAAGTAAGAAAATGTTGTTTTTTAGCCACAGTCATTTGATGAGTTCACCAAGTCAGTCCAAACTGAATATCTCAACAACTACTAGATTAATTGCCATGAAATCTGGTCCAGATGTTCATGATTTGCAGATGATGAATTAATATTACTTCAGCGATCCCCTGACTTTTCCCTCGGTACCCCCATGAGGTTGACATCTGTGGTTTGTGCGAGTGAAAAGCCTCAACAACTATTGGATGGATTGCCATGGAACTCAGCACACACATTCACGTCCCTCAGGATGAATTGCAATCACTGTAGTTGTCCCTTCACTGTCCCTCATCTAGCGCCACCATCAGGTCAAAATTTAAAAATGTACTTCTGTTATCATGAAGAGAGAGTGCATACCTCTGCCAATGCCCTAACAGTCCCCCTTTTAATTCCATCAAGCCAAATCAAACTTGAAAGCCCTACATCTCTCTAAATTTTAAACCAGCTTTAACTGTTTTATCATAATTTTAGCTCACCAGATCTGTAACAGACAACCACAAGAACAACAATACAATTCAGATGGAATAATAATCTACATTGTATTTTGGAAGAATAATAGATTTTTTCTAAGGATCCGCATCATATTTTACTCACTCGTAGATACCATCCACTTAAAAACAGCTGACTTTTTTCAACAAGATTCATGCCATTTTACCTGAGAAAATTAAAAAAAACATTGAAAAACATCCTATCTTGCAAATATTTAAGAAAGAAAGAAAACATTTCTGGATCTGTCCCTTTTCACCTAAAGTTAATGAAGTCTAATGTGGGCCGAGACTCATCCTCAATCCAGGTTTTGTGCAATCCTGCTGACAAACCAAACAACAAACAAACAGGCATGTGTGAAAACATAGCCTCCTTGGCCGAAGTATGAGCAAATGTTCGCATGCTAGCAAGTTAAACTAAAATGATGACATTAAAGCTGCTCAACATCAGCATTTTAGGACCATCATTGGGAGCATGCTAGTATGCTGACCTTAGCATTTAGGTCAAAGGGCTACTACGTATAAGGAAGAACAACCTCTCTGACTCACTAGCATGGCTGTAGACTTCGTATCATGCGGTTACTGTGAAACTAGAACTTAGATTCAGAAACTTTATTGTCTATCACACGAACAATTCCATGAATAAATCAGAGCAGATGTGCAAAGGGTGCCCTTTAAATAATTAATGTAAGTTAATGACAGAAATTTGCAGTAGTCTCTCTAAATCAACCACAAGGGGTGTACATGCTGTTATTACGTATATATATATATCATGTATGATTCTTACACTTAACACGTGCTACTGAACATCACGGGTCGCTCATTACACAAGTAATTGTCATGAGCCAGACTGCTGTGCAAAAGCTGAGAGCCTGAAATCTAATTCTGAATCTGAGTGACTTCAAAGGTCGATAGCAATCTTGATGTCTGACCACAGCTTTTAGAAGATAGGAAATAAGCAGAGTCCGAGCCAAAACCTGGACATGGCCCAGGTACAGAGCAAGATTGCCGATTGTCCTCCCCTTTATTACTCTGTGCAGGTGAATGTGCAAATGCATTAGAAAGCCCATCCAAGAGCAGCAGCCAATAGCTCACGCACATCATTTACATGTCATTACAGAATCCAGGCTGCCAGAGCAGAACAGATGAAAGCCCCGCAGCTGTATTCTGTCATATTTTAGCTACGTGTTAACAGAGTGTGAAGGCAGCAGGAACAAGGAAGTGCTAATAAACATATAACGCCACCTATACTCCTAACAACCTGTACAGAGCCAAGCTGACAGCCACACGCAGAGATGCTCTTGAAGACTGCACCATAAATAAATTACGCACTGTTTTATATGCTTATGTAATAGGACTGTAAAATCAGAACGGGTCCATAACAGTTTTACCAACACCATGTTTTGCATGAAGCAATATACTGTGTTGTAAAAATTTGGCCCACAATTGCCTTTCCCGTTCAGGCCCTGTGTGTCAACAAAGAGCTGTGGATGGACTGTGTGGGTAATTTTCGCCATCATACTTTATAGTTCCACACAACCTTTGGTGAAATGGGCCGTGCCGCAGTAAAATGTGCTTTCATGAGCTGCTTTGTTTGAGGGCATAAATACTTTTGTGGCAGCCACATTCATCATCAAATTTTCTCCTGTCATTAACCATTTTGGATGGTTTGCAGGAAATGACACCGTGTACTGGACAGACATGGGCCTGAACAGAATATCCCGAGCCAAGCGTGATCAGACCTGGAGGGAGGACATCATTACTACTGGCATCAGTCGGGTGGAAGGCATCGCTGTCGACTGGATTGCTGGTTAGTGACACTCCAGGGCCTGGAGTCTGATACTATAGGCTGTCAAGCTGGTATGGATTGGTTAAAACTGTATGGGTTGCTAAAAAAACATTGACAACGTTGGGTATCCTCCACATAAAATCCTTAGTTTAAGTATATGTGTACGTTCATGATGAGACGTTCATGAGTTGTTGTTTTTTTCTTCACAGGGAACCTGTATTGGACAGACCATGGTTTCAATCTAATAGAAATCTCCCGCCTGAGCGGTGCTTACCGCTCAGTGGTCATATCTGAAGGACTTGATCAGCCGAGAGCCATTGCTGTACATCCGCAGAAGGGGTAGGCCATGAAGTCTTTATGTGTTTTCATATTTCATATTTATATGCACTATTTGCTGTAATCAGTTGTACTATTAACACCGATGCAATGGTTTCAAAAGCATTTATTGTATACAGAAACCGTATTTACATTTGCCTCTAGAAACTCTAATAATGAGTTTGGCAAATGGTAAATTCAAACGGATAGCTGACTGATCATGCTGACCAGTATTTCTTCAGTACATAAAGTGCATATTTTTTCTGCATTACTGCCGACAGAGAAGCTCTAGTTTTTCAGAACCATTAGTCATTTCCTATGGAAGCTGAGAACGGCCTTGCTTGCAATTTCTTTAAAAAATTGTATTTATGTCATAATCAGGAAGTTTCAAGTTAATTATAGCCTTATCTAAAGAAAGCAAGCCTTGCTAACGAGATACTCAGCCTGTTATGAGAAACCAAAAAGTTGTTTCCTCCTATTGCTTATAATGATTATCCGAAGTGCCATGTCAGCATGCATGTGTCATCATGGTGTCTTGACAGCTGTAGCAACTGATCAACCCATCAGGTTGTAATTAATTATAACTTTATATATCCTATCACTTGTTCTGATTAGCCATAATGAGAAAACCGCCATATCAAATTTCTAGGGAAACATTCTTACGTCAGATGACTAAAGCTGATGAGAAGTCTGCTTTAAAACTCCCAAACCGATTAAACAGAGCCATGCGTCTTTGTTATTGGCCACCTCTGAAGCTTATGATGTCATTTTCTCATATTAAATTGTCCTTTTATCTCAAGAAATCTGCCTTTTGTGTTCTCCAGATAACAAGATAAATTAGCCCATTGTCATGAGAAAAATTAGCTTTGTTATCTCAAGATAACGATAGTTAATTTGTGATCCTGAGGTTAAAGCATTTAGAAAAATTAATTGCAAGCACGGCTGTTCACGGCTTCCGTACCCATCTTTCTATAGTTTAACAGATTTTGTTTTGTCTGTGTGTGTATTTATAATTATTCACACATTTATAGTATTTACAGTATTTACAGTTACTGTCATCTTGTTTATTGTTCCACTTTAAACAACATACCCCAGTAGAAAATGTTTGGTTTTTAGTGCACCAAACCAAATTTGAGGGAACAAAAATATTTGTTTCCTTGGACAAAAATCAGGTATTTCTAAACTGTATTACCTCTTTTTCATGAACACGCTCTAGTCCAGAAAATCAGTGTGTTTGTGTGATTCTACTATGCTGGCCAGGTATCTGTTCTGGACTGAATGGGGCCAGCACCCCTGTATTGGCCGCTCCCGTCTGGACGGTTCAGACCAGGTTACCTTGGTCAACTCAGGCATCATGTGGCCCAATGGAATTTCCATAGACTACGAGGTACAGTTACACACAGACACACTCCACACCCACATACTGTAATTCCTACCTCATCTCCCTTGAGGCTGATATATGACTTTGCCTACGAGGTTCACTTTGTGATATGCATTTTGAAATTACTTTCCAGGAAAATACATTATACTGGTGCGACGCCCGCACAGATAAGATCGAGAGGATAAACCTTGAGACAGGTGAGAGCCGGGAGATTGTACTGTCAGTGGCCAACGTAGACCTTTTCTCAGTGGCTGTGTTTGGGCCTTACATCTACTGGTCTGACAGGTAATTTATTATTTTCTTTAATGTGCACACATGAAATGGCCTGCAAAGCCTGCAATACTAACCTGACTGTAACCCTTCCCCCCCAAAGGTCTCAAGTGGAAATATTAAGAACAGTAGTTCGTCATAGTGAGGGTCACTGCCTATTTTTGCAAATACTCCAGGCCGAATTCGGTGTCATCTGCAAGGGCAAATTCATCCTCACCCCCCTGTAAAAATCAGCAGCACAGTTAAATTTAATGAAGCCTCATTTCTTTTTGTGAAGTTGGGAGCCTTATCCATTTTTACGCACGTACGGTTTTATTGGATCCCTGAAGCAACAACAGACTGAGACAGGTTTTGAACTATTGGGAAAGAAATGGTTTTTAAATCCCTCATGACGAATCGTATTTTTCGTCATTTATCTGTTTTTAACCTGTCTTACAGTCATCTCATTCTCTCCCCTGCTCAACAAGAAGCTTTAGTGTGTTTATCTTCAACTACTTGAATTGTATGAGAGGACTGGGTCATCAGTTTTAGATTTTTCTTGACTTTTGTCAAATAAATGATCTGCCTTTATATCTCTCTAACTTTGTCCTGTCCACTGTAAAGTCAGAATACTGTCCTCTCTGAAACTTCAACCACTTCCTTTGTCTCTCTTGTACTTCAGGGCTCACTCAAACGGTTCAATCCGACGTGGCTTAAAAACTGACACCAGTGAGGCTGTGACCATGAGGAGTGGTCTGGGGGTCAATCTGAAGGATGTGACAGTCTTCAATAGAGGCAGAGAAAAAGGTAGAGGAATCTACTTTACAATCTCATTGACTACCTTTACATGCACAGAATATTCTGGTTTTTGCCATCATTCCAGAAAAGACCATATTTCTATTAAGCTGTATACGTGACTAATAGTGAAAATAAATATTCCAGTAATGTTCCTGTTTACATGGAGCTGTGCATACGCCAACTGATGCGCTTCAAAATATGGAAAAACAGAACAGCTGGAGCCACTTTTGTGTCAAAAATAAGATTTTCTCAAAAATGTAACCGATGGCAGAGGTGCAAACACAGCCTCCTGCTTTCCATTCTTCAACCACGTCTTGAAAAGGTCGGCTTGGCAATACATGAGCATATCCAAAAACCCTGATATCCAAATCTTTCATAATGTTTGCAAGTAGGTGTGTTACTCATTCCAACCACACAGGTGTGCTTTTTGTTTGGGCATGCATCTCTGGTAATCCAAATGCTCTGTATACACGTCCAAACAATGCTCCTAAAACCTGAATACCATCATACCCAGCATGTCTTAATCTGAACACAAGCTACATTTGGAATAAGGTCTAAATTCAGAACGTTGTCATACTCTGAATGATATTGGAAAACTGGTGCATGTAAACATGGTCAGTGATTATAGATTTGCTATTGTCACATACAATTTAAACACGATTGCTAAGTGGAAGAAACTGAGGCAAACCAGTAACCGAACATGTTTTGGGTTTTGAAGGCACAAACCCCTGTGCCAGGAGCAACGGAGGCTGCCAGCAGCTGTGCTTCCACCTGGGCAGTGGTCGCCGGACTTGCTCCTGCGCCCACGGTCGCTTGGCAGAAGATGGCTTTGCCTGCGAGCGCTATGAAGGCTATCTGCTCTACTCTGAGAGGACCATATTGAAAAGCATCCACCTTTCGGATGAGAATGACCTCAACTCACCCGTGCAGCCATTCGAAAATCCTGCTTTTTTCAAGAACGTCATTGCCCTGGCTTTCGACTACAATCAGAAGACTGCTGAGACCAACCGCATCTTTTACAGTGACGTCCACTCTGGGAACATCCAGGTGATTAACGACGACTGGACAGGAAGATCTATTATCGCTGAAAGTAAGTGTATTTCACATTACCACAGTGTGTACTTTTTTCATTATTTGTATGTTATTATATTATCAAAACAGCCATCCATTGTCCTCCGCACACCTATTAAACACTTACACATGCACTAATTCTACCAATTCAAATGGGGCCACAATTAACATTTATTTGCATTAACGATTAATCTGCCAATTATTTCATCACAACTTCCAAAGTGATGTCTTCAGATTGCTTTTTTCAGTCCAAAACCCAAAGACTCTTCATTTACTATCATAAATGACAGAGAAAAACATAAAATCCTCAATTTTAAGAAGTTAGAAGTTGAGAAGTCGATTATCAAAATACTTGGCACTTAATTTTCTTCTATCAATTAGAAGAAAACTATCAATTAACTGACTAATTGTTGCAGCTCTAATTAAAAGAGCTTTACATTTGCTACATTTTGCCTGTTTCACAGTGGCAAGATTCAACTGCACATGAGTTGCATGTCTACTGATCTTGAGAATGCTTCGGCGTGATGAAGTACAGGAGGAGTAGTTGGAATTATTCAGCTGTTGCATCCAGCCAGCCGTCTTTTGTGCTTTTCATGGAAAAGGTGTGCGTCGTTTTCAATCAATACAGCAACGGCCATGAGACGGCTCATGCTCCACTTTACTTTTCACATGTAACTGCGTCCCCAAGCATATTTTTACGCCCCAAGTCTGTTTTCTTCTGACTTAGCTGCATTGATTGTGTAGTGGGTTGCGGGCGGTGCCAACATGCTTTAATAATGCACATTGACACTGTGGTCGATCAGATCAAGTACAGACACTGGCCGCTGACTGCTGCTGTTGTGACGAGCTGCTCTCATTACCTCAATGGAAAAGGTGATATTTGTATTTCAGTTTTAATCAGATGGGACAACCCTTTTAAGATCACAGTATTCCCATTTCATTGATAGCACCTCATCACACCCATTTCCTCCTCCACTCCTTCATTTTTTACTGCCAATGCTCCTCTGAAAAGACCATTTAATACTGAATCATCAGGGTATAATGCCCATGTTTGAAAGCTCTCTGCTTACTGACTGTCACAGATTGAACGACGCGACCAATCCCTCTCTATTCCTTCACTAAATCTCAGTCAGTCCTGCGTTGATAAGCATGACTGGCGTCAGATGAACAGCGAAAGCCTCTGTTCTGCTCGGCTAGCATCCTCTGCCATTCTGTGAAGCTTCTACTGGGAGCAGAGCTCAGCACCTTCCCCACCCCCTCCTCACACTGGGAGACTGGCAGAGTGTTACTGATCCACTTCCACCCACCCACCACAACCCTTCCTCCACACCCCTGCTGAGGGAGCTTTCTATTTATTTATTTATCTTCGAGAAATGAACAAGCATTATTAAGAACCATCTGTCGTTATTTGTAAGTGTCCTTCACAATTTGGCTCTTGCAAAATGCAAAACCAAAGCGGTGCAAATAATTGATTCGAGGACAAATTAAATGATTGAATCCAAAATACTTTGTACTTAAAAAACTTGCTTATTGAAAATGCTCAATGACTTTGTGTCTTTTCACGGCATGGCCACAGTTTGTACAGTATGCAGCTACATTGCATACAACTGTGGTAAGATAATATGACCATTCCTGGTTCCAGTTAGCTTATTTGCTGTTGTGAAATCAGCCATTGTGTCCGCCTGGGTTATACTCCCTGCAATGAAACCACCACCTTTCAACAGCTTCTAGCCCTGTACTGTGTTCAAAAGCAGGACTCTTCTATTTCCCTCTCAAAGTTTCTGCCTGCATCCCATCACTGAGGAAAGGTGAAGATGTTAATCATCCATATTTCCCTAATTAAACTCCATGTCCCCCATTAATTACTCCCTTGCCCTGCCAACAATTTGTGAGAAACTCCAAGGTGCCAGACGGCTTTTATTGCAAACTATTAATTAGTGATCGGCTGACGCAGGTAGTGTCTTAAGCATTCTACAGCATGCTTTATAGGTCTTCAGATAAGAGGATACAGCCGAATGCTTTATCATTGGCCACATGTCCGCCTTTATGACAAATTACCGTAGGGTCTGCATCGACGCTCAGGCCCAAGATACATGTGGACACAGATGTTACATGAATACTACTGCAGTGTCAAATTTATTTCAGTTGCGCTGAATTGAGAAAAGAGGAGTGCGCTTCTCTTGTGGAAGATAATCTCTTGTTTTGTCAAACAATAAACAAATGCACTGACACCTGGAAGAGTTACACATGGACAAACACACACAGAGAACCTGGTTCATGCAGGTAATCTTTACAAAGCCCTAACAAATCCCATTTCCTTTCCGGTTGACAAACTGTGATATTAGACAGCTTAGGGTCCAGTGGCTTTGTAGAGCGTGGCTCCAATTTTAATAAATGTGCTGCATCACTGTAAGAAATAAACTTCTTGTTTTTAAAGGAAATTCAATGCTTCCTTTGTCCATTTTTTTAATTTAGGGATTTCAATTGCAATCAGAAGGAATTATTTATATTGGGAGTACATTTTTTATTTGTTTGTACTGGTTTGGCATTTTTAAATTGCTTTGTGCATGGTGTCAACATTTTTCACTGCCACAGCATGTACAATATTCACTTCAATTTCCTCTCCCAGGATATAATGGAAACATCCCCCAGTCAGAGGCTTCCACAAACACCCTGCAGTGGCCCTCGGGGGAACAGTAGCCATATTCATGAACATCAGTACATGACAACTCGACGGCACTGTGTTATTATTCCAACCTTCTTCAGATTGACACATGCGCAATATTGAAACAGCTGAGGTCATATTCAGCGGGCCCTCCGTGAAACCATCGCCAAAAAACTTCAGTTAATAATCAAGCAGGAATATGGCCAGGTTTTCTGTCTGTGATCACTGTCTCTCTCTGGAGGTTCTCTCCCTGTCAGTCACATTTTTCACCAACCCAGGAGGCTACAAGGGCCTTTTCATATTCTGTGTTTAGGAAATTGGTTGGCGATGAAAACATATTCATTTTCTGAGTGACTGTTGCATCAACAAATAGCTGTCTGTCCAGGGTAGTGAGGCATGAAGTCCTTTCCCTGTCAATCACCAAGGAAACATAATCCCAATTCAAACACAATTGGAGTCTGCCATCTGTTACAAGCAAAGTCAATATTTTTACCTAAATCTGCAGGAGTTGCAGTTTAGTTGCCCAAGATAGCAACAAGAGTTAACTTTTTTTCCAAACACATGCTAAAAAAAATAATATATTATTCAGTTGGTCTCTTATTCTGCAATGACACATTTCATATTACAGTATATACTCCATGCATACTCCAGGTTTGTTGCAACCATACTTGTGATGTAGACTGATAAGGCAGATGTGTCTCCAACATTAAGATCTGTCCTTCAGGCTGTGTTTTTACTAAACCGTGCTTCAATGTGGTGTGCGAATTAGTTTAGCCAGTTGGAATTTCAGCAGAGGTCTTGTGTGTCTGCTCTTTCAGATGTGGGTTCAGTGGAGGGCCTGGCCTATCACCGGGCCTGGGACACCTTGTTCTGGACCAGCTCCACCACCTCCACCATCACTAGACAAACTCTGGATCAGACACGAGTCGGTGCCTTCGAGCGGCAGGCCGTTGTCACTCTCTCGGAGGAAGACCATCCACATGTCCTGGCCCTGGATGAGTGTCAAAAGTCAGTAGCCCACCATAAGTCTGTAACCCCTCCCTTGTTCACTCTCTGTCTTCTCTTCTCTGAGCTATAAAGTGTATGCTGATAACACCATAGTTGTTTTGCTCTTCATTATCCTAGCCCTATTTAACTGAATCAAATCAAAGTGAGTCCAGGGTTTTCCCTACCATTACAGGGCTAATAAAAGGCACAGCACTGAAGTGGTTTTGAACACCAAATGAATGTAAAATTAGTGTTAAGGGCATCGAAAGTAAGTAAAAGACTTTAACAAGACCTGGTTGTAGTAAGTCCCAAAAGTTTTCCGTTTAAGCTTTTTGGGTGCTTTTTATCTATCTGCTCTAGCTTTTCCAACGTTTGTACTCAGAAACCCAAATAAAAATGGTACAGCATAATGTGAAACTGCATTATTAAACTGCATCATTAAAAATGTGAAATTTCTTTGGGGTGGACCCCCCAACCCCTGACAGAAAGGTACACCTAAGTCGTCCACAGAGGGGAAAAACACTTGAATCATGGGAAAAAGCTGGGTCCTATTTAATAATCCAAAAGTGTATATAACAACATAACAGCATTCTGTCATTTAAAAAACATTACAAAAGTCAGGCCTTTTCTTTCTCCCTGACAAACAGAGAAGCTTGTTGCGTGCACTTACCTTTTATTAGTTTGGTCCAAGATTTTAAGATTCTCCCCCTGTCTATAAATCTATTCATGGACTATATTGTTGATCTGCTGCCAAGATATGCCCCAGGTAAAAGCTCTCAAATCCACCCATTGTCTACTGCTCAGTGTAGCAAAAATGCAGACAAATGGAATTGTCTCCCTCTGGGTCTGAGGACAACATCATCAATTCAGGCTTTTAAGTGCGTGCTGTGTCTGCTGGGTGTACCGTATTCCCCTTCTTTCTGAAACGCTCTACTTTTGCTCCTGTCTTTTTAAGATCCCCCTTCACAAATACCTAGTTTACTTTGATTGGTCAGCACACACAAGCCTGAGCCAGCACTGCTAACAACAACAGAGCAGTGCTTAACCAATTCTTACATGGCAAACTATCCGCCAGGCACAAATTATGCAAAGATATGACTCTGTGATGTACAGTGTGAAGTCACGTAAATAAAGGTGAGACTACGAATGAGACGTTTCAGAATAGTGTTGTCTGTTAGGAGGTTCTGTTGGTGCAAACTTTGACATTTTTAACGTTCAAGCTCTTTTAAATGCACAAGAGCCTTATATAAAACACTGGAGTGGAAAAAATAATAATGTTTTTGTTCATAGAAATATGAGATAATCAACTAAATGAAACCTTCGGTAGAACGCTTTGTGCTGTTATAAACACATGACACTCATCTTGGTGACTTTTTAGCTAGGATCCATTCAGTGTGGGGGCTTTGGTGCATTATGCTGTTTGGAGCTGTAATCTGACATAACTATCAAGTACTTTGGGGTTGGTGAGCATTTTTACACCTCAGGTGTAAGTGTTCTGATCACTTCAGAGCTGTGCCAGTTTTAAAAAAGCTCAGGGAAAAAAAAGGTGTTTTCTGTTGTTCAAAAAATAACGCTTCAGTATTCCTGTCACTTCAGATTTAACACTTACTTGCATATTCATGATTATAAAAATGTGACTGTGAGCAGTCCTAAAAGAGTGAGTATCTTGCTCTTCCTGTTGTACTAACTAAATTAATTTCTTGACCTCAGACTATATCCTTGGTTGGCAATTTGGCACCATATCCATCCCACTTGAGTAACACTGTCTGATAATTAGAATTCGAACTCAAGTGGCTAATTTGCAGTCCCTGGATGTGACTTCTGACCGCAAACCTTATTACTGCGCAAGACCGCAATCCTTATTACTTTCATGACTTTATCACAGTATGAAGTGAGAGCCCAAAGGCTAAAAATGCTTCTTATACAATTTGAAAAGTATCTACCTGTTTGTTTGTTTTTCTACGGTTTATCTGCATTGCTGTTTATTTGAAATATGCACCATGGACTTAGCGAACCCAGATATAAATCTTTCATTTATTTACTCTGTTGCTCTTACTTGTGTTTTCAATGTCCCTAGAAGTCCCCACAGAGGAGAATAGGAATAAAATGACCTCCATCTCAGGGATTATGTTGATGGTTGACTGACAGCACTGCAGAAACCTTCAGCAATTTAATTCACTGCAAGAAGATTTCCCTGTTTATTAGTGTTGTTTTTTTGCCTGCATGGCAGAGAGTCCCCTGGTTGACATGGTGATAGAGCAGCTCTTATAAAATGCCATCATTCCTGCTCCCTGATTTAATTTCAGACTACACATATTTGTTTTGTATTTCCCTGTCATGGTGTTGTGAATTCAACGAAGTACGAGGTGAACTAGAGCTCCTTTCGGAGAGGGAGAGAGTCTCTGATGACATCCGCACATTAAGATGAAGCCACTTTGCGAAGGGAAGAGATTAGTCTGCTCGCTAGTAATTAAATGTTTGCTTTGGCTCTCCTCTCACACTTTAGCCTGATGTTTTGGACCAATTGGAATGAGCAGAGACCCAGCATCATGAGATCCACCTTGGCGGGCAAGAACATGAGGATTATCATCAGTACTGACATCCTGACACCCAATGGACTGACTGTGGACCACAAAGCAGAGAAGCTCTACTTTTCAGATGGAACCCTGGGCAAAATTGAGAGATGTGACTACGATGGTTCCAGCAGATATGTGAGTATGAAAGGCAATTGTTTTTCTTCTCTGTAAAAATGACTTTTTATTGTATTTTCTGTCATTATACAAGGCATGAATACCGGTTTGATAACAGTTCCACATTTTTGTATTGCACCCTTTAAAATCCCCATGAATCAAACAATGTTTTTGTGAAAGAATCTCAGTGACTCACCAGAATCTATTTGTCTCTCAGTGATGGAGATGTTTCAATGCAAAACATCTGAGAAACATGGCACTTATTCAGGGACAGAATGTCAGATTGATCTGCCCTTTTATCCTGAAATGAAACATTTTTTTTTTTCTCTGTCGTCCGTTTAATCTCCAATCCCTTCTGGGCTCCTAAAATATGGTCCTCCATACAGCGGATAGGATCAGAAATACCTTTGATGCTCTTTCTGATACTTCATCTCTGAGGGTACAGATGGTTTCCTTAATCACAGAAGTCAATCCCTGTGAAAGTAAAGAAGCTAAGTGTGAGGAGCTCTTATTTTGTCCCCGAAAATGTTGCATGCATAATGTATAACATCCTAACTAGATATATATCTTCTGTATTCCAGTGTGTAAAGGATTGCAGTACAAGGATGGTCTTTTTTTGCTATGGACTTCAGTTTTTGCTTGACATGACCTCTGCAGCTCAGCACCTTGGCCCATCTCAATTAGTTACCCATATGTTTGCTGAGCTGGGTCACAAGGCTCAGAAAGTCTTCACCTTTGGGTCCCCACCAGCCCTTGCTGCAGTCTAATCCTGCTAATGAAGGCTTTGCTGTGAGACCGCTCTGGGTGCTGATTTTCCATTCCAATTAAAATGTGTAAATTAAACCGAGGTAGCTGATTGTCAACTGCAGCACTTAGCCAAACTGTGCTTTGCTAAAATCTGGAGACAACCCATCCAGTATAGACAAGAAGCTTACTGTGGAGATGGAGGCTTAAGGCTCGTTGTCACTTTAGTGTGTCCTGATTGTTTTATTATTTTGGACACTGATCTGATGTGTTTAACTCAGCAAAAATTGCGAAAGGCTCCAACATTTCATTTTGGAATAAAAAAAAATGAGTTTGGTCTGACCACAGACAGAATAAACCACATTATAGAACACCAATTTTGTATTGAGTCATATTAATGCGGACTTGGATGGGAGTGGAGTGTCCTCAAGGGCCCAGCTACCCCTCTTCACTGCAGCAGTGTCATTACATGCTGTCAGTGTGGTTAGCGACAGAGAAGAACAGGAGCTGTGGCATGGCTTACTCCCCCGTGCCATTTTGAGAGTGGGGACCCATGTTGTTAATGAAGGCAGTGCTTCACAAAAGGGCAGTGGAGTGCATGATGAGGGAAGATGTCAGTATGTTTAGCGGGGGAAAGATGCCATGAAGAGAAGGATTTGAGAGCTGCCTGGAAATGGTTTGTGTCATTTGGGTTCAATGTCAGTGTGCTCTCTGGGGATGTTTGTTGTAATGAAAAAACAAAGGTTTATCAGGTAGATCTGTTACGAGCTTGTCATCATGGAAATTTAGTTAACTAATATGTTTTACGCCAGAATTAGCGCATATATGCAGTTCTTTTAAATGCAGGAAAACCCAGTAAAATGGGTGATTGATTCATTTCCTATTGCCAGTAGAGTTTTAGTTAGCTTTAGTTTTAGTTTTTTGTTGTTTTTTTCCTCTTTTCTTTCTGGTGACACATTCAGTGCCACAAACACTCCAGGAAACAGAGAACAATAGAAAGCAGCAATGGAGACACTGGCAGTGTTACAGCAGTTACTTTTTTATATCTTTTACTCGTCTCTGTTCCAAACTCGACACAGACTGAGCACAAGCTTGAGCGCTGCTTGAACAGAGAAGAATGGAAGACTCTCTTTGCACCAACATCTGGAGCTTCTTGCATCATAGCATCTCATTCGAACAGAGTGATAATGAGGCTGTTCACCCGGTTGTTATGTTTCTATCACTGCTGATCGGATCCAGTGAAGACGATGGAAAACAATTCATGCACCAAAGTCCGGAACTTCAACGGGCATCATGGCATCGCACAAAGAAAGTTTCTTGTCCAGTGTGGAGGTGGTATTATTCTCACATTGTTGAATAGTGAGAGTGAGATAAGAATTAATGAAATATGTCCACATTTAACCAAAACACGAGTTGAGCACAAACGTAATGAGTTGTGGGCTGTAAACCTAATGTCTCCCAAACCTAATTCCCTATCAATACGTTCCATCCTAACACATCTGGCTTTCAATCCTCCCCTCTTTTGCTCTGTCAGTCTCTGTCTCTCACTGGCCTGTTGTTGCTTCCACACGCTGGGCTCCTTTAATCAACACCTGTCCTATTAATCCCAGTATGGCACAGGGCTAATGTGATGCTGCTTACAAGCCTGTCCCACTTAATGGCTGAGACTACCAAGCTGCTGGAGGCCCTGATCACCCCCACACACACCCACACATACACACTAGCCTGGAGAGTCCCACAAGGAGGCATCTGATGGATTCCTGCCTCCCTGCCAATGACACTGTCATTTACTCCCCCAACATCTGGGTTAAGCATTCACGTGGGCGGCGGGGGTGATGTGTTGATTAATGAGTCGAAACATCATTCTCTGCATTTATTCCTCAGGTCGTGCTCAAATTCTCTTGATGCTTTTTCCAGCCAGATCTTGAAAAGAATTATTGATTTGTAGAATATTGACGATATGAAATGTATAAATTCTCCTTGTTATGACGTGTGTGATCTCATCTGACATATTGAATCACTCACATGCTGTAAAAATGCTATTATCAGAGCAGAAGCCTGAAAAGAATGATGGAAAGCAGTCCTTACATGAGTGCTCTGCTTTAAAATGTTTTTAGGTCATAATTAAATCTGGACCTGGAAACTTCTACGGGCTCGCCATCTATGCAGATTTCATCTACTGGTCGGACTGGGCCCGCAGGTCTGTGCTGCGATCCAACAAGTACACGGGTGGCGACACCAAGGTACTTCGAGCAGATATTCCCCATCAACCGATGGGAATTATCGCTGTGGCCAGGGACACAAACAACTGTGAGTATTTAAACACCTGGAGATGAGCTTAATTTAATGGCCATCGGGATGCAGTGTTGTGTTGGCAAATATTTGTCTATCATGTGTTTGCAGGTGCCTGGCTGCTCATGTGTGCGTATAGGCAGGAGTTTATACATGTGCATATTCATTATGTTAATGTAGTTTAGGGCAATAGACCAAAATAAATATGTCGCTGTATGCACTTTCTCTGTTGCAAGGCGAGAATAATAGAGGAAATGTTTTAGTTGTTCTTTGTGGCCAGCATACCATTTCCTCCCCCGACTGGCTTCACATTTTTCAATACAGCAGCACTTTAGGAAGCAATAAAGCCAGACTTATTCGAGTATTTGAGGACAATTCCAACATCAACATTTTTCAAATTCATCACAAATGACTGTTATCTTTTGTGTTGTCAACCTGAGCCACCGGTGGCCTCCATCCAGGGACTGCAGATGGAAATTAGCTTTTGGTTTATCCGGTGCAGTAAATGTTTTGTGCAGTGTTCTGTTAAATAAACAGTAAAATAAAAAACAATTTGAAATCAAATAAAATCCAATAACAACATATCAGGTAGTCAAGAACATAGAGAACATAAACTTTTTTGGCAAAGTTTTTGATCTTTAGGGACAATGACAGGATATTTACATTATCTTTTCATGAAAAGCTTTACTGATAAAGATGAGTCAAGGTACATAAAATAGTGAATTAAAGAGTTAACAGTCAATTTTCTATCATGTGAACCTAATGAAATCATTGTAAATATCAAACACCACCCCACCACCATCCCCTCTACCTCCTGATATGAAAGTCAGGTCATAAACATGTAATGTGAACTTGATATGACACATATTGTACAAATGCGCACTTGGTATGTATGACGCCTGAACATATCAATGTGTCAGTGGTTTACAGAAATGTTAACTGGCAACATTTTATCAGGTGACTAGGCTGCGTAAAAATATCGGCCCACTGGTAGGTCACACAGGCTCCTGTAAGTAAAAGGAAAATATTTCTAAAAAGTGTAGTACCTTTTTAATGTTTTAATCCACAAAACAGTGAGAATGATAAATTAACTTGGTCTTATTTAGAAAGGCTAGGAACTTAACTTTCAGAGGTAATTAATAAAAAAAGCAGCCTATGTTGTAAAGGGAGTCTCTAAAGTGTTGTATAAAGTTGAATTTCCAAGTAGGACAAAAGGAAGTGGGCTTAAGTGTGTCCCACTGGTTGGACTCGGATGCCGAGAGCCACACCGTTCCTAGTTTATCTCGTCGCGTTGGGAAATAATCACATCCCGTGACCTGCATGGGCGCAGCTGCAAGCCGACAGCGTAATGTGCGGTGACCAGCAGTGGCTGATCTGATAATCAGGTTACTGTTTCTTTACGTTGTTAACCTCTTGTTGCATTCATATACTGACTTTGAATAATTATGCAAGTGGTCTACCTGAGCTGCAGAGCAGAGCAACACTCATGAATAAAATACACATGGCTGGAGGGCAGGTAATAACAGAGGGTCTCCAATGGACATGCATGTTTCTGAAACTGCGCCTGTTGTTGCTAAGCTTCTTTTCTCTCAGGTGTAGATGAGTGCTTGCATTTCTTTTTTTAAAGGTTATGTCTGCAGTTTGGTAATGCAGTTTAGTGCATTACATGATTCCCACATTGCTACACACAGCTTTGCCACATTGCACCCCAGGCAGTGAAACAAAGTATGCAGCATTGTAATATGTTTGCTACCTGTCAGTGAGGATAGTAGTCAGTGTTAGAACAGGCCTTAACAACAGGTCTACCCTTTTATTCAAAGGTTGATGATTATTTAAATTAACACAAAACATAAGTGGAGCGTTTCACACTTGAATCAGCCCCATGCTTAACAAAAAAAAGAAACCAAAGAAAAAAACATCAATACTAGAGATTTGTTATTGATTAGGAAGAATTTTTACAGAAGAAAATCAATATCAGCTATGTCACCATTTAAAGTCAAGATCGTATTTGGTGTCAGACCCTCCGATTCAAAAAGCAAGAGCTCCTTTCTGGGTTCACCAGCCATTTAGAAACATCCTTCCTATGGTAAGCAGATAATCCAAATTCTGTGCCAACACCCCTTGGGATTTTTAACATTCATTTTAAAAACCACTTAATGCAGTAGATAAGGAAGGCTGAGGCTAATTGTGCTCAGCAGAAAGTCACAATGCTTCCCCAGAAGATAAATCCATGAATGTATTGAACATCTAAGACTGATGACATCTAAAAGAGAATGTTTGCCCCTGGAGATTTTTTCCTTTGGCTGCTTCTGGCCCACTAATCACTTCTGTTTGATTGTTATTGAAGGTGAGCTGTCCCCATGCCGACACATGAATGGAGGCTGTGGTGACCTTTGTCTCCTGACCCCGTATGGGAGGGTCAATTGCAGTTGCCGCGGAGAACGTGTGCTGCTAGACGACAACAGATGTGTGTGTAAGTCCACAACCCTTGGACCATCCTCAGCACCGGATATTGATGGCAGTCTTCATGGATTAGATATTTTAAAAAAGAGTCACTGTCTACATTTATATGCATAGCGACACCTGGCTTCTCTCCACACTCAGGTTCAGATCTTATTTGGGCTGTTTACACAAACCTTTGATATATTTCAATTGATTCCTTTGTACATAAGCAGGAGAGCATGAACAGCTGCTGTCTCTTCCTCTTTGACTAAGCAGGGAGTTTGTAATGATTCCAGAAGTCACTTAAAGTTCACGCAGACAGCCGAAAAAACAAAGCTGGAAGCACAGGGTGTCTCAAAGTCACAAGACAAAAGCATTTTCGATGGCGTCTCGCTTCCTTAATTTTGACACATTGCGGCTTGGATTTGAAATACAACGTGAGGACAGACCATAAGGTAGGAGGAGCTGTTCAAACGAGGAAGGTTTTGGCCGGACTAAATATGGCAAGTGATTCAGAAGAGCTGGATGGCAGCCTGGATGTCAAGGTGGAGGATGACAGGCTTTCTGCCACACCCTGATTCTACTCATTACCAGATCAGGAAGAAGAGGTTTCATATTTTTCTTGGAGCTGCAAGTGGCAGAGCAGAGAGGGAGATTGGACAAAGTCTGTGAAACTGTTGTTGGAATTTCGCTGAAATCATTGAAATCAATGTTGACATTTATTATTACAGCACTTTATCAAATGAATATCAGAAAAAAAGCATTTTACAGCCAGATTCCCCTCAAGTATAAGGTTTAAGATGTTATTGAAGGCAGTTATGACATTTACAAATGTTGACTGCTGTAAATGTGGACTTCACTATAGTATGCATTGAAATGTTGCCTCCGAACTCAGCTGTGACAGTTGGAGTTTTTTTAAGATTTGGACAGCCGCAGTTCATCACCCACATTGTCTTCTTCTGCAGCAGAAAATTCCTCCTGCAACATCCACACTGAATTTGAGTGTGGGAATGGCGAGTGCATAAACTACCAACTAACCTGTGACGGAATAGCCCACTGCAAAGACAAATCGGACGAGAAGATGCAATACTGTGGTAAGAAACACCTCACAGCCCTGTTGGATGCATATCCAGATAACAATGTAGAGTATCAGAAAAATTTGTCGGTTCAATTTAGAAGTCTTGTGGAAATTATTGCTTCAAGCACCTGTTGACCTATTTGTCATTGACTTTTCTGCATTTGCTCATTTCTAACAAACTTCTGAATTTTACTGTTCAGTCAACAGGAGCTGCCGGAAGGGTTTCAGGCCCTGCTACAATCAGCGGTGTGTGGCCAACAGTCGTTTCTGTGACGGCATCGACGACTGCGGGGATAACTCTGATGAAGCTTTCTGTAGCAGTGAGTCACAGCCGTTTGATCTCCTGTTCAAGCTGTCCTGCCTCTGAGGGCAGGATACAGCCACACTAATGCTTATATTAATTCGGCACACTAGGCCACAAGCTGTGCTAAGCCTTCTCTGTCTAATGAGCCCCAAGATCATAACGAGTGCACAAATTCAAAGAGGCCCGCTACCCCCACCCTTAAAAGCTGCTTTTGGGAGCCTGAACAATACTTTGTGTCCAGACTGAGTTTGTTCTGACCTTGATGGTGAAATAATCTAGTAAAAAGCACAGCTATTTCTCTGCTGTAATTGGACCACAGTGGGTACAAACAACACAAGTATCACTGCAGTTTGTGAAAAATGTCACCAAATATAATCTATAGGATTTGTGTACAAAACACTTCATGTAAATAGTTTTTCATGACTGTTGTCATGCTTCTATCACGTTTGTTTGACTGAATGAAATGCTATATTTATGAACTGGGAGGTGGTCTGGGTGCCTGGATAGGTAAAGCAACTTGATCAAGGTTAAAGCAACATTATGCAGAAATTGGCATTTCATGTTATCTGGCACCTCCCACAGTTTCCAAGTGGAGCACCACTGTCATAAATACAAATCCCAGGTCTGTAACAATTTGTCAGATGTAATGTAGGTGCTAACTACAAACGAAACTCATTACGTCATAACAATGTGTTGAAACCTTGTGGTTACAAGACAAATAACTTAATTTCAATTGGCTATAGTTTGTTCACGCGTTGGAGTAGACTTGAGATGCGATTACAGATCATCTGCAGTACCTCAAGGTACTTTGTCTATACTAAAGCTCATCCGCTCCCTTCTTTAGGCATAAGAACAAGATGTATCAGCCTATGGGCTCCTCTAAGATTATCAGGACAACTCTCTTAGAACATCTCCTTCAAAATACCAAAAAAGAAACAGTATAGAGAATCACCAGACTGAATAAATAATAAAACCATCAACTTCTTTTACAGTGGACATGGATTTTCCTCTTTTAACCTAGGCTGAGACGATTAGTGCTCATGTACACGAGTCCTATAGATACAATTCCATCACTATTCACAAACTGCTGTAATACTGTGTTAGAATATAATGCGGTTCATAGACTGTACTAAACTGACTGACCCCATAAGGAGAAAGTGATGTTGTCATAATTAAAGTGGACCTTCCAACTCAGCAGTCTGTTTTGTCAGGGATGAGTTTATCACACTGTGATGTGTCATCTTCAGCCTTACATTCTTTTAATGGGACATTGTAACCATTAGAACATTTTATTATAGTATTATGTGATTTTTACACTGCTAATGCAACGCAAAGATGTGAACTGACCACAGCATTACATGGCAAATGAGCAACAAAACCAAGATGCCCCCGTTGCATATTAAATGTAATTTGCTCTTTCGCAGCTCTAAGAGGGTCATGACATTCAGGTAATTTTATAGCACAGGCAGTTCAGCTGCACAGAAACCACAGCTTATCACGAAGCCTTCTCTGTCAGGCGGTTTGCAACCTAGAGCTAATTTTAACCGCCCCCAGAAAGAGGTTCTAAGTATTGTTGTGAGCTGTACCTGTTACTGCCTCTGAGTGCTGTTTCTCTTATGTTATCTTTTTGAAATGCTAATTCTCTCCCCCAGATATCACGTGCGGCTCATCAGAGTCATCGTGCAAGGATGGGAGCTGTGTACCCAGCTCAGCCTGGTGTAACCAGGTCATTGACTGTGCCGATGCCTCAGATGAAAAAAGCTGCAGTAAGTCCTTTAGCCTGTGATTTTGCATCGCAGTTACTGTGAAATAAAAATGTAAACACGCAGCTGTAGCGGATCAGATGGATCCAGTAACTTAAATCGCTCTCATCAGATTGAATACCGACCCTCTCACCCTTACCTCCACCACTACTTCCGATATGACGAATCAGTTATTGTGCTGCTGTGTTTTGTATTCAGACCACACAGACTGCTCTCACTTTTACAAGCTGGGGGTGAAAGAAAAAGACTTCATCAGCTGCAACTCCACCTCACTGTGCATCCACCCCTCATGGATCTGTGATGGTGCGAACGACTGCGGAGACTATGCCGACGAGACCAACTGCCAGGGTGAGCGCCCAACACAAACGCACACAAAGACACACGTTTTGCGTGTGCATTCAGAGACAGATTAAGGAAGCCAGCTTCAATTAGAAAAGATTTAAGACAGCTCTCTTTTTCAGAGATGATTATGACAGTGGAGGAAGAGATTCAGAGAGAGCTTAGGAAAAGATAATGACCTCAATCATTGCTAATGCCCAGAGGACTGACTTGGTTTTGTTTCTCGTCCCAGTTTCCCACGGGCAGAAGTGCGAGGAAGGCCACTTTGCCTGTCCAAGTGGGAACTGCATCTCCAGTGTGTGGCTGTGCGACGGCCAGAAAGACTGCGAAGACGGAGCAGATGAATTCCAGTGCGGTAAACCAACAAATCTTACCTCTCATGGAAAAGCTCTTGCTCAGTAAACTGAAGTGATGTTTTGTTCTGTAACTGGAAGAAATAGATGAGGTAGTCAGTTGCTTTACACAGCACTGTTAGCAGTTGGAAGGATATTTATTTTCCATTAACAAGAAGCTATTTGTTATAATGTTTTTGTCATTTAAATAGATCCAGGCCTGCAACAGATATTACATACAGTGTATAAAGAGGAGACAGAAAGACAACAGATGATTGTTTATCATGCTTAAGGCAATTTCTCTTCACTTTGTTTTGCTTCCGCTCATTGTGTGTTTGAGATTTCACAAGTCGTTGCCGCTCCGTGTTTGAAAGTCTTATTCCGACCCTGAATTCAGAGTGAGGCTGTTGAGGACGAGTGAAGTTTTCCCCTTCTCTCTTTGAATTATAATGTACAGCACTTCTAGTGTAACAATTAATTAATGAGCGATCAGTCACTGAAACGGTTATACTGAAGATGGAAATGTGGGTTCAATGGAAAGCTGTGACATATGAAAGGATTACACATTACAATGCCACTCCTCCACCTCCCTCACCAGAGGCAGCAGGAGCATTCTTAAGCTTATGCTTTGATCCGTGCTAATGTATGCAGAACCGACCATGACAAAGTGAAGATCTCTCCAATTAAAGTGAGGGACTATAATTAAGTCATGGTATAGATTAATATAATTCACCCACGTGTCATTGCTTTTGGCATCAAAGCAAAATTGACTGGGGTCTTCGATGTAGGTGGTCAGAGTGGCAGAGTAGCACGTGCACAAGGTAATTCGATCTGATGGAGAGGTCTTCACACACATTTCAGTTGTCAGCCCAGTGTATTGTCTAGCCCATAGACTGCATGGTCTAGTGTAAGAAGTCATGAAGCACTCAGCAGCAGTTGTCATCTGTGTGCAGACCTCTGTGAGGTAAGCGACATATAACTATTGCAATTTGCAATTATCAGCACCAAACACATAATGTAGCGAGGCAGCTGGATTCACAAGAAGAACAGCAAAGAATGCCAATGAGGGAATTTCTCGATGGAAAATATTTTTTCACTTTTCTCCCAAATGGCTTTGGCCAGAGTTAGATTTACAGACTGGCTCCCCTGGCGGTAGCACCCTCCAGCCACATCATAGGTTCTTGATCTAGTTGGTTGAAGTAAGTCCATGATAGATGGTTCGTCCAGTTACCTAGCAAGCATTTTTTGAGAATTTCCTTTCTCAAAGAGTTTCTAAGGACAACTTCCCTGATAGTTCGGTGTAAAAAAACATCTGGTGCATCAGGTTGACCATTACCCATACAGTCAATCAGACATTATGGAACTTATTTGCATCTCCTATCAACTTATTTATTCTATCTATGCCAGTATTGGTCCACGACTTTAGTCCAGATTTACATTTTTAAAAACTATTGGCTTTATTGAGTTTACATTTCGTGTGTTTATTGTCCACAGAGGACAAATCTTTATCACTTTGATGATCCATTTACTTCTCAAAACTTGTCTGAAACTTTTTATGGATCGCCATAAAATGTGGCACAGATATCCTTGATGCCCAAAGAATGAATTGTAATTTGATCTTGGACCTGTATCATTTAGAATCGTAGGTCAAAGCTTTCATTTATCCAGTGGAATAACTCAACTTAATGGACCATGATGGATTGGCACAAAATTGTATACACTCGCTCAGGGTTACCAGGCAATGAATCCTGCCTGCCTTGGTGAGTTTTGTCTCGCGCCACAGCTCGGTCGACATTTGTGGTTTTGATTTAAATGTCTCGACAACTATTGGATGCATCGCCATGACATTTGGTACGCACATCCATGACCCACTCAGGATGAATTGTAATAACTAATAGCTCAGATCAATCCTTTTGTGACCAAAAACCTGACAAACTGACTTTCCGTCGGCTTCAGTTGAACCTAGTGTTCAATGCTACCACACCGAACTACGATTGTGATCATGTTAAACATTATACCTGCAAACATAGGCATGTAATCAAGTACAGACTCACAGAGCCGCTAGCATGGCTGCAGATTTTAGTTTTGTTTATGTATGATTAATTAATTTTGCCTTCAGCCTAGCCAGACCGTAGTTAGTTTGGAACTGATAACATCAGGGACTAACTAAAGAATGATAACTCAAATAAAATGTGACCACTGAGCGAAGATGTCTCTGCCTTTGAGTGAGCGTTTGACTAAGATGTTGCAGATCTCTTACTTGTCTGGTTTGCTCTTCCTGTATAATTAAGCAGCACCTTTGTTCACATTTCCGTTGCAACAGATAGAGGAAGGCAGTTCGGAGCAATTCAGTTTCATGTTAAATGCTCTTTGAGTTATCTGATTTATTTCTGTAAATTGTCCATGAATTTTGTTAGAGAGATGCATAACACATGAACGCCATTTCCATTCCTTTATCTAAAAGTGTCAATTGTGCCTGTGTGAAATGATAACATCCCATGCTTCAAATGTGCTTATATCAGAGCTGATATGAATTATGCCACAATTCTTCGAGAAGTTCTGAATAGCTTTTTCAGGACAAATAGACAATATTCCCATTCCTCCGAGTTAATTATCATATAAAAAGCTCCAGCCACTGATAATCTGACTGCAAAGGCAAAGTGGTTTTGCGGAAAATGTCATTACATTTCAGAAATTTCCAGTTCCACATCTGATTAGATGAAATAGTCATTTGTCACTTCAAAATGCATAATGTGCTTTTCTACTGTGTGAAACACTATTGAAAATGAGACATGAAAGACTTCCTTTGATACTTTTAATGTGCTGTAGACCTGCTATTTTGTTAAACACTTGAAGCAGCTGTTCGCATTTGAAGTGCAAATTTAGTATCGCGTACAGAAAGTCTGGATAATCACAGTTTCCAGATTTAGCCATTTAATGTTTATCTCATCCTTATCTTACATCACAGTATCAGGGTACGGAAAAGCTGGTGTGATGTACAAAGTCTGACAGGAAGGAAAGCAATGCACAGCAAGAGACCACCCCCCCCTTTTTCCCTACCCCCCACCCTCAGTGGGATCCATAATTCCTTGTACTGTGGTCTGACCTAGAGCACACATTCCTTCCTTCTCTCAACATCTCATCAAAGCTCTGGCAGACTTTGCCAGTCCTGACATCTGAGAGAGAAAGAGACCACAGAACGACTCCCCAGGGAGAGTGGGTGGCTCTGTGACACAAACGCAGCACAGATTATGAATATATCCCCATTCTACACAATAGCTTTTCCACAAAGCGATCAGCAGAGTGCTCTCATTTGACAACCAACTGTTTCTTGTCACCCCTAGCAGCCAAGTGTCTTTTCATATAAAATAAGAGAAAATTAATCTTATAATTAATACTGAAGTGCTTTGATATTGACGAGATATGTCATCTAGACAGTTGTTTTGTGTTAAGTTGAAGCTTTTATTTTTCCTGCACAGAAACACGGATCATTCATCATCATCTCTTGTGAGACAAAAGGAATAAAATAAATATATTTACAGTCCTTTGTGTGGCAGCTACACTGATGTGTGCTGCTAAGCAGAAAAACTACAGAGAAAAACAAGCAAGCCAAGGGGTAAACAGACGCCAGCCCACTTGTTGTGTTTTGATTAAAAACACTCTGCCCCTTCTATAGGGTATGCCGCTTTTGTTGTTGTTTCCTCCTCACTTTGTTTGATTTATGGCATTGAAATTCCCTTTCCCAATCCCCTCTGCAGACTCGTCATGCTTGTGGAACCAGTTCGCCTGCTCAAAGAACAAGTGCATCGCCAAACAATGGCTGTGTGATGGCGAGAACGACTGCGAAGATGGCCTTGACGAGAGCGTGCAGATCTGTGGTTGGTGCCCTTTCAGATGTCATGGGGAATGTGATGCTGGTGTAAAAGGTCACATCTGCTGTATTATATGTGGCAGCTCCATGTGTTCCTCTAGAAGTGCTGGAAATGAACGGAAAGAAACGAAACATTCTTAATGAGACGACAAATGAGACCGCAGGCATTTTTGATGATTTGAGTGGGCACTGAGGCAAACAGATTTTTTCATCACTGAAGCCCAAGAGGCACAGCTATTTCAATGGGCAAATGAGATGCGTGTTTAATGAATTCTACAATAAAATAAAAAGAATCCAGCCACAATAAAGAGACAAGAATTTCTGTGAACATTGGCTGCATAATTGGATTGTAATGGGGTGTCAAGGAAATATTAATGAAATGGCCCAAAGGTTTCCCAGGCACAGTTCTTGTCAAAAGCAAGATATGCATTTTAGCTATACATGCCTAATTGAACTTCTGTATTTACCTTTGTTTCTCAGTGCAGCCATTCCTTTTTACTGCTTCTTGTTGCCTTAAAGGGCAAGCCTAAGATAAAGGAGTGTATTGCTGACTTACAGAATCCAAGTAAATAATTGCTACTCACAATAGCACAATCATTATTTGTTAGCTTGCATAAAGGGAATTGCTGCACAATGAAAATGTATTCGGGTCATAAAGGAGGAATCAGTTCAACACCATAACCATCTGATATCTGCTATAAAGGCTTTGTTTAATTGTGACTATTGTTCAATGTTCACTTATAACAGAAGCCAAATGTAACAAAACGAAATACATCTGCTTCAGTTCGGTATCCTCTACTCGTTTTTCTCCGTTGTGCTTTTGACCCGTTGTGTTCTCTGGCTTTTGAAAGTGGAACATGTGGTCCTGTTTACCTCGCAGGCTTGGTGACGTGTGCTCCAGGGCTGTTCAGCTGCCCCGGGTCGTACGCCTGTGTTCCGAAACGCTGGCTCTGTGATGGCGAACGGGACTGCCCTGATGGGAGTGATGAACTTTCTGCAGCTGGCTGTGGTAAACTCTAGTTCAACACAATAAATAGCTCCTAGCAGTTATAAAAGCATGTAATCCCAGACTTAAAAAATCATTAGTTGTTTACACATTATTGTGCATGTATAATCGTAGATTACATGATGCAAAACAATAGCCCGTCGAGCCTGAAAGCAACTAAACGCCTACTATAAATCTCTGCAAATTTTTATCCCAAGCAAGGAAAAAGAAACCGTTATACAGTGGGAAGTGTTGAACAATGGAAGTTTTTGCACATTTGCAGCCTTTTCTGGGTGGTGTAATCTGGATTTCCCTCCTTAAATGTGTGAATTGGTTCTGGACCATTCATCTGAAACTAAAAACACAGAGACTAGGGGAGTAGCATAAGGCTTACCAACATGACGATTTTCACATATTACATGCCATGCGTAAAAATAAAAAGTTTATCAATTAATTGATCTTGAACCTTCTTCTTTTCATGCACTAGCACCCAACAACACGTGTGATGACAGCTCGTTTCACTGCAGCAACAAAGCATGCATCCCTCAGCGATTCGTCTGTGACCACGATGATGACTGTGGAGACGGATCTGATGAGTCAGTGGAATGTGGCAAGTAGATTTATCCTGCTGTCTTGCTCTTAACATTCACCTGCGGCATATGAATGTGCCCTCATTGAGAGCTGCACAAGGCAAGGTGATAAAGCTGTTTCCTAAGCCGAGTGTGGATGGCCATGGTGGACCTGTTCTCTTTTCTCACTTATACTGTTTGAACTCTGCACGTTTGAACATTCTTCTTTGAGGACAGGGGTCTCCATGGTGGAGGTTGAGTATTAAAAGGAATAAAAAGTGGGAGTGAATAAAAGTCAAATTCATCATGTAAGGGGTGGTTAGTATAAAGTCCAGTTAAAACATGCAACAGGTCGGTGGGTACTGTAAGTATGTAGGTAGGGAGGTAGGTAGGTACTGTAGGGAGGGAGGGAGGCAGGTAGGTGGAGGGTACTGTAGATAGGGAAGTATGTAGGTACTTATGTAGGTAGATAGGTACTGTAGATAGAAAGGTATTGTAGGCAGGGAGGAAGGTAGGTATGTAGGTAGGTTGATAGATAGGTGGGTAGGTTCTGTAAGCAGGTAGATAGGTACTGTAGGTAGGCAGGTACTGTAGGTAGGGAGGTCTGTATTTAGGTAGCAGGTAGAGAGGTACTGTAGGTAGGGAGGGAGATAGATAGACAGACAGACAGACAGATAGATAGATAGACAGATGATAGCTTTGCTATTATGATACTTGTAACCATACTAATAATCTAATAATTTATTAGAAAGTATTCTATCTACACTTTGATGGAAAATCCATTGCATGGATATGCCTATAAAAATGTTGCCTTGTGGAGCTTTATTTTTCAATATTCTCACTTCAATCTTCTAAAGTTACACCCTAAACTGAAGCTGTGTCACTGCCAAGCCCAAGTGTATCTTAAAGAAAAAGCATCTGCCTCTTTTTCTCCAGTCTATCGCTCCTGTGGATCAGAGGAGTTTCGCTGCGGGGACGGCCGCTGTCTCCTCAGCTCTCAGTGGGAGTGTGACGGCTATGCAGACTGTCCCGACCACTCTGACGAACTGCCTCTGAACCTCAAATGCTTGGCCGCAGGTAAGACTGCTGTTTGGCTCTCAGCTGGAATCTCTTCATCAGTGTCACCAGAAGCACCACGCGGCCAGGAAAGTGGCGGGGACATATGGCGGAAACAAAAGGCGCTACAACCAGGAGAGCTTCCTTGAAAGGAATTAATCTGTCAAGATCCATTGTCAGGTCAAAAACATCCCCCAACTTTGTTGATAAATTACAGGGCGTTGTGCCAGTGACAGTCATGTTCTGCTCTTTTTTAGGAAGCTTGTGCAATGGCTCCTTCTTCATGTGCTCCAATGGACGCTGCATCTCCGAGAGGAATCTCTGTGATGGGAGAGATGATTGTGGAGACCGGTCGGATGAGAGGAACTGTAATGTGAATGAATGCTTGAACCGCCGTGTCAGTGGGTGCACACAGGATTGCCAAGATCTTCCAGTGGGATACAAGGTAAGTGAGTAGTGGACTAGTCACGGTTCAGTAGCTCGGAAGCACATCCTCCCTCAGAATCACTTGCTGGCTGCAGTTGGTCCATAAAGGCTAATTCAGCTTAAACCAGGCTGCAGTAACATCGCAGATGGAAATATAACGATCGGAAAAATATTTGAAAACAACCTGTGAGCTAGTCACTGCTGTGTGCTGCTAAAGCAAAGGCCCTTCAGTATGTAAACTTTGTGAACACACTGCCCATCGAGGGTTCATTTGTCAATACAGCTATATATTGTTATTATATTGTCTTACTTCAGAAATTGTTACTTGCATCATAATACACAATGCCACAGGGGGTTTTACAATCTGAATGGTATATGACACCCTCTGTCTGTCTGTAGACCCACGATTTAAAAAAGGAAAAACTCCCCCTCAAAAAATCTTTTACCTTCTGAATGTAATTTTTATTTGAAAATTATTTAATGGCAGATTTAATTTAGATTTGAAATATGGTCATAACTGTATGAACATGTGGTAGTATACTTGAAACAAAAACAAACAAACAAAAAATAAAACAGTAGGTGTCAGTTACATCGAATTGAAAGGTAGGGTAACTTAGTATGAATAAGAACAACAGACCCTCACTTTTTGCTCCGCTCACAGCTCAACACATGTCCTCATTGTGCACAACAGGGTTTATGGCAATCCAGCCATTCCTGTGACGTATTTCTTGTTCTCAGTCTTTTCTAAGCTTTTCATGTCTGTAGTTATATCAATAGCGATGCCATCTAACAGTTATCACTGGCCCTTGCTCAGCCAGACTCACCAAGAGCCCAGCGCCGAGCCTTCTTGCGAGCAAAGTCATTGATCAAGTCTTTGAAGTCCAGCTTTCTCTCCAACTGACTCTCAATGAACAACAGAGCAAGACTGCAAAGCCTGTTATGGGACATATTGGACCTCATATCTTTTTTTTTTATCAGTTTTAGCTTACTGAAAGCTCTCTCGCCACCAGCAACAGTCACAGGCAATGTGCAAAATATATGTAAAGCAATGCACTCCTCCAAAAATGCTTTGCAGCTGCATCTTATGAATTGCATTCAGGAGACCAAACAAGTTAGGGGGGGAAAGTGGCAGCATATACTGTGTTCAGGTGTCTTACTCCATTTTCAAACACAGATGTAAGATCTCTGTTGCTCACCTTGTTGAGATGGTTCACTGAATTGGGGAGGGATATGGGAAGAGAGGGCTGCTGACGAACCTGTTGTTGAGTCTTGTAGGAGGGGCAGGGACAACTGAATTAGTATAATTAGCTTGCTTGATGCTTACCTGCACAGATTAAATGTAGGTTAGAAAGGAGTGAAATGTAGCTTATTTTACTGTGGACATCAAGCCAACAGGTTAATTTCAACCATTCACAGACTACACCCACCTTTGTTCGAGTAAAAACGGGTGACATACTGCCGCCCTTTCTTTTCTCTCTCCTGTCTTTCTCTTTTTGGAAACCAGAACAACAGGCGAAGCTAGGGGAAAAAAAACTAGAGGAGAAAACTAGGGATTAATATTGAAGTTGTATTGAATATTACTGCAGCAGTCTAACATTTTAATTATTAGACTTTATTGACCTACAGCCCGAACCACTACGCATCATTAGTAGCAGGTAAAATGCGGAGCTTATATTAGTAATAGCGTCGACATGAATGATTAATGACCGATAATGAATCAAGCCTAACTTTGCACATCATTAAACAGATAAGATGGGTGGCAGCATTTAGTCTCTCACTTACTGCATAACCTTGACTGCTGTAAGGAGAGTTTAACAATATGCCAACCACTGCGTGTGCGCCCTCACTGTGCCAGGCGATTGTGCTGTGCCTGGCAATGATGGCATGTGATGTAAGGGTCGCATGTAGGTCAAGGCCACATCCGCTGAAATGTTCCAGTGACAATCACTATTGTCAGACTGAGGTAGTTAACGCCTTTGTCCCTGGATCTTCCTCTCCTACTCTTTCGTAAGATGGTGCTCACTGCATCAGAAAAGTGGCTGAAAGCACAGAAAAAGCACTCTCTGCTGTCATGACAGAGGCAGAGCCGGACAGAGAGCGCGTCAATGCAGACCCTTAGCTCATCCGTTTGTGGCCCGGACAGGGAGATCAGCAGAGAGGCCCTCAAGGTTATAACTTTTGATAAGAAAGGGATTTGCAGTGGGCTCAGAGCAGCTGATTCAAGCACTTTGAGTTACTTTAGGGGGGCGCTGGTCACTGAAGGGCAATGGTATTTTTGAGCCATGGGTACAGTATGTCTGCATCATGGCTTCGATGTCATCATTTATGCTGGATGATAGGCTATCATTGCTGACCTTCATCACTTTGTGAAAAACATACTGGATTCTAAAAACACATTGTCTGTTGTTACAGATTGATGTGACATTACTGTGAATGCACAGCCTGTTGCTAAGTGCACTACTCTTTTGTAGTGACTCCAATTAAGCATTGTCAAACTCGAATGTTCAGTGTTTTCAAACATGTCTAAGATGCTACTCGCTAAACAGCTAACCTGAGGCTCTGTCTCGCATCTCCTGCTGTCATGATTAAATCTGTCCCGTTGTTTTTTTATGTCATCAGTGTAAATGCTGGCCTGGATTCCACCTGAAGGATGATGGGAAGACCTGTGTGGATGTTGACGAATGCTCCACTACCCTTCCCTGTAGCCAGCGCTGTATCAACACTTACGGCTCCTTCAAGTGCCTGTGTGTGGATGGCTACGAAGCCTTGGAGCGCAACCCCAACACGTGTAAAGCACTGTCAGGTCAGCCTCATTATTGAACCTCCAGCTTGCAGAATTATGCAGGGTGTTGCTGTGAGTCCAACCGAGTCTTTGATTGTTCCTCATTTCAGCTGAAGAGCCTTTTCTCATTCTGGCGGACCACCATGAGATCCGGAAGCTGAGTGTGGACGGCTCAAATTACACCATCTTGAAACAGGTGAGGGATATCACCATCGCTGCCATTTTGCTGTCAGTGACATTTTCACAGGGTAGAGGAGGATTGTTCAACATTACTATGCTGACATACTGCTAAGAGGCATCAACAGATTCTCAATCATTTTCCTGGCCTGTGTGTTTTCTTTTCGCTCGTGGGTACATTGTTGATAGTTTTTACAGCTATGGTTACAGACTCTCTCGCTCCATCCTTTCTACACTCTTATTTTGAGGGTGTTTTCCTGCTAAAAAGAGACCAAACACACTGTCAACAAATTAAAGAAGGTAGTTTTTTTCTTCAAATTATATAGATTTTACAATAACATTGTTATTGTGAATTTGTTTGGCCACGATAATCATGTAGTGATAATCTGACATTGTGACAGCCCTAGTCTGACTGCTCTGTTTTAGTGCCTGTTTCTTTAAGACCCTTGCTAATAAGCCCAGTCTGCTCTCACTGGTCAACTTTCACAGACCCGAGCAGGCACCACCCACCATGTTTCCACATCAGCTTTGCTGGTGTCTTTGAGGGTGAGGACTGTATAGTTGTGACATTACAACTGTACAATGTTTTGTACAGTAGTGAGGTGAGTAGTTGGACAGTAGTGAGGTGTTTGATATTGAATGAAATACTATATAAAAAACCAACAGAAATATCTATGTAATACTTTGATAAGACACACTAGCACTGAAAAAACTTTGGAATCAGCTTAAAGATCCACAGAGAATCCCTTTTCATTTAAATGTATGTAAAAGGTGAGTATAATCCTCAGCTTCAAGGATTGGAGTTATTTTCATAATAGTGTCTTGTGATTAAAACTGAAAATGTCCCTCAACCACTGTGAAATCTTGCTATGTTTATGTGAGATAACTGCTGTCCATCATGATTCTCATAATCCCACCGATGGCCGGAGGAAACTGGTCATTTTGATAGGCAGAGAGCAAAATCACACTATCAAGGACCCCATGGAAAAGCTATTTCAATTATTCCCAGGTCATCACAGCTGCTCCGGGCTATGCTTAAATCTGACTGTTGATTATCACAAAGGGTCGGCTGTGATTTACTGTAAATCAACCTACGGGCATCCTACAGTTTCCTCTCACAGTCGTATTAACCTCTTGACTCGATGTACTCTACCGTCTGTATCGGAGTTCCCGTCAGCCACAACTCACTTTAATCACAGCGTTAATGGAAGCTAGAGAGGGAAAAATATGCACATGGCTTTGCTAAGTGCTGGTGGATACTTCACTGACCTCATATCACTTTAACACACCATTATATACCCTGTTCAGATTGTATGTTGGTGATATTATGTAAATTTTAATTGACCCGATCTTTTGGTATATGTATTGTTTTTGCTGTTAGCATAAATTTGTCTTCCGACCACCAAGTGATTCACAATCTTATTGTATCACTTCAACTTATCGTTAAAACCCACTCTGTTTATGTTCTCCTCTGTAGTTTTAATTTTTCACCGGAGTTAAGTAGAGCTGAAAAAAAAGCTTCTTTTACAGTAGGGAGGAAGGTTCCCATTTTAACAAAACAACAAGTTCTACGTGAACTACAATACTGATTTATTTTATGAATGAATGAATCATTTTTGAGTGGAAATTATTCATTTCGGTGATGTATGTTATGTATGTACATCCATAAAATGAGCCAGAACATCAGCAGTACCATAGAAAACTACTTAAAATTGTGATTCTTAATTCTTTTGTATTTTAATCATTTTACATTGTAATTCTTAATAATCTTAAATTGTAAGACTTTTTTGAAACTTAACAGAAAGCTGCACAATTTCTACTCACCACTAATTACTTCATAGTTTGATTTCCAAAAGTGGAACATTTCTTTATTTTACATTGGTTCTCACGCTGCATGTTTCAAAAATAAATTATAATAATGATTCATTCTCTATTCTTCTCTCAAAACATTCATCATAAACATTTTTTTCAGTACAGACAGAACAGCTTTTGTTCCCTAATTTTAACACGCTACCGCCAAATTACAACCCCGATTCCAAAAAAATTGGGATGCTAAGTAAAACATAAATTAAACAGAATGTGATAATTTGCTAATCTTTTAGACAACTAGTCCTTTTGACAAATAGTGCAAAGAGAATATATTTAATGTTCTACCTCATCCATTTTTGTAAATATATGTTTATTCTGAATTTGTCGCCAGAAACATGTTACACACAAGTTGGGTCTGGGGGCAACATAAAACTGCATGGGTTGGGGTTCACCATTTTGTGAAACACATACATCTATCAAGGGTATTACTGCATGTGATCAGGAGCACTTTTTAAAACCGTGATGACACATACCTAATTCTTTCTAACTGAAGAACACAAAATACCCCTAAAAAGGCAGAGTGCGGGAATTATGCATTTATTCACTACATTGTGGTGACAGGTTCACATAATTTGACACTAACTGATATAAAACAATGTTTTAGCATAGTGCTGCTTTATCACACATACTGACTGCAACTTGTCCATGTTCACATGCATTTGAATAAAAATATCAATAATTATATCTCAAGAGGAAATATAAAGATGTATTGCTGTATTTATATTTTGTCCCACCCCTATTGTGGATTCGATTTAGAGGCTGAAAAGTGGGAATCATTTCTATTTTAAAGCTTGTGTATGTAGCCACAAGCCAAAGTGAGGTGAGGTAAGATTTCCCTGTCAAACATGTCTTGTTTAAGAAGTAAAACTCATTGAATATGTGGAGCAGGAAATCAATAGTATATTGATAGTGATGTCAGTGTGAGTGCTCGCACTGTAATAATCTGTATGCACATATTTTATACTAATTGTGCTATTTTTGACATTTTTATGTAGGTTTTCAGAATCTACCGTTAAAAGCTTGTGGTTCATTTTGTAGCCGGTTGGTTTCTGCACTGTCTGCACGGAAAATGAATGAGGAATGTGTTTCTGGATAAAGGAGCTGATATAAAAAAGGGCATGCTGGTCTCGTCTCTGTAGCTGATGTTTGGTGTGAAGAAGGGTTCCCCCGGGACACTTTGGCGCCTGTCTGTGTGGGTGTTGATGATCTGATGAAGATGTCTCATTTCGCCTGTCAGATTATCTGACACCTTTTCCTCAACACCCTCAGTGCGAGACAGCAGGGTGGGGGCACTTGTTTGGTGAGCAGCTCTGTCTGACTGACAGTGGGGTCCTGTGAGCATGACTGAGAAGGGAAGTACCTCACTCTTGTGCTTTGATACTGTCGGACTTGGACTTCACAGAGCGTTTGAGACTTCCCTTCTTCTTCAAATGCTCTGTATAGCTGAAAGCATCTGAACCTATGGGAAAACCACTTAAATCAATAATGCTTGTACAGTAAATACCACATCACACACACAGATACTGCAGACGTTAAGCTTGTTTTGATATATTTCTCATCCTGTCCATTTTTACCACCTGTAGGCATGTCAAATACCTAATTAAACCTAACCTCACTGGATTGGATTAGTCTTTTTCAGGCCTGCATACAAGCCCAGGAGTCCTCTGTCCAGGATGTGTTCAGGCACAGCTTTGAGCGTAGGTCAGCTGTGTTTTGAAAGCTTCAGAACACCCGATCAGTAGAGTCACCTGTGTAAAGCGGAAGAAAATAGACTTGAAGCGCAAAAATACACTTCATGTTGTGTTACGCGGTGAAGCGTATTGATTAAAAAAGGAGCGAATCTGTCAGACACGCTTAAGAGGGAAGACTGAAAAAAGCGTCTTGTGTAGACAAGCTGTAAGGTTATGTCACTGTCAGTCAGTGTTTGGGTTGTGCACTATTTGCAACTCCTAAAATAAATTAAATCCCCTTCAATTTAAACCTCACTCCATTTAGTTGTTTATACTGTTACTTCTAATAAGACATTTTCAAACCCCTTATTTTATAGAACTGAAAAATTAACTTCAAAGGGATAATGGTATGTGAAATGTAATAATTAATGCACACCTTTGTTTGCAAATGAAAGTGTCTTAACTTTGTGTTCACAGGGAACTCTGATCCTTTGGTGTTTTTTAATTTCATTGAAACTAAAAGTGATATGTTTACATACTCATGCTCTCTCTCCTTTTTGTTCTCAGGGCCTCAACAACATCATCCACATAGACTTTGACTACAAGAAGGAATTTATCTATTGGGTCGACTCAACCAGGCCAACTGGTCGAAAGATCAACAGAATGCGCCTCAATGGGAGTGACCTCAAGGTATCACAGGATTTAGTTGCTGTGACTGCATGCCATATGGTGGCTTGTGCCACTTTTACCCAAGATTAATTGGCTTTACTGTGTGCACTCCCTGTCCAACTTGTATTTATGAATTGTTCTTTTTCTGTCTGGCTTTATTATTAAATTAAAAGCAATGCTCTCTTTTTAAGGAGCGCCCTGATCACATTCACAGTCACACCTTCACACCTGATAGCTGCTCAGTCTGATCTGCTGGCCACTGAGCAGCTCCAGGGCATGTCAGTGGTGGTAATGAAGGAGGGGCAAGCGCTGTCTTTCACTTCCCCCACCCAGATCTATCTCGCACATATGGGATTTGAAGCAGCGATCTACCATTCACAACCTTTAGGCTACCGCTCTGTATAATATATAAATAATTATGTACGGTTAATTTAAATTATGACCAAAAACGTTTTTTATTGTAAAGATAAATGTCTGTTTGAGTTTGTAAAAACAACTATGGTGCTTCAGTGACTCATTATCACTGCTCAGTTGATGATGACTGCCCTTCATCCTTTTATTTAGTCAACATAATGGATTTTTTCTGTTGCCAGCCAAAGGCCTGTTAGCTTAACAACAACAAATGTGTGTTAGTGATAATAGGAGTATCGCCAATGGCTTTCAGATAAATGTAACAAGCATAATGATACAATGGTGCTCTCTGGTGTAATCACCAAGGTTTGTTCAGGTCATGGGATCGGAGCCCAGACACCGGGGACACTGGGACGTCAGCAGGACACCTGCTGTGCCCCTATCCCACATCTCATTAGCATTGGTGTGTGGGGGCATTAGGCTCATTCGGCTCAATTACTTCCACAGTCTCTGTTTGAGCCACTGCCACAGCTTAGCAAGAGGACAAACTGTCTGAGACACTGATCTGGGAGCTGCTCACATATGGTTAATTAAAAGAGCAACTGATATCCAGTGTTACTGGTCTAGAATTACTTTATGAGATTACTAGGCAGACAGTATTTCTGGGGATTTTTTTTTTCTCTGCCAAGATACGATTTTTATCTGACCAAGGCAGAGTAATTGAATTTTTTTTTTTGTTTAGTTTATCTATTTTGTAAGAGGACACTGCATTTTGAAGCTACAATTCTGGCAATGCAATCAGTGATGTCACAGATGTCACTCAAAGGTTTTGCATTCAAATGAAAACAACCACTGTGGCGTTAATGATTGGTTTGATCCCATAAAGAGAGATGTAACAGCAGCTGCAGCAGCTTTATGAAAAGGGGTACCTTTATCTGTGTTCATCCTTGGTGCTTTCAACTATCATTGTTCAAAAAGTTGGATTAAGAGTAATATAATAATAAACTGACTGAATAATGACTTTGAAGCGTCTTCTGAAGAACATTTCAGTTCTGAATGAACACGTTTCACTTTGAATGGCTGAGAGCAAGAGGTTTTGTTTGAGCCCAAGGTGAGAAAACTTCCAGTGAATGCAAAGATCAAAAATCCTCTGGATTCATTTGGTCTTTATGCTTTAATGAGCCATATTCAAATGTTGACATTCCTCAGAAGTTAACCTTCAATTCCTCAGTAATCTTTTTAATCAATACAGTGCGATGTTATGGATAAAGTGAAGAAGGGGAACTTTACGTAATGAGTATCAACTCCTTTCTGCCTGAAGGGGCAGTTTTATAAAAGATAGTGCACAATGAGTGACACTTTAGAGGCTGTTTTAAGCTCAGTTTGGTCCAAATTACCGTGTAGGGGACAGCCTAGTTTTTTAGCAGGACTATATATTTTCTTGCAAACGATGACAGAAAAAGACCTCAAAGCACATCGTCATCCTTCATCACAGATTGTATGGGTGCTGGGATTTTTTCCCCCCTGTATCTAAAAGAGGGATATTAAAGACTTTGCTTTATCTGCCAGCTGGCACAATGATTGTTTATTGTGAACAACTGCTTTTCACAAACTCAAAAGGCTAGACTCTCTTGGGGATATTGATAGAGTTCCTGGATAGTTCCTAGATTTTGTTTACATCATTAAATACCTTATTTATATTTTAACCAAATCTCTCACAGAGGTTAGCACAATAAGATGAATAAGGTAATTCATGAGAGCCTCTCCTGCTTCCCTCTACTCTTCCCTCCCTACTTTAATCATAGTATTCACATGTACACAATTAAAACATACTTAAACTGATGTACAGAGTTCTATGCTGCCATTTTTTGCATGTCCACCCTAATTGCACTGAGATGAATGAAGTTGTGTATCCTAGGATGTGTTTGCACAGGTCAGGTCATAGCACATTAGGAAGTCACTAACTCATGGTGCTAAATGTCTTTTACCACAACAGTTACTGTAACCTATAGAAACATTTGTGAATATATTTGCATATATAACCAATTATGAGTATTTCATAAATGTTATAAACCTGTATCTCCATATACCCATAGGACGTATGTGTGTAATAATCATATATTACCTTATAGGTAACACATCCGGCAGCATCAGGGACGTACAGTATATGTTATACATGACATTTCCATATGGGTGGCGCACACAAGTGCAAAAAGCATATTTCTGGAGTCACACCAGCTTCTTCAGATTAACAGAAAAAAGTTTCTTGCAAGTTTAATTTGGCTTTTGGGTCTCTTGGACACTGATCCAATCAGCAGCTAGCGCTGTTGTAAATGCACATCAAATTACAATTGGAATGTGATTAAGAGTCACTACAAGTCTGTCTCGAGTTAGATTAATTATACTCCTGCTAATGTCAGCCACAACTGTAGCCATCATACAGCAGCAGGAATGATTTGTGCTCTCCATCTGTAGTCTCTAATTTGAAAAAATGCGCTGTGCATAATTAGGCATGGGTCAGACTACACTGGTACTTTAATTAATTAAGTCTTTAGACACAGCTCCTCAGTCTGACAAAAGAAGTGCACGAACCACTGTGCTTTTCTTCACACCGGACTTGTACATTTTGATTATTTGGATTATAGCTGGCATCACTGGGATCCTGAGCTCCAATAAAGATGCTATGATATTTTTAGTATTTAGCAAAGCTCAATACGTTTTCTAAACAAGAATTATGTAACTAGAGCTGTACATTAAATAAATACCGTATGTAAGGGCTATTGCTCTTCCCACTGCTGAGATAGTGGGAAAATAATGTGATACTGTGCACGCACACACTTACCTAAATAAGACTAAAAAGTCGTGACACACACAACTGACCTTAATTGAAACACATTTTACAGTCACACTAGTCACTTAACATATTCTGATTTAACAAATATAAACTTTAAAAAATTCAATACAAAGATTTTAGTGTAAATTTACATAATTTAAGAAGACATCAGTTTTTGCCAGTCTTTTTTGGCTGCTACATTTTAATCACATCTGACACACACACACACAAAAAAATAATAAACCAACTGCTCAGCTTCTGCTCTGTAGTTATGGTCATTAGTGATCACCCTGCAATGCCCTTTAGCAGGTTGCATCTGAGAGGAAATAGATGGGTACCCATTACTATGGCAACACATGTACAGTAGACCAAATTTCAAACAACTCTTTCATCACGAGAAGGTTGATTTTAGTTTTGGATGTTAATAGGACTTGTTTCTAATGCTGGTTGGAAAATGGTAGCACTTGTATTTGTTTTGATGGAGGAGAGGATCACGCCTCCCTCAAAGCATACTCATGTCTCTAGATTGATCTCTGTAGGACATAAAAATAATTTTCGAGTGATTCAGATCCTCTCTTTATTTCCGACAGGGTTTTAAAAAGTTTCCTCCCACTTCCTGCAGAGGAAGACCTATTTATTGTGCACGCTCTTATGAAAGAGCCCGTTTTGCACAAATGCCATCTGTTTTCTCACATGAAATATGTTCTTTAAATGCATCCCTGGAAGAATTTAAGCAATTATCATGTGAAATAGACAAGCATCTATCACAAGACTGATCCTCCTCTCCCTGCGTTAATAGGTCGTCCACAAAACAGCAGTGCCCAGCGCTTTGGCAGTGGATTGGATAGGAAAAAATCTGTACTGGTGTGATGCCGAAAAGAAAACACTGGAAGTGTCCAAAGCCAATGGCCTCTACCCGACTATCCTGATCAGTTCTGGTCTCAAGAACCCCAGGGATCTAGCTCTGGACCCCCAGGCAGGGTAAGCATATTATCATCAGCTGAGTTCACCGTAATGCTTAAGTGTTTTCTGAATAAGGATTGCTTTCACAGCTTGAGAGAGAAGAGGGATAGATTGCTTTTAATTTGTTATTCCTATGCTTGCCTGCTGCAGTACATAGCTCTTTGAACTGTGCTATACTTCTGACCAGGTACGTGTTCTGGGCAGACTGTTGTGAACTTCCTCACATTGGGCGTATTGGCATGGATGGCCGAGGGCAAACGGTTATCATTGACACAGAGATCTATAGCCCCACTGCTCTCACTATCGATTACACCAACAAGAGGCTCTACTGGGCAGACGACAACCACATCCTGCTCGCCAACATGGATGGCACCCAAAGACGCAAAGGTGAGACTAAGGTGTTTAACATCTTGGAAAGTACATTCACTCATTTTCTTGCTGAAAGTTAGACAATAAGATTGATCCCATCTGAGGTCTGACTGTTAAATATAAGGCTGGAGCCAGCAGCTGGTTAGCTTCAGTAGCTTGGCACTGGAAATAGCTCTAATTGCTCCATATCTGACCATTAAATTGTGTTGTGGATGTTAAAGTGAAGCCTCTTTTTTCACAGCCTATTCAAGGGGGAACATGGCAAGCTTTTTCTGCCTCGTGGTTCAGTGTTAAACGTGTGAGGGTGCGATGGGGAGAGCATTGCTGTTGCACTTTTAAGCTGGCAGTGTAATTAGTGACAGTGCTGAATAAATGTAAAAAGATCAAGGACAGGGGTGTGACATTTTGACAATGTGTAATGTGTGCAACCCACCACCAGGATAGTAAAAAAGCAGAAAATATCTGCAAATTGGGGAGACAACAAGGTCCTGGAGCTCATTATGCTTTGAGTAGAGGATGAGAGCCTCGGACATGTAACATGGATTGCGTCTTTATACAGTGTTGTTTGGTTTAGTAAAAAAATAAAAAATAAAGCAGGCCGGTGTCGTGACAAATCTTGTGACATTTAGTGTAATATTGGAAAATAAAGATTGTTGTACAGGGGTATGATAAATTAATATATAGATATACATCTCATCATCAGTTAACCTGATAAATGGATCTTTTGTGAATTGTAAGATTCAAGCCTCGTTGCTGTTAATTATCCATAAATGCTACAAATAAGTGACTCTGGAGTTGCTAAATTGAATGGAAAAGAATGAAACTGAAGCTTGCCATGACTGTTTGTTCCTCTCCAGTATCCTATGATCACATCCAAGGGGTTATGGCTCTGAGTTTGTTTGAGGACTTTGTCTATTGGACGGATGGGAAGTCCAAATCATTACGACGCGCTCACAAGACAACCGGCGCTCAAGGGATTGAGCTCCTCAACTCCTGGCAGGCCATCAAATCCATCAAGGTCTACCACTCCCTGCGCCAGCCTGAAGGTACGAAGTCCATCTGGCACTCGTGCCCACTCTATCCTCTCATGCCGAGCAGTTGTGATGGGCCTCCTTTATTGTGTTGTGATGGAAATGGTTCATGTAATGAACTCAGGTTTGTTCTTCTGTCCTTCTGTACAGTACCCAAACACCAGTGTCAGATTGCGAACGGAGGATGCAGCCACCTGTGTCTTCTATCCCCCGGCGGGGAACATAAATGTGCCTGTCCTACTAATTTTTACTTGGCTGCTGACAATAAGACCTGCCTGTCCAACTGCACCTCCAGTCAGGTCAGCTCCACTTCCCTTCCCTCCCACTTCTAAGTTTAGTTCGACCATGCTGTTGCTTTTCTGTCCTGATCAGTACTTTCCCCCTGAAGGCAAATTGCTTTACCCTCATATGTTTTCCTCTTCTGACATGTACTCTAAGTCCTAGGATATGGTTGAGTATTGATTTTGACTTTGGCTTTGAAGAATGCTGAAGCTAAAACGGGAGTCAAGTATTCATGTTGACTTCAAATTCTGTGTTTTCTTTCATATGTGTCCACGGTACTGATAGTTTCGCTGCGGGACGGATGAGTGTATCCCTTTCTGGTGGAAGTGTGACACAGTGGATGACTGTGGGGATGGATCAGACGAACCCCCTGACTGCCGTGAGTCCTATGTTATTCCAAGGTTGGCTTTAAAAATAGTACAACCAAAAGAAGTCAGCTCTTATTTTGGTGAGCTCTGAGGGGTATTAAAATTGGAACTTAAGGGGCTTATGTCTCTGTCTTTGCTGCTTATTTATTTTCAATGTAAGTGTTTTCTGTTGTTGTTTATATGTTAACATTTGACGGCACCTGTTCCTACCTCTTTCACACAATGTTCTGTAGCGACTTCTCAGACTGAACTCTTTTAAATTACAGACTCTGAGATAAACGTATGATTTCCTCTCCAACAGCGGAATTCAAATGTCAGCCTGGGCGTTTTCAGTGTGGCACTGGCCTTTGCGCTCTTCCTCCTTTCATCTGTGATGGAGAGAATGACTGTGGTGACAACTCAGATGAAGCCAACTGTGGTAAGGATGGAACAACTATTTCTGTTTCAGGTTGGAAGTATTTTGCTTTCGTGTTCTGCGTTTCCCGGAAACCTGTCTCACTGGCACTTGCAATCATTTAATTGGTGTATCCATGGTCATTTCCTGTTTATGGTGCCGTTAAGTGCCAAAATAATTAGTCCATGAATGAAGTAGTTGATCAAAAGAAAATTAATCATGACCGGTCTTGACAGTTGATTATTTGTTTGAATAATTCATCATGCAAAAATGCCAAACAGTTGCTTCTTCCAGCTTTTCAAATGTGAACGTTTGCTGTTTGAATTGGGTTGTTTGTCAGACCATTTAAATGCTTCACGAGCAGAACTGTGTATCTATAAAACCTTTAACATTACATGTAAAAGATTTAATTAACTGGCTATATTAGGTTGAACGTACTAGTGGTAGCATAGATACTTTCCTTTGTTTAGACTCCAGTATATCTTATTGATATGGCCTATTTCTGCTCCTGCCCGTGCTGTCTTTCAGAGACCTACATCTGTCTGTCAGGCCAGTTCAAGTGCACCAGGAAACAGAAATGCATCCCTCTTAACCTGCGCTGCAACGGTCAGGATGACTGCGGCGATGGAGAGGATGAGACAGACTGCCGTAAGTCTGCCCTGCATTATTACCTTCAGACTCTTAGAAAAGGCTTAACTGAGCTTTCAGACAAAGCAGTTGATGAATATATTCCTCATTTGATCAGTCTGCCCTTACACTGCAGCAAAAGCCTTCCACTCCAGTTCGTCACTATTTTAAGGTTTTTGATAGTTTCAAAGACAAAATCTAGTAGATTAAAAAATAAAAAACGGGAATTGCATTTTTTACCCGTGTTTCATTCATTCGTGTGCTTGGACAGACAGCCTAACATTACACAGTCTTCATTAGGTATTCCGGACGCAACCCTTGTTATGGCCTGTTCCTGCGAAAAAGGGATTAGATATTGAATCACACAGAGGATAAGAACAGATTTTCCGTGCCATGATGTAACTCATCAGAATATCACACTCCATTCAAGTCTTTCAAACTGCAGCATTTGTCTTGCATGTGATTGCAAGAGGGGTGAGAGCGGGGGGAGAGAATGCATGAAAAAAAAAGTAAAGGGGAGAAAGAGAGACTTTAAAAACAAGCGCTTTAATTAAAGTGAAGCTAATTACTTCACCCCTTCTTAGACTTCTACAGTGATTGGATGTGGTGTTGAATGCACGTTTGTAATGAGCACTGCACCAGTGAAATTAAAATGCTATCTGAAACAATGTGAGCTTTTATAACGAGCGGCTATACTGCACCCATTCTAATAAAACACAGAAAACGTACGTGAGGTAGATGAGAAATGAGAATTATTTTGGGGAAATTAAAGGGGATCATTTTCAACCCGTTCCTTATTTTCCCATATTTTTGTGTCAAAATGAAGTGAAGAGATATTTGAAATTGGTCCAGTATTGAGCAAGACCTCTGCACACCGTCAAAGTACGTCCACTGTATGTGTGTTTGTGTTTGTTTATGCCACTGACAGGCTCAGGTTGTTATTGTATTCTATTTTGTTTTTGTTTAACCAGAAAGCCAGTCTTATCACTCTTACCAAATCCACCAGACTCAATTTGCAGAAACAGTATTTTTATCATCATAAAACACACTTCATTCAAACTCAACAGAAAAACAAAATAAAACTTGAACCATCTTGGTTCCTTATTCTATTGTTTCAACAATCAGCATCCAGTTTTGTTAAAATAAATCTTGAATCCACCATCAAAATATAGGGAGACGGGTGTGAGGGAGGACAGAGACACGAGAGAAGCAGCGGGGGAAAACAATTTTCACATCCAATGTAGTGAATTAAGGATTTATTCTGACCAAACCAGAGTTGTTGATAGTTTTTATAACAGTGGAAAGACAAACCAAGAATTGTTTGGGGAGTTTTTATTTTGGTTTCTGTCAAGTTTGAATGAAGTGTGTTGTATGATGATATAATGGAGTCTGGTGGTTTTGATAGCGGCTGTTTCTGGTTAAACAAAAGGGATCTTATTCTTTAACAAAAAGGTCTATTTCTGTTGGGATCCTTTCCACATTGTTGTCAAACACTGAGAATAACAATCTGAGACTGTCAGTGGCGAAAAGAAGCACTTTAAGCACACATACTTTGATGGGAGGCAAGTGTTGTCCCCATTTTTTCACTTAGACACAAAAATGGTTGAAAAGTACAAGAGTTCCCTTTTTAATGACTTCCTAACTTGCACGTTATTTCTGCAAATCCAAATTTCTGCCTGTATAACCGTGTGGGTTATCTTCCTCTTTTGCACACACAGTACCTATCTCTCTGTCTACAGCTGAAAGCACCTGCTCCCCAGACCAGTTCCAGTGCAAGGCCTCCATGCACTGCATCTCCAAACTCTGGGTTTGTGATGAGGACCCTGACTGCGCTGACGGGTCAGACGAGGCTAATTGCGGTGAGTTGTGGAAACCCACTTAACCATAAATCACCCCACTTCACTTATTTTTCAGTTAAACGGGGAAGAATCTGATTTAATTTGAATTAATTTTACACTTGGCTTCACTCTGGTATGACTCAGTCCTTCTACTTGTTCTCACCGCCTGCCTCGTTGTGCTGAGTGAGAATGCCACGAAGGACAGCCGCCCCTTTCGTCAATAAGAACTCAGCGTTGTGATCACAGTTTGCCTTGCGTTCTTAGCAGCTGTCAGTGTTTGAATACCGACTTCACACACACACACATAATCAAAGAGTTCTTCTCAATAGCGCAAGTTTTAGTTTAGGTCAAAGCCGTTATTACTTGGGGAGGTAAACAACATTTGAAGCGTTTTTCTTCCTCAAAAGAACTTTTTAGCACTACCCGCAGAGATAATACATTATATTTGTTTCACACGCCTCTGTAAAGAGCAGGAATTCTTCGACAACTTCGCAATAATGCAAGTCTCTATAGTTTTACCACATCAAAATAAACTCATTTCACTGTCCTAATCCCCAAAATAAACCTAGATGAAATCATTATTGCTTCTGGAGTTTTCAGAAACCAAATACATCTTGAGAGAGACAAGACAAGCTGTCAGGTTGTCTGTCGGTCATATTGTGCACGTCTGTGTCTCTCTTATTACTTGATTCTCTTCTTCCAGCTTTGAAGGGAACATTTGGTATTATATTGTAAACCTAGGATGAATTATAAACATGGAGTACAAAATGCAACTTTTTTGAATGTATATATGGCAGTAATTCAGACTCGAAATGAAGATGCTGTCAACAGGATAATGGATCACATTTAATTGGAATGACTTAATTAAGAAACTGTTATCAACGCAGATTACAATTTAAATAACATATTATTAGATTATCACAACGCTCTAAAGGATTACATCTTAATGTTTTGATTATGTCTTTAAAGTATGGATTTTTTTTTATGTTACAGATTACACACCTGTAGCTTGTGCAGGAACAGTTTTCGTGAGGCTCATTTGAATTGACCAAATGTAAATACAAAATGCAAAATACAAGAATATTTGTGATACTCATGTTTTTGTGGCTGGGTCCATTTTTTTCCACTCAGATTAGCTCAAATGTTTTTGTAGTCCATTTACGTCACAAAAGTGCCAAGTAATTTGTATTCAGTGACTGTCAACATTTCAAGGTAATCAGACCCCATCCTCACTGTAAGTCGGCTGTCAATGCTGCGCTGTGAACATGTCTTCATATAGCTAAATGCAAACAATACACCTCTTCACCAGCTATAAAAAGCTGCTCTTTATAATCCCTTTTCGTGGAGGTATATAGTTGCTTTGTGAGAATAGACGTACAAACGGAGACATGCGAATGGCACGCTACAAAGGAGGAAAAACAGTATCAACACATACCCAGGGACACAAATGAATAAAACATTGTTGATCAGGTGCTGTTGTTGCTTGTGACAGTGTACAAAATCCGACTATTTTGTCCATCAAGCCTGTGTAGTAATGTGACTGAAACCGGTGTGTTGCTGTAGTCATGAAATGGCGGCTTATCCTGAAGACACCTGTCAAATGTAACTGCGTTTTTAGTATATTCTTGCTTTCAGCCCAATCCTTCACTCTTACTTTTCGAGGCGGTCAAACTGTCCAGTTCCTGTCATTCATGTTGATGAACTGTCTGTCTTTAAATGACGTCCGGAGTCAAAAACTGAGATTATCTATTATTCAAACCGGGGCGGTCTGCTATACTGTTTCACGTTTGCAATCACATCTTACTGCACTGTTGTTGTTGCTATGACTATCCTGCTCTGTTGTCACCAGCCTCAACACCGACAGTTGTTAACTATGCAGAAGTCGAAACATGTCAGTCTTTAATCAAGTTGTTGCTGGAGCTTTTTTTGACCAAGAAGCAGATCGATATTCTTCCTGATAAGTTATCTTTATGTGAGAAGAGTTGTTGGTGACACGTTTGTGTGATGGAGTTACAGGAGGTGATTTGTGTCAGCTGCATGCCTCCACATGCATGAGACAAATCAATCAAATGGATGTTTGTGAGTGTTAGAGACAGGTGTTGCTGCTTTATAAATGTGACATCTGAAGATTTTTGGCTGATATCAGGATATGAGACTTGCACTGTCTTTCAGTTTGATTATTATTTCAAGAGTGTTGATGTTTTGATGGGAAGTTTGATGCCTCACACCTCCTCTTAACAGCTACCTTTGTAATTTTAGATCGGCTGCATGCTGCAGTTAACCCTGATGGAATATTGAGTAAATGTTTGTCCCACTCTATGTAGTTTACTAATGTTTAACTTTGGCCCCTCAAACTCTATTATCTGCAGTGTTCGTCAGTGTCTTCTATCACCTAAAAAGTTCCCCCCACATGGGAGTGCGCGAAAGAGCTAATGCTGCTTTTTTAGGGGTTTTATTTTCCCTTTGAATTACCTCAGACTGTTAAAGGAAGTTTTGCTTGTTAGCACCGTAATGAGCTCTGACTTGGCAGGGAAATATTGCTTTTTTTTCCTGTGTCACATCTTTTATATGCTGTAAGTGACTGAGCTGCTTCCTAATGAATTGCTGCCTCGCGTGTTCCGCTGCTGCACTCAGCTTTCCCTCCTGATTCTCTCCTCCTGCTGTCATGTTGGAAAGAGATCCAGGCAGAATGTGCCACCCATCCTCTTTTGACGCATCTCTTCCCTAAGTGATAACAGCGTTACCTTGGCCATTATCCCTGATGATGTCTGCACTGAAATGACTTTTTAAAAGGAGGCTCTTAGTTTGACTTTGAAAACACATTCTGAGGAAGTATTGCTGGAGCAGAAATCAAAGCATCTGCTCCTTTGGAAACAAATGCAGATATTATGAATCTGGCCATGTTGAACACTGATTCAGTTTTCAGACTGAAATTCTTAAGGTGCCTCTTTAAGGACTGCGAGCCACTGTTGACACACACACATACACAGTTCAAAGACCAAATGCATAAGATAAACGAGAGTTGGGGGAAAAAAATAAGACTCTCAAATGCCATTTATTGCATTTTCTGGGTGACATTTTGTAGCTGGGTCCAGACCTCTGAATTTCAATTGCCCACATCTCTGAATTTTCCTGAATGATTATCAGGCTTGACATTTTGAGGAGGAAGCATTACCTTATCCTTGACCCAAATCCTGCACCCATATTTACTCAAGCCTGATCAATACTGGATTTCTTTGGCTGAGGCTGATACCGATATTTGGAAGTCAAATATTGATATATCGGATGATATACACACATTTTTCACAGTTATCCATAAAGAATGGTTTTAAAATACTCGTGACAAAGATATGTAACGGAGGCAGGAAAATGTCCAGATTAACAATAAACCTCACTGACTAAATTGACAGTAGTGCAGGGGGGGCTCTATATCAAAACAAAAGATGTTTGCGGAGAAACTGAAGTTAAACTCTGTTTTCGGTCGTTTCTGTACTATAACAGTCTGAGCACACTGCCTGTCTGTAATGTTTTAAAGTTTTATGTACCTGAAGTTTTGTCTCGTTCACCGACTTGCCTATCACGGAAGTAGTGGGGGCGAGCTAATTAACGTGATTAAATTTGTGGTTTGACAATGTTGGAAACATTTGGGATAATGTAAGGACACAATTCAACAATACATAGAACAAAGGTCTAGTCGATTTTAGACAATTTAATGCAGAATTCTTACATATTATACTTTTAAACAGTAAACCTGCTGGTAATCTATTAATCATACATGACCACAAGCTTGTTTTTTAAATTTATATTCTCTGTTAGACATTATGGGCACATGGACATAAAATAATAAGTGTAACGTATCTTGTCTTTACAAGAAAATCTCTCTTTTTAAATGGTGCCAAAACTGATATTCAGTAACAGATGTCTCTTTTGTTGTAAATGATGTTTAGTTTTACAACAAAGAGACATCTGTTACTGAATATCAAGTTTGGCATTTTAAATGATACTATGATCTAATGAATAGTATTAAAAACAAAGAAGTGATGAGCTCATTTCAGGAGCATTAACAAAGCTGCTGTCGCTTACTGGAAAAGCTGGCATTTAAAATATCAATATGTCAGTGTCAGGACACACAGACACAGTTTGCGTTCTGTATATACCAAAGTGATAATCTCATTCAAGAGCGTTTGTTGTGTTCTGAAATTCTCCTGGAATTTTTTTGCTCGAAGAAAGTTCAATCCTGCCGACTTGCCTGTCACAAATTCTGTTGAGGATGATTGGTAGCATAGTCAGGTATTTCATCTTACGGTGTGTTAGCCTCTGGAGTGCATACTGTGTTTTGAACTCGGTGTCAGAGTTGCTCGGGGAAACCCTGAGGAAACGATGATTACACGTAGAAAAATATGATAGCTCGCACACTATTAATATTCATGCTCTTTGAAGCCATTTTCATCTCCGTGTTTGTTTGCTCCTGATGAAAAAGATGAAAAGACCTGCGGACCTCATGAATTCCGCTGCGAGAATAACAACTGCATCCCAGACCACTGGAGGTGTGACAGCCAGAATGACTGTGGAGACAACTCAGACGAGGAGAACTGCAGTGAGTATCTGACTCCTTCACTTGCTGTCAGCTCTGTTTGTTCGTTTATATACGCTGTTGACGTTCTACACAAACTGAGGCGGTGAAGAATTGGACACCTGGGTGCCCCTCCCACTACTATAACCCCCCTTTTACCTCCTTCGCTCACAAACTCTTATATCTGCACACCCTGCGTAATGTTTCCCACTATCCAGTCCGCCAGGTTCAACTCCGTCTTTAAAGCATTCTCTTATTATCTGTGCTGTTTCTCCGAGACTGCTGAGCTCTTGATATCATCTTTTCTCTGTAATTCACCAAGCCCATGCTCCCTTTTGTTTGGATATTCATCATCACTTTTTCCAAGAAAACTTTTATTTGCTCATGAAATGACACTGGTAACCCACCTTGTTAAATTTCATTTCTTTGGCCCACCTGCTTGTGTGTGTGTGTGTGTGTGTGTGAGAGAGAGAGAGAGAGAGAGAGAGAGAGAGTGGAATTGTTTGCCTGTACATCATATGAGTATGTGCATACCGTCCGCTTGTTTTTGCTGTGTATGCATCATTTACGTGATTTATTGGATGCTTATTCCCCATACCTATTAATGTCACTTAAAATGCAAATAAAAGCCAGTCAAGTGTTGGACGGCAAAGAATTAAGCAGGTGGACCAGCTGACAGTCTAGAGGCTGCAAATCAGATTTTGGTGCAATGCCCTGCTGGGAGTCTCTGTTGCAGCACAACTCATAACACACACCCTGCGCTAGCTAACAGTCCATGATAACAAGGGGAGGGCCCAGACAGTAGATCTGATGCAGCTGTTTAGCTGCGCCCTAATATTGTCCTCAGGGACAGACTCGCACTAAATGGCAGATACAAGATTTTTTGGCTTCAGAGAGCGTGTTGCCCCCCCTCCATCGCGAGTGCAGCAATGAATGTATTTACATCTTGATCAGCTTTGCCAGTTTCTACACTTTTAATACAAAATGATTCCCTAATTAGCTGAAACGATGCTTTTGCCAAAGCATTAGCAAGAGATTCTAAACGTGGAGAATTTGGCCGATGGCTGCATCAGGGGATGTATGTTTGCCGGGTTTTAATGCTGGAGAAAGAATCAGTTTGGCGTGATTTTGTATCTGTTGTGTTTTCTCAACATAGAGCCAGTCACCTGCAACCACAAGGACTTTGCCTGCGCTAACGGAGACTGCATCTCCTCCCGATTCCGCTGTGATGGAGACTACGACTGCCTGGATAATTCAGATGAGGCCAGTGATTGAGTTTCTTATTAATCACAGAGAAGGATAAACCCACATGAATGATGCTAATGAGGCACAGATAATACTAAGATGCTAAATTCAGAATGAAATACTGCACACTTCCAAAATAGCTCCAAAAAACCTTTTTACAGCTTTGACAACACTTTTCTGGCACTTTTTTGCACTTATATTACCATGTGCTAACCATCTATTACATCATTACGGGTCAGAACTGGCTATAAAAATTAAAAGTCAGTTTACACAAAAAATGTAATACTGTGAATACAGTACAAAGGACACGGATTTGCTTAACACTTATAAATTACAGTGTGCACAGATTAAATTACAGTATGTATTTATGGATACTGTAATTAAGACAGTAATTGAAATGCGTGTTGGTATCTGAGCTGGCAGCCCAAACACACATTTAATATCCCAATTGGAAAGGGAAATTAAATTGGATGGGTATATCGCAACTTGGATGGAAAATAATCTCATTCAAGGCATAATTCATTGTGTTGATCCACATCTCCTCGTCATGGTCGCTACACTCCAAAACAATACTGGACAGAAAAAAATCACTGTGATGAGTTATCGTACCTTTAAGTACATTAGTGCATGAAATACCTTGTGTTTAAAATTTTTTGAAAATGCTTATCCCCCGTCCCTTTAAGCGGCACAAAGACTGCTTGTTTTGTTTATAAATATGCCTGAATATCTTAATTTATACAGCTTCAAACCACCATTGTAATTTTTACACTCTTGTAATACGTGAAGAAATGAATTTAAATGCGCCTTTATCAGCGCTGCATGGTGTAAAGAGATTTTTGCAGGATTCACACAAAGAATGCCCCATCAGTGGTAATGACGCAGCGCATTGCATAATTCAAGGACAAAGGCTTGTTATTACGATTCATTATTCTTGTTAATTTATTGCTCTGTTCAACATTTGCACAGCAATTTTTTATACATAATCCCTCTCCGTGCAAAGCAGTCTAACCCTAATTAACCCTTTATTATGTGTCTCCCCAGTGCCAGCTTTCTGGGTCAGTGCAGGCAAATTGTTTCAGGAAAGAAAGTTGTCTCCCAATCAGCATTATAGTAAACAGTGATTATTAAATTTATGTATTCATAGAGTCCGTTACGGCGCGGACTGTCATAATTCATAGCATTAAGGACCCTGAGTTGGAGAGCGCTGTCAGGATACTTCACATATTTAACAGTTAACATGCACTGTATGATAATCTTAATACCACACTGCTTTTCTACCATGTATTTATGTTACGTTATGTCACTCTGTATTTGTTTACAGAAAGGCTGCGAGGAGCGCTGTGCAGAGGACCAGTTTCGGTGTCACAACAATCTCTGCATCTCGCTGAAGTGGCTCTGTGATGGCCAAGAAGACTGCAAGATGGGGGAAGATGAGAGAAACTGCCAGGGAACAGGTGCAAAACTAATGTCCTCTAGCCCTTTCATGCATGTATTATTACATCATAAAGTTGTTGTTTTTTTCTCAAAGTTTGTTTATGCTGTCAAACAAGCGAAAAACTCATGCCAATAACTTTCTTTTTTCAATATATGTATGTTATTTTGAAGGAGTTACATTATATGACCAGTGATTCTGGAACTACCGTTAAATTATTTTACTATGAGAAATCCAGACAGGTAAACACTAAAGTTTTTAACTAAATAAGAAATGTTTTACCAGATTTTTAGATTATTCTTCCTATTTCCTGTGACTGAAGATACGTCTGTCCACTCCAGTGGATGTTATGCATCAAAGGGTCTGTTCTGCCTATTTAAATAAAATTGAAGACTATTAGATATGCTGTAGTTATTGCTGGTTAATCAAGTCATTTAAATGTAAATTATATCTTAATTTTCAATGGAGCATGCCAAATAAGGAAGGATCTAAATAGGCAGAACAGGACAGATGTAGACAGATGTATTTTCAGTCCAGGAAGCACATGTACAAGAAGATGTTATTAAAGTCTGGATAAAAGTATTTCTTACACCTTTGTGTACTTTGAAAAACATTATTTTTCTGGTTTTCTGAGAGTTATTCCAGAGGAACTTGGTGCATCTCCTCTTCCCCCTGCCGTTTTGAATGTATTCTCAAAATGACAAGAACATACAAAGGTATTAATCAAGTAGAATTGTGAACAAGGCTTTGGATAACAGCCACCTAGTGATTGACACATGGTGCACCAATTGAGTACTACTACTGAGTTGTACCTGCATAACATAGACTGAGACCTTGTGTTGTCCTTGTGGAATATTTTTAAGTAGAGAAAGTTTTTCTTGTCTTGCTCAACAGCTCGGAGAGGCACTGAATGGGATTCAGTGCAAGACTCAAACCCTGTGTAAGGTCACTGCAAAGTGTCCAAGTGGCACTCATGGCGAATACAAAAACATGTCTTTATGAAGGCTACTTTTTTGTATGGGTTTAAGTAAAGCCTTACATAAACTAACTGGGAATTGGTTAAAGAAATATATGACAAGATTTGACACAATATTGTAAAAAAAAACTAAAGAGAAAATGTGATATTCAGAAACTTTCTTAAATAACTCTGTACTTCCAAGAGCCTTGAAAAGGAAATGTTCTGCGATACAACCTTAGGTAATTATGTGGGGAGTATAAAATTAGCCTTGGTTCTGCTGATTTGCTCTGTTGAGTTCCACTGTTCAATACTGGCCAAGTACTGTGAAGCACTTTGTTCAGCAGCAGGTAGTCCACAGTGTGAGCTCTTTGACCTGCAGGACAACATACTTAGGAGTGACAAGTCCCAATACATTTTCTCCAAGAGCTCCACTTGCAGTTAACAGCACCTGAAGTGTTCTACTTCCACATGTTTCTGGAACAAGAAGCTCAAAGGGTCTCAGCTGGGTGATTTCTAGTTGAGAAAAGGCAAGTTGTTGACTGATATACTCTGCCCTTCTCCAGTAGTCCCTTCATGTTCCGTCAACGAGTATGTTTGTGCCAGCGGAGGGTGTGTGTCAGCCAGCCTGCGATGTGATGGACATGACAACTGTCTGGATGGCTCAGATGAGGTCAGTGCGACAGACTCAAAGAAGAAACCGAAAGATGTTGTTGTTCTTTTAAGTAGTGCAGCTTCACAGTGTACAGTAGTTCTGTGGTGAGGAGCTGTTTATCCAATCATGGATCAATCTAGGTTAAAACATGAATCATTCAGTGTTTTGGTTTCCTCTGATTGCAGCTGAAAACATCACTAAAAGGTACAATTTTTATGATTTGCAATGTTTCTTTGCCGACAGATTGGCTGTGTGAAGGAGTGTCGGGAGGATGAGTTCCTCTGCCTGAATCGTGCTCACTGTATCCCTCGGCGCTGGCGCTGTGATGACGTGTTGGACTGCATGGACCACAGTGATGAGGAAAACTGCAGCCAGGGTAGGCATGATTGTAACGTTTCTAGTCATGCTTTAATTTCCACTAACTGTCTTTGTCTGTTTTTCTGCCCTTCTTCTGTGTACACCTGCGTTTCATCTGTTCGTCAGTCCTCATGTATTTAAGTCTGTGTTGTTCCTTTAACTTTCGTTGGTTTGTCTGTTATCATGTTGTGTCTCCTGCTTCCCTTTCACCCCATGTGCCTGTTCCCCGATCCTCGTGCGTCGTCTGTGTTCCCGCTTTGTTCTCCGTGGCTTCTGGTTTGTTTTTTCAGTTTTGTGATTCTCTTTAGTTTTTCCTTAGACTTTCCTTTGCCTGTTTTTTGTTTGCTTTTTGGATTTAGCATTGTTAGACTTGGATACCAGCTCATCATCAAAGCTTGCTTTTTGTTGTTCAAACTGCCTGCCTCTGTGTCTGCGTTTGGCAGTGTTGTATAAAGTACCCAAAAGTCATACTTGAGTCCAAGTAAAGATATCGTGTTAATGTTATTACTTTGGTAAAGTGAAAGTCACTCATATGAATAGTACTGAAGTAAAAGTCTTGATGTATTCCATATTAAACGTATCAAGTAAGTAAGTACATCTCTAGCAGAAAATGTGCAAGTACAAGTAAATGATACATATATTTACATGCATGCACATCCTGTATACTATGGATTGATTGATTATTGGCCTGTTTTTTTTAATCATTTTGTCGTTAAAAAACATTTAAACACTCGTTTGGCTCTGATTCCGCAACTTAAATAGTAACTAAAGTTGTTAAATTGATGTAGTGAGTAAAAAGTACAATATGTGTCTCTTAATGTAGTGGAGTGGAAGTATAAACTACTTCTAGTAGTAGTAGTAGTAAAGAAAATGTAAATGTACTCTGGTACAGTACTAGTACCTCAACATTGTACAGTACTCGAATTATGGACAAAGTTACATTCCATCACTGGCATTTGGGTCCTTTTTTGATGAACCGTGACAATATGATTGTTTTGTGGTATACTTTTGATGACTGATGTTTGGATTTTTGATCTTTGAAAGTGCTGTAAAAACATAAATAAAACATAGTATATTTTGACATATGTACTCAATTGAAAACAGTATAAAGTATACAGTATATTTAGTACTTACTTTACGCTTTCAAATTCATCGACTTTTGTAAACATACTGTATGCTCATTCTGAATTTGATGCCAGCAGCACATTTTAAACGAGTTGGGACAGGGGCACCAAAAGACTGGGAGAGTTCTAGAAATGCTCCGAAAACACCTGTTGGAGGTGAACAGGTATGAAAGGGGCATCCTCGAAAGGCTTAGTTTGTTCACAAGCAAAGATGGGAAGAGGTTCAACACTTTGTGAAACACATGATAGTATAAAGGATATTACTACAGAAAATAAGTCATGCCAACCATTTCAAGGCATTTTATCTAAAGAGGAAAGAACAACCGAATAACGTGTGGCTGGTAAGTTGACTGCGCATGTGACAGAAGTGGTTTTGAATACGATGAGAACAAGAAATATGAAATGAGAAGAACATCAGAACTAGAACCAGACTTTACAGGTGAGAGGGAAAATCATCTAGAGCTGTCTGCATCGCTTTCTTAAATGATCTGTCATTATTGTAATTCATAATATAATAAAGCCATATACAGTTTTTTTCAGTCACATCTGCTATAACCTTGACCCTTTTCAAGCAAATTCTGAGTTTGACTGAGAAGTCTTTGGAAATTATCTGTGTAATTGCAGGTGCTTTCTTCTGCCGGGCTGATGAATTCATCTGCAACAACACGTTATGCAAACTCCACACGTGGGTGTGCGACGGCAAGGATGATTGCGGAGATAACTCCGACGAAGACTCAGACATGTGCGGTGGGTTGAAATTGACACTTACAAGGTTTCCCTTTGAAGACAATTGATGCATATTTTATAACCCACTATTTTTCTATTTTCCATGAGGGAATATTTCTTTGTCATTTCATACAGGGTCTCCAGCAGTTAGTTATTTATTTATTTACTTTTTCAAACACACATCCATTAGCTTTTTGTGTCTTTTCATCTCCAGCCAAACTTCCCTGCCCTCCTACAAGGCCATTCCGTTGCAGAAATGATCACGTGTGTCTGCGCACGGACCAAGTCTGCAACAAAGTGGACGACTGTGGTGACAACTCGGATGAAGAAGAATGTGGTGAGCTCAGAATGCACCGATACAGATCTGATATTGAATGTGCAATAAGCAAATTTGTATGTGAGGATAGAATATAAGTTATGGTCAGTTTATTACACAGAGTGCAGAGGTCTGCTTTTATTATTTGACAACCATACTCACTTTATGCACTTGGAGATATTGTTTTAACCTGATAGAAACGCTTAGAGCATTAAGTGGGGCTGGGACAGAACTTGGCAACCTACTGTTTGTTGTGGACTATTTGATGAAGACAGGAAAGGACATAACAGTGTCCTCCAAACTGTACTCAAACCAAACCTTTTTAATGTGTGACCCCTGAAATTATGTGAAATTAATTCAAGGTCCAGTGTGGAGGATTTAAGAGGATCTGCCTTGAATAAATATTATTCATTCTATTACCATGTTGAGAGGCCACTGTAGGGGGGGCGAGGGGTATTCAGTTGGTTGTACACTTAATGCGACACACTAGACCTTTAACTAGATAACGCTATCCTGGATAAGATCTTGTGGAGTCTTGAACCCCAAGGTTGGTAACTACTGTTCACAAAGGCAGCAAGTGAGTGCGGCATCCAACAATCATTAAAATTCTGTTTTTGGCCTGTCATGCCCAGTATTATCGTGCAATCATACAATCCTGCTGTTTTGAGAATCGTGGAAAACATTTCATAGCAATTGTTTTTATACCAATAGTTAACTTAATGTGCTGCAAATCATCATCATTTAGTTTGTTTACAAATGGAGGACAGGGGGTGAAGTATCCGCCACTGCATTTAAACGAGACATTTTGCAGACTGCATTATAAAACATTTTTTTTAGCTTTGGAACTGATTTTTGTGCTGAAAATTGCCGATTATTTCCTCTGATATGTCCAAAGGCATAATCACTGCCAGCCCTTTAGAAGGATCACACAGAGCGGACAGGAAAGGAAGGGACAAATCACTTCTCGCCCTCATCTTTCACTCTTTCATTCCCTATGTCCTCCATTCATCTTCCTCTCTGATTCCATTGATACTTCCATCCATCTCTTACCTCACTCCATTACCTCTCACCATTGTATGCCTCATGCTGCCATCCATCCTTTCAATCTCACCTTAATCCCACTGTTCCCTCGATCCACCTCTCCCTCACTTTTCCTTTCCTTCTTTATGTCATGCCTGTGGTGGATGGGCAATTCTTTTTCCATATGTATTGCTATGAAAGATGAAAACTGCACAGTTAATGTAAGTAAATTGATTGCCATAAAACTAAATATACAAAGTAACTCTAAGTGGCTAGAAATTGAAGCTTTTCTCTTCAGTATGTTACATCAGTTCTTTTGAAAACAGCTGCAAATTGATAGTTACAGAACGATTATAGTTAGTAGTTAATGTTCTGTTTTAAAGCATTTATCATGCATACTAGTTCACTATACCATTACATTTATCTTCGACTTGCAGTGACATATAAGTGAAAGTAATAAAGACAGGTAAATAATTGTACAATTAAACAGTTGTACAGTATCTTTTGAAACTACAAGCCGCATATTTGATCTTGTATTTATTCCTGCTCGAGCAACGTGATCAGTTCTTGTTGCATTTTCCATTGAAACTGCATGTACTGAAGCAGAGGTGGTGGCCGGAAGACCTCGGCCTTGTGGGAAGACGGAGTTCACCTGCAGTAACCAACGCTGCATTCCAGTCCAGCTGCAGTGCGACCTCTTCAGCGACTGCGGCGACGGCGGCTCAGATGAGCAAGACTGCAAGGCCCGTAAGTACAACGGCAGTTAACTCGAACAAACAGATCAAAGACCCATTCGGAAGAGATGAAAAGTACGGAATGTCACAATGATGTTATCAGGAAGCTCAGTAATCTCCTCATTTTAAATGCAATGTTTTGTTATTTATGGTAATATATGTATGCCCATGTCTGAGTTGTGTTGTGTACCGTATGAAAGGCGATGATGCCCTCTTGCCTTTTGCACATCAAAAGAAAAACACAGCAGGTGTCTAAGATGCAGAGGACTGAAGTGTAATCAAAGTCCTGTCTTTTATTTGTAGTTTCCAGTGGAGATGTATGTGGAAAGAAAACAAATCCATGTGGAGAGGATGCGGTTTGCAACCAGACGAATGTTAATGCTGTATGCCAGTGCAAAGCCGGCTTTAAGAGGAACCAGAAGACAGGCCAGTGTGAAGGTAGCGTGTGATCAGTTTTATTCTTTTTCCTCATTGTCACAGTCAATTAGAGATCGCTGGTTCTGTCACTACAGAATATTTATATTGGACTGTTGGATTAACAATCTCTTTTCCTTGGATCAGCCAGGTTAAGATGGAATTAATTAAGGTTTTTTTTTGCAAATACTGTCAGCTGTCACCTAAACATTATTCCTTGGAGTTTATTTTAAGTACAAACTCGTTAGAATTTAAGTAATACCAACTAACAGACAAGCGAAAAAATGGTTCAAATGGACACAAATAATGTGGCTATTTGAGTTGTGTCGAGTCATGTCAAAACATGTCAGACTAATGCCTCCAGTTTTACGACAGGCTTAGTTTCAAACTGCCAGTTTTTCCCATTATGTGGAGAACCTCTTGACAGGACACAGACTGACAGTCCTTATAATATTTTACTGAACAAAAATATATAATGTATTGTTGATAAGCTGCAACAGAGCAGTTGTGTTTTGGGTAAAGGTATTTTTTGATAGACTCATGAAATAAAATATTGGTAACTGAGAAATACCAAAATATACTTCAGGAATACTGTCGAAAAAAATAGAAGACAAAGACTTTTGCTTTCCAAATGTTACATTCTGAATCCCCTCTCCCACTCACATCTCCTCAAGGCATTTTAGCTTGCCATCTATACTTCCACTACTTTAAAATTTAAGATGAAAACTATTGAATGCAGTTATTCTAGTCTCAAGAGATGATATTTTAGATTATTTAGTCAACCCTTCAACCTGCTTCTTGTTTCCCAGTTGATTTGCTTTTTGTCTTGGTGGTTGTTGCCTCTATAGAAGGAGAACGTGTCTTTTACTGCATCCATATAACCTCCTCTTTAGTAATAGCTCTAAGGCACCACTTATCATGGAGAAAAAGAAAGTAAGGTTCATACTGATTGTGTTTCTTATGCATACCTTGTCCACTTTCGACTGTTCTGTGCTGGAATGTGTTTGTACATTTATAACGCATCATCTCTGAATGAGTACAAAGTGTTTGATTACTGATTCAAAAATACGATGAGGTTATTTGTTTCCAAGTAAATCAGTGTTTCTGTTTTTCAGAGATCAATGAATGTCTGCAGTTTGACACATGTCCGCATTACTGCACAAACACTAAAGGATCTTTCAAGTGCACGTGTGACAGAAATTACAAGGAGATCAATGGCAACTGCATAGCGAAAGGTATGATCCTAGAGTTTATAACAAAAAGTCCTTTGATGTACTCTGCATACATGTTAATGAATATATGAATGAGTACAATGTCTAACAAGCTTTTTAACCAATTTTCTTTTGTTGTTGTTTTTTTTTTACATATTAATAACTCATCGGGCAGGACCAGAAGATCGAGTGCTCTACATAGCTAACGATACTGAAATCCGAAGTTTTGTGTATCCATTTAACCAGAGCCATGGGCACAAAATTCTCACTCACATTGAGGACAATGCACGAATTATTGGGATGGATGCTCTGTTTCACCACCAGAAGTTTATCTGGGCGACTCAATTTAACCCTGGTGGGATTTTTTACAAAGACACTCTAGAGAGAACTCAAAGTAAAACAAATGTCAGGAACATTGTAAGTATATTTAACCTTTTTCTTTTCTTTTTTATGCATGTGTCACATTTTGTCAACTTAGATAGAAAAAAAATATTCTCAAATAATCCTTAATATGTCTAGTTTTTTCTTTTTACCACGGATAATATAAGCATTAAGCTAAAAAACTGAAAGGTGATGAATTATTATGACCTACAAGTGAAGTTATTTTACAGATAATAATCGACTGCATTATATTAAATGTCTCCTTGTATGTCTTTTATGAGACACACCTCTGCATAAAAGTATAATCGAGCCTGACTTTGTGGCTATTATTACTTGCAGTGTTCAGACTTCCGTCGACCCAGAGATATTTCTGCTGACTGGATCACAGGCAACATTTATTGGACTGATCACTCGCGGATGCACTGGTTCAGCTATTACACAGCCCACTGGACTAAATTACGATATTCCATAAATGTGGGGCAACTTAAGGGACCAAATTGCACCCGCCTGATTACTGACATAGCAGGAGAGCCATATGCCATCGCTGTCGACCCAGCCAGAGGGTGAGTTGTACACATAGCGATGCTCTTTTCCTGCCGAGATCTCTCAAGACACATGCCACGTAGACAGGTGTGTTATGCTGCAAATATTCCCGGGAACATTATAATTATCAACCACTCAACCACAAAGTCCCATTAACAGTTCCACAATATATCTTGCCAAACACACCTCGCTGTGGCCACATAATAAAAGCCTTTTACTTTTACAGCTATGAGACGCTCTATCAAAGATTGAAAATAAAATTAAGATGAGGACCTTTTTTCTGTGTACATTATGTCAGTGGATCAGTACTTGAGTGTAGAAAATGTATGAAAGAATCTCAGGGTCTGTACTGGAATGTAAAAGCTGTGACATAGCTGGACATTATCAGGCTTTTTATGTGGATTCATTCATTGGGCTATGTCAGAACTTGGGCTTATTTTATGTATACTCTTTGCAGTTTTACAAGAAGATGGTTTAGGGAAGTAGTGAAATGAAAGGAAACGTTGTAAGAGTTATTCTGTTTGTCTGTTGAAGGATGATGTACTGGAGCGTAATAGGTGATCACTCTCATATAGAAGAATCGGCCATGGATGGCTCCTTACGCAGAGTGCTCTTGGAGAAAAATCTCAGGAGACCTACCGGTAGGTTTTTTTTTTTAAAAGCTCAAATTCACTTATGTTGCTATATATTTTTACTTCCTGTTGTTACTTTGATATTTTAAAGGAACACTGTGGAGTTTACATGAAAACAAACAACATTTCTGTGTCTCTCAATAACTCATTGTGCGTATCCTTGACGCTGGACAATGATGTTTTTTTAAAATGTGCATCGCTTACATTCATGTTTACATCCACCGGCATTCTTCTTCTCTGCTGTTGGTGCCACATTGGAACATTTAGTGGCAGAAATATGTATTGCATCATCACAGGCTTGTGCACACACATACAGACTCTTGTGTAAGTTAATGAGAAACAAACAAAAGTGGGACATGCACACAAAAACATTCCTAAGTTGTTAGGACTCAACTGGGTAGACTGGGTTGGCAGTCACAGTTCAACATGCAAGTCCAATGTATGTACTGTACGTGTATGTTTGATCACCTGTCCAAATTTCTTAATTTCTAATTAACTTAGATAAGAGTCTATCATTGTGAGTGAGAATGTTTGGAGTACAGTGTTTGTTTCTACTGTACATGATTGGCTGAAAGTCCTCACAGCATTGAGAAAGAGTGATAAAGTCTCAATAGAGTTAGAGTAATAAACTAATAACTAAAAGCATAAATACACATTTTGACAGGAACATTGGCATTTAGTTTTGCCACTGATTCACATTCATTTAAGTTGCATAAATACTTATACTGCTTCAAACCTTGATAATTTACAGTGTCAGTGCCATCATGTATTGAAATTATTCATCTGCGGCTAAATGCCAATGTTCCTGTCAAAACGTGTATTTATGCTATTAGTCATTAGTTTTTTCATTTACTGCATACAGGGAAAATGTTATCTCTTCTGATGTTACTTCAACTCTATTGAGACTTTATCACTCTTTCTGAACGCTGTGAGGACTTTCAGCCAATCATGTACAATCACATACAATCACATAATGTGTATGGTGTGACCATGCCATAGGAATAGTTTAGAATGGACATTGCTATTCACAGCAAGAACGTTCCTCCATCATAATCATATGTAATAAAAACACGGTCACCCCGTGTCAAATTTGATTCACTTCATCCAAGTCTCTGAAAGCCACTGAACATACACAGCACTGTAAGATTTGTATGTCGTTATTGTTTGTAAATTTCTGCTTCTTGACTCTTTATGTTATGACCCATAAACTACTGTATAACTACAATGAATAGAGATACACATGTCATTGTGCAGCCACAGCACTGCCAATATATGTGGCTTTCAAGCTATAGAGCACAAGAGCAAGGAAATGTATAAGTGAGGCGTACTTTACAGCCACTTGGAATTCGTTGGTTTGTCTATAGGGAGACGCTTAGTGCTGATCTAGTTTTTAAGAGCTGCTTTGGCCTCCTTTAATTCAAGGAGCCATGCTCTGTCTGTGTAACAAAAAGAGGAATTCATCATCTGTGGAAAAAAGCAAACCTGTTTAAACGCCCTAGCCAGATGCTCAATTATCCAGTCAGACTTTTGGGAAAAGGTAAAAGTGACTCACCGGTTTGAAATTGTAACGTAAGCACACCCACGCTTCTGCTATCACAGTTGCAGTGCACAACAAGATGGCAGATCCTCTTCGTTATTATGACATGAGCCAAACGAATGTTGAATGCAAACAGCCAGAGGGTGGTAGAAACAAAAGCCACCCTGTCTCCACATGCTGTTGATCTGCTACATACGTATATTAGCTATTCTAACCTGGAGGGCTCCTGCATTGAGGGGTTCCATGATGAGCCCTGTGTAATTTGTCAGGTAAATAAATCTCTTTCCTTCATCCTCCCACAGGGCTGGCCATTGATTATTTCAACCAGCGATTATACTGGGCAGATCCGGAGCTCTCACATATAGGGAGCATGAGATTGGATGGCTCGGACCCTCTGGTGACAATCAGTGACAGACACGGTAAAGCCAACTGGAAAACAAAGCACATCCTCTCCTTTTAAACACATGCTGTTCCTGCTTCACTTTGGTTCCCTCAACTTTTTTATCACATCTTAATGAAAACACTGCTTGTGTGTTTCAAAAGGGTAAGCTTGGGAAAAAAATGCGTGTTAAGATCAATCTGCCCACACTGCAACATTCTCGCTTCTTCTATCCGCCACAGGATACGAACCTTCATCTTCCCAAGCCTGCGAGTGTTCTGGAAGGGTTACTTGAATTTACCAGCTTTATTTTTCTCTGCTGCATTTACAGGGATTTCACAACCATACAGACTTGATATATTTGAAGACTTCATCTACGGAACTGGACTAAAACACGAGGTCTTCAAGATTCACAAGTACGGCAAACAGTCGGTGGAATTTCTCAATTTGGGGATGGAGAAGCCGACTAATGTTTTGATCTCCCACCGTTACAAACAACAAGATGGTGAGTTGTCTTGTCGATCCCCTCAAGACATGTCTTAAGATGTACAGTATACTAAACACTGGATTAATAATGTATATCTGGTATGGTTTTTCCACATTAAAACTCTAAATAACTTGTCAAAATCCTTACATTTACATCTACTTCTTCACCCTCTTACAAATATCCACAATCCATGCAAATATATGTTATTACAAAAGTATAACTACTTCACAGTGGATGTCTAAACCCAAATGCCATTAGCACTTCATTGTGAAGTCCATTCTCAGCGTTTATGTGCTGAAGGCTTCAAGTTTCCACATCACACTTGCGTGAGCTGAATATTGCACCAAACTATCTGTGATGTCACTAATCATTCTCGTGGGCCCACCTCTTCAAATCAGATTTTCAATGAGTACAGAGAAGATTCAGCAGTCTTTCAGCAGTGAATGTGAAAACTCAACTCAAACTCTGCACATACATCACTCTACAAAGCTTAAACATTCAACTGTAGAAACAAGAGGAATAAAAATATCTTTGACTTGAGGGGCTATTAAGTAATCATATTATATTCATATACTGAAGTATGATTTGAGACGTGCATATCATTTCTTTTGAGGAATAACAGAGAGTAATTAAATCTGGATGGCCCTGAACAGGATCATTATGTTTAAGGTTTTTTTTCATTCTTTTAATTTAAGTTCAGACTTTTTTCCTACACTTCAATAGCTGTTTAATTTATCTTAATTTTCAAGGTAGTTCACTTTGTATTTTCTTCAAATATTGTTTTTGTTACATGTTACCTTGGGTTAAGTTTGAGGTATGTTTTGTTCTGATTCTCAATTATAAGGCTTGAGAAAAGATGTATTGAAAAGGTCTTTTCTTTTTTATAAAAACTGCCTACAAATGGTATTTATACACTTCAAGACTTGCACACCTTTTCACCAGGCAATTAACAAAACAGGCATGCAAAGCAAGGAATACTGTAACATTCAACATTTAACCTTTACAAACCACAGATACTATCGTGAATGGAACACAAGCATGTCAATTAAAAAAGAAAAGAAAGAATAGCTTACTGTCACAGTTCACGGACAGCCATGGTACATAACTGATGATAATTTCTAAGTTGCTGTGATGGATATAGTTTTTCAAAAGATGCGCTGGATGTTTAACCTTAATTCATAGATAAATAACGTGGTATGAAAATAAAGGATAAACTATCCTTGGGTAAAACAAACGAAAGAGGCTTTTTTTTTCTCAGACCAAAGGAGAAAACTTAACCAGTACTTTACGTTGGTCTTGTGTAAAAAAAAAAAAAAAATGTCATTGGAGTCTTGCTTTTATAGTTTGAATATGCAGTTGAGGATTTCAGCTACATAATGTGAGGATAGCCAAAAAGAACACAGACAAAGTCAATCAATGCAACCATGTCTTTCTCCCACTTTCCTCATATAGCAGGCCGGCCTCAGTTATTTGTTACATCTCTGGAGTTAATGGTTATAGAGCATCAGACAGCTCAGTCTTGGTCAGTTTTTCACTTAAAGGGCAGCTGTTCCGTTCCCCGGAGACTCATTAGGCCAGCCATGTAGTGTGTGGTGTGAAGTCTGTGGGCAGAAGATGTGCACAGCCTGCAAAAAGCTGTGACATGAAGGCTTGATAGCTTCAGCAAAATCCTAACAACCATTTAGATTTGTTCTGAGCTTTCATCTTCATGTGCTGTGTAAGAAATCTTAGCACTGATTATTTTTAGTACAATGTTGTAACTGTTAATGACTTGTCAAGAGACATAAAGTGGGAAGACATAATTATATGATTTCATAAAAAAAACATAACTTCGACTCTGGATCTAAATCACATTTGTAAATCATAATTGAAAATCCATTGTATCATTGTTTTATTAGTCTAATGCATCTGGACACAAAGTAGTGATTCCCAGACCTTTCTTTCATAAACTCACACAAAGCTATTATCAATATCAAACCTGATACAACCCCCTATATGTAAGTGTTCACAGTGCACTTCAAAGTGCAGCTAATCAATTAGACAACAAACGCTGATTCTTCAATCTGAGTGTTGTGAAGCTATTCATATATTTATCCTTGTGCCTCTGTGGGCTTCAACAAAATAACACCCTTCACAGACAGAAATTAAAAACACTTGAAATAGCTTCACTCTGAGAAAGAACAAACACACGTCTTTTGCTTTCCAAACAAATGGCTCTTTCTCATCTCAGGCCAGGCTGACAGATTATCTTCTTGGCTCTTTTTTCTTTATTCCCTCCACAGCTTCAAATCCATGCCTGAGAATGTCTTGTGATTTCATGTGTCTGCTCAACCCAACCGGTGCCAGATGTACCTGTCCAGAGGGGAAGGTGCTCGTCAACGGCACCTGTAGTGACGCCATCATCTCAGGTAGGCATGTTGTTGTACGATTTAGATTTCAACACGGGCAATATATTGATATTATATCGTTATATGATATGAGATATGAGTCTATGTACCGTCTTAGATTTTTGGATTGTTATATTGCAATATGGCATTAGCGTTACATGTAGGTCTATTTCAGACAAAAGCAGTCATTGCACAGCAGTGTGAGTGTCATTTCATGGCCCGTTTGTGTGACTTTTAGGGGGCAGTAACACAAAAACATACATTTGTTAATATGTCGTGAAAGCACCAATAGTCATCCTTCCATAACTGCTGCACAGTTTTACTTTTTTAGGTACTTGCTAAAAAACATTTTTGATTTTTGTTTTCCTACTGGTAAACTTAACACTTTGAATGCACTTCATAATTGCCACACTGAAACTTGTCAGAATACAGCGCCAAAACACAAATATGAGTAGACCACCCACAGTCGTTCTTAGCTGGGACCCAAAAACACTGCATTGTAAACACCTGATGTGTGGTCCTGCATGCAGTTTTTTGTTCGTGCTCATCTACTCGAAAATTCCAGCTCACACCTCACACCGTTGTTGCTGTCTGACAATACAGCATAGCACTGTTTGATGTGATTGACTGCTACACACTGCAGCACAGTGAGTGATATGGGCTTTGCTGCTGTGAAGGTGAACTGTGCCGGCCCCCTTGCGAGAACGGAGGCCGCTGCTTGGCCAACGAAAAAGGAGACTGGAGGTGCTACTGCTGGCCCGACTTTTCAGGAGAGCGCTGTGAGGTCAACCACTGCACGGACTACTGCCTAAATGGAGGCACCTGCATGGGCTCACCCCTGGGTAGGTCTACTTCAAATCCAAGCATCAAGCATTGTGTGTATGAATAGATGGTTTGTGTTTTTTTATCCTGCTGTAGAGTCCTTTATGTTCGGCTCTGGGAAGACCAAACTGCTACAAACAGACTTTTTCAATTCCGTGAAGTTCCCTGCCTTTTTCCTCCTGCACACTGACCCAGAGCATGATGCCACACAGCCGCATTTGTCTTCCTTTAAACTTCCCCGCTTTACGCACTTCAGCTCAAATTTGCCTCATTACATCTGCCACTTGAGCAGTTTTTGTCAGCGAAGCTCTCGTCCAACAAGCCTCAAATATCAGACTTCTTTCATGTCAGGGTCCTCTTTCATGCTTTCATGGTTTTCTGGAACGACCAGTTCTACTCCACAATTTAGTGACTGGGTGTGAATATGCCGAGACGTCGGCGCTGGAATTGAATCAGGATGTACAGCCCTATTAAAGACGCTATCAGAGATTTACGACCCTGTACATCATCTTCCCATCACAGCAATTATCCACAACATCTCCATTTCCATTTCTTATGAAACAGAAATCACCACAGCAATTGCCTGTTTTCCAACATAAATGTTTTATGAAGTGCAGTGCCCTCTTTAAGATTCACCGAGTGATATACAGTAAATAAAATTAGAAACTAAGCTGTATGTTTTGGTTTGAGTGAGTCACAGCAGTTACACCGGAACAGCTGGATAGATACAAAGTGGGCTTTTGATTTGTGATTATTTTGAATAAATATTTATTCCTCCAAATCTATTTAAAGCATGGAATAATAACTGTTTATATTCTCTTTTGGCCTTTGGAAAACATACCGCCACAACAGTCAGTAAACTGGTATTTTAAAAAATTAAACCAATCTTTTCATCTTTTTTTATTCAAATTCTGTTTAGACTTTTAAAACGGCGCTACATGACATAAAAAGACAGCGAGATAATCACCGCTACTCATTAAACAGAAAGGAGTCTGTCTATCAAGATCAGAGTAATCATGTAGGATCACTGCAGTAAGGCGTCAGGACTGAATAAGAGAAGGCAGGGCTCCTATTGGGTTTATTTTCTTTGTTATTCACCACCAGGTTTTATTCATGTCCAACATGCTACACGGGATGATGTATTGTATCCCACTTTATGGTGGACAGCTGAGAGGAAAATGAAAGTGTTGTGATATTTGCTGTGCCTCTGGGAACACTGTGCCTTTTGTTTCATTCATGCTTGGCAACTGCTTTGGTTGATATTGAATATCAGCGAGTGCCCAAAGATGAGCAAGGGAGCGAATATAGTCAAATAGTTTTCTTCAAGTCCCCACTTTGGCAATAAAATGGGAAGATCAGAAACAATTAGAGGCTGGAAAATGTCCAGTTTTCTCTATAAAAACACAAAGTGACATTGAATTCTTGCTCTTTTGTCCCTATTACTGCATGGTTTACCTGCACTATAATGGAACTTTTGGCAACAAAGCACATACTTAAACTATAGACACTCCCAACTGTTCTCATCTTGCAGTGTTTTATGAGATATGTCAGATCTGTGTGTTTTTAAGCTATCACGTCATGCAGTATGGGTCAAATACACAATCACATCCCATATGTATGTAGTTTTGAGTGTAATCATTCACAAATGTACGGAAAAGCTAAAACAAAGATGTAAATTCTAAAAGATGGCATTAGCCCATTTAAAAAAAAAAAAGTTTGTTTTTTTAGTGTGTTTCTCGTACCTCTCTTTACTTGGCAATTCTTCTGTCCCTACAGTTTTGCAGAAAAACATGGCACTGAATTAACACTATTGGGACCAGGAAATATCTCCATAATGCATTTGTTTACTTGGCTGATCGCTCCTACAGCTTCATTATTTCAGATTAAAAGTGTGTTTTGTAATGGTGCTACAGCAATTTACACTCGTTGGCTGAATCATCTACCAAAGGACTTATCTCCTGTTTTTTGAGTAATTAATCATATTTTTTTGAATTTATTCTTTTAACATTTACTTTAAAATTAAAATCTTGGCATGAAAATTAATCGCTATTCAGCAATCCTTTACCAACGACATATTGTTTCCCTCATTTATTAGCAAATTTACTACACAGACGTTAACAATTGGATTTGTTCTACATGTCTGGTAAAACCCACTGGTTTCTTGTTATAGGTCGCCTGATGGTGTATCGGATATCCCCGTGTTGGTGTGGTTCTAGAAACTCAGAATGAATTAACTAATCACACTGTTGGGCTGTCACAGCCTTGCGACTCATGTATTGTTGTTAATGTTGCTCCAGGTCTATCATTTAAACTTCTTGCACAAAAAAGTATGTTTTTCTGTGGATGTTTATTTTTACACTAAGTTCAGTTCTTATTTTCTGCTTCTGTTCAGTTTTCTATCACTGGTTAGATAGAACCAACAAAAACACACTTGGTTAGGTTTAGGAAAACATGGTTAGATCCTCTCACAACGTTTAACATGTGTTTGAAAAGATAGCTTCCCCCATGCATTTCATTAAGTGACACAGCTAAGACATTACAAAAACACGATTGGTCCGTTTCAGTGATGTTCCTGGAACAACAACAACAACGAGGTGTAAAGGTGCGTTCACACTGGACCTTTTATTTTTGTTGCTGGCGACAAGTTTACATATTAAGTCAATGCAAACGAGCGACTGAGCGGTTAATCGCTCAGGCGAAATGTCGCTGGGGCTCTGAGCGACAGCGTCCGAGCGACGGAGCGAAAAAGCGCTCAATCGCTCTGTCGCTCGAGATGAGAAACCCCAAGTCTCTGGCCGTCAGACGCTTGTCGCTCAGCACTGATTGGCTGCCGTAATCTATGTGTAACTATGACAACTACTGAAACCATGGAAACGTAATACAACTCCGCCGGTCCGGAAGAGCAAAGCCGGCATTTACGTTGACACACACATACACACACACACACACACACACACACACACACACACACACACACCAGAGACAAATGGCCAGGACGCTCCTCAGCTGGGATGGGGCGCCTGTAGTTGGTGTCCAACCGGGCAATCCTGCCTCTGATTCTCGCCAACAGCTCATCAAACTGGGCCGTTGTCAGCCGCGTATACCGTTGAAAACGGGAAGAAATGAGCGCCTCTGAGCGAAGTGAAATTCACTGGAATCGCTTGAATGACGTTATCAGAGTGATCTGTTGAATTGTGCCGATGAGCGACTGCAGCTGAGCAACAGAGCGACTTTTTTGGAGCGACACGAGCGACAGTGACAAAAATAAAAGGTCCGGTGTGAACGCACCTTAACCAACATTATTACCAAGTTGAGCATGTGCTTTCCATCTGATGTGATAAACAGGCTGCACAGTTTAAAAGTGTTCCACAATTAGTGTACATCCATTGTTGGTACCTTAGTTTATATGTGAAACAAAACTGGGTTCCAGCGAATAAAAGAAGAGACCTCAGTGTTCAGATCTAATTTATACAATATTTCTAATGTGCTATCCATAAAACATGGCTCTTAAAGTAGAATGTCATGGCAGCCATAGTAAACTATACAATTCAATTCAAAGGGGCTTTATTGGCATGAAAGTTTAACAATAATTTTGCCAAAGCATATGTCCAAACATTTGGACAGAACACAACAAATTATCCTCAAGCCCCTATGTTTTAATTCCATACATAGATCTCACTTTCAAAAAAAACGACCACTTGTTCAGTATTCGATAGAAAGCCTTGAAAAGAAGGCCTGAGGCTGCGTATCATAATTTTTACACAGCGCTACTAATTTGGACACTGATGAATCCCCACCTCCACTATCTGATGCACTGGAGGATTTACCAATGTAATTCATGTCTTTGCAAATTGACAAACTGCAAGAAAGACAAGGCACAACATATGTAATTTTTAGGAGATGTTGCTGAATATGACGCTGTGGTGAGCTGACATTTAACATCTTGCATAGACAAACATTAGACACTTTACAATATGAAACGCTGACTGCATTATAGGCTACCTACCTGTCCAACTAATGAGATTTTTTTCACAACCTGAAGCTCCAACTTTCACATTAAAATGATGTACCAGTGTTCACTTGGGTTTTAGAGAATTGAAAACAAGTGATAAGGATACAATGGGTAGTTCAGCGGGCCTGGGAGTTTTAAGCCTCTACAGTAAAACAGAGTTGGACGGGTTCTGCCTGTTGAGAAAGCTTACAGCGCCAGCAGCCATTAAGTTGACAGAGAAGTGACTGGAGGCAGAATGATTGTCTCTTGGACATTTCAAACCCAGATTATCCCAGCCACAGAGTTGTGGAGTGTGAAATTACCAAGTAGTGTGACCTACATGGCGAGACCTGTATCCATGGCAACTTTGTTGTCTTCTATGCAAGCAGTCGTGCCTGGGCAGCGACGATTGTTGCCTTTTCTGAACAACCCTCTAACCAGCCTTGATGCTCCTGCCTGTCCACAGGAGAAAGTGTGAGTAAATTGAGGCAGGGAGTGCACTGTTTTAAAGGGAGCTGATTTGATTGAAACGTTTTCACCTGCTGGTAATGTGTTGCTTTTACTAACAATAAATAACACTCATTTCACTCCAGCAGTGCAGTGGGGCGGCACACAGCTTCGAAAGAAGTAGAATTTTTATTTTGACTCACCAAAACTGCAAGTGGGACACAGTCAGAGGCGCGTGTGGATTCCATTTGTACATATATCTCATCTCCTGAGATGGAGAGAGAGAGTTCAGCAGCAGCTGGAGTTTGTGTCTGACCGTCATGGTGAATATGGAGCTGAGCTGCATGAAGCTAAACACTGTGTATATACAGATCTATTTCATCTATGTTCTGACTCTAACCTACAGGCTTGACATCTGTACGCTCCGTGACATTACCGCCGCTACAATCAATCATTTTATATTAACGGCGGATCAAATGGCTTTGTGTATGTGTCGATAATGGTGATGAACACACATAGAATTACAGTATCATCTGACAGTTCACCTCAGCTATATGTATGGAGCATTTCAGCGTTTCTGAGCTCATGGTTATGGTTTTTTACTTTACGCTACCAACGTACACAGTCAAGGTAAGCGACTAGCTGGTGAACATGGTGGAGCATTATATATCAGCCAAAAAAGGCTGATATTCCCTCAGAGAGAGGGTGGAAACCAAAACAAGAGTAAGAGTGAATATTGGACTTGTCAGATATTTCGTAATACAACTCAGAAAGCTGATGTTGCTCCGTATCTGCTTGGTGTGGTGAAAGGAACCTTGGATGTTGAATGCTTAGTTTCTTATGCAAGGTGTCCATATCAAATCAAATCACCTTCATTTATATAGCACCTTTCTTGATTCTGATCCACAAGCAGGTGAGTTGTACACTGTAGCTGGTAAAGGGGTTTTTCCTCTAAACTGTGGTATATAGGAAAATGTTTAAAAAGAAAAAACAAGCAAACACTGGAATCACCACTCCCTCATTGTTCTCATTTTGAAGCAACTGGAGGTCATTTGGACATCTGATTAGGATGCTTCCTGAACGCCACCCTGTTAGAGATAATCCAGACACATCTGACAAGGAGGAGGATTGTCTGCAGACCCAGAAGACACTTGAGGAATTATATGCATATTGTGTCTGGCCTGGGAATTATTTTGGATTACCTAGATGGCCCTGGAGGACACAACTGAGGAAAAGGGCACCTTAGCTGCCAATCTGCTGTCTCCTTGACCCGTGCATGACTATTTGCCTGAAGGCGATGGATGGAAGATGAATCTTTCCCTTAACGCTCAGAAAAGTGATGTTTATTTTATTTATTTAACACTTTCTCTGTGACTGTCGGAACATAATACGTGATGGTTATTTTAGGCAAACTTGTGCAGAAGCATGAACACTACGATAAAAGGAAGTTGTTCTTTTAAAGGGTTACAAGTATGTGCTTTCATTTTTAACAAAGGGTCAGAAATGTTGCAAAACATCTGTGCCATGTAGCTTTTAGTACACATAACTCAAAGTAAGTACTCGAAGTGCATTTGGTGGAACTATTTTGAGCCGTAAGCACTAGAGGGTACTTGCAGGAAAGTGTATGTGAGGTAGAGAAAAAATAAATGACAGAGCCCTTGTTCTTTGTAATGGAGGAGCATGTTACTCAGTGCAGCATTGTAGATATTGATGTATTTAAAGTATTTAATAGTGTCAAGAAAACAATGATCTGTGGCGCATATCAGGATTTGGCTACACAGACAATACTCCTGAGTAGGATCAGTGTATTGTTGGTTTTGGTCTTTTCCTGCTCTCATAATCTGTCTTTGTCTTTCTTTGTCCAGGTAAGCCTACCTGCCGCTGTCCTGTTGGTTTCTCCGGGCCTTTCTGTGAGAGGAGGATCTGTGACAACTACTGCTTAAATGGGGGAACGTGTGACGTCACTCAGGGGAACCAGCCTGTGTGCCGCTGTATGGCAGAATATACCGGAGACCGTTGTCTTTACCGTGAGTCCTGCACCCAGTACTTGGTAGCAGCAGACACAACAAATGATTATTATCAGGCGCTTGGCCTTCTTATGATTGGCATTTTCAAGTCTAGCTGCAAGAACAAATTCCCACAAAGAATGGATTTGAATTCAGTTATGCTGCATGAAATCTATAGGACTAAGCTTTTCAAAGTTCACTCACAGTGCGGAACAAAAAACAGCCCCCCAAAGTATTTTCTTTTCACAAACACCACATTTGCCTCTATTTGCAGATAAACAAAATCAAACTACTACAATCAAACAACCTGTGGGTGTTTCTGTGCTGAGGAGATAATGTATTTTCTTTTGCATTGCTTTCTCATACAGTAACTGTTAAATTTCAATTTCAACTGCACGTCATTAACAGTTCCCACTGTTGCTCGCCCAAGGGGTGATATATTTTCATCTGTAGCTAAGATGTCATTTCATGTGGATGATTAACTCCATTAAAGCCCTGTACAACTCCAATCAAACCAGCTTAAACTATGTTCCCAGTTGCTCACTACACACTACCCTCTCTTTCTCTCTCCACCTCTCTGGACGTGGCGCAGACATCTGTCATCACTACTGTGTGAACTCCAAGGCCTGTACGCTGTCCAGTAGTGGATATGTGGAGTGTGTGTGTCCTGCCAGGTTTGAGGGAAACAAGTGCGAGGTGGACAAGTGTCTTCGATGCCACGGAGCACCATGCCTCATTAACGAGGAGACAGGGGATGTGGTTTGCAAGTGAGTATCTGCTCACTATTCTTGTCCCTTATGCCTTCTGCTACATAGCTAAGCCTTCACGGTCGTCATCATTCAAGGAAAAGCATGTGTTCTGCAGTGGATTCTCTGGTCTCAGTTGCTGTATCCGTAGGCTACAGGCTGAATGAATTGATTTGATTAAATCTGAAAAATTTATTGAGCCACATACCTTACAGCAATTTAGATTGTGGTAATGTCAGTGAATTAGAAGCCAGGTGAACTTGTCTGTTTTATATGAATTATGCATATGTTTGACAAAACCACCACTGAGTCATTTTTGCTTCTTGTAAAAGTGTAGCTTTCTCTCTAGCATCCATTATTTCTTCACCCTCCAGCTGCACAAATGGCAGAATAGCGCCGAGCTGTCAGCTCTGTGACGGATATTGCTACAATGGAGGCACCTGTCACCTGGACCCCGACACCAACCTGCCTTTCTGTCAGTAAGTCACTGCTTAATGGGTGAAGGAAAGTGGGGGAAAAAATTGAATGTTCTCCGCTATTATTCACACTGTTTCCATTCAAATACTGGCTCCGTGCCCTAGAAATCCTGGCCTTAGATCACCTAGGGAAACCATTCCCTGCTCAGAGAACAGTGCAAGATAGATGTCTTCCTCTGGAGAAAAATCCTTAAGTTGAGGGAAGGTTTGATGTCACTATGTGGAGGCCATGGCACAGCAGGGGGCCGAGTGCCAGTACACCATCTTATGCCGCGTGACACCTCACTGTGGCTTAAGGTTTTTAGATAAAATACAGTTTCAAAACCCCTTCAAAGCTTGCCATTCTGCACATATCACACTGTTCCTCCTTGCAGTTAAGAGCTGATGTCAGGCCTCCCTGACACTCAGTAGCAGGTTTAAGAAGTTTTGCGCTCTAAAAAAAGACACTGAGGTGTGTGTCAGTGGTAGAACATGCCATGAAATCCAACGGGAGAAACTTGAAACAGACAAAAGCTTGACTGGCAGACACGAGGAAATGATTGTGAAAGGCTACCCATAGATTAATACCACCTCAGCTATAATCACATGCAGTGCTGTGTAATCTCCAAGGAGGAAATTGGAAATCCATTTCAAAAGCCAACTCTGTATTTTTTTAACTGCCCATTGTCCACTATAGTTAAATTGAAATTTGTGGTCATCACTCGCAAATTCCAGGGGATAGAATCAATTTCTATGCAAATGATCCCATCTTATACGAGGAGGTTAACAGATCCCGATAATGTGGTTTATTATTTGCTGCAAAGAACAGGGATTATGCGAGATGATGGATATGTCTGTGTCAAGAAATCATAATGTTTGACCTTAATACTCTCAGTAAATGTATATTTCATCAAGCCATCCCAAAGCAAGAACCTTGCAGGGCAGAGCTACTTCAATTGGAATGATAACTGTTGCATTAAGCACTAAAAAAAGGTTTAAGAGGTTTTCTCGAAATGCATCAGCTCTGTGGTAAAGACAGCTACAGTAAACAGTCAAGCCCTCATTCACTGAGAATTATTGGAATATTCCTCTTGAGAAGCACTTCGACCATACAGTAGCTCTTTTTCCTTTACAATGCAAGAAATCTCACTTACGTTAACAACTGCTTTGTCCAGTTGGATAAATGCAGGACTTAACTCTGATGATGTAGCTGAGAAGCTGGCCTTGGCCCGTTAGCAAGAAGCAGCAAGAATGTCTTTTTTCTCAGATAGAAAATATGTCATTGTATTTGTTTGTCACTTTGACTTTTCCTGTCATCATACCTCTGAATCAAAATAGAATTTTCTTTGAAGGGATGTCTTTGTGGGATTGTCAAACTGTATGCAGTGGTCCTGGGTCCTGAGTGTGGTCAAGCTACCGTTATCCAAGTGCGACTTATTTTGCTCACATTTTAGCGTCTGGATTGTTTTGCTGCAAAACCACAGCAGTGATTTTTATGTCCAAAAATCCCTCCCTCTTTGAAATATTGCAAGTCTTATTCTACACTGATATTTCTCTACAATGTTGAATCCATCCAGAGGTGACACCACTGTAACAGACTCTTCTCTTGCAGATATATTCCCCTCACTTGGTGAGCAGTGAAATTGATTTGTGTTCATATTATTTATTTTGCTAATTTGCTCGATGCAGACACGACATTGACTTACTCCATCTTATGAATGAAGCTGCTAAAAGGGATTAGTGTCTCAGCCTCCATTCATCAAGCTGCAAACGGTTCAACAATATACAGTACATTCTCTGGGCCCTTTTATCACTCCCAACACAATGTTTTGCAGCTGCACGTCAGGGTTCAAGAACCAACGTTGTGATGAGCTGGCCAACCCCTGCGATTACTTCTGTCAGAATGAGGGGATGTGCACATTAACAGCTCTTAACAAACCACGCTGCAAGTAGGTCCTTCTCACCTCTCCAGCTGTATTCAGAGGCCACTCACCCCCTTTGTCTACACCCCCACCTCAACTCCATCTGGCTCCATTTCAGCCTCAGCCCAGTATATGGGCTGTTTGTCACAGTGCCGCCTTGTAGCAGCTTATCATGTAATAAGTGCTGGATAAGGTAATGACTTATTTAATCATATACAGTGAAATGACATGACATTGCTCCAGGATCATAATCTCCCAAGATTATGATCATATTGATTCTTTTTGGATAGGTTTGTGTCTCTATTTAAATTTTTTTCAGCCATTTTGGTTTTGACTGGTGTGTGTCCTTGACAAATTGTTAATATGTACTTACCATTTTGATTGAAACATGTTTTGTCACACTGCCCTGGCTCAGAGGACGAAAGGTTGGCTGACTGTCATTAGTAAGCTTGTAACGTTGTTGTCAAACACTGTGTTGCCCTTCGAGCGTTTGCTCGACCTTTTTATCAGCAATGTTCACAGCTAGACTTTGCCTTTAAACAGCAGAGAAAATGTTTTTTTCACTCAATCATTTTATCTTTTGTAATAATATAGACTTTAAGTGAAATGACCTTAAGATCACTTTAACTGCTATTAAGTAACTCAATTTCTATTAGAACATCACTTAGCCTTTATTTAACTAGGAAGACTCCAAGAAACCTTCTCTTTCACACGAGAGCTTGGACAAAATGACACGTAAAATATGTCTGTACAAAAATCCCTAATTTATAAAGTCACCTAATGTGCGTTTAAGGAATAAGCTGACATTTTGAGAAATACGCAGAGTTAGAGGAGAACATTGACACACACATTTCTGTACAGTTAATTTGAAGCTTCTGCCAGAAGTCAATTAGCTTAGCAAAAAGGCTGGAAGGACTGGGAAACAGCTGGGCTGGCTCTGTCTGGAGGTAACGCAATCCAGATTATTTGGAGTGTCCACATGTTGCCTGGCAACCACCAATTTCAACAAGCAATTCAGCACGCCCACCCTCTGCAACATGTTGTTTCAGTATGGATCAAACTAACAAGATATAACGTGTTGATAATCGAGCTTTTGGAGGTGTTGGTAGACAGATTGTGTTATCTTTAGACAGATCCAGGCTAGCTGTTTCCCCCGAAGACTCCAGAAAGAGCTTTGACGCTGATTTGAAATAGCGTCCAGAGCGTGGATACAGTTTTTGAGCATCGCAGCCCCAGTAAAATTAGATTGTGATCCAGTCAGTCCTATAACATTAGGAAAGTCTAGAAGAGCCACACCATTAAATTATGTTTTTCCAATTCAAGTTAGCGAAGGGTTAAACTGTAAGTTAGCCGCTCAGCTGGTGGAAGTGTATATGGAAAATCAGGGTAATTTCACACTCAGGAAGTTGAACTTTTTTGGCTGCATTTGCCACCGAGAAGCTCTCATAGGAATGAACGGGGCTCCGACTCCAGCGCTGTATCCAGTTTCCCCTCATTAGGTCCATTGTTTCGCCCCATTTCCAGTCTCTCTGCTAAGCTGAGCTAAACAGCTGCCAACAGTAGCTTCATATTTACTGTACGGACATGAGAGTGGTATCAATGCTCATATCTAACTATCATCAACAAAGCAAATAAGCACGCCTTAAAATGTCAAACTATTCCTTTAATTTATATATAGTTTATATATGATTTTAATTAATAGTAGTTGCAGACGTTCTTCACTTAGAGCTCAATTTTTACTCTTCTGTGTGATATTTTGAGCGGGTATTAGCTGACATGGCACTTATTACATTATCAGTTGCTGCATGACTCTGTACCGTTGCTGCCCCTCACTGCCACCCATCCACCCATCTCATGCAATCTTCACCCAGCACACAGGAGTCAGGGGAGGGGGGGGGGACTAAAACGTGACACTGTCTGTGTGATGTGGCCATCAGTCTGTGCATTTTGCAACCTGTGCATGATGGAAAGTTGAAACATATCCGTTATTGACCAGTCATCACGTCTGCGTGTAACTTACTAGGCTGAACATTTCATCAGAAATTGGTGTTTATCTTTAACGCCTTCAACGGAGGTTAAGAGAGTATCTTACATCCCTTAAGGAATTATTCTTTTCATGGTTTATGCTTCCCAAAGGAGATCAAACTCCCCGTTGCCCCCAAATTTCCCATTAAAATTCATTCCGCTGTGACATTTCGTTCTGCGAGGGCGTGATTCATTCCCACTATGTATGGGGCTGCATTCTTATTTTTTTTGATAGCCGGATGTTCTGATTCTTAGAGTGCATGTAATTTAGAGTAATTTCATTCTGTCATCATCCAGTCGCACCCACCAGATCAGTCACGCTTTACAGACCCATTTGAGTCAGTCGTGTGAAATTAGATATCACCTCCTCTAACAAGGGTCATACATCACGCTCATCGGATTCCATTGGAACACAAATGAGATGAAGACTTGTTGTGCCGCTGTCATCCTTTTAAATTTTAATTTTTTTTGACACTGAATATTCAACATGTAAATTCACCTCACACTGTTTATGGACACACATCTATATATATACATACAGTAGTGCTCTCTCTCCAGGTGGTGTTTGTTTGTGTTGGATCAAAGCACTTCATCGCAAGACTGAATCATAATGTGTTGTATATGTAAGCCACGGTCACATCATAATGTAGTTCATCCTCTAAAGGTGTTTTCTCAGCAGTCTTTCTGCCTGAAAAAAAAAAGTACTCTAATGAAAGTTTATTTTTACTTTGTTTTGACCTCCTTCAGATGTTCAGCCAATTGGGCAGGCACACAGTGTGAAAGACCCGCCCCTAAAAGCAGCAGATCAGACAATACCAGCGGAGGTGAGTATTTCTCGAAAGCTTTAGCATTCTATATGAATAAATGCATATATCAATACCACAATGCCCACATCCACACATATTTATAGGCAAGTTTTTACTTACTCCAATCCCATGGCACACAGTTGGACTTGTTCCTGATTGGCAGCCTAACTAGAGAATTACTGTGCTCCATCCAACCTAGCCAGTTTGCAGTATTTGAAGAGAAAAGCCTACGCTCAGCAGGTTTACCTCATTTGAATTAGAGGAGCTGCTGTTGCCGGCTCTGTCTTCAAATTAATTATAAGTAATACAGTGAAATCTCTTAAGGAAAACGCATATATATATAAACACACCATGTTACCTTCGGGATCTCTTCTGGTCCTTATTAACTTAAGATTTCTGCAGGTGCAAAAACAATGCACATATTCGTAGACTCTGCATTAACATCAGAGGTGGAAAAAGTCCACACATTCTTAACTAAAGTAGAAGTGCAGATACTTTACTTAATTCTTTATTCAAGTAAAAGTGATAAAGTACAGGCTTTGAAATGAACTCAAAGTATAAAAGTAAAAAGTATCCACATACAGTATTATGTATAGTAGTAGTAGTAGTACTAGTATAGTCGTAAAAGGACATTTCTATCTGCCATTTCTGTGTAAGCAAACTGAACCTCACGTCATATTAAAACTTTAAGGTAGAATCAGTAGGATTTGTCCCGGCTGTTCGTGAACGCACCGGAAAGACAGTTGATTACTGAGTCACATTCCCAGGACGTCGAATACCGACATTTTAGGTTGATAAAGCGTCCAGAGCAGCAAAAAAAAATTGGAAAAAAAGAAAATCCAGGCAGAGGGCTGCAGGAACTCTGCAGATACAAGACACTAACACACCGTCTCTTCACTGGAGTGTCCCTCACTCTCTGTCTCCCTCTTGTTACATCTGATGTGTGATATGTACTGATAGGTTGAAATCAGTCTTTTGATGTTGGGAAGGCGGCGTGCAATGACGCAAAATGAAAATAATCAATAATTCCCCTGAAATGCATTAAAACTAAAGTAATGAGCCTGTTTTTGAAAATGTAAGGAGTAGAAAGTACAGATATTTGTGTTAAACTATGGGGAGTTGAACTAAAAAGTTGTCAGGAAATAAATACCTAAGTAAAGAGCAGATACCTGAAAAATATAATTAGCTCATATGTACTGAGAATGGAGTGAATTGTGAAGGCGGCCAGGCCCAAGGAAGAAACACATATCTTTTATATTGGCCTTTTTTTGAAGCCCTGGTCAGGCCTGGCTCCATACAGTGTGTCACTATCTAAAGCCATCTCAGCTCCTTTCAATCGTCGCTCATCTCTCCACACCATCTCTCCTCTGTCTGTCTCTCAGGGAGCATAGCTATCATTGTGCCTCTGGTCCTGCTGGTAATCTTGATCGTGATGGTGGTAGCAGGTGTTTATATCTGCAGACGGAGGCAAAGGTAAGTAAATATATAATAAAATATAAATAAGAAAGAGGCTTCTAAGCAGCAACAGATGATGAGAGATCTGAGACCAAGCAGCTTTGAAGATAAAATGGACATCTTTGCTTTATAAATGAAAAGTTTTTTTCAAAATGTTCAGCAGAACACGTCACCTCTGCACTCAGCCTTTGATTATAATTCAGCTTTTTAGGTCTGCCCACCATAGTTATGTACTCCAAGCGTGCCAAGCGGTGTGATGTGATTTGTTGTACGGAGCCGTGCAAAGCTGTGCAGCATGTTGACCTTCATGTTGTGTGTCATGTTAATGATGGCTGGCTTCACACACCTCAGGGGAAAACGTGTCCAAAGACAGCCTATGACAAACGGAGGGATAAACGTGGAGATTGGGAACCCGTCATACAACATGTATGAAGTGGACCATGACAACCATGCTGATGCAGGCAGCCTGCTGCGACCCAACTTCACGCTTGACCCTCACAAGGTTTGGTTATTGAACTCAATGTTAAACTTACTTCAGTGCCAACAGTTAACTACAGCTTTACACCTGTCTGAAAATGAATAGTTGAAAAAGTGGTTTTGGCTTAGTTCTTTTTGATTGATCTGCAGTGTATCTTCAGGCGATTGCTACTTCTTTTTCCCATTTCAACAACATTTTTAATAAATATATTTTTAAAAAAACAAATATTTACTGATATAAAAAGACAGAATTGGTGTGCAATTCTTGAAAACATGTAGATAAAGGGTTGATAAAGTGAAAAAGAGCTTTTTATAATATAAAATTGATCTAAAATGAGAGATTTCTCATGCTTTAAAGAAATCCTTTTTTGCCATGATGTCTGAAATGTACGACAAAACTAATCTACAGGAGAGACACCCACCCAAGAGACAAATACTGCAGTTTATTGAGTTGGATGCAAGTTATATCCTTTTTTGTTTAATAAGTTTTGAAAACTAAAGCTTTACATTTGTCTGAAAATGCAAATTTAATGATTTTGACTTGGTTCTTTCGTTGCTTTGTGCAGTGAAGCATTATAGCAGCAAATTGCTGCTACCATGACAAAATATATTTGTTCATTTTCTCATTTAAACTAGAATTTTTCTTGTTTTGACAATATCCTTTTCATGATGTAACAAGATAGTTTTCATTATTGTAGAAAATTACTCTAACCTTTCCTTGTAATAACAACATTTCATTATATCTTGTTATATGAGCTGTTGCTCAGTTGTTTGCGATCACTGATCTACTCTGACATCAAGTAGACACAAATTATTTACACATATGGTGCACAAAACAATACAAAAGCAGCTCACAGCTATAATATATTAAACACCTTTTCACATGTCTTGGTCAATGCTGTTCAGTTACTAATTGTTTATCCATAACTGACTAATGATCTTATATAATTGACTCAGACACTGAACAAATCTTTTTCACGTTTCAAAACCACACGTATGAAATATTATTAAACAATGTCTAGTAGCACAGTAAATAGTAACAACATGTGGATCACAGTCACTGAACACACATTTATATGTGATTCAACTAATTTAATCTGCATCTGCAAGCCACGAACGTACTCAACAAACTCTGCGAACCTTGTGTTGGAAAAATAAATAAAATAATTTGTCAAAGTTGTTTTTAATGCAGGAGGGAGGAAGGCCACCCAGCAACAATTCCAAACTATTTTTCCAGCTTTCTAAAAAATAATTGCGTGCTGTGTTGTTTGTCTCTGTTCCAATTACTGTGATAATGTGACGTCTAGCATTGGGATAAATCAAATTTCGTAAAGCCTTGGCTGGTTTGCAGGAATGCACAGGTGCCATGAACTGAGAGGACTCTTCATCTGGCTGGTGATTTATTCTGCTCATGGCCCTCAACCCCACACTAACATCCAGCATATCAAATGAATCATAACACCTTCACTGATGTTGTTATCTAGCTCACCTGCTCGAGCTTCAAGCCTAATGCTGTCGCTTCTTGGCCTGCCAATTCTGACATCTGCTATTGTCAGTCCAATCTGGCTGTATTTTCAACAGCGCACGCTGTGTTGCATCTAAACTAGCTTCTGTATTCCACTGCACTCTCTCCACTCAGTTTCCTTCGTCTTTAATTCAGCACACTTTTATTTTGAGTGAAACGTAAGTCCTGTAACCCTGTTATTATAAAGATTGCACATATATAACTACTAGATGACGATGCGTTACTCTATGCGTAGAATTGTTTAAGATTTAGCTGTGTTGCACTGTGAACAGAGGTGGTGCTTGTTGTGTTACAGGGCTGGTGTGTACAATCCAGTGACCCTCGCAACTTGGGCATGAATTCTGTGCCCAAGGAGGTAATCCCTGGACAGGTGAATTTTCCCAACTTCACTTCATGTTTGCCTTAAAAAAAACCCCCCAAAAATCATCCTCATGCATTTCCCAAACTTCGCTGTGTACCAGGCAAACTAGGAGTGGGCGATCTGATGTTCTAAGATCGTTATCGATCATGAAGGCGAGACACAATCTTCATTTTCTGCTTCCAAACTTAACATAATCTCCCTAGCAGATTTGTGCTACTTGAATAAACCAATAGATAATGAAGCTTGAAGCTTGATGGTCATGCTGATTGGACGATTTACTTAATGTGGTGACATATTGTAAACAATGCAACGTGAGTTATAGCTAGCAACATGGCGCATGAGGAGCTTGTGCCAAAATAGATCTACCTGAAATGCAATATTGTGTCCTGATGGTGCAAATGGAGAAATTCATAGGCTATTTCAAGTTTGGCTATAGTTTACGGGGCATTTCAAAGCTGAGAGAAAAGATCACGATGCAGATCATCGATTGTGTTTGCGATTTAATAGATCGTGAGATTGTTTTTTGGCCAGATCGCCCACCCCTCAATAAAAGGTTTTAAACACCACACCCACATCCATAGTCATCTGTAGCTGTTCCCATCTTCATTTTGTGAGAACACTACTGAAATATACTCGTTGTGTCAAAAAAGTTTGAAGCTACTGAAGCTACGGCTTGAAAACTGTGCTGGCATGGCTTTATGTTTAAATTGGCTTCCTCCTGCATGTTGCTGTCTATTACTGTACTCCCAATCTACTAATAGAGTATGCATGAGTCATGTCTTGTGCTCCTCTTTGTGCTGCTTCAGAGTGAAACTCAGATGTTTTACCCACTTGGTAAACTACACAGGAAGTTGTTTTGTCTCTTTGTTTTAGTCTCTTTTAGCTCATTGTTTTGGTTTTCTGCAAGCTAGACTTATCAGCTGTACAAAACACAACTCCAGATCATAATTGTCTCCCATTTCTGCTGGATTTAATTAAAATAGGCTACATGCCATAAAACCACCCCAGGTGGCCAACAACTGTGAATGCAGCCTTAAGACTCTCACTGTTCTGCAGTGAGTTATGTCAATAACTTTTTCCATCTCCTTCCCTTCCTATACAGCCCATGAACTACTCCAACCCAGTGTATGCAAAGATATATATCGACGGGCAAAACTGCCGGAAGCCAGTCATCAGTATCGACGAGAGGAGAGAGCTACTCCCAAAGAAACTAGAGGGGACAATTCATGAAACCGCCGCATAGCCTAACTTTACACTTTGTACTTCTTTTTTTACCACAGTGTACAATGTATAATACGAAGGAGGAAACAAGAAGTTTTCTATTTCCTACGAGGCTCTTAGGTTTTACCGGTTTAGCATCAGCATATTGTCCTTGTTGGTGTGCTGACGAGTTTTCTTTTCCATTTACCGTTTGCTTTCTAATGTTTGTCAAACATAAGTTATACAGCGCTACACTGTATACTGTGTGACACTGAAGTAAAGCTGCTGATTTGCAAAAACTTTATTAACACCATACACCACACTTGTGCACAGTTTAAACCTTAAAAATGCAGTGCTAAAAATTTGTACCCATACCTGTTTCTAGTTTCAGTGGAATACATAAGGACACTGTGTCATTTTGTGAAGGCGACGAAGGCAGGTTGGCTCAATTTTTCTGAACAAATGTAAGTATCGTTGAGGAAGAGTTAAGTGGGTTGTTACTAAGGCTTTTTCTTTTTTTCTTTTTTTTACATGTCATATGACATATGGACCACAAAGCTTTGCAACTGAGCAGTGAAGCTTGATATTTTTTTAGGTTTTTTCTTTCTTTTTATCTCCTCGGTATACCTGACGGATCTACAGACTGGATTTCCAGCGAAGGCCATAATATCAACATAATAGTCCATATAGTCTTCTGTGTTTTTCCATTTCCACGGATGTCAAGCTCCGTCCACCCCGTATCGACAGTAATATGCCACACGAACTTCTTATCTTTTGGTGAAAGAGATTGAAGCCCACCTTGAATGTTCTCCGATCAGATTCCCAGATCCTGTACTGTACACTGAAGAGACAGATACTGAATACCATATTTTTCTAGGTCTCATATGTCAACAGATGGATTAAAGATGTAGACACGGAAGAGATTTACCACAGCTACACAAAAGGTTATGAAGAGTTATTATGAAACACATCTGTTACTTCAGAAAAGGAAGATGATAAATATAAGAAATTTTATAATTTTGTATTTGATTTGTATGTTGTTTGGCTGCTTGTATTTTGAAGAAATGTATTAAATGTAAGTAATTTTTATATAAAATGTAAATCGATATTGAATAAAGGGGGCTTATTTCCATGTCGTGTCCCTCTCTTACACAACACACCTCATCCTCCGCAATATATTATACAGTGGACCTTGAAAGTAGTTCACGGAAGATGTCAAGCACTCTATATAGTGTAGCAGTGTAACAGTACTGCCTATAAAAAGAATATGAACCGTCTTATCAGCCGATTCAACCAGTGTTTCTCCAACAGAGCTTCTGTGGTTCATATGGCCAGTGACCTGACAAGTCAATCAACAGTGTGACGTCTGTTACCTGCTGTGCAGAGGAAGGTGGCTGATGGGGAATCATTGCCCTCCCTAGGTGTGCAGGAAGGCCAACACCATTCATTACCTGGTGGTGGGGACACAGTGCTCAGTGCCACCTGCTGAATGATAATTCAGTCTCCTTTTACTTTACTCACAAAAGCTTCTCTCCATGGCAACCGGAGGAGTCACTCCTGCCCTTCTCTCCTTCTGTCTGTGCTATCGGCTGGATATGAAAAGTACACCCAGCTCACCGCATTTTAATGATTGTACAAAGAGATACCTCAGTTTCCGGCTTCCTTGATTGTCCTCCACGTTGAAGCCTTTTTAGCAATGCTGTGATACCCATCACCTGCCAACACTCCCCTATAGACCATGGCAGCCATTCTCCTCTGACGTCATGTGGGAGTGGGAAACTTAAATGCTGGGATTGTGTTATAGAGTAGGCTAACCTGGAAGTTACTTGCAAGTTTTGTTCACCAATATAATCCTCACAGATGAACACCACTTATTTTGATTTTCAAAGCGTATATTATATCGTGGGACATAATGTGTTAATACCTTAAGCCTGTGATAACCACAGGCCTTATTTCAGGCATTTAAAATAAAAACCCATCCAAAAAAAACAACAAATTTGAGACGAGGGAACCAGAAATGCAAAAATGCTAGCTGATGTCCAGGTTATAGGACTCATTGCTACACCACTCTTTACTACTGTGTTCTGCATTGTGAGTTGTATAGCTGTAGGAAATCTGAGAAATCAGTATCATTTCACTGCTTCCAAATCTTCACATCCTTGTATTTTTTCTGTTAATCTGTGATGTAAGGTTATATGGGCACAGGGTCAATTCCCGGTTCCCAAGACAATCTCCCTCTTTTTCACAGCCTTATTGTATGTAGGCAGGTATGGTTGCCACACATTGTGTTGTTTTATATTGAGATTAATGACTGAATACTCCTTTAGTTCATGTAGTTGTTTACTTCATCGTCCGTGGGCACTGAAAGAGGGGATGATACTAGGACGATGGACGTTTTTTAAAATCTCCTCTTTGCCTTGCAGACCAGTCAAAGTGCTGAGGAATCCATTTGGATGTAAGCTGCACCGCTCAGTAAAGCTCTGCTGTAACTTAAAGCCCCCAAATTAAATTACTTAAATTTAAGTAAGCGTTGGACTTGTATGCGAGGATCTTGTTATTAATTCATCTCCACTTCTTTTATGATGGTGGTCAGTGGAGGCTAGAGGGGATTTTTTTTTTCTTGCAATACGGTGCCACAAGGGACGAAGGGGCAACCAGCAGACCCTCCTTTTCTATGTCCTGTTCTCTGAACATAGTTTTGAAGATGGACTTTAGGTCTCTGGAAGTAATTAATTAATAGAACAGCCGATGTTAGGTCACTGGCATCTGGAGCACATCCATGGCTTGGATGGACATGAAACGCGGTACAAAAGCTTGAACTACTCCACTGGCAAATATCTGGTTCTTTGATAACAAGTCAGAAGTACAAGCCTGTGTTCATAAAAAGGGGAAACGTCAATTAAAACTCCCCAAGAGCATTTTTGTGAGAATCTTTTATTCACCGAGCTTCAAATTCTGTTGCCTGAATCACAAACAAAGAGCAGGAGTTAAACATTATGCAGCTGAATTACATTCACTTTTAAACTGTGCGTCGATTTTGGATGAAATCAGCAAATAGTGTTTTGCTTGCAGCACTACTTATTCATTCTGTTCTTCTCTTACCTATAATACAGTAAGGCTGTGAAGGATACTATAGGCTATTCAGAGTCCTCTGCCATACCAATTCGATGAAACAAGTGACCTTCCCAGACCCCCCATGACTGTCATAACAAGCCTAGAGGGATTCATATGTGTTGTGAAAGCTGCTTCTGGCAGCAACAGACAATATATATACCAGGATATATGCCAGCGTCTGGCCGAAGCAGCTTTCACCACATAAAGGAAAAGTTTGTTCAAACAGATGAAGCAAAACAGTGTTGCAGCACTGACTTTGATTGCCTGGTCAAGCTGTATGTGTGTGTTTCTAAAACAAGTCCCTTTATACTTTGTGGACAACAAAACTTCATCCTACTTTACATCAGCATGAGAGTGAGTAGATAATAACTGCATTTTCATTTTTGGGTGAACTTATCCTTTAACTTATTTTACATTTATGATGTCAGTGTCAACACAGCCCACTGACACCATCAAAAACTCACAACTGCTGTTGAACAGTGATTGTCTGCATAGGATAAAATATGTTAGAACTGACCACAGTTGAGCAGCAACAAAGAAAAGGAAATAGTGAATATATGTTGCAATTGTCATATCAGTCAAAATTTGAGTATTTGTATTTTTTGCATTTCATTTTCACTGAATAAAAGTTCCCTTACGTGTGGAGAATACGATTTGCAGGCTGGGACGTCTCTGTAGCACAACAATGCTTCATTAATAATAGTATATTAAGATATTTTACCTTGAATCTATATTGCAGATCCTGAAATTTGTATATTGCACTTGGCCATATTGCAATTACAATTTTTGATTGATTTAATCAGCCCCAACTTTGACCTTATCGATGTAATTACTAGAGTGCGAGTTGCTTTTCTGTTTTTTTTAACCAATCCTTAAAGTACCCTACCCGAGATGTATGTTTCATCTGCAGGGATAAACACAGTTATTAAATATGCAGAGTAAATGAGGTAAAGCTGTGATGTAGGGACTATTGAAGGAGTATGTGTCTAGTGCATTGATATTCACTCCAAGCTCTCTTCCTATAACAGTCTTGAACTAATGAAGACTTCCAGCCCAGCAGTGGTAGAACTCAGCTGCACTGGGAAAAGCGAGTAAAGGACCGCTGGCCCACTCACTCAGCCCCTAAAGTGCATCAAAAGAAGAGAAAAACTGAAATTTGAAAACTAGTCCTGAACTAAGAGATGCTTGGCGCTCCCCTCCCCTCACCTTGCCTATTGATTTATTGTCTCTTTTCCACTTAGCAAGCATCACCATTCTCCTGCATAAACATCAGAAAAACCCAGAGGGCTCATCTCTCGGACAGAATCAATAACAGCAGGAGTCGTATTCACATTATAAACAACAGCTCCTGCATACTCAAGCTACAGCCTGCACCAAGGAAAGCTGCTTATCTCTCTGTGTGCGGTGAGAGGGAGAGAGATGACAAGAAAGAAAGACGGAAAGACACTGTAAGAGAAGAGACAGGAGGAATGGGAGGATGGAAACAAATGCGAACTTAACTCCAGGTAACGTGGCGAATAACATCTCAACACTCATACTGGTGAAACTTAAATCATGACCTGACACGGGATTAACGATCAGGAAATATCCAAACAGATAGCATAAATCCTCTCAGGGCACAAATATCTGACAATGTTTTACGGCAATCCATCCTATAGATGCTGAGGTATGTCTTTCTGGACCAAAGGGGTGGACCAGACTGTCATTAAACATTGACCCTTTCACCAACCACAGACCACTCTGTGTCATGTGCATGTGAAACCAAAAGTCATCGTTGACCTATTTTGACTTGCATACATAAGTAAATGTCTACCAAGTAGTTTTGGTGCCTGAACCTAACAAAACTGCAAGCCAACTTTTGGGGCTGTGCCGAGGGACATCACAAAACATTGGTATTTGACAACCTGGGAAAGAAAATAGGTGGATTGACTGACTGGCCTGTTTAACAATTTGTACAGCCATGTGGCTAAAAAGGAAGTAAAGTGTGGGAGACGGGTTAAACGTACAATATCAAACTTCTGCCGCTAGGGGGCTCTCTATCAAAACGAAACAAAATACATTGGCAGAGTGTTTTGTGGAGGTACCTGGTGAAGCAGGGGGAAGAGCCGGCTCAGAGCCGACTAGTGAGTCAGGTGCAGAGTCCAACCCTCTGGAGAATAAACACCCAGAATCACGTCTGATCCGGAGCCATTTATCGTAAGGAGAGCTCAAAGTTTACTTTTTAACCTTCGGGGTCAAAAAATGGATTTATCTTCACTCCTGTTAATCAACCTGACTGCAGCAGCGCTCTGTAGAGGTCACCTCCATTGTTGGGCGAACTTTAATGTTGACAACCAACTGCAGCCGAAGGGGAAATGTGCTTTACTTCATCAACCTAATGTTGCAGAGAGGAGAGGAGAAAAGAAGAGAGAGAACTGGACTGGAATTATTTGTGCTTTTGCTTGCTAACTTTTCCTTACGGCTAATGTAGGCTACCGATAAACACTGCATGACTAACCCAAATAAATGCAACTGATCGCCTCGCTTGTGTTGAATACACCATTAAACAGCTACACAGGTCCAGTCATCTTTGGACATTTTGATGCAGAATTCCTACATATTATATCTTTAACCATCATTAATTCTTGGGTTAAATTAACACCCATCAATAAGCTCTGCTAGTAATGTGACACACCCTGCACGTTCAGGGCACTTTTGTTCCAGTGACAGACATTTTAGTGTAAGCTAGACCAGTGTTTCTCAAAGTTTTAACACCGTCTACCGCTTCAGAAAATATAAGGCTCTCCAAGTACCAACCATTTTGACTGATGTCGAGCCATGTGTCTTAACTGTTTCGTACCCTTTACTGCTGGCGTTAGCAGGGGCTGTGAACCCTTCAGCGGCACTGCTTCAGTAGCCACGAGCACTCAAGATCAGTTCATTATTGTCATCTTCAGTTTCAACAGGGCTGCATGAGATATTATCCTACTGATCCACACCTCTCTCCCTCATTGTTCCAGATAGATAGATAGATAACTTCAGAGCTACCTTTCTAGTGTTTTTGAACCTTTCATTTTACCACTGTTTACTATCTGCCGCCACGGTTTGAGTTTAGCTCGTTATTATTGGACGTGACTACGTAGCAGGCTGAAACAAGCGTATCACAGGAAAGACAAAGCTAATTTCAAGTAACATTTCAAGTATTTTCCTTCGAAATTCTGTAGTATTTTGATAGTATTATATGTTTTAAATTAATTAATCTCATTTTCAGAAAATATTTCTGGGATTCCTCCGAGTACCACTAGAGGGAGCTCGCGTAGCACAGAGAACGGGGCGCTGGACCGAAACGAAGTTTGAATAGTGAAATTAATTTTGAGCATTCTTATTCTAGTTTTGGTCGATCATTAAAAGGAAAATTCGGGTTTTTTAAAGTTCAAAATGTTTCTTTTGGCACTACTGTAATGTCAGTGATGTCAAGCAATCATCATCAAACCGCTAATGTTGTTGTAGTCTACAAAATAGCAGTTCATGGATGCTGCTACGGTGCTCAAATGTTTTCTAGGGCCATTAATGTTCCCATTCTATCTTTCAAACAGTTCAATATTAAAATACACAGCAACCAGTAAGAACGAAGACTCACACCTATCTTAACCATATATCAGGAGTTTGGGGGTGGAAAGAAAGCATGCTGACCTTGTAGAAATACTTATAAAATCACAGACACGGTTCATGAATCAGTTTTATTGCCAAGCATTTTGGAACGAGTCTGCTTTGTCCTGGAGAGACCTGCAAAATGCATTGTGATGCTTTACTACCTACTCCCATTTATCTAATTTCTAAAGGCTATTTACAAGAGAATGGATCTTTTGTTCCCAAAATGTTTGTCAACAAGTTGTTGTATTTACATGCAGCAGAGACGGCACCAAGAGGAGGATGTTCTGTGTCCTCGAACACCCTGACTAATGACCGGAAACGGGGCTGAATTGTAATCCCCACGGTGAAAGCTGCACTTTCAGTAAGCTTGGCCAATAAATCTGTGGGAGGGTCCACTCATTCTTCTGCAGCTTTTGTGTTTCTGCAACAATTCTTCTCCCGCTCCTTGATCACAGCAGCATGCAGCGTTAAATGCTGCATGCTGATTGGGTGCTGCCCATTTTATCCCCTTAATTCTGACACTTTGACACCTGTATTGACTGGTGGGCACTTTTCAAAACAGATTACAAAGTGCCCTTTAGAGAGCGAAAGAAAAGGAACAAAAGACAAAGTAGCAGTAAACAAGGCACGATTTACAAGATAAACACTACACCAACCTACAGTGACACTCACCACCTTCATTCACATACATGAAACGTGGTTCAACACATAAATGTCATATGTGTTTACACAAAAGTAGTAAAAAGGATTCTTTGGAGCCTCTTAGAAATCTTTATCCCAGACTCCCATATTCACTGATACTTAAGGCTATAGAGTGAAAATGTAAAATATATATATATAAAAAAGAAAACATGTTATCGAGCAGAACTTAAATTGCTTTTCACTACTAGAAGGATCATCAATCACTGCATGTAAACCATGACCGCAGAAAGCTGCTCGACAGGTGCTCATACCCAGAATACAAAACAGGATTTCTTTGCAAGACACGTGGAAAACGATCATAACAAATACATGTATGACAAATCTGTTTCATTTGTAGGAGAAGCAAGACATAAAGAAGTATACATACATACACATGGAGTACATATATACATATAAATGTATGTCTAGCTGTCGTAATATGAAAAATAACAATCCAAATTGATGTTCAACACAAACATACCCAGTGTAAGAACCCCCCGTCTATGTGCTCTGTTGTCCAATGATTGCAGAAAATAAGCCAACAAACAAACAGATTTGTCATAGTATGAATATGACCAAACTACTTCCCTCCAGTGATGCAGACATTGCGATCGTATGATATATTCACTCAAAACATGCCGCAGTTACACCTACACATTCACCTATGAACAGATTGAAGGAGTTCCATTGTGTGCACTGTCAAATGTATTCATGCATGTACAAACCAATATGGTGGGTTCAATGTAACCAAACAATAAATTAGAGAGGACTGAAGGAACGTGGGCCCATAAAGAAAGCTCTTCTACTTCCATGGATTCCCAAACTGCATGCAGTGAGGTGGTAATTGGTTTCCGCGTAGGTTCATCAGGAATGTTGGGAATGTCTCAGAAGGCACCGTTTCCATGGCATTAAGTAGACTCTCTGAAATAATTAACCATTCATACAAATTTGGTGATAATGGTGAGACTTGGAGGAGTTACTCCGTTCTGTCTGTCAATTTCCATATCGATTATAATCTTGCAAATCATCATTCCATAACTAAAGATAACGCCATGTGCATTTCTTTACAGTACACAGTACATGATAAATGTGTTGCCAGGCAACTACCTTTGTTTCTGTAAGAGGAGTCATTATTTGCATAACCGCAAAAGGTTAAATCCCATCTGTTGAGCTTGGAAGTTTCATTCTTGGTCTTGACATGGATCTGGAGCTTTCTACTTTACAGTTACAGTCTTTAGAGCAAGCGACGAGTGGACCTTGAGTTGTCAACAGTGTTCAGAAAGTGCTTAGAGTAATGGAAACATTGAATATCCACGGCCTCATTATCCATGACACACATGAAAAAACTTTTTTTCATTTGCCTCTATATTATCAGTAGAACTTGCTTTTTCATATCATCTGGTTGGATGTTTATACGTATGGTTATGGGGCTGCTGTTGGTATGAAATTATTTTTTCGCTCCTCCCCCCAATACATAACAGATCTTCCCACTCTGACGACAATGTCGATATGGTAAATGCTCATATCCACAAGTGCATCGAGTCTTTAACATGTAAGGACAGGAAACAACCTCTCTAAACACCTAGTGAGAGTGTCTCACTTACGTACAGGTGGGGAAATCCACACACTGCCAAGTCGTTTCCCCATACACCTCAGATATGTTGTGGAGTTAACGATACAAACATGGTTTTGGTCATAAGTGAAACTAAAAGTCAACATTTTTATGTATGATCAAAACAGACTCTAGACACAGAGGCAGGCAGGTAGAAAAACAAAAAAAGAGAGCTTCAGTATCAAAGCTGAAGTCCCAAAATCCAATATGCAAGCATCAAAAAGGCAGGTGACAAAAAAAAAGCCGGCAACAAGGAGAAAAGTGGAGGACAAACCATAAAACCACAGGGAAAAAACAGAACACACACAGAGGACACATGAGGACAGGGGAACAGAAACATCAATGCAGGAGGTGCAGACGAACCAATGAAGAGCGAAGGAAAAACTGACCGTGGCTGATAACTACTGGAACACAGGTGAGCAGAAAAAAGGCAAAGACAGGAAGTGGAAATAATAATACCCTACGAACATAAACAGAAAATGGAAATTAGAAAAAGCTAATTAAAAATGCGAAATTGTCATTTAGGAGAGTAAAGAGAGTCAATGAAAAAAGTGACATTTAAAATGCCAAAGCTTTTTAGTAATTCTAACTCAAGTGAGATAATTTCTGGGCTTTAGCTGCCATGGTAAGAGACAGAACAGTCTGAATATCCATCCCCACGTTATTGTACAATGCATGTCCATTTCCATTGCTGTACACGTATAATGTACATGTATAATTAGTTTATGGCAACAGAGCTATGAAAGGTTCGTGTTCGCTACTTAACCCCATTAAGGTCTTAACTGCGGTCGTTAGCCACGGTGTGCATTTGAAAATAGCCACTGTCTCCACCTCTATATTTATTCTCTTCACTCCCTGTAGATTGCCTCCCCAGATGTACTGAATTAGAGAGAGGCTGTGGAGAGAAGAGGGGAGGGATGGAGCACGGCAGTTATTCCCTACCTCAGCAATGTAGTCTATGAGCGGGAAATGAAAGAGCTGGACTGGAACAGCGGAGTCGGTATACCTTATTTGTCTTGATACGGCTAGATATGCATGGCCGGAGTGATTGTACACAGAGTGGACACATCTGACCTATTAGCCACAGACTGACCACCTCCATGGACCATTACGCATGATGGATATAGCAGACTATAGTGTGTGCCAGGTGAGCAGGGAGGTGGACTCCTCTCTGCAAAAATATATTCATCCAAGCAAACTGAGGAGAACATTTTCAAAAGTATCTCGCCTTTATCTCTCCCTCCCTCAGTGCCAAATTGGTGTTTTTGCTGTCTGCCTGTCTCTGGCCTGATCTGGAACCTTAAGGTGGCCTAAAGTAGGAAATTCGAAGCGTCTGGCTGATCGTAAAAAGCAGCCTGCATCTCTGTGCCACAGTCATAATTGACAAGTTGGAGCTCTGTCTGGCTGCAGCGGTAATCGCGCTATTGGTTTAAATCCACTTCATGTCAGTCGCACAAGGCCCTGCCAGCTCACAGGAGGCAAAAACCTGCTGTGGTGGCAGATGTTGAGGAAATGATATGTGAGTTTGTTGGGGTTTTTTTTTCATGGAGTCTCTGTGTTATTTGAGCCCCACAGCAGGATAGGAAGCGCCGGAGCTCCTGACCCTTTCCGCTGCGAGAGGAATGAGGGGTGACGGTCAGAGGAAGTTCAGTTCAATTCTGTGGCCTGGCAGCGTGGAGACTAGATAATTGTGATTCCTGCCCACGTCTCCTCAAATTCGTTGAACTCAGTACACGTACCTGTCTCTGGAGCTGTGGACTTAAATGAACAGGTAAAACTCTGTGTTTTTCTTCTGATCTTTTGGGATCTGTCAATGCCAATGCGAACATTTTCATTTTAAAGCCCACTGAGTTTAGATGTCTGTCTTGTTCTGGGTTGTTTACTGTGTGGTTTCCTGCATGCTGCCTTTACTGTCATGGCTATAAGCTTAGAAGTAATAAGTGCTCAAGTAGTTCATTTAAGTACAATTTTGAGGTATTTGTACTGTACTGGAGTATTTCCATTTTCAGCTTTTTATAGTTGTACTCCACTACATTTCGGAGGCAAATATTGGACGTTTTACTCCACTACATTTATATGATGACTTCATTTACTACTTTGCAGATCACATGCTGCATCAGAACCAAAATTGTGCATTTTTACATTCGGCAATTGGACAATCAAACCCCTGATTTCAATAAACCGAAAAAATGCTAAATATTGGACAGGCCGATATTCGGTCAACCCTTAGTATATAGTCTAAACTTACATGTAAATATATTTTATTGCCAGAAAATTACTTTTGATACTTCAGTAAATTTCATGTCAGATACTTTAAGACTATTTTTACTCAAGTACCATTTGGAAGTGTGAGCATCTTGCACAGTTGTGAAGCTATTGGGCTGATGAAAATCTACCCACAGCCAGACAGACAAGCTGAAAACAATACCAGCTACAGTATGCAGGAGTGGAGAGGGATGAATGGAACTGGGTTACAGCGATCTGCAACTTAAAACAAATGCACAAAGTGGGGGACTCATGGCCCCTTTACTACTTCCTACCTCCCTAGCTCCAGCCCCCTTGTTGGGACTATGCCCATCTTCAAACTCAGCCCCTGCCTAACCGTAGGATATTTGGGTGCAGTGGACAAGTTACTGTGGAGGAGGAAGTAGCAGTAGCCAGCGTTCTCTCTCACTTGGTCCAGACCCAGCCAGCGTCTGCACGCCTTTGCTGTGTTTGGTTTTGGTTGTGTTTTCACACGACAACATCGCACAGCTCACAACGCTCACCGATCACATTTACACTACTGATAATACCGACTTACACACTCCACATTTATAGTAATTTATTCTCAGTTATTTTCTTCATCATAATGAACAATTTAATTCTCAGTCATCTAGTGTGTCCATCGTGCATTTGTCATGGCCTAAGAGGTGGCTAATGTCACAATTTTGATGTCAACCGGTCACCTGTAAAGTTTCGTAACCACCAGTAAACACCTGCAAAATACCCAAAACTGCTTTGTTTGTTCCTGCTACAAAAAGTGTCTCCAGGATCACAATCTGCCATGATGAGATATAAACACGGAGTCACAAAGTGAAAACTTTTCCAAGAAAGAAAGACAGAAAGAAAAAGATATATGTGAGGGAGAGCAGAGAAAGCAGTTGAGCACTAGGACACAGAGAACGAGCGGAGACTATAAAAAGGGGCTGGAGCTGACCTGGGCCTCTCTTCCTGCATTGTAACCTACCTGAGAGACAGCAGCTGATGCCAGCTTTTGTTTGGTAAGACTTGGTGCTTTGATTTGATTTATTGTGTGCGCTGAAGGACAAAAACTTGGAGTGATTGCTGAGGCGCATGAGCCAAGAAAACATGATTCAAGTCTCACCTCTGCAACTGTGTTCCAGTCCAGCAATTGTTCCAAACAACCAGGGGGTAAACTGCAAAAAGAAGGGCCAATCTTTGTCGCTCCCCTTGTGTCAACAGGTTGTGGCACTCCTTTTTTTGTTGCTGTGCCAAACATGGATCAGAAATAGAGAGGCCATTTTAAATCCATGGCTACTTGTGAGGTTTGAGTCACCTTAGCCTGCTGTTTGCAAGAAACTCATGAGAGGTGTGGAAGGCTCTTGACTGGCTGCTGTGCACTGTTGTGACATTTATTTGCTTGTGTGTTTTGCCAACAAACATACAACATCTTTCTGAGCTTGTTTTGTCCCATAGAATAGTGGAAGTTATGCCCAATAGAAATGCTGTATAGCAATGATTTTTAGGAACAACTTCCCATCTTGTTTGCTGATTATTTCACTCTATTCCTCTGATGGATTTGAAGGTGGTGATGTGCACCAAGGCTGCATGAATATCAACATTGCATGATTTAAAATATTTTTTAAAAATGGCATTGCAAGTGAAGGAACTGCACAGATGTTTTTTTAGAAACACTGAATATCAATATAAACTTAACTTTTGTTTACAGGAGAGACTCCTCAGTGCCCCTCCAATCAATAAAGGCGATCCATCCCATTTCAAGTAAATATAATCTACATTTTTTGGTACAGCATGTTCTAGCGTCCGTGTACCCAGGGTCTCGTGTGTTTGTGTAGATTTTTATGGCTGCATATAGGTTTGATTCAGCTGAGGAAATTAGAAGTTGTGTTTTCTTCTGTGAAAAATTGAAACCCTATGTGCTCTACCTGATCCGACTGTCAGAAACCAAAACATTCATCATTATTATCAAACAGTTATGCTTTTCCTTATCAAAATTCAAAAGCCTTCAAATTAGCCTCCAAATTAAACATTATACTTTCCTAATCTTGTCAAAATAAATGCACTAAAGCAATTTTGATACTATGTATTAAAGGTGCCGCTTCCTTGCCAGCATTCCCCATTGATGCCCCCCTTGCCTCGGGCCTGAGAATTCGACAGGTTGCTGTTTCTGACATACTGCACCTTTAATTATCATCACAGTGTTTTATAATATGAACAGAGGCCAACAAGAGAATAAACATTTCTACAAGGACAAATATTGTACAGTGTTTTATTGGTGTAGGTTAATCTAGCAGTGTTTTCATCCATGAAAATACAAATAAATCTGTGAAAAGTGAAGTTGACTGCATTTTGCAACTGTCTTTTCACACAAGACTAACAGGGTAGAAATGAGAAGACCTTGTGAAATATACTCCATTTTTTAGAGAAAGAAACAATTACACCAATTAAATACTTTGTTTTGTGAAACAATGGTGGAATGTGTCATGCAAATGTGTGTTATTATGCATCAGCCCCGGATAATCACATGTTCCCTGAATATCTGAGCATTGTTTCAGTGGCACTTTGCCATGCAGACAGAGAGCTGGAGACACTTTGTGACTTTTGATTAGCTGCTTGTTGTGATGCACAGCAGACTCAGCGCTGCCTACTTACTCTCTCATCTGCAGTGTTTGAATGTATGCATGTAGGCTGTGTTTGCCCCCCCCCCCCCACAATAAGTGTACACATTTTGTATCCCTGGAAACAAACAGAGCAAACAACAAACAAGTGACTGTGTTCGCGTTGTGTTTGGACGGAATGAATATCAAATTGCACATTCAGGAATAATGGCTTTTATTTTTGTCTACCTGCACAGTGAACTGATGAGAAGAGCTGCTCAGAAACAGTGTTGTTTTCGAAACCTTGTTGTCTCTCAGCTCAGCGTGCACAGTTTCGTTTTTTAAATATGACACTGCAGCCACCAGAATTTGGCTTAGGTCTTGAGGAGGAGCTCTACATAAAGCTTTAGATTAGATTCATACAGGCAGTTTGGGTACAACTGAATCTTATTATTGTGTCTTATTGCAGTGTATTCTGATTCACTCACTTTTGTCATCTTTAGTTCAAGTTTAAATGGTAAAGGTGACTGTTGTCACATTTGTGTTCGGTTATTTTAAATACATTTTCTTGCCTATGGAGTCTTCCATGACACTTGTATCATTACAATTAAGCCTATGACCATATTTAAATAGAAGTTATGGAGCAACAATATAATACTAATCAAACTGAAATTCAATTTGCCATTAGTGTGTGCAGCAAATTAAATGTTCCTTTATCTGAAAATTGCCTGAAACTTCCTCTGACAAATGGGCCTAATTTAATTTTTTGTCCAAAGCTTACTTTAATCCTGCTGTATTTGTATAGTAAAATTAAATGAATGGACCTTGCATTTTCTTTTTCAAATTGGCAATTATTGAGCTACCTAAACTAGATTTTGTCATTTTAGTCACTTTACTGGTTGAATATTTGGAGAAATGATTCAATCTACGGCCAATTTACACATCTGATGTGTCCACTCACTGTTTACCTGTTCATGTGCAGTAGTTTTAAGGAAAAGCGCTCTTGAATAGAGTGAGAAGTGGAAGATGAACAGCCACACCACTGTTGGACTTCCTGGCTGTTGAGGGGTCACTCCAAAAGCTGTTTGGCCAGTGGAGATGTACCTCTGTGACAACCCAAAAGAAAGTTTTGTATCAAAACCATAACTGGGAACATACTAAACAAAAATATGGCAAAATAGAAGTCCTTCTCATTGAGCACATTTACATGCACCATACATGATCATACTGATTATTATCTGATTCATGGAGTTGCCAGATCATTCAAGTGGTCATGTAAACAGCATAAAAGTTGTTATTGGTTTATGAAAAATCCGATAAACACACCTAGTTTTTTGCCCAATATGCTGTTTTATTCTGCGCATGTATACCATTGATCTGTTTTCTTTCGTTCTTTTACATCTGTGCTTGTGTAAGAACGTAAAAGAACAGGGATATTGTGAAAATGCATGCGGATGTATGCAAACCTAACGAATCCCACATAAGGAAAGGGCTGACTGGTGGACGATAAGTAACATCATCTAGCAAAGATTATTTTGGAAATCAGATTATTATCATAACCTGGTTATTCCCAGTTATCAGATTATTGTGGTCATGTAAACGTGTTCATTAATTAGATAGTAGATTATATTATTAAGTGTCATATACAAAATAAACTGCATTGTCCCACCAGGGCAGGAAATGTCTTTTTCTCACCCCATTCTAACATCTAACAAACTTTGTTTGTCGTCAACTGTCGTCAAATGAGCACCTTTGTCAGCAGTTATCTAATGGAAAAGACCAAATATAGTCATATCATTTACAATACTCCAACACCTTATCAAGAGAATAATAACGGTGATTGGAGAGACCCTGTGTTATCTGTCATTAGCAGTATCATTATCTACTCACTGATGGAGAGTCGGGTGAAGTTTCGTAGTCCACAAAACATTTCTGGAGCTTCACAGCAAAATAGAGTTGCAACATTCTCCTGAACAGCTGAAGTAGATGGGGTCTAAAAATCAAAAAATTATAAAATGGCTCCATACAGCTTGTCAGGCAAACTGCTTGGAGCATTACTTACGCCCTTTATAAGCCGAAATCTTCACTGTAGCTGCTTAGTTATAAGTGTTACCATGCACCATGTCTAAAGCAGGTGCACGAGAACTTTGGAGAACTTATTCTTTAAATCCTTTTATCCGGTTGGCTGTAAGGTGACGGCTGTGCATGAAGATGCAGCGGCCAGTAGCTCCAACAAATATTGCAACATTTTTTATCTTTTTTTTAACTTGGATTTAATTGTTGAAGCACGTGCTGTCCATATGGCATAAACACTTTCATCAACATCGGAGAAGAAAGCGGGTGTTTTGGATTAAGAGCAGCAGATGGACAGTGTTTCCCAGATGACTTGTAATGAGAAGTTGCCGACCGTATTATCATCACCATCTTGTTGCTACTGTTTTACATACACCCCGACGCAAATTCAAAAGATGCACTATGTGTTTATGCATATTTGTACATAGATAACTGTATATATGTAATGAGTTTGAGAGCTTTTCATTTCATTATACGACCCTGTTTGGGTGTACCTTGTACCTTGTATCTTGTAAACATCTTTAAAGCAGATCAGAAGGAAGGAACGTATGTAGCTCACCTGCGTTGCATTGAAGGCAGAGCCAAAATAAAAAAAATGAGTGTTATTCTTAATAAAAAATAAATGACCAGCGACCATGTTCATCATAGTGAGTTGTAGTCCTGACTTACTGTCACTGTTACATACAACGTGTAGAGGATCCAGCTGATCTGCTATAGATAAGGCACATTATATACGGTCAATTCATCCAGCTTGTTGTTTTGCTATTTTACTTTTGTTTATTTTCTCCCGATTAAAGTGTCTTTGTGTGGCACTTGGGAGATATTGCCCAAATTACTAAAAAGAAAAGCTTATGCACTTCTCTGCTAACTTCTCCCCAGCCCCCCCAGTTTTAATGACCAAATCAACACTTCAGGGCAGAGCAGGCTGCTTTCAAATCCAAAATGTTTAGCGATATCATTTAGTTTCATCATCTGTTTCCGAACATCAGTTCACAACAGCAGAAGCTTCGGAGGTTTGTTTTTTTTCCCTGCGTGTCGGCTGAAAACATTGTTGTGCTCCAAACAGCTTTGGATGCACCAGGAGCTCATTTTGTACTATTAAGCTAATAACATATGCAGGAAGACAAACCTGCAGCTGGATCTTTATTACAGTGATGTCTATTGTCACCTCATGTAAGTCCTTTACTTTTTGCTCCACTTCATTTATTTGATAACTTATGTTACCAGTTACTTTGTAACTTTCATGCTGCATCAGAGACAAAGAGGAGCATTTTTAAAAAGATTTATTTTATCACCAGTTAGATAACTACATTTAACATCAGATACTTTAATTGTTCTGCTTCAGTTTGAATTTTGAGTACTTTTTTACTACACTGTCAATTTGTCCCAAACATTTAACATCAACACATCTGGAGATACGTGGTTTTCACTGGGCAGGACGGTAATCTGTAAAGTAACTAGTAACTAAAGCTGTCAGACAAATGTAGTGGAATAAAAAGTACAATATTTCCCACTGAGAAGTAGTGGAGTTAAAGTAGACAAACTTAGTTATACTGATAAATGATGATAATGTAGTGGAGTGTAGAGTTTGCTGTTTCCACTGATGGAATGTAACTGAGTACATTTACTCAATTTTGAGGTGATTTTACTTTCCATCTCCTGCTGCTTTATACTTCCACTCCACTCCGCTTTGGAGGCAAATATTGTACTTTTTACTTCACTACAATTATTTGATTACTTTAGTTTCTAGTTACTTTACAGATTGCATGCTACATCAGAGACAAATGTGTTTATAATTTACTAGATTACTACACAAGTACATTTAATATCAGATACTTTAAGACTTGTACTTAAGTACTATTTGTATGGGTGACGCCACTTTTACCAAAGTAATATTGTAACACGATATCTTTACTTTTTTGAGTACTTTTTACAACAATGACACCATCAAGACTCAAGAATATATGCTGCTATATGAAGGTAATTTTATCGGTGGAAAAAAACATGAATAGTCATTTAAGTGGGAGCCTTTAAACCAGGAAACAAACATCTGTAGAAGGTCAAATGAACTTCTTTGCTGGAAGATGATTTTCAATTAGACTTTAACCTTTTAATTTTATTAGAAATTAACCTTTAGCTCACTAATTAATCATAATAAAGGCAGATTTTTTCGGCTCCACTTTGGAGCAAAATAATAAGTCATGATACAAAAAAAACCCTTACGTAATACCACCATCACCCTACCGCACAGAGGGAAGGCGTACGAGACAATTAATTCAGCAACCATGACAGCCAAGGCATATGGTGGTAAAGAGACATGAGGCAATCATCTGGATAAATGGCATATTTCATCTCACTGCAGGCACCATATGGGATACGCCTTATTCAAATGTTTAAAGAAAAAAAAAGAGGAAAAGTCTTAAATGAGGTTGTGTAGTTGTGATCTTTCACTTGGTTTTACTTGCATCTAGCACAAGTGAGTAGGATGAAGAATCTGCGTTTGAATCTGAAATCAAGAGCTGGAATATGAACTGAAATGTGAATGATTATAAAGAAAAGCTGGAAGGGACCAGAATAATTAAAATAAAAGAAGGCACCAATCATTTCCTCAGCAAATGTAAAGACTAAATGGGCATTTACAGACAGGGAAGATGCTCTGCTGCATTAGGCAAGATTTTAATCACCACATAGTGTAAAGCATGGTTGTACACAGAGCCTGTAGCTACTTTATAGAGTGTGCACAGCTGTATCCAGATATAAACAACAGCAGGCAAGTAATACTACCTTTTTTGTTTGTACACACAGAATAACAGAATTTTGATATTTATTATCTAAATCTAATAAAATGATCTTATCTAATGTTTGTTTTCTATTTAGCAACATACAGACACAAAGGCAAGCAGTATATCCAAAAGGAAATTAATTAAGATGGGAAGAGATGAGCAAGATGCCATGAAATATGTAAAATGAAAAGAAAACACAAATAATAAATGCAACAAGGGAAATAAAAGTGCAGTAGAGAAACCAATCAGTCCGAGGCAGAAGAGTCCTACAGAGTTTTTAAATTAGATGTTAAAGCAGTAAGAGATCATCAGAAGTTCTATCTTTGTCCAGCATGTCAGCTAAAAACAGCTTCACCCTGTTAGGTTTTGATTTGAGGGCCTTTCACCTGATTGCTTCCTAAAGACCTGTGGGCCCTCTTGACTTTATCTTCTTCAGAGAGATCAGAAGAGATTGCTGAGTGACTTTAAAACTAGCAGCAGTACTCTAAAATCTGTCTATAAGTAAGCCAGTGTTGTCATGGTTTGGGTTTTTGGTTTAGTCATTTCCTCTTTTATTTTGTAAATTGTATCCTCTTCTCTCCACTTCCTGTTTTTGTCTGATTTCCCTCCCTTTTCTTGCTCACCTGTGTTCCTCCCCACCCTGTTGTTCCCCTCCACACCTGCCCTGCATCAGCCTCATTAGCCCTGACCTTTTCCCAGCATTTTTCCCAGCTTATTAACTCCTCCCCTGTTTCGGCCTCTCTCCTCCTGAACCTCATCCCCTCGTTAGTAAAGTTTGTAAGTCTGTAGCTCTAGCAGCAACTTTCTGAATGAGCTGAAGTTGAAGTCTTTTTTTGGTGAAGACCAGACAAGAGGCCATTGTAATTGTCCACCTTGCTGGAAATGTAAGCCATGAATGACTTCCTCTCAATCCTGTCTGGACATGAGACCTTTAAGTCTTGATTTCTTTTTTAGACAAGACCAAACAAAACATCCCCAGCAAGTGATGTGATTCTCCTCAGGGCCAAAAACTAATATACAGAGACATTCATAATGAAAATTTTGGTTTGGCTCTGTACACAAAGTATATTAAAGTCAGAACTGTTTTGTTTGTTTGAATGTGATCCATAGTGTGTCTCTGTGTGTGTGTAACATCATTGGCATGTGTATGAGCAAACAAATAATGTGGTCCTCTGTTTGTTAGATGTATCCCTGAAACTGCCAGAATATACTGACACATACTAAATCAGTGATTATAAACTGGACACCCGCAGGCCACATCCGGCCTGCCAAAGCTTGACATTCAGCACTCAGAATTTTAATGAATTCAGAAAATGTGTGCATCTAATGTCAATCACCACTGGAAGAGCCCCAGTCGGTCCTGAGAGCAGTTGATTGTCCTTGGAATATCCGGGAATTTTGGCAAGCCAGATCACTCATCCTAGTTAAATGTGGCTCTTATTGGGGACAAAAAGCTCTTCCAAAAAAGGAGAGGAACAGTGTGCCTTTTCATCTTTGCAAATAAATTAGAAAAAGAACAAATGAGCAGTGTAAAGGACAACTTGATTGACACAAGGATGAGTCATGAACCTGGGATTCAAGCTAATGATCGGCTGTATATTTCAAGACAACAGAGAAGCCTTCGACAAACTCGAAGCTGTGTGAGAAGTTGTCCCCAGCTGTTTTTCGCCATGCTTTAGAAAGTACAGAAAATAAAAGCTGTCCTCGTTTGCTCAGTAGATAAGGGCTGGCTGGTAAAATGAATAGGTTGACCTGAGGTGTCATTAGGCCCACATTCACTGCTCTCGCACATTCCAGATAAATGGTTTTAGCACCTTTTGTGCTTTAAAAGGTTTCCACATCAGAAACAGCACATTCATTTTTGTCTCCCATTGAAGGCACCAAGACCAGTTAATGTACCATGTTCATTGTTCCATCTTGTTTGGCATTTTGTGCGTGTCAATTTGTCAACACATTACATTTTTGCAAGTGCAAGTCTGCCGTGCTCAGGCTGTTTGCGCTTTGTCTGATGCCACCAGTTAAAAGCTAATCCTCTGCACTGGGTAGAAGACAGCCTGGCTGATCATAGAGAGCGACAAATGACAAATAGCGTGGGATTTTTACAAGACAGAGCTGAAAAAGCATGGCTACCACTTGTTGACGATGCCAAGAACAAATCAGCAAATGTTTGCATTGCACAATGGAAATGTCTTGCATATTCTCACAAATCTTAATTTCTGTTGTGATGCACACTGCCTTGTCTCACTGGAGTCCCCTATTCCCTCTGTACATGAGGCTTGCAGTGATAGTTTGTGTTACAGGTGTTACACAGCACTCGGGCATAGGATGATTTCTTTACTTTCCCACCACTCACACCATCGTTTTTTAAAAATCAATATTTAGCCAGACGACAGATGCTGCAATTACTGCTGCAGGTGTTTGCATTTTTACATTTGCATGTTTAGGGCAGTTAGCAGATGCTTCTGTCCAAAGCAACTTACAGTAATTCAAACATACATTCATACACTGATGGCAGTGGCTGCCATGCAAGGTGCCGACCAGTACATCAGGAGCAGTTTGGAGTTCAGTATCTTGCCCAAGGACACGTCGACATTGAACCAGCGACCTTCCGATAACAAGACGCTGGCTCTACACCTGAGCCGCAGCTACTCACATTTCGCCTGTAACATGAGAAAATATAAAGGCTTGACTGACAAGACGATGGCGGAGGATTTGTTGTCAAAGCAAAAGCACCTATTTGGCAATATTTTGAATGAGGGAAAAGGAGTTGGTTACTTTACTGAGAAGTTGCAGGTGTGCAGCCTGTTGCTTGCAGCTCTCCTTCTAACAGCGCCTTCTTGTTTCATTACTCCCACAGACTGAATAAAAATACTCCATGACTTGATTTGAACTTGACTGCTTTCAACAAATGTAGAAAATGACTGTTTTGTTGTGTAGACGTTTTTTTTGATGAAAGACAGCGATAAGTGCTAAACTCAATGAACACATTGCATTACCTGTGTCCTTCCAGAAATAATAAAAAAGAATCTTAATAGACCATTGTTATTTAGAGCGCCAACCTCAAACCAGCACAATGTTCTGTCTCAAAAGAAGACGTCGTCAAGGACGCTCCGTACCTCAGAGGGCACAACACTGAAAAGGTACAATATGCTTCAGTGGCGTTAATTTGCAGGGATGAGATGACTATATTAAAAGTGCACTGTTGTAGAATGAATCTGCTGGAGCATGATGTTATGCGCCAATAACTTTGAAGATTAAGTTCTTCGTAAGAACATCAATCTCATCCCATCATCCTTTGTGGATCGGTAGACCACCGTGTTAATATTGAGGCAGCAGAAAAATAACAAAATATGTCAATGTACAAAGACAGGAGAGAAACACTCCAAAAATAAGGGTTCTGAATAGGTTAATTGACCTCTAATGGTAGAAGGGGCTGCATTTTACTTCTTTCTTTCCACTTACCCAGAAAAACATGTATTGTATCCACTATGGCAGGAAACCTTCAAAATATCCGTTGCATGAGAAACAATTTTACAGTTATTTTTCCATTGCCATTCATTTCAAAGCCTGACTATACTGAAAATTAGTTTTGTGACTTTTCTCCTGTTTTCAAAGAAAAAAGGAAATTGGAAAATGTCTTTTCTACAGGGTAATGCATATTTTCCAAATTTGGCACCCACTCTTGAGGAAATGGCGATAATTTCTTGGTCTGAGTCGGTTCCGCAAGGTGTCCTTCAAAAGGATTTGGCTTGGGTAACTTCAACTTAGTCTTCAGAGGGATAAAACTAAATTATAAAAACTTTGCAAAATGTTGGAGGGAAGCGTGTAATTGCCCTAAGTTGTAGCTGTTTAACATACAGTAGCTAGAAAAAAGCCTCAATATTATGGATGTGACAACACAAATACGTGAAATGGAAGTTAATTTATGATGAATAGGTACCTTAATTCCTTATTTTTTTAAATGTTTTACTTTAAACATGCAGGTTAACTTTATTAGATAATTGTGTATATTTAAAACATAATAAACTTTTATCTCTTTATATTTAGATATGATTGCAACACAAGGAAATTACCCAGGATTCAGTTCTTGGACCTCCTATTTCTTTTTTGTATTTTTTTGGCCAAATCTTGCCAGACGTAAGAGTGTTGCTGGATACAATATATAACTTGCTGAAAACTAAGTATCCTGTTTAAATGTTTCCTACTGGGAATATCTATTCTAATACAAGATGAGCTGCTATTGCTGCTCTGCAATTCAAGCATATCTGTGTGTTTTATGAAATTACAAACAAAAACCTGATGGAGAACTTCAAAGAAGCTTTGAATGAACACGGCACCAAGCTTCTGAAACCCCAGGTGGGAACATTTCAACCTGAGATTAATCTCTTGAGAGATTTGGACAATACTTCTAAGACAGTATTTGATTCTTCTGAACATGAAATAACCATGAATGAGCACACTAACTAAGGGTTTGCTAATGATGGCAGATGTCTGAGTGTTTCAACACGCATTGTACAAACCTTCAGTGATTTTGCCTTCATATGCTTCTTAAATGTATATGTATAATGTTACCCCCTACATGACAGTTATGCGTCTCTCTTGTTGAACCTTTTAGATTCTCTTGGGGATGCCAAAATACAGAAATGTATAATAAACTGATGTTTTGACCACAAATAGACCATTTAATGAAGAAGTTGTATTTATAAAACTTTGAAAAACATTTTTCAGGATTATTTTAAGCAATACTTGTACATACTGTATATGCTGATTTGATTCAAATAAGTAGATGTTTTTCCAGCCCATAGAAAAATGATATATGTAAATGACATATTGTGGCATATGTGTCACGTTATCAATACCTATAACATAACATAACATAACATAACATAACATATAACACGAGACACAGATGGAGGTTTCATAATAACAAAGAAATATTATAATTCATTTGTGAGTAGTTTTGCAAGAGTCTTTTGTGAACACAGTGCATGCAGTATCTTCAGTGCTTAAACTGTAGAAATAAATGCAGAAAAAAAACATGTTTACTATACTCTGTTTGCTTAAACCAATTTGTTTCTCAATCCAATCTTGTACTTTATTTATACATTTTGACGGCTAGATGCCTTTGCCTTGTGGGCAGTACATTCATCCCATTGAAGTCATCTGACAATTGTAGTATTTCAGATGTAGAAGAAATAGCGATGCTGTTGTTTTGTCCACTCCATATGAAATCCCCAATTGTGTTATTGCCTTTAGCTAGCAATATTCAGCCAACATCAAACCAATTAGGACCGCTGCTTTCAAAGAGTGTTTAAATACCTTCATGTTTCATACTCTCAGCCTCCGCAGAGAAGCATGTGCAGTACATTTCAGTCATGTTAAAACAACTAAGCTTGCATAAAGGTTTGTGCATTTTAGTTTTGCGTCTACTAATTATTTGATTGTGCTCAAGACTGATTCTCATGTTTATATATGAGGAGGAATGGATCTGATATACAGGCAACCCTCTGTATATTTTATTCTGAATAGTGAGTAAATCAGAAATAATCCAGCCAACGGTTTTGCTGCATTCTTAATTACATCAGAGAGACTTATGGTTTATTAATCAGTTAGGACATCCACCACTTTGGTCCAAACTGGTAAATAAACTAAATATCTCTGCAACATGTTGATAGATTTCCATGAACGACTTGACCACCTGACTTCTCCTCTAGTGCCAGCAGTTGGTTTTGGTTTGAAGTAGCACAAAGTCAGCACAACTACTGGATGGATTGAGGATAAATATGAATTAATTCATTATCAGGTAATATGGAAATCACAGATGAGAAGAAGTTGACAGTGTGCTTTGCTTTTATGGAAGAAAAAAAAAAGTGCTATGTCATATCAGGAAAATCCACAGTCATTTTAACAGCTTCAAAGATCTTGCTCAACTTTTAATACACAGATGATTTGATCAACCTATTGGCTGCTTGTTGATTGTATCTTATAACTAAATCCACCTCTTAACAATTACAATAAGAAACTGATTGTTTATGATTGCAGAGTCTGATTATTGTATTGTATAACAGAAAATTATTTCTTTTGTCATTCAGATTGCATCTGGGAAATAATTACATGAAGTGGCGAATTATAAATTGCAGATAAATGCACCGTTACTTTGAGTCTGAAGGCACTCTTCTGTTGGAGGCTTAATTAATTCAAAACAATTTGGCAAAGCCAATTAAAAGCATTCAAACAGCATGCTGACTGCATCATGTAATAAACCAATTGGTCTCCACATTCTGTTTGCTGTTTGCTGCTCTTTGTCGAAGTAGAGTAAACTTTTAATGTCTTTGAACTACTTTATATAAAAATTGCAACATTTTATAATAAAGCTGTTAAAGCTCCAGGGGTCATCCCACCAATGTAAGTTTAGTTTACTGTAGTGAAGTGGAGTACTGCTCAGCCTGTGGAAATGTCAGGGGTTATTTTTCTGCTTGGGTTTAATGATGATATATTTATGACAGACAGCCTGAGTTACATTTGTGGCATGAAGGGTCTAACAAAAAGTTTCTATTGATCCCAGTATGAAAACTATAGGATACAGCATTTTACAGTAGGAACTTAAACTCATTGTCTCGACATTTGCTGCTTCTATTTTAACCATGCTCTCCCTTTTGAGTTTAATGGAAGTGCTGTGCCTGATTTTGGACCCCATTTACACCTGGCATCAAAATGTGATGTGTATACGGACAGTACACGTTATCCTGATAAGGAAAAAAGACTTGTTAATCCAAGTGTAGACGAGCTGGATCCACCTGACCACATCTGGAGGTAGTCTGGTTTGCTTTGTGTTCAGATCTAAGGTTTCAACACAATTCATAAAGATATGCTGGCATCCTTAAGGCTCATTTATGCTCTCTTTACCCGCAAAAATAGACATGTCCGTTTCAAACGAATAAAAGTCACTGGCTGCATACTTCCATGAGTCCTTCACGCTGGCATGGATGCTAAGCAATGGAACCACTCGAGGTGCAGCTCAGAGTCAGATTGGTCTCAGTTGGACTTTCCCTTCGCCACTGTCCAATCTCCTCATAAGAAATATCATACTGTTAAAACTTCTCACATACTTGCACAACCTCTCCTCAAAAAGTTCAGCCATTTTTCAAACTTCTTCCTCTTGTCCTGTGCCCCCAACTTCTACCGGATGTGCTGCTCCGTTTGTCCGTATCCGTAAGCTTTAAGAAAGGGTGCAGATATATGGACAAAATGAAGGCAGGGTACAGGCAGAAGGCCCCGTCCGTATGCACATCTAAGCATAAATGAGCCTTGACGCAGCATTAATACAGAGCTCACATAAAATATAAAATGTAGAGACCAACAAGTGGCTGAGGGACCCACTGCTAATTAATGATTATACATTTATTCTGTTCCATGAAAACACCAAAAGAAGTTAATCAACAGAATTGTGTGAAAAATGCAAGCAAGACGGGCGGGAAATTAATGATATACAGTAAGAAATAACGTGCATTCATCAAACTGGGACAAACTAACAGACATAGAAGGAATAATGAATGTGTTACATTTGCCGAATTTACAAGAGGGGACAAATAATTAAAACAGCCTTTCACAAGGTTTAAAGAACTTCCCGTAACTCAACAACACACATAACTCTGATTTATTTTTTTTAAAGGAGTCTGGGGCAGATTTGCCACAACCTCAAATATTCTCATACACGTTTTGCTCTGGAGGACAGAGATCCGGTTTAATGAGGTTAACAAGAACGCTTTAGAAATAAAAGGTGTAAACTAAATGGGGTGTTTGATTGGTCTGGGAAAAGTCGAACACAAAGCTAACACACACTGGATTCTTAATTTCTCCCTCAATTATATAATATCAAATCAAATATTTGCACAAATCTCAAAACCATTGAGACTGACAAAATGTTATTTCCATGTTCATTTGAGGGTTGTAAAACTGTTCAATATCAACCTTAAAAATGACTGGAGAAGAATTAATTAAACTGCATGCATTGTTATGTACAGTGTCAGTGCAGATCCGTTCTTATATGATGTTTCTACAGTAGTGGCACTGTACTGACGATCCGATTCAGATCACACTCCAAACATCAAATAGAAACAGACATGCGTAATCTCATTAGCATATCTGCTTCGGGGTACAAAACCTGTGGAGACAGAAATTAATATGAAATTGCTGCTGGAATCTCGCATTAATTTCACAGCAGGACTCTGTGGCTCTGCCACTTTACATATTCCTCCACAGGTGACCAAAAACATACCACATGTTGTGTTCGGGAAGAGGATTTGCGGAAAGAACAGGGGGTTTTCTGACGCTCTCGTGAGCCTCTGCTTGCTGCTGTGTCACCTGGCAATGGTGAAAAATACAAACTGTACAAACTGTCACAGACGGAATCAACAACATATTGGAGATGGAAATGACTAGCTGAGTCACAGGGGGGTGTCTATCCCAGTACACCCTGGACAGGCTGCCAATTACTGGGAATTGAGTGCTGAAGGAAGAATTCATCCAAAAATGAAAATTCAGTCTTTATGTACTCCTTCTCACGCAGATGGAAACTCAGGTGAAGTTTTGTAGTCTACAAAAGATTTCTAGAGCTTCACAGCGTAACAGAGTTGCAGCATTCTCCTAAACGACCAAAGTACACGGACAACTTTCTAGTCCAAAGGTCTTGGGTGTTCTTAACTGGTCCTTTCTTTAACTTGTGTATTATTACTTCATATAAAAATTCAAATAACGTCAAATAAATTCCTTGTATTCGCTAATGGAGGAAAGTCACGCAAGGAGGAAAACCACTTGCTGAGCTGAATATATCTGCGTCGAATTGTAAATGTTACCCGTGCGTTTCTTTCATGCATCAGTGGCTTTGTGAACGGTGACTCAGCTGGCCCACTGGAAGCACTCAGGTTGGGAGTTCTTGCTTAATTGTGGATAGTAAAGAAAGAAAGAGGGGGATTTCATGAAATCAAGCACAGAGGCAACAATAAGGATAAGTGTCATGTGTCAGGCATTGCTCACTGATTCATGACTGTGGTCATTTGGAGAGGCTATCTGAACTTATTAAAAATCGATGTGTTTTATGAGAAGTCACTGGGCAGATGATAAATGCTCATCGATCCATTTCCTTTTCTGTCAATTTTACATTTGAAGGAGGAGGCATGTGACTGAATGTTGAAGCAGAACATCACCACATAAGTTTTTGCTTTTGTGTTTTTGTGTTGTGACGGCCATGCCTCTTGTGCTGTTGGGCTGTTTGCTTTTCCTCCTTTTTGTATTGCAGAAGCCCAGCGGGAGGGGTTGAGGTCATTGTTAATTGCTGGGAACACCTGGGCCTGGTGTTCCCAGTACTATAAGAGCACACCTCACTAGCTCTGGATGAGAGAGAGAGGACAAAGGAGAAATCCTGCTCTCTACTCTGTCTACTCCAGGTGCAATACATTGTTGGGGTTTCTCAGGCAGTTTTGCAGGGCTTGAGAGGTAACACCTGGGTGAGTTGATTGGTCTTTGTCTCTTTGAACATGCAGAAGAGCATGGTGTGAGTTTGGATTTGAAGACCTGTTTGTCCGAAGGAGGGTGAGTATTGACATGCTGGTGTGTGATTGTGTTGGAGCTAAAGCTGATTTCCCCTGGTAGGCATGGCAGCATTGCTCCTTTGAGCTTTGCTGAATTTATTGTTTTTTTGTAGTGTTGGGGTGAACGCGGTTAGAGACCTTGTCTCTGGAGCATGTCCATGGCTGTGGGGGGGTTGCCAGATTCTGGTCACTTCTTACTACCAGTGGTCTTAAGTGCATAAATACCTGCTACAACTAACCACATGAAGACTAGGGGTGAGTTACTTTAGTTTTGGTTAGGCAGATAGAGGGGACACTCCTGTTTGCCTTTGTTACAGCCAGTGTGTTGATTGCTGTCCTTTGGGCTTGGTTGGTAAAATGGCTCTAGTTGAAGTTTTTTTTTTTTTTTTGAGACTCCATCAGAGGGGTTTTTGGATGGCTGCACAAAAGAGCAGTTGTTAAAATTGCAGACCACTACAGGGTAAACATTAATGACAAAAGACTCAAGGATACAGTTGAGTCTATTTTAAAGGCTAACTTGTGATGGAGATTTTGCCTGGTAAAATGGGAGGTGTTGCTGAGACTGCTGGTTCGTCTTCAGCAATAGCTCAGAGCACTGCTTTGTCCTTTGAACAGCAGAAGGAGTTGCTGCTGTTACAAATGGAGCACGAGAAGTTAAAGTATAGGGTGGAAGTTGAGAAGTCAGCTTGTATTATGGTTCAGTGAAAGCTGCCGTTCTTAAAGCCTATGAGATGGTTCCTGAGGCTTATCGCCAGCGATTCAGGAAGGGTAGAAAGGAGGATAAACAGTCCTACCTGGAGTTTTCACATGATTTAGTGAATACTTTCAATCGTTGGCGAACTGCCTCTGGGGTTTGAACCTTTGAAGATTTGTGTGATCTTGTGGTTTTGGAACAATTCAAAAATGCTGTTCCTAACCGTATTGCCACATATGTAACAGAGCAACAGTTGGTGAGGCGACTGCATTAGCCGATCAATATGACTTGACACACCGCAGTGGTTGGGAAGTGCGCGTGGTGCTGGTGGCTTTAGGGATAGTGCTACTGGGCAATTTTTGCTTTCTGCAGGAGCAGTCAAGCCTGAGGTCGAGGCAAAGATGACCCATTGGCGTGACATGGAAAAGGTATGTCACTTCTGTCATAAAAAAGGGCATGTGAAAGCAGACTGCTATGCTCTACAGAAAGGAAAAAAAGCAAAGGAGTGTAAAGCTTGCTGCATTTGTCGCTTCGGCGGTGAGTGTTTCAGCCATGCCTTGGCCTGACGTGCATAAGGAGGTTCCTGTCGATGAGGCTTATTTGCCTTTCATATCAAGTGGCTTTGTTTTCCTGTCAGGATCCAGTAAGAAGGTCCCTGTTACAATCCTGAGACACCGGTGCATTGGATTCATTCATCCTGGCATCTGTTCTCCCTTTTTCAGAGGAGACTGATACTGGAGATTCAGTGCTAGTTCTGGGAATGGGATTGGTTGTTTTGTCGACTCCACTTCAGACTCCATCTCTTTTCAGATTTGGTGCAGGGGGAGGTGTCCAATGGTGTGCGCCCGGCGTTGCCAGTGAAAGGAGTCCATCTCATTCTTGGGAATGGGCTGGCTGGTGGACGTGTGTGGCCTGGTGTTCCTCCACTTCCGGTGGTTAATCCAGTCTCTGCTGCTAGTGATGGACCAGATGAGTGTGAGTGCAAGTCTCCATACGTGTTTCCAGCATCGGCCCGGTGTTCCCAGTACTATAAGATCACACCTCACTAGCTCTGGATGAGAGAGAGGGAGGACAAAGGAGAAATTCTGCTCTCTACTCTCTCTCTCTTATTGTGTTTGTTTGCTTCTGTTTCCACCTTGATATGTTGGTTTTGAGTTAGTTTCAATAAATTATGATTTCCTTGCTTTAACTTCTGGCCGTGACAGTGTCTTTTTGCTGTGTCCTATTGTTTAATTGGAGGAAAAAATCTGATGGTGCAGGTGTTTTTTGTTTACCTGACCTCAGCAAGATCCTCCCCTGTTCCCAGTTGTGCCTTGCTTTGGTCACGCATTACATCTGAGAGGTTTTGAAGGGTTTGAAGGGCTGTAGTGGGATTGGTTCCAGTGGGGCCAATATATATAGTGTGTTGTATCTGACGTAATCTGTATCATAAATCCTTGAGTAAAAGCCTGGGGAGGAGTGTGTGAGTACATACTACTATAAATGCCTCAGATGGAACATTCATTGCAGCATCTATTTCCATAACACAACTTCCATTCGTACAACAGGATCATGCCACAGTAAACTGACATTACATGACATTATAAATGAACCCTTTCATCTTCCTCTAACTGGCTCAGTGATTAAAAATGAATCGAAACAATTTCAACTGTTTTGCAGTGTCACAGAAAAGTCACAATCAATCAATCATGTCTAAATCAATGATGAACTGTTGTGGCATCGCTGTGCTGGATATTATCATTTGCATATTGTGAAATAACAGATAATGATCTCATCAAACAAAAACACCTTCAATACGACAGATTAAATCTAGGATGCAGGTCTGATGGATAATTGTGCTCATCAATTGCAATCATTCACCTGGCGTTAATATCTAAATGGTGACATGTTCTGCATAAAATGGATGGTAGACGAGCAGAATTAAACTGAAAATGAATAGGATGTACTTATTTCCTGCAGTCTAGAATTAAAAATGCAGAGAGCAACAATTTCTCTCAGCAACGCACGACCAAGCAGCACACTCTGAGGATTTCTCTAATACAAATAGAGATAGAATAGGAAATACTTCATTATTTCTCCACTGCTTTTTCATCCATTACAATTTTAAAGCAACCCAGTTACCAGGATATAATGTTAGCAGCTGACTTAGCAGTTAGACTTTTGTACCAGACATGGCTTATCATGATCCCATTACATGCTTATTAATGGACTTTCATATCAGGAGATGGAAGGAAAGGAGGTGGTGTTGTTACAAGCCAACAAGGCTGACAAACCGATGGATGCAGTGCTAGTTTATTGGGACTTTCAAGCCATTTTATTGGCAACCAAAACCAACCATCTTCTACAGGAAGACAGACCATCTCCAGGCCTTTTTTGTGGTGATCAAACCAGGTATTCAAAGCTAAACCATGAAGTTTTCCTCACCCTAATCAGATTGTTTTTTGTGCCTAAACCTAACCAGACCATAAGCACTGAAAAGAAAATTGAACCTAAACAAATGCAAAGTTGCAAAACAAAATAAATGCTAATGTTGAACTTTTTGAAAGGTTTCTGTGGTTTTGCAGAAACGTACTTGGCTCACATTTATTCTGGCGATTGGGTTGTTTTAAAGACACCCTTTCCCTCAATCCTCCAACTTCTGGCCCGTGACCTTATTAAGGATGCTCTAATGCTTGTGTCCTGGAGGAAACAGAGTGAGCAGAGACAGGTGTATCTTACCTGGGTGTGCTGCACCCCTGCGGTCAGAATCTTTATATTGAATGGTCACTGCAGCTGATCTAATCGGGCTGCTGTGAGCTAACCAAACATCAGCACCAGCTGTGGCTGTAAAGTTAGCCTCTACCATTTTTCCACTTTTTAGGAAGTGAAATTGATGGATGTATGTACAATCTCACAATAATTTAATTACAAAACACTTTTCCAGTTTTGCCCAGTGTAAAAAGGTTTTTATATCCCTCAGAGAATAATCATCTGACAGAGCTGCAGATGCCATTAGTCCAGTAATATCTCGCCTTTTATGAAAATGTACGTGCCAAATGCACCTCTAGCCTTTCTGTGACCTCCTGATTGTCCTATTCTTCCAGTAATAATGACAATTATTGCTTGTAGACAGTAATTTTTTACACATGTTCTTCTGTGTTATGAAATTATTCCTACACATTACAGTACTTTTTTTGAACTCTCTCTGGTAAACATAAATAGCAGCTGTGTCTGCCACTGTATCATATAAAAAGCATCCACACATTTTCAGCACTATTTTGATTTCTCCAGGTTTACTACATCAAATCAAGAAGGCTGACATTTCATATTTTTTATTCTTCAAAGTTGTCGAGAAGCAAATGTGTGAAAAGCAGGTCATCCTATTTCTTATATTGTGTTTACCTCAGTTGTCAGAAACAGTGTGAGATGATTATTTTGTTACACGACTGACTATAGATTCAGGTTCTGTTGGTGTGATCATCATGCAGGATCAGAAAAGGCAAAATATCAAATCCTCTTTTTGTGACAAGCATGCTGATGAGTAATCCCCGCTCTCATCAAACTCCTTAATGGTGGACAGCAGGCCAATTAGTGACATCATGAGTGTTGATCTTATTACTTTTAAAACTGATATTCAACTGCAATTATTTCTACAGTTTGGCAGAATCACTGTCCACATCTGATCTGATTTGAGACCTCTCGTAGCAGCGGGGAGTGAGGTCCCTGTTTTGTTTATCTCGTGTGCGGGTGATACGATACCAAACACTACTGCACTGATCAACAGATGGCAGTAACACACCGGACAATGCTGCAATGTGGCAACAAAGGCAGTAAAGAAGAGTGCAACGTAGTTTATGGAAACAATGTTTAATTAAAATACTTTGCAATGATTCAATCATGAAGGAACAGTGGGTTTGTAGGATACACACAATGCTTGTTGGGGAGTAACACTGAATACAAGCAACTTTTGTTTGTTTACAGGAAAATACCACAGAGCACTTTTAATTTCTGTTGCCAACTGTTAGCCAGGTGCCAATCAGCGATGATTACTGACTTCCTAGAGTTCCGACATCGGTGGGACTAATGCAAATGAGTGAGAGAATGAGGTAGACGAGCGAGAAACCAAGTGAAGGCACACTGGTTAAGGTTCAGAAAATGTGTTACTGTTTTTTAATGAAGTTAAAAGCCAGAGGTTTTGACAGTTATAAGATATAACCCTGTGAAACGGGACTGTGAACTTTGATCCCAGCTATTTTCTGTCAGGAATTTTGACCTAAATTAGCAGTATTTTGATAGCGTTTGTGGATTTTTGGATAGTGTGCCTCAGATTCTGCAGCAGTAGACGTCCATAGAGGATCTGTTGCTGCATGACAGAGAAGCCTGGGTGCACACAGGTGGTGCTGGCTGCCTCATGGGGCAGTCAGACATAAATCCTACTGTCAGAGGTGGAAACTTAAAATATACAAATACTTGGTCACTGTACTTAAGTAAAGTATAGATACCTGAAAAATCTACTCGAGCATTTATTTTTGACAACTTTTTGCTTTTACTCCCTCCATTTTAACACAAATATCTGTCCTGTCTGCTCCTCACATTTTCAAAACAGGCTTGTTGCTTTAGTTTTAATGCATTTGAGGCGAATTATCGATTATTTTTAGATTATATCATTGCACGGCGCCTTCTCAACAGCACAAGACGGATTTCAACCATTGATTTCAACCTGTGCACATCACGCACGGCAGACGTAAAAGACGTGACAAGACAGAAGCAGACAGAGAGGGAGACTTAAATGATGAGAAAAAGGCGTGTTAGTGTCTCAGAACTGCAGAGACCCTGCAGCCCGCTGTCTGGATGTTCTGCTGCTCTGGATGATTTAAGAAACCAAAATGTCACTATTTGACGTGGGAATGAGACTTAACACTCAGCTATCTTTCTGGTGCATTTACCAACAGGTAGAACAAATCCTACTGATTCTACCTTTAAGTTTATGAATCATGTTAATATGATGTGCAGTTCAGTTAGTTTTGCACAGAAATGGCCAGTAGAAATGTTCTTCAGAGGGATTTTTTGACTTTTATACTTTGAGTACATTTAAGAGCCTGTACTTTATTACTTTTACTTAAGTAAGGAGGTTGAATAAGTACTTCTTCTTTTGCCACCTCTGCTGCCTGGTGAAATCTGTGGTCTTGGCCAAAAGCAGGAAGGCACAGGAAAAAGTGTGAGTAGTGTTGTGAACATAACCTGCAGGAGCTACAGTAGCATGGCTAGCAGGCTGACAACAGCAGTCAATTACCGTTACAGTTATATCAAACTGTCATTAGCAGTCTGTTTCCGTCCTGAAACTCCCTACAGCAACAGTAACCCTTCTTATCTGCCGCTTGTATTATTTTGCCATGCCACTAAGTTGTAAAAAAAGATTAACAAGAAAACAGCGCCTCGAGAGTTTGTGTGTCTAAGTTTAATCCGACTGAACTCGAGAGTGAAAGCGACAGAGGGAGGTCAATCTGCGACCAGGAAGCAAATGTGTCTCACCCTGTTCCACTGGGAAATTAATAGGGCAGATTTCAGTCTGACTGCTCTGTCAGGACATTTCACCACAGCACTGTTTGGTCACTGCTCAGTAGAGTTTGCTAACAAGGAACCGTAAACACTGACAGAAAGCTTTCGGTGAGGACTCAAATGAGCTCCAACATGCACACTAACAATATTGTACCATAGACTAGGATGCAGAAATCCGGCGCATGCTTAATTTTTTTTTTTACTTAATTAAACAGGAAAATTTAAGGAGATTTAAAGGAGTGAACTGCCTGTTCTTGTTCTTTCTCTCATGTTTGCCCATGTTGTGAAAGAATGGGGCTACAGTGTAATGCATGGGAGTTTTCTTGGCTCACATTAACTGTGGAATTGTTATATAAGCAAACCAGACCTCTATGTGCCCCAAGCTATGGTTAAATGCTCGATATTTTGTTGTAGACACCAGCAGGCCCACCTAAATTCACCTCCCATGCAAAGTGTATTTGCATGGGAGGTAATTGTTCTGAGTTTTGACACAACATACTGTAAAATGAGCATTGAGGGGGCAGGCTACATACTTTTTTTTATGTAGGTAAGCCATTATTTTTGTCAGCAATGCTCCTCTCATTACTATGAACCATTTGTTGTTTCCTCCAGACATCCACCCCCATTGTTACAAAGCCCTTCAGTGTACGTACACGTGGAGGAAGTGATGAGCTTGTTTTTTTGACAGCAAAGAGGCACACATGATGGATGAGGTGTTTTCGGTTCTGCCACTCTCCTTTTGCAAAGCAGCCTGTATGCAAACAGCACAGCGCTCTTCGTCGCCATAGGTCCTAGCAGAATCCCTTAGAATTCTTTTCGGTCACTATCCCGGTCATATTTATTCACATACTTGACAGCTGACATATATCCATAAAGCAGCAGCAGGGGGTTCCTGTCATATATTGTCATTTACTGCTGCTATCTTTGACAGCAAGGCAAGTGAAGCTGATGCTGGTGGTCGATTATTTTACTTTAGAGTGCTACGGTTACAGTTTTTTTTTGTTGTTTTTTGTTTTTTCAGCTCTGGCAACAACTTCAAGGCCATGCAATTTGTTACCTAGTAACTGTGCGAAGGATTACACTTTTGTAATCATCTAACAGTTATCAATGTTCAATTTGAGAAGGTTTAAGGCCTCTACTGCAAGCCCCATAATCCTGACTCCTGCCAAGGGTAATTATGTCACAGGGTCTCGCTGCTGTGATAACGCCAGCTTATCAAATTCAAGTGCACTTACAATTGTGCAGAAATTACCCTGAAATTATCCGCATTTGTACCTGTCATATAAAGCAACGGGGGGAAAGAGGCTTGATTTCAAAGCGGCACAAGTCAACAGAGAGCAACTAAATGTAACTGACGGCACAAGTTTAGATGGATGCATGGAGATGACTGATCTTACCACTGGTGGACTCAGGGACTGGGGGGGGGGGCGACTGCACACCTCAGCACCCCCATGTTCAAAAAAACGCAGTGCAAGTGGACCTCTTGGATGCCTCCCTGGTAGATAAAAAATGATTAAAAAAAATGTTTTTTGCACCCATGCCCCTCACACATCCTGAGTCCAGCACTGGATTTTAACAGAACCTGGCTTGATTGCATCTGGATTTTATCAAGGTATAAGTCACTTCCAATAACAAATGTGAACTCAGGCTATAAGGCTGTCAACCAAACTAAAGTGATACACACTATCACTGAAGCAAATATTATAAATCAAGCACACGCAGAAATATTTAACAAGATTCATGTTTCTAATAACCAACACGGTGGCATCTGGCCTAATCCGTAAGTGGCTGCTGGCAGAACAATACATTTGGATCCTACTCTTCAGTGCAGTGGGCTGATTGAGGCAAACTTTGATCCAGGTCAAGTCTTTTCACCTGCAGAGGCTCCGCATCCATCATTATTAAATGGGTCGAGTTTTCATTTCCCAGTGCTGTTCACAGGGTTCTTGACCCATTTTAGAGCTTACAAACATCATCAGGACAGCATTACTGACAGGTTTTGTAAAGTGGTTAAAGTGTAAAGTTGTCTTGAGCTCCTGTGTTTTTGGTTGCTGTGTGTAGAGGTTGGACATTGTAAGAAGAGGTGTGTTGTTTTCCTTGTAATTAATGCTTTGATAACTAGGATGGCACTCAGGAGAGTGCATACCTCCACCAAGGCCCAACACTCCCCTTTATGGCTATTTTTTTTTTCATCAAAATCCATGTATAACTCCCTGAGAAATTAAGGAAAATGTCAGGAAAAGCCCCATTCTTGCAATGTTAGAGAAAGTAAGAAGAAAACCTCTGGATCTGTCCCTTCATCTGGATCTGCACCAAAAGTAAATGGGGTCTATTCAGGGCAATCTTACATCCACGTTTTGTGGCAATCCATTGAGTCCATTGACAGGCGCACATTATTTAATTACCACTTACATTTGGTAAGATTACCTTGTGTATCACTGAACTGTCAAAGACCGTAATCAAATTGCATTCAACTATTACACAACCTAGAACCAGAAAAAAAAGACACACTACAGAGTGCTAATTGTGTAAGTCGGCAGCAGACAACATTTCTCCTATCAATTGTTGCAGTAACTTATGTCATGATCCTGGTTTTTGTTGTTCTCTTATTTCCTGTTTTATTTTGCAAATGTGCCCTCATGTGTCGTGTGTTGCTTTTCAGTTCCTCCCTCTGTGTGATTTTCCCTCCTTCCAGTGTTTTTCCGTTCCTTTCCCTCACCTGTCCTTACCCGGCCTCACTCCACCTGTACCTCATCCCCTCATTAGTGTTGGTGTGTATCTAGTCTTTGTGCTCCCTCTTGTCTTTGTCAGATCGCTCTGTTTTCTCTTGTGTTTCCCTCCATTGTTCCCCTGTGTGTCAACCCAGCTTCAGTGTTATCTAGCTGTTAGACCTCATGGTATGTACTAGTTTTATGTTCCTTGTGTTTTCATTGATTTGTACTTTGCTTTTGTTTGCACTTTGTTTAAGCTCTTTTGTTGCTACTTTGTGGTTTTGTCTTTTTGACTCCTTGTGGTTTTCCTGGATTCTTGGTTTTTTGTATCATTCAGCGTTCGTTTAATAAAGCTCACCCTTAGTTCCTTAATCCTGGCTGCCTCCCGAGTGTTTCTGCATTTGGGTCCTACCCTTCCCTCTAAACCGTAACAATTTATTTGAAGTCGGAGGAATAAAAAACATGAGGATGATACCTGCATTTCAAGTTGTCTTAGTTATGACTGAGGGGAATTTGCATGAAACTAAACGGTCCCAGGTGTTTTTCTGAGATGTGTGTTGCTGCTATGCAACCTGTTTGAGCTGCATTTGTTTATGTACTTCCATGATTTGTAAGTCAGTAATTAAGTTTACATGCACACAAGTTTCCTGGTTTTGAATCTTTGCCTAATTTTTTGTTCAGCGATACACATTGAGATCACTATTTAAATAGATGCTCCAGTTTGCATAATTGAGTGTCTTGAAACTGGGATTAGGGATTATCAAGGTTACTTAACCAGAATGTTTACCTGCAACAAGCATATAACCATGATACTCACTCAACCCAGTGTTTTGTTGTGTTGCATTTAAATCAAACTTTTTTTCTCATTCTTGAAACAGATAGTGTCTTCTCTATTTTGTCCCAAGAGGTATATTATGATGTTGTTCTAGATGTGTTTAGAGACGCTGTTGGATAAGGTCAAAATGGTGACGCATGGCTTTTTGAAGGAAGAGTGGGATGTTTGTCCGATCACTGTTACTAAGACCTCCAGTAATTCTGTTTGAGTCAGATGTGTTTCTTTGCAGGAATATAGCCAAACCTTTTGGAGTGAGTCAAAGATGTTTGTTCTCCCTCCAGACAAGCTGAAGATCACATCTGCACATCCCTGGATTTTAATTACACAATGTGTGCCTTTGCCCAGAAACTGGAGAGGGAAAAACATCTGGTTAAAGGTGGGACATCAGACTCACACCTTCAGAGTATTTACGGTTATACCGTTGTTGTGGTTTTGATGGCTTAGGAACATTTTTTTTTTTTGTTTTTGTGGATTTTAAGAAAAAAGAAAATGACAAACAGATGCATGGAAATAAGTGATTCACAGGTGTGCGTCTTTTTATGCTTCCCTGCAGTTTTTACTTATTAAGTCTTGTGGCAAGGTTTTGTGTTGACATATGGCAGAAAGTATCTGCTCACAATGTGGTCTGTCAATGAATTGTAGCGACTGAAAATTGAGAACACATGACAGTGCAACTTTTCTTTTTTAATTTCCTGCACACATCTTTGATTGAAAACAGGAAAACATGGCACTAGAGGTGACATTATAATAAGCTTTTTTGTAGACAGCAGCAGGGTGAACAGACTGTGGTGGGTGTCGTCTTAGAGTATCCTTTGGGCTCTGTGCAGATACCTCACCTCACTGATATCACTGATGCTCTGTAGATGGGAACCAATGATGTTCTGGGTGATTTTAATCATCCACTGCAGAGTAGTAGTAGTAGAGCCTTTTGTGTGTCTGTTATTTTGTTTTTTTTATCCTGGACCATCATCACCATAACTATGATGATCCAGGCTCATCATTACCATGTTGATCCCAGACTATTATATTGATCCAGGACCATCATCATCATCGCTATGTTGATCCAGCACCATCATCGTCATGTAGGGGAGTAAATTGTTCGGAACAAATGTATCTTATAGTAGCAAATCTTTGAAAATAACATGCATTTAATGTACAGTACATCGACTCATACTACAATTGGTAGTTAAAGAAAATATAGTGCTTTATATATGAAGAAAGAGCTCTTCCAAGTGGCACATTTGCGTTACACAATCATAATGTCGTGTCCCTATGAGCTCTGTAATGGGTGGATCATAATATAACTTTATAATACACCCAGTTTATCTGCAGTTCAGCTCAACCTGTGCTTGTTTTTGTCAGAGCAATTCTACGTTGAACTCTGAGTGATGGAGCAACAGCCCTTCATTTTTCTGAGCTCGCTGCGGATGTTTTTGAAACGCAGTTCACAGTTAATGAGCTGGGAGGATATCTGTGGATTTTAGGGTTGTGCTGTGTGCTACAAGATCAGCCAGTGTATCATACTGTAGAGATGTAGCCAGGACGAACAGTCTGCAGTCACGTTAATGCTGCTTCGAAGATTAAGTCAGGAAGATACCAAGATATGGCTCAGTGTAGGTCTAGATAAGGGTGGTGGAAGTCACATCCATGCCTTCACTAATTATTATCACATACATGTATAGAACAATCTTTCAGTCATATTAATATCACAATGAAAGGCTGTATGGAGAAATGAGAATTAAAATGGTAATTGGCCATAAACTTAATCATTTTGATGGATATCATTATTGGCTCCTGTGAGTCAAATACCGCCCTCAGTTCACACAAATGGTAGAAGCCTATGAAGATCTCCTTATCAAGGGTGTCAATTAATCATCTGTAGTTAATTTTTAATTAACTGGAGGAATCTCTCGACCATTTGAAAATCGTCCAAATGACTGCCTTGGGATGGACCCTCAAGGGCAGTCAGGTTTAAATGATCCCAGCCAGAGTCTGTTTCATCTTTGAACCTGAGGTCAGCACAACTGCAGGAAATTAATGCCTATCCAACATAACCTCAAATAGGTCCTGACAAGCATTTCCCATGGATCTAATGCATTCTGACAGAAAAAAAGGTTAGCTTTGGTTAAAATGAAATACTGAAATATGAGATAGTCCAAGAGAACAGACATAATGAACTATATAAATGCAGAAATATCATCCATTTTGGATCGAAGCCGTTAGGGAATACAAGTAACTCAGCTGACTGAGGGGCTGCGTTAGTTAAACACCAAAAAACTGAATTGTGTCATTTGAATAACATTTGAATGGAAATGGAGATTTTTCATTCTATAGATCAAAAGTTAAAATACATAACAGTCAATTGAGCCAAAGCCTCACAGAGTTCATCTTAAAGCTGCATTCATTACCTTCACCAAGGAGGTTATTGTTTCCACTCATGTTCGTTAATTCGTTAGTTGGTTTGTCAGAAGAATTACACAAAAACTGCTGAATGGATTTCCATTTTTCTCACCTTCTTTAACATTGCAAGACAAGGAGCTTTTCAATATTTTAATTAGTTTCTCAGGCAATAATGCATGGATCTTGATGAAAAATAATTGGTATATAGGGGTAGGTATAGGTGGCTGGTATCTTTGAGTGAGTACATGTACATGTTGGGCCATGGCGGAGATGAGCACTCTGAGTGGCATTCTAGTTTATTTTATTGTAGTTCTGTTACATCAGAAGCTGAAACACATCAATGAGATATTATCATTTTAACAGGGTGGTATGGCGAACATGTACACAAACAGTTTACAACTTTACTAATGTATTGTCAGAGTGTCACACTGCAATGACGAGAACAGACTAATTTAAAACATACATTTTTCTATCACAGTCCATAATATTGATTTAAGGCCTCTTATACAGCACGTTTGTGGATTATAACCTTCTGTGTGAATTGTTGCGAACACAGTTGTTTCAGTGCGAGTCTTTCATAATTGAACATGACATAGCTGTGAATCACTTAATGAATTCTTAATAACGGTATGCCATTAAGTGTCATAATATATTACAATTTTCAACAGATGACAGGCTTTGCTGAGATAATTCAGTTCCAATTCCAACCTGATGTTCCTTCTTTATCAATTTAAACATATAAAACATTCTGGTCAGTCTATTGTTCTTATAGTTTCTGTTTATACCGGGGAAAATGTGTACATTGTGTAAATATTGTTTTTTAAAATGTATGTTATGTTTTGTATATACGGTGTCAATGGTGATGTATTGGTCACATGACAGGAAACCAGAAACAGCCTCAGGCACCGCCCTGATGATGGCAAATTATAAGTTTGGTGAATGAAGATTGGTGTACTGGAGAAGAGTCATGCAACGTGTTATAACTTTGATGGACTTGCAGCTCACGCTGGTCTGCAGCTCGCTGTGTCTGTACGCTCAGCTTTTGCAAGAAAAAGGGAGTTTGCCATACTAGCTGTTGATTGCTAAATGTATGCATGCTGTTCTTCACACAGGCTTCACCCTCGAACAGGTTTGAGATATGTGTAAACCAGTTATCTCCTTTTTGTAGCACAGAGCAGCAGTGTGCAGTGTTTGTTTTCAAGTTCGCAATGGTAACAAGTCAATTACCCAGCCTCAGATGAAAGTTTTGAGGTTTATTACGCCAATAAGTGCTGTCCCTTTTTATAATTAATAGTTAGACCCTTTCTTCACAATTTATGAAATGAAAAAAACAAAACAAAATGACTCCTATTCCAAGGTGGGATCATTTATATAACATATAATATATATAATGTGGAAGTCTTTCGCTGATCAGTTTTAGAAGCACAAAGTGAACTTCGAGTTATGGCTCCTGGGTTAAAAAAACAAAAAGCTCATACAGTAAAGAATTTATCAAATCAATCATTATGAATTTATTTTTAACCACATGAGATCTTTTTGAGTGTAACAGCCACAGTTACATAACCTGCTGCCTAAAAAGAAAAAACAGTTTGCTTGAGTGAAGAAACACATTGCTCCTGTAAATTAAAGGTGCAATATTGAAGAGTTTTAGTTAAAAATTAACTAAAATGATCAACATAATGTGAAAAAATATAAATTTTCATGTCCTGACATCTACATTTCTTATAAGTAATGGTTATCATTCTAACCAGCTAACGCCGGCCTGTCCGGTCTAAAGCTTTCGTGCTAGCGGTTTAAACACCAACACTCCCCAGGTGCTCTGAGCTCCTTGTCCGAATCGCTAGATGCAAGGCTAACTGAGCTAACTAGCATCTACAGTTAGCAGGTTGCTCTGGTGATACTCTGTATCATGTTTAATCTTTACATCCTCTCACATTTCATCATGACTTGAGAAAATACATTCAACACATACAGCATGTTACCATGAAAATGTTACAGAAACTCGTGATCGGTTAGGTAAGGGACCTTTTAAGTGAATTTCCCATAATTCATAGTGTTTGAATTCCAAAAATAATTGCAAAATAATTTCAAATGATTAAAATACACACGATAATTAAACAAAGTTCTTATATGCACATAGCAGCCAGCACCATGTCTAGGTCTTTGTTATGTGAAGTCCTGATTAATTATGTGTTGATCTCATCAATACGGCTACTGTGCCGTTAAACGTTATGTTCTCCGCGTTTTGATGTTTATTTACAAGTTGTTAGTGTTCCAATTCACGCTGTGTTAACAGTCCTTTCACATCTGACAGTATCCAGCTGGAAGGCCTTCATCTAGCTCACACTCCAGTAACCTGCTACTCATCAACATGCAAATGGTGCCTGTGTAATCCTCACCTCCTTCTCACTCACCTGTTGCTAATACGGCTAAACTGCAGCGCTGGGATTGACAGGGAGGAGTTCTGTCCATCTGGAAGTTTAGTTTGCAATTCATAGCCAAGAGTGTACAGTATTTAAATAAGCACTGGGAACGTCAAATCCGGTATTTGAGGTTTTTGAGTGGGTTGTGCGTCTTTTAGGCCACAAGCCATTTTTCAAAATATTACTTCTGTGCTTGATAAGAAGCAAAGTGGTTGTACGTGAGGGGCATTACATCCGAATAATGGATTATTTCTTCTTGAGTTTAGAACTGTGTTGATTCACAAAAATATCTTTATATATATTTTATGTACATCAAACATTTTCTCACTTGCTGTTTGCATCTTATTCTTCCTGGATGTACAGAATTAATCCTTCAACACATTTGTTTTAAACCGAGTAAAAGCGTGTACTCCAGATGATTAAGATTATTTTGATGCAGTGACTGATATTGTAGTGTCTGTACCAACATAAAATTGGGCTCCTTTTATGAAGAACGTAGTGCTACGAAGCGTGTGAAGTCCATCTGTTGATGTCACTAACTCTAACTGGATCCTCTTGTTGCTTGCAGCACGATGTCATCTCGACTCAAGTTTCTCTTCCACTATCACTTTGTCATAAGTAGCACTGTGAACCTCTGGTTTTGTGTACTTGCTTCCCTCATTATATTAGCTGGCAATTGAAATGTAGGATGGCACACAGCCAGGTTTAGCACAGTGCTCAGTTTGTCCTCAGCTCTCATGAAGCTGCAGTGCTGCCAGCTTCCCAAAAAGTCCAGTGAAAATATTAACACACAACTTTTAACACAAGGGTGAATTTGCTTTTCTTCCTTTTCCTACCTAAGGGCCAATTCTGCAAGTTGACAGGAGGCCAGCAGTTGGTTATTAGACAAAAATGAATTATCGTTATCTGATAAATGAAATTTTTTATCAGATTGGGGCACCTCAGTAGCTCTGTTGGCTGAGGGGTGCGCACCATTACAGAGGCTGTGTCCTCGCCGCATGCGGCCCTGGGATCAAATCCGATCTGTGGTCCCTCGCTGCGTGCCATCCCCTCTCTCATCCCATTTCCTGTCATCTCTCTAAGATGTCCTGTCCAATAAAGCCATTAAAAAATCCAGAAAATAATTTTAAAAAAAGAAAAGAAAGAAGGGGGCACCTCAGTTGCTTAATTAAAGCATGCATGACCTGTGGCCCTTTGCTGCATGTCACCCGTCCTCTCACCCTGTTTTCTGTCACTCCTCAGCTGCACTACCTAATAAAGCAATGAAAAGCCCAAAAAATAAATAATAATAATTAATTAAACATGAAAAAGCCTATTATTCATATTTCTTATGCAACTTTTGCTCTTTATTTAGCACATCATTGCTGCTCTCCTGCTGGTGCAGGGTAAACTACAGCAGACCAAGAAAATTAATATTCCAGCCCACATTAGGATACCAGGACTGACACTATTTTATTACCAAATTACAGTGAAAACAACAAAAACAACTGTGTTTACTGAGTTTCACATGTTGCTTCATCAGATTCGCGCTACGCTTGATTGCCATCAGGTGAGCCTTTAAATAATTAGGTGCTGATTAGCGGAGAATCCAACGGGTTCACTTTCCCCAAAACAAACACACATCAAAAAGTCAACAACAATGAATTTCCTCATATGACTGTCCTACTTCGTGCATGTCATGCGCATGAGCAACCGCAACACGAGTTCATGAATACAAACAGTTTAGGTTAAAGGTCAAAGTTGCATCATTTCATATTTGTTTTGACCAGCTGGAATTTCTTCAAGCTCTGTGAAAAACCACACACATGATGCTCAAAGAAGATTCGGTTGCTCTGATGTGGCAATTAAACATAATTGGCCAGTTTTCCTTGAGGCATGATAATCACTTTGAATGAAACAGGGTCTTGGGTTTGTGGCCTATGGTACGCTAACTCCCCCCCAGTGTGAACAATTACAATAATATAAAGGGGGGCAGAATTAATCACCAGCGGAGCTTCCTCAGAGGTTAAACTGTTAAAGTTATTTTGTGAAGTTTCAAGCAGGCTGTTTAATCAGGCCCAGTTCAGTTTGATGTCTCTCTGTGGGAAGCCTACGAGAGGCTAATCACATACTGACTAAAATAATACAGCTTGAGCACATCCAGTGTGGCAGGCAAGCCCATTAAATAATAACAGCAGAAACCTTCATTAGTATTACCCTGAGTATTCATCACTCAGGTGTACCCCCTGTAATGAATGAGGGGAGCACATGATTAAAGTCAGACAATGAAGCCTACTGGGTTCACTTCAATGACAGATACTCACAGAGGCGCTGGCCCCATGTGTCTTGTGCGCAGTAAAACAGAGACACTTGAGTAAGGGTGGCATACTAAATGAAAGCCTTTTGAAGCCAAACAAAAGCTTCTTCAGAATATTTTCCTCAAAAATAGAGGTCAGAAACTTGGAAGAATTAACCATCCTACACTGTCATTAATTAGTTTTGAGTTTTTTTTGCTGTTTTTCTTATGTTGGGTGCTGAATTATTCATATTTTTAGTGTTCGTGTCAGAGTGTTAGTGGGACCTAACAGTTTAAGTTTTTTTCTCTATTATTTTTTAAGGGAACTGTTGATGCTTAAATCTATTATTATATAAATAGTTTGAGACATTCAGCAATTTTCATTTCTTGAATTAATGCAGTCAGCCGTTTGGGTTGAAATCCCGACTGGGGCAGGGCCTATCTGTGTCGAGTTTGCATGTTCTCCCTGTGCTTGTACAAACATCAAAACATACATTACAACTGTCAAGAGTCCTTTTTAACACCAGGTGCACAGTAGAACGAAATTACGTTGCATCTGGCTCTAGACGCTACATATAACATGTACATATTCAGATATATATTAAGAGTGTGTGTGTGTGTGTGTGTGTGTGTGTGTGTGTGTGTGTGTGTGTGTGTGTGTGTGTATACATATGTTAAAGAGGGTTCAATAAAAGGAAAAATTACATGTCAGAAAATCTGTGTGATTATTTGTTACACACAAAATATATACACAAAGCGTCCATATATCACACTTACTGTACACACCTAAATATGTAGATACATATGCATGCCTACACGTATGCATAATCACATATTCATCCACACACCCATAAGCGCCTGTGTGTACACACACACATAGATACATATGCATGCCTACACATATGCATAATCACATACACGCACCCACAAACAGACACATGCACTAGGTTGATTCCCCAGTCAATGCCCTTGACCATGGCACTGACTGACATCTGGAGGTGGTCCCCAGGTACGCTGCTGGGTATCAACCCACTGCTCCCTCCAGATGGGTTAAATGCTGAGTACCATTTTCACTGTGACATAAATAAATCTTCTTCTTCCTTCTTCTTCAGAACTTACTTGTAAACTCAAGTAAACCTTACTTTTCCTGTAGCACCACCAGTAGGTCATAGTTTTTAGGTCATTTTGTCAAGCATCTCAAAATCTAGTACATGGACTTACACATAATTTGGTGAGAATATTAATGTTGCCAAGCCAATTTATTCTGCAGACTTTTATGATCCTCTGACTTTCATCTTCTAGTGCCATCTTGTTGTATAAGGTGTACTTACGTTTGCCACGTTCCCAGTATACATACATGGGGGAATGCTGTCACACAATAACAGGCCTTCTGGTATAGAGAACATGTACGTAAGGGTACCGGCTATGTCTTTTCTTTTCATACACTCACAGTTTGCGGTGTGTGGTTATTTCATAAATGCATGAGCAATCAAGCACCAGATTCAGACACAATGTTTCATTTTATTATGAAGCATTGAACACAGTTCTTCATCTTGACTGTGCATTGGCATGTGAAGGTAGCTGCTGTGTTTGTTATTCTGTCCAAGAGCATGTGAAATGAGAGTGAACAGACTTCTAACCTCCCTCTCGGGCCCATGGGACCTGCTCACTCGACAGTCACCATGCCTTACAGCGGTAGATGGCCTGTGGAGATGGCGGTGCATTCACAAACCACCTCGGTGTGACCAGCAATGTCATTTCTGAGGATGCGGAAGCAATTGCCCCTATGCATTTTTGGCTTGTGTTTTCATTAAAAGAATAAGCAGGTTGAAAGACACCTCCTGAATGTTGTTGCTTGCATACGGTAGTTGAATGACAATTTAAAGCGCTCAAAGCCATTCTACTCCCAGGTGAGTTATTTCACAGGAGGTTATCGCTATTGCTAGCAAACTCAGAAGCTAAAGCACATAGTGGAAGACAAAGTTAGGACTGAAACATAAACGCAGTGCTATGTATGTGCTACCCAATTTCTATCTTAAAGGGTCACTCCACCAATTCTACATATTAAAGTGTGTTTTCAGGTTGCAGGGAGTACTACGGCATATGTACAAAAAAAAAGGAATAAAAAGCCTTTTGTGGCTCCTGAGGAAGCTGTATGTAATCTGACAAATTGCCTCCAGTGATGTCACCCAGTGGCTTACATTGTGGGTAATGTAGGTGGCAAGTTTTGAAATGAACTCCACTGGCACTCCTGTAACACGGAGACTAGCAAGCGTTGAAGTTGATGAGAGATGATATGAATTCTAACACCCAGATACAGAAACCCTTGCTGTGTGTAGTTGTTACTCGCTAGCTTAAGGCTAATGTACTGTGAAGTTATCTGGCTGTTTGGGGCAAATAAACACAAATGATAACTAATGATCCCACATCCTAAACTTGCTTTGCAACCAGCCGTCCAATATGACTCAGGTATTGTTCACAGATGAGGTAATATTTGAAGTTTTAATATCATTAAGTTTAGACAGAAATGCGCTGTAAACCTTGAGTTAACCTTGAGGAAACATATGGGATAATGTAAGTACACAACTTAACAAAATATATAACAACGGTCTAGTCATTCAGCTCTTCTATGAATCAAACAGAAGCACAAATTCACATATAAATCCAAAAACATTTATATAAATGAGGCCCCAGGTTTTGGGGCCTCATTTATATAAATCCAAAAACATTTATATAAATGAGGCCCCAGGTTTTGGGGCCTCATTTATAGTGTGAAAGCTAAAAATATGGCACTTTCCTAGGTTGCATAGTACAGTAACAAAAAAAAAAAAGTGAGTCTGACCACCGGTGCATTCGCTCCAGCTAATGGAGCTGATGGCATGGCTAAAGATAACATGTCCTCTGGCAACCTCCAGCTAAATCCCCTCATCAAAGTTTCACACATCAGGTTGTTAGGGAGGGATCCAGGTCAGAGCCTTGTTAGATCTCAATCTCAGCCAATTTACACAGGATGACGGCTTAGAACGATACAATCAACAACCTCCTGGCTCTGCGGCATGGATTGCTAATTAATTAATTTAGCTAGGGCTTGACAAAGGAGAGCTTATGTGTCAGCATTGTTCCATCAGTATTTAATAAATGACTCGGGAGAGAGAACAATATGCTGCTGACTATAGATGCACAAACAGGAGGAGGTGCCGAAAATGTAAGTGACCGTGACAAAGTATGGCCACAATTTTCACAAATGCCATCTTTGAAGTGCTCGCGTAGACTTTCATCTCATATCTGCCGATATTAAGACAAAAGGTCTGAGCTACCGTGTGTGGCACCACACCATAGATTCACATTAGAATCCTGACTGACAGAGAGGAGGTAAATCCTCGCCGTTGTTGCCACAGAGACCGCGTTCCCCCTCATTTGAATTCACAAAGCCATCCCCAATAAGAAGAGCACATTTATTTCATTTCCATACACTCAATCCCACTCATTTACACAGTCTCTTGTGTATCTACCCAGAACATGTACCTTTTCTCAGTTTAACAATCATGCCCAGTGCTTTGGGAGAGCCACTGCTGTGGAGAGCTTGAACCAGGAAATCAGCTTACACTGGTAATTAGTTTGCCCATTTGGTTGCTGACAGATGAACCGTTTTCATCAACATACCACAGGAAGAGGTACCGCGTTGCCAGCGGTGACACTGCCTTGCCTTGGTAACTGGTGATTGCCAGCCCCTCCGATGGGAAACAAGTCTTCATACCTGTATCGTCCTAACTATCTATGTCATCCAGTTAGCAGGGGATGAAATTCCATCTCCTGTGCACATTTCCCTTCCAAAGAAAACAACCTCTCTGTGACGAAGATGTCAGACCTCCTGATTATCCTTGTACCAGTGCTTTGTCTGCAAGCCAAGGCCAATATTGTGAGTTATAAAGGGAAGAAAAAAAAAAAAAAGCTCTTGAACAATGTCAGCCTGTTTCCGCAGGTGTCCACAGTTTTTTCTTCCTCCGAAAGACTCATTAAATTTATGCAAATGACATTGTCACCCCTTGAAACATGCAAATGTAGTCCTTGCAACGTGTTATGAGTGTTCTGCAGAAAGTGACATTTTCTGTCCCAGCAGTATAAATAGTTGTAGCATTTTGGTTGCTGACAAGGTCTGTAAATATTTTTGCCTTAATCTTATTTCCTATTTTCTAAACATCAGTGGGGGTTGTTTTCCTCATATACCAATAGGAAAGAAGAGAATATAGCAGGACCCGCTCCTAGCTCAGGGCATTGTACAGATGCATAAGCGTGCAAGCCTATACAGTATACCTGCAGTTATCATCTTAATCAGAAAACTCTTATCTCCACATTTAGAGTCATTTGCTGCACTATCTTTGTGATGCTCTTGAGCAGGGGACATTAAGGGAGGCATTTGGAGAGCAGGAGAAATCGATCATTAATTGTTAGACATTTTAGGGCCTGAGATAGAAAGGATAATTAATGATTCGGTACAAAACCAATAGATGCCTTCTGCTTCTGAAAGTACTACAGTACAGTCACAAATACGCTGTGTAGATATTTGATATAATTTCAGTTTATTAAAAAGTTGTTGAGTTTTCGTGTAGAGTTCTGAATTGTGTTTAATATGACAGATGGAAACGACAACAAATGCTGTCAAATTTAAATTGGAGGTTGTTGCACGATAGGTTTGCTGCTCATATACTGGAGGTTTTGTCAAACTATTGTTGGGCTTTACTTTGTAATCCTGTTGAGTGATATAATGTGTAGAAACCAACCTATCCCCATAACCAAACAACTGAATAATTGCAAAGAAAATTGCCAAGAACAGAACTTGGTTAAGGTAAGGCAAGATGACTACTACTTGGTTAGGGTTAGGCCAGAACAATACTCAGTTTACTTGAATCTGTCCACCATACTCATCCTCCCCCTATAACGGACTTGTTGTCCCTTATACTGTTATTCCGTACCTCCTCCTCTACAGCTGTAGAGGAGGAGGATGAAGTTTAATTTGTCAAGCAACAGATTTTAATTTGGGATCTCTTTCAATTTTTAAAAAGTTATGCGACAAAAAATTTGCATTTAGAAATGCTTGAATTGTTTTTTAACGCCACCCCTGGTAGCCGCATAACAAGCTGGTGGAAGCTGGAAGTGTTATTCAGCAGACACAGCAACTAATTTGAAGTCATGTCTACTGTAACTCTATTTCAGTCAAAACAACCCTGTGAAAAGATTCTGGCTTGCATGGTTTTGGGTTTTAATTTTAAGCATTTCCTGATTAATTTTGTAGGTGTTATCCTCATGTGTCTCGTTCTGATTTTACACTTCCTGTGTTTGTGTTTGTCCCGCCTATCAGTTTCACCGTTCCCCTTTTAGTCTTCCCTCCGTTGTGTATTTAAGTCTGTCTTTCCCTCTCTTTTTGTCAGTTCGTTTATTTTTGTCCTCATGTTAGTCCTGTGTATCTATGTTTCCCAGTTCTGTATTTTGCCCCTCGTGTTTTACCTTCAATGCTGTTTTGTTCCTCGTGTCACTTCTTGTGTTTATTGCAATCCCGCCTGTTCACGAGCTTGTGTAGTCTTGAATTTCTCTTTAGTTTTTTGGATTTGTCTCGGCCCGCTTTTGTCTATTTTGCCGCCTGCCTTTTGATTTTTGGACATCAGCTTACAATATTAAAGCTCCCCTTTTGTGTTCAATCATCTGTCTTTGTGTTTTGCATTCGGGTCCGCTTTTGCCAAACCTAACACCAGCTTTTAGCAGCAACATGCTCGACTGTGTTCACTGCCTAGACGCTTATGTTGTCTGTCTTCTCTTTAGTGCTGTAAAAAGCCGTCTGCTATCTCTGAAAACAAGGTTGTTGAGAGCAGTGAGACGAAACCAAAATAGTAAAAGTTGTGTGCTGTAAAAGGAGACGCTCAAACATTTCATGGAACTGAGGCAAACTGCAAAGGTTGGTGATAAATTATTAATATTATCTTTTATACTCTGGTACTTTATATGATTTTTTTGTTCATTACTGCAGTAGATAGGATTGGGACAGAGACTACAATGATTGACTGTGAACAGAACCAGCCTCAAACCTTCACACTAGCCGTCACTGCTGTCTTCATCTAATTGGCCCTGGCTGTTTGTCCTTTCTATCCTTCCTCTGCCTGAAGTGCAGTTTATCTTTTTTTTTTTTTTTTTCACTCCGCCTGCGCTTTCCATGATCCCATCCTTGCCTCCAGTGCTGGCCACACATATTGTATTTACAACTCGACTGTTGATGCCTCCAGTGAAGCTCCACTGTGGCACCCGCTGAAAAGCCCATGAGACCATCTGCATATTGCAGTTCAGCTACTCTTTGTCTCTCTGGTCCAGATCTGCAGGGTCTAGTGGAGCACCAGCATCTCTATGCTTTGGTTCTGGCTGGAGTGGATATCAGCCAGCTGCCCCCAGTTGAGTTCTTTAAAATAGGATTAGGCACGCTTATTGGCTTTTTTGGAAACACTGTTCCACTGGCTGCCACTTATCTGTGATGAGCAGTCATGAAATGATGGTAGAGGAATGAGGAACAAATATAGAAAACATTTTGAATAGTACAGTCTGTTGTAGCTGATCTGACATATATGACCTCTGGTAACCTGATTTAATAATTTATCTTAATGCAGTGTGACAGGCCGCACCTGATGGGTTTTGACATATTATCCTCATTTTCAGGTTCATACTGTTATTTTGGGTAACTGCTCGAATAGGTTTATTATAGGTTGTATTTATCGCCTGTGTGAGACACTGAGGCAGACATGGAATATGTGCAGGCACCCTAACTAATCAGCCAGTGGTTAGATCCCTCACTGGCTTCCTACCAGCAAACACGATCAAGTTTTTTCATCTTTCATTCACTTGAAGATCCACTGTGTCAGATGTAGGTGGATCTATTGGCAGAAATAATAGGCCTATATTATATCTGTTTTTTTCATTACCTTACAATGAGCCTTTTATATCTACATAGGGAGTGGGTCCTCTTCCACAAAGTCTGCCATGTTGCACTGCCATGTTGCTACAGTACACCATTGGGTTAGAGTTATGCTATCATACCCATACGAGTAAAATGTGTCAATATCTGTACTCTTAATGAAGGAAAGTTCTCATTTGGTAGGTGGCTGAAGTTTATCTTACTCTTGTGATCAAAAACATTTATCTCAAGCTCAAATTCTGAGGCAGCTCTTTCTGATGAACAATAAATAAAGCAAATTCTGATCAACCCAAATTGCGGGCCTAAATTAACAACTTTTGGTTTCTTTGGTTTTAGCACCAACTACTTCAGGTTTATGTCCCGCCCATTGCGAGTACGGATACTTATACATACACATATACATATACAGATACAAATAATGGTGTACTTGCTCACTCCTGGTAGACCAACCAAACACTAGCTTTCTGGTTTGCACACGTCCCTTACCGTCCCCTACTGGGACGTCTCTGTTACCTGGCATGCGTGACGCTGTTTTGTTCCATCCACCACGTGACTTCATACCCCTTATTTTGTAATGTTTCCTTGATTTTTGTGCTTTTTGTTGACCAGATGCCACCACTATGACCACTATGCCATTTTGCTGTCTGGCTCCATCTGCTCAATGCAACTTGATGCGGATGCTGTCCGCTTCCGTCAAAATTGACTTGACGCAGAAATTGTGGCCAGGTGAAATCTGGGGTTAAGGAAGGGTGAGACAAGGGGTGCTCAGTTGGTTTCAATCTGCAACCTCACCAAGGTGGAAGTTGTAGCCACAGATTTGGCGGATGAAATAAAATACTGGATGCTTTGACTGTTCCCCTTAAAGCTCTCAACATGACTCTTTTTTAAAGATGCTGTGCATGTTTAAATTGTAGCATTCCAGTCATTTCTGTCAGTAGTAAACACGTTGATAACAAAGTAATACCTCTGATCACCTTGGTTCCATTTAACCATCCAGCCTGAAAAGAGCTTGTTTTGTGAAAAAATGTTTTAAGGACATTGTTTTTTACACAATGCTTATTAAACCCTGATGCACTGTTTCCCTTCTAATTTCTTGCTGCCTACTTTGATATCCTGAATATAAACATGAATCAATATGAAGAATTCTCAAAATGACGTGGTTGCCCTTTAACAAATTAGTACTCGCATGCAAATATTTCAGTGATATTTGTCTCAAGACAGAATAAATGGCATGCCTTGTGTCAGAGGGAAAAAATCTGGCATTTCATATCACACGTGGGTATAAATTCATTTCTAGTCTGTGAATAAAACCCGACAAACCTCTGTCAGATGATCAAAGGTCGAGAAATGGTCTGTGTGTCAATCGTTTGATGTGATCATCTCAAAGTCATTGGTCAAACTAGACAGTGACCTGCAGCTGTATTGTCTATCACTCTGGCAGCCCTCATTGTTGTCCACATATAGACACATATTCAACAGCCAGTGTTCGCTTGGAGTGATGACAGCATGACAGCCAAAGTAGAATAATAAATAGCCTGTTGTAGCTATAAACTGATACAATATTACTGGAGAAAACATAAGAATATTACTCTGACACTTAGGAATATTTAACAAAATACATGAATTTATGATCAGGAAACCTGCGCTTCACTTTGTCCTATCTGACCTTAGTCTTACGCATCCCATCAGATTATCTCAGTTGCATACATGCCATGCAAGAAAATCTCAAGCAGCATTATGCTCTTAGGTGTGCTCTCTGACCCAACAGATGTTAATATCATTCTCTGTGCTAGTTCCTTGGAAGGCTGAGAATACATTACTGAGATTCTCAAGGTCAGGTAGGATACAGCTTTCCATACAAAATTCTCTTCAGTCTTTTATCCGTCAACCATGGGAAAATCCTGAAAAACTAACCTGGGGGTGTGTGGCTTTGTTGCGGTGACAGACGGTCGCATCGAGTCCCAACTTAAGGGTCTGGGATGGTACAGAATTCTTTCTTGCCAATTTGTTTCATATCTCCAGATAACAAATGCAGATTTGGCTCATCTGTCCTATTTTGCAAGGCAGATCAAATGGCTTTTGCTCAGTTCTCTTGGTTTTGAAAATACACTCACAAAGCCGTTGTGAAATATGTCATTGTGTTGCTTCAAAGCTCCAACCATGATGCAATAATTGACATGAATGTTGCATAAACATTCCCTTTAAAGAAAGATGTTGTGATTTCAAGGTCTAGATTTGATTTAAAGGGCTTTGTGGAACGTCTATGTTGTGCTTTACATTAGCGGACAACAGTGGCTAACTAACTATACTGTTGCTGTCCGTTAGCTGAGCGGATAGCGGCACTCGAGAATGTGCAAGTCACATCCTTTGGACTGTCGCAGAGTCCTTCACGAAGAAATCCACAATCCAGCAGCATTAAATAAGGTAAACAAATCATCCACAGGCTTGTATGGGCAACTGAGAGAGACAGGGACGGTCTCATTTTTCACATCAGTTAGTGCCCGCTCACATATGGCCAATAAAAAAGTGATTATTACATTTAAATTGCTGCAAATGGTTACATAGAGCATCTTTAAGTCGAGTTCATTGTACTATAGCTCTGCAATGTGACAACAATTAGTGTCGAACAGTGTGCCCACATTGTTCAGCTGAAGTTGGATTTGTCTGTGAAAACATTTCAAACACATCATTTACATCAGCATCACCCCAATGTGTCGATTAACAAGACAGACAAAGACAAGACTTCAAGTCGTGTCCTTCTCCCCACACCATTCAGGCAGCAATTACGGAGGAGTTTTTATCTCTGCAGATATGCCATCATAGTCTGAATAATACAGGATTCATATGGGTCACGACCTCTGCTAAAATTAAGCAATATTATACAAAAGGGTGTGCTTATCACCATTAATGATTGAACAGTGATGCTGTAAGTCATGTTCTGGTTAGGCACAAAAACACTTGGTTAGGGTTCGGAGAAGATCATGTTTTGGCTTACCAAGTTCTGTTGCCACAAACATGGCTTGAAATTGTCCCATTGCCTTGTTTAAGATACATACATACATGTAATGTGAAAGCGATATTGACAATAATACACAGATTGAAATTGTGCCAACGTCTGTTTAAAATACTTGGTTTTTGGCTTCAAATTGTCTCGACGTCTCATCAGAAATATCTGGTCTTGTTGCCACAAACACAGCTGGAAGATGCTGTTTCACGCTTACAAATTTTGAACACCATGTCTGGCTGTCACACCCCAGCCTCCCCTCCTGACATGAGATTCAGCTCAGATACAGGTACATGTAATGTGAAAGCGGTCAAACACATGTTGTACTGTATTGCTTTGTCTGCTGTCCAGCTTTAATCTACTCATTTGTAACTTGTACTGTTGTCTTATCAACCTTCATAACGGAAGGTGCTTGTTTTACAACAAGTTAGTGAATTGTCACTAATTGCATAATAAATGAAATGTCAAGGTTATATCTAAGAGTTAAGGCAGTGCTGTGCCAGGTGGTAAGGTCATTTTGAGTGATAAAGGAGTAAGTGTTCAGCTCTTTCAGCTCAATTTATACAGCCGGGCATTCAGAAATCCTTCTTTGCATATGATGACATTTATGATATGGCCCAGAGGGAGACTGAATATTATAAGTAAGGCCATTGGCCAGCTTCTCCCGAGAACTCTGTGTTAAGCCTCAAATGAGCAGCAATGACAGTATTCCCTGCCAACGTTTTTATGGTGAATGTAGAGCTTTGTGCGAAATAGTGGGCTGGATCAATACTGCCTCTCTGAGGATTTCTTCCATTCAAGATAACCTTATCCCAGCAGAGAGGGCGCCCCCACCCCAAAGCACTTGATGTGAATGACAAGGAGCTGAGGCCCTTTTCCAAAGAGGCTGAAATCTTTTTGTCATTGTTACCAGATAAGAGAGAAAATGAAGTGGAGAAACACAAGGATGTGCTGCACCTAATTTCTCTCTTTTATTACTTGTCGTTTAACCAAGGTCATCACTTGCGAGCTGCAAATATTCATCGCTGTAATTGTCACATTATATCAAAAACATGAAGCAGTTTATGGTTCAGAGACAGATGAAACTATCGAGAAAAATCACAGCTGTGTGTCTTAATTGATCAGTTTGTGGTGCTTCTTTTTGATCATGGTCTTGACTGGATGACATGATAAACACGGCATCGCATTATTTGGGCTTTGGTCACACTTTACAATAATACCGGGTAGTTATTAAATAGTCCCTCATAAATTACTAGTTACTGAATCATAAGTTACTCTTTTTATGCTTCCTCAAGAAAGTGATACATAATACTGAGTAGTTACTAAGTAGTCCCTCGTTAATTACTAATTACTGAGTCACTAGTTACTCTTTTTGTGCCCCCTTGAGTTAAGTGAAACATAATACTGTGTAGTTACCAAGTAGTCCCTCATTACTTTATAATTATGACAATTGAGGGGCACAAAAAGGGTAATAAAAATATTAATTAGTGATTAGTGAGTATACTGGTAAATAGCTAGTATAAAGTAACACTTAAGGGGGCACAACAAGAACATAGAATGATTCAGTAATTGGTATTGGAGTGAATGTGGTAACTACTCAATATTATGAAACAGTTTACTCGAGGGGGCACAAAAAGCGTAAGTTATCATTAAGAAATTCCTGATTCATTGCTAACTCGCTCCCTAGTACACTACGCTCCCTAGTATCACATTTTCATTATTGGTATTGTAAAGAGTTACCTTGGATTTTGCTGTCAGAGGTCTTATATTATTTTCTTCCTTTTTGGGTGTGATTTCTTGTTTTCTGTCTGTGAATGTGCCCATATTTTCCCTTGGTTGTGATTCACAGTTCCTGTGCACTGCAGTCCTAGTTACTACTAACCCTGCTGCTGACCTCAGGAGTGCTGCCAACAGATGTGTGCTACCACTGTGACATTTGTCACCAGCTGTTTCTTTTTACCTGGCAGCAATGAGCTTCATAGGGTGTAATGCATGAGTCACACTATCCCCCTCAGTTCCACCCCACACTGTGAAAGCACCCCAACTAACCTGCCAGTAGCTGGAAACCTGACTGGCCGCCCAACAGCGAACACTGCCAAGTGTGCTGTATGTTGTATTTGTCTCATTCATCTTTCATTTACTTAAAGTTCATAATTGTAATGAATTGTTGTGTTTTGTTTCCTTAGAATGAGCCCTTTATCTACAGAGGGAGCAGGTCCACTTTAATGTAGTCCACCATGTTGCACCAAACCAAATACTGACTCTAGACAGAGCCTTTGCATCTTTTCGCCTATTTATTAGCTGTTTTAGAGAATGTATGTATTTCCCATATGAAAATGTAAATTCCTTATGTCTTGTGGAAACTCCTGTGAATCATTGTGGAATTGCCGAGTTCACAGGTGACATAGTGTTATTTTCACGTTAAAATTTGAGAAAACACGAGAAAATATTGTATTCACATGTGAAATTGTGATTTTCACATGGCATTTTTGTGAGGCAAGGATGATTGATAATGCATTACCCTAACCCTAACATCGACAGTTAGAAGTAACTGATATTCTGAGTAGCATTTGAGAAGAATAGTTTGTACTATACAGACTTTTAATGCTCTTTCCACCATTGCTTATATGTTTCTGTAATAGATTATTTAAGTATTTTAACTTATGAAGTTTGCAGAATAGATCAGCTTGCAATAATTTATCTTGCCGACTGCAGTGTGATTGCAAGAATGCCTCAAGAGCAGTGTGCTTTTTTTTTCTGATGTCAACAAATGCCCTCTGTGTGAACCCACTCACATATGGCCTAATGTGTCATCAAGTGCAATCTCCATCAAGTAGGGAGGTTGATGGTGTTCATCCAGGGGCCTGATCGCCTATAACTATCCCCGTATGAGGCTTTTATCAGGACTGCCCCCACCTCCTAATGCCAAGGGAAGATTTCAGCATTTTCCATCAGTTGATGAACATTTAATGGCTGTGGAAACAAAGTCCTCATTATGGTTATTGTCGAGCTCTGATGGTGAGTGCTGACATTTCAATCTCGGTGTGTGACTTTCACAATGTGAAGGTCAATACCTGCCACATCTCCAGAGATACACTTGTAAGGGGAGAAGCTTGGAACAAAGAAATGTATGGTTCACTCCCTCTCACAAACAACTTAAAGGCAAATCCTCCAAAAGAGGTTCACACAAACACATCTGCTGCATAGTAAATCAACGTGCAGCCAGGTCATGCTGTGCTTTTAGATTTGCTTGTGGTTTGAAGTCTGCAGGAACACAGTGGGGCATTTGAACGATGAACTTTTTAACACAAAGATTGGCATGAGAGAGCTATTGATTTATTGTTTCTTCTTCAGCTCATAAGACAAGCTTCCGCTATCTGACATATGTGGCCAAAAGTATGTGGACAGTGTGAATTCCACCCATCTGTGATTGTTGACAATCATATTACAAAGTCAAAGGCACTAATTTGACCAGGTGTGTCCATATACTTTTGGCCATTAGGTACACAGCATATCTAGAAAATAGATCTATATTCATAAAGCAGTAAGATATACAGAGTATGTTACCCATACCTGCCTGATTGTTGTAATGTATGTGCAAAACAAGCAATTCAAAGACAAACTAAATGTGTAAATATGTATGAATAAAGCTTATTAATTATTAGTACTTATGCATGAATAGGACTTGATATCTTAAAAAAAATGATGTCCTAATGAGGGGGATCAAAATGGAAATTTGCATCACTATGTGTTGGCTTATACAAAAGTCAGACTTGAGTGATGGTTGTTTTGCATCCTTCGGGTATGGTCAACTCACAGGACAATTAGATTTATGATTAGCTAACATCAACAGAAGTTTTATTGCTAAATTCATTTGCTTTCAGGGGCATAGAGCGTAAGTGATGATGAGTTATGACTTTTTTAATATGCAGATCATAAAATAACAGTAATAAAGTGTGATTAAAAACATGCCGGACATCTGCCCCTGGTGTAGGACAAATGAACAGAACTCAGAATTAAGCAACCAGTGCTGATTATTCAGGAAATTAGGGAAGATTTATTTATGAGAGATAATCAAATCAAACTTCGTATAAATTATGTACGTCATGATGAATCACGTTAAATGTAGAATTTGTGGTTAATTGTGTTTATTGTATTGTGATGTTTTTTATTTGTTTGTTTAGGAGAGTCTTGTATAAACATTAGAAAGAATAGTATTTTCATCCTGAGCTCATTTGAAAATAAATTCAGCAACATTGAATGGCACACTCCCCATTATGAAGTGCTATCATTCATGCTGTTTACATGCCTGTTACTGAATTATTCATCTGCGCTTTAGTTATTCATTGTCCTGCTTGTTGTGACACATAACCTCCCATATGCATTGCACAACAAGTTTAATAAGTTAAAACAAAGCAAGGGCACATTAGTATGACTGATATGCAGCGCGGCCTCTTTTCTATTCGCGTTTCAGTAATAGCAATTAGTACCTTCTGCAGCTGTTTAATGTATCTTGTGTGCATTTGCATGAAGCAGACATGCTGCACATTCAGTGCTCATTCTGCCAGTGGTTACATAATGTTTGAGATAGATACGCATAAAGACAGTAGTGATTAATCATTAATCAATTAATTGCTGAGTTTAACCAATTAAAAATGTATTAGTTGAGTAAGAGATGGGCATAAAAACATCACAAAGTATCTTGCAACAGAATACAAATACTTCCTTAAAATACTATAATAATTCCTTGAATAGCAATCTCAAATACAAAATACCGGCTTGAGAATATGTATTTAATTAAAAAACAAGTAACTGGTTGTATAACAGACGGGAGCACCACCATTAAAACTAATGGCTTATTATTATGTGTTTAGTTTATCATTCAAGTGACTTAGTTTTAACTTTATTTATTATTTTAACTCCTACTGTATCAGGGATGTGGGGAGTGAGTCACAGTATAGGGGTGCTGAAGCTTTGGTCTATATAAACACGATATTGTAAATGATGCGCAACATTCATGTTTATTGTATTGATTTAGACAGTCAGGATAACTTATAGCAAATACTTATTAACGTCAATTTAAAACAATTTGAGCAGTCACAGCAACTACAGTCAACAACAGCAAGGAGATGAAGACTGAGAGAAATTCCCCAGACTCCCTTAGAAAATCGCTCAATTTGGTGAGCTGTTGAGTTAGGAGAATTGTAATACATTTTGTTCAATGCTATCTACGACAAATTATTAATTATTTGGGCCTTCTTGTAAGTTCAGCATATGTTATACATTAAGATCTTTCTTTTATTGCTGTAGCACCCTCAGCATCCCCAGTTTCTGCATCCATCCCACTCAAATTTTGCATCGAACATAGATCGTGTCACTGGTTAAAAAGCAGTTTTCTAAAACATCCAACATATTTCATATATTATTAATGGTGAATGGAAAATTGTTAATGCAGCTAGGCAATTAACACAGAATGTAATAACTTTTGTTTGTTTACAAGAAAACTTTACATGGCACCTTTACCGTCATTAAACCATAAACCAGCACTGTTAGACATTTATCAGCCTCATAAGCAGGTCATGACTCTCTCATAAACCTAATAAGCAAGATGTTAACTCTTTTCTAATAAATATTAATTAAGCATTACTCCTTGAACTGTGAAGTGTTACAAGTTCTACAGGAATGTCAAAAAAAGAGCCTCATTATTAGAGAATATGACAACAAGGTTACAAAATGAGATGTTTGCATGAGATGACATGCAGTAATGTGCAGAGCAGTGCTCGCTGAATCTGTCCTGGCAAATAAGCCGAAACTCAATTCATCGCATGACAGCCGTTTCCCTCAAAGACATGGAAAAAGTAATCAACAACACTAGGACGGGCCAGAGACAAAGTAGGCTCATGAAAGGGCTGTCAGATAGCAAGTTGGACTTTGGGGCTGCTGAAAGGTCTCAGTCTTTCATTGTACCCGAGGCAGTGCCTGAGCCAATGAGATAAAGGCCTCTGTGTTTGTAAGAGCCAATCAGTAATACTCTGAAGAGACCCAAGCCAATTAATCTCTTTGGTGACATGAGCTTTGGAGGAACGGCCTGGTTAACTCCTGGTGGCGTGCTGAGTCCGGATCGAAACCCTGCTGCTTTCCTTTCATCTCACGGCAGACAAAACCATGACGTTCCCCTCAGCAGAGAGAACTTTCTAGAGTTTTTTTTAAATTATTTTTTTTGTCTCCGTTTGAATCTGTACCTGTTCTTTCAAGCCCTGGAAAGACAAGCTCTATCCTGGAATCACTTCAGCAATCTTTTGAAGAATTTGCTGTCAGAATAATTTATGCAAGGGGAGTATGCAGACACTTACAGCGTCTTTTCAGCTCTTTTTTTATTCCTCTGTAGTGACATACTAGACTAACTGGCAGACCAAAGTGTCGACTCTCAAACCTCCTGAAGATCAAAGCTAAGGAGACAGTCGGGTGTTCCACATCCTCTTCCAGGTCCTGGATGTCACATTGTGTCTTGCTCTCTCTCTTCAATCTCTTGGGAGTTTTGGTGAAACTGCCAGACAGAAGACAAGCCCTTAGGGGCACAAGCATCCTTAGCATGCGCTCCAAATTACTGGATCATCGGTGATTGGTGTTAAATGATGCATATTAAACAACCAAGGTTAAGAGAATAAAAACATAAATACATCACAAGTCTTACCCACTGCTAAACATAATCCTCTCTCCACAGAACCACTGTGTGTGTGTTTTTTTTTAATAGTGTGATTTGATAGAAATGTAATTTAATTTAGAGAATGGAGCCAATCACATACTTGAACTTGAAAGCACCCATTGAGTACATCTCTTTTCTGGCACAGCTGCGGTTCCAGCCCATATTGCAGCCGAGATTAATGCTGTGAACATACGGTAATGCGCTCACTGTTGTTCAAGGTGTTCTCTGTCACAATTGCGAGGAGCGGGAAGAATAATATATCATTAAGGCTTGCGGTTCGATACGGGACAACAGTGGTTTTGGATGAGGAGTGACTTTCTCGCGGAATACTAATACATCAGACGGTTTTCTACGAATGACTGTGTTGCTGAAAGCGAAGCGCTGCACAGACTGCTGATGTTTCTGCTGAATTTTAAATATTTGAATGTCGCTTTCTTTCTAGTGCTCGGGCTGACTTACTTAGAAAGAACACCCACTGTGCCAGAAAAAGACAGGGCGTCTCAATTACAGGAGATTATGTTCAATAGGTGATCAGGCTCGAACTAGAGCAGCTTGTTAAGACCTGCTATTAACAGCCGATCACGAGTGGACAGCACTAAATGCAGGTGTAAATGCCAATCAGACAAGATTCGGAGGAGGTGTGGATGCACATGACTTTTAGCAGTGCTCGAATTGTCCTGGGCCACACTGAAGGCTCGCCTACTCAACTGACGTCCTCTAGGAAAACTGGGAAACAAGAAGCCTCAACAACAGGCATAAAACATGCTGTCTGATTAGATTAGATTCAACTTTATTGTCATTGTGCACAGTATAAGTACAGAGACAATGAAATGCAGTTAGCATCTAACCAGCAGTGCAAAAAGCAGTAAAGTGCAAAGCATGTACAGTATAAATAGTGCAGAAGACAGACGCAGGGAAAAAGCTTCCCTTGAACCTACTGGGCCGGGTGCAGAGAGACCTGTAGCGCCTCCCAGAGGGGAGGAGGGTGACCAGTCTGTGGTTGGGGTGGGAACAGTCCTTGATGATCGCTTGCTCTGGAGAGCCTTGATGGAGAGGAGTGGGGAATCAGTGATGTGTTGGGCAATTTTTTCACCACCCTCTGCAGTGCTTTCCGGTCAGAGACAGAGAAGTAGCCATACCATACTGTGACACAGTTGGTAAGGATGCTCTTGATGGTGCAGCAGTAGAAGTTCACCAGAATCTGAGGAGACAGATGGACCTTCTCTAAGACAGATGGACCTTCTTTAAGACGGATGGACCTTCTTTAGACAGATGGACCTTCTTTACAGACAGATGGACCTTCTGATTCTCATGTAGTTCACAGGAATGCATATAATGTGTTGGGCTCGCTTAAGCTGTCGATGTCAGCAGTAGGTGTTTTAGAACACACTGTCAGTTTCAACTGGTTTAATCAATGGACCAGTGATAGCAATAACTCCAGAGTCCCCTTACAAATCGTGCAATTTTAAGAATTGTGGCGTGAGGAGATACTTAGTAAACTTTTTCAAAAAAGCTACCGCTTATTCTAAATTATTTGTGCTTCCTTGTAATTTCAGCATTAAATGCAATACATTTAGTTATTTCTTTCCTTGTAAAAAGTTTCAGTTTGTGGTGAAATCCCTGTACTTCTTACATGTCAACATTATACACACTGTTTGAACTGAGTTCACCAATTACACTGAATTTATGAAAGAAGACAACATTTTATTGATGGTAAAAATGCCCACATTTTACAAAATACAGTAAACAATACACAATATAGACTACTTCTTTGGTGCTTGTGGAGAAAGTCCTCAGACTCCCTTAAAAAAATGCATAATTTTGTGAGTTGTTGACTTAACTTTGTGAAATGTCTAATGACGGACTTAGAGCTGTCCACTTGTCGTCACTCAGCCCAATCTACCAGAAATAAAATGCTGGCAGTACATGTTTCTGCAAACCACACGAACCACACTGTCGTTTGTACAATTTCATGTACACGTCACATGATTATGACCTTAATAAATGATACATTTAAATCGGGCGGTGGTGGCAGTGGTGTTAGAGTTACAGCTCGTGAGAATTATTCTGTTCAGCAACCATGAACCTGGTTCACAGAAACCTCATGTGTTTTGGAGCCTCATTCAGAAATCTGAGGGACAAGTGCTCTTTAACAAGACGAGCAACAATGCAGGCAAATATGCACTCAAGTAGTCAAGTAGTAGTAGTCGCTGGTTTCTCCTTATTTGGCAGAACTCGGTGTCCATGCAGCAGCGGGTGATTTATGTTAATTTAAAGACCGAACAAACATTCTGTGGATAAGAGTGGTAGAGTGGTAACTAAAAGCAGTGTAGAGGAGTTCATAAGCGGATGAGGCAATGTTTTGACAGGACTCGAGCCCCCTGATAACCAAGCATAACAGATCTGTCTGCTCTATTTGTCCATCTTCACCGAGTGCATAATCCTACATGTCTCATAGCCAAACGAGCCTCACTATCAGTTTGATATATGAAACAGAATGTGACAGAGGGGGTAATGGAGCAGGCGTGTTGTCTTCATGCATTCAGTCCGCATACCCGAACACTTTGACGCCATTTGCTACCCATCAGCCCCCACCCCGCCTACACGCCATCCTGGACAAGACCTGAATCAAAGTGAGGTCAGGATGATTGGAGATAATCTTGTGTCTTATCATGTTGACTAAGATATGATGTGACACTGTGGAGGAATTGCAGGGTTGTGGGGGCCAGGGGTGGGGGTGTGAGGGAAGACAGAGGAGACGTAAATGGTGTTTAAACAGGGATAGAAGCTTGTAGCTCACTGTGGGAGTCCCGTCCACGGGGGACAGATCTGCTCTCGTGAAGGATGCACCGCAGTTGGAGCAGTGTGTGTGTGTGTGTGTGTGTGTGGGGGGGGGGGGGGGCATGTCCATGCTTCATCACAGTATCTCCATTTTCAAAGCCATGCTTCTTCAGAGGAGATAAGTTGCATGCTTGCTTTTCTTCCCCCAGATTCTGTACAACTCAGCATCCATTTAAGTCATAGGTTTGTCTTGTGAAGCTCTACATCATGCTGCTTGCAGACTATTGTGTCAGCATCTATAAATTATAAAAGAGAATCGTATTAGTCAAAATGAATATTTGCATATCCCATATTAATGTAGAGAGCATTATTAAAACCAACACTCTGAGTCATTTATTTCTCCCAGTCATAAATGTGGTATCACAGAAGCTCTTGGCAATAAAAGGAGCCATTAATATTTAGACCAAGCAACCACTGTGTGTTGAGAAGTGAGTGCATTTTCAACCCACTAGACTTCTAGTGGGCAGCCGCAATGGTAGAGCTATACTCAACCACAACCCCACTTGGAGAGGATCAGTATATTACAATATCTCTTCACCTCCCAGGTATTGTACATGCGATATGTTCAATAACACGAGCCCCCGCTCTGTCATCCGGTGCACCCAGAAGGCTAATCGTTGGGTAAACAAACAACTCCAAATGTGTTGTAATAGGAGCTCAGCTCTCCGCTGAGGTGAGATTATGATGACAGTGAATCAATGGGCTTCAATAACAAGGCTCTGATTTAAATCCTCTGTATGGACAGGAAATCCCTGCTGTCTAAATGGAGCCAGCAGTAACCCTTTTTTTTTTTGTCACATGACAATGAGTGATGCAAAAGGATTAAGAGCTGCCGGCGATCCCTGTCACGTTGAAGCATTCAAGCTCCTCTTGATGAAGGTCAAATGTATGGAAAGTTTGTAGATCAGACATGGAAATTGGAAGGCAGGGTTTTGAAAAATGATCACAATATTTTGTATTTGTGACGGGTTTGTTATCAGTTGTTGTGACCTGAAGATTACTTGGCCAGGTGTTGAGATTTGTGTCTCTCTACCAGTGTTAGTTTTTTGATACCTTTAAATCTCCTCCAGATTTTGCAGCAGTATACAGAATCATGGACTGATTTTAAAACTAATGCTGTAATGTCACGGAAGAGAGAACGCTCCACTCTTCCATGACAAGATGGCTGATACACTTTACTGAGCCTCTGGCAAAGACACAAGTACATTTTCAGAAAATTGCATTTTGAAAATGTAATAATAAAGATGTTCATTTACAAAATATTGACCGTAGTAGAACCCTCCTTCATCAAGTTCTCCAACATTTGTCTAACAAAATGGTTAAAATTACTTAAAGTGACTACCAGGAACTTTTAAGTGTTTATGAAACAGTCCAGTGATTCCTCTGATGATTATAAATGACCTGTAACAGCAAACGAGACCATCAGTGAAAAGACTGCTATTAGTTTTTATTTTTATTCTTTGGGCTGGCAGCTTGGGTGGGACTCCAACCCAAAGTGTCAGTATTTGACAACCTACAGATGAGGCCCAACAATCAATGATCTTTCTCCAGGAAGTTACATTTTGTTACTTAAGATAAGATTATAACCTAACATGACATGACATGACCCCATCTAACCTAACCTAACAAAAACTTTGATTCAGTGACAGATCAGATGAAAACAAGACTAACAACAAGATCAAATATAAAGCTATTTATAATGCAGATATATTATAATGTACAATTGCATTTTTTTTCTTTCACATACAGATATGACCAAAGAGGACAATTGTACAAGATAATTACACCCTTAGTTATACACACATGGTCTGCAGCAATATTCTAAAAACAAAAATGAAAAATATATAAAAACTCAGCACAGCCAAATATTGATTGAACTATCTTTTAGTTTACAACTTTATAATGTGCTGTACCTTTGACCCAGACCACGATTGTAGGATAAAGTCAATATTTATCTGCTTTATTCTGCTTGAGTAAGATGTATGACAGACTGAGCCATCCTAATCACCAGAATAAGGTCCTCAGTGTACATTCCTGCAAACCATGGATATGTTGAAGCTTTACTTTTCTTTTTTATGTCAAACTTACATTCTTCAGGTTCAATTTTCATTTTTTTGTTGTGACAATGCTCCTGTTTATGGTCTGGTTCGACTCTAATGGCCACTGGAGGTGTTGCTGCAGGTTCTGGTTGACTCCAGCTCAGCCTGTAACCGCATCTTCATCAGACCTACACAGTACAAGGGTCAAGGAAGTACAACTGTGCACAAACTCGCAGACTGCTTTACTTTTGGATAGAGCCTCCAGCATGTTTTCTATGTGCTTGGTAAACTGAATGTCCTTGTCTGACACAGCGAGCACATCTTCCCTGCACGGCTTGAGGAAGAGGAGGAGAGAGAAGCTTTCTACAGACACAATATCAATGAAGTCAATAACTACAATATAAGATTATTATAATTATCTATAATTAAGCGAGTCAAAAAACATTTTAGTCAATTCAAATAGATAATAAAACTAAAAAAATTGAAACTATGTCTGTTTGTGCTTACAGCTAACTCAAATAAAATGAAGATATACAGGACATGTAATACCAATCCTGAACTTAATCATTCTCCTGAAAAATAAACCCCAAATTATATAAAAACAAACTAAAACGAATACTGAAATTTAAAAAACTAGATCAAACATTCAAACTTAACTGAATGAAAACAAAAATTAAAAACAAAATAATATCTGCTGAAATACAACAACTTTATTGATCTAACTGGGGGCATTTAGAGGCACACAAAGCGTGTTGTACACGGTGACAGTAACATACAAACAAATAAATGATTCAAGGGGAAATGTGGAATAGAATCTATAAATAATATTGATGAATAAACACAATAAAAACATCAGATAATGACCGAGAGTGAGCGATTTACAATAGCGGTTACCTTTAAAAGCAGTTAAAACATAATGATGCCCCGATGGCAACAGAGAAAATGAAGAAAAACAAAACTCTTGCGGATTTGTTGGTTGCAAAATTAATCTCTTTGTTTCACTCCGGTGAGCCTCAAACAGATTTTAACAATGCTGTGTTCAGGCGGTTTCTGACTTTTACTGTGAGGCTGTAAAAGGAGCACATAAAAGGAAAACTCAGGAGACGCTCAATAAAAGATTGATATAAATGACAGAGGCTGACGAAAGTGACACAAAAGGAATTTAGTTTGTGGAAAAGGTGAACTCTTTGTCGCCCGCGCTTTATAATAACCTCTGTGTTCGGATCAAATTTAGGCTGTCTAGGGGACTCTGTTATGTCTGAAATCAATAATCAGTCCCTTTGTTTTAGGTACATTTAAATGCAAGAAATAAACGTGCAGGGCCAACAAATAAACTCAGGGAGAGCACTCCCATGGTCAGGGGACAGAAATACAGTGTTGTCAGAAAATTTGACCAAACAACTGCCATCCTGAGTGCTCCTGCATAGCGTACATAACAAAGAGTAAGGACGGAAGGAAGCACCCTTTTAGTGAGACTGGTGATGCAGAGCGTCTGAGAAACGACCACTTACAGAAACCCTCTGTTCTCTGTCAGTCAAGAAGTCCAGGATCCATAATATGAGCCGGTGAGGCAAATTAAAATCACATAGCAACCCTTCTATTAAAAGATCCGGCTGCATCGTATGAATGCAGATAAAAAGTCTGCAAACAAAAGACTCAGTGGGCTTATATAGGTCATCGACTATTAAAAGGTTTGCATCCTTCACACCTCTTCCTGCCTGGTAAGCATATTGCTATATGCTGCCTGGTAAGCATATAGCAATAGCAAGCAACAAGGTTTTAAAACATTTTTTCTTAAACTTTTTCCTTATTAACGTCACTATATGTGAGAGCTTGCCACCCGTCGAAACCATACCCATCAAATCAGGGGGCAGCAGGTCACAGTTCATTGTAATAAACAAGGAAATGCATGTCAGGGCTTCCTTTCTTTTTACAAACAGCTAATTTAGCAAACATAGTAACACTGTCAGTAATGTTATACATTGCCACCTTCATGAGATATCTCTGAATAGCCAATGTTAGCATTAACAGCTTACCAGTCTACAATAAACGTTGCAAGTGTGGCATCAAACCAAGAGCTGCTCCAGCCTCCAACTGTGGAAAACAACACTAAATTAAAATTTGTTTTACTTTTGCTACTATCACTTCTTTTCTTTCCCATTGTTTGGTTTCATGCCTGGAGGCAGTGGTTAGAAAATGCCCTCACAAGTATTTCTTTTCCAATTCTACCGCAACTAAAAAGGTTGAATTATTTGAAGTACATGGAAGTAAACAGAGACTGAGCCAAGCTGGTATAGCCTACAGTTCATCATGTTTCAACGCTGCCCTCTCTGCTCTGAACATCTTGCTAGCTGAGTTACACCTGCAGCACTTACACATCCGAAGTGGCTCCGTACTGCTCGCCTGGAAGTAGGACAGAAACAGAAACAGCTCGAATGCGTCAGGGATTCTCCTTATTATATGGAAACAAAAGGAACAGGGAACAGGGATTACTTATTTGAAAATGTAACTAAATAAAAGATATTTGAATTACAAAACTAACGCGTTATGATCCTTTTAGAAACAAGAACATAATCTGAGTACTCTAACACATTACCCCAACACTGGCAGGGATTTGTTTACAATCAAGTGACATCTGTAAGATGAATGGAGGTCACCTGCAAAGCAGGTCAGCACAGTATCGCACTGTGAGCAAACGAATGGGATCTGAACCAGAGGCCTTCCTGATGTTTACACATTTTAAGAGATCGCTAACTCATTCCTGACTGATGACAAAATGATGGTCAGAAGAGAGAGGCTCTCTGAGGAGAGAGATATTTTCAGAGCAGGAGTTAAAGTTGTTAAAGTGCTTTGGGAACAGGCTTCAGGACATTAATGCCCGGCTATTTAAGGCAAAGGTTGCTCCTTCTATCATCAGTCAATTGCTTGCACTTGCTCAAGGATGCATTCAGTCTCACCAGTTTAGATAATACAGCACTGATCAGGAAATCATTCAGTGTAAAATATATCATTACAAAGATTGCAATGCATCAAATGTCAGACCGGGAGTCCCAATTCCACCAGATTAATCTTAGTTCTCTGACACTAGCTGCTCACACAGGAGCTACTAGCAAGACAGAAGTTGACATTTCCTTTTTAACCTTAAGCTGAACTCATCAATAAACTTGTTACCTCTGAATCTGCATCACCAGAACATTCAGGGATTAATAAAAGATAAAGACAAAAAACAAAATAGCAAATTAAATTGGATGCGAGGCCCCGTGTTGAATTCCTCGCAATATTAAGCAAAAATTGGAAAACCACGCTCTCACAGTTGGCCTAAAACGTGCGCCGTGTACATTATAATAGCCGTTACTGGCTGCCACATTACTCAAGAAAAAATCAAAGACACAAAAAACCCTCAAATATTCAGTTCATTGACTTGAAATAAATAATTCACTTCAATGGATCCAGCTGCAGAGCATGAAGCACAGATTTGTCAGGAGCAATTAGTTCATCTGTCGAAGCCAGTAAATGTAGCACTCTACATACGTAGTAGCACTTTTTAGGAAGTGTACTGCAAATGTCTGGAAAGAGACTGTGGGAAACTAAAGATTCAATATTTAGTAACTCGCCACATTTATATTAAAAATAAGCTCTATAAAGAAAGAACCACACCTGCAGAAGGAAATGCAATAAGATGCTAGGAGTAACAAATGACATTCAAGCCTCTCTGGCAGAGACATAGGCAGCTACAACCCATGGGGATTGGTGGGTGGGCAATAATGTCTTCCCAGAGGCCCCACCGAGCCCATGCAGCACCCCAAACTCCCCCCAGGAGAGGTTCGGCACACACACAAACAGACTATAGTTATTCACCCAAGAGACTCCTGAGCAGCACAGGTGAGACCACACATGTATCACTTCAATTTATCATTCTCACAGGGCAGGCTTTACAAAACACACCGTAGCTGTGCTAGATCAGCTGATACGAAACATGGCCAGAGACGCTGGCGTCCCGGTGGCTTGCTGTCCTGAGATGGCAAAGGTACAAAATAGGGATTAAGTCGTTGTGGCTTACAGCAAGAGTAAACAAACATGGCATCAGTATGCTGCAATGCAACAGTGTTATCTCTGTACTGAGAGATGCAGAGTGACGGCTTATTTTACCATTCGGGGCCCATACCTGTCATATGTAATATAACTGTTGGCTTTCATCTTGGTGCCTTTATTTAAAACATAACAGCTAATTTCAGTGTTTAACATTCCTTTGGATTGGTCAAGTATCTCGCTGTGAAATGATCCTGTTCAATGGACAAAACATGATGGAAAAATGTCATATTTGCTTCCTGCGACTGTCATGTTTTAATGTTTGCTCAGGTAGATTCTAATAAGACTTCACTCATCCAGAAAATGTGAAGCAAGAACATGTTTGGTCTTTTACACTAATTGCTAGAGCAACCTAAAGAGTGTTTCAAGTCGAGTAAGTGTTTCAACTCAATCGCCAGAGTCAGAGTTAGCTAAGGATGTTTCTGCAAAACCACAGATAAGTTAAAACTGAACGTTTCTGTATGTTGGTACTTTATGCTCTGGCTAGGTTTAGGCACAAAAACCTCTTAGGGTGAAGAAAAATATCATGATCTGTCTTAAATAGCCTACGCGTGTTGGTCACCATGAAAACAGCTAGAAATCTCCCCAGAACCACAGCACAGTTGCTCCCTTGGGAGCCTTGTGGTTTGTCATATCCCCACCACTGTCCCCTCCTGATGTGAAAGCAGGCTAATAAAAATACAATGTGAACATGATATGCCACATTTGGCACAAATGTCAACCGTGGACATACTTTATCATTAACTGCTAACATTATATCTGGGCGACTGGGCTGATAATAATGCTTATCCTTAAAGGAAGTTGACTTTTATCCCTGTAATCATTAGCAATTTATATAATTCTCACCAGAAAATTTTAAGGAAATTATTAGGGAAATTGAAGCAGACCTGTATCTGTCTATGCCAATATTAAACATCTCATTGTCCAGTGGTTATGGGTAACATGCTGATGATGTTACGTTACTGAGAAAGAGTCAAATCTTTAAAAGAAAAGTGTGAAGATGTCTGACTACATATTCAGCATGTGGTGAGCTGGTCTTGGTATGATTCACTGAAGTTAGTAAAAATGAAGATAACAGTATCAGTGAATGTGGATCTTTGGAAGACATGAAGCAAAGTCCACATATAAATAGAAGCTGTAAAATCCTGCCAGCAATTTTTAAAACACAGCACTACAACCTGCGTCCAAACACACAGACGAACACAACAAGTAAGTCTAAGTCAGAGTATGGGTCTTTTCTAATACAAAATAATATCAATGTTAGACAGCTTAGTTTAGTTTAAACACTTTGAAATGTATGTTGAACATTGAATACTGTCAATTGTACATTGGATTGAGACGGCTATATTCAAGTGAAAGTCGAATGCTGTATCAAGAATTCAATGTTCAAAAGTGACAGATCAAACATTTAATTAAGCAAATGTATATTTAATGTAAAATCAAATAAATGGGTTCCTAAAAAAAGGTCTTATTTAGATAAATGAGATGCATTTGTGGTATTTTTCAAAGCCATTATTTTTCTCACCTCTAACATTAGTGTCAATCATCACTCACCATGGAGCACTCACTGAGTGCATGAACTCGGCGAGGACCAGACCAAAAGCCTGGATTTAGATTAAATCAATGGATGATTAATTTACCAAGGGAAGCAATTTAAAAGGGCCTTAGGAGTTCAGCTTGTCTTCAACAGGGAAAAGCACAGAATTTAGTCCCATGGCTTTGGCATGTCTGATGTTAAGGTTAATTTGCTTTGGTTCCTAAAATCTGCTCTCACGCCTCTCATTCTTCACCTACATAGGGATGCACTTAATTTTACCTCTCTATATTAAAATCAAAAATCCTATTCTGCACGCACCAAGTGAAACCGAGCGAGTTCATCCTGTCATCAAGCATTGTTTTACCTTGAAGTGAGAGACAATAATTGGCTGCCAAATGCTGTTCCGGCCTTCAGAACCCGCTGCTTTTCTTTTTTTGAGGGAGAATTTTGATACCGTAGCGGTGCATAAACGGAGGTGCCGCTGTGTGCAAATGCAAACGCAGCACATTTCTGTAATGGACAGTCAAAGAAGAGGCCTATTTAATCCATGCGAGGCGAATCAGGAGAGGGAGAGATACGGTGGCCTTTGAACCTAAACACCAGCTCGCCTGAACAATTGTCACCATCAGCAAAAAAGTCAACTTCCAAAAATAGGTTGCACTCCATATGCTTCAGCTTTCACCACTGTACCTAATCACCACCGGGGCTTCCCTGTATCAGCTATAAAACAAACACTTGTATAGATGGATGTGGTGCTATGTGACCGAGGTGTTGGTATTTTTACCTTCTAGTGCTTCTTTTTTTTTCGGTGACCACCATTAGAGTGTCTGTAGGGGTGGTGGAAGTGTGCACTCCTGCTGAGTTCAAGATGCATACAGTAGGCTTGAAGTCTTGGGGTGGCTGTGTCAATGATCCTTAAAAACACTGCTCAGCTGAAAAGAGCCTTTAACCAAACAGTATATCTTGCGAAATGCCCACGTTTTGTAATATGGGGAAATCTGAGGCACTTAAAGCAAATGGAGGGTGATCAGTGGGTGCTTTATCTACCTCATGCTGCAAAGTTATTCCCAAATTTCTCTTGTTTTCACTTCATTGCTCCCAACTGACAAACCCTCTGCTCTCTCAGCCTTCCATTGTCAGACGGTGTCTCGCCAATTAGAGGAAGAGGAGCCTTGGAAAGCTATCCTGCTATGTCTTTCTACGTTTCAGTCTGGATAATAGCTTGGGTTTGCCAGCGAGCGGTTAGGTGAGTCATATAATGTACAGTCTGCCAAAAGAATACGTGCACTGCTGGAAATGTAATGATCAATAGTTTGTAAAGTGCTATCCACAGAAGATTGCAGTCAGAATAGCCGTCCTGCAGAGACATCATCACAAAACAGACATCTTGTGCTATCAATCATCGATATTGTTTTTCATTACATTATTTCGCCATTTTCAGCAAATGTTTCTATCTGCAGCAACCTCACCTAGAAGCTGTAAAGTGCACGCTGCACAGGGAATAGCTGAGATGAAATCACCAGAGAAGAAGGCCTTATATTGCAACATATATGTACTGTACAGCATTTACAATCTTTGTAGGGTCTTTGTAGGGCTGGTTGATGGGCTGACACGTTTTGTAGCTTCCATGCAATGTTTTGATGGATGGTATTACATCACTGTGTAGGGCGTCTGTGCTGTAGATCCCGGTATGACACTGGAGACTGCTTAAAAATGTACATCATTGTGTTCACTGAATGCGCTCATACTTTTGGCAAAACTGTGCGACCACTTGCAACAACTGAAGACGAATGCTAGCATTAATGCTAACTCCTGTGAGAGTAATGCTCATAAGTACAAAAAGGCATTTAAAATGAAAGAGGCTAATGTTTTGTTTTGAGTAGCGCAAGTTATTGCAGCCATTACAAATCCAATGGAGGGAGACATTGTTTAGCTTTATGGAGGCTCTCAGTCAGAAGCACAGCCTGTGATTGGCTGAGAGACTCAGCCCAATTCATCATGGAGCTGCCAATGGATGGCTGACAATCATGCTAACAACAACAATAACTGTTATCAAAATGGAAAATAGATGAATAATCACAGAGGACATTCACTGTTGGATTTATCATGATGGATAAAGCTTACAAAAAGACATTGCTGTAACACACCATTACCTGACTCTGAAGCTCCCTTTAGCTCTTGGAAAGTTGAGTGTTTTTTTGTTTTGGTCTTAGGGCCTATAAATTCTGCTCTAAACAATATATTTTCAGATGCAGCGGCAGGTTATTCCAGCTGGTCTGATATTTAAAAAGGAAACCATATAAACTACCAGGCTATGTCACATATTAACACATGGAGCAGCGCAGGACAGGAGAAGCAGACGAACTAAAGAGTGGGGGGAAAACGAAGAGCGAATAATGGACCTACATTCATCAGGTGACCAGAAACAGGGCTATAAATACATGCAAGTCTTGATTTGTGTCTGCTGGATGTGAACATCCAACAACTGTAGCCTGTAACTAATTTATAAGGTGATAATATGCCACTAAATACAGCTTTAAAGATGATCTTTGATCCTGAAGATACCAAAAGAATAAGTGTGGTAGTTTTTTATGTGTTCAGTTTCAGGGCATGGTGCTGGAAGGCCTACGTAAGGCTCTATACTGTAGCAATTTGCTGCCGTTTGCTGGGGTTGAGTAGCACTTAAGTCTTGATATGAGGACTGATTTGAAGTAGAAAAAATGGCGTAACACCCCCTCTACTGCCTCTCTGTTGTTGCAGTGTGGATGTCAAAGATTGTAAGTGTAAGAAGTTTTGCTCGTTAGCAAGCATTGTGTAAATAATCAACCCACCACTTACTGTATTTCAAGAATTTACATGGCTTTCCTTTGAACCTGTTATCTTGAAAGGGAAGAGTCAGACAAATGAGGGCTCCCAAAAACTAAAATAATGATCTTCTTCTCCACAGACTTCAAGACTTGCCCACCACGGCATTACTTTTTCGTTGTCAGGCTCTTAGCAATTCAGTAAAGAGCCTCCAGGAAAATTTTGCTCATACTTGCATAAAGTTGTAATGTTCAACCTTTGACCCCTGTCTTTTCTCACACTTTGACTCAATCTCACACTGCCTGCTTCCTCCCAAAGCCTTGAGAAGTGATTCATTTGCGTCCCAATGAAATTCAATACAGGCCAAAAATCTCATTGGCCTGAACCGTGGCTTGTGGGTCTTTACCCTTTGGAGAAGTGAAGTCTTCAATGCTGCATTACCAAAATCTCACCACATTACTGAAGGTCTTGGTCCTTTTTTATATCAATACCTTTCACATTCTGAGGAAGAGCTGCTGAGATGTCTCTTTTTTCAATCGGCCAAGGGTGACACTTTGTGTCAAAGTGGTGAGAACATAAGGGCTCAGATGAAAAGCAACAGTCTCAACATGTACGACTTTGGGCAATGTAATGGGGGAGATCATGTAAGGGCAGAATTACATCAGGAAAAAAAACTGCATAATGACTCATGAAAAGGGCACAGCCTACGCCACTGTAGTCCACTGTAGAGTCAGCAATACTAATAAATACAACACCCATATGCATCACAAAAAATCCAGCAGAATCTTAAACCTCTAAACAAACCATAGGGTATTCTAGTCAGATAGGTAGCTGATGGAAAGCAAAATCTTCTCATTTGTTAGTTTACATGTTTGGTGCGAGCTATTTCAGAACATTTTTGACAAATTATGCTTTTAAATCTGCCATTTCAAAACGAGGTGGGGACATGTGCCCAGTGTTAATGACACCGATGCAATCAGCAGAATAAATGCTGGCAAAGTTTGAAACTTTCAATTTTCAATTCTAAGTTGTGGTAATGCTGTACTTATGGTTTGTTTGGTTTAAAAAAATAAATAATCATGTTTTGCCTGACCTTTTTTAGTCACCACACACGCAGGCTGCAAATTGCCCTGACATCTAGTTAAAAATATCCAATTTCTGTTGCCAGTAACTAGGCTGGAAAATGTCCTGCCGTCTTGTTAAATAACATCTAATGGCCTTGTTGAAACGCCCTCTTGAACAGTGGTCTGTCACTTGGCAGCCTCTTGCCTGGGTCTCGCCAAGGTGTCACTCCTCTTACCGCCGCTCTTTCTTACCTGATAGTTCACTCGTTTTAAATTGCATCTTCAAAACTCCGCCAACCAAAACATCCTGCTCATCTTGCACTATAATGCACGGCTCTACTGAACTCCTTCACCGTCACATGATTGACTTGTTGTGGGCCGTTTTATTGACTGTTTAATGTCATCAGCCATGTAAAAGGTGGCTTTATTTCACACCCTATCCCTCCCCCTTCTTCACACCTTTATCAGACCTGCTTGAATGTATGAAGTGTGAAATATGTGAAGTGTGTATTCGTCATTATGGTTCATTAGGATGTGGTAATTCTGGGCTGACAGCACTTTCCTGTATGATTGATTCAAGATTTACAATACTTGGTCACGTAATGACAATTAGAATGGATTAATCAGAACAACATTGTGCTTTAAAATTGTGATTTTGTTAAATGTGTTCTGGTATTTAAGTTTGTTTTCAAGGGTGAATTAATTCATAATTAGTTTTATAATTGAAGAAATTCTGAAAAAATGATCGGATGTAATCTTACGTAACATTATCCGAGTCTCGATACAATGATTTGAATACTCCTTTATACAAACTCTTTCCTTGAGGCAGAAATTGGATCATTTGTTCAGCACTTCTCGCCTCCTCCCACCTCAGCACTTGTCACTCATCCTGATAAGCTGTCTGCCTTCAAGCAGCTTCTACCCTGGAGCTATGGTAACCGGCATCCACGAGGCCTCCACAGAGGCTGGGAAAGCTGTCAGTGAACGCCTTCGATCTGCAGTAAATACTTTTGCTGTGAATGAAATCTCAACATAAAAGACTGAAGGGTTCATTTGCAAAAACAGTTATCTCCATTTTTGATAAATGTTCTTAAATGTGCACTCCAGAGATTATCAATCACACTGGTGTCGAGTTGTTTTTGATAAGACACCTCAAAAATGTCTTATTTTCCTATATTAGATTTTTTGTTATTGTGCCGTCAAAGGAATATGAATCAAACTGATGTTGATTTGTTCATTTCCAGAATGTCTTTAATGTTTTTGCAGATAAACACTGAGATTGGTGTATTCTTTTCTATTTACTGTACAATAGGTTTCAAATTGTGTATAATATGATTGTAAAGTAAACTTCAGGTGAATTCAGGTAACTGCACGCAGAAAAGTTACGTAACAAAGGCAATGAACAATAATAACTAAGCCATAAGAAATGAGAAAGATACTTAATTATAGCACATGGAACATTAAGTTCCATGTGCTATACATTGTATCTTTGTTGGTTTTCCACACTCGGCCTTCAGCTTCACTCCCACACCACGCCAATACATTACAGCATCTTTCATTTTTGAGGACGACATCAACAGAATGCCTATCAGCATTTCACAGCTGACAATGGATAAGGTGAAGGCTCGGTCAATTTACGTTATCTGGACCTCTTACTGAGCCGTGTTGTGTTTAGACACAAGGTTGCACAAAGTTTAACTTCGTGAGTGTCCTCGGTTTAGTTTAAAGCAACGTGTTTACTTTGAAATAACAGCTTCAATATCATGTTGATGGTACAGTGTCTTGTAACAGGGTGAATGGTGTCTCTGTCTCAGCCACTCCGCCCCCCCATCACTTGTTTCTACACTATGTAATTTCAATGAGAGGGTAGGATCACAGCGTCACATACATGTTTACTTCAAGATACAAGTTGTCAACACATAATTGTTATGATGTAAGGAGTTTGGCTGTGGCTTCTGACAAATTGTCAACCTGGGATTTGTATTTACGACAATGGTGTTGCAGCTGTCAGGTGTCGCTCTTGTAGTGCCATTACAGAAGCTTTTATCTTGAACTCACCACGGTAAATGTTGGCAAAGTACATTTCTGCAATCAGTCTTCAGCAATAGTGTGACTTTGACCTCATGTTAGATTTTGAAATGTTTTGTTATTTTGTTTAAAGTAAGAATAAATCATTCAAATGAATGCAACAGAATCAGCTATCTGCAGTGTTGTGATTGAGACGGTTTAATGTGTGAGTCGAGAAGCGGAGCCCAGTTAAGATGGCAAAGCTTAAAAGACTTTAAAAGAACAAGCCATGACAGGATGTTTCTGCACAGCATGGATATGTTGCAACTTTACATTTCTTTAGGTTAAATTTAAGTTTTATCTCGTGACAGGGCTGTGTTTATGATCAGGTAGGAAAATGTTTGATGTATTGTTAAATACATCCATTGGTTTCACACTTTCAGATGTTGAAACAGGGTCTCATTCAGCTGAATGGCAGCAAAGATTTGTGGATTTTGTTGCCCATTTCTTACAGTGTAGATGTATCAAGGCATGTTATGTTATTGTAATGTGCAAATGAAATGTGAGTATTGTATTACGTTCAATGGAATTAGAAAAATCTGGATATGTCCTTTCAGGTTAGGAAAATATCCCCAACATTAAAGGTCCATGTTGTAGAAAGTGAGTTTTCAGTATTCAGAAACTGTGCCTTTACACGAGCCCTCAGGACTCTCGTAACGTTGTGATGTCACAACCATGAAGTCATTGTCCTCAGCCACAGCCCCATCATGGTCGTGGTTGTAAAAAACACCGGCAGAGTTGATGTGGAACAACGGTGGGTGGTGGCTTTTTGTGAGGGGGGCCAGAATGAGAAAAATTATTTGTTTTGTGAACATTAAAGCATGTTATAATAATGCTAATAAAAGCTTGAACCTGAAAATGATCGTTATATGGTACCCTTTGAAAGTGTTGAGACCCACAATTTGTTTACCCAACCAGTCACTGGGATGTTTTGTCAAAGTATAATAATCTCACACCATGTCCACTTTCACCACAAAGAGAGGACAATTACTGTCACAGCAGGAGGTTGCTGTTCAGGACAGCAGAAACATCGGTTGCTTTGTTCCAACAAAATGACCAATGATGTTGATGTTCAGAGTCTCTTTTGTGTCAGCATAGCATTTTATATTCCTTTTTAACATTAATAAAGCTGCAGTTAAAAGCAGCAGCATGTTAAATCAATTTTATTGGATCTTTTTTTGTCTTGTATGCTGGTTTCTCTGTGATGCTCTGTGCCTTTTCTGAGCTTTGGTGTTAAGACAGTGGCTCTTTCGGGAAAGTCGTGTGCTCTGAACTCAAGCCCTCCGCCTCCTCTTTGTTCCTCATGAATATAATGGCTCTGCCTGTCCTTTAGAGCTCCCAAGTCCTGCTCACTGGGAATAAGAGGGAAGAGAGGAGGCTTTTATCTGCTGATAATCAGGCCAGCATGCACTTCTTAAAGTGCTCTTTTGGGACATTACTCATTTTAAGCACACCCTTTATGTGAAGGTAATCTAGCAAATAACACAAATTTTAATCACCAGCACGATCGCCAACGTGGGTGCATAGGTGAATTAAAAGAGAGCCATCAAAATTCAGTGGGGACTTGCTGGAAGAAGTGGGAGGTAGAGACAAAGACTAAATCATTGATCATTTGTATGCAGAGGCAGATGCTCTGCATTTTAAACAAGTGCGGGTGTGTTGAGGTTGAATATTCAGGACAAAATACTTAGCCTAGATTTCTCATAAACAAAACCAAACCAACAACACGGCTTTTTGTCTCTCAGCAAATGTGCAAAGACAATTTATTTGATGAAATGCATAGTGTAAATTGAGGTTTGATAAAATATATATTGCATATAAAACTTTTGTAGTCTTTGATCCATGATGTGGTTTGTCCTTGACTGTGTCCTTGAAGTCTGTGTGGGGGTTTTTCCTCTGTCTTTGACATTTCGCCTACTGAGACTGTACCGCTTATCCATCTGCCCAACTACAAACCGTGGCAATTACTCAGGGGTCTTTTAAATGTGAGGGTGATTAGAACTGTGCATGCCACTGAACTCAATCACTCCTAATTCTATTACAGATCCTCTCTCTCCCTCTGTCTGGCTCTCCTGCTCCCTCAGTCACCCTCACACACATACTTACATGCACACACCTTGATAAGGGTCATAAACTCTGAGTAACACCTGGGAGGACTGTGACAGAAATTGTCGTTGGGCACCATATTTGCATCCGTCTATTAACATAAAGTACGCCGACAAAAGCAAAGAGGGATGGTGTTAAACCCCCAAGGACTGTCCTCCCAGGTGGAGCCAAGGTTGGGAGATAACCACCACCAACGGCTCCAAGGATTAAATGACTCCACCTGACATCTTAGCTGAGCATTTGAAGCATACAAGCCTTGCTAACTTCAAAAGGCAATGGCAATTAGAGGGAGACTTCAAAGCCAAAATAACTGCATGTGTAAGCAAATATCATACGGAGGTTTTCAGTGACAGATGCATGACTGTATTTCACATTTTATCAGAGGCAGAGTGTAAGACATGATAACTTCTAGAAGTTTCATGTCTGACGGGATGTATTCTTTGATATACTGTAAATGGCACACACGCAGTAAAATCAGCCTGGCTATGCTTATGTTCAGTAACTAATTCGATGTGGTTCAAGGATAGAAAGAAAAAAGGTGAGAGAGGATACTTAAGTAATAACAATCATATCAGTAAGTAAAATACGAAGGCAATGTCTTTCAGTCATTAAATCTGCCTGTTGTGCATTCTAGACTGAGATATACCAACACGTGATGTTATTCAGGAACTATTCATTTGTTCTTGCAATCATTTGTGTATTTTGTAAGTAATGGACAGAATTTGAATCTAGCTGAGGCAGCACAACCGCTAACTGCTGCTCATTATACTCTTTGCTGCAGTGACTAGCTGCCGTTGAGCAAGTAGCTCACTTAGTGAACACGGCTGGACAGCAGACTGGGACTGAACACAGACGATGGGACCAACGGGTGCCAGTTTGAAGACAGAATGGAGGCGATTTACAGAGGCTGAGATCAGGACTATGACTCCGAGGATGAAAAGACATGGCAGGCAGGAACAGGAGAGGCATAAAGCGGCAGAGGAGCGCGAGACAGTCACGCATCAGCAGCGGACAAAAAACATTGTGTAGGGACGGAATATTAATAATATCGAGTTTGAATAAAGCGTGTATCAAATGAGGCAAATTAAGCCCATGTTAGTTCGGTAAGAGAGAGAAACTAGATGGTGGGCTGTATTTTTGTCTTCAGTAAGGAAAATAGGGGCAAGAGTATCTCCTTTCTTGACATTTTGTGAGTTTGCTTTGTTGACTTGTTAGACTAAGTAGCGAATTTGCCACTTTTACATCTCCCAGCTGGAGCTCGCTGGTTAGCATGCTAATATCTGTAGACATCTCTGCAACACAATATGTAGGTGTCTTTGACATAACATCTACACTGTTGTTTCAAACATGCTGCTGACAACAGTTAGTTCTTTGGTTTGTTGCTGACTTGTTGCTTTGTAACTACTTTAGTGCAGAAGTGGAAAAGGTACTCAGATCTTGCACCGAAGTAAAAGTAGCAATACCACAGTGTAGAAACGCTCTGTTACAAGTACAAGTCATGCATTTAATTTATTATTCAAGTAAAAGTACAGAAGTATTTGCATTGCATTATTTTATAATGTGTTTATCACCAAGGTTAAAATAAATGTGGTGGATTAAAAGGTACAATATTTGTAGTGGAGTAGAAGTACAAAGTAGCAGAAATATTCACATAAAGTTCAAGTACCTCGAAATTTAACTTAATTACAGTACTTGAGTGAAATCACCTAGTTTATTTCTACCACTGCTTTTGTGTACTTTATTGTAAAGTGTTACCAGATGCTGTGAACAGTAGAGAGCTATAAAAAAAGAAAACCTGATGAAACCTCTGGTGGATCTGCAAGTCTTTCTGAATGGTGAGGGGACTGTATGAATCCATGTAGGCTTGGATTATCCATGCTTTAGCTCAGCCAAAGGTCTGAAGATTAAATACTGCAAGTGGCCCGAGGGCTGCAGAATGACCTGTGGGACCATACAAACTGTTATATTTGAGACTGCGGGCTCAGTCAGATCAGGGGAGATTTATTCCGCTATCCTACCACGGTTTAACTCAGGGGGCCACCTTCTAAACCAGCAATAAATCAACACTATTTCTTGTGTGGAAACCTTGTTTCTTCAGGCTCCCTTATCTAATTGTTAATTTATTATTTTGTTTGGAGACTGGAGGCGTGTGGTGTATGTGGGAGCATAAAGGATTAGACAAATGGTTCCCAAATCATTCACACACACACACACACACATACATGTGCGCACAAACACTGGTTTATTATAATTAAAGATTGCCAGTCATCCAGTTGACTCTGACCTGTAGGGCTAAACATTAAGTCAATGACGTATTTAAATCTATGTAAAAGTTTGATTCAGAAGCACTTGTACTGTAAGTGACAGTGTCAAATTTACATATACATTAATTAGATGCATTATAACTTATCTGTCATCTAATTTGAAAATGCAAAGATCCACCTTAATAGGGATCCAGGGATCGAATTGAAATTATTTGGGCAAATTGGTGAATTGGCCTTGGCCATGCATATCTAGTTTTTCAATCATTGCTGGAGGGTGAAATATTTTGATGGGGATCTGTGATTATCTGTAGAAAGTCATGCATCAGTTTTTTCTCCCGCTTGGCAAGTAATTTGATCATAGGACGATGTTTAATTTGGCTGTAGAGACAAGCAGGGACAGGAAACAGCATACTGTGAGAGCTTGTTTGGCACAAACACTTTGCATCCAACTGCGCTGTCATAACATAATCATACCCGAACGGCTGAATGATTGCTAGATTGGTACTCCCAAAACAACATGACTATTTCAGCCTACCAGTGACCTGTGTCATACGCTCAGAGTTTGGTTGGGCTTAGGCTTTATAACTACAGGAAGACATCATGGCTTGGGTTAGAATAACATATGTAACTAATAAAACTTCAGATACAAACAAAAGTGTGTAACTTATGTTACTTACTTAAACTTCCTGGAAAAAGATAGTTCATTATTGAGTCTCATCCCAAGAATGTCAAATAATGCTTTGGGTTGGTAGCTCGGGTAGGAAGCCAACTCAAAGGTTTCAATGTGAAAATATTTTTCCCTAACCTTAACCAAAGTGTTTCTGTTGCCACACACACACACACACACACACACTGGAGGCAAACCCTAGATTCTGGTCTGGTCAGGTGGTTATTGAGGTGATATTCAAGGTGTGGCTAAGGTCTGGCTGCAAAGACGTCAACAGAGCAGATGCAGAGGATCGGAAACGTTGCTGCCTGTGTTGGGAGTTGGTGGGCGGTGCCTGCACATTTATCTTTAATGTTAGGATTTTTGAAGAAAAGGTTATTGACTCTAATTGCCCTTGGATGAAAAGAAGTGGAGAGCCAGAATGAAAGTTTTTTTGACGTCTTTGTCAGAGGTCTTTTCAACGTTCACTAGTTAAATTAAAGTTTTTACAATGTATTTTTTCTTCAACAGTCACAGATGTCTAAAGAACTTCTTGTGGCTCAAAAATAAAGTTTTTACTTTACTCCATGCAGGACGGATATGAACCCCTGACCTCAACCTCAATGGTCTGAGTGAGGAACACACACACTCATACCAGGTGAGCTATTTATCAGCTTCATTTTGTACCATGTTTTGGTCATCCAACCTCCATCAAGTAGGTTAATATTCCACGGTTGGTTTAGACGGTCTTTTGGACATGTTTTTGCTCAGTGGGTGGATTTTGTCTCTCATATCAGGCGGCAAACAACAATCACTTATTCAAGGATCAGGATTCTGCTGCAGCTGTTAGGTGGAAGGTCAGAACCAGTTCTGGTTTGCTCATATTGTGTTTTTGGCAATAAAAATGGGCTAAGAGAAGACCGTACTGGATGGGGAGATAAGCACCATGGAAACTAATTTCACATAAATAAGTCAGGGTTTCTTGAAGGGCTGAACTTGAGGCTCAGGCGGTATCTAACAGGGATTGGTGATGGGTTAGGCAACAGCTTCAGAAAAACCAGTACTTTGACTGCGGTCATGTGTGTTTAAGGTTTAAGGGTTCATCTTGACTGCAGTCAGAACCTGCTGCTTTCAGTTCCTAACTAGCCTGAACTAAACAAGACTCTGAACAGAAAGGGATGAATGGAGAAAAAAAAGGTCAAAAGGAAGTGAAGAAAAGAGGCTTCATAAATATTGTTATGTGTATATTGCCTCTACAATGTAAACTCAATTATAGTAATTCTGTATAACAAGATGTCACATTTACATGCGATCAAAACACAATTAAAAGATAATTGTTTGTGTATGTCGGACCACTTCCTGAAAGCTACATCATGGTTCATGAATGTAGTGTTTCATTCAGTCAAAGAAAATAATTTACAGGATTCACATACATGGAGACACATTTTAGTTGATATTTTATGACAATTTTACTAACTGCCGTGACAGCATGCTGTCCTAGACAGTCCAGTGGAATAAAATCGAATGTGATAAAATTACATCTCAAAATTGCAGTCCTTTATTCTACATCCAATCTTTCTAACCTAGTTTTATCACAAATCCAAAATTGTTTTCTGACCTATTTGGCCTCTGGTTTATAATGTAGCTCTGCTTTAGAGCATATCAAGGCTGTTTGTGTAGAAAGAAAATAAGTCAAATAAATGGAAAGAGGGAAACAAAACACTTTAATACATATTTTGGGCTGTTTGTGTTGCTGTTGGTGCATTTTGACCTCTTCAATTGTGAGAGTTTTCATGCGTGCCACTTTTTGGTTTTGTTTTGTCCTTGTAAATTGTTGTGAAAACAGTCTGTGCATCAGAGCGATAAAGTCTGTTTGTACCCTGAATGCCCTGAATTCATTGTTTCACGTTGTGGGCTGCCCAGTTTTGAAATCAATACTAGTCAGCAATGTCATTTTTGTATTAAAGTATTGAATATTTACTTTCTAACAGATCTAGAGATTGACTCCAGGGTTGATTCTAGGATCAAAACCTTTAGGGGTGTTCAGCTCCCACACATTTAAAATTCTATCAACTAAATGTTTTTTTTTTTCCCCCTCAGCTAAACAGTTACTGTTTTACCATTTGTTATCTGTCTACTTTCTCATCTGCTCTCTCGCTGTTCTTACTCACCATTCTCATCTTTCCCTTTTTTTATGACAATCACACACGAATATACTGTGTGAAGCTAGAAGATGACATATAATCTGATAATAAATACAGCAAGCGTTGTAATGTATTTAAGACATAAATAAATGGAAGGGGTGGTCCCACTTTTGATAACAGTGTTTGAATACGCTGCTTATTCACGTGAAATCATTGTGGGGTCCACTGAAATGAATGCGACTTTGCATTATAACTATGTGTTCTTAACCAGCGTCTCCCTCTCTCTAGCTCTCTCTCTCTCTATCCTCCTGGGCAATGTAGTCATTTAACATCAAAACCTTACTCTCACCTGAACCTGGATGTTTTGCAGGGGAAAACAATGTAGCATACAATGTCCATCTATGGAAAATCAGACATATCTTTGGAGCCAGATGTGAAATTGAAATGTACTGCTTTCAAATTCATGTTGCATGTTACGACCCCAGAGGACGTGTGAACATTTTCCTGTCTGCTCTTTATTTTCCTCAGATTTCACCCCTCTGTCTTGTTACCTGTGTGAGTGTGTGATTGGCTGCAGGTGTGTTTGGCTGAGTGAGCGTTGACGTGTGAGGGAGCTGATTGGTTCCAGCCTCCAAGCCAGAAGTTTAAAGGCCGACTCTTCCCAGTTCCTCTTCACTTTCAGCCAGGCTGCTGGCACATCTGTTTGTGTGTTAGACATATTTTTAAATAAAACCTTTAAAATACTTTGCTGCCGGTGGTGCTGGGGAGAGGGGAAGAGAGGATTCTCATTTTCATGTTGCGCCAGGGTTTCCCCTAGGCTCTGGACTTTAGGAGACGAAGATTCTCAGTCATCCAGGTCATGGTAAATCTAAGTGCTGTATCGTAGGCAACTGGACTTGTTTCATAATAAAGCAAATTGATAGGCTAATGATTTTTACATTTTAGGGGTGCTGAGATGAACAGTAGGGGTTGTTGAGCACTGCTAAAAAGAGCCTAGAATTACCTATGGTCAACTATCTACAGCCTTGAACTTCCACACACAATAAAAGTGACACCGATGATGTGACTCATCCTCTAAAGAGCTTCACACTGCCAGTAAACCTGAAATAACTGTTTGTTTTCGTGTTTCTTGTTTTTCAGCCCACTTTGGAGAAAAAATAGACAGCGCCGATAAGAGCGAGAGTAAGAGCAATGAAAAAAATAAAAAGTGGCGCTGAGAGGGAGGAGATTAAAGGGAGAACAGAACCGGAGGAAAGCGTGGAGCTAAATTCTGCAAAATTGTATGAGCAATAGATAAAAAAAATCTAACAAGTGAGACAAGAAGACACGATGTCTTCTCAAGATTCGAGGAAAAGGCGCAGATAAAGATTAAAGACACAGATTAAAGGGCAGAACACTTTATTCTCCCTGGTCTCAAAGGGACACGCTACGAGTCACTGATGAGGGGTCCATTAGTGATGACAGAACAGCCATCCCGCCGTGAAATGCATTATGAGTCATGCTGCGTCACACAGTGTAAAATGCGTGTTACCGGGGAGCTAAATTATCCATGTGACGCATGTGAGGTAAGTATGTATCACTCACAATCTTAACAGCATGCTGTGAATTCAGGTTGTTTGTAATTATTCCAAAAATAAAGCAATAAAACACAAAAATGTATACAGCTGCCGCTTGATATCAGAGCGGAAATATTCTGTTTCAATAACTTCTTTGAAGGTTATGTTTATGACCATAATGGTACATCAGAGTGATGTGGAAATTATAGCTTGTCTTTGGGACTGTGCTAATTCAAGGCGGCACACTCCGAGAACTCTGTTAAAACCTTTTTGCACAATATGAATGTCACTCTTGGCGCAATAAAGCAGGACAGGTCTGCAGGCTCGGGCAGCCCACGAGATGATTCAAGTCACAAATCCCGGGCATAATTAGCTTTTAAGCCGTCCAACATGCCTTTTTCCATGACTGCAGCCTTCAGATCCTGACAGGTGTGATTAGTAATAAATTATGAAATGCAGATATGCTCCCACTGTCTGGACTAAATAGCAGCAAATTTTACAAGTGACATTACAAGAGCTTTGTTCGCATGGATTTGTCTTAAAGCTCCTCGTTGATTTAGAGTAATAAAGGTTCGATTTGTGACATCAAAGTTCCAGTTAATTTTACTGAAATGCCATTACTGTACAAAAAATAAAACATCTTGCATTTCTCTGCTGGCACAATTTCGTGCTGCTCGTCAGTAAAACCATTAGGTGCAGTAATGTAATGACACAAAGGGTGATTTGCCCCTAGATGAAGTACAAATATGTCAGCCCTGGCTCCATTCCACAGTTTCACTTCTCCACAAAATGTTACCTTGAGATTAAGGCCTGAAACCGGGGCATTAAAATGAGAAATCAATCAACAACCCTGACAAATATTATTGCCTCCTCTTGGCAAGAGAGCCACCACTGCTTCGATCCGAAACCACACCGCGATGATAAATCATCTATATGAGCTGCTGGACAAGTCACTAGCCAGAAGTGTCAACCTGCATTTCCAACATAGAGCAATAGGAAATGCATAAATGTTAAATGCGTCATTATTAAAATGCGTCCATCTCCTTTGTCAGTGCCAAGAAAAGCAGCTGAGCCACAAAGGTCCACGGGTGTGACGCACTTCACACGACGCATCACGCTGGAAACCACATCCACCGTGCTCATCAAACATAGCGGGCTCTTATACTCGCCACACTGTTGGCAGACGGTCCCCGTCACATGCAAATCAAGAAAAATCATTTTCAAAACTTGGCTCACAATAAATGTGTAATGATTTGTGTCCAGCACACATGGATTAGACAGATGGTCTTTTTTACAGTACAAATACTAGGATTATAATGATCCATATGTATTCTGCCAGCACCCGCAACACACACAAACACACACATAGAGAATGTTTTTTAGTCCGCTGAACATGTTTTTGAACACGGGAGAAGAAACTGAAGGTTATGACATATGCGACCACGGCAACCGTGTATGATCTTCGGGCGAACTATCCTACTGTAAAATGTTACACAAAGACAGGAGGACGCTTTCTCTTGAATGTGTCTGACCTCAGACGGTGGAAAATTGCCCAGCTGACACACAAGCCCTGAAGTTCCATTTCATGGTCTCCTGGTTACCACCGAGCTGTCTCAGGATATCATTTTCCTTTGCTTTTCCTTATAAACTGTGTAATCCTTTATAACAGCTGCACAGAGCGTTTATCTATCCCCTCATTTTCCACAATTACAACTCCTTTGTGTTAAATTAGATCCGATTCTTCCTGAAAGCAGCAAAAGAAATCATTTTCCATTTTTCTTAAAGTGCAGTGGTGTCTCCCATCATAAAGCTACAGTCAAATTTGTAGAAACTGATCATTCGGTCAGCGCAGCCTTTGAGTCATTCAGTAATGTGGGATATATTTTTATTCTAACCACAGAGCTAGAAAAAAAATAATCTGTCTATACAGAACCAATAAATTGCCCTGTTAGATACCACAGAATACAATAACGACACGGTTTTCTTCAATGAATTTAAACACAATCCCACTCTGATAGCGAGTGTGTCGGTGCTCTGTGTATCACAGTAGACTCTTAAAGACACACTGAAGTACCTGACTTAAATGGATGATGGACACGTTGACAGTGATGTTGTTTTTCTGGCTAAGAATAGACGTGACACTCAAAAGACTGAAAATATTACATTTGAGAGGCTCTTGATCTCACAATGACACGTATCAGGTCTTTTCGGTAATAAAAAAGATTAGCTTTGCAAAGTGTTATTCTTATGCAGCGTTTGTCATCAATACAGGTTTGAGAAGTTTTTAAACTGGAGTTGAAGTGGTGAGTCCGAAGGTTAAATAGAGGCTGATTGAGCGGAGTGAAAAAAGACTTTGATGCTTTGTCGTATTTTGATAATACACATGATCACACAATATAGGTGGCATTGATGTATGCTGTCTTAGTGTTAGCCTTTGTGGGTGTTTAATAGTGATCAATAGCCTCAGCGCAGATGTATTGGAGTAACTGTTCACCCAGCAGTGGTCTGACAAATGTGAGCACCCTCAGCATGTTAGCACCTGTCCTTAGTGTGTGTGTGTTTGTGTGTGTTGCAGGTCCTTGGCAGGGTGGAGCACCTGGCCAGTGTCGCTTTGCTTTTTAAGCCTGCCTGCCGACAACATGCACCTCATAATAGATTAGATTAGAATAACTTCATTGTCCAGTTGGTGCAGAGAAATTGTCCCTAGTCGCACCCAGGAAGATACAAACACAAACACAAGGCACATCACATCAACAAAACAAAGATCTCTCAACGTTACAGCAGTCAGTGCATGCATACCCATAGTGTTCAGCTTACACTCTCATATTTAAGTTTACTATAATTGGTTGACATTAATTACTTTTAGGGTAAATGAGACCTTGTAGATCTTTTTCTGTGCCACAGGTATTCTGCAGCGTCGCCCTGAGGGGAGCAGCTCAAACTCAGTGAAGAGAGGGTGTGTTTAGTCACTTATGATGGACCGGGCTTTCCTGTGTACAGCTGTGAAAAAACAAGAACGCTCTCTATCAGACGGACCAGCACCGTCCAGCTGCATTCATTCATACACTTTAAAACATCACTGATACTGACCTCACCTATTTGAAATGATTTCCGTTTACTAGTGCTTAGTTTGGCACACATCTCCTCTTCTTTGTTGTGTAACAAATTGGAGGCTCATCTGTTGTTCAGATCATGTTTGCTCGTTGAAAATTGAGTGAACTCATGTTTTATTTTCTGCCGAATCTGGTTTATTTGAGTGTTTTGGTTACACATCATTCAAGTTTAATTGGCTGCACATGGAGACGTTCCTTGAGCTGGGGCTCTCATGAGTTATTGAAAGGGATTCCCTCCTGTCACTGTTATGTAGTGAGCGTTATGTGCTGAGTTTGTGACTCTCTGGAGGATGCACTTTGAGATGTTTGGTTTAGGTGTTTTGCAGGAGGTTTTTCTTGCTGTTTGTGGCTGAACAGACATTTTTTTTCTTCTGCAGCTGTTGTTCTCTGGCTGCAGATATTGGCTGAGGCATCCGAAAGTAATTGTTGATCCGCCTGAGTGTGCATTTCCTGAAGGAGTGGTTCCCCTGGTAGGCCTAATGGCAATTGTCCTCTGGGTTTTGTCAGGGTAGAGCGGTTGTAGCATTGAGATTTGGCAGTTGGAGGTTACTTTTTCCCAGTTCCCCTAAATTTGCTCATTGTGCGTGCCTGGTTTTTGGGAATGGTTTACAGTCTTATGGTCGCCTCAACTGAACTAGTGCACCGGCTGCCACAACTCATGAAGACTAGGGCTAGGTTTTGTTGTCGGATACTTGGTTAGGTAGTCAGACAGCAGGGAAGCTGTTCTGTACATGGTGAATAGCAACGGTTTGCTAACAAGTTCACTATATCAGCTTCAAAGACAATATTTGTTGATGTTGTGTTTACAACTTTTTTCCGACATCAGTTAATGCAGGCTTAAGTGCAGATAATGATTTCCTGTACATCTTAAAGGCTGTACATATTGCAAAACTATTGATACAGTATAGTGGTAGCCTATGACACTTGAATATGAATGTATCAGTGGTTTGATGACTGTGCACTTATTTCAAGTAACTTCGGCTAAGATCTTCAAGTAGCTGTTGATAAGAGCTTAATGAAGGGGTTCACTTAACAATATGGTGCACATACCAATGTATGTGTAAGCAAATGAATGCTGCTTGTGATTAAATAGCTGCTGTAAGTAGTTCAAGAAGCATTACATTACATTAGCCTTGCACATGTTTTCAGTCGGTCTACCAGGTGCAAACCATCCAAACCTCCTTACTTTTCTATAATTATTATTATTGTGCTATTACAGCAACAGTTCAATTAGCAATGGTGTTACAAAAACAACATCCCACCACAATTAGACTACAGGACACCAGAGAATCAAATATGTGATGAAGGTGAGAGATCATTTCTGGGGTTGTTTTATCAGCAGCGACTGACTTAATTGCTGTATTGCTCCACCTGAAGAAGCTCTGCTTTTTTCTTCTGTGTGATGACAGTGACCTGTGCTCCTACAGGGCCATTGTCAGTGTGCTCATCGTCACATTTACTCAGCAGATGAGCATCTCAGGAGACTTTTGCTTAATGGTGAGGAGTCCCTATTCCCTTTAATCTTGATGTAGCAGAGACATATTCTCACTAAATTGTTCAAGATCATGGCACTAATAGGGATCCTGTGGACCATCCCTTGAATACCGTTCACGGAATCAGCAAGAAACTCTCTCATTAGTTCTTCATCTTTTTGAACCCACATTTGCTTTGCAGTCTAATTTGATTTGTAGAATAGGTACAGTGACATTGAGGATGTGTAGGTCTTACTGTCACGCGATGAATTTAATTATATTCAAACTAATTGTATTGTAGGAAAAAGAATGAGAGATGTCAGGTTCTTCAGGGAGCAGAATTAATTCTTGGGCCTGTCAGTGTAGGTAATTGGTGATGATGAGCTCCTTCTCACAATGGCTGACAATATACCCAGTCCTCATTTAAATGCAGCCAAACCAAAATGCAGCCAACCACGTCAATGCCTGAAATGAAGTGCTGTTTTTCTTACCCAAATATGCAGCGCTACATATCATTTACTCTGAGCTAAAAAGAAAAAAAACACTGAAAATATGAAAACAGGTATGCAGTTAGTAGACTGACAGTGTGGGTGTTGTCCTTTGCCTCCAGCAGAAAGCTACTGTTAATTACAAAAATTCACCCGTGCTGTTTTTCTGAAACACCTGACCCACTCTCCACCCAACACTTAACAACAGATTTTCTATACAGCACCCCAGACTCTCTCTAATGTCCTTAGGAGGGCTCTGAGCAGTTAAAGCAGTCATGTGTTACTGATCCTGGTCTATGAACACACGAGTGCTGTCAAAATTCACTGAAACAATCCACCAAAGGAATGAGTGGGAGGTCAGGCTCTGAGGAAACTGAGGAGATCTGGGCAATTCATGTTTTATGCACCCATGCCCTCCAGTAAAACACGCTAATGGGGGGAGAGTAAAGTAATTTGCTGCTAATTTTTTTGTGTGTGCTTTTTTTCAGCTGCATGTGCTTTGGGATCATATTTGTGCTCACATAGATTAAATTGAATAAGAGTTCACCAGTGACGGCCCTATATTTGTTACTCAAGGCCAGAACACAAAGCTCAGTGAAATGTGCAGTGCAGACTGGGCGCACTGGCACATTTATTGGTATTTTCATATGCAGCAAACCGGCAGCCCACTTGGAAAACAGGGTGGGATTAAGAGGAAATCCATTAACATATATTATCAGCTGGTGTGTTAGAGGAAGGTTAGAGGCTAGTAAACTATCAGTCGTGACCAAACACATCGGCTTCATCCCCTGATCCCTTTATGGCCGTTTCCTTATCCACCATGACGTGCTGCGGCGAATGGTGCGGAGGGTTTTCTCAAAAAAACACCTGAATACATTTAATAAACAAAAATGGCACATAAAATACAGGGTTTGGTTAAGCGCTATAGTACAGCTACAGCTAAGTAGATTACCTTTCACATATGGAGATACAGACCTACCCAACCATGTATGAACCTCTCGGATGTCCTCTGACAACAATTCAGCGTCCTGGGGGCAACGGCCAAAGATTTGCAGCTTCCTTTGTAGCCAGCAGATATCAGGGCCAAGACTTTATCTTCTGTGCACTAGTTATTGTTTACAGTCCGATTGATGCAAGAATGGAGCTGGAGTTGAGGGTCAACTTATCCCTATAAACAGATATCTGCGTATGAATGCATATACAACAGCCAGTGGTTTCTGAGATTGCATTTCAGCTAATGCGTTCTGCCTCTTTTGCTCTCCACAACCAGCTCTGCAACGCGTTACTACTTTGCAACCCAACAGCCAGAATAAATATTGCCAATTTATATTTCTGTCAAGTACAAATATGTTGAAACTAGGAATGCATGATATGGTGTTTTCAATTTCATGTCGTGACAACCCTGTGCTTATGTTCTGGTTAGGTTTAGCTTTAACACTTGGTTAGGATTAGGAAAAGATTGTGGGGTTTTTTTTGGGCTCACCTGGTTCTGTCACCACAAACACAACTGGACATTTCCCCAACATCTTGTAAAAATATCCTGTTTTGTTGCCACTGACACGGATGAAAAAAAATGTCCAACCTTTGGTTAAATGTATCCAGTGGTTACAAATGTTGAATTGTGTCTCAAACAGCGGTCTCGTGGCACCACCATCCTCTCCATCTCACAACGCGAAAATCAGCTCATGTACATGTAGTGTGAACATGACATTATGGGCATACAGTATGACACATACACATTGGAAAATATCTGTTTTTTGTAGAAATATAAAGTGCAGAAATTGTTACTCTGGCTATTGGGACTACAACGAACGGACTGCAAATGGAAACCAGAACACTTCTGATGCCAGACTCTTGTGCTTGGCCTTAAGATAATGCAATCATATGCAGATGCATCACATATCCAGCTTTTGTTCCAGCTGCTGAAGACTAAATGCCCACCATGTTAAAAAATCAGCTGGCGAACGGGTTTCCTGCTGTCCTGTCGGGTTGTAGAATTATGGAGTTCTTTCTGGGTTTGAGTCTGAATATTTGGTAGAGATTCTTGCAGCAAATGCTTTCCCTCCAATAAAGCTAAGCATACGATGAACACGTTATCACCTGAAAGTTTGTCGTATGCTCTCGGCACTTTACCCTGACAAAAGAAACTTTAAACCATCTAGGAAGTGAGTGTTGCCTTGCCTTGACTTTGCTTCTGAAAAGCCCTTTTCAAATAGGTCATGACGAACATTGTACGTCATTGCCTATTAATAAATGTGAATTAGAGAGCTCAGTATTACTGAAGTGCAGGGGGGTCATTTCCTCTTATGATTGTATCTGCTGTGGTTTGAATTAAAGAAGTAGTTTTGACAAGGTTGAATATTTAGAAGGCAGAAATTTAGAGATATTCTTCTCATTAGCAGGCAGACAAAACCTGAGAAAATCTACCTGTTGATTACAGAGCTGCAGTAGGAGAAGGAAACTATTGAACATAGCATCAGTGTGAGTAAGGTGATGTTCACAGGAATTTAAGATTTGATAACTCTATTCATTAGCTGTTAATTTTCACTGCATAATTTTAGAAAAGTTGATTATAATCAGGTGTTGGCATGAATTTAGAAAGACCGGTCCCTTACCTCACAGGGGTCCTCCAACATCCAAGTTTCACGGCTCCAATTCAACTCCTGCTTACACCTTTCCCAGACATACAGTGTCTGACCCGGCTGATATCAGGATTTAATTAACAGGAGTGTCTATTCTTTTCCATTTATCAGTGGTTGGCCACTAATGAAACCAAATTTAATCCCAGTGCCAATAAAAAAATCTGCTGGATGAAACCAACCCCTGCAGCTTGTTTCAGTGATGTCTGGTGTCTACAGAATATTACCAGTCCTGCCGATTAAAGCTCACTTCAGTATTAGATAATGTGGGATATGACTTGTTTTAAGTCCAGCTGCAGAATAAAGACAAGTTAAAGCTGCAATTACTATTACAAAACACCCATTAAGTGTGAATTTTCCTGTTACAAGATCGAATTATACAATTTCTAGTGTATAGGGGGTGTCATGCTATTCGAATATTGACTATAATCATGATATTTAAAGATATAGTATGCAGGAATTCTGCATTAAATATCTAAAAGCTCCCAAAAGTTGTTTCCAACAATGCTCAAACCCAGAGAAATCCACAAGTTTACTCAAGGTGGAGGATTGTCGTCGCTGCTTACGGGATAGAGAAGATGGTAAACTAAACTAAACTTAACGTGAATACAACTTTAAACATTACCTCATCTGTGAACATTTGTGCCAGAGTCACACCAGATAGATTTTCCTCAGATGTGGTGCTTGTGAAATAGCGTGTAGATCAACAGTGAAGGGCGTTTGTCGGCCAGAACATTTGTGTTTATTTGCGTTACTCATGCAGTGTTTATCCACCCCGAACAGCCAGATTACTTTACTGTAACTATCCGTAAAATGACGTTAGGGAGCAATAGCACACACTGAGGCTGTTAAATTCAGAACAAATCAATGTGAATACAGTACTCACCAGATTCTCTGCTTCGCTCTGTTGTTCTCCCCTCTTCTCTCTGTAACGTTGTTCATGAAGTAAAGTACATTTCCCATCCAGCTCCAGTCAGCAGTCGACATTATAGTACATAAACACCCGACAATGGAGGTCAGCTCTGTAGATCACTGCTGCAGTCAGGTTGATAAACAGGAGTGAATTAAAAATAATCTCTGAGCTCTCCTCCCGTCGGTGAAGGGTTCTGGATCAGAGCAGAATCCGAAGTGACTCCAGGTGTTTATTCACTGGTCTGCTTCTAATCCAGATGTGGACACTAGCAGCACAGGTTACATTTTGTTTGTGTTAAAATGAAATATTGATATTGTGGCGATATATCACGTACGATGATATTGTGTAAATAATCCAGTGCTTGTGGACGCAGTAGAATAAACAAAAACCAAATATGACTTTGCTGATAATTCAACAAAAACAACATTTGGTTAGCAAATAAAATTACACCTATTAAAAGAAATGTTGATGATATAGCAGGAGACCTATTCAAATGGCTCCCAACCCTAATAAACCAGGGTTTTGAATGGATCTCCTCTCCCCATTAAACTCTGTGCAGGCCAGTGCACTTATTGATCCAGTGCTAGAAACCTAAATGCACAAAACATCTCACAGATTCACCCATCAGGTAGGTAGATAACATCTTGCCTCTCTACAGGATGGTACAGCTATCAGTTGTTCCCATTTCTACCAGACTGTGTTTCCTGATTTATTCTCGCGAGGAAGTAAAGGAGAACTCCAGAGACTGTGCATCAAGCTCACTGTAGCTGGGTAGAGTATTCCCTTTGTGCAGCTCCACCGATTAATCAGCAGAGAACATAAAGTCTTCCTTCTACAGAGCCTTGCCTTTGGTTTGGCTGCATACATTTTACGTTTTCGAATCATAATGTTGACTCTTAGGGAAAGCAAAACATTTTGGCTGTGTGCTGCCAGGTATCCTGAGTGCTTTCTTGGTGACGTGTGACTTGAAGGAGGCCCAGGCCGGCTTTGCTCTAGAAAAGGGATTAAAATGTACTCTGCTACATTATCTGCATTAAACCATTCCAGTTCTTATCTTCGCTTTCTTTTTATCAATGTCTAACATACAGAAATCTTTCTGTATGTAACACATATTCTGTATTCCTCATTCACCACCACTGTTGCCTCAAAGGCCATTTATTCATAGGTACTCTCACAACGTGCTTGTTGCTGCAATATAACAATTTTCTCAGTGGACCGCCGTCTAAATGAATCTTTCCGTCTGCCCCATCTATGCATTGGGCCTCTGTGTCTCTTCAGCTGTCAGTGTTTATGTGCAACAATAACTGAAGCTATCATTGCTCTAATTAAAACAACCAGTCTAATTAAAATGGACTTGGCTAGTCTGAGATTTGAAATTTGAGTTTATTTAGCTCTGAAGTCTCTGTGGTTGCACAGCTGGAAGTCATCCGTGGAAGATCTGACAAGTCTTGATTCGATGAAAGAAAAGAGGGTGCCACAGTCCATCAAAGTGTTCCTTCTTAGTCTCGTTAACCCCACTGGAATTAGTGATGTGATGATGTTGCATCATAAATTCACTGTATGAAACAGGGTCATCCAGTGAGTAAACACGAGCAAAGCAGGGGTTTTTTCGAACCGTGAAGGAGAGAAGAGTTCCTTCGGGAAACTTCTTCCAATTTCCTGTGGTTCAACTGCCACGGTACTAGGAATAAAATAGATTGTTATGGAAGCTGTTGCGTTAAAAAGCTTATATTTAAACCTGGAGAAATTCTATGTTTCTTCTGTGTCTGTGTAGCACAACGCCACATAACTGCTGTTGCCAGGATGTAACAGCTGAACGGAAATGACACCCATAATGAATACGTTTCAGACAGAACAACAACTGTGTTTCATTTATTTTAAGGTACAGGACATGCAAAGAAGTGGCAGCTTTCTGCACAATACAGCACTACTGTGACTCTTAACATGGTCAAAGACCAAGACCAAACATTTAGCTCCTATATCACCTGTGTAGCTGCCCTCTGAACCTCCCTGAGGCCCAGCGTGCGCCGTTTCTTGCCAAGCCAAGAGTTCTTGGCCAAGCTGCAGCTGAATACACAGCCCGTCCTTATCAGGAAATTACCATATAGGTCGACTTTGAAAGCAGCTTATTGCAGCCCAGATTTATGTTTCATGTGGCTGTAGTAACGGTTATGGCTGCAAAGGAGAAAGAGGGGAGAATTAGTCTAAAGAGTGGGAAAGTCTGTATAGAGAGAAGGTCAGAGATGGATCGATGGGTTTACCAAGCGAAGGGCTTTCATTCAGGACGCTGCCGTTTGTGTCCAGTGTGAAACCACAAGTCAACAATGAGTTTTTTAAACTTAGAATAATAAGATAATAAAGAAAGATCACATCCAAACGCAGCGCAAGTTACTTAATGTAGGTACAAATAGTTATTTCAACCCAGGCCACTACGTTTTGATGAAGGTCCGGTGTGCCTGTTGCTGGTACGGTGGAAAATGCACATAACAAGCCTCTATCTCTGGTACTGAAGAGGAGCAAATCTGCCCGGCAACTTACAATCAGAGTCAATGTGGAAAGATTCTTGTGCCGACAGAAACATGTCACCTATCACTAACATTAGACAACATAAAACATCTTTAATCTACATTATTTTGATTTCAGGTTATACATTATACTGACAAACTATATAATATTTATTTGGCACATTTATCAAGTAACTTTTTAAAAGTCTTATTGAAGGTCTCTTCTTCATGTCGGGATTGTTGGGACGTTGCTCCATTAGAGAAGTTGAACACTTCTATAGGCAGGAGGTAAAACTTTTGATTTGCTTGTGATTTGTTTGTGTCTCGGTATAAACTGCCTGTTTAGTCAGTCGGCATCAGACAGCATCAGGTCTTCTGATTGCCATGACCCTTTCTATGTGTTCGGTTTGAGGGAATTTTGCACAAACGCCATCCGCCAAACACCATGCAATCAAGTATAAAATTACAGCGAAGCATGTTTTAAAAATGTGCTCTGAAGGTGTATATAAAGTGGAGTGAATGACTCCAACTCTACAGCTTTTATCTGTGGACTTCTAAATGTCTTCATATGTCAGGGACGAACACAATGTGCTCCTGATTAAAGCTTAGTGCTTCTTCTGTCTGACATAACTCATCAACAAAGGCCCAGCAGTAAAAAAGCAATTGATTTGGTTGGCGGGAGGTCTGAGCTCAAGCTGAAATTGGGCATTAAAATGACACAGTCCATTGCTCCCACTAGCAATATTCCTCCTCATGTCAAGGGAGTGAGACTGTGAGACTGTACAATTAATGCTTATGAGCAGAGACTTGCCTCATTCAGTCCCCGCTGCTCCCGTATCCCACACAGAAAGCACAGGAAAAAAAAAAAGAAAATCACCTCATTTAATTAAACTCTTGTTGGCTTGTTTTTGCTATCTGAACATTACAATTAGGCGAAAGTTGTAGAAAGACAAGGTAATAGAGGGTTATCACAGGGATTATAACTCACTGGACAGAGAAATGAAAGTGTGGGTTTCCAAAAGAATAATAGTTTCTACCGACCTGTACGTGTCAGCCCTTTGCTCGTCGCTTTGACAACTTGGCAAGTCTGATTATCATCTGTTCTTCGCTGAGGGCTTCAAATGTGCATCTCTCCGTGTCTCATATCATGGCATTAAAGCAGTCTTTGGCTATTTCCCTGAGCAGTTTTGGTCAAATGGACCTGCCTGTCTTCACCACCGTCTGCCTTAGACTACATCTGTCTGTTCCACTGTTGGCTTTGACTGCAGTTTAGCCGTCAGTCTAAACCCCTCTTGAGTGCGACCGCTCATGCAGAGAGGCACTTTTTGGAGACATAGGAAAGCAAGTTTTAGGCTGGAGGCTATTTAAAATAAGAGGAATGAGTTTTGTTAGATGTCTTTGTGGACACCAACAACCTCCCAGCTCTTCCTTCCAGAATGAGGTCGGACGACCTATCGATACTTGCGGTATTCATGTAATACCAGCGCTTTTGTTTATCTCACGCCACACAGGAACCTAATTTCTTTTGCTTTCCTAGTGATGAATCATGTTTATAGGAATGTGTGGAGAGAATTTATTATCAGGCTGTTTTCAATTCGATATAGAACGAGAGAAAAATTGACCTCTAGTCCTTTCAGGCACAATAATATGCATTTAGAGGCACATAATAGAATACAAACAAACATAGTGTTCTTCGAAGGTTTTTGCAAATCTGAACTCCGGCTCGGCACCAGCAAAATACAGTGTGAGTCATTAAATGCTATTTGCAATGCATTCAAAACCACAACTAAGGTCAGAGGAAAGATTGGAGGCATAACGTGATGCAGCTACTTCCTAAGCTCAATAATAGTGTGGATATTTTGACTTAAAGAGGCTCGCATGCCCTTACCTTGTGTTGTTTTTTCTCATCTGCGGATTAGAATTTGCCCAAAGAAGAGAGCTGCACCTGTCAACATGCACACAGAAGTCTCTTTCTTGTTCAGCCTTACTTTCCCAAGATGCATCAAAGTAAGATTTTAAGGTCGGGGAGAAAAAGCGAGAGCATGAAAATTCAATCTGCACACAGCGAAATTGATGGCATACCCCTCGACGGCCTGCCACGGAACAGATGGTATTACAATATGAGGACAGCACTATTAACAGATCCAGCCATTTTGTGCCTGTGTTGGGAGAGTACCACATCACTGCAGAGGGGTGCACGGAGCCAAAATTGTCAGATGGCCACTCCACCTTTCATGTGAAAAGGGAGATGATCTTTACTGAAAAGACAGCATACACAATGATACATTCTGTGTTCTGCTATCACCAAGCGGCATCTCGTCACTTTGTCTCTCATTTTTTTGTCTTTTGATTATCATCGAGCACATGATGTGGAAGCCTCGCTCGCTAAATATTGCAACAATGAAAGAGGCCACTTCTATCCAGGCTTTGATGACCGTCCTGCATTATAGTATTTTGGTATTCATGCTTTGTCCAGACTTAAGAACCACTTTGCAGTGAATCATCAGTTGGAGAAGAAAGGCAAAGTTAAGTGCTGCATGAATATTTCAGGTCCTCATTGTCTAATTGCACTTAATTAGAGTGATTAAGAATTTAAAGGTTCCTTCTACAGTGAATCTTGAGATGAAGTGGTCGCCGTCACTTGTTGAAAAGTATAGCAAAAAGATTCTTTGTTATCTAAAGGTCTGTACGCATTTGTACTTAAAGGTCGCCCACTGGAACATTACATTTATAGAAACGCTGGTGGGGAGGATGAGAATATATTTCATAATGGGCATTATTCGCTGGACCTCAGATTGCTCCTTTGTACTCTTGCCTCAAATAAAGTTAATGCCAATTTTTGCTCACATCCTGGAGACGTCTTGGGCTTAAAAGCAGCACAGAGACAGGAACTGAAGCCTGAAAGAAGTAATACTCAAAGTTCATCTGCTGAGTAAGAGCTATGTGTTTTTGCAACCACTGCTTCAACTCAGTTATTACAACATCACATGCTGAACAGCCCAAAAAGACTTGAGCTTACATTGTGAAAGAAGCAGCTGCAAAGCGGTGGATAAAATCTTTTTTATCATCACAACCCCTGTGAAATGGTTATTTCACTCTCACTCACTCATTCAGTCATTTCGTTAGATAACATTTAGAAAGCCTAGACTGAATCATTGTTATTCCCATTCATGTTAGCCAGGCGCTTAACCAAAAGTTAGCTGGCTTGGTCAGCGGACATCTCTAGTGTGCTGGAGACAGCAGCAGTTTATGGTTCACGCCACAAATAAAGGGTTTTCTCCACCACACACTAAATACTGGAAACCATGTTTGAAGTGGATTGAAGGCCACTGTCTATATATATATCTAATCTATGTAAAATAATGCAAGTCAAATACAAGATCATCTGCTCTTCAAGGCCGACACAGACACAGAAAAGTTGCTGTCAGCGATGCATTTCAGCACCATGGACAGCGACTACTACCAAACGAGGGCATACAGCTGCATACAGGCCTTCACTGCCTGCACTGCTCAGCTCAGCATGGCCTCAAGTCGCCATTACAATTATCTTTTTAGAGGAGACCAGAGTCTGATTTATGCTTAATTACTGAAATAACAACCACTGTATCTCAATCGCTACATTTATGGCCTTTTACAAATGCGGGATTTTTCATGCAGCAGATTTTATGGCTGGAAAAAAGGACAAAGGGATGATACATCACACACAATGCTATCTGTTGATATTATAAGAATAATTCAGGACTTAATATTCAAAAGATTTACAAGGAACAAAAGGTTATGACAGAAATTGGTCACGGAGTCTTAGTTGTTCCTCCTTCATTAACTTTAAGAATCATGACCTTTTCAGGAGTGTTTTGTTGATGGTGTGGGTAAAAAGGAGGCTTTTCGTTGGGTTGCCATGGCTTTTCCCTCCTGAAACAAAATAATGAAGATGACCTTTGGCATCGTAGAAATTAAATTCCACAAAAATGAAACAAAAAGACCCTGCAACTACATTCGAAAATCATTTCCGCTTACAACAATAACAATAAAATAAGCGAAATGTCTTCACTGTGATGTCTGCTCAAGGAAAATACCAGAGAGTCTTCAGGTGCGCTCAACATCAAGGAGGACAGCTAATCAGCTATTCCAGGGAAACATCGGTGTGGCCATGTTTATCTTGTGTGCAATATGTGTCGTCAGGAGCAATCAGCTGTCGGTGATAGCATGAACGGGGCCATTACCTCGGGGGGGCATGTGCTCTCTACAAGAATGTGCTTGTTCACAAGGAGTAAAAACACTGTTCGTTGGGAGATGGTGTCCATCTGTAGATAGGAGAAGAAAAAAACATGAAAAGTTTTAAACATCAGACGAACCACAGATGTGAAAAGAGGGAGAATTAGGGTCAAAGTTTATCTGCAACTGAAGCCACTTGGTTATCTGCTGATGTTTTGTTATGGCTGCAACACAAACAACATTTTAAAGGTCAAAAGCTTTGCTACTTTCATTTCCGACCAATCAAACGTCCTCTGATTATAAGGGCACTGAATATAATTATACGAAAATTAGAGTGCTGGTGATAGGTGTGGAGATTTTGTCACTTGACCTCATAACTCATAATAAGCTCTGGTGTCAAGAAATACTTTGAATTCACAAGATGAATTAACTGAAGTGAAACAGAACGAAACAATACAATAATTGAGCTGTTGTTGAACAATTGTATACTGTAGGTCGACATATTGACGTTTCTTATCAGGTGGCAGACATACCTGAAAGCAACCATTAAGCACAGGCTGACAGACAATAAAACAACACTGCAGTTGTCATTCAATGCAAATAGGTGTTGTCACTGTTAAACGTACAAGCCAAAAAGCTATGGAGCAAACTATTCTCCAAACAATAAAACAAAAGTAATGTTTCCAGTTTCACTATCAGTTCACTGGAGTTATAAAGTCCAGTTTGTGTTTTCTATTCAGTCAATCAGGATCCTCCAGCGCTGCTGTCCAGAGATCTCCGAGGTTGGAGCAGATTCCAGGAATTAACTGCCCGGAGGTTTCGGCGAGAGGCAGAGGATTCAGCCAGATTAAATCGTGGACTACTAAACAAAGACAGACACCAAATTAAGACAGATCTGACAGGACAGTCTCACCACTTTGCAGGCTAAGCACTGCCCCATCTTGAATTTTCAATTCATCGCCATTTGAAAGAGAAGTTAGATTAGGGGACTGGCTTATGAGGAGGGTCTGTCTGTGACAGCAATGCACACGGGATAAACAGTTTCATCACCTGACGGTTCACCTCTGACTACAAAACATTAGCTAATTACAGACAATTACTGAGGGCTAATGAGCATCATCGTTGGTGCTAAACAGATCATAAAAAACAAATTGAAAACAGCAGTCATAAAGTTATAAAAAAGAAGTACTTTACTGTACAAACAATGGTCGAACAGGGACATTTGGAGAGCAGATAAAAGACACGTTTTCTGCAACTGCTGAAGAACTGTTGAGGAGTAGAAAACCTGGCCTGTTTTTGTCAAAAAAATATGAAATATCCTGGTATTTGTATTCATGTAACAGGCAAGTCTGATGTCTGACTAGGCAGCTGTAATGTTACAAGAAAATAATAAGGCAGCAGAGATTAGGCGTACACCACCAGGGAAAGCCGCATTGTCATTTTGTTACTACTCTGGACACTGCAGAAAACCTGCCTGACCTCAAATTCATTTGCTTTCAGACCACATTAAACAGAATCCTGCAGTTTAAAACTGTCTGGAACAAACTCCACCCACTGCTTCACAAGAGCATCTCCTTGAAAGGCTGAAGAAAAAAAGATCAAATGCCGCTTTAATCTCTAAATGGATTCAGAAACTGGAAGAATGTGTTGCATTGTTGAAACAAACAGCAGCAGAGTAAATCTCAACATCATGCAGCTTCCAGAGACACACAGAGGGTCATTAGATGAGCCGAGTAGACATGCAGCGGTACGACACTGCTCTCAGAAGAGCGTAGGCTCACTGAGGAGATGAAATTGATTTCAGTCGATGATTCAACTGTTGAATTTTCTTGGTAAAACGGATCCCCTCCGGCTAACTGGTTAATGCATAGTCATGACTATGGTGATGTAGTCAACGGTGCCAAAAATGAATCCTCCTCAACTTGTTTGGGAAGAAATTATATTCAGAAAACAACAGTTCTGCTGTAATTTTGCAGTTTCTGCTGAACTACTTGTACGAGAAGTTTTAACAGTTTTATTTTCATTCCATTTTTGTTAAAAGTATCATTACCTGCGGTATTATTTATTTTGTTTGTTTGTCAGTTTGGCTTTTATTATTTTTTGTTTCAATGTAACTGGAAATCTCTTTTTCCGTGCGGATGAAAAAAACATCTCGAGCGACGAGGAGCCGTGTTCTCGCACCAAGGATAGGTTGACCTCATTATCACAGTGTGTCCCAGTGTGTTAAGAAAACACCTCCACACCCCCACACTTGCAGTCTTAATGGGCACTTCAGGACTGTTGGTAATTACTGGAAATCTGTTACACAAGTGCCTGGAAAAAATCCACAGACCGCAAGTGTGATTACTGGGACGGAGCCAAACATTCCATTTGCTGCCATCAATGATGTCTCTGGATGTTCTGCATCGTATTACTATCAGTCTTTTGTTTAACATTCTGCTTTAGTGCGGAGGGCAGAGCAGGAACTAGTACAAAGGTCACCCTTGATTATTGCTGACAGGATTGGAGAGGGCTGAAACGTAATGTACATGTATTTTGCCATCCTGTGATAGTTTGCCTTTTATGAAATGCACAGTTTAAGATTTCTCTATGATGCAAACCGTTTAAAAACGTGGTTCTCACCATCATGTTGCAGTGTTAACAGTTACAACAGAAACACATGACAGGGCCAGCAGGGAGATGTATTAGCAGCTCTTAGCTTTGTTCAACAAGCTATCTTAGCATTTTTTAGACTAATAAATACGTAAATAAGGAACTATTAAACACCAAAATGCCACAATCGTATTAACACAAGCAAAATATGAAAGCGAAAGGCATGGCAATCACTTCTTACTGCTGTAGGTGTGTGCTTTGTGCTAACTGGGCTAGCTTGGCTCCGGGACTGTGTGCTTTGTGCTAATGTTAGCCACCGAAAGAGTGTGTTGCTGCCGCAGCGGCTCTTCTTGGAGCTCAAGGGCTCTCATTTAATGCTACTTGGTTAGCGACTGAATGACTGTCAGACAGTATTGCTGCTCACTCCTTCTTTGGCTCAGAGGCTGTATGCTTTGTGCTACTGAGTTAGCTAGCTGCTGAAGACCAGCCTCAGTGGCTGTGTACTGTAAGCACAGCACATCACTGTAAACACAACAGCCAAAAATATTGTGAAAACATCAACCTTTATATTACCTCATTATTACAGTAAGAGATAATTATCCTTTAATGTCACCATAATACCATCTTTTAGAGCCACATATTGCACTATAACCATTTTAATGTTAGCATGTGACTATATTGTAACCTAAATTTAGCTATCTTGTTATCTTTTTTGCCCCTTATTAACCCCTTAAATACATTTTAGTCCAATTTTACCCAGATATATCCAATAGCCAAGCTTTTACCCTGTTATTACTTCGGTAAGTACTTGTTATTAGTAAATTACTACCTCTTTATTATCAAAATATTATCTTCTTATGATGAAGCTGTAAAGTGTTACCTGCATCACTTTCAGCATGGGGATGTTTTGGTCCAGGTCTTCATGGGGACAATATTGATTAATATTTGTATGTCTGTGGTTTTGGTACATGTTGGAGCTAACTGCACCACCACAGCGTCAGAGAAATTCATTAACCCCGGTCCATCTCCCTCTGCTGCTACATCCACTACCACTAAATGTGTATAAAGTAAAGCAGCATTCTCATCTCCAATACCACCTACGGTCCTTTGTTACATATCCCTGAAAGGTTGGTTTCAGTTTATTAACTGTGTCTGTTTGTTGAATGGAAGTTGTTTTTTTTCGTTGTTGTTTTTTGTGAGTTGATAGCGGAATAATAATATTTCTGTCTTCACATAATAAAGAGTAAGGTACTTCAGGCAAATCATCTTCCGAATACATAATACCATCTCCACTGGTACAGCACCCCTGAGATGCCATGCAGAAAATTTTTAATGAAAACACAGAAGCACAAAATCAACTATGTGTGACCTGGGAGTATAAAAAATAACTGTTAGCACAGTTTTTCCCAGATGTAATCAGAATTTTATGCTACCTTGATAAATCTGTTTCACCATTTTCCTGATGTTTTTTTGTTATTTCTGGTTAACCCTTTAATCTATAAGGGGCTTTGATAAGATGCTAATGTAATTCTCTCTTCTAATGTACCTCTCAGGAGAGCACTTGATCGTATTTACAGTTGGCGAGTTGCGGGCAGACCTTGATAGTTGCTACACATGAATTAGGAAAAAATATTCAAGACCTCTGACCTTCAATTAACTGCGGCACTTAAAATGCACCAGTGAAAGGCTGAATGCGGCTGTACGTAACCTTTATAATACCAATATTTTCACAGATTTTTCACTCATTAGCTTTCATTTATTAAATTATTAGGCTGATGTAATTAATCTTTTTATATTTACCAGCAAATCATGTAAAGACGTGACAAAGTTAACAATAAATTATTCTCCAACTAGGTGTTGTTTATGTAGCAAAAGTTTGCTATAAGCACGATTTTTCTTTTCCATTTCCCAGTAGTCTCTGAGATGTTAAAACATCATTAATCTGCCAGTTTATTCCTGTGCTCTAAAGAGACAAGGACAGATGGTCCGTGTCTTTGACAAGAATCTGGACCCATTTTACACGGATACAGTGCCTGGCAGAGGCTGCAATTGTGTCGCTGTCACAGGTCAAGTATAGTTTAAACAGCCACTCAAGTGAATATGTTTTAGATATTTTGGTGGGTGACAGTTTAAGTAAAGGCGAGCGTACATGATTCACCAGGAATTCATGAATGGAAATGAATGAATTTGTACATGTTGTACTGCAAGACCTATACAAAATGTGCAAGAATAATGTTGTTAATACTGATATTAACATCTGGTCAAAATATGTCTTTGAGGCGCCCCTTATACGTACTTAAATCCAAGATTCAAAACCCAACGGTCAGCGACAAAATCAGCCTGATTTGAATCTGTGCTATCGGAGTGTCCTGTGGGCAATGCTGGCTGCCTTTTTGAGCCCCACACACGTTTCTATTTTCAGTCCTGTCACTGCATTGAAAGCAAGACATGGACAAGGAATGGAGGAATGATAAGTTAGCCAGAGAGCTGAAAGTTAGCCTGCGACATCACGTCACATCAGACACTTAATTCTATACTTCCTGCTGTTTGGTTCAGGATATTTTCTCATAACACAGTAGGAACAGAAATTTGTAATGGCTGCTCTGTGATGATGGCGATTTTGGCGAGGCAGCCTTTTCACTATCACTTCATTTAGAGGAGAATGAAAATCAAAGGGAGGAGGGTGGCTCATTCTCATCCCGCCCAAGTGAGATTAAAAAATGTCGAATCCCGAATACAGACTCCTTCTCTGGGGAGGAATCCCAGCGGAAGAAGCTCATTCCCTGGAGTGGCTGGATGGCAGGAGCCTCACCTTTTGATAAGCTATCATGAGCTGTCTCTGCTCTCGATCAGCACATATCCACCCCGCTGCCTGACTCCTGCTCCCTTGATTCTCTGCCTCGGAGATGGAAGGCGGCATCAATACTGTTTCCACACCACGCTGCTTTGAGAGAAGACCCGTTTGCCCTGAAATCGATTAAGAATTCTTCAGAAATTGAAAACACTCTTAACTGATCAAATAACTAAAAGGCCAGAAAAGTTTTGGTTCCCTCTGGAATGAGTTTTGTCCCGAACAACTCGTAACATTTAATAGCTTCTGAATAGAAAAGTCACGTGCACGAGAGCAAATTAATATGTTACATGTAGTTAAGCTCATTTGCTTAAATAAAATACTTTCTTTGAGCAAATATCGGCCTTGATTATTACCATTTCATCTCTCCGTAACTGTCACATTTTTTTTAATTCAAAACCAAAGGAGGACAGTGTAAGGTTATTCCTGGGAGAACTGGGTCTGAAAATCCATTGACTCTGTTCATTAGTAATTCAGTTTCTAGTTTGCAACATCTGCAGCATCATTTCAGAAGAACAGATGAGAAAACTGTGCAGCTGGAGCAGTAATTCTTTGTTTTTTTCTTCTTGGCCTGCCTGTCAATATCCAACACCACCTGTCACTGGAGGCTGCTACATCTGTCAAATACCATTTTCTGTCACTTGAGCATTAACCAATTTGAATTCAATATTTAATTCAATAACTTTATTCACCCTGTATCCACAGTGTGCGGGTTATTAATGACCTTTCTACATGAATAAAACAAAATCCACTATTTATTTATTTATTTATTTATTTATTTATTTTTGCAGAGAACCTACTGAACAACATTAAAGGTCAGGTTAAAAAAACACATCTTACAGAGCTTGTAGAAAGGTGCAGAATATAAGTATCTCTTTTCCTTAAAAACATATTATGATTGTGAGTACTAATTTATTTTTTTAATTGTCTGGTTCAAATGATAGTTTTGTTTATCTCTGTGTAAGAATTCTGACAAACGGTTCCAGCTTCCAGTATCATGTGGTATCTGTGTTTCGTCAGCGACCAACAGCTAGCTAGCTTGTCTCATAGCTAATCACGAATGCTGCATACAAAACCGCATTATATTTCTTCCTGTACAGCCTAATAGTATCGTCTGTGTTGTTTTCCTTGAGCTACTAGTCCCATGGTTCTGTACCTGTCCATCAACAGATCTTTAAACATTTAGGGTAATAGTAATAATAGGAAATGTCCAGCAATTATCTTTTTCTCTCACATTAGATCTGCTGCCAAGGTTGTTTTTTTTTGTCCTTATTACAAAACTGGTGGATTTTAAACAACATTAACCAGCTTCAAACTGTCTGCTAATTATTTTTCAAAGCTTGCATTCGAAATAACTCTCCTTGTTATTAAGTCATGAAACAATGATTTATATTCTCAGAAAAGGGTTCATTCAAGGTGCACGGCACAGTATGCAGAAGAATAAAGAGATCAGGACATCAAAGTCATGCAATAAGTCTAATTTGAGCAAGCACTGCAAAAGATCTGAGTGAAAGTGTTTCACAGAAAGCAGGTAGTTTGAATTAATCTACTCTGCAATAAAATGAAGCGATCTGTCATTACAATCCACCCAGAGAGATGTGGCCTCTTGTAGGAAAGTGAAATTCAGCAGGTAAATTGGGCTATCAGTGTTGGACTGAGGCGCACAGGACAGCTGTATAGAATTTAAAATTATTAAAATAAGGGTGAAAGTCCTTGAAAGTTCTTCCTCTTATGGCATATCTGAATTAAATGAATGGACACCGGCTTATGCATATACAGTATACTGTTTATTACACCGCTGTTATGTGCAGTCATGCAGCACTGATCCAGGAGTAAACAGATGTCATACCAAGGACACTAGAGGAGAACTGTAGGTGTTGTACATGTGCCATTACCTGAGATGGCACTCCAGCTGAGCATTTGTGTCCCATTGACTTTGAGGCATAGTGTGATAAACTAATGTCACGTGGAAGTGAACGGAAGCTTTAGCTCATTACATGTAAGCAGTTGTGTAATCGGGGCAGATGTTGCTTGTTAGTTTCATTCAGTTTGAATGATCCACAACAAATAGTGAGACACAGCTGTGTTACTTACTAAGTACAAGGTTTTAATGGAATTATTGCAGATGTTTGTTTTTTTTAATGTGTAGGAGGATTTATGGTTAAGGACAGGGCGGAAAAGGGGAAGTAACTTCATGGAATTTATAAGAGTGGTAACTGCACTCCTGGAAGACGTCCAGAACTACTTCCTACAAGATCTTTGTAAGGATCAAATGAATAACACAACCTTGTGTGTGCAACACTTGAACATAAAATCTGATGTCACCATTTTTACATTTATTCATCTTTCTACATTAGCCAACCTTGGAGACGCACTTCATAGTGTGTGACTATGAAATGAAATTTCTCTTCACTTATAACAAAGTGTATTAAACATATACAATTCAGAACATATTTATAAAGAAGTATGATACTGCCGGCACTTGAGGTGAGTAGATCCAATATAAACCAGCACCTTGATAGAGATTTATCCATATCCGGCCATATTCTTTTGTGGGTTTGTTTTATTCTGATTTCTTGTATTTTCTCTGTAAAAATGTTGCACAACCACTTTAAATTCATTTTATTATTCCATGAGAAGCCATCTTTCAACACTTCCTGTGACTTGTCTGCCCTGCCTGTGACACAGAAGATATAAATCTTTTAAAAAAATACTCACAAATATGTATATTTATATCAGTTTTGACCCTAACGTACTCAAATGGTAGTAAACAGTGCATTTGTTGGGAACAATTTTCAGCAGTGGACTGATCCACAGCAGCAGGACAGTGTGTGTGTTGGACTGACTCAAAATAAACAACCACAATGGCCAGAATAAATGTTGGCAAGACGTTTCTGCAAAGCATGCATATGTTCAAACTTTCCCTTTCTTTAGGTTCAGTTTTCAATCTTTATGTTGTGAAAGCGCTGTGCTTATTGTCTGGTTAAGTTAAGGCACAAAAACCACTTGATTAGGGTTAGGAAATAACATGTTTTAGCCTAAAATAACTGTTTTTGGTCGCCACAAACACGGCTGGAAATTGTCAGGAGGTCTCTGAAAAAATATCCAGTGGTCACCTGTAACTCCACCACCATCCGCTCTGCCTCTGGATACGAAAGTCATGTCATGCTACATGTAACGTGAACATGATATGACACTTTTGCAGGAGCATTAACTGCCATCATTTTATCCTGACGACTGGGCTGAAATAAACTACTGTAACCATATTCACCGTATTGAAGAAGCATGACTCATACTGTGTTAAAAAGGCTATATCAGGCTTCGGCTACACACACAGTCGCTCAGTAAGATCTAACATTACCACCATCTTGGTTGTATGCCTCCCTGCACCAGTCAAGTTTGCTGTTCCTGAGCTATGGCATTGAATAATAATAATAATATTTGCAGAATAATATCACATTGAAGTTGACCTTTGACCTTTTGGGTATGAAATGTAATTACTTCATCATTTTATCCTATTAGACATTCGTGTAAAAATGTGTTTTGAGAGCTTTGACCTTTGACCATCCAAATCTAATCAATTCATCCTCATGTCCAAGTAGATTTCATTTAGCTGTTCTATTCATCATCCACAGCCGACATGTCAACGTGTTACTAGTTATTGGATGACATAGAAAAAATATATTTTAGATTGTGACAAGAAAAATGGCTGAATATACTTTAGAAAGGACAAAAGTAGGACAAAAACAAGTAAACAAAAATTACAGAGAATACAATGGTCTATTTCCAACACGGAACAACATGTCACAGCAGTAACGGGTACAGCAGCGTTGTGTGTGGCTCCTGTGCAGGTAATTTCTTCCTTTGTTGGTTTTATGTCTGGATACAGGCAGTGCAAAGAGAATTACCTGCTCAATGTTTGTTTTTTTACACAGATAATGCCTGATTCATTTTATCAAGGGATAAATGTTGTTTGCATACCTTTTTTGGGGAAAAAATAAAGGGAACAGAAGCCCCCTAAGCTGCACGCTACAGAGCAGATATACACTGAAAATATACTCCACGAAAGGTGCTTCCATGTTGCGCCATGAGTCCTTGAGGCGCTCTTTAATAAAGTTTGCATCTATGTAGACTTAAGGTCAGTTTAATACACAAAACCTTATAATCTATACAACTATCTCTATTGCTTCTTTGTACTGTTTGTTAAGTTTACAATACAGAGCATCTGATTATTTAATAGTGTTTCAATAGATGCTTGTACAATACAGCCTTATAAGTATTCACTCCTCTTTAATTCATCTGCTCAGTTGTCATTGTCCTCATTTCAAGCTGTGTATATATTTCTATCTACTTTAAGTAGTATAAGTACACTGACAGCGATGTTAAAGGAATGCAGGGTCCTTCAATGTGTGCATACTTGGACAATAAAGCCTATTGTGATACTGATAAGGGCTATGTGAAAACTGAGAACAAAGTCCTTGACCAATCAAAATTCAGACAGAGTTTTAAAAGGAAACCAGTGCTGAATAAAGCTGTTTTAGCAATAACTTTTCTTCAAATCCTTTCCTAAGCTGAATAAGATCGGAGAGAAGAACAAGAAAAGTCTCCTCCATATGAAGATACATTTTGAATCCCTTTGCAGGTGAGATAATGAGCGTTTGAATACAGCATATCTTTGTAGCGTTTTACAATGAGCAAACCATATTTCAAACAAATAAACGGTTCACGGAGCTCTGTTGTTGTTTAGTGTTATTGAATTCTGTGCCTGTAAGCTATTTTTTATCACTTCAGATCAAAACAATCCAGAGTGGCCTCGATCCAACGATGGCAGATGATAAAAGCGGAGCACCATCACACTGAACTTGGCATCAATTGCATCAGATGTCATGTACTCAATACTGCTCAGCCATAATATACAAGTTCACATCCTCTTTGATTTAATCATATATGAGAAACGTTTTCATACAACTCAACTGGCAGCCTTGTTTGGCTTAAATTCATGTTTTTGTTAGAGGAGGACAATCGGGAGTCAATGGCTCTCTTTAGCCTGAGGGCTTTATATATAGCTTTTGAACGTTCTGTATGCAAACATAATGGGTTTCAAATTTACATTCATGCAATTACATTCATTCAGAGCTATATGGATCATTTGCAAACAGTAGAAAACAACAGTAAGGTTTCTGAGCACTGTGTACGGCTAACTCAGCTCAGAGGCCTTGAAGATCATTATCATCATCATCAAGATCATCATTTAACTTATTGCAACAGTTGTTGGGTTGTTCCCAGTGTGCTTTATTAAATCGGAGATACTGATAAAGGCCTAAAAGGTTGTCAGTTTGCATGATATTTATCCTCTATAAACATCAAATGATATCTGTTAAGCAACAGCCTGCTTACATTATCTGACAGTAATGATATATGTCACAGGATTCCCAAGAGAAGTTTGTGTGTCCCCCGCCATCAAAAGCAAGATGATTAGGTTCATTTTCCCATCAGTGAAACCTGATCTACATTTTACATTTTGTGTTGAGAAATGCTGAAAATATAACGTACGTCCTGCATCACACATAGTGTTGTGTGCCTGATTCACATTTGCATTGGCGCGCATTGAGTGTCTCTTCACTTGTAACTTCAAACAGAGATTAACTTTTTTTTAATCCCACCCATAATCTTTTCCTTAACCTAAACAAATAGTTTTAACCAGGTAGTTGGCTAAACCTAACCAGGAATATTGTTGCCTAAACTTAACCAGGAAGATTGCTGCCTAAACCTTACAAGATAGCTACTTTCCTAAACCTTACCAGGTAGCTTGTTGTCTAAACTTGACCAGGAAGTTTGCTGCCCAACTCAACCAATACTTATAACACTTTTAAATACATGTAAACAATAAATTCACAGAGTCTGATAAAGTATTTGTTTGACTGGGGATGAGAATGAGTTGAGCATACTTTTAAGTCATGAAACCAACAAAAATTAACCAAAAGTCAGTTCAACATTTTGTTAGTTTAATGTAAACTGCCTCAGCTCTATTTTACTGACAGACTGGAAGTTCTCAGTCATTAACAACACACACAATGAAGGCCAACATCGATTGAGGAGTCCTCTGGAGATGTAATCCCTTCTTACCCTAATCTCTAATCAATGTTACAAGCGCGCTTGCCTTCTGTCAAAGTTAACTCTCCATCCAACTGTGTTTACATAATACTGTCTACATTGTTGGTCTTCCAACTCCATGTCAAAAACAGCAGTACTTCTTAGCATATTAAGTTTGTTCATTTTCCAAGCATATGCCCCCCTGAACTATACAGCACTGTTGAGACATAGAAAATCAATACAGCAAGCAGAAAGTTTTAAAAAATAACAAGACTGGAGCGGGGAGAAGATGTAAAATTTAACCTTTTGCTAATTGTGAGAATTAAGTGATTGGCTACCTGTGGAAGAGAGATGATATTTTTTAGTATCAAGCTGACATAATAAGAAAGAGAACATAAAAGGTGATGCTAAATTAAAAAACTTGCTGAAACAACCTCCAAACTATTGAAACGGGGCTTTGATCCAGACATCAGTCACATTTAAACCTGGCATATTAATAATGTACATGTGAACAGTACATCACGTACTTCCTTGGCCCTATTTATAAAAGAAAAAAAAAACCAAGGACCATACTAGCCAACCACAGGAGAACAGAGCACACAAAGACTGAGTCTCAAAAGGCGAGAGAAAGCTCTTTTCTTTTTTCTTCTTCATTTCATAATGAGTGGCAGCCAACATGGCCGGGCACAGCATGACACGCAGTCATCGCTTGTGAATGGAGGCGTCCATATTCCTCTGTTGAGGACTTGCCAGGACTTAATGGGTCTGATTATGATTATCAACTGATTTGTAAAAGTGGTTTCATGCTAACCCGAACACACGAATAAGCCCCCAGCACATGCACTCATGCTGGAAAAATTGGCCTCTGAGTGCAGTTTACAATACATTATATGTTTATTGATTTCATTGTACTGAATGGTGTTAATAGTGTCCAAAAGAATCTTTTCTAGCTGCCCATAAGTTTTCGATTCAAAAGTGAGGTCTGGATCATAAGTAATTCACTAGTGGGTCGACATTTATTGACCCACACAGCTTCTACTAGTGAACAAACAGACTTCATTTAAAGTTATTTGAACACTTTAAACCAGCTCTGCCCAAAGTTGGCACTCCCTGAGGTTTGGTTAGGCCCACCATAACTTTCTAAAATAAAATCACTGTTTATTTTTTTGTGAGGAGAAAATTGTTCTTGGAATAATGTCGATCGCTAAAGATGATTCACTTTCCATAATCTGAGCACGGCAGGCAGAGTGACCATTGTGCAGAAGGCCCCCTATTTGCTCAAAACAAATAGGGGGCAGCATATCGCTAGAGTAGCTGTTAACTGCTGCAAACTGTAGCCGCCATTAGCCAGTTAGCTCAGTTAGCAATGCAGTTAGCAGTCTGAACATGTGCTTCAGACTGGGACGGGTCAGGGCTCGCTGGTTAGCATGCTAACTTCAGTATATATCTTTGCAACGCAATACATAGACGTCAGAACATCACAACTGTTATTCACACCCTGTTGGACTAAAATTCTTACGATACAATAAAATGGTGTTTACTTTTGTCCTGTGGCCCATCATTAAATTTAGGCCGTCAGAGGGAAAGAGTTGTGGCTCCCCAGCAATAAAAACTTTTAGTTTTGTGCTTTTTTACATAAGAATTGATCATATATATTGCAATGAAGGGATAATGACTAGAGAGCAAAGCATACTAAGATTGTAATTCATGTACAACTTCCTCACTTACTGTCAATAAACAGTAATAAGGAGATTATTGAGGAAAAATAATCTCAGTTAATGTCCTTGCAGCTGTAGAATATGATCATTATTAAGTGCTTTAAAATGACTAATAAAGAGCCAATATGCTACTAATATGTATGCTAATAAGCAGCTAATAGGTGGCTGTGTGTTGTATATAAGCGTAAAGTCTCAGGAGTGTTTCCTGGACTGTCAGAGCAGGCAGACTCCAGCGCTGAAGGCGGTGTGAATCTCTCTGGCAGAGCGCCGTGATTGGCACCGGATGGATGAGCGCAGCCTAAGGCAGTCCAGAGTTGTTGGATATCAATCACTGTTGATAAATAGCCCTCTCCACTGAAAACAAATGTCCCCTCTTTTACCGCTGATTTAGATGAATCAGCCAAAGGACATCAACATCCCATTGGTCTGGCCGGCTCCCCACTCATCAAAGTACACCTGTTAGCCGTCTTTTAGTGGCGAAAACAAATGTCCTCCAAAAGGCTGGCAAGCCTAACATCAAATTTCTCAACTGCAAAGTCACCTAGATAAAATGAAGACAGTCATTTCTTACATGTTGTACAACGGCATATTAATATTACCTAAGTTTATTACTTCCCCCCCTCGCCCCCTTCCTCTCTCTCACTATCATTCATTCACTGGCCCTTCCTCACTCGCAGCACAAAGGCTGTCAGGGTGAAATCTAAATAGGTAATTATCTGGCTTGTGTGAAGCAGAGAGAGAGTGAGAGAGGCAGATCCTTGTGACTGGCCTGAAATCAAGCCCACTTCTCAGCACAGGAATATTAATTGCGGTCCCACCTTGTGTCTGGGGCTTTTATTGGATCCCCTTGTTTTCCCAAACAAGCCAAAATGAGGGCAGCTTGTTCCCTTCCCACATTCACCCATTGATTGTTTACTTAACAGGTTAGCGTTTGAGAGGGCTGCTTCATCTCAGGCATTATTAATTGAGCCGGCGAAACTGACAATGAATGCAGATTTTTTTTTCTCCCCCTACTACTCATTTTCCTGTAAGAGTGTATGTGTGTGTGTGTGTGTGTGTGTGTGTGAGAGAGAGAGAGACTGGCTGCCCTATACTTATCCTTGCTTCTCACTTATTAAATAGGTGTATGTTTCTGGTGGCTTACTGCCCCCAATAGGCCACAACGGTGAAAACCAAATCATGAATGAAAATGGACTCATGCGATTGTCTGTCTCATTCTGTATTTGAGGCAGTGGCATTGAACATATGTTGCCCATTCAATTCAATTCAAAGGGGCTTTATTGGTATGAAACACAGATGTTGACCAAAGCACATGTGAAATGTGATTTTCTGTGAACTACCTGATCTTGTTGTGCTTTCAACATAATGCTGTTTCCTTCCATAAGCAGCTAATCATAATCTTTTTGTGTGTTTGCTTTGTTTTCTCTATTTTTTTGGTGAGGTTTTTCAGATAATAGGTTTGTTTTATTCAACAAAAGTTAAAAACTAAAAACTTAAGTCAATAAAAACAAGGACAAATGTAAAATAGAACTAGAACTAAGTAAATATAACAACATAATATTACATTATATTTAATTAAACTTATATATATTATTTTTATTTTATGATATACAGTATATATATACACATATATGATAATTAGGCACATTTACAGTTATTTCACCATTGAAAAATAAGTTATAATGAACTACAACATTAACTGTTGTTAACTGTTATGGTTTATAAACCATTTACTAAGCACCTGTTCATTGTAAAGTTACAACTGATGTTGAACATGATACTTTGTAAATGGTTGATATTCACTGTGTAGTTCATCTATAAACATTATTTTAATGGTCATTATAAAGTTGCTGATGTTTATAAACCTAACCTAAACTATTAATTAAAGTTTAGTTGAATATAAATGTACCATTTATTGATTGATTGATGGTTATTATAAAGTATTTGCTTGTTTAAAAGGATCCCCATTAGGTGAATGCACTTGGCAGCAGCTAGGGGTCCAAAATCCAGTAAATCATATTTATAATAAGCATCATAACATTGGTGTTACATCGTGTTCATCGCATGTGCACCTCACATCATATCAGTGATTAACACTGAAATAATATATTCAGTCAGGAGTGGAAATAAATATAAAAGAAATACTCAAAATTGACCTTGGAGCGCGTATTTGTGTGGGTGTGAAAACTAATCATTTAAATGTCACAGACATTGAGGAACAAATGTATAAAACTGTACATAATTAACTGTTGCTCAAGTGCTCTCATACAGATTTAATTTGCACTTGTTTACTTACTTTTTGCAATGAGATATAGATAAAATTCATAATTATACTGAATCACATTGACGAGTTTAAATCTGGTTTTGTCATTAATTAATTGTGTAAAAGATGCAAACAAAGATGCCCAGTCGCTAAGAGCATTGATGACTTGTCACAGGTGTAAAAATAATAATAGAATTAATTAACAAAGGCTGAATTTCATTTAGCTGCTTCAGTTTCAGGGCCCTGGTATTGTGCACGGCATTGATTACAGGAACAGTTGAGTAGAACAGAGCCATTGTTGATGTAATCAGTCACGCTTTTCCTACAATGACGAGTCATAATGTGTGCTGTGAAAGAGGACGGTTGAAACGCTACAGCCGTTTCTGTGTGACTCTGGCTGACACTGGAGGACAGCAGCGACGCCGATGTCGGCCTCGTTTAGCCATTAGCTTCATTAGTTGTATGCCCATTAAATCGAATAAATGCTAATAATAACTTCAAGACTGCAAGGAATCATATCGTATATTGCAGCTTAATCGGATTAAAGATATGCAACCCAGACAGATTCACAATTTCGGTACATTGTGGTGCACACATGCTCCTTATTGATCACACATCACATCTAATTTCTCTCACAGTCGGCGTCTGTCAGATTTGCCTGAGGTCATACCATCTCACCTCCTGTCTCAGTGTGGTCCGGCGCCTCTTGACTGACTGGTAACAAATGATCATCTTGCTGGCTGCTCTCTGCAGCCCGGCTGAAATAGCCCACAGTGGCTGCTGGCTGCTGCTCCCATGCAGACCTAATGGAGGAGGGGGGGTTGGAGACGACTGGAGATGGATTTCCTCTGTCATTCTCCACTCGAGCATGCCAGACTCTATTTGAAGAGATGAGCCATGTTTGAGTCCACGTCTCTAATTAGCCACGTAGGCCTTTGCCTTGCTCAGAGAGCTATTATACTGCCTAATAACAGCCACTGCAGAGCCCTGAAAGGAAATAACTAACACTCTCAGTTTAGATATGCCATTGTCTTAAGGTTCAAAATAAATGGGAGCGCAGAATTGCATTTTGTAAGGATTTGCAAGTATGCTAATAGCATTCGAAGGAGATGCGGTACATGTGCATAAGCTAGAGTATCCCGTAACAATGAGAGAAACGCCAGAGAACTGGGTCTCAGATGATTAAGAGCTGCCTCTTTCCCCAGGCGTGTTTGTCTCTAGAGACACATCATCTTCCTGATAGTTTCTAGGCTGAGCTTCGGCCCTCCGACAGATGACAGAGAGAGACGCCCAGCTACTCTTCCTTTGTCTGGTTCAGGAGGGCAGACCGCTGCATCTAGCTTTATTTATCTTACAAATGACTCTATCGCTAGGCGCGAGTGTTTGACTTCACAGCTGGATGATTGAGAGGGTGTAGAGCTGATCTGATCTCCCCACTCATCCTCTCGGTCTGTGTCTCTCGTGCAGACACTTAAAATTCATGAAGCCTCCTCCCATTAGTTCCAAAACAGGTATTTTTCTTCACTTGCCAGCTCTCATACAACATGCCGCTAATCACATTTGATCTGGTCTGCGTTTCGGTTCCTATTCTATTAAAAGATACCTCTGTGTAATCAAGAAGCCGCTGTGTGTTTCTGTCTTTCATTTCTTTTTTCTTCACCAGACAAAAACATGATCCTTCATTTCCTAATTAACCAACACAGGGGTTTGTGGAGCAGGGAAAGTAAAATGAAGCATAGATTGTCCTCTGAGTAGAGGCAATTACCACCTTCTCCTCAGCAGCACGTAACATCACAGGTTGCCTAAATAGTTGTTTCTTTTTGTTGCCCTGATGTTTTTCCTTTCTTCTTCACTTGCCTCCTATGGAGACTGACCTATATGGAGGAGAAATGTCAAGAGTAAGGCAGCGAGCAGATGAGAGAAACAGCAGAGAGAAGAGACAAAAGCAGACTAAAGCCTGCACTCAGATCCACTCATGCAGGAAATGGAAAGAAAAAATAAGATCCACTCTTTTTCTCTCCATGCTTCCCTGGAGAGGTCACCTCTTGTCACAGTTACACGGTGAAAGCGGTCAGATGTGTGAAAGATGCCACAAGTGTTTTCTGAGTGTTAATACGATCACAGCCTAATTACAAACACAGAGAATAACGTACAGTTGTGGTTAACAAGTTCCACGACTGTGTTTCACCTCTTTTGTATTACGACTTCTGTGAAAGTTGAACAACCCCGGGCTGCAGATGTAGGTGGCAAGACGTGAGTTATGTTTTCATGCAGCTTTCTTTGTTCTTATTCTGTTATCACAAGATGAGTTCAGTGGGCACTGACCTTAAAATACATGAAGTAGATACCAGCAGCTACAAACTGTGACATGTTTTGATCTTGCCCTTACTGGGAGACTATCAGATGGGCTTTATCAGACCGATTCTGACGACTGCATGTGACTGTAGTGCATCTGACTCCTGGAGCAAAATCAACCCAATCACCAGAATAAATTGGGCAATGTAATCTTTTTTGCAAATGATTGATATGTGGGAATTTTACATTTCTTTACGTTCACTTTTCACTGTGTTATGGTCTAGTTAATATAGGCACAAACGCCACTTGGTTAGGGTTAGGAAAGCAATGTTTTGGTTGCCACAAATGCCACTGAAGATGTCACCGTTCCCATTAAAAATACCTGATTTTGTCGCCATGAACACGGCTGGAAATTGCCCTGAGGTCTCCTTACAATTATCCAGTGGTTTGACACTTACAAATGTTGAAACAGAGTCTCGCGCGGCGGTCACTGGCTTGGCTGCCCTCTCGCTTAGCTCCACAAACACCGCCTCCACCTCCTAATATAACAGTCAGGTCACTAACATGTGAAGTGAACGTGATACAAAGCTAAGTGCTGAAATACTAATATTGTACATAGCCTATGATGCATACAAATGTAGAGGAATCAGTGGTTTGCAGACATGTTTATGGGCTGAACTCTTTAAAATCCCTACAGTTATATCGTTTTAGAAAGCAGTTCGTAAACCTCCCAAACTTTTTACTTGTGATTGGTTTAAAAAAACTGTATCTTCATTTTACAATTACATTTTTCTAATTTATCAATCAAGAAGCCGCTGTGTGTTTCTGTCTTTCATTTCTTTTTTCTTCAACAGACAAAAACATGATCCTTCATTTCCTAATTAACCAACACAGGGGTTTGTGGAGCAGGGAAAGTAAAATGAAGCATAGATTGTCCTCTGAGTAGAGGCAATTAGCACCTTCTCCTCAGCAGCGTGTAACATTTTTCTAATTTTTTTTTATCGAATTATTTGTTGTTAGTAGCTACAAATTTTTAGGGCATGGGTGTCAATAACACTGGGTGTATGTCATCACCACTTTCTTAATTGGCTGATTTTGTCCCCAGCACTGTTTTAAAGCACAATTTATTAAAAGTGTTATGAAAAGTAGCTTACCCCAAGAAATGTTAGCAAATGAAAACAACTGGCAGACATGCACTGGTACTTTCTACAGCTGATGTGATATTGGCAATGTTCTTTTGACAGGGTGTTTAAGTTGTGGATGTGATGCATATAGATGTCCAGTCCATGTTATTGTGTTTTATGCTTAATATTTGTGTATTTGTCGACAGTGTAGCAGCCTAGGATTCGCCCTTTTGATGCGCCATAAAGAAAATGTTTTTCCTGCCGTAATTATCTACTCTCACCGAACTGATACCCTTATTAATTTGCCTGATATCACACGTGTCCCCACTGCTTTCAGCACAAAGTGATGCCCTTGTTGGCTGGTGTGTTTTCACCTTATGTGTGTGTGTGTGTGTGTGTGTGTGTGTGTGTGTGTGTGTGTGTGTGTGTGTGTGAGTGTGTGTGTGTGTCATCATGGCAAATTGTAGTCCTGGAGGCATCTATTGTAACTAACACAGGAGCAGTTTTGAGTACTTGACTGCCATGTGTTTCTGTCTGTCTGTGGACACATTTTTGTCAGTGCGATAGCGTCTCAGCCCTGCAATAGATACAGACTCATGAAACTTGATAGGTGTGGTTGAGATCAAAGTGAAGGCCAAGTTCATAGATGGGCATGATCCAGGCAAAGTGGCAAGAAGTGGAGGGGTGGTGCAGCTACAATTTATTCCCCTGCTGATGCATACACGAAGGAACGTAAACATGTTGCTGGGCGTCGCTGGTGTGAGCCCATCACATGATGTATACAGTATGACTATAACTTGTTGTTGTTGTTATTTTGTTTTGCTTTTCCTAGTGCTGAAAATTGACTCAATGTCACTGCAGATAAGGGTCACCTTGTAAATACACCAAATTAATACATTTTAGGACTCATTATACTCAAAGAATTGCTTCATTCTTAATTACAGAGGCTTTAAAGGAGGATGAATCCGAGCCTGAAGGATGCTTACACATCCCTTCACGAAAACCTAATCAAAACACACAGCACAATGTGTGGAGCTTCAGACGTAAGACTCCCCTTGTTTGCTTAAGAGCCAGTAAACATCGTAGCATCTCTTAAGGTTTATGTCACTCGCATCGCCATCTGTAGCTGGAACTTAAAACTCGCTTCTCTACAGTAAGTTGTGCATAAGACTTACTATTAACATAAAAACAGTCAAGCCACAAAGCTTTAGCTGTTCATTTTACAGTGTCAATCAAGCAGCATGAGCAGCTTCTCGGGAGATCCGGCGAGCTAACCACTTATGAAGACTGACAAGAGGAGAAGATGTGTGAAAGGAATGACGACCACTTAAGAAAAAAAAAAAGTGCCACTTGCACCTAAAAATATACGCACTTGCCACTAGAGATACTACACAAGGAGATGTTTGACATTTGTGTCACTTATCCCCATTATCACATCTCTGGTGGTCCCGTTTTTAGAGATCACTTTCAGTCTTTAGCAGCATTTAAATCTCTGTAGAATATTTCATCATATTAATGGCCTTTTTTTTTTCAACTAACAAGACGTGACTAAGATGATGTGATTGTAAGTGTTCTCATATGGGTTGACAGGGACTCAAAGAACTGACACAGAGCCTCTGGGATATGCTGTTCTGTCTTTATTCTTTGAAGATTTGGCTTTGATAACATGCTGGTACTTATCCACAGCAAATACAAGATTCTCAATACTAAAACGTACAACGCATCTAGATTAGCCTCAGGCTAAGACCAGTTGTGAATATGCAATGGGCAAAAAGACTTACTGTAAGACAACAACTCGGACTGCTGTCTCAATTAGAGGGAAGTAGATATTGGTGGCATAACTGAAAGTGAGGTATAAATAATGAATTCAGTGTAAAGCACGGTATACAAACTCTGCCGCAGGGGGCCTCTCAGTCAAAACAAGCGGTGCAGGTAGTTTGGGATCACAGGAGTTGTTGTCTTCATTGTTAAACAACCACCATTGCAGGTATGTTCACAGATGAGTTTCAAACTTATAATCACGTTCCTTGCATCGTCTCTGTGCTTGTGGAGGTTACAGCAAAAGGCGACCAAATGAAATGCAGCATTACCTTAAATAAAAAATATGATTTATCTGGGTTTGAACATTGTTTGGGATCATGTAGATGCCCAGCTCAACAAAATACATAACAGGGATCAAGGCCTTTCCGTCTTTATACTAACACTGACAACCTTTTTACACTCAGCTGTCAGTTTATGAGACATGCCGAGCTAATACAACAGCAATAAATGATACCTTCAAAGTTTCCTCAAAGGCTGCTGTACGTCATTTTCTGTGGTGTTGTTGTTGTGGGTTTTTTTAATATTGGGTGTTTTACGTATTTAGTTTATGCCTCTTGGCACACAAATGTAGTAAAACTACATCATCAACCCCACACATGCCTAAAACAGCTGTTTGCTCAGACTCCACACATGGTGTTGACCCGGCACTTCTCTCTATATACTCTTAAAAGTTTAGAGTGCATGAACTAAACCGGCAAACAAAGCCACAGAGACTAGCTACATGACCTCCATTCTCAAAAGAACTTAAACTAAAAGAAGCTGCTGTCAGAAGCTGTGTTACAGCCTTAGTGTTGTGGGTGTGTTGGTGCGTATTTGTTTTTGTTGTTTTCCCTCAGGTGCCGCCCTCTCCCCCCCTTTTTGCCTATGAGTGGAGGATCACATCTGATCTCCCACATCATTAGGCCTTGCTGATTTTATAGATAGATAGCTTCTTTATTGTCCTTTGACAAGGAAATGTGTTGCCACAGTCTGTACAGAGCCCCCATACATAGATACATAAAAACACTAAACATCCACAGCACCTATACATGAAAGACATCCATACACAACACAACTACTGTACCCACATAACCCACGTAAACCCACATATAGACAGACAGTATCGTCGCAGCAGAGCATGCCCCGAACCTCAAGCGCAGCAAAAAATAACAACGAGGCCAGTGGGCCAAGCAGCTATAGTGTGCTGTGTGAGCTTGAACCTCGATAGGTCAGGTGATTTCCTTTTGTTAATTAGTGAACCAACATTTAGCGGCGGAGCTGCTCTGAATTTTGTAACACTGGTTGTCTTTTCTTCTGTTGAGATCCAGCATCTTGCTTTTGAAGATGCTTGTTTTTTGTTGACCCAATTACTTTCATTTTTGAATAAATCTTTTTGTGTTTAAACTTATTCATTCTGTTTCTCCTTCTTCTTTTACTCCGAGTATTATTTAACTAGGTTTACCCTCGTCATCCCATGGCTTTATGGGGATGTAATGTCGTCTATGATTTTAACCCTAGATCTGTCGAGAGCTCCTTATGCTTCAGCTTCCCCTTAAAAACGGGGCAGGACCACCCATCCCCCAAAAGATGAGAGAAGAACTCAAGGGAGATGTCCATAATCATTGTGGTCTCAGCGGTGTCATGGGTCTGAATAACAGATCTTATAAAGCCATACATTATAACAGTGATAATAATGTATACCAGAAATGTTCCTGATGTGTGAATAGATACAACTCCAGTGTTAACATAGATTTGATGCAGGACCAGGCGGCAGACAGAAAACATATTTTCCACTTGACCTTTGACAACCCGGAGGTGTGTGCTCTGTATGAACTTTGACTCGCGATCTTTGAAACAGCCATTAAACAGAAACTGCAAGGTCATGGCCAATATCGACCTCTTGCCACAGTATGTACTGAGCAATGTGTAGGGACCAGGACCTCTCTAAAGGTAATTTGTCACATTCATAAGTAACTATGGCTTTAACTCCTCAGAGGCCCCATGTTTCACCGGCGTCTGTTGGAGAAATTTCTCAAACTGCCAGGCTGTACCTACACTTTGTTATGGTGGACACTTGAGGTCAAATATGTACGTCTGTGGCTTCACAAGGTGCCTTACTAGGTCACTCTGGAATCAATATTAATTCAAGCTTTGGAGGGATAGTTTGATTTGAGGGGACACAAGTATGTTTTTCGATTTTCTGTTCGATATTTGGATGATTAGCTGTGTTTACATCTGCAGAGGGAGTGCTACCATGTTTCTACAGAAACCCAGAATGGACATATCAAGCACTGGCTCTGGAGAGGGCCTTTCGTGTTTATCATATTTTTAGTGGCCAGTGTAAGATGATGGGTGTTCAGTTGGTTGTAATCTTTAACCACACAGCTTGATGCCTTAATCCTACATACTAGACTTTTTGTTATGCTAGAGCCATGAGGCTATCATACGGTGGCTCCTGAAGGTCAAAACACGACAACATTACAGAAATCACAAAGGCAATTTTTTCTCCCAAAACATGACATAACAGAAAATTGTCATGAATGCGTTGTGTGAAATGTTGATTTGTTTTCCAAAATGATGTTGTGTTTTGCGAAGTGTCATTGCCTTTATCTTTTTCTGTAGATGTTGTTGTGTTTTTTGAAATGTTGCTGTGTGTTGACCCTCAAGGCCACCGTACTATTTGCTTATCTTCGGTCAAGATTGGAAACGGGCCAACTTTGCTCTGTCAAAAGTTCAAAAATATACCTACCAAGTGTTGCTGGCACTTGAGTTACATACTGTAACTATTTCTTGTAACTATCAGCTCTGAAACCATAACATGTCACTTGACATTTCTACATTTCTGTTTGTGTGCAAATTAAACAAAGAAGATATGAGTTAGTGGACTTTAGAAGAGTTAGTAGGGTTACTAAGCAGAGCCAGGTTAGCTATTTCCTTTGGTTTCCAGTCTTTATTCTCAACCAGGCTACGCGCCCACTGGTTTTAGCTCCATTGTTACCGCACACAGAGAGCATGGGAGTGCCATAAACCGTCTTTTGGCCCTCAGCATTATAGTGAATAAGAGTATTTCCCAAAATATCAAACTATTCCTTCGATCAAAAACAAAATAGCCACCTTTGGCATTTTCATTTTCTCCCATTCTGAAACCCCCATCTTGTGTGCTTCCTCTCAGTGGTGGGATATGTGCAGCCCTACGCTGAGAGCCTCTAGCTTCGCTAATGGTTCTTTTCCAAGTGACACAGGATGTTGTTGTTACCTGAACAGGAAAGCTTGAAAAAGTCCAAACAAAGGCAGAAATGTCTGAGTGTATCAAATTCAGAAGAGGACATTCTGGGGGGGGGGGGGGAAACATCACCTTGAAGAAATGAATAGTTTTGAAAAAATACAAACACTCAGCTGAACCACAGGCACCAAAGCAAAGTACTACAAATATCATCTAGTTGGTACAAACCATCGCAGCCATCTGAAATGAGAAAGGTGCTGCAAACAACCGCAAATTCGCCCCCCCCCCCCCCCCCCCCCAAACAAGCACTACTTCAGCTTCAGATTCACATTTCACATATCATTTAAGTGTCTCTGGCTTCGATCTCTGCGTGGCATTGAAGGGATGCTTTATGTTAAGAGCGAGCACATACATTGAATTACCTTTTGAACTGAAGTGCACAGAAACGTTACCTTGCATTGTGAGAATGGCAATATTTTCAATAGTGTGATGATGTCTTTTATCCACCTGTATATGCTCCCTCTCTCTGTCTCGCTCTCTCGCTCTCATGCAGGCCAGTAAACACAGATGTACATGTAGTAGAGCACAATCGAAATAAGATGCTATATTTGCTGGTATATTTTGAGGGAGAAATGTACTGAGAAGACGACGTCTGACTAAAGTTCTGATGGTTTCGACATCTGTTTCTAACCGTCTGCCTTACTTTATGGATTATATTCAAACACCTTGTTTTATTTGTACATTTTGCTGGATACACCTCAAACTAACAACATTTTTAGGAACATAACATATCTGAAAAGTGTAAGTTTCTCAGGCTAAGCGTTAATTTTGATCACACTGTTTAATTTCTTATCAGTCTCCACTCCTGGCAACTAAAGCCTGCTTCTGTGATTATTGTTATGTTAAGGCAACTCAAAGCACTCATTTAGGGAAAGATAATGGTGAAATAATACTATTAACCCCAAGTCTAAGAACAGTTTTTTCATTGCAGTATAAGGGCATCTCAGCAAAACTTTGCGTTTGAACATAATCCAGGTGGGATCTTGTTTGCACCAAAGCCGATTTTATTCTTTTATCTCTTCATGTTTTTTTCTTTCTTTCTTTTTCGGTGATTTTTCTTGTTTAATCGCTTTCATTCCTGTCAATTACTCATTTTGACTTTTTGTGTTTTTATATTTCTGTTCTGCCTTCTTGATTTAATTCACCTTAGACTAGGCTTCCTTGTGTTTCGCTTGGCTGTTGACTGTTTATTCTGTAATATTGTCGTCCTGAGTTTCCTGCTTTTGCTTGATTGTCAAAGCACTTTGTAAACTCTGTTTTTAAAGGTGCTATATAAATAAAAGTATGAATTATTTGTTATTATTATCATTAGCTAATGCAAATTATTTGTATATGACCACATACAGTAAAGACAATTACTAAAGCAGCGACTTTGTGTGTCAACCCACCTTTTTATCTTTTACTGTCTCATCTAATAGGATTGTGCATATATTATATTTTGCATTGGAATTTACTGCAAATTGAAATTGTATTTTCACTTAAATAGTTAAGATCAGACCAATGTAAGGTGTCATTAATGATGCTCAGTGATTAACTGTGTCAAAGCACAAAAGCTCTCTGAATCCACAGCGCTAACAATAACGACCTGCAGCATGGATTTCAAGGTACAAGGTAAATTTAAGTGTTTTAAAAACAAAATTATGTCCTTGAGTCCTGCTTCATCTATTTTATGGAGTGTTGTTGTTGAGGATGAGTTCAAGAGTCTCACAGCCTGGGGAATTAAGCTGCTCTGTAGTCTGGTGGTATGACTTCTGTATCTTTTGCCAGATGGCAGCAGATTGAACAGACTGGCTGGGTGGGTGTCGTCTTTTAGTATCCTTTGGGCTATGTGCTGACACCTCACTACACCGATGTCACTGATGCTCTGTAGATGGTACCAGTGATGTTCTGGGCGGTTTAAATCACCCGCTGTAGAGCCTTCCTGTCCTGGCCGTGCATGAACCATGCCAGTTTGTGATGTTTCCAATCAGGATGCTTTCTATTGCACCTGGTTTTCAGCAGCTCTGTGCAGCTGTTTACCTGTGACCTCCTGAAGGCATGCCAGCAACAAGAATCAACTGCTGCTTGAAGACGTGAAGAGGTTCATTCATTGTATTGTAAAATCAAGGCCAACCCAGTCATCTCAAGCAGCATCTGAGTTTATGACTCCTATGCCTTGAACACCACGGTAATGACTATACAGGAATGGGCTGAGGAGCATGTCTCCAGAACTGCAGATAATAAGATCTCAGAGCACCAGTTGCCTCTGTCCTTTCCTCCATCAATGGCCACAAAAGCTGAAGGCCAAGGTTTTCAAGGAACGTGCGTCACTTGTGAGATCCTCTAAATAGCAACGTCGGCCAGAAAAACTACTTGCACATTCATAACAATCAGGTTGATGCAGTTGAGATGAATATCCAAAGTTATCTTATTAGTTCTCTTGAGGTCGCTACTTTGACATTATCTTGACCGTTGTCACATTCAGTTCTCATATCACCTAATAGCTCATCTCCAGTTTCCCTTTTAATGGTCTAATTCATACATTGCACACAAACAAATCCCTCACCATCAGTAGCCTCAGGTACATTTTTATTTCCAGTGTGAAAATGTTTGCTCTTTGACTTTGCTCTTAGCTTTGATACCAGAAATCCATACTAGGTGTAAAAACACTTTCAGGAAGAGGGTTTACCCCCACTAAACCAGAAATCCAGGGTTTCTTTGCGTGCAGAAAGAAGCAGGACCAGGTGTCTTGGCAAACGGTGAATAGAAGTATATAAAATAAAAGCTTGTTAAAAAACAGATTAGAGCCTTCGCGCTGTCACTGAGTCCTTCTAGTTATTCAAATCAGAGTTAAAGCAGATGTCAACAAAGATTTTTATAAATTCCCACAATCAGACATGTTTTCAAAGAGTGGATGAAAGTGGATAACTCAAAAAAGTTCTTATGAAGAGTGTATTTGGAGTTGGCCTTCGCCATTACCAAAAAACCAACGTTTTTTGTTCTTCCTCTGATGTTTCTGATGAAAAGCCATCACATCAGACAATACAAATGGATCCACCAGAGTGTGATGAGTTCGGGTCCTTTATATTGAGTCCCATTATACAGAAAAAATAGTTCTGAAACAACACAAGCAAGTTAATAAACATGCTTTATGTAGTGTAAGTGTTCTTTAAGGTTTCAGTCTGCATGTACACACCGTGGTTTTTGTTGTATTTACCGTTCCTCTTCATTGTCAAGGTCCAGTCAAAGTGAAATTTAAGAAAAAAACAAGCCACTGTATTTCTTCAAAAACCCTGGCAACAGAAGTTAATTTCCCATTTGCTGTCTCTGTGGACATGTAGCTTTGAACGAAACCCAGCTGCAACAAAATGGATCACGAGTTTGCACAAACAATCTCTGGAAAAAAATATGAACTCTGTTCTCTCCGGCTTTTAAAGAATGCATCTGACAGTCACTGACAGAGGTTGTTAGCAGAGGAACATTCTCACATTGATCTGCTCTCACTAACCAAGCACAACTCAGTTAACTTGGTGGAGTCTGAATTTCACGGTAAGCTCGATTAAAAAAATGTTTTCAGCTGAAATCAGATAACCTGTCTCACTATTTGACAGCTTCTTTACACTCTTAAAACATTTTGGATGATATTAAATTTCACCATGGGGACAAAAGCCTTGAATTATTAGTCCTGGAATCGTATAATTCAGCTTTTCTATCCTTTAAACTGTTTATCTCTTCTCAGTCATGTGGAATTCAAACTGACATCAAAGCTCTCGCAACACAAGGCCTGTACATCCATCTGCCGCTGCAGTGGAGGGAAGACAGGTGTGCTCTGTTTTGCCCAATCAGCCTGCCGATTATCCCTCAGTAAAGGGCCGTTCAGCAGCAGCAGCCTTGACAAGCGACGGGATTAGGGAGAGCAATTAAGGCCTCAACAGGAAATGTGTGTCTGACTCACACAGATAGGATTGTGGCTGCATCTCCACACATACATGCATTAGCCTCTAACTGTGAAGTGGGGTGCTCACCTTGAGTCACATAAGATGACTTCAGCATCAATTTATTTATTTGTGTGTGTCTCTGAGTTCGTTATTGGCAATTACCGACTGAATTCACCGCTGCAAACCAATTATCACATGCAAATTAATAAAACTGGAATAGGATCATCTTTGGAATAATACACTGAGAAATGACAAAGATTAAGAGGGACTCCGATCCTTCAATACGCGCAGGAATGGTCTGTAGTTCAAAGCACATTTCGCATTAGATATTCAATATGCAAACAACAGTAGAAAATGAAAGCAATATACCTCAGTTCAGTCGGAGAATAAGGTCAGTGATGTCTCATATCAGATTCATTTTTAAATTATCTCGCAGGTCAGTGCAGCTGAGTGCTCGGGCGAAGTAAGAAAAGACGTTGCAAGGTCAATTTTACTCACTATGGAATAAAAAATACAAGCGGGGCTGGAAATAATGTGAGCAAGGTTGCTCGCATTAGGCCATGTTCAGAATGACTTCAGCCATGCGTTAAAAATACACAGCCTTCTTATTCATTTGGATGAGACCAGTGCGACAACACTGCAAGGTTTCCAATGCAGAGGGCTCTGACAAATGAATTCAGTCATGCTGCAAAAAAGTTGAACCGGACTCAACTTTTGCAGCAACGCAACACGACGTAATCTCGCAAGGCCGATCAAATACAAGAGCTCATACCCAGGTAGATTACTGTGTGATATGAATACAGTATTTATAGACCATGCTATTGACTTGACAAAAGATAAAACTGCTGCCACGCCCGGGTCGTGGATCGTGGATGCGCCTACTGCCATGGCCCTGCCTGATCGTGGATGCGCCTACTGCCATGGCCCTGCCTGACACCCACCACTACTGTTGCTAATATTAGTCATATCTCTGTTACATACGTTCCACTACTATTATTGTAATGCATTACTACATACTATCCTTACTGTTAACCACTACTACTGATATCACTAGTAATCACATTTCCATTATGTGCATTCATTATTATTGCTGTAATACCTCTTTATATACTTTCATTCCTGTCAACCATCCATTATAATTGTATACATTGTGATCTCGTTGATCTGCTCTGTACAAGCGACATCTATTGCATGTCTGTCCGTCCTGGGAGAGGGATCCCTCCTCTGTGGCTCTTCCTGTTTCTTCCGCATTTTTTTTTTTCCCTGTTAAAAGGGCTTTTTTTTGGGGCAAGTTTTTCCTCACTCGAATCGAGGGTCGAAGGACAGAGGGTGTCGTCTCTGTACAGATTGTAAAGCCCTCTGAGGCAAACTGTGATTTGTGATTTTGGGCTATACAAATAAAATTTGATTTGATTTGATTTGATAGTGGAAACATCCGTCAAGGTCAAACTGATCGCTATTGATAATTTTATTTCAATTGTTCTTTATTTGTTTATCTTCTATTCTATATATTTCTTTATATATTTTGTATTTTTTATTTTATTTCTTATTTTCTATTGTATTTCTGTTCATAGTCTATCATTCTGCTACCCCAGTCCTGTAGGTGGCAGTAAAACTTGATATGAACCCTGTCAAAAATCATTTACTTGCTGGCTCTGTGAGAAAAGTAGCCCTTTTACCTACTCCAGCCGGAAACCACCAAGCATCAGAGCCACTGTGTAAATAGACATAAAGCAAAATGCTCCTTTAAGCGCTTTAAATACCTGTTTTGGTCGCCACAGACATGAGCTGGTAAATGTCAGACGCCTTGTTATATCCAGGCATACAAATGTTAAAATGCCATGGTGCCGCCTTAAAAACAAACTGCAGTGTTGTGCTTACAACTGTTGAAACGCCAGGGTCCCTCGTCAAAAAGGTCACTTTCTTGCCAGCCCAATATGAAGGTCAGGACATAAACATGTAATGTGAACGTGATATGACATGTTCTGTAGCAATGACAAAATGGTACAACTGGTAGCCAGCCACAAACAGATGTGTTACCGCAGGGAAAAGTGCAATATTTTACAAGTAAAATTTAAATAAATAAAGGATTTACTGGCGTTTTATAACATTTTTCCATATGTTGTCACGTATGATAAGACCCAAATGAACACTGTAAATGGACTACCGTACTTGACTACTATAAGTGAAGCATTAAAAAAGCCTTTTGATTATCTTCCAGCGTTTCATATCAGTGATCACTGTGAATGGTTTTCAGTGTGTCTGAAGCAACTTGCTCACCAGCACAGCTCCCTGTGTTGTTTGAACAAAGGGCTGTTTTCAGTCTGAACAGCCAATTAGATGCTTGCATGCCAACACTGCTGCACAAGTGTAAAATTCTACATCGTTTTATCAAACATTTGTTTGTTACTCCGAGGTTTTTGTTAGTCCCTCGTGTCATGTGTTCTTTCACCATGCAGCGCTGATATAAACAACCAGTGCTTTTAGTACAGAGATTACACCACAGCCTGATCAATATGTTGATAAATAATTTAAGCAAGGACAAGAAGTCAAGCGAGTGAAATTTTACTGCTGTATTTAGCTGACCTATATTCAAGCAGTAATACAACATGAAACAGACTATTATGTGGTCAACATGGGGTACTTGATGATTGGTGGAGCATCAGTTCATGTAAGCAAATGAGTATCCAATGCCCTGCATGCAAACATGAGAGCGAGGCGAGCTAGTGTTGCTTTCTCAGAAACTATTTTTTCACGGCTCCATCAGTCGACCTTGTAGCTCTTTTTCATGTCCCCAATGCTCTCAGTGCTTTTATGTGTGTCGCCAATTATGGCCGTCTCCCTCCCTGACCCGCTCTCTAGACACACTTATGTCCGCACTTTTACACACTCACACATCTGTCCTCGCTTCCCTCTGCTCCTCTGTCAATGGATGGTCTTTTACAGTGTGAGGACACGCTGCTCATCCCCATTGTAATGACCTCCACAGAGACCCGGTGAAGCTGTTTGTAAATCCCCAGTTGTTTTGTCAGGGACTGTTGCCATATTAAAAAAGACTCGCGACACAGTGGAGTGCGCAGATCAGCCCTCTTGTTATCAGTTTGCACGCCATCGCAGAGATGCCAGCATCCAGATGAGGGGTCATTTGCAAATACTACAAAGGACACTGCTGCACCCGGTCCCAAAGCATTTTCAAAGACCCTTTCAAGCACTGCTGAAGCTTATAATTACCGCGCAGAGACTTATGCCACATTCACATCACATACGATCCACTGTGTGCACAAGCTGCCAGTGGAGGAAAACATTTACCTCAGCTCCATAGTGCTAATTAAAAGTATGATGTGAGAATTTTTAGAGGCTCCATATCTCCCACCTGGTGTCCCATATTGCAAAAGTGTGTCAACACAGGCAGTAAACACAACCGTTAATCAACGTGTGCCAGAAGTCCAAGGTAATAGAAATCAAAAATTATTAGTGATAATACAAAACATTAATGCAGTTGGCCCTATTTGTGGAAAATAGAGCTGACAGTAGAATCTAATGTAAAGGTCCAACATATTAGCCCACATCACAAAGTGGGGCTACAACAGAGGACAGCACCAGAGCTGGGTTGAAAAATGGGTTGCAAACTGTTATTTTGCTGTAGTAGAGACACTAAAGTAGCGAGTGAATAAATGTTTAATTTGATTCAAACTTTTAACAAACAGATGTTTTATTCAAATCAAATAAATATTTGATTCTTCTCCGATATTCTAAAAGTGTTTGAAATGATTCTCTGTATTTAATAAATGTTGGATTCTTTCCAAAATGTACCAAATTAGTCGAATATTATATTTAATGCAATATTTAAACTACTATTCGCTATCTTGGCACTAAGGATGGGCCGTACCAAACTTTTATAATTCAACACGACACCAATACCTTGTAAGCCGATTGTTCGATCGATAATAATAATTTCTTAAACGGTTATGTGATTTTTTTGAAAATAAAGGTAATTTTTAGAAAACAAAAACATTGAAAACATGAAGAAATCATTATACTTAAAGGCAAATCACATACATAGCTTTCTGGCCAATAATCATGAGATCATTTTAAAAGCAAATCTGAGTACAATTAATTAAAAAAGTCTGCTAATAACTTTAAAAATAATAGTCTAATAGTTTAAAAAATAGTCCAGTGTTTTACAGAATATGATTTAAATGTAAACTATGGCCAGATTTTGAAGACCGAACAAATGGGGCTGCATATCAACAGAGTAACTGTGACTATACTCTGTGCTGTAGCTATAGTTTAGCTGTCGTCAGTATTTTATCTCAGTTAGCTGTGGAGACTGGCCCTTAAAGCTGACGTGAGTCCACCTGGACTGCGAGCACGGATCACGGGAGGATGTTACTGTTCATACCGCTGCCATTGGGACTCACTGAGCACGACTAGACACCAGACCGAACACAGCCTAAATACAGTCCAAATATGGCTGTACAAGACTGTGAGGACCGTAATGCTAAACTCAAGGCTTCAGAACAAGCAATATATCTGGCTAAATGCTCGACTATGTTCACCAGATAATTGCTTAAACCTTGTCTGTGTGTCGTTTGCCATCGCAGGCCATACAACCAAAACAAAGACCTGAAAGAAGCTAAAATGCTTCGTAGATCTGAGGGGAACTGCAGAGTTTGTGATGTGTTTGTAATGACCAACCCCTTTACATTACACGTAATTTGATTCACAGTAAATATAGAAATAGCTTTAGCTGAGAAAACTTTACTGAACTGAACTATTACTGTGTAATATTCTTAAAGTATGTGTTCATTTGATGAACATACTTTCAGAATATTCAAATGAATACCTTTCCTTAAGACAAGTTTGACAAAAAGCATTTTTCCTAGGTATACCTTTGAAGTTTTATAAATGTCACTGTTCCTGTGGCGTGCTTGAGAAGCCCGTATTGCCGAATGCACTTGAAAGTTTCCTAAAGTGGGCGAAATTGGCCTTCTAATGACACACTGTCAGTAATGAATGTCAGTGCCCAGATGCTTGCACACAGCCGGAAAATGAAATTGGCACTTTTGTAGCAGCTATTCCTGCCAGGCCCAAGGACTCGCTACCTCCCATTTAATCTGTCACACACACACACAGCCATTACATGCAACAGTGACGATTATGAAAAAAGATCTGCATCCTTCTGAGGGACCCTGTGTACTCTGTGGGTGATTAAAAACAAATCCCACAAAGTCATTGGAATCCATTAGAATCATCTCTGGGCCGTCATCTGTCTGACATGTGGCGAGTCTCAGATTTACTGGCATCTCTGGGTAACAGTGGAATCATCTCAGTGAGGTCCACATTTACGCTGCCACAAAAACTGGAGACGCTGTTTATTCACCCTTGTTTAAATTGGCCAATAATCAGTCAGGATGTCAGAGACGATGACTGCTTAAATAACCACCTGATCCTGATCTGTGATATCACAGTAGCCAAGTCTCCATCTGATCATCAAGCTAATTAATAAGAACTTTTGAAATTTTGCAAAAAATAAAGGAAATAAAAGAAAGTTAAAAACAAGGCATGTGTCCATCAACTGCTTTGGAACAAATACACAAGAATGTAGATGGATGGAGAGGCTACTAAGCCCATGGCTGTAGAAGAAGAAGGTTCTGAACCCTCAACAAAACAAGTTTTATCAGCTACCGATAAAAAAGGAAGAAAACTGGTCACCTTGGATATCTATTAGGGGACCTGTCAAGGCATTAAGGCAAGACGATGACAACAAACAGCTTCTTCTTCTTTCTCTTCTTCTTCTTCTTCTTCTTCTTCTTCTTCTTCCTTTTCTTCTTTTTCTTCTTCTTCCTTCCTGGGGGGCGATATCCTGATTGGATCTGATTGATAATCATAAATCACATGCTGTGGTTGCAACTGCTTTATCGTCCATTTTACTGTAAATGAGACCATAATTGACACAATGAACACCATCCATACTGTATTGAAGAAAACTTGGACCCACTCTCTCATTAGCTTGCAAACTATGTGACTTATTTTTTAAACCAGTGTAGTGCCTCCTGCTAGTGAATAGAAAGAAGGCAGGTTTAAGGCTCTTCAACATTGACTTTATTTTTCAGATCCGCCCATACTTGACACAGTTAATGGTCAGAACTCTGATTAAGTGCATCAACTCTTTTTCAAGAAAGCAAAAACCACCTGAAGTGAGTTTCAATAAAAACAAGGCTGTTGTTTCATTAAAAGAAATGTGATAATTTATCAATAACGTTAGCCTAAAATAAGCAAATGTTGCATGATGTTAGTTGACTTTTATCAGCTGTTTCATTCATGCTTTCCCATTAGTTTTTCATTCATCGACTAATAACATCCAATCCTATTGGATGAGGTGTAGTTCATGTTGATGCTGTTTGCTGCAGACGCTCCCTTCACTCACCAAGCTTTCTCCCATTGTGATGTTGTTTATTGTGTTGTTATGTGTACTGAGATTTAATGTTCATGCATATTTATTAAGGGGAGATAAGTTATCCCAGCAGAATCATCACCGCTGATCTGATTCCTCGCGAGCTCCATCAGAGAGCAGAGCGTTTTCCTTCCACACACGGCCATCTTATTAGAGAGATTTACCATTTTGAGTGACACAAAATATTGCCTGGCAACTATTAACAGTGACCTTTCATTTGGTGCCGGCTTTTATGGTCGCCATTATTGAGACGTTATTATGATCATTGCTTTAACGGCCTCCTTATGCTTCAAGTTATCTGAAAAGATGAGTGTAATGTCAAAGTCATGGAACACAATTCACCCCGAAAAATACTAATGTTTGCCCTTGTAAAAGCAGAAGATATTGAATCTCGAGTATGATGCGCATTATAACAGTTAGCAGGCAATTAGAGACTTCCTTTTCAATTAAGATTACATGTAACTATTGAGACTGGAAGAAACTATCGCTCAAAAGCCTTTCTTTGCATGCTTTTCTCTTGTTGCTCCCAACTAAAGTGTGGAATCTTAAATGAAGAAAGAGGAACAGAGCAGTCCTCTCCAGGGCCTCGTAAAAATCCTCTCTAATTAAACTGAACTCTCCCCTTCCGAACTGCGAGCAAGCTTTTAGGAACATAGAGAGCCTCCTCAGGTCCTCTTTCAGCCTCATATCGGTCTCCTGCATCAGCTACTTTTTCTTGAACACTGCAGGCTGCAACAATCAATAAAGAGCAACTTCATAAATTGGAATTCTCTCCCCCATAAAAACACTTATTGTTATTGTTTTAAAACAGGCTGGCCGTGGTCGAAATACTTGATTTAAATGCATTAAATGCTGAATGACACCACAGCTCACAGCTGGTAAAAGGTAATGGTCTGTAATGGTCCCAGGAAACTAACTGAGTCAGGCCAATTATCTAATAAATCACACAAATACCCAAGTGCATAAAATAATGTACAGTATGTTGGATTGAAGAGGGAAGAAACTGCACATTTCCTACGTTTCATCAAGATAAATGCGTGAGCAAAGAATAAATAAAGATCATATATATGGTGTCGACATTTCCAAGCTATTTGCTGTCATTTCTTTCTGACTAATGACATTTAGCTGCAGTCAGCCATATCACCTCAGGGAAGAAAAACGCCCCCAGAATTCTTGGAGATTTCTGAAACCAGCTCAGCGCTGACTTTCGCTTCCCTGACAAACTTTAAGGATGGCTGTAAGAGTCAGACATATGTCAGAACAACCGGTTTATGTTATACAGTTTTTTTTGGAAAGATTCAAATTCACAGGGGAGCCTCTTTACTGGAGCTAGATATCAGAAATAAGTGGACGATGTCTACATTCAGAGATCCTTAAGGAACTCTTGAATCAATTTTTTTTATGACCTTCAAGTGGCAAATGAAATGACTGTACGTATAAGACAGGAGGCTGGAAAGTATCTTGACTTGCAGTGTTAAAGATTGGTGCCGGGTGCTCTTTAGCTAAAGACCAGTCTTAATAATGTGGGTCAAACCACAGGCGCTCAAAAATCACCCGGCAATCACTTAAAAATGCCAACAGTAGGTCTCTGGCACAGCTTTCAGTGGCCTCGAAATGACCTGAAGAAAGAGAGGAAATGTAGGTACTTAGAGAGGAACTCAACAAAGTTGAGGGTGAAAAGGTCATCAATATATCACAGTGCAAAATGTTTGAATAATAAGGCTGTTATATCAGTGTTTGTGGGAGTTTTGCTTCCAGCAAGACTAAATTATGAGCAAGAAAACCGAGGAATTCAACACTGCTCTGCGTAATTGAGTCACCGGCATTGATCGGTAACCCTATTAACCTCTTTCGCAGTTAGATTTATCTGGATATCTGTCCTTTAATGATCACTATGGTTTTGTTCAGCGTGAGAGGAAGAGAAATGCGTCACTTCTTCCAAGATGTGCAAGGTAAGGTGGTGCATCCCGGGAGATTTCCTATCTCCCCATCCGCTCTCCCCACACTCATGTCTCCATGATGTCTCCATCTCTGCAGCTATCAGTTAATGAAGCCCAGTCCGGAGCGTGGAGCAGCACTAAACCAATCTGCAGGACACACATGAGGAGCAGAGGGGATTTGCGGACAGTCGGAGACACTCACAGGCAGGTTAGCTAGGGGGCATCGGGCTCCAGTTTGCGATCTGATCTGAGTCTATATTTGACTCTGGGAAAATCTAAACATGGTAATGGAATATATTGCCTGCAAATTTACTGTATGCTACAAGCGTGGGCACCGAGGAGGCATGTTGCTGAAGTGTAAAAGCCATCTGTAATTGAGTTGGCAGCAAGACCTCTAAAACGTAGCAAGTAGAAAAACGACAAAGATAGCTGTGGAGGAATATTCCCCCAAGGTGTCTGCATTGCGCCAGCATAAGGAAGACGCCGAGCCCTCTGGGTGGAGGGCGCAGTCAGGTTCACTGAATTCCACACAAGCCTATCAGTCTGAGTACGACTTCTCCAGGGGGAGAGGATCCCCCACACTCAGCTGTCTGCGGTGAGCTGTTTTTCTCTCTGGGGGTAATTTGTGGCACCGCACAGTGAGACATCAATTCTTTCTGACGTGTTGTGTAGAGAAAATAGGAACATTTACAGGCCTTTATTTGTCATCGGTTTTTTTTTACGCGGACAAATTTATTACCACGGAGGTCGCTGGCCTTGAGACACCCAGCCCGGGGGTTATTGTATATCTTTTTCATGCTCATGTGAGTGGCTCTCTCTGCAAAGCATTGGATTTAGATGCAGGTGTATTTGTATGCACGAACTGGAGCACACTTACCGATGTTCAGCTTGTTAAATTCGTTGACATTCTGTTGTACTTTCACTTTTGTTATTTGGTGATAACACAGATAATTGCAGCACTCAGCTTTTCTGGCAATCATGTTAAAATACTTCCAAGCCTAGAACGAAATGGTGCGCGGCACACTGGACAAACTGTTAATACCCTAAGTGGGCTGCATGACAAATATCATAAAGTGTGAATATCGCTGAGTGCAAATTAGCAACACTGCAGAATATATTAACCACATGATACCTAATTTATTCACATCTTTGATTTCACAGCAACTCGAAGCAGCTTCTTAACGGCTGGCAGCGAAGTTAGGAATGAATACACAGTGCAGGCAGCCTCTATGTCAATTTGACTTGGTTTCTCCAACTTCTCGCTTGAATAAATACTCCATCTGTCTGAGCTGATCTCATCACCAACATTGCATCTAATCCTCCTCCTTAGACATCAGACTGTACCGGCTGATGATTCTCCACCAAGTCAGATTACATTCTCCGGTCTCTCCAAGGGAATCAAACCCCTAAGCAAGGCTTGAACTGCTTCCAAGGTGACATTTTCATCTGAGCTCTCTCCTCACAGTGGACTTTCTCTCCCCCACCTCCCAATCAGGATCTTTTGCATTGTTACCAGATGTGGTAACACACGATGTCATTTATCTTTTCCTGACACATGCACATATGTATGTACAGACACGTACACATAGCTGTGTACATACGCGCACACAGAGACATAACAGACTTAATGTTATCACACACAGTCACATATGGAGGCAGGGATACAGACGTACACAGACACAACAATATCAGTTGGACACAGAAACACACACGCGCGTTTTCCACCCTCTCCAATAACTGAAAGGAGAGGAAGCTCACAAAGGGAGTAATGTAGCACTAGGGAAAATGCCAAGTGTCTTATTAGTGGTTTAGTAGAGATGGCTGGGAATCGATGAGCGACCCCACTGGTCACAACACAGCACTCCCAGAGACACATATCATGGCACTCAGTCTGCACAATCCATCATAACAAAACAAAAAAAGAAAACTCTTCCACAGCTAAAGACTTTCTCCCTCTTATCCCTCTCCTTCTGTTCAGCACTTTGGGAGAGACGTGAGAGTGCTGCCAAGCAAAAGCTCGGGCAACATAAGGAGTCCCTTATTTTCTTCTTTGGTCCTCAGAGATCACTCCTCTATTCCACCTCCATACAGCAGACAACTTTTCTTTACAGGAGTTTTTTTTTTTCTTCACATTGTTCTGGAAACACATTTAACAAAGAAAAACTTTTCTTTATTTAAATCCTTTTACAAAAAGCTGATCAAGGAAATCCTGTTTCTTTTTGAACCTGCAGATGTCCACAAGTCCGTGAAAGTACTGGTTAGGTACAGCGACTGTGGCAGTAATACTTGCAGTACAAAGTAACTGCCTAAAAGATCCAGTGTGAGGGGTTAAGTGGAGGTCGCAGATTACAACCAGCGGGATACTCCTCATCTAAACCTCCTCCGACTGTGGCAGTGAAAAACATTAGAGGCCCTCTCTAGAGCTGGGGTTTGGTTTGTCCGTTCTGGGCTACTGTAGAAACATGGTGGACTCTGAATCTGCTACCTCTGTAGATATAAAGAGATATTTTAATATAACAAAAACACAAACCCTATATGCAGAAACACAGTGGACGAAAGTAAATGATTGGTTGATTGATTGATTGACACATGACTGCATATGCATTTTTGCTCAAATGTCATTTGTAACATGGCGTTAATTTGGTTGCAACCATTTGCGGCTGTCTATGAAGAGTGACCTAGAATATCTATAACATTACACCAGATAACAAGTCAAAGCAATATTTTAGATTTTACTGATTTTACTTTATTTTATATTGCCACTTAAAAGCTCATGAACGCACCAAAGATGGAAGATCAAGTTCCTCTGAAAATGGGACCATCCACGTAGCATGTGAATGGACTGTAAGTATACACTTAATGACTTAGTTACTCATATAATCAATAACTACATGTGACATTTTAACATTTTGAGAAAAGTTATTTCCTTTTGCGAACATTTAGATGAGAAGAGCTTAGCTTAGCTTAGCCTAGCTTAGCTCAAAGACAGGAAACGGGAAAAATAACTACATCCACCTACAGTACCACCAACTCTAGAGCTCATTAATCAACATCTTATTTGTTGGTATAAAAACTGTAAAAAGATTCAAGATATTTTACATTAATGTAATTGTCATTACGAAGAAGAAGATTGCTTTTAATTCTCTCAACTACATGCACACAAAAAACAAAACTATACTGACTATTAAAAAAAAGAGGTCAGAAATATAAACTATTCATGGTGGAGTGTTGAGGCAGAGTTCAAAAGCCTCACAGCCATCCATCCACTGAATATCCTCCCATCATGCACCACGGTTTAATCTTAGCAGTCAATTTAAGCAGACATTAAAAAGAAGAAATTCTGAGGTTTGTTTCTTGCCCATCAAATGTTTTGTTTTGTTGGAAAGGCTTTCTTGAGTGTCTCTCAGACTTGAAACTGACTTCATTTCAAAGACTGTTGCTCCATGAAGCTGCTGCAAAAATGACGCCCGGTATGATTAATGAAAGATTAAAGTGGGTATGTGGTCACAAAGCAGTCAAGATGACACATTTCCATTTTTTTCCTCTCATTAGGCAAGCTGTTGGGAACTTATTGAAAGAGATGGGATAAACAAGGTTATTCCACATGAAAGGTGTGCAGATTGCGTGGCAGCGGTGTAACAGACAGGGAAGCAGCTGGTGGCTAATGGTGTTTCTGTAGAAGAACTGCTGTGATTCTGACCACCTTCCACACTGCACTTATTTTTCCTATTAACACTTCAACAAGCCTTGGCCTTATCATGACTTTCTGATTTACCTTTGTCCATACCTGCAGTCAGCCAGAAAATGAGTTCTAAAATGCCAAAGTGGCTCAAGGGACCCATTGTTAAGTGTTATTCAGTAAAGCCACTGAAATAGCTGCCTGTCAAAAACAACTCAGCAGACACTCCACTGGCTGCTCCGAAGCCCGGCTCACCAGGGACAGATATTATTTGAGAATGCAAGTGATTTGTGGTCATTTCAGGGTCTGTTGGTGATTTCAGGCCGGCGTGAATGAAATTCAACTGCAAATTACACACTTTGTATTGGTAAGTAGTGATAATTGTGTCAATGATAAATTCAATTTGTGGCAATTATACCCCCCAACAAGTATTTTACAATACAGAATAGCATAAAACTTACAGCATGAAGCTGCAAGACACAACCAAACTTTATATTTCTCTAAATTAGTGGCTAATAATCTTCGTCTTCTGCGTGTTCATATACGAATATAACTAAACAAACAGCTTTTCACCATCGTGTCTGTTTCTGGATCTATACACTTCTTTCTTTCTGATTTTAGAAATATTGCACAGCAGCATCATGAGGCTTTGCCTCTAACCCTCCTTCTGCATCATATAATGATTCTGGCAAAAGAAAGGCCCACAGAAGACATTAATAAAGAACCATCAATTCTTGGTGCTGTGTATTTTATTTCCTTTATTTTCAGTAATGAGAATATTTTGTCCCTTCTCTTACTTTGCCTGAAGGTGAATGAGCTTCCTCTTCACACTTTCCCTATCAAAAAATCCATCTGTCACAGTTATTAGATCGACAGACACGATGCATAGCGAGATCAACAGAAGAATTATGCTTTCTTCTTGAACAAAGAGCGTTTGTTTCAGTCTGTTTGCTATTGTGTTAAGATGTGTGGTTTCCAGCTTCCCAGACAACTTTTCTGTCAGCAGCAAAACACATTATCATATTAGTAACTGGGAGGTTTTGAATTTTTCTGCTTTATCTTAAGTAGGTTGTATTTTAACAAATACCCCAAGGGTGCTCACACATAACTAGGTTTTCAGGCTTTTCTGGCTCCACACAGATTTGAGAACATCCAAATGTTTTTGATTTTTGTCTGTTTGGTTATTTATTCATTTCTTTAGCTAACTGCGGATAAAATTGTCCGTGTCAGACAGGGATGGTTAGAGGAACCTCATGCAGCACCATTACCAATGAAAGTAGCTTAAAGAGGTCATATTATGCTTTTTGGGTTTTTGCCTTTCCTTTATTGTGTTATGTAGCATTTTTTTGCATGTAGAAGGTCTGAAAAGTAAAAAAGGCCATGCGAATGGGAGTATCCTCTCCCACAGAAAAACACTGCTCCTGTACTGCTTGAAACTGCTGGTTTGGAGTCAAGCCTTTACTTCCATAACTTATGTGCGTCACTATTGTATGTAACAGGCATTATATAAATATACATTTTAATATATTTATTATAAAATATATACACTCCAGTTAGTCAGCAGATATAGAGTTGCTACTGCTGTAGTGGCGTTATTTTAGATCACACTACCTTGCTCGCCATGACCCGCCCTACTCTGCCTCTCATTGGCTACATCCTGCCTGTTAAGTAATGCGCATGTGCAAATCTCACCAAAAATTGAGCAGAGGCGACATGTCTCACTCCATACGTAGTGTTCAAGACAGTGTGAAAAGGGATGTTGCAAACCTATTCTACTAGGACCCCCAAATAAAAGTATTAACCTGAAAATCTGCATAATATGACCTCTTTAAATACCCTACTTGACTAAAATCAAACAATTTGCTGTATGACGATAACACTGATATCACTCTTACAGTATATCTGTCTGTGAAATATGGAGGTCACCCCAGCAGATCACTGCTGCAGTCAGGTTGATAAACACGAGTGAAGATAAATCCACTTTTGAATCCCAAAAGTTAGAAAGTAATATCTGAGCAAATGTCTTTTGTTTTGGTTTGATAGAGATCATCCTAGTGGCAGTTACATATTATACCTTTAAGTGGTTTGTCTGAAAATAACTGTATTTTCCTGTTCTGACTTGAACATACCGTCATAATCCAAGTGTCATTACATGGATCAAACTTAGTGTTAGCATGACAAGTTAACATCAAGCTCAAAGTGCAGATGATATAAAGTTTTTGACGTGTGGCTGGGTATGAGATGGAAAGACAGAGAGGATATCTGTGGATCCTGAGGGTTCATGCTTTGGGGAATCTGAATGTCTGTGCAAAAATCCAAGTCAATCCAAGAAGCAAATTGTTGCACTGATAGACCAGCAGTCAAACAGATGGACTGATTGACCCACATCACCATCCCGAAGGCCATGCCGCTAGCAAGGCTGAAAAAGAAAAAAGAAAAAACACACCACACAGCTGCACAGAAACAAAGATAAAGTCATGTCCCAGGCCGTACAATACACACAAGGTGGAGGTTGTACAAAGGATAAAGGAAAAGCTCCTTGCCACAAATCCAACTCAATTCAACTGGCCAATCAGTATTCTGCTAAGGCCCTCTTCCGCACATATTTTCATCTGTCATGGTAACCTCCCGATGTGTCTGAGACTATCTCAAGTGGAAAACTTGTGTTGCTTCTCCCCAAGTAACCACAGAGAAGCATAAAAGCATATTGAAGGTGTGCCAGTAGAATAAACTACAGTAAATGATGTTTATTTTCAAGACTTCTCAAAGGTGAAGACCAGGTAAATGAGTGACATTTCAAAAGCCAATATAAAAAAAGGTTTTTGAAGGGTTTCACCTCCTGTGATTAGCAGAGAATCGTGGTAATGGAAAACATGTAGTGACAATACCAAAACAACCTTTTGAGTGAACTTTACACAGAAATGTCACAGTCTATCACAGAGCTGTTGAGGGCCAAGAAACACACGGAAAAAACAGGGGAAAGAACAAGGACAAAGGCACCTTTCAGATATAATCTATAAGTCAAACTAAGTAATTACAGACATAAATACATGGCATTCACAAAGGAATGTAATTGCGCCTTTGACGTAGCTGTCAATCAGAGCGACAACTTCCTTTATAAGCAGCTCACTGCACTGAAAAGACAACAAAAAAAGCAACCAAACTGTATTCAAACTATGCATTATTATTTTAGATCCTAATATCTATGCTTGTGTGTGTCGTGCACTACTGTAAGTAGATTAATGTAAGTAACTAAGTAGCTAGTTTAAAACAATTTACTTTCTCACCTTATGTGTTCCTGAATTAGATTGTGTCAGGTGTCTACGGATGAATAAATGAAGCTAACGTTTAGCACTGTTGGATAAATAGATAGCTAGCTGTGGCTATGGCATTTCATTAATACTATAAATTTGACGTCATTATAGAGTTTATTATTTTATTTTAATAGTCTTTTGTGTGGCTGTCCATACTTATGTGCGGAAGAGTATTAGGGCCAGGGCTGAGAAATAAAACGTCAGGAGGAAGTTTTTTTATTTTCATTATGCACTTCAAGAAAAAAGCTGAAATGTCGAGAATAAAGTTGACATTTCAAAATTAAAGTCGATCTCTTGAGGCTATATCAAACAGTTTTGTTGACTGCCTCAACAAAATGCCTTGTGTAGATGCACTGTTGGGACTGTACTTCAGAATCAGCTTTAGTAACAAAGAAATTATTTCTCTTTTAGCTCATAAACACAGTGTAGTTATCAGTATTAGGGCTTTGAAGAGATTGTGCCAAAAACTTTGTCTGTTCAGAAGGAAAAACTGCACAAGCATGGGAGAGGTGGCCGCATTTGTGCAAGCTGAAATTGAAAGAATGTAGTAATGGCAGAGACTGGATGTTCGGGCAGCTCGCATAGTTGTCAGTCGCTCCAAGGTCGCTCCCATAACTGGATTTGAGGGACCAGAAGAGTTTACTTTATTCTTGACATTTCGACTTTTTTCACAAAATTGTATTTCGACTTTATTCTCAACATTTCAACCTTTTCCTTGAAGTGCATAATGAAAAAAAAAACTTCCTCCTCTCTTTTTTTCCCCCTCATCCCTGGCCCTAAAACTCTTCTGTTCTCATGTGGATACATTTGAAAGTACATCTTCTTCCTCTCGGTTTTGAAACACACCAAGGAAAAATGGCCCAAACTGTCTTTTACTTTGGTGAAAGCAAGTCCAGCCATGTCTGGGGGAAATTATATTTTTTCATGCGTTGAGAGGAGTAAAAAATACATTTTCACTCGTGAATATTTTTTTTTCGTAAAAAATGTTTTTCACTGGGCTTGACACATGAAAAAAAAATGTTTTCACTCGTGAACATTCTTTTCAGGGGTGAATTTTTTTTTTTTCATGTGTCGAGCACAGTGAAAAAAAAGTTTTTTCACAAGTGAAAATACATGTTTTTCATGTGTTGACAGGAGTAAAAAATAAATTTACACGTGAAAAAAAAATGTTTTCACTTGGCTCACAACATGAAAAAAATTTATTTTCACTCGACTCGACACATGAAAAAAAACGTTTTCACTCGACTCGACACATGAAAAAAAAATGTTTTCACTCGACTCGACACATGAAAAAAAAACATTTTCACTCGGCTCGACATGAAAAAAAAAACGTTTTCACTCGATTTGACACATGAAAATGAAATGTTTTCACTCGACTGGACACACGAAAAAAAAAATAATTCACCCGTACGTTTTTTCACGACAGGAGTAAAAAATAAATTTACACTTTTAGTAAACTTTTTATATTGTTCTTTGACTTTTGCCGGCGTAAACTCTTTTGTCCGCCTCTGTTGTTTTTAAATGTGCTGTATAAATAAACTTGACTAAGATTAATTAAATTGAAAGCCGCCGTATCGACTTCTTTACCAAAGTCAATTTGCTCATTTTCTTTCAACATCAACCTCTCAACTCTCATTGAGAGAGCTGCTATAACATGTACACCTCACCAGCGATTTACGTCAACAGGGCTTTATTTTCCTCAGAGGTTAGGAGGTGAATACTGCTCATTAGGTGACATCCCGTCTCTCAATCTGTCATATTTGGTGTTGTGTCATTTAAATCCTTCACAGCTCAAATGAGGCGCAGAGAAATTGTGACCAAAAGTATGTTACATGAAAGACAACAGTGGATCACCATTGCTAGTGTTTGCAGGACATAAACAAGATATGGTGAATAATTTTAAAGAGAGGAAAACAAATGTAAAATGTCCAAAATAACTGTGCAAGTGAGACTTCTCACTGTTTTATTTGCTGTGTTTGATTGGCAGCGACCGGGATGCAGATGCAGGCTGCTGCTATCCCTGCTGCATCTTTGACCTAATCTCAATCCTTGAATCGTTTAGGCACCACAACACATTGAAGCCGATACACTTTACAACAGAAAAGATAAATCACTTTGGACATTACAATACAAACTGGAGCAAAGGGTTGCCTGTTCTTTGATTAAAGTCCTGCGAGACCTGGAAAGACCGATATCTTATCTGAATAATGGTTTGATATCTTATTTATACATGGCCCATTGTTACATAATTGCCAAGTAATTTCCCAGCCTCGGTGCACATAGTATGTAAATGTTATGCTTTTCTCATTCTGCACTAATACCTGAGGGAGATTGCTATGTAGGTGTACAAGAGGCCATTCAGCGGCAAAGCCATTGGGAAAACGGAAAGCCTGCTGATTAGCATGGAGATCGAAAAGTGCCGCTGTGTAGCCAAACTTCAGCTAATCCCAGAGCGGCTTGTCGGGTCAGCACCTCAAAAATAAACACAATGAATGGTCACAGACTCAGAATGACGTCCGTGCAAACATTAGATAAAGCACATAAAGAATGGACGAAATACCATCGACCACCAAGATCATTAAACCGTTGTAAACGACAGATGAAGCTTCCTACCTGTGAGAAATATTCACCAGATGAACATGATGAACCGTTTGCAGCAGCAGCATATCAAAGAACACAACCCCGAGGACCAGCTGTTATTTAGAAATCATGTAAAATAGCACCACAGACTGATCTGAACCGATGATTTTGAGGACATCATTCAGCTCATAGAGCAGCTCTGCTACAATGAATCACATCTCAACTTTGACTCACACGTTTTTAAAGTCGGTGCAGGACTTTGTACAACACCTATTTTGCTCATATCTCATCATACCTGTCAGACAAGTGCAGAGGCAATACGCCCACGGCACGGTGAGGCCTGCTGTGCTGAAGTTTCTAACAATACAGCCCTACAGATGCAATGTTGGAGAACTGAATTCATTCATCTTTAATGAGACACGCACACACACACAACATAAGTTCCTGATGCAATTATTGCCCGTACACCTCATGCAGATCTCATGCAGCAGTACTTCTGTATCCCGCTGTTCCCCCCATTTTAAATAGCCTCTAATGAATCATTACTTTCAAGCCCACCCGTCCACCTTTGACATGAGTTATGTGTTTTTGTAGTTATGAGAGCACACTGCCAGGATTCATCAGATGGGGTGAATATTGCCTCTTTCAGTTTAATCCACAGCCTTCAATGTTGCACTGAGATTGCGTGGAGGTGTTAGTGAGTTGATCAAGTTTTTTTTTTTTCTGCTTCAGCTTCTCACTTTGTTTTCTTTTTGACCCACCCAGAATGAAGTGTGTTGAGCACAGATTTCCTCTCATGTCCCAGATGGTCAGATGTTTTTTTTTTGTATGTTTGTTGTGTTTTTATTGTTTTAATTTATTCACTCAAGTTCACTCAGTCACCAGGATAAAACATTGGTTTTGAACATTTCTCATTTTGAACATCGGCGCGCCGCTGAGGAGAATAGAAAAACATCTCATTCATTATCACACCTTTGTGGACACTCGAGATGAGAAAGACGTCGAAGAAAGGACAGTTCAGCTCATAGTTCAACCAAAAGACGCTACCGGTACGAAATTAAAGTTTAATACTGATCAGAGAAGTGTTGGGTTTTGTGTGGATGTGAAGAAAGCCTGTTACGGTTGCTTCGTATTTAAGTTGATGCAGTATGAAATGATCAGTAATCATGTTTAGCAGCATCATAAAGGTTTGGCTTGGTTTATTAACAAATGTTATAAATATAAATATTTATAAGCTCAGTCATGAGTGACTGTTATGAGTGATGTTTAAACACTAAGGGTGATTGTCATGAGTTATATTTATATTATTGTTTAAGCATTACGCTTCAAACAGTTGCATAATTAAGTTCTTCTTCCTAAGACATGCTGCAATTATTTATATTTAGAGAAATGTTTCATTTAAAGGGAGAATAGCTGTTAGAAAATGATGACATATGTTTATTTTCTTTTTGCTTTCTTTAAAGTTTATCAACCTAAGTAACTTCACTAAATAATTTCACTGATCTTGATATGACACCTATGAAACTTACAAATTTAACGTGTCCTTGGTTTGCAGTAATATAAAATGGAAACATTTTATTCTGGGAACTGAGCTTTTAAGAGATAATCATTTGTATACGTCACTTTACAGTATTGGAAGTGGGGTGCAGTATGTAAGAATTGGCCACATGTCCAATTTAAACAAACATGGGGCAGCATGTCACTGGAGTAACTGCTAACTGCTGCAAACTGTAGCTGCCATTAGCTATTAAGCTCAGCTAGCCGTGCGGTTGTAGTTAGCGGTTGTATTAGCAGACTCGGCCGGTGTTGTTTGCTATCAGACCATCCCCTCTTGAGGTACAAAGCAACTTGGGGCTATCTGGTTAGCATGCTAACTTAAGTAGATATCTCTGCCACACAATACATTCAATTCAAAACTTTTCATTCACATTCTGCTACTAACTTTAGTTAATCTTTGAATGTTTTAAACTAAAAATCCTATGTATTGCACCTTTTTAACACAACTTTAAAAAACCTACCCACACCCAACATTTTATAAACGACCCAATCTGAAAGGGACCTGATCACAGCCAGACTTGATCCAAATCGTTTGGAGGATAGTAAGACTTAGTTGACCTGAACAGGCTGATACACCACCAATTAAGTAGCAAAGGAAGTCGAAAAGAGTAAAACGCATCATTTATTCAGGAATTCACAGTTCAGACTCGTATGCCTGCCCGTATGGTCTGCGGTAAGTCCTCCCAAATCCACCTGAGAATCAAGACCTAAGACCCACAGCAGTTACAAGTGGAACATGCCAACCTGGTTAGACTGAATATAACTTGCTTCTGGCCCAGTTTGTGTCGGGGTCAGATCTCAGATACTAGGGCCTTATATGCTGCACAGGCTGTATCCTCTTTGAGCATGAAACAAAAGTTTAAACTGTCTGTTTCCTGTAAAAAAGTCCAGGTGTTTTTGTTGTTTTTAACGATGAACATTAACAACTGACAAGGCAAGAAACCTACAAACCCTGTTAGTAGCATCGAGAGGCTGTGCTGCTCCGACGGTACCGAGATGTTCTTTGGAGGTTCTTTGACTCTGTGCTGTTGATCGTGGGTAATACCAAACACTAGCTTCTTTTAGCTGGCTGGATAAACTCTCAGTTCCCATAATGATTAATGCTCCACGCATAATTTTGAATAAATTGTCAAAAATGTCCAGTTTTACATCTATTTTGGATCCACTAAGCCTCTCTTGCATCACGTCTCCCACTCGGCACTTAAACGCTGATGGAAGATGCCGTCATTTTGTCAACATCAGAGGAACATTCATTGAAAACCATTGAAGCTTTTTGCAGTGAATATGGCACGGCTGTAAGTGAGAGCATAACAACATTCATGAATAACTGACTCTGAGAGGATTGTCAGCCTCTGATGGACGCTGGTTCCTGTACTTTCCTGTGATGTAAAAAGATATATACCTTGCTTTGGTGTTATATTCATGTGTGATGGAAAGGGAAAAGCTTTTGAAGCTGCCGTCTCATCTGTCATTCTGTATGAATCTGTGGGTTGGCTGGAAGTGTCTCTAACATCTATTGAGACCCTTTACTGTACTGCACGTGGCCGGGGTGACGACTTTGTGTCGAGTGTGGAGCTCAACACCTTACCTGAACTGTTTATCAGAGGCAGGCTCTTTAATTACCTCCATCAAGGAGGGTACGTTTTTGTTTGTTAACAGGATTTACACAAAAAGTACTGAACGGATTTCAACGAAACTAGAATGTACTTTATTTAACATTTAACATTTAACATTGTGAGATGTGAGGATTGATTTTTTTATATTTTTGGATTATTTCTCGGAATAATGCGTAGATCTTGATGAAAAAAAAATCAGGCGTATTTAGGTGGCTGGTGTCAAGGAGTGAGTATTGCAGAACCGAGATCTGGTCATTATGGACTGCATAGTGTTTTTATCACATACTCAGGGCAGACTGTGTACAATACGAAGTCACATCCAAGCAGCTTTGTGTGCACTTGAGTTAAGAAGGGTTTTTTTTAGTTGTTATTCCACAAGCGTTGATTTAATCAAGCTAACCACAGTGGATACGGACTCCATAATTAAACTTTGACACTCAAATTAGAGCCTGCAGACACCTGATGGCGATTTTAAGGAGTTAATCAGCTGAGATCCTTCTCAGGCCTTTGGCATACAGCTATATATAACTGCTCCTGTGGGCACTCATAAGTAGAGAGTGGCGTTTAAGCAGATAATGATTGACAATATAGAAAACATAGTAAATGTGTATATGTCTTCATAGGAGAAGTTATCACTTCTGGCATGTACAGTGCTTTATAAAGGTTAGAGGTTATGTTTTCACCCGTGTCCATTTGTTGGTTGGTTTGTCAGCAGGATTACACGAAAACTACTGAATGGATTTTCATGAAACGAGGATGGTGGATGAGTCTCAGCCCAGAATAGACTCCATTAACCTTTGGTGCGGCTCCAGATAAAGGGGCGGATCCAGGAATTTTTTCCCACTTTGTTTAACATTACAAGATAGGAGATGAGGAGGGTCAATTTCTCAGGAAATAATCTTAAATAAAAGCAGGTTTAAATATGTTTTATTTGATATGGGATTAGGCTTGATTGAATTAAAGGGGACTTCTGGGCCTCTGCTGAATGCCATTCTAGGTTGTGCTTGTTTCTTTTGAGTATGAAGGTCTGGTTTTCCACTTTTTTGCGGCTTTGTTTGCACTTTAGTTCATGCAGTTTTTAGCTAGTTTAGGGTGGGAAGATGCGCGGCTGGCCCAGACTTCCCCCCGTTCTTTTGTTCTTTTTGGCCAGTATTCCCATAGTTTTGGTTATTTCATTGTTGGTATTATTTCATTGTATTATTTGTAAATATAACCAGTTTTTCTTCGGTATGGTGTCTTTTTTGTAAGCTGCTGGTCACGAGGTTGAGCCAACTTTGTTTTGTTGTGACTGTAACATTTCTATATTTTGGGGAGAGAGGGTAAAGTGTAAGCAAATAATTAAAAACCGGATTTGAGAAAACAAAAAAGTGCACTTCACACCTGTCCCGAGACCAGTCAGTGTTAACCGTGGCCGTGTTGAAGACTTTTACTCGTGTGTGGATTTCCATCTTTAAGTGTTCTGAGGTGATCTCGACAGCTTGTGAATGATGGTGTGAATACCTGCTTTGAGAGAGAGGCAGCACAAATGAGAACTGTGTGATCAACAACAAAAGTGTGCATCTTTTGAATGTGGGTTTTATGTATTTAATGCGCAGTTGTCATGTCTGTTTTTACAAATAAATTAAGAACAAAGGTGAATATAAGCACCGCGTTAAAACAGGGTTCAGAGAGAAAGCAATTTGTTAATTCTGCGGCCTGTTTGAAGCAGCATAGCTGCAGATGGTGAGAGAACTGAGGCTCAAGATGAAACACACAAGGTGTAAAACTTCTCATTTAAATGCAAGGGATTTGCGGTTTGTTAAAAATATGGAGGGCTCCCACTGTTAGGCTGCTTTTAAAACGGCAAGCTGGAAAAAAGCTTTAAGCTCCGAGCAAAATAGATTCAAAGGTAGGCAGCGTCAGTATATTTCAAATATTGTTAAATAATGATGCAAAACATACGTGACCAACTGCATTATGTGGTACTTAATGTGGTTCATGGTGATTTGTCAGGAGATGTCTTTTTGCGTGTTCAGGGTGAGTAAATGGAAAGACTATAAATGTATATAGACACACTGCAACATGAATCACTGAGTGGAAAAACAGATGCAGAAAAATAAACATATTGGTGTGAAAATTGTTCTGATTTTTTACTTGTCACCAGACTGAAGGTACATCACAGCTCAATTTGTGAGGCAGGTTTGGCAAGTCTTCTCTAAATTACAGAGCAGCTAGAGGGAGCCGCAATTATTTTGTAAATCACAAACAACAGTAATTATAGTACCTTTAACAATGTTCCATTTATTACAGGAAAACATAGTTTCTGACAGGTTAAATAGATTTTTCATTCAGCTGTCAGGTTGTTATTACTCGTCCAAATGAAGGTGTGGTCAGGCCTGCTGGAGATGTGATGGGCTTTATTGAATGCATCGTCTGCAGCTCATGTAATATACTGCATGATGTCCTCTTATTCACGCTGACTGCTTCAACATCAAATCGGTGCTTGTGGTTTCTTTCATTACATGAAGCCACGATGAAGAGTTGCATCAGATCCTGCTAATAAGTTTGTGTCTCCAATGTTACTGATTGCAGACGGACAGGAATAAATGTGTCCCTGTTTTCTGTGTCATGTGGGAGTAAGCCCTACATGTCCATGAGAACTGACGCTTGTTTATGTAGAAGTTATATTTAACAACTTGACGTCGCTGCCTCACAGCTCGTTTTTTTTTTTATTCCTGGCTTAAATGTCCACATTCACAAACATTGATCGAGCATAATTGGAGGTGCAACGTATGTGGATTCTGATATTATTTATCCTTTCCATCCAAGTCTGACAGCTTTTGGCATTCAGTTTAACAGCTTTTCTAGCCCAGCTGTCAAATATTGTCGGTGATTTGTTCATTTTTAACCAATAAGAACCAAAGAGACATTTGTAGTCAAACGTATCCAGTTATCTTCCGTCTCAGGGATATAACAGGCAGAAGTGTCTCTATGATCCTCTTTCATGATAGCACTCTGCTACTTTGCACTTTGATCATGAAGGTGACACTACCGTACACACTCTGTGGCCTACAGTATAGCATAGGATTATGTATTTATAGCCTACACGGTCGAGACTATAATTGATCTCAGACAGACAGAGAGACAGAATGACTCATTTTGTTTTGGTGCATTGTTTTCCTGTCATGACGTCCTGTTATTGGTCAGAAAGTCGAGACCTTCCAACAATACGGTTTCACACTGGCAACAAATCCGAACCATGGTTTGCAAGTTTGACCTGGACCAAGACCACCTCTTTTAGTTGGACCAAGTTCTGGCTGTTTAGTCCGGACCATGGCCCGGGTGAGGTTTCACACCTGGAATTTTGTTCCGAAACAAACTGAAAAGTCCAAAACTCCGGACCAAGCGAGGTAGCGGCTGGGATGAAGAATTTTTGTAGGCTAACCCAGAAGTTAGCATCGCTCCAGTTCACTCAACAAAAACCCTATGGGATTTTTCTATTGGATTTTGAATTATTAAACACAAGTTTTCTTCAGCAAGATAATCACTTTTTTAAGCACGAATGCAATCGCCATACATAAAAAGCTAACATAAGGCTATAAACAAACTGTCTTGCAGTCGCATGACCTCAATGTCACCACCACTAAGCTTCCTACTACATTAAACTATACACATTTTACTCTAAATTGATCAATCTATGATCATTATTGCATATATAAATGCTTTAAAATTCACGTGTGACGTATATTTCGATATTTGTAGAACAAAACTTATCTTAAACTTAACTTTCCAGGTTTGAAGACTCATTCCTGCAGCACTCTGTTACAAATCTCACTGCTACTTCAGCACCACGGACAGCACAATGGTTTTATAAATGTTAGCACAGTTAAGCTACTGATATTTGAGAGCAAAAGTCTGGGCCATAAATTCTATCTTGCAGAAACTTCAGATAAAGGATCAAGGATCTAACATGCAGCTAAACAACCCCTCTGCACCTTCTAGAGAGGTTGCAATCAATCAGCATTACTAAACTGAAGTGTCTGCATTGTCTTTTACGCAATGAGTTAAAGCACAGCGCCTGGGCGGCAAAATCAGTCTTTATCTATCTAATCTAATGAGGGTTTGACTCGTGTTGCCAGCCTCAAGTGATTACAAACCCTTCTGGCTTGTAGCCTCTTATACATTTAAAACTGGTTTCGAGTTTGGGCCCCTTGTCACATTTCAGGAATCGATGAGTTGTTTGCAGTTCCAACAAAGAGAGACTTTCCCTTTAAACCTCTCAGATAGTTTCTTTTAAATAATAATTCATCTGAGGCTCAAAGGGATAAAACTCTTTTTAAAAGCAACACTATTCATATTATCTCAAGTCCAAACAAATTTGTGCAGCGGAACCTCTGATTTCAAAGATCAATACATTTATTCAGATGAACACACATCATCTGTGAATGAAGTAATACCCTCATTTGATCATGTATGCTTTATATCTAATTATTCATAAAATAATTAACAAGAAGCTCGACGTATGTGAGGGAGCTTCATCTCATTATATGGAGTGGTGCTGACGGACTCTTTGAGCACATTGTTAGCCACAGTGGATCTTTTGTACAAGTGGAAACCAGCACTGAGGATTTGCTGAGGGAGCACCTCACTCGCTTTAAGAGGCAGAGAAAATAAGAGATGGTTCAAATAGGCTCTCTTTCTTTCTTTCTCTCTCTCTTTCTTTCCTTCTTTCTCCCACTGACAGTCATTTGTGCTGCAGTGTGAAGCTGTTGATAGTTTGGCTATTACACCAGCACAGTGCGGGTGGGAGAAGTATGGCCAGTTGTTTCATGACCGTCCAAATAGGTTTGCTTTCTTCTTCTGACAGAGATAATGGAAGCAATACACCGCTTAGCTCTAAACTGACTGACACCATGCCAACAATTGCAATATGGACAAATCTCATATCTGTGTGATCAAGTGATTTGTGTTACAGATCTGTGTTGTTGTTGTTGTTGAAGTAGAACTTTAACAATAGCTGGTTTATGTTCTTTGACTTCCTTTTGTCGCTCTCATGCTAGTAATTGTGGTTTATGTGGTACCCCTAGAAGAAGTACTTAGATCTTTTACTCAGAGCGGTAACGGACAACTTTTTTGCTTTAACTTATCATTCTGAAGTGAAAACTGATTGCACAGTGTAACAGCTGTGGAAAAATGACACCATCCAACTATAGATTGGTTCCCTGTAGGCCTCACATTCACTATGCTGCCACCAGGCCGGATTTTTCTGCAAAAACAAAGTACGAATTATGGCACGAAGGAATATATGCCATTGCACAACCAAAACAGGAAGAGGCATTGTTTTCCCGGTCCCTATCCCCAGGTAACGGCAGAACAATAACTGTGGAAACTTCACACTGCAAAAGAGAAAGAACCCCGCTGATGAAGGAGGCGAAGAGGGAGAAAACAAGTGAGAACAGACAAGCATTCACTCATTGGAAAGCTCTCCGGTGTTGTGTCAGTCTGTTCCCCCGTTTATTTGTTCCCCCCTTACCAGCAGGACATGAGACGGTTCAGAGACTGGATCAGTAAAGTAACAAAACCTGCCAACTTATTAATACAACCTGGTGTTTTACTCTGCATATTCACAGCTACTGAGATCTTAGGGTTGTTTTTCGCTTTGAACAGTAGCCAGGCTGCTAGCTGTAGCTAACGCTGTCTTTGCAACAGTGGCACCGACATTAATACGCTACCACAGGGGGAAAGAAAAAGAGAAGGAGGAGGGAAAGTTGAAAAGTTGACACAATGTGCGGATGTGCAATAGTCACATTGCCAGACGTGCAATGTCAAGTAGGGCAAATTAACACAAACACGTCGCTACAACTTTTTTTGCCGCTTGATACGAGAGAAGAACTCACAAGGTACTCGCTCTCCATGTCTAGTCTACAAGACACGTCTAATATTACATCATTTAGTGTGATTTAGAGACATGGGGGTTTATTGTGAGTAAAATCAGGACCCTGTTTGTTTGATGAAATGCACTTTCCTACAAAACCAAAATATAGCTGTCAGTTTTTATCCAATATCGTGCAGCCCCAGGTGTCTTATTCTGCTTTAAGTAAAAGCCCACAGCATAACAATGGACCGCTTTTTGTGTCTGCAATAAAGATTAATAATAATAATGATCCTCTACAAGTACAAGTTCTGCATTTCAGATCTTACTTTAGTAAAACTAGGAAAGTATTATCATCAAAATACACTTAAAGTTTTACTTCAGAATAATAAATATCACTGCGTTGTAATTATTGATGCTGTTATGTGGTCATTACTTTCATGTTGCATCTGGTAGACATGGAGCTAATTTTAGCTACTTTATTTTCTGCCGGCAGCATAATTCATTATGATTAATGTTATGTATTTATAATCTGAATCTGCAGTTTGTTAAAGCTGTCGAATAAATGTAGTCCAGTAAAAGTATAAAGTAGCATGATAATTAAATAAAGTACATGTAGCCTACCTCCATACTTACATTCCACCACTGTACAGTACAGGGGTACAATTTTAATCTAAACCAGGCACCGGAGCTGTTTTCCTGTTTTTTGTTGTGTTTTGCACTGAAATGTTCCTTATTTTTTTCCACCCCTAACCCTCAGACAACCTCAGTCTGTCACTGGTATGACTAATGGATCAACAGTCTGGCATTTGGGAGGAATTTAATGATAATTTATACTGTCGGAGAAAATTGTAACTACTGGGTATCCATTCTAATATGAGCAGAACCATCCTTGAGAGCAGCTGAAGACGTTTTGTAAAGATTAGATGTTTGCCAGTGGTTTCGGCATCAGGTCTGCTCAGCCTTGGATGAAAAGTTGAAATAGTTTGATGTTAGTTTGCTGTTAGAAGATGTGCTGGATTTGACAGTTATTGAATGATCTTGTGAATGACTCTCCATGAAGTTCTTTCCATGACCGTGGTGTTTGTCTCCGTTGATGTCAGATGCACAGTGACGTATAATCGATCGTCTTCTAAACTGCCTCGGCTGTGAGAGGAACACTCCCGGTGTTCAGCTCAGCTGCGTTCTCTGAGAAACCTCATCATGACTCCATGACAACCAGCGGTAACCAGTTACATCACATTTAAGCGAGTAACTTTACTGAGTAAATTGAACTTTTCAGAGTCGCTTTAATGCAGCATCCTTTTACTTAGATTTCTTGAGAAAAAATATTACTTTTACTCCATTACATTTGGATACAGTCATCATCATCATGGTCCCAGGTCTGCTGGTGCTCTCCCATCCTACCTGCGTCCGATACAGTTACGAGTTACCTGTTACAAAATGTCGTCAGAGCATAATCCAAGTATCACAATATGAAATGAATGTAACTAAATTACTTTGTTACTTTTGGATTACCTCAACACCAAACATGCAAGTAAAGACCCTAACCCTGATCCTTTTTACTGAACGTATCTGTAATCTGATTCCATTTTTTTTCTGTAACTTTACCGGATTACATTTACCTTTTTTATGCGTCCTAATTACATAATCCCGTTGTATGTACATGTATTCCATCACTTCCAAAGCCTGCTCACTACTCAAGTAACTTTTTCCAAGTACTTTTGTACTCTAACTCAAGCAGTTACTTAGATGACTACTTTTACTTTTTTTTAAAAAGTACTCTCTCGTTATTAGGGAGCTATCCTCATTTTGTTATAATCGGTGCCCTGTTATTATGATCATTTGGAATAAATCACAGCAGATTTATAAAATGCTACGCGGAGCTCAATAACAGAGTAGACACCCAGTAGTTAAAAAACATCCACACTATACATAAATTCTTCTATGTCCCTGGTTGTTGCCACCTTATTCCTCTACATCACACCTTGTACCCACATGTACGTATCAGTGCATGTATGTGTAGAGGTCTTGAACTTTGGAAAGCTGTTGTTAGTAACTATGGTAACAAAAATGATTGTAATAATTAATAATCATAAAGAAAATGCAGAAACTGCTCATTAATTCTGCAGGAGCGTGTTGTTTAATCAGGGCTGATAAACATTCATTCTTTGTCATTCAGTCGCCACTGAATGGATCCTCATGGTGTGAGAGGACTAATGATCTGGACCGCATCAAACAACAGGACCGGCTCTTCAGAATACCAAGACTGCCATCCCATGGTGGGAGAGTGAACTCGTCTCCCCTCTGAGACGCTCCATTCAGACAGCAGGATGTGGCACAGTCGCTAAAATAGGAGTTATTCTCCGTCCGTTGCATTCATCTTACAGGTCGAGCACAATTCCACCGAGTCTGTTTCTCTTTCTGTATAATGAAGGACTGTGATGGTGCTTTATCACTTGAACATCCTCATCCCCAACATTAGCTCAGATATAATGAGGGTTACTCAGAGGACGGGGGCCCTCTCTACAGCATGATAAAAGACCCGAGAGTGCGCCGGTGACACTGCATCGGTCATTAGCCTGGCTCACTTTGCCCTTTCATATATTTCTAAATAACTGCCTTCCTGTGGGTTTAACGGACCACCTAATCTGCCTACTTAGAGGTAAAGGGGAAGAGTGGAAATCCAGAGAGGTGAGTGTCACGCAGGTAAATGTGCTTATCAGAGCTGTGACATGTTTAGCCTCTCTGGCGGAAATGCTTCCACCGGCTCTAAAAACCTCGGTGGGTTTCACCAGTGATATAAACTGGGGAGGGATTAGTGTGTTTACGTGAGGCATGCAGTAAATGTGGAACAGTGGCAGCCATTAAATCCCCACAGCGTTCCTCTCTGCACTCCCCCTTTTAAAAGGTGAACGCTGGATTTAAGAATTCACCTGGCGTAGGCCTGTCTGATCAATACTTGTAAATAAACAATTCTGTCCAAAAGACCAGAGAAGCAACAGTCTTATCTCTGCTGCTGTTAAGATGCACAGCCTGGAGCTGCTGCAGTGCCAACAAACGGACGATTGATTTGACATCAGGGACTTGTGAGCGTTAACACCAAAGGGGACTTAATGCTACAACAGTGCTGGAAAAGATGAACTTTAAATTCCCAGGATTATTCAGAAAAATAGAAAATATCACAGAAAAGCATCCATCCCTGCAGGAATACTACGGCAGATTTTAAAATAAAAAACAAGGTCACTATACACTTGTGAGTAGCAGAGACACAAATAAGTCCCTATAGGAAAACTACTGGAATATAAAAGCATTTTTAAGTGAAATTCTCTAGGCAGGCAAACTACTTTCTCATGTTCAGCTATGGAAGACGTAAAAGTTACAGGGTGTTCAGACTCAAATTTAATGGGTTTTAACCTGAGTCAAATGATTCACCCAAAAAGGAAAATTGATTCCTTATCTACTCACCTGCATGCAGATGGAAAGTGTGTGACATTTCCTAGTCCATAAAACATTTCTGGAGCTTAGCAGCAAAATGGTGTTGCCGCATTCTCCTAAACAACTGAAGTAGATGGGGACTTGTTTTAACACGAGAAAAATCAACCAAACACAAAAAGTGAAAGGACTCCATACTAGTCTTGGGCTGATATTAAATATTAATTGAATATTTGCAGTCATGTGCAATATTTTTTTATCAATATCAAAAAACTGTTACACCATCTTCAGGTTTTTATTTAAAATAATAAACTGAGGCATTGGAGGCAAAGCACGTCAACATTTGATAAGGTTAGGATGAGACTTGGGTTACTCCAGATCATCTTGCCTGCAGCAGCATGCACAAAGCGCTTTAAAATACAGACATCGAGGACTTAGTTTCGCCAGCTCAACAGTTTGGCAATATTTCGGGTTGAAAGCGGGAGAAGATGACGAACCAATTAGCTAGCAGCTGTAGCTCAGCAGCAACAGTGAAGATTTTGGTTTAAAAAATGGTGTAAATGACGTCTTTTTGAATCAGTGTTTGATCTCTGGGCTTTCACAGACGTGGACGATGTGTTTTTACATTTAGAAAAGCTGCAACTCTGCTTTCATGTGAAGCTCCAGAAATGTTTTGTGGACCACAAAACTTCACCAGACTTTCCATCCACATAGGGATGAGTAGATAATGACTTAATTTTCATTTTTGGGTGAACTTATCCTTTAAGACTGGTTTTTTGTTATTTTTTTCTTATTTAAGCATTGCAGGTAAGTATAAAGGTAAGTATATATATATGTGTGTGTATGTGCAGAGGTAGATTTTATGTAGGAATATGGTAACAGGTAAATGCAAGTATAAAGCAAAAACAACAACGTAAGGTTTTGGGTCGGGTTTTAAAGATTTGTATTATCAGAGATGTGGACTTTCACAAAAAGGAGCTTGACTCATCTACCAAAAGAAATATAAAGATGGATAGAAGAAATTAGATCATGTTTGTGAAAATTTTAACTTTAAGACTATTTGACTTTTATGGCTCAACATGTATCAAATTGAATGAAAACCGGATCTGTAAACATACTGAGTAAGTGTTATTTCAAAACTGAGGGAGCACACTTCCTGCTTTCCTTTACAAGACAGAATATCTTCAGTGATATATGATGAGTCTTAGCCTGCTGGTGTAGTCAGCCATGCTTTCACATTGTAAAATGAGTTCCACTGACCCGGCCACCCACAGGGGTTCAGCAATGAGAGCCCACATCTGGTTCATCCTAAGGATGAAGTTGCACTCATCCTGCCATGTAAGATAAGCCTGCAGGGTTAATAACAAACGGTGCCGGTATATCACCGTCAAATTCAAGGAAACAGGCCGTTGGCACTCTTTGCTAGATGGCAGAGGAACAATCAATGCAAAGTGTGTAACTGCTGGGTTATTTGACTAAACTGGGGCACAGAATGCCCCGAAGGGAACAGGAAATGACAACCGTAACATTTCACTTCAGTGGCTAGTGCCAAAGTAACAGTACTGTGTCGATACAGTAAGTAGAGAGAGCAGGTCTGTTACCTCCAGCAGCCAGTAGAGGGCAACATGCAGCACTAAATCCACTGATGAGGGCTAATTCACTTTCAGTTTAATCTGTTTCTAAATTCAATTAGATCAAATGTAAATTATCATCTGTTGCTACGGCGCCAATAGACAATTCTGATTTGGAAAACACACACACATTATGCTTTAAGGGTTTCCAGAGACAAAATAATGTCCACCATTTACAAAGAAAAAAAAAAGCATTTATTCGGCAACACTCGCTGCAGAGCAATAAAAGCATACTCACAGCTGTAGGAAGTAAAGGAACAGGGGAGGACATGTTACAAAGAAATGTTTTGGGCAGTGGTACAAACATCTTGTTCACTGTAGCACTTGATTAAACAGTTAAGAAGTTGGCTCTCTCGTCAAAGCTTCACTCACACCAACACAGAAAGGTAGTAGGATTTCCTGGTAAATGCACATACACTCTGTTAATTAACACACATACTGTACATCCACAAACATAGTTTGATTTTTTTTGTGTGTGTGTGTGATTTTGTTGGCACAAACTGTTTTAAAAATGACTCCAACATGAAGTCCACTTCTTAGGTATCTGAAATGTAGTGCATGTTATTCAAAAGACCAAAGAATAATAAGAAAATCTGAACTTTTGAGAGTAATGACACGTTATCGATTTTTATGTGTGATGGCCTCCTGGATTGTCAACACCTGTCGCACAGCACAGACTCCAAATACAACAGTCGTGTAAAACAGGAAGTCGCTGAACTGTGAGAAGGGCTGGATAACATAAACATGGCAGAGCACCATTGAGAAAAACAGGTCTGCTCTTTCCTTCTAGACGATGCTCATTTACCAGCAACAAAATGCTGGTAACCACAAGCTTCATTTCAAATGTTTAAATGTTTAAATGAAGCTGTGATTTGTTTGCTTCTGTGATTCACCAAAGATTTTATTTTGCTGCAGCTGAAAAACCACAAAGCATCTTATGATTGATTTGTGGTTTAAGGCCTGATAAAAAATGGACTAAAATAACCCTTTTTGGCAAACAAGTCCTCTTGTGGTTTTCTGTGGTCAGAAAATCACAGATCCTCGGATGAGCTTAAAAAGAAATCTGCAGCCTCGAGGGCTCTAAGATGAAAACGTTTGAAACAGTCATCCCAAACGTGCTCTGAAGTCAAAGAGATCGGAGGCTGGACAAGATGAATTAATTAATGAGGCCAACATCTTCACCAGTCGACATTAAGTGTCAACATAAAAGATTACAAACATGACAGACAGCAGCATTAGAGTTCCTTGTAAATTGATGAACATGGATTCAATGGGTTTACACTAACGTAGACTGGGTTAAAATTGAGAGCAGGTAAAGAAATTAAGAGCACTGTTCACTTGACAAAGACTCAACAATTCTGGTGTAAAACACACGGAACGAAGGTCAAAGGCAGTATAATCGCTGAGTTAAACAGTGGAGAACGTCTTGAGCAGCAGAGTTAGTGTCACTGGCAGTTTGGTTGTCGGCTTACTACGAGCCGTCAAGCACTGCAGTCCAAGTCACAGTCACAACAGTGGTTATCTTCCATTGAATCAGATTTCATTAATTAAAAAAATGGCAAAAATAAAGTGGTTGAGCTTGTTCCTAACACTAGACTATAACCAGCTATTACAAAAGATCAGATTTCATTTGAATGACAATGGCAAGGACGCTCTGCTTTGTTCCGCATTAACTTAACAGCTGTATTGTGGGTTGTTACGGTCCATGAAGAGTTCAAAGTAAACAGCATCTTTCTCTGAAGCTCTTCTTGTTCTTCTTGTTCTTTCCTTTTCCGTTTTTGTCTTTGTTTTCTGTCATTTTCTTCCCTCGTACTTCACGCATCAGGTCAAAGAACACCTGCGGAGAAGAAACAAGGAATCATTTAGCACTTTTAACTGTTTTCAACATGCAGATGTGATACAGCTATGAGAGAATGAACGTCCTACATTTGAAAACATGTCGATTTATAGTATTGTACCAACCTTGTCGACGTTGGCTCTGGTTTTGGCTGATGTCTCCACATACTGGACACCCCACTCCTCAGCCTTCCCCCGGGCCTCGTCCACAGATACCTGCCTACGCTCCTCCAGGTCCGACTTGTTTCCCACCAGCAGGAGAGGGATCTTGTCCTCTTCCGCCTTCACCCGCAAGATCTGCTCCCTGCCGGCACAGCACAGATAGTGTACTTTTGCTACTTTCACCAGTTTTTCCTCTCTAAATAAGTGACTGTTTTTGTGTTTAACATAATCTGGAAATCTAAGCTTTGTGTTTATACTGCAGAATTTCTTTTAACTCTTTATTCCAACAAGGTTTGTTTACGAAACAATTTCCTTTTTTGAATACTGATTGTCTCCAGCGTTCCTATCAACTTCTATTTCTTCTTTAATCAATTTGTAAAAAACATTGTACCAGTTATCTAGATTTTCCTGATTGTAAGTTCAGTCTTCAATTTCAATAAAGTTGATTGTTTTGAGCCAGTAGATAGGAAGTTAGTTGATAAAGTTCAGTAACACATTTTGCAGATCTGCAAATGTCATGGAAGGTAGTTGGTAATTACAAACATATTTGACATTTCAATGAAATTACCCCGAATCAGGAACCACCTCAAAATGTATTGAAAATGACCCCAACATGATTTAATAATCATGTTGGGGTCATGATTTAATAATCATGTTAGGGTCATTGATAAATAAATAGCAGGTAATTTCCAACTGGTTCCTGCTGAGCTTCAGCTGATCGGTAAATTGAGGTTAAGGGAAGTAGTTGGAAATTAAAAAGATATGATGAGCAGAAGTTGAGCAGAACCCAGTTGCACGTTTCCTGTAAATTACCAGCTATTTATTAAATGCTTATTTGAAAATAAGTAATTAAATCATGGTGGGGTAATTTTCAATAAATCTTGAGGTAATTATTTTGGTAATTTGTTATAAAAATTTAACGGTAAAAAATAACCTGGAACTGGATTCTGCTTTTTTTTTTTTTTTATTAAATCCATACAATGTCCAAACGTAATTAATTGATTTAGATGCTGAAACAGTTCATTAAATTAAAGTTTTACAATTGTCCTGATTTAGTAGTTGATTATTCCTCATTTCCTTTTTACAACCCATGTTTTCAGATATATACGATGTCAAAAGTGCCCCATTGTGTTCCTTTAAACTGCTTTGAAGCACTGAATGTCTCTTTGATTCTTGTTTAGTGTACATGAGTCTACAGAGCTGTTCACTGAAACTGAGCTTCAGTATTTTGTTCTTTCCCTATAATGAAGAGAGGCTGTCTAAATCCTGTCGAGATGGATCCTCACTGACACTCTTCTCTTTACAGATCTCACATAACACACTACAGAAAACCAGTGTAGCAAAGCTGTTGTGCAGGTTATATTTTCTAAATGACAGATGGCTGTAGGCAGGATATTTACCTGAACTCGACAGTGGCAGAGAAGGACTCGTGCTCTGTGATGGAGAAGACCAGCAGGAAGCCCTCCCCGCTGCGAAAATAGTTGTCCCTGATGGCAGCGTAGTCCTCCTGGCCGGCTGTGTCCAGAATGTCGATCTGGACCTCCTCCCCATCCAGCACCACCTTCTTCCTGTAGCTGTCTGCCTTGGTGGGCTCGTAGTCTTCCACAAACTGGGGATGAAAAGAAGCATTTCATTCTTTGAAGCGTGTTACAAGTATTTGTATTTATTTATTAAGCATCAGTTGAGCATGAGCAGCTATGTGCACACGGCTACACTGGTTAAAACGGAAGCGTGTCTGAGCAATCTAATGAGATGACTGAAATATGCAGCTGATTTGCTGCTTGGTAGCAGAGCCAAACAGAAACAGAAAACAACATCTGTGGACTAGAGAAAGTGTCCTATTTTTGTTAACAAGGATCCCCACAGTATGAAAACCTTTAGCAGCTTTGCAGCACTTGTGTGATGAAGGAGCCACTGTGGTTTCCTTGAATCATGTTGTTAGTTTCATATCAGAGTTCGCAGCTTCACAGTTTTCTGAATCATTTTTAAAACTGAACACTGAACATTTACTTCACATTAAAAGGTCTTCATTGGGGAGCCACTGAAAGGAAGGGCTTTAAATTTGAAGCTTTTAGAGAAAATAAATGCCATTTAGATGAGGACATAAGGTCAATAACTTAAAACAGTGTAACTTCTCTATCTGATATCTGGTCACCTTGAAACCCACCACACTTTTAAGTTGTTTCCAGGTGTGTTGACTCACCTCATCGTACATAAACTGCAGGGTGAGGGCCGACTTCCCCACGCCTCCACTGCCCACCATGATCACCTTGTGCAGTGCCAGAGAGCTCTGGTTTTTACCTTTACCGGTAGCCATCGCTGGATTCTTCTGTCTTTCTCTTTCACACACTCACACACATGCACACACACCCACGCATACACGTCTCTGCGCCCAGGCACTCTCTGACACAACCTGCGAATGACAAAGGTAGAAAAATATCAGCACCTACTGTAAACAACCTCCAGAGAGAGAGACCACAAGTGTGTGGACAAGTGCGGGGACAGATGGCAGTTGTTGCTTAACAGCTTTCACTGTGACAGTAACTTGCTGTGCCAAGGCGCTAGGCTTTGCTCCAACAAATCTTGAATCCTAACCCCCACCCTTCCCATTAAAGTGCCAAATTGCCCACTCATGAATCCTAGAACTTTATAAAGTTCACCATCAAAAGGTCATTGCTGCTGATCAGAAGTAATGAAGCCATCATTCTTCACTGCAAGAAGGCATTTAGGAATGCATTAAAATAGGGCCGTCGTGTGCTAACCTCCTTATAAAGAAGGGAGACGTCACTGGCCATCTATCTGTGCTATATGGGCCCTGCCCTCAGAGGGTGAAGGCTCAGAGTCAATTGCTTTCGGCTAACTTCCATATCTTTTATCTCTGTCGGGCACAGCTTCCACTGGAGTGCAAATTCACTACGTTGTAAAAGCCGGTCTGTCATGTCTTAACTTTGACAGCCTTTGGAGGAACAGGATGTGATTGTGTCGCGAGTATCAGGTGTGTACTGCAGTCAGAACAAGTCATCAATCTGCCATTTGTAGCAATCTGTTGGCAGGATATATTTCAACTAGGTATGTTCCTAAAGTACAATTTACCTGATATTTAAACAGAAGAACAGTTTGTTAATTATATCTTTGTCAAGAGGCGGCTACTCATATAATAAATGAGTTTGAATTAGGGATGCACAATGTATTTGTCAGTTTATTGATATGGTGGTAACTGCTTAAAATATACCTACGGCAGCATGTCTTGCACCTAAATCTTTGGCGTACTTTTTTGCCGATCTCTAAAAAACTGCACGTTGACTGAACAATCCCTTGCTGTAACTTTTGGCAATATGGGAAACCACACAAGCACCCAGCTGTTACACGGAAGGTATGTTTTCTGCATTCAATTGTAAATAAATTGTGTTCATCTACACTGACTGCAGAGCACCACTGTTTCTGTATGACAAGTGATATCCACTTGTGGTCTCATTGCAAAGAAATTAATAATAGTAATAGCTGTAACTGCCGACATTATCACAAACAATTATTGGATATTGGCAAAAACGTCAATACTGAGCATCCCTAGTTTGACTGTAATGATACACTGCGTTAGAAACGGCCATTAAAACAGCATAAGGCCTTTATAAAGATCGTTTAATGCTTAAAAGGCATCTTGCCTTATTTTATCATCAAATAGTTGTATGTGAGACACAGAAAATAAGAGAAACTTGCATCTTAGTCCACTGAGACTATCTCTGGGAGATCAACCAAACAGCTGGTATCCTGTGTTCCTCTGACACAGCAGAAATCCAAGGCCATCACTTCCTCTGGACTTCCCTACTGACACACTTCTTATGTCTGATTAATACTAATGACACTCAGCTATCATCAGTTAATCCTATGGCACGTCCTGCACTTTTAGGTGTTAGCACTGACAGTTGTTATCAAGACTCCACCCTTTGCAATCATGCTGATACTGTAGGTCAACATAGAGCAACCAGTAACTAAACACGCAGCCATTTCCTCTCCTCACTACCTACTATGAGAAGTCAAATACAATCATATGCCAATGTCAACAGATGTCAGATTATATAAATGCAAACTAATTTTACAGTGTGTTGTGACACACACACACACACACTCACTCGATATCCTGACAGTCTGTCTTTCTGTCAGATGACAAAATGCTGCTGCTGTCACATCACGGGGCCAACATATTTTTTTCCCTTTACCTTTTTTCCTCCTATAATTTTATCCCCATCTGCACGGAGAAAGATTTCTTCCCTCCTCTCGGGATGTCACACTAATGGAGAACTGAGCTGATTCATAGCATAGCAAAATCTGCTCCTCCCCAACAGTAAACATTTCACTTCGGCTCATACAGTGAGACGGAGTGTGCACAGACAGTTAACCCAGCTGAGGAGGAGAGGAAACATTTCCATGGATGGCAGAACAAACTAGTGATTTTGTGTTTTTACATCAAGGTTTTCATTATAATTTTTGAAATGTCACAACCCCTCGGAAGCCCATCAAACCTGCCAAAAGCCCTGTGAGATTTTCATAGTTGCCGTTTCACACAAGCACTTCAATCTCCTGATGTGAAAGTAGATATCAAGAATTTCTACGGCCGCAGCATTTCCTCACATTGTCCAAAAGCAGAGGGGGAACATGTGGTTCGGATCAAATTAACGTACACTTCAGAATGCCAGCTATAGTGTGACGACTCTTGGCGAAGAGGAAGTGGCATCATGGTTCCTCTCCCTCTGACAGGAAGTGGAGGTTGACCTGTGCTCTTCCTGTCTTTGTTATCAGTAACCAGGCCAGTGAAAGGTCTCGTGGGAAGGATATCCACACAACGCACCTATGCCAAACTCAGCACTTATGCATGGGGGTCACTTACTAAATTATTCACTTGTAACCCACTTCACTGCATGTGTGCGCACACAGATCCCAGAGCTATAAATAAAGCAATCACAGTGAATAAACTGAAGGCAAAATATATATCTTAAATATGCTGAGCACACAAAAGTGCTTAGTGCATCTTCTCCGGAGGAAGTTCAGACCTTAGGGGAGAGGTTCCAGCACATTTCCCCCAGCTGCAGTTTACTATAAGTTACATGCAGGGTTATAATGGAGGGCAGTGGCGAAAGAAGAATTAATATTTAAGCCTGACCCAGATATGTAACTGGTCCTTTTTAGGTGCTGTAGGGTTAAAGAGAAGGAGGGGTGTAGTCTCACAGACCACTCTGGTTGCTAAGCTCCTGAAATATAGATGACACCGGTGTAGTGTGGGTTGCAGGGATTCATTAAGATTCCCTTTGGAGAATACACCAGTGTTGCCTCCCTGCTCACTGTCAACCCAGGCATGGATGCACCAAGGTTCGCCAGGACTCACACAGATACTAATAAAAGATCACAGCAAACAAATAGAGCCAAAGACAGAGCTGTGTTGATGCTACCCTGCCTGGCAAATGGGTCATTTTCCTGAAATAGAACATGACCACCAATCATCCACACTGTCATCGAGGCATACTTCAACTGATTAGGCACAGATCAAAATAGGCATCCATTACGACAGATGTTATCACTCAATCGGCTGATTTTAATGGCAGTAAAACTGTAACTGGTATTTGAACACATTCCTATCACTATCGCCTCATGTGCAGAAAAGTACAGCTCTCTTTTAGGAATGATCTGCCCTTGAAGCGTGTCTATGGATTCCTCTGCTTTTCTTGCAAGACTTTTCCTCCTCTGCCTCTGACTGGCTTGCTTCTATTGTTTTCATATAAAGTCTCAACGGCTATGTTGATCTGGTACTCAAGATCAACACTATGAGTTAACAGTTTGAGTAAAGCGTGGAGAACACAATCAATAAAGGCAACCAATCAGAAGCAGAATAGGGTGGGTCTTGCAAGAAAAACAGTGGGATCCATATTAACGCGGCATTGAACTTTCTACATATGCAGGAGCTAGAAGTTATAAAGTGTTGTGTTGTGTGTGTGTGTCTGTGTGTAAATTCAAGATATCTAAGCCATAGTTGAACCTGATGAGTCCAATTCCAGATGACACAGAAGTGAGGGGAATTTCCTTTTCCCATCTGATGGAAAAAGCCAGGATCCTTTCTGGCCCTATTACAGCCCACCTAAGTTCAAAGATCTGAGAAGGAGATTAGCTCAGTGTGGCTGTTTCTCTCATCAGTACTGCTCAACTGAGTCGACCAAAACAATGAGGTGGCCTCGAGCGGGTGTGGTTGAACTGAAACACTAATGCTATGGTAATATTCAACAGATGTTACAGGAAGTGATGTCATTTGAAGGGAGGAAAATTATGAAATATTGTGATATTCATCATACTTGCAGAACTTATGCCTCTCTGACATTGCTAATGCTGTCATATCTAAACAGTTCCTCCCTTGAGAGCTCTGCAGCCAGCAACACCCATCTCCCTCACTAATGCACCAGCTACAAATCAAAACTCTTCCTGTGTCTCATCCGATTTCTACCCCTCCTAGACCGAAAATGTCCTTCATTAGTACTCCAGCAAATGTGAAAGGGGGGCTGAGCCCTTTGCTTCTGCTACCTATCAAACTGGTCATACTTCCAGCTTGCTGTGGAGAAAACAATATAACCTAGATGAATCATCTCAGCCATGAAGTTATGTGTAAGAAAGGGTTTTCTTTTACACGCAAACAACTGGGATTCAAGATCCTAAGGTTTGGTTACCACAGAGCAATCAACAATGCAAGATTCAGCAGTTATTTTGGTTACTACCAGTGGAGATCAGGAAAAACTATTTGGTCTACTTATAAAGACAGCAAGACAGAAATGTTATAAAGGCACCCCACGATGCATACTAACAACCCTTGGCTAGGGGAGTGCACAGAGGAGCCTTTGACGAAACCGGGCAGCAGGCCGGCCAGCAGGGAGCTAAATCCTCTCGGTGTTACAATCCTTCTTACCTCTTAAACACTAAGTGGGCTGCTTTTTTGAATACAACTCTATTCAAAACCTTTTTTTTTTTTCCTTCTTCAAAACATGACACCATGTTGTGGTACTGCATATAGAGAGAAAATGGAGAGAAAATATGTTTCTACACTATGAGAAAGCGCCGTAAAAGCTTTTTGGGTGTAGTCGAAAACACACAACAGACATCCTTTCTAACCTCCCTGCAGCTGACCCTGATGATGTTATCCAAACATTCATGTCTTTCCCATTACTTTAGCATTCCAGTGGACTGATTCAGGGAGGACAGAAGGAAGAGTTCTCAGCATCCATTCACTAACAAAGGTGTTTGTTCGTGTTCAGCGACTCCCTCACTGGCTACCCACTACTCAAACTTGCCATTTGCCTAAAAGGAAATGCAATAGACTCAGTTACATACTATCAACACCATGCTAGGGGCAAGTGGTGGGAGTTGTAAGCCACGACAGCACCGCAGAAAAATCTACCTCAACCCTCCCACTATCCCCGCTTTCCTTCACAGTTCAGATGTGCTCATGGGGGCTTTGGTCATCATTCAGAGTGCCTTTTAACCTCCCTTCTTGGTGCTTTTTGTACCATTAGGAAAGCCTGGACTGCCATCCTCCTTCTACAATGCAATACTCCCATAATGTAACCAATAGCTTTAACACAGCCATCGGATTAATGAGAGGGAACAGGGGGTAAACTGTTCAGTGAAACCTTTCTGACTTTGTCACAAACTTAAAACGTAAATGGGCACACAAGAAAGGCGATATTTATGGGCTGAGACACCCTTTCTCACTGCATGGTGGTGTAATTATCTCCTTGCCTGAAAGGGTACAGAGCACATTCAGAGTGCAGATGAGTGTCAATGGGTAGCTCTGCTCAGCTGTGGAGCAAAGTGGAGTAAAAGAGGCTGATGGAAGTGGTGAAAGTGATGAGAGGGATCTCAAATCTCTCCACTCTGCACTCTTGATTACATAGCAAACTCATGCTAAGGTCATGTGAGCATGCTTTTGACACTGCCAAATAAGAAAGGACAGACCAGCTGATTAACCCAACACCATTTTCTACATGTTTTAACACTGCCAAATTGAACAAACTAAGCACAGTGCTCATGGTATGTTTGGCGTGGCATATATCAGTCATCACATCACATGTGATACTTTATTTACCGTGTCCAAAACCTAAATATGAAACCCATACCAGCACTTTGTACTATTTACGGGGAAACATTACAGCATGCAGGCACTGCAATGCTGGTGTTTCTTCTTCTTTCGATCAGGCCGACTATATGCTACAATTGCATATTGCTGCCCTCTACTGTATTTATTAATGCTCTTTTGACAGTTACTTGTATTTTTAGGCCATTACTGTGCTGATTTTCCATCATTTTCTACATTTTAGTCCAGGTAAGGGCACAGAGTAAAAGCAGTTTCTCCAGCTGCTCCCAGGTGTTTGAACAGTTCCCCCCTTGAAGCAATGCCGGTCATATTTGGTGATTTACTTTGTGAAGTGAAATGACTTTTTTGTTTGTGCCGAAAAAGGTACTGTTGGATTTGAACTCCAGGTAACGGCATCAGTTCAAAAGTGAACGGTACCGTACCACTGAATTATCATACTGTTCTTCAAACAAATATTTGCATAACTTGTTCCTCTTCCTTGCATAAAACAGGATGCACCACTTTTTCATAATTGTCACACATAGCGAGCAATCACAACTATTGTTAGTACAGCAGTATGTCAAATTGGCTGCCTTGGGGGGAGAAAAATCACTCTAGTCTTACAGGAATTCATTCCCCTGTAAGTGTAAAAAGAAAAAGCATAATTGTCTGATTAACATATCTACAGGAAGGGGGGATTTCCTTCCTTCTTTTTATACAGATTTTTTTTTTAAGTTTTTATAAGCAACAAGCAAACAAGAGGAAAAGACATCTCCGATGTACTTCTTCAACAGGGAATGTTTAAGAGCATATATGTTGTCAGATGACTGTCGGGATCTGAAAATATCTGCTGAATGTTAATGACAGCTCCTGGCATATTCTGCAATGGCCACACACGCAACAGTTTCTTAATTCCTCAAGCCTGGCTCATATAATATTCAACTGACACACAAAATATATAAACCTCCCTTCCTCCGTGCTCACAGAAAGCAGACAATTGATGGCGGCTAGGTATGCACTTAACTACATCACTATCTCCTGCACATAATCATTCACTCTCCAAGTCCAGTAAAAAAAAAAAAAGAAAAAAAAAAGCCATACGCTGCTCTCTCCGTCCTTTCCCTACACTTTCACTGCCAACATCATTAACAGGTGGTTTTTCTGACTCTGGTGCTATTACACCCGTAGAACCCAGGTCATTCTGGGACCTCATCAGAAAATGAAAAAGGAACTGATCAGAGTAGCAGATGGGGCTCTTTGATATGCGCCAGCCAGGTTAGGTCCAAACTGAGGGAAATTAAGTCTGCAGAGAATTGTCAGCGCTATAAGAAAGAACCAGAGGGCTTAGCATTAAGATTCAAGTGAGGGAGAACATGGTAGGACCTACAGAGATTAACATCCAGACAATCTTGACAGAGACAGAAGAGGAATGCAGGGTCAGTTCAGTCTCACAAGCCCTTTCTCTATCTCTGAAGTCATTAGCTTGCCATTGGTCTGCTGCTATGCAGAAAATGTTTCTTTACCAGAATTGATCAAAATCCAGCTCTGTCGTCGTTTGCACAAAGTGGCTAAAATGTTGCCAATGTTGGTCAATGCCTGACCTATTTCACTAGTTTGAATTTCACTGGAGAGTTTCCACTTCCTGTCATGGTCTAGATGTTGTTTCAGGCATTTTCCTTAAAAAGTCTTTATCAGCATTAAGTAATGAGATACTTTTGTGGCAGAAACACTACATATTTGGATGACATAATCATAAAAAATATCAGCCCTTAAAAGTACCACAACAGAACAATCTGTATAAGATTTTAAAAACCTGAAGTATACTGGTGGAGCCCGACAAGACTGCTAAACAATTCCTGAAATGGTTTCCCTGAACACACTTTAATTGTGCTGCAATCAGCATTGTGCTCATAAGTTGTTTAGGAGGGAGCTGACTGCATGTCATTCCAGTCGCGTTAACTGTCATATACAGCGACACTGCTGACTGGGTGACTTAAACTTGACTCACAGGCTTAACCCTTCAATACACTCAACCTGGGGACGCATGAGATGAGTAGAGCTGCAACGATAAGTCAATTGAAAGAATATTCATTGACAACTGTCTGGATAAACAATTAATTGTTTCAGTCATTTTTTTAAGCAAATACTTAAAACATTTGCTGGTTTCAGGAAGGATCTGTTGTCGTTTATGATGTTACATGAAGAGTCTTGAGTCGTGTTTTGGACTGTTGGTGGCATGAAAGAAGCAATTTAAAAAAGTCACTTTGGGCTAAGGGTAATTGTGATATTGATATTTTAAAAGACAATAAATTAATCAGTTAATTGTGAAAATAAAATGCAGTTGAATTGTTAATGAAAATAATCAGTTGTAGCTATAAAGATGTGTGAGATCTGCCATAATTCCAGGATCTCTGGCGCAAGTAATCCTCCACATATATGTCACAGTGTGTAATGTCATTAATAAAACAACTTGTCAAGCGGGTCTAGGATGCAGTAATAGTACTCAGTTCTGATTCACTATCGAGAGTCGGAGATTCATGGTTAACCTCCAACTCCACCACAAGACAGAGAATTAATTCAAACATAATTCAAAAGGCCCCAGTGGTTTCAATAATGAAGAGACAAACCAGTCACATGACACCTTTGCCTTGTCATGTTTAATCTACTACAGCTTCACTACTACACATCTGATTTAACAAACATCTCTAACTGCACCTGAATACACTCTCTGATGGACAGAGAAAACTACTGGTGCAATAATTTATTTAAGTTATTGTTTGCCTCCGATAATGGCCCTCGGCTCTGAGTGTTGAGAGAGGCCTGACTGCTAATGATAGTCGTATTTTCTTAAATGTGTCAAGTGTATGGTGAAAGCTGATTTAATGACGGAGAAGTTTCTTTAAACTTTCTTTCAACTCTCAAAGCTAATGTGTCAGCGTTGTGAAGTCTGTCAACAACAAACAGGCTTCCGTTAAGGACAATATTGGCTAAAGGGGTTAACGCATTTACCGAGTGATCATTTACTCTTTCACAGTATGCGTCGAATAAATAACTGGACAAATCTGGAGTGAAGCACATCCCTAATGCATTTCTATACCACACAACCCTGCGTTTATCCAGTAAAGCAGGCTATGGAGAAAAGAAAAACAGTCAGTTTAAGAATTTTTTTAGGTATTTTTAACTAGGGCTTATTCACCCTTGAGACACATTAATCTGGATGATGAATTATAGTTGTCACTTTCTCCTAGGGCTGTAAAGTAAGATTAGTTTTGCATTATAACTTAATTTTTTTACTGAAAACACAAAACTATTGAAATCATGATCATGTGACATTCGCTGGGGTCTGCAGAAAACAAAAATGTTTTCTTGCATCTGGAGAAAGGAAGATTTGTAGGCCAGGGCATCTCTGCAGGACTACAGTTCTTCATTATAATGCCGTTATGTCACACAATTTGGATATTGCACTTTGCCTTACTGCGATAATATTTTGATTTATTGTGCAGCCCTACTTTCCCTGATATCAAAATAAGAATTATTATTATTAAAAGGTCATAGATATATTGGTATTGATTCATAATTATTAAATTCCCAGTGATGTTTTACTGTTACACTACATTTTAGACAATGAAGTTTATTGTCAAACTGCAAAATATCTGCCTCCGTTACATAACTGTGTCACACGTGTTTGATGATCACATTTAAAGGATCGTTGCCAAAGAATGTGAGTATATCTGCCAACGTTTCGACATCAGCATTAATTACTTCCGATACTAGTTATAGCATCAGCCCCAAAAATCCAGTATGGGTTGGGCTCTAATTGCTAATGAGATGGAGTGAGTTTTGTTTTGCCAACACTGTCCACAATCCCCTAAAGCTGTCTGTAAACAAAACAGGCTGATAAGAGATGTTACACCTATCAACATAATGGTGCATCAGTAAACACAGGTTTACATTACTACACAGCAAACATATACTACTAGTTATCCAGCACTCATACACAGTCTGAAAAACATAAAAAATATATACTATTTTGACCTTGTTGAGTCCACATTTCTTTGCTGCCGTAAGAGGAGTAAATACTGATAAGATCTGAATACTCCCCCTTGATTTCATTGAAATAGATAGACACACACACAGGGAGAGACAATATGTGGCAATACTTGCATTACACCCCGCATAATTAACAAATAACTGCCAAAAACAAAATGGTGGGGCTGGAAAAGTACTCTGTTACACTGTTTTTGCTGACACTAACATTAAGTTAGCTGAAGAAACCATGAGCAAGCCTGGGTGTGTCATCTCCTGAGGGGGGGGAAACTTTTCAGCACAAGCCAGTGTGAGTAATTACCTACGGGAAAGCATATTACAGCTACTATTTTTAACAATGAGCTAATAAAGTAGCCATGTACAGGTAATAAGGCTGCTAACAACAACACTTGAAAACGCCTGTAAGGTAACTTAGCTAGGTTAGCTAACTTTTGAGCTTCATTAAGCTAACGCTGGTCTAACGGCAGCTGACCATCAACACAAAAGCTCAATAAACATGGACTTTGATAACACGACTACCGTTAAATCCGCAGCACCACGGTGGCAGCTGTTATCTTAACGAATATAAATCACATTGAGACACATTTGTTTAAATCATCCATTAAAACACGGGTGGAAAGTTACGAAGCGGCCGCGAATTAGCATACAGTGTTGTCCACATCATTACCGTTAAGGATCAAAGACTGCTTGCTAACCTAAAGATAACTTACAGGCGGTTATTAACACAACGTCTGATATTAGCGTTGTGTTACACGCATTTAACACACGAATACGAGCCACACGCAACTACAACACTGAAGCAGGCATTTAAATTAGTTAGTTAAACCCTCGGACGAGTGAGGAGTTTATTTGCACCCATCTTATATTAAGCGGTCACCCTTTTTCTGGGTCGCTCGTCCTTCCTTAAAACAGGTGTGGTACTTTATTGCTCTCTGGCCGCCGTGTGGGCAAACACTCACTCATTTCAGTCCGTTAAGATATCTGTGAAGAGCTTACCCGAAGCAGGATTTGTATTTCTGCCCTCGGTTGATGTTATCTTGACGCCTGCATTAATAGAGCATTTCGAGGCATTGGTTCTCCAAATGCAAACCGCTCCCGCAACAAAAGCCCCACCTTCCGGAAGTGAAAACTACGGATGGCCGGATGTAACGTCATCGTGACGTCTCACTCAGGCTGTCAAGCGTTTAAAGTTTGATTTTTTTTTTTTTTTTTAACTCAAGATATTAACATAATATTTTAAGGCTTGTCATCACTGCAGCAACTAAAATAAAAAAATAAAAAATAAAAATAAAAATAGAAATAACTACTCACATTAACTTTAATAGAGTACATGGTTCCCTCATGTTTTTTAAATTGGTTTTCAGATAAAATGCCTGAAATAAGGTCTGTGGTCACCACAGGCTTATAATATGCACATGTTTTGTTCTACGACATAAAATACATCATTAAATGTCCCACAATTGAATTATAAAGTGCTTAGCGGTTGTTAACAAGTGGCTAAATGAGAGCACAGAGGTCCACAGTGCACTACTACAACTACAATATTTGTATTACTGATGAACCTACTGATTATTTTCTTTATCATTAACTGTTTGGTCTTGAAAATACAGGCCAATGTGCAAAAAAAAAATTCTCATCATAAGTTCTCATTGCCATGGTGATGTTTTCAATTATCTTGTTTTGTCCCAAACCTAAAAAAATATTAGCTGTAATAGAATATATAGAAAAGAAAACTTGAATTCTCACACTTTTTGCAAAAGAAATGACTCAAAGGTGAAATTTGTAAGAGTTGGCCAACTGTCGAAGCCATACTGAAGACAAATAAAGGTCAGCGTCTTACAAAAATTACAGCTAAGTGCTGCTAGTACTCTCATTATTTAGCTCAGTTAGCAGTGCAGCTAGCGGTACAGACTGAGAGCTCAGAGCACCAGCCTTGAACCAGGACAGGCTAGCCACAGAGACATCATAACGACAAAACTGTTGGTTCTTCACATTCTGTTGATAATTTTAATTGATTTTTTTCAATGTTTTTTTAAAAACTTTTACACATTGCATCCTTAAACGTGATCAAAATTGTTGGCAATTATTTTCATTCAATAGACTGATTGATTTGTTGACAAACTGCTCCGACTCTCAACTTCTGATAGATTTTAGATAATAATAGTGGAAATCAATGGATGCCGAGAACGGCACAATATACAACCGGATGTCCAAAATTCAGCAGCACAGCTTGCAAAATGAGTACAAGGAGCAAATGAACCTTCATCTTTGGCTAAACATTAACACTATTAACCTGCTACACTGCTCTGTGTACAATTTCAAATATGCCAATAAAACTGCGTTCACTCCTCTGCGCTATTAAAAACACTATTTCATCATCATACTCAACATCATAATCAACTATGATTTTATTTTGCCTTAAAGTCGTAACCTTTGACATGGCATAGAGGGCAAATGCTTTGGTAAGAAGCCACAGACACTTTTATGATAACGGATGAAACACTTTTAAAAAGCAGATATAAAATGGAAGTTAGTAAACTCACGTAGTCTACAATGTGCAGCAGAACAGGGAGTGTAATGTTTTATTGCAGTGCAGTAACATCGCCCTCGATGACCCTGAATGGGAATAAGTGAGTGCGTACAGTAAATGGATGGATGGCGATGATACAACTGGGAGCGTTTTACAGTCATATTTATAGTTGTAGTGGAGTTGAATAAGGACTTGTCACCGTGCTCTCCCAACAGATTTTGTGAGCACACAGGCTTCAAACATGAAAAATATATAACGGTGTGCAATCCCACTATACTCTATACATACAGAGCACATACGTTTCAGGTCCCAGCCCTCTAGTGTGTGGCACCAATTTAGGGCACTTGATGCTCTAGAGGATTTTCTCTCATGTATTCTTGGACACAGACGTTACAAGAACATTAAACACACTCTTGATATAACATTGTTATTCAAGATATAATCATAATATTGAACATATTCAATGCACTGGAGGGGGCGAAGCGACAAAAAAAAAAAAAACTCCCCTGTATTGCCGTCACTGTTTAAATTCAGTGTTTCGACCTTGCATGTCTTCTTTGCTTGTTTTCCCACTTTATTCGTGGCCTTGATACAATTTTATGCTTTACATCAATGAGCTGCTGGGGACCAGGCGGAGTAATGAATGGCACTACAACAGCTTGATGCACTAGGCCGGCCTCTACGGCTCTACTTTGCTTATTTTGTCTCTGCGGAGGTAATGATGTGATTGATTTAATACGCCTCTAAGTATAAATGTTGAGAAGCCCTTTCCCTCTCCGCTCCCCTGCTGCTATTAAGGTAGCAGGGAAATAAATGAAGGTAGAGCATGTTGGGAGTGCAGACCTTTATATTGCTGCTCTTATTTTAGGTCATATTATGCCCAGCAGCCATAACTGATGCATTTGCAGAATCCCCTGGAGAACCAGCCGTTCTAACAAAAATATGTGCAATTCCAGCACTGAACCCGTCCATGTGGAACCATGGTGCCACAATGCTATTAAATACTTCTTGGTTAACAGAAGTAGACAGACAGGCGGCCCACAGACTGTAGTATAGACAGTGTTGAACACCCTTGACAGATAATGACACAAGCTCTTCAGGCGTACACCTAAAATAGACATAAACTAGAATGGCACACAATAGAGAGGATACCTCCGCCAAGACCGAACAGTCCCTTTTAATTCAATCAAGCCTAATCCAATATATTCCAATCTGCTAGATCTAGATTTGTAATTGGATCCGCATCATATTTTTCTCACTAATAGCCACTTAAATACGGCTGATTTATTTCAACATCAAGATGGACATGTTGAAAAACGCCCTATCTCGCAATGTTAAAGAAAGCGAGAAACAAAAATCCTGAATCCGTCCCCTTTATCTGGATCGGCACCAGAAGCTAATGGGGTCTTTTTCTGGACTGAGACCAATCCTCCATCCGAGTTTCATGGAAATCTGTTCACTTTGGCTGCTCACAAACCAACTAACAGATGCACACAAGTTTTTGTTACTGATATTTCTAGTCGGTAGGCTTGCTGTTATTACTGACAGCTTCATTTCAGCATTTTGAATATTATAACTGCTCACTGGCATCAAATGTAGTCCATAAGCATCCTATCAAGGAATAGATTTCAACATCCCGCTGTCGGTTTATGAGGCACTGAATGGTTTAGGACCAAAATACATTTCTGATCTGCTGAAGATCTGAAGGCTAAAGACCTTTTTGTTTGCCACTGCCTTACATTTTAAGGCTTTGATCAATATCTTGAACTGCACAGTAACGTTTATTGTCTTGTCTCTTTTAAATCTATTCTTTTTTTGTTTATTTTTCTTTTTTTAAATATATTTTAATATTTTGTTTGTTGATGTCTTCCTACTTGTTTTTAATGTCTTTTAAATGCAATTATTAATGTATTTTACTGTGATTGTATGCCCTTGTAAGCATTTCAAGTTGCCTTGTGTATAAATTGTACTATACAAAATAAACTTACATTGCCTATTAATTTTACAGGTGGCAAAGGTAAGGTAAGCCAAAGGAGGGCAATGGTATTAAAGGTTATGAACACTCATCAACAAGCAACAGTCTGTTCAGAGAACACATACCCACATTCTTAAAAGGGATGTTGGTGGTATTACACAGTCAGTACAGGATGTACCACTGTTCTCTTTTGAGAAAATGAAAAAAAATACCATGTTTCATCCTCAGTATTTAATTTGCTAAGTAAAATGTCAACAAGACACACTTCCCTACTGAAATTTAAACACTGGTGCTCTTACTTTCTGCAAGATAAAGGAAGAATATAATATACCTGCAAAATGTTAGCGTTCAAAAGGTTTTTCTGACTGACGCCTTTGTGAATCCCATCAAGTGTAGATTAGCAACTATTAGTTTATTAATCATGCAGAGAAAAATATGGTCCAACTTCCTGTGTTCCCATCTGTACAGAATGCAGACATCCAAGGCTTCGCCTCTGCCTACATAAGTCGACCTTGACTAACTGGTTTAGCTGAAACCCAGAGAGCAGAGGAATCAGGAATCTGTATGCGCAAATAAAGCTGGTGGGCTGATGTGAGACCATAACTCAACCCAGTCAGACTCGCTGAGGGGGAAGAATACTGCACCGTTGTATTTGTGCAGATGGGAGCACTGTGTCTTCTTTGGCAGAGGATGATAAGAAAGTGGGCAGCAACACCACAGGCCGGCACAAAGCTAACCCTTTAGCTTCTAATTTGGTGCGCAGCCTTCACTCCTGAGCGATCACGGACGCTTCGGACTGATGGACACCTGCACGGATTCATGTGGTGCCATGTGGGCTCTTATAGACTTCAAAGGCCTATAGCTAAGGCTACCCTGCCACTGATATACACCACTGTCAGTGTGTTCTCTGTTCAGACGAGCTTTCAGTCTGTGTGCACACAAATTCAATTCTAGGGGAGAAGATTGACACCTCTGCTTACTCACAAGGTTGAGGGATTTATTTCATATTCTCTTGAGAAGTTTTGAACTCATCGTTGAGTGCATTCATTGATCAACTCCACCAGGTGGAGCCAGAAATATCATCAAAGCCTTGACAAGCTGCCCTCAATCTGTGTCACATCATCTCATAAACCCCTTTTAGCCATGGGACCTGTAACACTGGAAATAGGCTCGTTTGCAGGATGTTATGGTTCACCAAACTGATTTTATTTAGTTGCAAGCCTCATTTGTTTGCAGAAAACTGTGGCTTCACTGTGCAGGAACCATAAAGGCTCATCTAATTTCATCATTAAGCAATTCATCCCTCATTTGACACATCAGTAAATAGTTTAAATAATTATTCATTATATATTTCTAGAAACTTGTTGGACCAGTTGCACATGTACTGTATGTGCAAAGTTGTGTCAAAGTTAACAGCACCTGAAAAGATGGCCTTATTTTGACACATTTCTAAAATATTATTTAAATAAGTTTACCCAAAAATTTAAATTCAGTCATTATGTTTTGTAGTCCACAAAGCATTTCTGGAGCCTCACAGCAAAACAGCGTTGCAGCAATCTCCTGAACAACTGAAGTAGATGGAGACTTGTTTTAAAATGTGAAAAAAGGGCATGAAGGTCTCCACGCAGCTTGTCCTGTGTAATCAAAATCTCAGGAAGCCTAGAGATCCCAAATTGTTTTGAAAAGATGTTATTTAAACCCTTGACGCACGGTCAAGCTCGTTCACTCACCTCAGACTGGGTGCGTGCCAATGCTTTTAGCTCAGCAGATACATATTTCAGCTTTAAAAGATAAATAACATCTTTTCAGATCAGTTTGGGATCTGTGGGCTTACTGAGACTCGGATTATGCCGTTTTATGTTTATTATTATATTTATTATTATATATAGACAGAGATTTCATCACTGTGGGCATCCTGACTACTGCCTGGTCTGTCTGTCCAATAAAACTGTAAAAAAAAATAATACTTAAAAAGCACTGTCACCTTTAAACCGTTACTTTTTGTATATTCCCACCAGCCGAATTTTTTTTTACTGCTCTCTAGGGGTTGTAGTTGTTTAGTTAGTACATCCTGAGATCCCTGTTGTGGTGCTTTGTGGTCAGAGCAGCAACAGACTCTAATACCAGAAGAGGTCAGTAAAACAAGGCTTTTCAGCTTGTTGTCAAATATAGTAGCATACTGCACAATCAGCTGCTGCTTCTATAATCCAATCGTCAGTTTACACATTAAAGTTACACATTAAACACCATCCAACTTTCAAAAAAGATGAATGTGTCAGCAGACAATACTTTGTGTCCTTAGATGAGTCTAATTCCAAAGTGTCACAACCCCACAGAGGCAAATATATCATCTATGTCATCCTGGTTGTCACAGTCAGCGGTCCGAGACGTTGTGACCTCGTGTGTTGTCCTGTTTCTTTGGTCGTCCCCTGACAGTCCAGAGATGGAGGACTCAGTCTTCTCTCTTTGTCTCTTCAGCTTTTTCTTTTTGACCCCAGCTCTCATAGCTGAGGACCTGAATCTGCTCCTGAGCGAATGAAAACGAGTTCTCAGGTGAGCGTTCCTCCTCGTCGCAGCGGAAGAACGGCAGCTTCTTGGCGCTGATCCTTGAGGAGATGAAGCCCAGAGAGCTTCCTGTCTGAAGGTCTGCAACTTCCTCTGGACACTGTGGATGAGGACAAATTATACACAGATGCAAAATTAATACCAGTAGCAATACATTTAATTGTATTCCACTGCACAGCCGTACCTAATAAAGTGGCCACTGAGTGTATAGTCTGCAGTGTTGTTCTTACCTGTAACCCTCTGCCTCTAAGCATTTCATCCTCTGGCACTTTAAATGCAGGAAGGTTAAGAGACGTTTTTCCTTTTTCATCTTCTTAGATTTGCACCATACGATCATTTCCTCTAGATGGGTATCCATGTCTGTGAAAGAAGTAGCCTCTCTCATTTGTTTCTTGAACTTTTGCCTCTTGTCACTCTTGTGTTTCCCTTGTGGAACGGATTTGTCCTTTGGGACCAAAAGGATGTAATTAGTGGATACAGTAAGACTAGATTAGGCAACAACAATTAAATATTAGGTAAATGATACAAGAATGAATAAACATTTCGTCTGCTTTGCTCACATACCTTTGTAAAGTTCTTGAAAGCCGTTAGAAAAGGCTTCAGGTCAGTGTCAAGAACTATACCTGGGAAAAAGGACACATATGTTACATTATGTCATTGCTGTTGTGATGTGATTTATTCTTCTGGGTTGTAAAGATCATCTCATCAGAGGGCGACACTGAAGATTACTTTGGTTTTGTTTGAAAACTTTTAAAAACAAGAAACACTAGAAATCCAATTTCAGTTATATTCCAACCTGTAAGATTAAAAAAAATGTTTCAAACAAAAAGGAAATTTGTTTCATTATTTACTCATTTTTAAACATAAAAAGGTTACAAAGGCTCCAAAACAGGGATGAGATCCTTTGAAATTGAATATATCTACAATTTGTTTATAAAAAAAAATCGAGTGAATTCTCCAGACATAAAGGGTCCTCTAGTGTCAGTGTCTAGTTACTATCCTGAATTAAATGCTTCTTGCAGAACAAAAAAAGAGCTCACCTCTTTTAATAGCAACACCCAGGTCCTCTTTAACCTTCCTCGTCTGTTCCTGGTTCTTGACTTTAACGGATGGCTTCTTCCTCCTCTTCTCTTTGTGCTCTTGCACATGAGGGATGTGTGCTGACTTTTTGGTCAGTAAAGATTCATCAGAGGGACCGAGGAACTGTGTCATGTCTGCTGGCAGGGAGAAGTCTTTGAGGAAGGGCATGGGCTGGGCGTCGGCGACTTCTCTGAGCAACTTCAGGAGCTTCTGATACAGAGCGGACAGGCTGACCAGGATGCCACGGCAAATCACCCTGATGGAGCACAAAGGCAGGTAGATTTAGACTGTGGAAGCTGAACAAACACAAATTATATAAAATGCAGTTTTTAATTCCTTTTAGATGCGACAGTGAGGAGGAGCACTCACCAGAGACGACTGAGCATGCTGGTTATCACCGCATTCAAGACAACAAACTCATCGCATTTCATCTGCTGCTTTGAGAGTCTGAAGGAAGTATCTGTCAAGGGTTGAAAACCATCAGGTTACATCAGAAAAGGACAAGACTGTCATCATGTTGCTGTCAGATTCAAGGATACGTGAAGGCTCTGCTGCAACGACTCAATGTGCAGCTCATCAGCTGGGCGCCTCCCAGGACTTTGAGACAGAGCCACTCCAGGAAGGGTTGACTGGGAACATCACCCTCACCAGCCTTGACGCTCAGTCCTCTAAACACACACAGGAAACACACACACCTCATTACAGGGAATAAACACACGATGACAGCATCCGACATTAAACTAAGCAGATCTTGATCTTGAAGCTGCAGACTAACACGGTTTAACTGAGGAGTAAATAGTGACCAACATTCAATAATCACATGAAGCTCCAGGTCTTCTTCTCAGATTGTAACTGGCACTATCAGATATGTAAATGAGTGTGAGTTTCTCCCCATGACATGGTTTGCGCACCGAATGGTTTCGGGCCAAAATACATTTCTGATCTGCTGCTTTCAGTCCCTAGAGTCAAAACTAAACACGGAGAAGCAGCGTTCAGTTATTATGCGCCACATATCTGGAACAAACTCCCACAAAACTGCAGGTCTGCTCCAACTCTCACCTCTTTTAAATCGAGGCTGGAGACCTTTCTGTTCGCCACTGCTTTTTATTAAAGACGTTTTAAGGCTTTGAACTGCACCTTAACTTTTATTGTCTTGTCTCTTTTAAACATATTCCATTTTAGCTTATTTTTCTATTTTTAACTTATTTTAATGTTTTGTTTCTTGATGTCTTCCTTCTTGTTTTTAATGTCTCTTACTGTAATTGTATGCCACTGTAAAGCACTTTGAGTCGCCTTGTGTCTGAATCGTGCTATATAAACAAACTTGCATTCCCTTAGATAAGATACTTGGGAAATCTAAACTTAAATAAATAAAAGCACATTTTTAAATCCGGCTCTGGATTTTTATTGAATTTAATTTAGCTTTCACAAAACATGTATCTCACGGACAGCAGCGCCTGTGTTTGATTCTGGCCTTTAGCAGCACGTCAGACTGAACAGATAGATCTTTCCACCCACCTTTGAATTCTGTTGGGACACAGATCTGTCAGCTCCTGCAGAGCAACGCCAAGCTTCATGCTCTTCAGCCTGTTTACACATTGTTCAACCTGAGAGAGAGAGAGAAGACAACATAAGTAACATGTAAACAACACAGACAATGAAAATTAGGTAAATGTTGAAGGGTGCTACTTTAAGACTTTTACTCAAGTAATATTCGTATGGTTGACTTTCACTTTTGTTAAAGTAATATTTTAACACATTATCTTAACTTTTACTCGTGTATGACTGTTGGGTACTTTATACAACACTATTTCTAATAGGCCCCTCATATGTTTTGCATGCAAAAATGTTAATATGTAAAATAACTGCTAACTAAAGCTGTCAGGTAAAAGTAATGGAGTACAATATTTACTGTGAAACGTTGCGGATTAAAAGCAGTTAGTCCTATGGAAATAAAATACTTCGTTAAGTACAAGTACCTCAAATCTGAGCTTGCAGTACTCGAGTACATGTACTTCGTTACACTGACTCTTTGGTCCTCACCTGCTGTAAGCCCTTGTAGGTCTTGTTGCCTCTGAAGCTGTTGTTGAGGATGTACAGCAGCTCGTACAGAACTCGTACCTCCGTCTGAAGAAGCTCACTCCGGAGCAGCTTCAGCACCTTCTCGTTTTCCACCAGTAAGGTTTTAACAGTAACATCTGCAAGACAACAACAACACTCAAACACAGGTGATGAAGGAGTGCATCAACACTGCTGAGGGTGGATCTCTGCCCTCCCACGTGGGGTGCAAACAGCATATAATAAGAGTTTTACCCACGCACATAAAGTCAAAATATTCAGCTTATTAGCACCCGAGCTCTGCACCGTACCTGTAGTTTGTCTGAAGTGTACACGGACACTGGAAACTGCGCTGGGAAAGGGAATGTTTACTCTGTTCCACAACTCTGCTGCCATGCTTTCACTGAGCGACAACATGCGGAAGTCCGTCAGCCAATCGGATTCCAGTTTAAACAAACGTCACGAGTTCGTCTTAAAGGCACAGCTACGGATTTTTAAAAAAAACAACATTTTTTAGACACTGACAACAAATAAAGCTTTTTAAAATTGATTACTCATTTATTTACTTTTGTATACACTCGATCACTTTCTGGGCTCGACTGGAAAACTATATATAATGTAAAATTAATGATATCAAAATTGAGTGTAAAAATGTCATTATGTACTTTGAACACAAAAAACATGACAACTTATTAATTATGTATGGTACATTTCACATTCACAAATGTAAATTTACCCACATTTTCCCTAACTTAATAGGTTTTCTTGTTTCTTGTGTGTTTCTTGAGAACTTTCGATAAAAAAAAGACAAAACTCCTTAACTGTATTTTGTAAAAATATATATCCTTTATTAAACACGTAGAACAAAACGAAGAAAATAAAATCTGGAGACATAAATTAATCTATGCTTCCTGCTTATTCATCCAGGTGATGACCTGTCGGTTCACTTCATCCAGCACTGAATCCTCAGACCTTCCCTTCACTGTCAGTCCATGGCTGCCTCCTTCCAGCCAGAAAACCTCAACTTCGGCTTTCATTTGTTTTATTGTCCCATCAAAAAGAACCTGAGCAAAGACAGAAAGCAAAGACCAGACTCAGAATTAGATAATCAGAAAGCAAAATCACAACTGCGGCACATTACACACAATTTCTTGACGCATCACGATTCTCTCTTAAAAGATTTTGTCCTGATGCAGAAAAGTCAATAATCTAAGATATAAAGAATAAAGTGACTGTGACAAATACAAAAAAGGTAGATAGAATATGTAAGATATACAAATATTCTAATATAATTCATCAGAGGATACAGTATACTGTACATTACAATATACGAGAATAATGAGAAAAAGTAATTTAACGCATATACACAGACATAATGTATGTATGAAACCCCCTAACCATCCTCACCCTGTCACACATGTTGTCCTCAGTGCCTGACACAAACAGCACAGGAACGCTTTCAGGCAGCCCCCTGAGATCTTCACTCCGCTGCTGATGGGTGTGTGTCTGTGCTGGGGGGTGCAGGGGGAACGACAGGCAGATGACACCCTGCACTGCATCCTCTGATTCATCGCTCAGCTTTCGGGCTAAAGCTGCAGCAGCGCGACTTCCCATGGACCTACCTGTGGACAGGACACGGACATTTTGAGACAAGATGTATTATTTTCTGATGTACAATACTGACCATTTCAGAAATGTGGTGACTTTTCAAATTAAACACTGAGCCTATTTTACATCTGTTGTACGTTTTGTCGTTATTGCCTGCTTTGATTTAATGCTAATTGTTTAACTAATTAGATATGAAGATATTACATTTATTTATGAATGTATTCCATGTGATATCCAGTAAACCCACCATTTCTGCTTACCTCCAACAAATATGTGCTTGATGGTAAACCTCTGTAGTGATTTCAGATAGTCCTAGAGGGGAAACACAAGTGTGTACAGCTTCATATTGATTCTAAATGGGTTACAGTTGCACAGAAATAATGTATACTGTACAAAGAAATAAGTACTGCATGGATAATTTCATGAATGAAAATGCTTACCCACACAGCATGGTAAGCCTTCACTCTATAACCCAAGTTCAAACCTTTGCATGTGAAACGGAGACACAGGAAGCCCTCTGAAGCTAACGCATGTGCCAGAGAAACCAGATGTCTGAAGTTCATGTCTCCACCAGCTCCATGTGTGAGAATAACAGCTGTATGGACATTTTTTACTGAAGCAGGGAAACACAAGGCAGCATCCAGGTACTTTGTCCCAAATGGCACCTTCACTGTGTCCTGAAAGTCAATGAGCAGTCAGTGAGCACCGGTAAATGTTGTCATGAGTATTCAAAGGATTTTTTTTTACTGAATAAAAGCCTGTTTTACTTTGTTTATATGTGGCGGACCCTGCCACCTTTCTAGCTTCAAACAGTATTCTGGGACCTTATTTTCCTCTGAGAACAGCTTGTTTATTCAGATCGTGTCATAACTTGTTAAAGAAAATCTACCTCGTCAAACTTGTCCATGACGAGTTGTTGTTTTCTCTGAAGTCCCACGAATGCGACCTGAACCTGCCGTTGTCTGCCGTCAACCGTGTTCTTCTTCTACTCGTGTTTTTACGGCAGTTGGCAACCAGCGTATTGGGCGCATTACCGCCACCTGCTGCCCCGGAGTGTGGATTACTGATTAATTCTTCTTCTGTGTTAATTAGTGGTTGGCAAACTAGCTCAGAGGCGCATTACCGCCACCTACTGGATTAAAGTGTATCTACTGTTTAGTAATGCTACAAGGCTGAGCACAGCAGTGGTGCAAAAAGTATTCAGATCTTTTATACAAGTAAAACTACTAATATCACTCTGTAAAACTACTAATTTACAAGTAAAAATGCTGCACATTAATTAAAAGTATGTGATTAAAATCTAGAAATATACCCCAGGTGCTAAAGTAAAAGTAGCCTACTCAATGCAGGAAAACGGCAGCTGTGACTCAGATTTTATATTAAACAATCATTACATTGCTGAATTTAAAAGTAATACTAATATTAATACTATTTAAGATAATTCCAGCGAGTTTTTGTGTTATGTGTGTGGGTGGATAATACAAAAGTAGAAAAGAAGAACAACTGCTTTCAACATAGAAAAAGACAAATATTTATTTTTAAAAATGAGATAATGTGAAATTAATTTCATTGTCATAATATTATTATTCAACACTCTGAAAAATTATTTGGCAGTATATCGGATATGAAAGATTGCACTGTAACTGGATGGCAGGTCAAAGTTCATCTCTTGCCTGAAAAACAAAGAAAAAGATTTGTTAGGATCAGAAGGAGTCGTGTCACAAGAAGGAAAAATGGACCCACATGTTCACTGAACACCAACACAGTCATTTTCACTTCTATTGCCTCATTAGACCTCTTCTCAGGACTGTGTGGATGAATACAAACTACCCCTGAATGACTTTGTTGCATCTACTAGGACTGCACATTTTACACCAACATCATTCAGGATGTGACGGTGCTCCACCTGCCTTCAACCTGACTAGAGGAACTGAAAACACCTGTCAGGTTATGCAGGGTTTTTAATACACTAGTACAATTTTTATGTTCGACTCGTATTTATTTCATCAGGTGCAGTTGCACTTTACATCCACCAGAGGGAACCACACTCTGTAGAGTGGTATAACGTGCCTGAAGGCCGTTACCAACGTTTAAACGTCATTATCAGTTTAATTTCCCAATTATCATTATTAATGACAACAAAAAGCTTAAAGCCATCAAGGTAATAACCACAGTTAGAAGTTATTATGGTTTGTCCTGCTACAGATTTGTCTTGCTAGAACACACCTGTGTTTTACTGAATATGACAAGTCAAAATGACTAAGCTACTGGTCCAATCCTGTCAGCTGTGGTGAGGTGAAACACTACAAAGTCACTCTGATGGAAGGCAAACTCAGTGTCGTCCCTTACCCTCGTCCTGTGGCAGGAACACGGGAACAGGTCGTCAGCAGGTTGCTCTACGAGCTCCATGTCTGTACGAACCTTGGGCTCTGTGACCTGGAGTTTGGCATACTCCTACAAGAACAACATTAGAGTCACAGAGAGAATCATGACAGGCAGGGGAAGTACATCCTGATAACAAATACGCAATTTTACTCAGTCACATAAATAATGCCATAACAGATCCAATGGAATATACTTTGATCCAAGGATGACTGTACGATGAGAGCGGGGCCTATTTTCTCATAATAATGTCGGGTATACATTCTGTTTGTCAATATATTCATTCATATATTCTCTCTAACTGCAGAAATTTTACCTGGAAAAGTTTGTGGTAGTAACAAAATATTCTGTCTCCCATAAGATTGTTGCGGGCATACTGCTGACCCGCCAGTGCAATTTTCTTAACCTGAAAGACAGCAAGAAACGCAGCGACAACAGCGACACAAACAAGAGATTATTTACTCGTTATTTATAGAAATTCAATAAATTAAGAATTATCCACAATCATCACCTCTTCATCGTGCTCACGAGCCCACTGGATCTTTTCCAGCAGGTCTCCGAGGTCCGCTCTGATCGGGATGTAGTGCTCCCACGGCCGGAGCTCGTTGTAGAAGTGCTCGTAGTAGCTCGAGTCCTGCTTTAAGACCACGCTGTCTCCTGCCAGGAGGTACGGCAGCCGATACGCCGCCACAGTCCCGTCGATGTTTATTTGGTACTTGTACTGGTGGCGGACAAAGATGAGAAATAATGAGAAAAATCATCTTCTGTGCAGTTTCCTTTAAACATACAGCAGACACAAAGCAACACGGGCATCCCATTAACGATGTGTTTTTGGCAACCTAAATAATGCTAGTGGTCCTTGAGCACTGGTTTGGTTCAACTAATGTAGGAGAAAATTCTGAAGTATTTTGGAGCACAAGGATTTAGGCAACAAGTTTTATTAACAGACTAACTTTTTGGTGCCATGTGCGTCTACATCAGACTCAAACAATACAGAGACTCCTCTTAAGTAATAAGGGTATAAGTCTTTGTACTGTTTAATAAAAGTAGCAGTATGTTGGATATAATGTATTTCATAAGTTTCTCCTTACACTAGAATGTCCTTCTCTCAGAGCACCGGACAGGCAGTGAACTCCATGTGAAGTGGTTTAATTGCATTCAATTCCTTCAGACACTATTTTACTTCTGCTCTCTGCTCTTTTGTACTAACCAATTTCAGTTCACTCAGCTTGTCTCAGCTTGTTTGCTGAAAATTTCTTCCTATGGTTGTAAAACAATTAGCTTCATCTGCAAACTGCTGCAGTGTTAGTTCTCACTGGCTCCTGCAGTCCTAGCATCTCTTTTCCATTACTTGGTATCATTTGTTTCAAAGTTTTATTAAAAGTCAAACATTTTTGCATCCAAGACATTTAAAGTGTGAATGAAATCTTAAACCAGCCTCTCTCACCTTGAAAAAGTCAAAGAAAGAAACATGTTTGACCAGCGGCCCGTAGAGGCTCTCGTCATGTTTGAAGAAGAAGAAGTTGGTGAAAGCAGCATCGATCATGTCGGGGTGAGCCCTCGACATCTTGACCAGCTCCAGACGCTCCTGTCGACTGTCTCGGCCTCTCCAGAAGGCTGTGGCGTTCTTCTCAGGCCACGTTGGCCCTGTGTTTGCCTGCACGGACATCATGTCCAGACTTACTCTGTTGATTGAATACACAATATGTTGCTCAAGTTATTAATCTCAGCGTCTGTCAAAGTTATGAACTCGTATGCAGAATGAAAATGTAGATATTAAAACAGTAATTAGGGCCTCACAGTCGTGCATGTATATATACATAAAGAATGACTTCATGCTGTCAGGTTTGTCTTTAGAGCCTTTAAATCATACATTGCACTACTTTACCAGGTCATTGCTGCGGTTGCTATAATAGAGTTTTGTCATGAAGAGATGTTATTCTGCACCTGGTGAACCAGTATCACTCATTAAAAGGCGAGAATTCCTGCAGGGCAAAAAGTCATTGTATGTGTGATGAGGTGAGCTGTTTTCCTGGCTCAATCTAGATGTAAAATAAAATACTAGCAGCAAAACTTTCTTGTTGTCGAACACCAATTGGCCATCTTGCATGGCATAAAAATGCATGAAGCAACACTGAGGAAATAATGAGCATCCTGACACAGGTTTATTTTGGATCCATTATTTTATGTGCACTGCGACAGTGTCAGTGTCCGTAGACACAAGCTGACTTATCTCAACCGTTATCCCCCGGAGGAAAAAAATAAAACCCTTGTACTGCAAAACTGCAATGTGTCTACATAATATTGTTAATTTCTTTCAAACTCAGTAATATTAATACATTTTTCAGCTTTATCAGAAATTGCACAACATGTTTGTGTTTCAGATTCACAGCCGTACCTTCCCATGGTCTCAAGGACAGACTCAGTCAGGTCGTAGGTGGGCATGACAATATCTCTGGTGTTGTTTGAGCCACACCAGGAAAATATGGGATGAATCCTCTCAGACGGTTTCCTCTTCTCCAACGGCCAGTCACCCAGGTTAACGAAAAACTCTATATCAGGGAGCCGCACCTGGACGAAAGCGGCATGGTCATTATAGATGTTGTGCATTTTTAAAGACTTTGAATCATTTTAAAGCAAAATAAACTTCAAATGAAATGATTAATGCAACATAGAAGTGAAAAAAAGATCAACATTTCTAAAATGTATGCACAGATGGTGTAATTCTAATTTTTAGTTAACAATTTGGCCGATAGCCGAAATTTTTTATCGTAATTTATTTTGTCTTCACTATTATTTATTCCTTTATATTTTAATCAGAGCAAAAAAAAAATCTGCATTCTAAGAAATTAACTATTTTAAAGGCAGTCAGCCCTTCATTAAACTTTCTTTGAAAGTGCACAAATTAGATCAGATAAAATTATGAAAGATAAGATTTTTTCAGTTCTTCTGTTGCCTTTAAAACAATGAATAGACCAATTATTGGCCTGAAAGATTATTCGGGCCAATATTCAGCATTTTTCCAATTATCTGTATCATAGTCATTTTTGTGCCTGATTGCTGATAACATGAATTATTTAGAAATGTGTGTGAAATTAGTATCCATGTCAGCTCTGAAAAAAACATTAGTTGATCCCTTTGAAAAATTCAAGGCAGGAATGTCTCCAGGCAACAGCTCAGGAATGTGCCTCTGCACACTACTGATGGTTAGCCAATATATCAGCGTATCCCTAAAGAGTGAAATGGTTGAAGTGTTTCAGTCCAAGATGAGCGTACCTTTCTGGTGAGTGACAGGAGGATGGAGTCCATAAAGATTCTGAAACCTACATGTTCGCCAAAGGTTTTCACGTAGACCTGAATAAGAATAAAGAGAATAAAATCATGTATCATCATAATAAAACAGCACTGGAGGGTTCATCAGTTCAGGGACTAACTTTTATTTTTAAAAGGGGCACTACGTAGTTTTGGACTTTGCTGATGAAGATCATGTGATAAGGTTGAAAGCTTCTGGAAAACTAATAAGTGGATTGTCAGACTAGTGTTTCCAAAGAAATGTCATACTTACATATGAGTTGTTTCACAGTTACATATAGATAACAAGACAAGTAGCAGAAATATTGTTAATTCACACTTTACAGCTAGTTAACTGTGTTTTTTTTAGTGGACAGCCAATCTGTCTCATAACAAAGTATAAATTACAATGTGAGTGCAAATCAGCGACAACTGATAAACTACTGGATGTTCCCAGGTAATGTAGCACTGTGACAATAGGGATGTAGACAGAAACAGGAACCTGGATTGACGTCTACAGTGGTATTTTGAGAAGATTGTACCCTTGAACACCTGGTTGACAGACTGTTCATACAGGTGTGTCACATAGCTCCAGGCTCTCCTGGCCCACTTTACTTTACTACACAGCCCTAATTACTACTCATCCTAAAGAAATACTACACTTTATTACCAGACTACCCTTTGGTTATGATGATATTTGAAAGAGAATCCGGGGATTTTTTGGAAATGTACTACTTAATGTTGGTTTTCTGTTACATCAGGCTGTTTGTTTGAGATTTATTGCTTATTTCTTCCATTGTTGTTGTCTCTGGTATCATACATGTGAGGTACCTTGTTGTCTTTAACAGTGTAGTGGCAGAGGCTTTGTCTCTGTCCGAAGCGCTGTGGGATCTCCTGCGCGTTGCGATCTGGGTCGACACTGGCATAGTGGGACAGGTCCCTTTCTATCTGGGGGAAGGTCTGAGGACAGTGCATGTGGGCCTCCCATACAGAGCCACTGGGCTGGGGACAGTCACAGCCCTCATGATAGACTGGGCCTGCAGAGGAAAAACACAGGAACATAATGAATATCATATTTAAAACATGTGCCATATTAGTGGAGCCAGACAGCCACAGTTTTCATCCTTAAACATATTGTGTAGGCAGCTTGGATCGTGTTCTACCTTTGAGAATGAATGGTGACTTGGCAACATGCTTGTTCTTGAGCAGAATGTGGATGTGAATGTCCGTGTAGGTGGCGTACATTCTGTAGCGGACCAGGAAGGAGCCATCCTGACGATCCAGGACTTGGATCCAGATCCTGGTGAACTGCTCCACTGGAGACACGATCTTCACTTCAAACGTCTTCTCACCAGGCGACGTCGTCAAACTGTCACAGGGAGAATTATTCTTTTTAAAAGGTCTCCATAACCAAACTTTTTCAAATGTGACTACCTAAAAGAAATCATTTATTCTGATGCTAATCTGACGGTTGAAGTGTGTATTTTTGCTTCCAAATATAAATCAGGTAAAATGACTACTTGAAAAGCACAAGCATTTAATCATAACACTTATTATTCCCAAAATAAATGGAATAATACCCCAATCAGATTAACCACCATGACCCGATCTGAATTGAGAGGTGTAAACCTTGGATAATCCGTTCAGTAGGATAATACTAGCGCCTAATAACCACGTAAATGCTAAAATCCAACTATTTCTTTCTGGTTGGAATATTTTGTTGGATTGAGTTACACTTCAGCACACTGGATTTGAAAAGAAGCAATTTACAAACAATTTAAATGACATCATTTTCCTAATGCCTTGTGACTTCACTTTAATTACATATAACAAGTTGTTGTTACTGATATAATTTCATGCCTTCTCGGTATTAGCGCTCTGTTATTGTCTCTCTTGTGTGCCAGCAGACAACAATAATGTCGTTTTTTGTTGTCGGCCTGAAAGGAAGAGAGAAACTGATATCTTGAGATCCAAAGCATGTGGGAAAGTGACACCCGGTAAGTAACTGGGACGTCTTCATTGGACCCATGGGAGCTTTTTGAACAAAGGGGCCATTGGAGGTTGTCTAACATTTTTTCCCCCGGGGAGCTAACTTTCATGTCTGCTCTCTTACTATTGACTAGATTAAAATTTCAACGTGGTTGAAAAGATTTTCTCTTTCTTTGTAGTCACGCAGACCTCATTGTCCAGTGTCTGGAAAACTGGAGGGAGGTTAAGTTTTCACCTGTCTGCAATTCTGCAATCCTCTCCATCACATTGATTTGATAAATTTAGTTACTAGTTACTTTGCAGATTCAGATTATTCAGTTTTATTGGCTATTAATTGTGTTACCCAGCAGACTGATGTGGAGGGGACATTGTGTGAGAGGATGCTGCATCAGAACCAAAGTAGCACATTTTTTGTTTAGTTTATTTTGTCGGCAATCTGAGGGAAAAAATCACAGATACTGACAATCGGAGAATACTGAATATCGGCTGATGATCGGTCCACCCGAAGCTGTCAGGCACTTTAAACATCAGCACTTTGTAACTTTACTTTTTAAACCGAGGTTGCTGCAATTTCTTGTTACCTGTGCTGTGATTTAAATGAAGATGAACCCTTTATCTGCACCTTTATTCCTGTTTTCACTCATTTACATGATGTGTTCAGAGTTAGTCTGGAGCCCTGTTTTATCATTATAATCTTTATTAAATTAGCTTACACTGTCTTGTGGCTCTAGCAAAGTACTTATTTGCACAAATAAAACAAGTTACACAAACTATTTTCATTTACATCAAAGTTTACAAACTCCAAAGTAGGATGTTACGTGGAGCACTTGAAGGCACCATTGCGTGCCAATAAAACTTTACAGGTTATTGCGACTGGAAAAAAAAAAAAAAAGGTATTAGCAACACCCAAGATGATTAGCAGGCCTGTGCTACTGTACTTACTTTGTTCCAGAAGTGTCCACCGCCTGTATGTAGAAGAACCGAGCAGGGAGGACCATGTTTGCCTCCAGACCGGGTCCCCATACTAAAGTTTTCGCAGCACTGGGTACCGCTCCTGCCCGAGCTCCTGGGACTTCATGTCTGAACAGATCCAGGCAGAGGAGCAGAGTGGACCACGAAAACAGCCGAGGAGACATAACAGCTAACTGTCCCGGTGCACTGTCAGCTAACGTTAGCTGTTAGCTAAAGTTACTTTTCTAGCAACAGTGGTTCACTTTCCAAACCTGCCATTGTTGGTTTAAAAATGTCAAAAACACACAAAAAAAGAAGAGGAGAGTGGATTGAAGTCTGTAACGTTAGATAAAACGTTACTTCGTCCCGTTTCCATGTCGAATAACATCATCTAGCGGTGGCATTGCTGGCAGCTAACATCTGGCTAACATAGGCGTAAAGTTTAATTATTTTAATACACCGTCAGTGAGACGAAGTTACCGTTAGCTCGTCCTGAAATCACTTAACTGTCTGCAGACTGAGCAGGGGGCGGGATAAGAAGGCGGCATGCAGCGATCTGATTGGCCGCCACTCCACCGACTCTGGGCGTGATTGGCTGATAAGCATTCGACTCTGCTGACCTGATTGCACAGAAATCCGGAAGTTAAAACCTTGTGTACACGCTGGAGATGGATGGTGCTGAGTGAATGGGATGGGATCAGTGTGAATGTGGCTAATGCTCTTTTTGTGATTGTGAAGATGTTTTTCCAGATTGTTTCCAAACTACTTTTAGTAAATCTTTTGGTACATTTAGTATTTTTCCATACTTTTTGGCTTGACTTACAGAAATACCTTTCAGAAATGCTTGAAAAAGATGTCACTCTAACAAAGATTGATATTTTACTCATTCATAACAAGTCCAACTTCTCCCCAGATGAAATGTATATAATTAATTGAATTATTATTTTAGCAAAATATTACATTCATAAAATGAAATGGCTTGAATAATAATTTGTGAAACCTCTTCATCTTAGCGGTCAAATAAATGTACTAGTTGAGTAAAAAGTACAATATCTCCCTCTGGAACAGTGGAGCAGATGTATAAAGCTGCATTGAAAGACTCAAGTAAAATACCATAAAGTAATTGAGTTATGTACTTTTAGCTCTCAAACATCTAGGTGGATGCAAAATAATCTTAAACAGAATTGTGATATAGATGAAATGTTGAGACAATCGATTTTCACGGTAATATTTCTGAGAACCTGATCTTTCATGTGAGATGATTACCTGACAGTATGCTTCCCCCAGTGATAAAGCAGGTGTTACACTGTAATAAATAATAATAATAATAATAATGCTGCACTTTCGAGCCTGCTTGATGTCAGTGGTAGTAGAGAATCACCGATGTGGAGATGATCGTCTGTATTTCACCACGTTGTACCTGATACAAAGCAAAACACATCAGCTGATTCTGGTCAGGGGCCATGCAGTGAAACAGAGGTCTCAACTGTGTACATCAATCAATGTTTATTTCAGTTTGCTTTTGCATCAACATATTTTCAGTTCTTTTTTGTCAAGTAATTTCTATTACACTAGTATAATATCAATAAGAACAAAAAGTGGTAGAATCCATTTAAATAAGACAAACTTTGCTGCCATCATTGAGAAAACCAGAGAAATGCTTTTTCAGGATACTACAGTGTGAAGAACTACAGAGTTCCAGTGATTTAGACAGAGCCAGAATACCAGATACAGTACCAGCAGTAACAGGTACAACATATACAGAGAAAAATATCCCAAGAATGTCTTTATCTTTTATCGTTTTTTGTTTCACCTTTCTCCCAAGATTGAACTGTACAGTTAATATAAAAACCAAAAACATACAAACCAAAAACATACAAACAAAACACCCTGTCAGTAGAAGTCAGATTTTTATTTTCTTTTTTTTTATTTTCTTTTGGTTTTTGTTTTTTTGTGTGTTTTCTCTGCTATTGAAAGTACTGCACTGAACACAAATCTCATTGACGGTACAGAGATAGGAGAGAAATTTGTTTTGTTTTTTTGACATGTTTAAGACAGCTCATTGAATCAAATCATGTGTTATTCCTGAAATCACTGCTTCAGGATTTCAGGTGCGTTGAGTTTGGTGAAAACAAATGGGTTTAAAGGTAATTTACGCCCAAGTAATGCCTCAGCAGCCTGACAGGAAGCAGGCAGAAATGACTCGCAAATTTTTGTTGGTATCTTTTTTATTTTTAGGTTTTGAGCGCATGTGTCGCTGTGCATATTCTATGTGTGAGTGATGCTTCATATGCGTTGATGCTCGTGTGCATAAAGGCCCGATGTGTGCAAGATGGACATCAATAATCCTCTGTTTGGTTTTTCAGATCGATTCAAAGTACAGACAGATACACAAGTACAAAATATCCTCCTCAGTTAATGCTGTTTGCCTGCGTCATGTGGCTACCCATTGACATGTACAACACAATCACAATATGATACACAACCATGTATCATGAAACATTTTGTTGTTTTTAACATACAAGAGCCTTCAGTTGAGAGGCCGTCACCATCAAATATAGGACTGCGACGAGAGGATATCATAGTCATCAAGAACAATATTGAACGAAAAAAAGATAACATTATTTGCCTTCAGTTGAAATCGTTTGCGAATGTTTTACACATGTACACAGTTTCTTCACTGACTCACATCTGAACATCACTGAAAAAAATAAAATACTGTTACTTCTCCTTAACCTTTCGTTGATAGCGATTAAATGGGTGTGATTCTCCTCTTCGTACTCACAAAGACAGTGACAATCTTTCAAGGAATGGTTGGTGATCATAGCAGAGGGCCGCTTGGGTGAAAACGCGTAAAGAAATGGGAGGGTGTCATTCATTTTTGATTGCTTTGGTAGAGAAAGAGTCCGCTTATTTAACATTTGTGGCGCTCTTTCTCTCTCTCTCTCTCTCTCACACACACGCACACACAACCTAATGGCTTACTAAACTTCTGACAAAGGCAGCTAAAGACTCAAATGGTGAACCAGCAACAACCCCAAAAGAGTAAACAAATAAATTAAAAAACACCCTCTTATGTGTATTTTTTCATAAAGAAAACAGACTTATTTGACTTTGATAAATGCCCTCAATTGCCAACTCCAAGAACTACATGTCTCATCTGTTCGGATCAAACAGGAAACAAATGATGACTACCACATATTAGCTCTTTGTTAGTTAGTTTACAGCGAGTGCATTCACTCACCTTGTTTTTTATGGCACATGAATAGTATATAGGTTCATACTGTAGATATAAACACACTGTGTCCAGAATTAACTCTTTCTACACGCCTCACACTAATCTGCTCTCTCTTTTCAGACAACTGTCGTTGGGGGGTGAGATACTCCTCGTCATCGTTTAATAATGCTTTTGTAAGTTGCAGCAGCCGAAAAGTGAACTTAAATCAGTGTGATTAGACTGTGCAGAGGTAAGTGTAAATACTACTGATCTGTGTTTGCACTGTGCAGCCCAGAGTAATTGGTAAGAATATAGTTTTAGCGTGTGAAGAGAAAGCTAACTATGTGTTTCTATATCGTGGCAAGTAAAATTTGCTGAGACTAAGAAAAAAAATGTAAATAAACAAAAAATAAAAATAGAAAAAAAGGGAAAGTAACACAAGTTTTGGCTTAATAGCAATGCAGGTATACATTTCCCTTTTTATATATAGTTTTTTGTCAATATTTCAAAAAATATAAAGTATTTCATTGTCTCTGTTGTTGGCTTACATCTTTAAATAAAACTTTTTTTTATTTTTGTATCTCCTGTTAAAGTAGCATGCTGCTTTTTAGTATGGCAGTTGGATATTTTTAATAGTCATCCATTTTGTTTTCATGCATTTCTTGTTGGATTCTTTAACTTTTGAGTATCTACACAGTGAGGTCCAGAAAACCCAACCACACACACTCAAACGCGCACACACACATACACACAAATACACACAGACAGACTTGTCGGATATTTCTAGTTCCATCTTCAGTCCTTCAAAAGCCGCCACTCTCTTTCTCTCCTGAACTCTACATGTCTAGTCGAGGACTGAGCTCGTCCTCGTCCTTCAACAATGTGACAGTGCCGTACATATAGCCAGTCCAGAAGCCGTAAAAGGCAATGTCACTCTTGAGTCTCTCTTCTAATTGCCCTCATTTGTAGAGTGAAAGTCCCTGTCCCAGCGTGAAGTTCCCAGAAGTCCAAGGGCAGCCTCCGCCCTCTGTCCTGCTATTAGAACTGGTACCACTTCTTGTCCTTGCACTTTAACATCAGCTGGAGAAAGAGCGTTGAATAACAAGTTGTGAAAAGTTGGCATTTTGAAACATATGAGTGTAAATAAATAACATGATGTGGAACTGGCACCAGAGTTTTTAACATTACTATGTTCTTGCGAAAATTACATCAAGGAATTGGGATGAGAATGATGTAGCTTTTTCTTTTCTTTCTATACCTTTACTGGGGTATTTCATTTGAATGTATATAACTATTATTTAACTTAAAACCAAATGTCTAAATGCTAAAAAGAACAAAAAACAAATGCAGAGTCTGTCTCTGGTTTCCCAGAGCTGAAGGAGGGAGCAACCGCAGGCCACAGAAAATAGGAGTATGGTGGAGGAGTAGTCTAACTGCCAGAAGGGGGAAACAAACCTCATGTGATTTATAAATTACATACTGACGTCTGTGTCTCCTGTGGTGCATTCACATGGGATAATCTGAGTCTGTATTTTATCGTGTTTACTGACCTTATCTTGTGGATATGAGGTGAAGGCTCCTTTACATCAAATTTTAAAAAGCAGAGCATCTGTTCTTTAGTAGCCACATTATTAATATAGTTTAGAATTGTTTAGATGCTTTGTGACCTCCTCTGTTACTCATTTTAAACATCAATATAGCGATCTCACAGCACAGCTGCTGACAACTGTTCAACATACAGTGTCATAACCTGACCAGATTTCATGGTAATTCAGTTGACTTTTTGTTTTTTATTACCTCATGAGCATGTTTGGAGAAGGTTTCTGCACTGGTCATCATCAGGGCTGTTCGTTCCTCCAGCTCCCCGAGCCTTTGGCCTCTCTCATCCAGAGCAATGCGAGCCCGTGCCAGCTCACCCACTGCTCCGCTAGCTGCCACCTTCATACCCTCCATTCCCCCCTGCCCGGGGATGTGCTGGGCCAAACTCCGAGAAGCCTTCCCAGCTGCTGCTTCACCAACTGTCGACAACATCAGGTAAAAAAGGGAAGAGAAAATGACACAGAATAAAGCTGGATTAATGTTATGATGTATTTTTAGCCCTTAACTAGTTGTAGTGCCTTCTTGAAATTGATTTATTAATTACACGTGACATGTTTTAGGGTAAATCAGTATGTACTAGAATGACACTATTCATACAATGAAAAAGAAAGAAAAGACAAAAAACACACAGAGCTCCTCTCTGTCGAAGGTATTGGCATTTCCTCCAAAGAAGCCCTTTAGGAAGCCTCTGTTCTGGGCTTCTGGTGTTTCTATTGGTGTAAACAGCTCTCCCAGCATCTCCTGAAAGCAAGGACAATAACATGTTCTGAGCAGTCTATACATTTTTAATAACAATTCTGCACCATTTATGTACTGTGGGTATTTGTTGATCACACACTGGTCATTAATGAGGTTGACTTTCTTTCACCCTTATTTGAAAACCACCATGGCATCCGTAAACATAACTGTATGACTGCTTTGTCAACTTTTCCTTAATGACTGATGAACCAGATGATAATCTGAGTAACTACTGTTGCCTGTAGGTGGCACTATGGCAGCACCACGCTACTACTGTAACTCCACCGATGTCTGTTATCATTAGTGGGGGAGCAGCGGTGGCTCTCAAGAATAAACACATGTGCGAATGTGCCCATGTCTACACACACACACACGCACACACACATACACAATCACACAATCAACCTAGCAGAGTTTACACAACATGTGACAAGTGTGACATTTCACTTTTAAAGCCTGACAGAAGATTTGAATAATTGCACTTGCGCTTCTGAGCTCAGAAAGAAAACGTGAGATGACACAAATGGTCAGTCAGACGACGAGGAGGCAACTTAAAGGAAGCCTTCTGAACGCATACTGGATTACTTAGAGACTCATGCCTTAAAATCTCAAGGTCTTCTTAGAAAATCTTAGAAAACAGACTTTATATTTGACCTTTGCGTTTTTAATGTCTTTGTATCATGATATCAATCATTTGACATAGAGATGACCTTTCTGCTTTTTGTGGGTTTGTTAAGATTTGGTCTTTGTGTATATATGAATGTATTTTTTTTAATCCATTTTCCATAAAAAATGTAGTTCATTTTTTGAATGTATGTATCTATTTGATCAGTATAACTGATTCGAGCCCTTTATAACCCTCGCCGCCATTATTTTCAGTGCTTATATGCATATTTTTCTTTATTCTGTTGTTTTCCATAGTGATCCTTTTGAAAATGTGTTTTGGTATTTACATAATGTACATGTATGACTTCAGAGCTGAAGGACCCCCTGGGGCATTTGTATGTTATGGACTCGACCCATTTCTTGTATATATAGTATTAAAAGTGAAAAATGTTCTTGGTGTCAAAGATTCTATAGATATTGTATAATTTTAAAGATTAGGGGGATCTTGATTTGGTAAGCTGTTGCATGTGATTGTGTACACACCTGGCATGTAATTGCTGGCTGTATTTAAGCACTATGAGTGTTGAAAAAGACTGAAATATTGACCCTTTTCTAATAAATCTATTAATATATTCCTATTTTTCACTCAAGCAAAATTGGAATGGACTTTCTGTGTACGTCATACATCTACTGGTACCGGATAAACATACTGATTTATATAGGTAAGATATAGATATGATTCACAGTTAGATGGCATGCACACCACACACACACGCAGACTGCAGTGCTGACCTGCAGGTTGTCGCACATCTCCTGGCTGTATGTAATTCTCTGGATCTCTGTCGGGGAGCTGAGGTATAGTGCCTGCCCCCCGTTGGTGAAGCAAAAGGTTCTCGCAATGCGCATGTCTGTCAGAGGCAGGTAATTGATATCCATCAGCGGTCTTAGACTGGGCAAACTGTGAGCAGAGCGAGCAGAATAATAGACACGTTAGACACCTGCAAAATAAAAAAATGCATCCAGCAGAGTAAACCACGATAACAAACATGATTATCAAATCTCAAAGATACAAATGAATTACAACAAAGGTGACACCAAATGGTATCAAACCAAGAAGAAAGAAGATATTCCTACATGGACAATTTAGTTATACCTGAGTGTCATGACGTGTCCGTTAGCGCAGAAGCAGGCCAGGCACACACTGTTAGACACAGACACCACGTCGGCTCGCAGCACAAAGGATGACTCGGTGATGTTGTGGACAAACAGGCAAGACTGTGAGGGCATCAAGAATACTTTGGCCTGCCTCTCTGAGCACACCACAGCCAGATGTCCGTCTCCGCAGGTGTCCTGAGAGGATGACGGTGAAAAGTGGACGAGCTTGCGTTTCCGCGGCCTGTCAGGATCCTCAGGAGCGTTGGGGTCCCGCCAAACCTCGTAGGGGCTCTGAATGAGCGCTCCCATGCAGTCCAAGAAGCCAAAGCGCAAAACTGAGCCCTTCAGCATCAGCACTGCTCCTGGGAATCAACAGAGGGAAGGCATGACGTCAGAAACTAAAAGATATGACACATTACCATGAGACAAGGATGTGCTAAATGCAATAAAAAATGTTTAACATCAGCACATGCATCTCAATGGTGGTTATTCTTAAAAAAGAAACAAAAAAAACAAAGCAATAAACAAATAAATCTTGTGGGTATTCCATTTGAAATGTGTCTAGGTGTCCTTCACATGTTCCTGCCACTAGTAAAGCCTTTTTGTTTAGAGGCCGTAACATAAATAAATGTGTAAATCGATGATGTACTACTTCATCAGCCTTTATTGGAGCAAAGTTTGACTGATACCCAAACGTCCTATCAGTGCTGATTAATCGTCATCCTATATCACAGCGGTTCACATACACAGGAGCCTATTATTACCTGTCATCTACTATTAGCTAATAAGTAAACCATCACTTACACTTAAGCTGGAGTTTGATGGCATTTTTGTCAAATATTAAATCTTCCTGCAGAAACAATCTTCTATCAAAGAAAAGGGAAGTCCACTGGAGCACTTTGAGAACACAAGGGAAGAGTTCAACAAAACTTGCTTCTCCCTTCAACAATTTTCCCTTGGAACTGAATCTGTGACCTTCCAGTAATAAGCCTCCATCTTGTGTTCAGTCTCAACAGAGCAACTGCGGCTTCAAAGGGCTGGATTTTTCGGTCTATTGATGTTTTTTTTACTCTGAGTAGGAGAGACCCTGTTCCTTTCACAGCAGGATTTCTGCACTGGTGATACATTTTTGAGTGTCTCAGTTTTGTTTAGTCAAAGTGCAAACACAATGGGGCTGCCAAATCTGTCCTTGATCTGACTACAGAAGGAAGTCAATACAAGATCTTGTCCTTCTAATTGAAATAAATAAGGTTTTAAAAGCATTGAAGTATGAGTAAGACCAGGGGAGAGCTGAGCTTTCAAATGCTGGTCAAACAGCTTAGCACAGTGCACTTGATTCCTCAGGTAATTACCTGCTCTTATTTTAAAAGCCTTGTGTTGCATCAACATTACATTTTGTAATACGTCTCAGTAGATAATTTTTGTCAAAAATACAAGTGGAACTGGAATGAAAGCTAATGTTTCTGTACTTAGATGAGCGTTTTCAAAGTGCTCATAGGGCACCCTATATCATTCTTTGTTAAACTGCTAGTTAACATTACATTAATATGGGAAAGAAAAGCATTAAAAAAGGCTAATTAGTCCGCTCAAGATGTAGCTGGCAGCTGTTTTAAGGATAAAGCTCACATAAACCACCCATTGTACACTTTACCTGACAAGTACTGAAGAGTACTTAATGTTTGTTTTGTTGATTTAACCTTTGTGATATAAAAATATCTGAAAATGCTTCTAACAAATGTAGTTTGGACATTTTGTGCTGATGATACTGAACACCATGTTGAGTTGGGCTGGCACTTGAGAGAGGCTTCATTACATTCAAAACCGAGGTTTCATCACAAAGGGTTAAAAAAAACAGGGAAATGGAGAATATGAAGTGCAGCTCCTTTTTTCTACTTCCATCAAGCACATCCAAACTCTGAAAATCCACACTAGGCTTTTTGTCTGTTATGTGGAGCATAAAACCTATTATCACGGCTTCAAAACCACAGGTGAGAAGAGAAACTCAATAAAAAAGATGCACACGGAATTGAAAATGCAATTCTGTTTAAGAGGTTTCATTGTTGAGGCAAAGAAATAACACCAAAATGAGGGTAAAATTAAAATAACAATGTAACTGATATCTTTTTTGTGGTTCTTAATGTCTTCCTTCTCAACTTTCAAATCATTATGTCTTTGTCTTGATTTTTGCTGCTGACAAGGCTGAAAGCAGCTTTAAGCCCTTCAACAGATTTAATAAGATATGAAAGACTTTAATGGAATTTTATTGGAAACATTTTGATCTAATACAACAATGCGTTGTGATGTAAATGCAATGGGAGTGGTGAGATCGAATGCCTCTGTAAGGTTGTGATGACTAGGACTTACCACTGGGGCCAATGGTCACAGGTTCCTCCATCCTCTCCTCCTGGTCAGTGGGAATGGACATCGGTATGAGCAGCACCACGCCTAAGCTGGTGCCCACCCACAGACATGGGGTGGGCACGGCGTCGTTCTTGCGGCCGTAGGACTCTCCGAACTGCAGTGTGGTAATAGCCTCTTTCGTGTCCCGGTCGATGCTGGACACACTGGAGCTGCGTGAGCGGCTGAAGGAGTTTTCGCGACTCTCTGTAGCAGCAGCCGTCGAACACAGAAGCACGGCACAGGCAGAAACGATGCAGGAGGAGAGAGAGACGTGACGCGATGGCAAAACAGGAAAGGGGAGAAAGAGAAAACAAGAAAGAGAAAGGCAGAGTTGCAGAAGTTGCGGAGGCAAATAGCAATGTGGTGGACAAAGAAGAAAGAATGGTGGTGTGAGAGGTAGTGAAAAGCAGCACGGCAGACAGATATTCTGAAGGTCATCTATGATTTGTCTGAAGATTATGTGTGATGTAAAACACTTGAACAAATAGGAAAATGCCACTGAAAAGATGTGATACACTGAGAAGCAAAGTGTGTAAAGTGACAACTGGACACACACACACACACACATACACAAACACACACTTCTGTCTTTGTTTCACTGAGTGCAGTGGTTTTCACTCACTTCAGCGTGGCCTAGTGACACACTCAGATACAATGCTTGTATTTACACGCACACACACACATTATAAATACATATATTTACAGATTAAATGCGCACACACATACACTCATTGGCAGTTGCAAATTCAAAACACTCCTTTAACTCTGTTTGAGTGCTACCCATTCAGGTCCTCCATTGTGTACTTTAAGCCGCCATCATAAAAGTATTTCTGTATTGCTGCCTTTCTGAATTATTCAGAGCCAGGCGATGGGCAGGACTGCGTTTCACAGCCTCATGCTACACAGAGTGCAGACTTTATGTAACTACAGATGGGGGGAAAAGCCCAGCATACACGTCAGGCTAAAATGATAAGTTTGACAGATGTTCAGGAACATTTTTTGAGCCATTATGAGAACCAAAAAAACAAAACAAACAAAGACTGTCGGGAATATACAGGGTACTGTATGTGAAAATGTATGCTGTCTGCACTGCTATAAAGATGCCATTACCCACCTCCTACATATCAGGACAAGAGCAACCGCTTCTGGGCATGTTTTAAACGACCACAGGACGGACGGACTGACTGACGGACGGAGGGACGGACGGACGGACTGACTGACTGACGGACGTATAATAAGCAGGACGACATCAGTTGATGGCTTTGTGGCCGAAGCCCCCTTACCTCTCTCGCTCCAACAGTAGGGGGCGCTGGAGTGGTGCTCGTCATGGGAGTACATAGTGACTCCGTGTAACTGCTGAAGCATTGCCCTCCTGGATGCATAACCTACTTGTGCCCCCACAACATGAACCCCATATAACAAACCACACCCCGCCATGCCCCAGAGAAACACACACACACACCCAGCCAAATAGAAATAAACGGACGAGACGCACAGATGAACAGCAGTACCAGAGAATGAAAGAAAGGAAAAAAAAGAGAAAGATGCAACTGAGTGTGGAGAGATTGCTTCAAATATATACAGACAGAGAGGCCGTCGTCTATGTTTCTGGTGGCCACACAACCTCTACTCGTTCATCCACCTTCTCTCTAAAACCTTTTTCAGCACCATCTGCTCGACTAAATGCTGTTGGCAAGAGTAGCAGGTTTCTGCGCTTCGAATGATATGAATAAATGTGATACAGCATCCCTACATGCATTCTAGAGTGATCGGTAAAGAGCTACCGTACAGCACTGTTGCGCGACAACCAACATTTTTGATACAGCTGATACTGTTACAGTTGATCCAAGTTTACAGAAATACACAATCTATTCACTACAAAACGCACATGACAACTCCTCCACCAAAGTATTGTTAGGTGTGTTTTTTTTTTCTTGTTCACCACAGTACCAGAGCAGCATCAATATATTTGGTGTCGTGACGACAATGCTGTACGATAATGCTGGCAGCCACGTAGACAAAATAGCCCTGAGACTCGTGGCAGCTCGGTTTGGCTGTGTGTCGCTGGAGTGTGTTTACGCTGTGTGACAGAGCCTGTGGGGTGCTGGCTAATGAAAGTCAGGCACAGTGGTACTCTGACAGGACACAGGGACCCCTGGGGGGCCCTTACAGGGAGCTAGAGGCAGGCGAGGCAGTGTCAGGGAGGAGATAAGGAGAAGCAGACAATCTGAAGCAGTGAGACAGACAAGGTGCCAGATTTTAACAGTGGTACATGCACATACACCCACACACAGTGCAGAGAGACGAGGACATACACCTGGAGACAACGCTTAACTCACTCTGTGCACCACCAGTGCTTTGTGCAAGGATTAATGCCAATGCATACGATAGATGTATCAGGTTTTCCAAAAATTCATTAGGTGCTTAATCGAGAATTAAGAAATCTTTGAGCTCAATATGTAACATTTAACAATTAAGATAAGTTTGTTAATTATTTCAGAGAGCCAACAGGGACATCTTCTATCAAAAAGCCAGAAAAAATGAAGCCAACTGCTTTGGCATTTGGATTTTTTCCCTTGCAGTCAAACATGGACGTAGGTGTGCGTTGGTGTGGACTTGAGTGTCTTTTGAAAGACTCTTCTGCATCTGGCCAGGTAGTCACTGAGTCACCACAGCTCTGTGCCACGGTGCAGGAAAGTAAATTCTATTACTGCCTCTTTTACTTGTGAAACTTTGTATTATATTATGTGATTCTATAATATGTGGATTATACTTAATTTTTCCACTGTGGAAAAACAACTACTTTTTTTATTATCCCTTGTTATTGAACAAAACGCTGCCAATTTTCAGACCTCATCTGCAAATCCAACAGTGCTTCAATATTTAATAGGTGTGGGGCCTAACCAAGATGGGAGGTATGGAAATGTTTACTGTACACTGAGTCTGGCTTCCCATGCCATTTCCCTCCTCTGTTTCCTCTCCTGGCATGCAGGCCTCATTAACATCGGCCTCATCTCTCGCACTGCTTGTTGACCTTTAATTATTCCAGTGATCCTGCTGGCTCTTCACTGTGGTAACCCAGTGCAATGGATAAACAACAGTGCCAAATGTAGGAAACAGATAGAGAATAGGCGACGGTCTGCTGAGAAAAGTCATAAACTCACTTTAAGCCGCTGCAGACGAAGGATAGTCAATGACATTCTTCCTTATTACATGCATCTGTTAGTGAATTATATGTCTCACTTGTGGTTTAAAACAAATTATAGTGCGTCATTTGATGAGTTTCACTTAACAAAGAGAAAGGAGAACTGCAAAGCATTTAACGTAAAATACGTATTACTCAGATCAGTGAATAAATCAAAACACAGCAACAAAATGAAATCAAAAAGCGTTTCTTCTATATGCCCTTTTTGTGCAATCGCTCCGAGCATGTGGGAGTTAAAAAAACTTTGTCACTGTCACTCTTTTCAGCCAACCAATCATATATTGGATAAGCCAGGTCTTGTTATCCTATGACCCTGTTTACCAAGGATATGGACGAGAAGCTTGTCCTGGCTGTGTCTGTATATCCTGAGCTATATCAGAAAGAAGCTATTATACCAGAGACAGAAAAGCGTGAGTGAGCAGACCAGCCGACACTTAATGTTGCAGTGATAGTTGTGCTTTTTTCACCCTACATTTCAGCAAGAGGGGATGTCCAAATAAAAAAAAAGATTTATCCGGTGACATCCGAATGAGTAATTGGACAGACTTGTTAAAAATGTGGAGAGCTAAAGATCTCGTTTGAAGGATTTGGGGGGATGAAACTAGATATCACGGAATTAATGCATTGGCTGTGAGATGATCAGAGTGCCTGTCTAACACAGAAATGTACTTCTAGCAAAAGACAAAAGACCCAGTTGTCATGTCAAATACTATGCTATAAGAGCAGGAGGACACCCCTACTACAGTACTTATCTTATCTTTCATGCCTCCAAATAACAATGACATGCTAACACAGCCTGGGGTTAGGATGCTGCACAAAACTACTTAGTCAGTGACTAAGTCTGCTGGCCTGGCAGGTACATCCATCTCTGTCCACCTGTATGAGAGATTTTATCTTTTGCTTACATTAAATGTCAAGCAGCTACCTTGCTAAATCCTAATTCAAAATATCATGTTAAATTACTCAAGAAGTCTGTCAAAAGTTTCTTCTGGATATTTTAGAGGTTATGAATCAACTGTGGACAGGAACAGAGCAGTTTCTACCATCGTCCTCATCAGTTTGGTTGATAAAGCAGCTGTAGCCCAGGCAGTGGCTTTAATAAAACATTCAGCTTATGCTAATGAAAAAACTGCTTCCCTCTCGGCTCTCCAGGTCACTGCTGTATAATGAGGTTGATGAAGATGGCAGTGTGAATGCACTTGGAAAATTGGTGTACAATGGTCAACCGTGACACAACACGCAGCACTGCACCATATCTTTGTTATTTAGCTTCAATACTTTGCACCTTCATGTTTGTTAAAACCTTCTAAGTGTTATGCAATAGTTACAAATGACACAAATTAAAACATCTTTATAGCACAGATGCAAAGAGAAGAGAAACATAATTTAGGAACATGCTCTTATTTTTCAGCTGCCAACATTTGCAATCGTGTGTTTTTGCCTGATGTGCGTGCAGAGGTGGGTTCAGTTACTGTGATATTTTGGGAACTGTCACAGTGTTGAGTCTCCTATGGAGAGATTAGCCGCCGTCGTGACCTGACGGAGGCTTTCTGTTGATCTGACAGAGCCTGACTGAAAGCAAATACTGAGTGGACCATGAGCGAGCAGCCTGCACAGCCCAAGCTTTATGGAAGAGTTCTCTCCTTTGGTATACAAGTTTATATCCATGATGCACCTGCACTGTTTGAAGGCAATGCAGTGCTGGTGGTGCACGAGGGCCAACCATCGTGTCTGTCACTTTTTAAGGATTAACAGCTTCCAAAAACTGCATGCTCTTTGGCCAATGTCCACCCAGCAACATGAATTATTGTAAAGGTTTAAATTGCAGCTGAGTTCAACTCACTGACATGTCTAGTAATAATCCCCCTTTGGCTTTTTCTACTTTAACACAAAATCTACAAGCACGATTCCCAAAAGGAAAACAACTTCAGCTTCATTGTTTTTTGTAAATATATGCTTATTCTAAATTTGATGCCAGCAACTTGTTTCAAACTACTTGGCACAGGGGCAACACAAGACTGGGAAAGTTGTGGAAGCTCAAAAACTGGGGAAACAAGGATGGGGTGATAGTAGTAAAGGATATTACTACATGGTCTTGGAAATACTTCATAAAAATGTTGTCAGTAAACATAGTTCATTTACAAATGATTGCATTCTGTTTTATTTACGTTTTCCTCAAATTTTCTGGAATTGGGGTAGTGATGTGAGGGTAAAATAGAGAAATAAAATGTCCAACATGAAAAGAGAATGTCAAGAGTCCTGTTAAGATGTCTGAGTGGGAGGATGTTGTTTATTCAAGTCAATCGATGCCCCGAATTGGTGTCTAGATGTCTGTCGCCTAGCAGTGACAGACTAAGCGCAAGATTTCATAAACACTGTGTAATTAAATGTTGACGCACAATGCTGGCCATTTTTCTGTGTCAGTTCTGAGGTCAATATCTTAAAATTACGCTGCTGGGAGTGTCATTTAAAGTCCCTACTTGACAGCACATTCTTTTATCTACTTTTTTGTTTTTTTCTTTGGCTGTCAGTTGTTGTGTTAGAACAGAAAACAAAAATATACCCATCAACAAGCCTAAAACATGAGCCATGCTTCTTTTAAAATAGTAATCAAATCTTCAAGGAACAAAAAAAATGTATTAAATGTTGGAAGATGTTTTATCAAGGCCTTCAGAGGGTGTTTGGCTTAATTCAGCTCAGCAAGTGATAATACAAAAATAAAGTAGTTATAAAACCACTAAACCTGTTGGCATCGCACATACATAGACACAGAGACATATTTACACACCCACAAATGCTCACACTCTGTTTCTATCACACACAAAAGCTTATCTACACACACACACATACACACAAACACACAGCCTGCTGGGTCAATCAATTTTTAGATGGTGCAGGTCGATGTCAGGGTGTGAATAAAAAGAATTCAAATGAAAGAAAATAAATGTCAGATTTGTCAATGAGAATGTCAAAATGCCAGACAGCAAATCAGGCTGGAAGAGTTGTCTTGTACTACTTGTTCCCCTATTTTATGCGTTTTCTGAAATGGGATACTTCAAGAACAAAACAAAACCAAATGCAGACAAACTAAATCAAGACTGTGGATTAATAGAAGTTGGGAGGTGTGGCCACATAAATCACATGAATTTCATGTGTGCTCCGTTACATAGTCTTCGAGAAACAAAACTTCCAGAATCTTTTTATAAAGAGAGAAAATCAGTGACTGAAAAAAGGCAGAAAAGTTGACCTTACTTAACAAATAAATACTATGATTCATGAGTAAAATAAGTAGCAATTGTTATGCAAAGTAGAAAAAAAACAAGACAGAAAGGCACTGGAGAAGTAAGAATCAATTGGTTAAAACAAAAACAGTAATATTGCACCAACCTTCAGGCCTGGGACATGGTCAACACAAGTGTTAAGGGACACGATGCAAGGGCTGTTTCTTGCATTCAATAGAAGCAGAACCTGTCGTCCAAATGCTGTAAGGTGATGCTAATGCAAGTTGCTGAGTTATATGTTAACGTTATTGATATATATTAGATATTGCTAGATATTGCTCTTGCTACAGCACCATGTACACTGCTTCAACATCCAAAGATTGATAGGCAACTGTGCCCAGTTATGGTTGCTGAGCTGTGATTTTTGGACGAGGGGTTTAGCGAACAGTCAATTATGAAATGTTTATATTAAACCTATCTGTGAACCTACTGTATGTACTAAAGCATGATTTAGGTTTTTATGCTGCTAACTTGCATTAGCATTCGCTTGCCTTGTGTTAATAATGTATCAGGCCTTAATCTACTTACCCCAGGCTGATAGGATGGCATGCACTTGTTGGGAGGGAGGGTATGTTAAAGAGGTTAAGGGATGGGAGTTGGGAAGTCAAGCACACACCTTCAGTGTGGGACACAGGCAAAGAGATCTCCATGCAAGCAGCGGACTGGGCCTTGCGGAAGGGCGGTCGGCCAGGGCCTCTGCGTGTAAGCCGTGGCCCCTCGGGACCCATCGGGACGCGAGGCTTCCCCGCCGAGCACGGCTGGGAGGTGGGGCTAGTGCAATGTCCATTGACATGATCTGTAACAACGGCAAAGCATTAGCAAACAACACAAAGAGGGAAATAAAACTGTCAAACATTCTAATCCACTGCTGCAATATTCATCTTCAACGGTCATTTAGTCGAATAATGAGCAATGACATCTAATTTAATCAAGAAATCTTCAAATGAAAGGGAGAATTTTACTTATTCATAATGCTGGTTTTTCTCTTTCAAAGAAACAGCTAATGTTTTCTCACCCTATTTAAAGATTCTGCTTTTTGTTTAATTCTGATGTTATACTGCAACTCAATATTTTACTTCATGACCTATGAAGATGGATATTTTTGTAGTGTAAGAGGAGCAAGCCAATGTTGAAAATCTGATTTTCAAAAAGAAAGATGGTAGTGAGGGAGAAAGGGAAAGTGAGAGTGAGTGACAAAGGGCTGGAGAGTGGTAGTAAGTATGTGCAGGGAGGAGAAAGAGATGCTGGGGCAACAGAAAAGAGAGGAAAATGCAGAGGCAAATTGTGAGTGCAGTTTCAGTCAGTCTGTGCCAGGAAATAAGATATGAAAATCAAAAGAAACAAAAACAGGCTTGTTTCATCTCCACTTTGTTTAGTTCTTATTGTTCCTTTTTGAATTGCTGGAAAACTTTGTTTCCAGAAGAAACTGTTTTTTGTAAGATCAGAAGATTCATGACATCACTGGCTTTTGCAAAAAGCTAAAAGTGAAGATCAAAGAAACAGAAAAAAAAAAAAATCTACAGTAATATCTGCTTTTTAATTGCAATGCAAACCAGTAATCCATTATAGTTGGTCGGGCCACACAGTCAGCTACATATAGCGGTGACAGGAAGCACTTTACCTTCTGGAATTGTAGCCTTAAATGGCCTCCCCTCTGGGACTGAGTTTGTCGGAAGCTTTGTCCTTACTTAATGTACGATGCTGTGTGTGTGTGGGGAAAATGATTTGTTTAGAGCCAAACCTTATTAACGAGACAAAAGAAAGCAAAGTAGGATTGTGTGGATTGGGTGCACTCTGCGGTTCCTTTATTGCCCGCTGTTTAGTCGGCAAAAGTAAAAAGCTGCCGAGACAGCCACAATTAACAGCTTCATGATACCTACGCCTGAATGGTCTCATTCGCACTTGTCTTGAGAGGTGCCCTTTTCTTTTAAGACTTCCCTGTGGCAGTGGAACCAAGGCTAAGACAATTTGGGGTTGACAGCAAGTTTGTTTTTGTTTTCCTCTCCGATATTCTCCTAAGAATAGACTCATGAAGCAAGAGGATGATTAACAGTGTGCTAGTTAGCAAAAACACAAGACAGTGTTCCCCTGTCACTGTCCTTTTAGTATTTTGGACTGAAAATATGTCTATCATATCAAATCTAAGTCTCCTTTTCAGCCAGTTGATGCACAAATGATTCAATTTCAAAGTGAAGATGAAAAACTACAGGGTGCCACCCAGTCCGCGTGCAACACTCGCCCAGTTTCACAGCAGGACGGACTGAGGCAATGCAGCGATTGAAAACCGCAGGTGATATTGGGCCAACCAATACCCGAGCCAAATGACGACACCGCTGTGTACAGTATCTATCCTAAAATGTTTTTGCATGATATTGCAAATTTCAAACAGAGATGCACAAAATCAGTCGTTCGCCCCAAAATGTTCTGCAGGAAACTGGTACATAGCAGAAAGAATAGCATTGTACCCTCACACACACACACACACACACACACACACACACACACACACACACACACACACACACACACACACACACACACACACACACACACACACTTCCCAGGTGCACAGATTGCTGCACTTAACCATTCAGAGTGCACACACACACACACACACACACACACACACACACACACACACACACACACAGACAGAGGAATACTCTCATTAACAGACCCATCCCGTTATTTATTTCCCCCATTTTACTGACAACATGAATCCTATTGACACTTTAGGGGCATTTTTGAACCTCATGGGAAATTTCATGAACTGTGCATGTGTGTTAACACGACCCATATTTAAGGTTATTGTTTGGGGGCAACCCCTTGCGGCTGGAGTGATTAGTTGTGTCAAGAGCGACAAAGTTTGTATACTATACGGAGGAGTTTTGGGTCGATGAATGTGTCAATCAAATAGAAGACTTCCACCAGGGAAACTGCTGTTTGTGTCAATTGTGAATCAAAAAGTCAACGGTGTCACCTAGCCTTTTTGACCGAGGCAGTTCAGGCGTTGGTTTGGAGCCAGTGCCCATTCTGGAACCAGTTCTTTGGGTTTAGACAGCCAAACAACTGGCTCTCGGCCAGGAAAACTGGTTCCGGAGCGGCACCAACACTTTGCTGGTCTAGAACAAAGAACTGCTTACGTCAGGCGCTGGGAGTGGGGTTATCATGACCAAGGACAGATTAAAACTGCTTATGAACGCCATATTTAGACCTAACCCAGCAGTTTTAATGCCTAAACCTAACCATCTGCAACCTCACAATGATGGTCCGGTGCGAACTGTGATATTTGTAATAGGAGTAATTGGGAGTCATTGGCAAACAACCTATTGAGTCATTTCGGTGTGATGAAGTGTTGATGTTTGATGAGGTATCCAAGGTTACAATGTAACGCTCAGTTACAATTGTTTCAATTGAATATAACAGAGGCTTTACAAAAAAAACATTTTTATACCTGTCAGATAAAGAAAGGTTATTAGATGAGGAATTAACAGGAATATCACAGGAATAAGTAGGCACTGGCACATTTTGTGTTAAAGAAGCAGAAGTTGTTAAAGGGGAAAGCATGTGTGACACTGCAGAAGCAGAGCAAAGGGAAACCTGAGATTGTGATGTGTATGTATAGCAGTTAGAAATGTATGGGGGGAACGCTCAGTAGCTGCAATACAGATGATCAAGTCAAAATGGAGAAAAGATTGTTTAAGAGAGAAATGATCCAGTTACAATGAGCGAGGTAGCGAGTGATCCAATCACTGTAGAGCAAGGCTGTCAATGGAGGAAAGGGTGTGTAAGGTCAGAGGATGGTCCAATCATGATAAAGCAGGAGAAAACCTCAAATTTAAATATGGGCATGAGTTACAAATTACCTTTATAAACACTTGCAAAATGTAGAAGAAATGAATACAGAAGATTTAAATCAAATCAAAATACATTAAGGGGCAAAATGGACAAACACTTCAGCCGAACAGTCTCATAGGCTGTTTGAACAGGAGTAGAGAGTGACAAGGAAACTGAAAGAAGAAATTCTGAGTGAGAATAAAAAACTACTAAAGCAACATAAAAGCCTAGAAAACATGACAAAAGCAGAAACTAAAGGACTCAAAGGAAATAAAGTATAAACTGCTGGCTTTCGCCTACCGTACCAAGATCAGTCTTAAGATCTGTTGGCAGACTTAACTTTCTGCCGGGTCCCTTTACTGAAACAAAAGAATAGGAAACAAAGCACCAGTTAATCCCTTCAAATAAAAAAGAAATGAAAAAAAAAAAAAAATCATAAAAAAATAAAGAAGGTGTAATCTAAGTCAAACAATGACAAACAAAAAAGACCTCAAACCAAACAAAATTAAAATCACTCAAATGAACAAAGACCCAGAACATGCAAACTGGTGCAGTTGCACACGGCAGGCATATTTCAAAATGCATGCTCCATTGTTATCCCAGGCCAGTGTTCCCATCTATCGCTAGAGGATCAATTATACTTATACTGGGCTAGTCCTGTGGACTTCAGGCCAAGTCATCCACACACCGAGCACAGTATTTCTAACAGCTACTGCTTAGTGTCTTGTTAGGCTACAAGAAGTGATGAAGAATATATTAAATTCACTCTGTTTGTCCAACTCTCTAAAATCTGATTCACTCTACCAAAGATCTTAACTGAAATATATCTATATATATATGTTTTATGTAAAATCTTTGTTCCGCTTAAATGTCCCAAATCAAGATTTTTCTATGGCCTGGGATGTCCGACATGGAGACACAAAAAAACATGAAAAAACAGGGTGACACCACAGGGTGTCAATACAAAACACAGTCAGACACTGGTGGCAACAAAATAACTTGTTAAAACATTTTGCAAGCATTTTGCAGTAAGTAGAAAACTGCAAAGGTCGAACTTGAGATGTTATGAGTCCGTTTCCCCCTCAAAAAGAAGGCAATATTTCATTGTTTCTTTGTGTTGAATGATTAACTCGACAAGTGGAAGACACAGGATGGTGTTTAAATGACGTTGGATCAATTTCATGACCACGGGGAAAACAGCGTGGCCATGAATTTCCATTATTTATAGGTCTGACCACTTTATTTTTGGAAATCATCATCGATGATGATTCCTTTGAAAAAATGTTGACTCAGTTTTCAGTCCTCTGCCATCGAGTAAAATAAAAGAGAGTACAGCAGAGGACTTGGAACCTTTCTGGAGAAAATCATAGAAGTTTTCTTTAATCTATAGTGATGTAATACAGTTTATTCCATTTATACATGTAGTGTGAATGACAATGTGGGCAGCTCAGTATCAAAGGTCATTTTGAGGAAAAACATATTTCCTGTTTTGAAGAGGAAATTAGGATATTATGGTTCTCTAATTGAATTTCTCAATCAATGAATATCTGTTTCCATTTTTTCCAGAAACAATTAAAGCCATTCAGATTAGTGTTGCAAATGGGATAATAGATGAGCTCTGTTTGTGTGTATGTGTGTGTGTGTGTGTTCTTAATTCATAATAAACTGTAAAGACCAGATGCTGCTGTAACTATGTAAAATGTTTTGGGGACACAATGAATGAGAAATGTTCGCCTAATAAACCTGTTGCATACACATGCTCCTCTTTTTATCAGCGCAGTGGTTGCATTAATGCTTCATAAAATGTGTTTTAATCAAAATACACAGGAGGGTTTTTTATTGTGAACACAAACAATAAACAACCAAACGCTGCATGTGTTATTCATTACTGAGTGTTTTTGCATCTACAGTTCCACTTTAATTACCTTTTTTTAAACTCCTCATTAACAATTTTGTGTCCAAATATGATGATTGAAATAAGTCTACATTCATTTACTGTATAACATGCACTTTCTTTTCATAACTGGAGTAACTTTTAACTCCAAGCTGGTATCTTGTTGTTGGTACCTTTACATGACAATATTAAAACGCTTGTACGAAAACAGTTTATGTTACACTAGCCCCATTTGCGACCTCAGCGGCTGTATGTTACTTTGTGATTTGGCTACTGAGTGTTCACTTTCAGAATTCTAGGGGATGATTGAAAAAAAGCTATGTTTTCTTACCAGCTATTCAGCCATGTGTTGCACCCGGTAAGGTGTTTTTGTGAGTCCACAGACACAGTATCTACTGTCTGCCTGGAATGGTAAAATATTCACCTTAAGTGGAACAATTGCTATTCATCTTCTCTGTAGCTCTAGCCTTGGATATATTGGAGTTCAAGGTGCAGTGTGTATGATTTAGGAGGAATTAGGGGCAGAAATGGAATATAATATTCATACATGTGTTTTCATTTGGGTATAATCACCTGAAATGAGAATTGTTTTGCTTTCGTCACCTGAGAATGAGCCTCTGTAGAGGCCTCTACCTGGTCCCCTTCCAAGGAGTCTGCCATGTTGCACCACCATGTTTCTACAGTAGCCCAGAAAGGACAGACCAAACACTCTAAGGAGGACTTCCATGTTTTTAGTGGGGGGTATAGGGGAAGGCTTGCAATCTGCAACCTCACTGCTAGATGTCTACATACTGGGCTTGTTAGGGATCAAGTTATTACTGTACAATACATCTTAAGAGTAACATTAATTTCTGTACCAAATTTCATGGCAATCCATTAATTAATTAATTAATTAATAAGTGTAAACTAAGTGATAATCAGTTCTAGGAGAAAATATTAGATCTTAGGTAGTGTTTTAAAAAGTTTCTGTTTGTGAATAAAAACTTTGTATATTGAATATGAAATGAATCAGATAGGCTATTCAGGAGCACCATAATCTGGGTTATCACTGTTATTTTCAAACATTGTCGGGCTCCCCCTGGTAACCCATGGAAACCCCATGAAACGCTATGGACTGTGGGTTATTCCATCGGACAAAGTCTGCAGAATGTCTGCAAGGGAGCCCGCATGCACTTCACAATTTGACAGTGGGACAGCTCTTGTAGACCGGGAACACTCCTGAAAGTCTGTGAGTGTGGACATTGGGATTGGCCCATTGTCATTCCTAAAGCCAAAAATAATGTTGTTTTTCCTGAGGTTTGCATAGGGAACTAAATCATATGAATATACAGTGCACTGAGGTCACCAATGGGGCTAATGTTGGACTTGATCAGGCCACAACACTGATAAACGTACAAAGCAAGCTGAAGTCATATTTATCAGCACAGCAGCTTGCCACATAGTGGGCACCATGCAGTCAGTTAGGGACAAGACAGTGATGAATGTTAGCCGAGATGATAACACTACGAGAGCTGTTGGTTCATTGACACACACTGTCAGACAGAAACAAACAGACAGCTCTGAATGCTACAGTCCGGTAAAAAAGCACGTTGCCTTTTGATGACAAAGATGTGTGGTTCCAGTGGAGACACAATGATTAACGTCACAGAGAATGAAGCACTAGAGGCACTGACGACTGAGGAGCTGGAATACAACCCCTTCCTCTTCCCAAGCCTGCTTTGCAGCAATGCCCAATGATGAAGGATCCAAGTTCAAAGCCCAGATCTGGCACATACAACAAACATTACTGTGTCTACCACCCCTGCAGCTGGGGCAGAGGGATAATGCAACAGCAGCAGTCGTCTGCACAAAAGCATGGAACACATTGACACAGCAGCAACAGACAGTCTACTCCTAGAAACACAGTCCCTGTCAGCTTGTTTACACTGCAAGCAACTTGGTTGACGGGTCATTCTGTTGTGACCGATCATGGCGCGAGAGAATGCATTTGTGTAGAGAACTGTATCTACAACATTTTGATCGTTGAAAAATGATATATTTTATTGTATCTTAAATATTCATAGTGTTTTCACCTTAATTGGGATTCCCAAGTTTCTGTGTACTACAGTCCTTGTCACTGCTAAATACTTACAAATCAGTAGGAGAAGCCAGTGCAGCAACAAGGACAAGAACCCTCTTCCCACCTGCCACCTGTGAACACGCTTGTATTGATTTGTTTCTCCATAATTTCACACCACATTGGTAGCCAGTAGAGATGTTCTGATACCATTTTTATTGATACTCATCACAATTTAGTGATACTAAATACAGATCCGATACCAGTGGGTTTAAAAAGTAATTAGCCTATACAGCTACAGTAATTACAGTAATTATAATTTTTTTATAGACTGCATATTACGAATGTGCTTGAAGTTACTTGCCTTTCATGGATATTGGCTACTTGTGAAGTTAAGTATCTGTTAAGTGGCACACAAGTGTATGTGGTGCTGCTGGGAAGTAGCAGGGTCCCGTTTCTGATAACTAATTCTGTGGGATCGGATCAAGTATCAGTGAATATCTGTCTAGCTTTTTCAGCAGTATCGTAGGCATTGCCAACACTGGTATTGGTATCGGAACAACCCTACAAGCCAGTGCTAGTACATCGACTGCTGATGATGGATGTGTCCTTCAACTTTTTTATTTAGACATTTACCCTTCAAAATAAAGTGGAAGCGACACAGAAAAGCTTTGAAATTGTTGTATTAAACTTGTCATCCATTCTGTAACTCATCTTAATGAAACTTGGGCAACAAGGAAGCTAAAAAAAATTTTTTTTTGCTCACTGACAAAGACAGCTTTTACACTACATTCTAGTAAATTAATCAAGCCAAGTTCCCCATTTTTGTAGCTCTATAAGGTGTGCCGATGGTGTTATGTCGATAGTGTTGCTCACAGTGTGGAAGCAAAGTTAGCATGCAAGGTGCAACATCAAACCAACCACTTGTCCAAAGACAACCCAATTATCCCATTTCCCGCCCCTGTTGCAGTATTGCCATACAGTTAAAAACCACAAGCAGAACTCCATGAAGAGGCTGAGATCTGTGACACATCCCTCCTCTTACCATTGTCCAGTAAGTAAAAGACTGGACTGCAGTGGCTGGCTCTCAGACTGGCCACAGGCTCTGGCAGGACGCGTGGGTCATTGTGAAGGGAGGTTGGGTAATGAACTGGAATAGGAGATCCAACAGAACAGACACAGACTTTTCAGGGCAACGGGGAGAGACAAACACAATGGGTGAACTGGGGGAAAGAGAGACTTGCAGGTAACAGGAAGGAAAACAGTTGAGAGGTTATGAAAACAAAAAGGGTTAACAGGAAGGTTACTATTCCACCACAAATATGAAACTCAAACGTTTAATTAAAAACAACAACTATTACTATCACAACCAACAACAGCACCACTGCTACTACTACTACTACTACTACTACTACTACTACAACCATTACTACTACTACTATAACAACACATGATCACCAATACCTCAAACAATACCACAACTACAATTAAAGTGTTTCTGACCTCAGGGTCAGGCGTCATCCACTTTTTTATTTTAACTGTTTCTACTTTCTCCAGCACCATACAGGAAGCCAGTCCTCCAGCTTTATCATTCACATGTCACTGTGACCTTAAGTATCTTTTAATCCCTCAAGGTCCCTTTTAATCCCTCAACACCACCACTTAGTGTCAACAAGCCAACAAGGCTTTTAAACCATTTTAATACATGTATTTCAAACAGACAACAAATAATTTACCCCATCATTTCCACGGATGCTTGATGAAGGCGACTGGTTGGTTGAAATGTCATCAGCCTTGATCACGATAGAAACTTAGGGGAGAGCTCAAGTTTGCAAACCCAGCGGCAGAGTGCCGATATTCTCCCTTTTTGTCAGTGTTCCTGTTTGTTACCAAGCACCTGAGGCTGTGCCTGAAAAGCTTGTGACTGCAGAAACGTGACTGATTGGAGAAAGTGGGAACACTGACAAAAGACCTGCTGACAGGCTGTTGTTGTGACACAGCAAGTGTAGATTTTATTTAAAGTGTTGTTGCTACCACTTCTAAAGTTGATGAAGGTTCTCATTCATCGGGGAGAATCACCTCTCTCAAACAAAGTAAACAATATATTTGTAACAGGGATGCACGATATGGATTTCTTTTAGCTGAGACCTAACTTTCTTACCATTTGTCTCTAGTTGCACTGAACTGGTACACTCTACCTTATATGTGTGTATGTTCATGTCCATGTATTTTATTTATACTGATTTATAAGTAGAAATATGGTGTGCGTGTATTACAGATATGGTGGTTGTGGAAAGTACACCAGCATGGTTTAGATGAAAACTTGCTGGTTACAGTTGCATGGAACTGAGCAGGTGGCAACGTAAAGTTTCAGCCATCACCTCCACCCTTTCTCCCGTGAAGTGCTCACAGCTAAATATATATCCTGCCGGGTCAGACTCCGATCACTGGCATCTCAGCTTGTTAGTCCACCTCACTACTGAGCCTGGTCAAATAAGCCTCCTGCAGCCACTCGTGGAGTAAAGCTCCTAGAGGAAATGTAACACATAACCCTAAAGCAAAACAACAGACCCTGGTACACAACAAATAAGACAATGGGAAGGGTGTGGAGGGAGACAGATTTCAGACAGGAGAAGGGCCAATTACAGGGCCTAATGACAAAAGGAAGATAGGAAGAAGGTCAGAAGAAAAAGACAGGGGAAGATGTGTAAAGGAGAGGTGGGAGAGACGGCTGCAGTTACTGACACACAAGGTGAATCAGGACGATGGCTGGCTTCTTTAATAAGCTGTCCACAGTCTGTATATGGCCTTGAACAGACACAGCATGCCTCGAGTGCCAGGGACAACCAGGCAGTCTCTTTGGGCCAAAGATGATGGAAGTTGATATTCAGCAGAAGGAACAGACTATGAACTGAATCTATTAAGCAGCACACAGCTGAGCTCCAGCCATAACAAGTTTAAATGTACTTACCATTGCTCTTGCATTAAAATTGAAGATGTTTTTGAAGCTAACACAAAAGGTTTTACTGAGGTCAGGTTGCTATTAGCCATTGTTACCATTTTCCATCTTGATTGCAGCTTGTGATTCTGAAACTGTATCCGGTATAAGAGCTCTACCAATCAGCCTTTTATCCCCCTCTCTGCGTAAATGTTAAAGCGAATCAGACACTTGATCACACTGTGCTGCGCTGTGTCTGTCCATGTGCTTTTCATCCAACTCTCTATTATTCTCCCTTTCTTCCATCTCTCTAATTAGCAAACGACAGGCCTGTAATGGGGTAGAATGACCATGACCTAGTCCAAATCACAATGCTGAAAGACTCTCTGTCAAGACAGCCAAGAACATCTTGTTCTGGTTTTGTTATTCTTCTGTTCTTATGCTCTCTTTCAGAGGATCAAAGGCAAGGCTGATGGGTTCTCACAAGGACAGCTTTTAAAAAGACAAGCTAAAGGCCAAGACAACCAATGTTTGTATCCTAGAAATAGACAGAGGTAACCATTAACGGCCGGTTGCCGGATAAACATCAACAAACATCATAGTATTTATATTGTATGTAAAATCTCATCAAATATAGAGTAACATGTTCATTTCTAAACTTCCAACATCCAGATCTCTAGCAGAAACATCAAGACGTGCTGTTTATTTTCAAAGCCTGCAATCAATTCCAGTAAAAAATCTGTCCACTTTCCACTGAACAAAACATAAACATCCTTTTCCTGAAACCTTCAAAAAGGAGAACGTAAAATATTTCTAATGTGCTATTTAATTTGCCATTTTTTGTCTTGTTAAAAACTAATCATTTTGCCTTTCTGGTTGAAATGCAAACCCACTGCTCTCCTGCTTGAAGCACAGTCCACCATCACGAAGCAGCTGAGTTTTTTGGAAGCCAAACATTTCAGAACCTGACGGAGTAATCTCTGACTTACTGAGTCATTGTTGAGTCACACTATTCATCCTCCTGTGGATATGCTGCATTGGTCTTTCTTTGCTCCTTGGCAACAAGATGCTTACGTATGTGCTATACCTGAAATAAGCATCGGCTGGAATATATCTGTCAGTTTATACAAAGTCTAATGTTGACTGGTTCTCTGCAATGCAACAAGGTTCTGTTTATATGTTTCACTAAAGAAAGGTTCACATGTACTTTGTATATCTATCCATCTATTGACAGCTGTTTATTTACATTAGGTAAGGATGGTGGTAGCAGCAGGCTAAGCATAGTGATCTAGCTGCCTACAGCCCTTCCTGCAGGACTTGATAGGCTATTGGGGGGAAACATTTGAGTGTCTCTGTGACTCTAGCTAGATTTCCCATGGACACTGTCCCAGCTGAGAGCCTAGAATTAGAATCATGCAAAGGTTTGGACCCATGAGGCCCACATGGGCACAGTCAGACAGAGTGACATGAAGCCAAGTGGGCTAGCAACCTGTAAGGACAGGGATAAAGCTCTGGTACACTGCCAACTGGGAAAGGGGGAAGGCAAGGGCCTTGCTGGTCTGAACCCTGTCAAATTATTTTTTCAGAAGCATATTAAGTGCCTTAGTGTTGGCAAAAGTCCCAAAAGCTTTTATTCTCTGTAAAAACAAATGAGACTAATTGAATATTTGCACACAATGGCACCACTCTCATGCCAAACCATTTACATATTCCACAGAATAAATGTTATGAATTTGTCTCCAGCCAATGATGTCTTATTACAAAAAGATCAGTGGTGGTCTACCCTTGGTTGTGAGAACAAGCAGCTTCCTCTGTTTAGCTCAGAGATAATAAACATCCTCCAATTTCTCCTTTAGGAACACATTTTCCCTGAACTTGTTTTACTCAATTTCTTCATAGTTTTAGATAATCTTCTTTAGTTGGCAGGTTTAACAGATTGAGTGCTATTCTCGATATTAAAAAAAGAAAAAACTGTTGAAGTGTCCTTCTTTTCCTTGAAAAAAGTGAAAAGCACAATTGGGGCAAATAGAAATGTCTCAGGCCCATGTGTTGATGCTGATAATGAAACAAGCTCTTCTCATACACCTCACAGGTTTCATGTAGAAAGAACACCAGATACTCTTTACTCACTTTAATGAAAATGCGGCGAAAAGTGTTTTCTATTAATAAACTAGTTCTGAGTGTATTTAATATCTGTTACACAAAAAAAAAACACTCATCACTTATAAATCTAGTTGGTTTAAAATGTACTGGTTGGAGAGTAGAGCTTTATAAAGTACATAGAGTTATAGGGACACAGCATGTCTGCATGGCAGTGCCTTAAACACAGATTTACACTCCATTTGACCTTTAAGTCCTGAGTTTGCTTAGATAATAAATTTCCCTATGACAGATTCAAAAGCACCTGCTAGGAAATGTTCTCTCCATCCATTATGCATTTCTGTTTCTTTCTTTGCAATCATAAACAAACTATCTTTTCATCCCCCCTTCTCCACCCACACAGACCTCAACACAATATAAACAGCTCTCCTCCATTGCATCAAACCTTTGCTCAGTACAGACTCATCTCTTACATTATCTTCTGGTCCACCACCGTCCTCTCATATCACAGATTATCTCTGTCACTCCACTTCCCACCAACAGATCTATCATCGTACTGCATCTCTTAAGTGTAATCATTACACTTACATTACATGCTTCATTCCCCTCTAAAGAGGTATGTCCATTTCATTAAACATCCTGTAGCATTTAATACAAGTCAAACACTGCTACAGACTAACATGCCAGTAAATATTTAACTGACAGGAAGTTATTTTCATAATATATTATGGATGATGAAAATTAATATTTAACCAGCCGTGAAAACTGTTCTGATCTGATCTCAGACAGATATTTAAGCCTTAATTTTATGAAATCATGCAAGTTATCATTAGCAAGTTATCACCATTGCTGCAAACTGCTTTATCAACACCATCCCTATGCTTTGCTTTTATTACATTTTCCTCTCTGTCTCTCCAAACAGTAGCTGCTGGCTACTTTCACACTACCCTGTGTCCCTCACAACAGTGTCAGGATGTATCACTCAGTCCAAAAGAAGAAGAGAAACAACAAAAAGAAGAAGAACTGGACAAACAAGAAAGTCCAAGAGGCATAAATACAGAGGCAGAGCAAATGGAAAGTCCCTCCTTACCTTTGTGAAAACATACTATTATAACAAATACATAGGAATAAAGGAAAACCAGAATGCATCAGAACTGCCACATAATGCTGCAATCAAACTGTGTTGCTTACAAACTACATTACATTTTCTCCCCAAAAATGTTCTCCTGAATGAGGCTTTCAGAAGTTTTTGCACTTTTTCAGAACTTTAAATGCAATTAAAGTCCATATTACAACATCGAACATGAGTCGCCATTTTAAACAGTTTCCATTCTCATCAGGTGAAGATGCTCTAGTGATCTGTGAGGTGCCCGCGGGCTGCATACTGTAGGTACAGCTCACGTTTAAAGACAACCGCATCACAGTGCCAATCACAAAAGACATTTCCATACAGGGAAGGTGGCAGTGCGCGTGTCTGTGTGTGTGTGTGTGTCAGCAGGTTACCTGAGGTGGGCGACTTGCTTCTCTCCATGTCAATGGACTGCTGGTTGTCAGAGAGTTCAGTAAGGCCTGACCGTAGTCAATGGCAGCCGAGAGGAAGAAAAGTAGAGCGCACGCTGTCAGATTATTTTTAACCCTGTCAGTCGTACAGGTTTAACAGAAGTCAGCTTGTGTGATGTCAGCCACGCAGAGCCCTGAGAAAGAGCTTTAAAGTACAGTTTATCAAAAAGTCTTTGGTTTATCATCTTTGATGAGATGCATAATCAGTGCAATGTACTTAATTGTCATTTGTGAATGTGTGATTTTGGAAAAATCTTTGACATTAGCTGTTTACCTTTCCCCTTGTTAATGTTTCCTACGATTCATTTTGCTTTCCAGGAGCTGAGTGGCTGAATCCTGATGTGACCTGCACTACAATCTGTTCAATATATGTACATCTTTTTTTACTCTCCAAACAGATTGCATTAAAATATCAACCTCACCTCAGTAAGGCATCTAGAGCGCAGTATGTAGTGCAAATCTCATGATACAATTAAAATACAAAACAGAACAAACACGAACTTGATCAGGATCTGATCAAATCTAATCGCATGCACCAAGCACAGGCCCGAATGAGAACTCACACCTACTCCCTTTAAAAAAAACAAAAAAACAAATGCTGAAATTTGTGATTCTTGTTCGTTTTAGTCTGACTACAAATGTGGGGTGTTTTAAGCTGTGCTCATTATGGCTTTATTAACAGCCTCACTGAGTCGTCACAGTTCAAAAAATTGGGATTCATTTAATTATTTCTCTTCAGTAAAAGTTTCCAGCAAAACTTCGTTATGCAAATTTACCCTCATTCATTTACACTGTCTTAACAAATGATTGAAGAGACACTGAAAAGGACTCTGATTAAACCTTTATTGTTATATGACATTAAGAATTCCTTCGTAATCATCAACTAATTGCGTACATTTTATTTTTTCTTGCCTCAGTGGATGAACAAGGCTTTATTCACCCCACCCCCCCCCCCCAACTACGTGTCAGTTAAAATATAAATCACATGGATCATATAATATTTATAACTGCCCTTACTTAAAAGATTCAAAGGAGTGGCTCTCTTTCTGCAAAGGGCATACTGTCGGACATGACTGGAATAGGGCGGCTCTGCTTTATATGGCACAGCACAGATATGAAACAACCATATTCATTCCAATCATCTCTTTGAGTTGTCCTTTGCTTTAAGTCCACATCCCGTCCCTACCAACCCTGCTGTTCTCCCAACACTGCCCAAACCCCCCCAATCCCCCGCACACAAACACACAGTCCCCCAGCCTTTAGGAAGGCTTGACTTACTCTGATAGGATGTACGGATCCTTTTCTTTGAATCTGAATAAAAGTTAGACAGGCCACGCATGCAAAACTCTGTCAGGCAGGCCCACATGCCCACACCAGCAGCCACAGAGTCACCAAAAGGTGGGAGGAGGAGGAGGAGGAGGAGGAGGAGGGAAGGAATGGTTGGAAGGATGGAGGGACGCAATAAAGAGTGAAAGGTGTGGGTAGAGATTCAGGACAGAGAGAGATGAAAGACGACAGGAGAGTGGGAAAGAGAAAGCGGTGGCAGAGAGGCGTATGAGTAGTGTGGGACAGAAGAAAAGGTGGTAAGATAAAGAAACAAGGAGGGGAAGAATGTGAAGGTAAGTAAGAAAGTAAGAGAGGAAGGATGGATGGGGAAGGAAATTTAGTTAAAAAAATGTAGTATTGAGGGAAGGGAGGGGAGGAAAAAGGAGGGGAGGGGGAGAGAAAAGAACACACAGGCTTAGAGTGGAAAAGAAAGTGAGAGCAAGCAGCAACCGAGTTAGTGTCAGGGGAGGACAGAAAAGATATACCCGCTACTGCTGCAAACCCCAGAAACGCTGATGTGATTGGTCATTTGCACAGGAGGTAAACTACTGTGTTAGCTGGCAACATATCAGCATCAAAATAAATCTCTTGTTGCATCAAATAGTTATAGTATATATCTTTTACATAGTTTTGTCATGGGCCTACTGCCCTACCATGTACAGGCTGGTATTAATAATGAATCACACTATAACTGGATAAACACACCTAAATAATTAAGCATATTTTTTTTTTAATTAATGCACTTAACTTTGATTTGACATATATATAGAGTACACGTACAAATATGTGTGGGGACAACAGCTAAAAATGTTGTGTGAAGGACAGAAAACTATGTTCTAAAAAGATGGAATCCTACAAAAAGAGAAGAGGCCAGCAGCTTAAAGATTTGGCCTTTTGACTTTTTATAGTGTTTTTCCTCCAGTATTGTATTAACGTCAGCAAAGCAAGGGCTGGAGATCGTAACACCACCACATGGGGTACAGAAAAAGGGCACAGCTCCCGTTTTTTTATTTCTAATTCTGTCCCAGAATTGATTTTAAAGACCCAACACAGAAAGACATTTACAGAAGAGGAAGTTGGAAACAGTTTTCAACAAAGTGCTGTGCTAGTCAATAAAAGCACTTATGCAACAGCGAGTGAAAAGAGCTGGTTCGAAAGCCCAAAGTCATCCCTCCATCTACCTTGATGTTCCCCTTCACAAAAGTCCTGAATACAGGTAAAGCATTTTCAGCTACGCTTGTGGGAATTATGTAATAAGAAAACTCAGTACTTTAAATTGCTTAAAGGACCTTAGACATCTAAAATATTAAACCACTGGAGCTGTTATGCCCTCAAATCCAGAGGTTAAATTAAGGTGAAATAAGAAAGGTGTCTAAGACTATAATTTCTGGAAGGTTGGGCTGAATATCTTACAGTAGGTTAGTATAAATAAGAGGCTTCGGAGACCATCACCAGCCAAGATCAGTGGCAGAGAAAAGGGGTGCAGGGGTCAGGAAGTAAAACAAGACCTCTGTGGCTTTTGACTAACAGATCTATGCTCAAGCAGGACTGAGAACAGAAAGGACAGAGAAATCAAACGACAACATGCATAATAATGCCAATGTGGAATGACACGCAGCCTGTTAACATGCACTTCATATCATAGTGCATATCCGTGACAGGCATTCTGAGATGGACGGGTGCTTTCTGGTCTTTGTATGTTATTGTGTGAGAGAAGAAGAGGAAAGACAGGAGGGAAATAAGGTTGGACTGATGCCATTTTTGAACGCTGATAAAGATTCCTATATTTTTGGGTTTTACTTGTTGATGGACTTGTGCAGTATCTCTAATATAATATCTATAGATATTGCGATATGATTCACAATTAGGGCTCTATTTAGACGGTCTGAAACGCAGCACGCTCTTGCATTTAGGGCGTGTCCAAGTCCATTTTGTTAGTTAAACAGCGGATAATCTGGGCGCAAAAAGCGGTGCACGGCACAAAGAGGTGCATGGCACAAAGAGGTGGTATTTAGACTCTGAATTAGTCATGGGCATGTTTTGGGCAGAACATAAATCAAACCAATCCAAGTGTCGTCTCCCATTCCCTTTAAGAGCCAGGTGCGCCAGGACATATATTACGACTGCTGGACACTCTGCCCCGCCATTTCACAATCTACATCTGGCCTCTTTGATCGATTCAGATATTGCACTTGACCATTTACGATTTACTGCCTAGTGAGCAGTATTCTACATACAATAAGTAAAAGTAGCAGTACAGCACAATAAAATCCTTAATTGCAAATCAATTAGCAAAAAAATAATTAGCAAAGTTTGAAGTTGGAACATACTGTATTATCATAAAAATGTATTTTACGTACCAAAAGTATGTAGCCAAATGGACGCTTACAAAATTATATTATTACACACTGTTGTATATTATTGGATTTTCTATTACTGACACTTTTATGTTGTAGCTGGTTAAGGTGAAGGTGAACTACCTCATATGTATACAGCTCTGTCCAGTTTCAACTGCAAAAATATTAAATATACTTTTATATGATTATTTCATAAACAAGTATCTGGAAGTAGTTGTAAAAGTCCCCTTCCATGGCTGTAAATATGATAATAATTGAAATAAAAGCTATCAATTCATCCTCGTGTGGAATCTGAATAAAAAGTGTAGGGGAATCCATTAACATGATTAAATTTTTTTGATCAGGTTAAGGGCTTTGGTATTGATCAGTTATACCGGAAATATGATTAAACCACGTGCATCATTGATTATCATCATTATTAATGAAAGGCAGATCAGATTGGCCTGACAGATCAGTCTTTCACCTTAGAAGGAAGAACAGATAGAAAAGATTAAAGAGACAGAAGACAGAAGAAACAGGAAGAAGAAAAACAGCTGAGAGGACAGGAGAATAGAGAGCAGATGATAGTCTGGATGTAATGACTACATAATTGACACCTTAGTGTATGGCTGCACAGTTGTGTATGTGCATGTATGTGTGGAAGGATCCCAGAGGTGTGGGAGTGCTACCTGAGGTGGACTGTCTGTTCCTGCGGGGGGATCGGGTAAGGCGCTGGTAGGGGTCGGCGGCTCCATACATATCCAGAGTGGACATACACAACAGGATGGTTTTCTGCAAGTAGTCCACTACCGCTAGGCCATTACAGTTCCCAAACGCCAAACTGGACACACACAAACACAGCGTGGAGGCACGTGCACATGAACAGACACAGACATTTGCATTTACACAGAGGAGAGAGAGTGTTATTCAGCTGAGACAATTACACTGTTGGCAGATTTTTTTCAACAGGTTATTCTCACTGACATTAAAGGTGCGACATGTGGTGCTATCAAACACTGTCAAATTAACTGTGACATTTTGGTATAATTACTGTCAAAAAGCCTGTCTTTATCTCACACTGCTATTGCTGCTGTTTTTGAATATTAATACCAGACTTCCATTGAGCCCCGCTGCCACCTGCTCCCCCTGGCTGCTTTAGAGCCTCTGGCTTAACTGATCAAGAGAAACTTCTTGGCAGTCATTTCTCTGTTTGTCTTTTGACAATAGATGTTCTAGTTGATCAGGCACTAATCAAATGGATTCACACCACCCAGTCACCAGAATAAAATGGTGACATTTTAAGTTTCTGCAAACCACAGATACATTAAAATTTGTGCATGTCATACTTATCATGTCAACATTTGTACAATACTTGTCATATAACGTTAACATTAAAAGTATATGAGTCACTTTTATGTTATACCTTGGCAAGAGACCACTGTCCGACATTTTTAAGCATGAAACCACTGCATATTTTTCATGAGATGTACAGACATTTTATAGCTGTGTTAGTGGCAACAAATCTGGATGTTTTTTCAAGACATTGAGACAATTTACAGCAGTATGGATATTTTGATGAGATGACTGTTTCTGTGGTGACAGAACCAGGTTAGCAAAACACAATCTTTTCTAAACCTAACAAGCTGTTTTTGTGCCTAAACCTAACCAGACCATAAGCACTGCATTTAACAGTAAAACAAAAAAATTAATTGTAAATTGAACCTTAAGTTACAACATAAATAAATGTTACGTTTTAACGTGCTTGGTTTGCAGAAAATGCACATTTCCAACATTTATTCTGACGACTGGATTGATTCACAACAAATGCCTCTAACATAGTCTTTCAATTCAGGAGTCAGGAAAAAATGTTAAATGAGTGATGTAAATACATAAATGTCACTCATACATGGTGCTGGCTGGTCCATCATTGCTCTGCCACATGCAGCACATGTCTGGCTCACTTTATATTACTGTCACTCACATGGTCAGATGCAAGTGTCTGAAAGGGTTGTTTGTCATGTATTCTACGTAAACAGCATTTTCAATACGACAAACATGATTATGTTTTTGAAAACACGTCACTCAGAATGCACTGAGAAAAAGTGCAAAGGCATCTGTGGCCGAACCCTATCCTTATCCAACCTTTCAGTACAAGCAACAGCTTGAGCCTGACAACACCAGCTGCAAAACAGACATTACCGGGAAACCACAACATTCATAGATCAAAGTTAAGGCTTGACAGCTGGGGAAACATGGTGGCAAAGAAAGAAAGAAAGAAAGGAGTCCTGTCATATGTGTTACTGTGGTGGGGATATAAGAAGCAATCTTCAGTTTTTTATTCACACTTTCAGAATGTTTAAAAGTTATTCCATCAGTTGATTACTTTCATTGATTTTACATACATGTAGCCAGTGAGAATTAAACTGTGTCTTTGTACTGACTTTAATAATAGGTAAAGACAGTCTCGCGGTAGTTTGTTGCTGCTGAAATTCTTCATTAAACCCTTTACGTAACATGTTTTCATGTTGCTGTTCATCACTGTGTTATGCTACTTTCGTGTTATATAATGTACACTGTCACAACTTTAATAGATGTCTATGATGTGCAAATACTACATTCTACTTGCGTCAATAATCATTACTTTGAACAGCATATACTATAGTTAAGTATGAAGAACATAAACCATAAAATTTTCCTTTGTGTTTCAGTTTAAATGTGTGTGTGTGTGTGTGTGTGTGTGTGTGTGTGTGTGTGTGTGTGTGTGTGTGTGTGTGTGTGTGTTTTCAAGAGCAGCGAGGGAGGAAGTGAAAAAGAATAAAACAAAATAAATCAATTTCCTCAATTCTATTCAAGCTGTGAGGAGCTTTAGCGGAGAGAAGGAAATGAATGTTGTGCCTTGACCCATAAAGAGCTCTTCAAACAGAGCCGTGATTTTATTTGGTTTCTGCCAACAGAACTTCTATTCACAGTAAAACCATGCAAGTGGTCTCAAAGCACTGTGGGGCTCAGGAAATCATTCAACTTCTCTTCAACACCAAAAAAGCATATTTTAATATTTTTTTAATTGTGAAAACATGTAGATGAAATGTCAAACATTGCTCAAGTCAATTATAACAATTATGTGATAATCTAATCGAAAATGTAAGAAAGACAGAAAGCCCGAAAGAGACAGAAGATGACAGACGCAAATTACGACATGTTAGCCTATTTGCATTTGCAGCTTGGTCCAGTAAACTGTCTACAACTTTAATTTGGCAAGTTCTGACTGCAGGACTGTGGCGCTGAATAGGACGTTCCTTATTCTCCAGCACTACATCCCAATATCCAAAGGTTTAAGCCCACGCTATCATTTATGAATACATAAGCACAAATATAACCAGTTGACGTTACCTTCAGGTATGTACCTCTCTCACTACATGTACAGTAATGGGAAAGACTTGCCATTCTAACCTTCCATCTCCATGTATCTTGTTGTTACAGCTGCTGACAAGTGCTTTTCACTGGCCACCACCCCAACCTTCACTCACTGTATCCAGTATTTAAGCATTAGCTCAGAAAATATGGTGGGTTTTTTTTCTGATTGGCTGGCACGTCTTAATGTCCGGACCCCTCAAACTTAGCTGCAGGAAACAGTTTAAACACTGTTCTAACCTTGTGCTCAAGGATTTACTAGCTGCAGGCCATAATAGCAACAATCCTGACCTTAACCATGCAGAATTAAAGTTAATTAAGCTATTAACAGTTCATCTATTGTCAATTACAAAGCCTTCTTGGTCTCTCAGGTGGAGTCTTTTTCTCTTTGTCCGTAAACAATTTGTGCAAACTCCTCTAAACTAAAACATGGATTGCTGAACTGAGTGCTGATCAGCAAAGACATGGAACAGTTCAGCACTGACGAATACTGGAAAACAAATTCTGTTCTGTTCTTGTTAATATTCCTAATCCAGACAGAGACATGATAAGTCACACAGATGGACAGGCAGATTGCAATGCATCAGGAGACTTACAGGCCATAGGCAGAGTTGACATCCAGGCTGGTGATCTGTTGCGGAGGTTCTCCATCTACCCACAGCAGCTGGATAACCAGCTCTGCCTGGTAGCCGGGAGGGACCCGAACCATCCGGTCCTTAACTCTGAAATAGATACACAAGAGAAGTTTAGACCACTACTGTGTAAGATACCAACAGTACTGAGTGAGAAAGAGACACACAAGCATGACTGCTTCCAACATGAAAATGGTCAGTAACTAACCAACTAGAACAGCTAGTACACATTTTAACGCCCCATGATACTTCGATGATCAGCCCTTCACAATACAAACCGACCTTTCAATGAGTGGACCACCCACTATACCCGGAGCCACAGCCACAACACTTACTTTGAATCCAATCAACAGATACCTGATAATGACATAGAGTTTGTACACATATATATATATGTTTCTGCTTGTTTCCACCCTCATCCCCTGACACATTAGAAAGGACACTGTAGTGTAAAGACTAAGGTGCAGCCAGTTAAGATTTCGAAAAATGTTGCAGAGCCAGAGAATTGAGCCATTTTTTAAACTTACGAGCAGCAACAAAAAGATAATAGATCTTATCATTTCTTTCACAGTGACTATTGGATTATTTCTTAGGGGGACATATTTCTCCTGTTCCACAACAAACATTCAGTCTGATTACAAATGACACCTGACAGAGGCTCTTCATCACAAGCTACTTGTTTTGCCAATATGCCGACAACTGTGTTTTCTAGTAATGTTAAAAGAAACAATTCCTGGCAAACTGATAAAATGATTTGTTGAAAACAGGTTTGTGTTGTCGTCTTTCACAGAGAAACTATAATTTGTGTGAGGAGATCTTACTTAAGGCAGGGGATGCTGTCTTTGATACCCTCAGGCGTCCTGCTGCCGGGGCTGGGTGGATGTTGTTGGTGGGGCTGGGGTGAGTGGGGGCCGGACTCTGTGAAGCAGGGATTGTTCTCATTCTCGGATGGAGAGATGACATCTTCTGACTCACACTGTAGGCGCACCTCTAATGACTGAGGATGACAAAGATACAAAATTACAGATTAATCATAACAGCCAGCTGGTTAACCTTATCCATTGACTTGCTGTTATGCAGTTCCAGGTGCCTGACAAAATTGGATGAACTGTGACAAAGTCTAATGAGAACTTTCAATAGACAGTCCTCTAAAAGAACACAAGGCTTGCTGCTTTACATAACTCTGAAAGACAATCACTTACGATTTTGAAGCAGCAGTTTGTAAGAATATCATTGTACCTTCTTGCATTCCTGAAACTTGTGAATTTTGATTCTAATCCCACTCACCACTATCTGGGTGTTGGCATCATATTTGCTGAAGCGATACAGGATGATGTGGGCCGAAATGCCGACCACACAGAAGATGCGACTCTGAGGGCACCAGTTGACCATTTGAACAGCGAAGGGGTCTTCCTCCACCAACTCAGCCGCCCGGCCTTCACCTTGCTTTGGCTTCTCAAACGCTTTGGAGGTCTTCAGCTTGTACAACATCTGTAGTGTGACTGGTTAGAGAAATATTGCAAATACTGTAAATATCACCACATACCAATCGTATGGAGTGTAATGCTCGACTTTAATGGACTGTGATATGAGTGCATATAATTTATCTGGATATGGCTACACAAACATAAAGGTAAGATTAATTCACTGATGGTTTTGAGGATTATTACATGATGATAATTACAAGATAAAATAACAACAAGCTTATCTTCAAAAACCTTACCATCTGCCGTTCGGTTCAGTCTTACAGAGGTACTTACATCATGCTATTCTCCACCATCCAGAAAACAATACTGTTTTCATAAGTTGAGATTTCTTCTCTACTTCTGCAAAAACAGCTGAGCTGCTTGGAAACATGTGGCCTCATTATCGGGGCACAGTAATGATAAGATTGAGTTGATCAAAGAGGGCTGGACTTGAGCCATTTATAGCAAAATTTTTGACAAGAAGACAAATCATTATTTCACATTTATGAATTGTATTACCGGTCATACCTACCAGCATGGCAACATACAGTAGCTTTAGGCTGGTATTGCAAGTTTGAACTCTGAGGGTCTGTTAGGCTGATGCAATGTAAGTAAATGTCAGCCACAGAGCACAGCTGTCTGTACAATTTCTCTTTTCAGAGCCCATGACCAATGTGAAAATACTCATGATGGAATTCATGAAAAATTATTGTTTATTCGAGCGTGCTGTGTAACAAAAAACCTGAAATGAACAAAATGAATCACTTCAGTGAAGCTCACGAGAAGCTTAGAGAGTGGACTTACTTGCAGATGCGTCCCAAAACTTAATAGATCCGTCAGCATGTCTGAACAAAGAGAAAGATTGTTTTTTGTCTATAAGCAAAATTCATTCAGATCAGGAAATTAAGGGAATATGTTCAGTATTTAGCCGTACTCTTAGCTTTAATGCCACAAATTCATAAGTTAGACTGTGCAGGAATCGTCAGCTGAGCATTCCTTATGGTTTCTGTCAGCTAAACTGAAGTTAAAGTTTTACTCTATCCTCAGGGACAGTAACACTAAGCCAAGAATTTAAGCAGTTGAAGGGGACTACAGAGAATATCTCCATGTTGAATTCATACTTCCAGACTGCTGCTGAGTGTTGCCTAGAAGTAGACACTACCCAGGGTGCTTGCTTCAGAAAAAGTTAACATCTCTGTCAACAGCTTACAATGGATTTCAGTCCCAGACTGCTCTGTGCTGGTTAGTCACAGGCCTAATCAAACTTATAAAGCACATATAAACAGAAAATATACATCACAGTCACCTGGTCCTGTTATAGCTTGAGTGAGAACATGCATATACTGTGGGTTTCTTGTTAACTGTGATGGATGTTTTTTCTCGAGAGTTTAGGTTAACAGTCGCTATGTGTTTTGGACTAAAATATATATTTCTGACTTACCCTGTGATGATAATCTCTGGGTAGGTATGGGAGCCTAACGTCCATGTTCCTCCAGCGATTGGCCACTCCTGACATGGTTACAAAGAGAGAAATTTCACTATTTTTTTTCTTCTCCCACTGGGCTCTGCCTGTAAAAAGGCATTTTATACCAAAACAACTTCTTATTCCTCAAATATGAAATTTTACTAATTAAAATGATTCATATCTTAATGGTAACCCATAATTAGTTCAGAGCAGCAATTATTTTTAAAGCTGTTTTTTTGTTTCATGAATCCTAAAAGATAATTCATATTGCAGTTTGTAACCTTGAAAGACCAGAAATAAATATGTTTTTGTTTTGGGTAGGTGCTGAAGCAGTAGCATACAGAGGCACATTGTTATGTTATACAAGCACCTTTATTACTTTTATTCTGTCAACAATGTGTAAAGATTTTGAGAACGTTAATGAAAAGATTTAGATTTTCTTTCTTTAAATCTTTACAACTTCCTCAAACATTGTAAATTGAAAGAATTTCATCATAAAAGGAGCATATCCGTCTCTCATGTTGTCCCTGTCCTACCTTTTGGCTGTAGCCGGTCTTCTTGTGTTTAGCTCCTATAGAGTAGAGGATGGGGATGATGTCGGGCGGGCACTCTGCAAAATAGGCTGTGCAGGTAACTGGAGACTCGTGGACGTCCATGGGGTAAGGGTTCTCAAAGACAGGGAAGCTGCAAGATACATGCATTTGATAAGCTATAGAAGAGCTTAGCACCACTACGGCAAAATGAACAGAAATGGGGGTTAAAGTCATCATTAAATAACAAGGAGATTTGTTTATATGCATACTGTGTTGTATGTTTAATTAAATCAGAACCCATCAAGGTTCTCTTTGTGAATAATTCAGCAAACTTAAACAACTGAAGGTATTATTGGATATATATAATATAATATATAATCTGCTGTGCGCGAGAATGAGGCAATGGCTGAGAATTTACAGGTATTGTATGTTGTAATGGATTGTTTACATTCCAGATACTAAATAGAACGGCACTCAGTAGAGCGCATACCTATGCCAAGGCCAAACAGTCCCCTGTAATTCAATCAAGCCTACTCCAATATCAAACTGCTCTGCTTACCCTCAATTTTAAATCAGTGATTGATAACTGCTTAAATATAATTTAAGTTCACCAGATCAAGAATCTAGAACAAATTGTGCTCACTCATTGACACCAAACACCTGAATATGACTGATTCTTTTCATCAAGATCCATGCTATATGTCAAAAAATGTCTTATCTCACAATGCTAAAGACAGTTAGAAAAGAAAAACCTGGATTTGTCCCTGTATAATCCCTTTACCGCACTAAAGTGAAAAGGGTCTATTTTGGTCCGAGACACATCCTCCATCCAAGTTTTGTGGAAATCTGTTTTATAGTTTTTGTGTAATCCTGCTGACAAACAAACCAACCAACCAACCAACCATCAAAGAAATGGGCACAGCTGAAATGATAACCTCTTTGGAGGAGCTAATTATTCCTTCATCAGTAAACTTTACGAACGTTAGTGTGGGGATACATTCTGTGAATCAGTTATGAGATCTACAGTACACCCTCTGGGTGCAGGCCATTGACTTATTTATGATGGATAATTTAAACTCAAATTAGCAGCTAATCAATGAGCTCACAATGTCAACAAAGACAATCAGGACAAGTTAAAACTACATTAAGCCTTATCAGGAGATATTTATAGCTAACAGTTTTAATTAGGTTACCTAATTAACTTGGTTACCTAATTTATGCCCTTCACACTGTAAGCCTAATTTATAGTGTTTTGCTGCTATTCAAAGGCCTTAGGTGTTAATCTGTCAAAACTGTACCACATCAGCACCTTTCACCTTCATCTTCATTCCCTCCAATAGTGATAACAAAGTAATTTAACAGGAGTGGTAGTATTTCCCCCCTGAGAGCAGAGTGACATGTTTTATTAAAGGACAACATCTGGTCTATCTTTCTCCCTGAAGTGTGGATTCGAGTAAAGTCTTTCATCTTGTTATTGACTGTGGCAGGTTTGGCTTATGGATAAATGGTAGTGTTTTTCCCCCCTTAGGTGACACCAAGTGATATCGTCAAAAGTTGACATGATAGGACGCTCTCATTTGGCTATCAGTCACTTGCTGCTTTGCTGCTGAAAGGTGTGTTTATATATATGGAACACATACTTGCTCTGTGTCAGATCCACCACGATTAAGTCCTTCTCCAAAAGCACCACCACTGCGTAAGGCTCCTGGACCTCTGTAGGATGAAAGCCATACTGAAGAGAATCATGCTACAACCACACAGATAGACTTTTTAAAGCATTTTTAGGATAATATCTAATTTATCCACAGCCCTCTTGATGACACAAAAGAAATATCCAGAACCCCGGAAGATATCACCAGTTTAATCAGAGTCTTTGCATGTACTTACCGTTATTGTAAGGAGTCTCGCAGAGTGCCATAAACTCTACAATAGGATAGTCCATCTCCAGCACAGTGATGGCCTTGCCGTGCATGATGGTTAACGTTGGCCGCCTCCCCGCCTTGTCATATGAAAGACCTCCAGAGAAGATAATAAAAGGCTCGCTGTGGTGGGGGGAAAACAGGACTTTAGGAAGACTTGGTCAGATCAACGTTAATAGTTCAAACTGAATAGCCACATAATGAATGACGGAATAAATGAATAAATTAATCAGTCAGTTAAACTATAAATGAATGAATACATTAATGAATGAAATCGACATGCATATATATATATATATATAAATATATATATATATATATATATATATAACTGTATATATGTGTGTGTGTGTGTAGTTTTTTCTTGATTTTTTTTTTTCTCTTTATAAAATGTGTAATTCATTTCTATTAGCATGTGTAACTTATTGCGATTAAAGTGTGTAATTTCACTCTCCCCGCCCAATGATCACATTTTGAGAGGTTACAATCATAAAATAATGTTTAAGAACATAAATGCTTTGTCTTTTGGAGACTTATACTGTAAGTATAACCCAGTAGGGTGTCTTGTCAATATACTACATCATGAAATAACCACGGAAAAATCTTCTCCTAAGTGTAATCAAATGATGATTTAGTACAATCATGAAGCTTAAGACAGAATGAAATCAGGCAATATTTGCATATGTGCACAGACCTGTTCCTACAAGTCTTATACTCCACTTTGAGTATGGGTTTACATGACTCCTTTCTCCCATCCTTCTGTATCTTTCCTGAATTAGAAAAAAATAGTGAAATACTGGACAAAATTTCAAACATTTCAAGACAGTACTACATGTACTATTAACATCCCCTCCTAGCCCTACCAAAACTGATGCACACTTTTTGGCATGTAAGCACTTTGATCGGGTTCGTTTTCATGTTAAAACAGACTGGTGTCAGTTCCACTTATATGTGATTCAGTTAAATATATCATAAGCACACTGTAGTTCAGGCTAAAAAAGTTTATTATTTCATAAATTCAAAGTGGAAAGGTCCTTGGATTTCACTTCTTGGGCATACTATAAGACATCACCCACCCCAGCCACCCTGTTCATCCTGTTGACATCTGGCTAGCAATTACAGAAGTATCCACTGTTGTACCACCAGACTACAGGGCAGCTTTTTTCCTCAGGCTGTGACAGAGCTGTGGAGATCTGTTTGGCTATGCTAGAACGCAGGCTGACTCCTAAACTCCTTCGCACTCAAACATAAAAAATATTTATATTTTTTTGAATACATTATTAATTATTCCATCCATACATTTTCTATCATTAGTAGTGGCATCAAGGGACTACAGACTGCATTTCGTTATGCAACGTTGCGTTGTAAAATAGTAAGATAATTATGTATCTTGTATTATAGAAGTCTGAACAAAGCATTTCTGAGCAAATGAAGAAAACTTTAAAAGATATAGAACTCCTAGACTTTCACTTGTCCTGAGTTTTTAAAATATAAAAAAAAATATTGCCCTCAAGGTAGATCCTAAATAACAACGAATTAACAAACAGAAAGCATTTAATAAGACTACTAACATCATCTAATGTACCTGTGCTGCTCTATAATTCTTACGTGTCCTGCAGCAAGAGCTCTAATTTATTCTTTCTTACTCAAAACAGTGCAAAGGGAATAGGAGAAAAGCATTTTTGCCGTTATTTTTTACTAAAAACAAACATTTTGGCTTTAGGTGAAGGCTGTTAAACATTTGGTTGAGACTGGGAAATATGATGGTTTTGTTAAACAACAAACAGAACAGGAACAGATATTGTAGTAAAAGGAATTAAATCCTTAAAAGTGAAGATTTTGAAGACATACAGTAAAGATACAGTTTTGGAGTTGGAAATTAACATCTGCAAATATGTTCACTGTCAAACGTTTGTCATTATGAAATATAATCCGGCCGACATCAGACTTCCTACATACACCTATATACACTTTATGTTCAGTACATGAGATTTCAGGTGGTTTCAAGTTGTTTACACATTGCCTCTTATCCACAATCTCTGTTAGCCAGCTAAAGCTCTGGGAAACGGTGACTTATCATCACTGAACAGGCTCAAAGGTTCAGGATTACAACACACACTGAAATGTCAAAGCAGGAGAAGACGGAGAGAAGGAAAAGAGAGTACCAGAAAAATGGCCAAACCTCTTGATAATGCCTTGATATCAGTCAAACCGAGACAAAGATTTACCCTGACATAACATGGTCAGCATTTATTGTTACATGTGAATCTCTGCATACTCTGACTATTTTTGTAGTATTTGCATTTGGACATGTGAAAGAAGAGTCGCATAAAACCTTCAGCTGCAAGACAGGAAAGTTGATTCTCATCTTGTCTTATTTTTTCAATTTCAAGGATTTTTGTTATCCTGTTTGTTGATGGGCTTCTGTTCAATGAGTCGTCTTTCCTCAGAAAACAAATGTGTCTGCTCCCTTTTCCGCTCTCTCCACCTTCTGTGTCCTTTCACCTCGTAGCTGTCAGTCTCCTCCTTCCCCTCAGGTTACACAACAGCCCACATTCATTAGTGCAATCATTAGCTCAAACAGCTGTTTCTTCATTTGTCCCTCAAAGACACAAATTAACTAAAACCTTGACTGCTGTGGCCCAACAGAGACTCAAAGTGCAGAAGGCTACGAGGTGATTATAAAACCATTATCAATACTTCCCTAATAATCTATACATGATTTATTGATTCTCGCTGTGTGTCTATGCCCTTCTTTTAAAACAAAATTTGTAAGGATCCACAATTCAAATAAACAGATGTATGTACAATTATCTTTGCTAACACTCAGCGATCCTCACCAATACTCAACATGTGTCCTAGCCTAGCACGTGTGCACATGTTTAGTTATGTGATGTTTCTCCATCCAGTTAGTTCAGTCGTAAGGAACACATGGCACAGCCTTACAAATTAGTTTCAGATTATCGTAATGTCAATAATTGGGTTTTACATTTCTGATTAGCAATTTTTCTGCATCGAGACGTAATTTTTCAAGAGAGAATCATGATGCATCTAAGAATCAATAATTTGCTTCCTCATAAATGCACTATAAATTTATAGATATACCAATCAGTTACATGATACAGTCCCATGATACAGACACACTTGTACAATTTGACTTGACTCTAACCCTGAGATGCTCTCTTACGAAAACATGGCATAGACGATACTGTTCACAGTACTTTTCCTAATGTTTTCTGGCTTCAATTAGAACTAAAAAGAATAATTCAACTACACTCATATACAGTATGTACACAAATATCTTACTTATAGACTGCCCATATGTGAGGCTGGATGATTGCTATGGCTAATGACTTTGTCGTGACATTATCAGCTGTAACAAACATTATTCTATGAGAGCTCCTAAAGCAGGTTCAGACTGAGGCGGGCAACAAGCCTCCGGTCTTCCTCCAGCTCACAGCATGACATCTGAGCACAACAAATAGCACAGCCAGTGACAGCAGCATCCAGCACGCAAAGCGGCCAGCCAAACTGGGTCTGGTGGTGTGATACAATGCCCTGCCAGAATCAGTTCATTTATCCATTTTGTAACAGAATAAGTTATTTTATCTGCTACTAGAACAGAGGGAGATGGTTTCATCCCCTGGAGATAACATGTTTACTCTTCTTTTCTCCTCATAGCCTTAGTTCACCTCTGTTCCTTTGCAGCTCCCTCTGTCCTCTTCCTTTCACTTTTGCCTGGTGTAATACCAAAAATCAGACAGATATCTGGGACATAAACAATCTGCTGTATTTAACCACGTCCTAAGGCACGTTGCCCTGTCCCTAACATTCACCGCCCACGTCCTTCCCTCATGCCTTCCTGTTTTGTGATTTTGTCTGAGATCACAGCTCACAGCAAGGGGACTATTCATCACCAGAGATCTGACAAGGTCGGGATGCCCTGCCAGCACACAAACCACTACACCACCACTTTTTCCCTCTCCAGAGAGGGAGAGAAAAAAGGAGGCCTAGACAGAGGAAGATTACATTTAAATCATTTAATCAAACTCGTGTTGAAGTCTTCTCACCTGAGAGCCAAGTATTCTCAGCCAACATTCTCACATAATTTAATTAAATCTGCAATCAATACATCAAATCAGAGGTTGATCCTCATGTAAGGTATGTCTTCTGTCAGTCAGGTGTATTAAGAGCAACCCAAGGACCCACTTTTACCAGCATGGGATTATCAAAGTTTCATCATTAGTACTTCAAAGAGAAAGTAAAATACACTGTGTGCGTCTCACCATGAGGGAAGGTGACCTGGAATGGCTTGGTGGTGTTTCTGAGGTTCCACATCGTCAGGCTGCCGTCTGAGTGACTGCACATGAACTGCTTCCCTTCATGGTGCCAGCCGACTGAATGGATGGCCTGTAACAACGAGACAGAGGGAATGAATTGTTACAGACTTGATAAATACAGTATGTCAAAATGTTTGAGATAAGCTTCAACTGAATTATGTATTAGCAGAGAACAAACTGCTTTGTTCAAAGGACGGCTTGTAATTGATGCTTTTATCCAAATTCAGTATGGGAAAAAAAAGACAATATTCAAAGCCACACAAACCACATCTGCCCCATCTGCACAAGTGTTAAGATCAATTAAGTATGATCTTATAAATAAATACCATAGAAGCTGCTCTGCACAGTTCCAATGTTGAAAAGGAGACCGTATTGGGACCCCAAGCAAGATTTAGACTGCATGTAACACAAAATGACAACATATCTTTGGGGCTGTGATAGTATATTAATGTCTGTGGTAGCTTTCTAGTTTTAAAAACTGATATTCAGTCGTATTCTGTTCAGTGATGTGCAGGCTGAGATACCTCAGCTAGGTGCAGGCAGACAAGGTCATTTTCAAGCCAAAACAACAAATGACAAAGCAGTGATGAAGCTCAGAGCACAAGCTTGCTTTTCATTCACTGCCCTGCATTCATCTGCTGCTATGTATTAATCACTCACTCAACACTTCGCATAATATTCTAAACTTATTTATTTGCCTTTTTTAAACATACAGTACCAACCTGATGATCCCTTTTTCATTTCAGCGTTGTTTCAATGGCTTTTACACTCCAACACCCACCACTGATATGACAATGTTCCCAAGAGGGATGACTCAGGCCACAGTTGGAGAGGTTATTAGTAGATACGTCCACAGAAGACTAGAAACAACTGCATTTGTTTAACACCTACTGCAGCACAACACAGGAGTGAGGTGCACACATCAGTATTTGGAAATGTACTAACAGTGCAACACTTGCGAATGGCTTAGCTTTTATTCCTGCTGGACTTTGTGTCTGAAGCTCTGTGTACTGAACCAAACTGTTCTCCAACAGCCATATTAATAACATAAATAAATAAATAAATAGTTTAAAGGTTGTTATTTTTTAACCACTTTCTGTATGTGTTATGAGCATGAATCAAACAGATGCTTTATGGCTTTTCTTGAATATGACAACCTTTTATCAATATAGCCAATCTCACAACACAGATGTTGACTGCTGTTCAACATATTATGAGCCACGATTAAATGTACTTACTTGTTCAGTTGTATGACAGAAAGCAGATGTTAAAAACAAAATATGACTCCAAATTGCACAGTACTAATAATATCATAAGACCTTTGTGTTAGGTGGGTAATCTGCTGTGGAATTCTTACTTTACTAATTACAGATACGGAAGAATTGCACAGGATTAAGATCACAGATGATATCCCAGCAATTATTACAATTAAATAGAGGTCCCCATGCAAATAGAGATTAAAACCACATGTTTTCTCAGGACAGCAGAAGGGTTTTGATGTTTGTTGCATGATGTTTTTTCTACACAAGGTTTAAGGTCATCAGAGAGTTTCTGTTTTCTACTTCTTTCTTCTTGGACAAATGTATACATACTGTATATGTGTCTATTCAATGCAGTGAAAACAAAAGGTGGTCAACATAACAGATCCAAAATAGAAAAGCCGAATAAAGTAAAACCCTTGTGTCTTTGTGACACGTAAGTGGTGTTGGGTTGTTTTTTGTACTCGACTGAAGAGGTGTGAGACATCATGCCATGCTGGAGGTGATGCACATGAGAACACATCAATGAATGTGAGCAGGATGTGACTCTTCACAGGAGAGGGGACAGGAGATGAGCGATGTAGAGAATCAGCGCCACGAGGTGATAATGTCGACAGGGCAAATTGGTTTTGAGGCCACAAGGGTAAAAGAAAAAAAAGATTAAATAAGACTGATGTGTGCGTTTGAGAGTGAATGTGTCTGTGAGTGTGGATGCAATGGAAATTCACAAACTGACCTTGGATAAAATGTCCAGAGATATACTTTATCTTATGATAAATGTGAGCAGTTTGATTTTATTCTGTAAAAATATGGTTGTTCTAGTTTTACTTGAGTATTTTTTTTTACACTGTGTATCTAATTTAGATGATTTACTGATAGCTGATAATAGGGAAGAGCAAGTGATGAACCTTCATCGCACTTCTCTGACATTATTTTATTATATAATGAATCAGCACTTAATGGGGCTTTATCTTTAATTGAGAATATCTTTGATTAAGGGCTGGTGCGTCGGCATTATAGATGTAATCAGTTACGTAAATACGTTGATTTACGTAACATGCATAGACACGTCGGATGTAAGCAATACTACTGCCATGCCTCGAGCACTTGTAGCGGAAGCATCCCGGGCGGCATGCTGGTCCTACTAGTGACTGTTTGTCCTCATCGACGGGTTTAAAATAACAGTAAACAACCAGGATGAGGCAGATCATTACTGTGTTTTATACTGGGGGACAAGACCGAAACGAAATGACACAGAGAAATGTCTGTTTGTTGATGATTGAAGATGATTGAATAGAGTATTGAAATATAAGTTTTAAAATGTTATTTCGGGTAAATTTGTTGATATATTAATCGAGTAATAAAACAATAAACAGTCGAAAACAGTTGAAAAAATTGATTAATCAATAAAAAAATACACACCTTGGCACAAAGCAGAAAAAACTCATAAAACATCTAAGACACCAAGAGCATGCTATTATGTAAGTCTCCAGTGCTAACTAGAAAACATGGCAAGAGACACTGTAGTCTTCACCTGTTTGAGTTCATAGTGCAGCAGGAGCTGTCGGAGGCTGACCGGTATGAGCATGCCTCAGTCCTCCAATTAGTGCTTCTTATTCAAAGAAGCAGTAATTGGTTGGCAGGCAAACAGGCATGGCAATACAACACTTGATGACAAAGACAACCTTGATGAAAATAAGAAAGGTTGATGCGACTGAAAGATTCAAAGAAAATTGCCCTCCATTTTGTTGGGATTCAAAACATTGGCAGACAAGATGGCTAATTTCTGCCTCTAAATGGGATAAGTGATGAGAGAAAGTTGAAAGATGGTGAGAGGTAGTTTAGGCCCAAATACGTATTAATGTTTTTCTTTTTCTCGTTTAATTGATCTATGCTTTTGTCATTATTGGATCTCAGTTCTCCTTTCTTCCTCAGTTTCTGTTCTGTTAATGACTGGATGCACAAATCTTATCATTTGGAAAGGCCATTAATTACAATACAATCATTACTGGCCCCTAAGTTATAAAGCCACAAAGTTTTAAAAACTTGTCACAGTTTCCTAGAAATGGCGAAAAAAGACATGAAACAAAACCTTTTATATTTTCACTCGACTCGGATGTCAAAAGAGCACATTTTCCCTCACTGCTCTCATGCTCTGTGCAAACTGTTCGTTTTCTCCACTGCTCTCAAGTTTGCCACATTCTTATATATGCTACCTCCTGCTGCTATAACAGGAGATCCCTACAGAGAGCTGAAATAGAACAGAATCTTTACAAATGTTATGAAACAACAAACACTGAAAGCCAACTGAAATCTCTTAAATGTCAAAGTGACCTTAAATGGGAGACCCATTTAGAAACAACAGCGTTCCCCCTGACAGAATTGTGGCTTCAGCTGTTAAGTTCTTTCGAGCAGGAGAACATAGTGGAGCTCACCTCATCGTAGTAGATTCTGAAGTCGGCCTTCTTGCCCCGGAGGTCCCACTGTACGATTGTCCCACTCTCAAACCCTATAAGGAGCTGGAGAGGGAAGAGACAAGGATTATAAGATATTTTTAATAGCCTTAAAAAAAGATGATGAGCAGAGCCTACTACAGTAACAATCTAATATACATGATCACACTCTTAGCTGTAATCTAAGGGAGGCATTTGCATTTGGCATCCCCCAAAACTACTCTTTCATGGCTTCAGTTCTCTTAGTCAGACCAGATTCAGATATTGGCGAATATACACTGACTGTACAGTATTGGCACAGTTACACGCACACACACACACACACACACACACACACAACCACATATAGTTGCATTGACTTATACAGTACACGCGCACACAAGTACACAGGAGTATGTAAAAACATGCGAGAGATGAAGCACCCATAAACACACAGCTCCCAAACACACTTACAATAGAAACAAACTCACAAACACATCCACACACTACAACATGATTCCGCACACCACACACAGGATGAGAGTGGAGAGCAAAGTCGACACAATCTGATCACAGATCAGAGGAGATAGGATTGATGTTAGAGGAACACGGCCTTTAAGACAGAGAGGAGGAAACAGCTCTCTTGCTGAGAGCAAAGACTGTGTGACATCTCAAGTCATAAGACGGGAAGTTGAGGGCAGTAGAGGAAGTGTGAAATCCTGTTTGAAGTTTTATACGAGTAACACCAGCAGTCACGAATGTAAACAAGGGAAAATGAATAAAGACATCCATGTAACAAACGCATTAGCTTGCATACACATAACCTCAAAGGTATGTGGATCTACTTTGACAGACATCTGCAGAGTCACCCTTTTTAAACTTTAAACAGCTATTTGCTGCAAAAAATTTACTTGTATGATTATGACCTGCATCACAAGATCAGATTGTTACTGCAAGGCTTAAAGTAAGTAAAAAACAAAACTGCATAAGAATCAAGCTAATTCTCTCACTGCATGCATTGAAATATCCTCACATTAGCATAATTAATACTAACATTAATAATGGCTGCTTTCAATTTAGCATAAATGTCACAAAGCCATTACTAATGTTATTAGTTACACCTGTGCTTTTCCTACTATGATAACTCATTAAGTCTTCCAAGCAAGTTTTGACCACCAGGGAGCCGAGGAACTAAAATTATTGAATTGTTAAGGTTTAACTGTTGCTCCGTCCGAGGAGTACGTAAGGTCTGTCCTTGGAACCCCTTTATCAGGGTCAACTGTTTCTTTTTATTAACTGGGGACATGCTGGATTCGCCGTATGGATTTTTTTCAGCGGATATCAATAACTGCTTCTAATGGTAGTCCATAACCTTAGTTTCTGCTCACCTGAGCATAAGAAAGGCTTAGATGTAGCGAGTAAAGAAGGATAATTTTTGATATTTGATATTGGGTATTGAGCTTCAAGATCTGTTTTTGTGATCTGATCTGCATTTAAATTTCCCTAACCCCAACCCGACTTTTTCCCTCCTCTCAGAACCCTTGCAGAACGTGTATTGTGTGCTGCGGTTGTACTTCTCCTTTTTTTCCATTAAATACATTGTGACAGGTGGACAGAGATTCCTCTTCACTAATATTACAGATGAGAGATATTGACGCTGGAGCTATTTCCAGTGGTGCCAGATGTCCGCCATTCTTCACACTTCTTTGTCATGTCCTATGGCTTGAACCATTGGATTTTCAGCATTACAGCTCTGTTTCATTGGCATTTGTAAGCTTTAATAAACATGCACAAATACGGACAAAATGAATGCAGAGTAGGGACAGAGGGCTCCATTTGTAATGTTGAGCATATTAAGATCCTTAAATCCTACACACTGGATCTGTAATGTTATGTCTATTCCCTGCTGTCAGATTTACTGTTGGGGTAATAATTTGTTAGCAGGCAAAGCTTACTGACTTATCACGACATGGAGTGGAAGAAAAGCATAAAATTCAAAGGCTTTGAGAAAAAAAAAAAAGTAGCATCAGCTTTCGTCATTCTCTGCATCCTTGCCATTTCAACCTGAAGGTGAAGTTCCTACTTTTTCCGGTAGCGACATTAACACCTTTGCTTTATTGAAATGCCGCATGCAGAACTTTGTCTATTCCTGCAGTGAGTTATGGCGAGAGTGACAGCCGCTGTAAACCCGTGTCTCAATTGTATGTCTTCACAGCTTGTCAAATCTGGTTTCACACAGAGGCAGCAGAATCCATCGGGAAAATCAATAAGCTCCTCAATGACCTCTCTTTCACAGCAACCCCAACCTGCCACTTTTCCTACCAATTTGACTGCAGCTTGACCCTGAAAGGCTCGACTCTCCTCAAAGGATATATTACCCACATGTCCCTCACACCTCTCTTCATCGGTGTGTATATGTGAAAAGCCGAGGGACAGCAGATGGGAGCAAAGGTATAATGTATAGAGAATGGTTTTCTTTCAGTGAGCCAGAAAGAAAGCCAGGCTGAGAGAGTGAGAGGTGAGAACATTAGACAGAAAGACAGAAAGCAGACAGACAGAAAAGAGAATGAGGATACAAGAAAAGCAGAGGGGAGGTTGAAGGACAGATATGTGACAGAGAAAAACAAGATAGAGGCAGAGGATTGGGTAAAAAGAAAGAGCCTCTGCAGATTGTGGGTAGCATTAGAGTTGGTGCTTGAGGAGAACCCAGAGGTGTTTTTGATTTGTCTACTCACCTTGCCTTCATCCTTTGGGCTGTCGCTCAAATGAACCACAGGTCCTGGATGAGTTTTAGTTGATCTGTGACGAGAGGAAAAGATAAGAGAGATGAGAAAAAGACAGCAGCAGCAATGCAGTAAAACAGTACTGTAAGAAGACTCTTACACCTTGTTGAGAGAGGTCATGGAAGGAATGAGTGGAGGGAGAAAGAAAAGAGAAGCAATTTGAAGACCTCTTTGGGAAATTGTGACGAGCATTTTTCACAGTTTTCTTTTTCCCTTTTATAGACTAAATGATTAATCGAATAGTGAAAATAATAAGCAGCTTCATCGATAATAACAATAATTGTTTGTTGTTTGAGTGTTTCAGTATTATGCCGTTTTATACAGCATGTATTTTGATGTTGTGATGATGTACTTCAATAAAAGCCAAAATTTGTATCTAAATTCAAGTAATTCTTTAGTGATCGTAACGCTAAACATTAACATGACTGCTCGTTAATATATCATCTATCATCATGGTACATATACAGAACAGCATGTGCCTTTATTGTGCTGCAAAAACTTCTGACTGCAGTACACTTTCCATTGTATTCTTTGATATATCACTATGGGGTATTAAAATACCCAAATTAGGCTACACACAGAGATCATTAAGGGCTGCACAAAGAGCTCCACCTAATTGCACCCCAACTGATTTGTGTTATGCAAAGTCAATCTTAATCATCGCTCTTACTCAAGACCTAAATATAACCACTATGTTACAGCCACAACCTGTTTTATCCTTTGCTGCTAAATTGTCATGCCTAAGGTTGCAGCAGCACGGTCACCAGCTTCACCGTAGCAGCCGCCATCATGATATTTTATCCCAGTGGCTGAAATGTGAGCTGATCTGGAAAGCTGAGGTGTGACTGACACATTCAGATGGGCCCATTTAGTTATGCCTGCTGCCAGAAGCCGATAAAAACATAAAACCATAGCAAGCTCTTTCCAGCAGTTAAAGTAGTAATAAGCTGAGGTATCTACAAAACATCCACAAGGAACCACACCTGTTCAATCAATGAAGTGCCACAATGGGTGAATACCACGAGCTAATCTTGCTGCACCAGCCATCCAGAACAAATAATACACTAAGCTGAAATACACTTTCTGATACAACATGCATATGCACTCTTGACCCCAGACCTATTGTTGTACCACCACCCCCCACACACGCAGAAAGACTGTGCCATGGATAACACTAAATTCTTGTTGAGTTTATCAGTATAAAACAAGTTATTAAGTTGCCTGAGAGGAAATGTTCACAGCAGTTATTGAATTTGGATAGAGAGGCTTCCTATTATAAGTAGAAGGCCATTTCCTCTAGCTGAAGAAAGCGTTGACACTGTGGAGAGAAATATGTGATCTATGGAGAGTTGTTGGCTGACTTTGTGAGTCCTGACGAAGTTTTTCTTTCAGCTAACAAGGCCAGTCATTGAAATGCACACAAAGCAGCAGGATGTTTCAAGTAAAAATTAATAAACCAATGAATAGTGTTTGCCAAGGTACAGCAATATATTCTGAGAAGAGACTACACTGCTAAATCAAAAATGTTTTACATTTCTGAAAGAGAGAGACTGGATCTGCTAAAGAGAATAGCTTTTTTCAAAGGTGTATATCACTTTATCAACTAATATCTACATATTACATCACTCTTATACATACCATAGAACACAAAACTTAAAAACAATTAATGTGTTAAAAGGACTTCCCATAATTCCTCTTTTAAATGTGGCTACTATGCATATGCCTGGAAACATTTCATGAAACTAATGGAACCAATTAGTACATCAATTATCCAATTCAATCTGATTTATGGCTTTGTTTTTGATGTGGTGGTGGGGTTGTTTCATGCCTACAAGTATCTACACAACAAGCAGAATGAAAATGTGATGCTGGTGAGCAGCTGTGGCTTTAAGACAGCAGGCTGTGTGTGTGTTTGTGTGTGTGTGTGCTTTTTTTGTCATCAGATGTAATTTTGTTGTTTTGTTGTGTTGAGCTAAAAGATGAGCATATTAGACCGTCTAAAAGCTTCCATTAAGGTACGAGTGTGCTATGTTTGTGAAGCAATGATGTTTCCAAATCCTTTCCAAGACGGTGCCAAAAAACATCGACTGTTAAACAGGCCTGCCTGTTGTGGCTCAAGGGATCTGGAAATCAGGCTACCTTCCCTGCTTGTTGCCCAGTGCATGCAGGGATAGGCTCCAGCATAGCCTGTATTATTACTCTGCATCAATGACAACACTAAAATGTAACAGATGAATGAAATAGAGAGGTGAGAACAAAGAAACAAACCAATTAGTATGTTTAGTGGAGAAAGGGAAAGAGAAATTGGGACTTTTTCATTGCAGTCATGCAGAGATTGACTATCAAGACTGTTCACAAACACAAAGGCAACGTCACCTTGAACACCAGCAGGACCAGCGGAGCCATGGCAACAAATCACCAATACAAAAGAATACATGTTTTTTAAAAAGTCCCCTTTATGGATCAATACAGGTTAATATTATTTCTAAGAAAATAAGGAGTATAGGGCGGTAAATAGAAAGTCAGCTGTAGAGACATGAAATGTTTCAATTGTACAATGAGGGTATTATTATGCAATCACATTATAGTGATTGTTTTCTTAGGTATGAATCATTATCTTTATCATCCTGGCTCTGTGGAGAGAGCAATCAGAGACAGAAACTGTTGACTGAGTGTTGACTGACTGCTGGGTGTATACCATCTATATTTTCACTCTAATTGCTCGGAAAGTGTTTAACATGGCAGTTTGGCCAAGAGGAGAATGAGAAAGAAGTGGTAGGAGCTTCTGAGGAAAGAGGAGCTTCCATTTATTTATAATAATAATAATATAATAATATAGTATATATAATATAATAGTCATGACATTAAAGATTCTCAATTTCATAAAATAATGCAAATAAATGAGTTCACCTTAATTGGTTAAGCAAATTTCTTGTTTTGTTTTGTAATTTTTAGGTTATAAGCCAGCACACTGCAAGTATGTAGAAGCCTCTTCCTTTGCCCAGTTATTTTTTTTCTTTCCAGCATTATTTGTGTATAATCCTAAAAAATAACTCTGCAGCTGTTTTTATTTTCCTTTGGCACAATGGGAAACAAATCTCACCACAGAGTTTAAGATTTGTTTCCCCTACTGTACATCTTTTTCATCCAGACCTTATCTATAACAGAATATGTAATTTATTTTCATTTTTATTTCATTCCCTCCTCTACCAGACTCAGTGAATCACAAACATTATTATGAGGATCAGCAGCACAACTTACAAGGCATTGTTCCTGAAGAGGTAGAAAGAAAAAAATAAGACGCGTGCCTGTCAGCTTCCTGCATGCCACATGTGGTTAGGATCAACCCACAACAACACCAGCAAAATGTAAATGCAGGCAGAATTACATTTATTTTTTTACATGTTTTGCAAATTATTGGTGTATGTTCAAGAGACGGGGGTGCTGTTTCGATGTTTTTCTGTTGCCACACTTTTCTGGAGCGTGCTCTCGTATTTTAAGACTGCTTCTTATAAAACCGTTGTGGGACCAGGAGGACGCTGTAAATTCATTGCATATTTTACAATCTAAATAGCAGAAATAGCCAAACATGCCAATGTTGATTATGGCTGACATGATGCCAAGCGTAAACACAATTCTGTTCATCACAGGGATCTATGAACTGAAGCAGTGTGTGTGTGTGTACTGGGCTGCAGTGTTTCCCATTACTCCATGCATCTCATTTTTTCATATCTCATTTTGGAATGAATCTTCTAAAGATTAAATTTTGCATTAAATATGTTGCAAACCCATTCGAATTTCAATGAGAGCCCGGCTGTTCCTGTTCAGGCATGCTGGCCCCAGTTGAATTGTTTCTATAACAGATTATTTTCAAGAGAGCATCCTTTTGTTCGTATTAAATTAATTCATCTGTGAATGGCTGTTGCACAAACAAACATTGTGTGAACACAAACCCCCACACACACATGTGTAAACACACACCAACTACGGTGTGACTCACACTGTTTGTACACAGTGGAAAGAGTGGATGAGTTCTCCGTTGCTCACTTGACGTTTCACCGCAGGAAAAACAGAGTCCCCCCTCATCCTTATTCATGTTTAGTGGAAAACCTCCCCAGCCAAACTATGAAACTCCCCAGTCGCTCTGTGTTGATGAGAAAAGATTCGTTCTCTACGAGTTCAACTTATCATGAACTCCACTTCAGAAAGGTGCAGAATGCTGCAGGCTGGAAAATAGTGAATGTATTATAGTGTATGCTATGAGAAACCTGTTGTGTGCTCAACCCACCTTACTCAGAACAACAGAGTTACTACCCAAGTTCTTACATTTGCGAATGTGTACATCTTTGTTTGACATATTATTAGACTGAAGAAAGTTCTGACATGTGATGTGGGGGGGGAAAAGGAAAGTTCTCTGTGTTGACTCACACTGTGGTGAGGAATCAACAAACCAAATATCCCGTTAAAATCACGACCACTGTCTCAGCCTCCGAGACTTTCACAATGATTGGCAGACAGCTCTCCCACACACACACATCAGTGTTATGACTGCTCACTAGACTGTCACAAGGCAACAAGATGGCTTGGTATGAGAGTGACTTGTGACTGACACTGCAGCAGGGGACTTGTCAGGGTAACACCAGAAAAAACGGCGCGTAGGTGGATGAAGCCAAGAGAAACAAACGGTCATACAATGCAACTGAGCACCATTTGAGTATTTGCTGGCACTTTAAGTTGTCAATCTGCAGCATATGTCGGCTGCACAGTAAACAAAAGTGCACGTCAACAATTAATAAAGGCTGAGAAGTCGAATTGCGCCCAAACGTGAGGCATTACATTGCATTGTGAGTGCTTACTGAACAGTAGCACAATGAAATATCAGGGCTGTCGATGCTGTGAAAACGTGTTGTTTTCGTTATGGTCAGTTTTTGATGAGCTGTGGAAAAATCCTGCTTGACAACTCATTTAGTCTTCTACCAAATGTTTTCTCAAGGCTAAAGGAAAGTTGATTCACTATCAAGTTTTCTTTGTATTCTTTTTTTTATACATAATATGTGAAATGTCAAGTGCATCTTAATTAATCAGAACCATAGTTTGGCTTTCCTGATAACTGTCCAAATGTTAGATGGTGGATGGCTCGGGGCGTCTGCTACAGCAACCGCACCATCAGGTTCAGCATGACTGACCAAGGCTCAATCTAACATGTAACAGCAGTCTGTTTGTTTACTTCAATGTGGCTGAACAATAACACACAATACGCATGAGAAATGGGCCCACCTTAACATTACAAGGAAAAAATCGATTCAACAACAACCCAATCATTTTGAATACAAGGCCTTTTTTTTACTGTGTGTGTGTGTGCGTGTGTGTGTCGGTGTGTGTGTGTGTGTGTGTGTGTGTGTGCGTGTGTGTGCAACTTGAAGTGCAGACAGAGAGGCAGACAGGTTATTTTACCAATTGTCATGAAGACATCCCCATATTCAACCAAAGCCACAACTACAATGAAATCCATGTGTTCATGGTTCACAGTCAATTTGTGAAACTTATGTGTAGCTATAAGGGTGAGGAGGGATAGAGCAGTATTTGCAAACTTTCAGTGTCTGTGATGAAACATTTATCAAGTGTTCACATCCCAGATTTGGACCATGAGATTACAGTTGATGACATTTTAAGGGGCTACGTATTATAAGACCACCATCACAATTCTCGATTTCCTGTGTAAATTTAACTTAACTCAACATAACATGAGTTTAGCTTTTAAAGAGATCACTGCTCTGAAGAGATCCTAAACTGCTTATTAAACAAATCAACTTAGGTCACCTCTGTTGACATGTTTTTTCCAAGCATTATTTTAGCCTTATTCCAGTCAAATACCACTCAATATTAAGCTATCAAGTTACTGAATTCACTGACTGCCATTCACACCAACGCTCACATTAAAAATCATCACTGCCATCACTGATAACTTCTTTTCAACTTACAGTTCTATGGCCTTGTTCCACATGATGACGTATCCGGACAAAATGAAGGACTCGATGTTGACGATGTGTGTGTTTCCACGCTCTGTCCCCACGTACAGCCATTTACTCTGAAAGGGAAGGTGGCAAAACGTGATCCTGGAGAACAAGAAACAGAGGACAGAGACTGAGTGTTAGAATAGGAACAGTCACAAAGGAGTCTTCAGTTTGTTTCAAGGACTGTGCTAACAATGTTTCTATGCTGTATTTTTTAAACAGTGAATTCTCGCACTTTTGTAGATGAAACACATTGATCATTGTCCTTCACCTCTATGATTGTCGTGCACAATTCTGCTTTCAGACAAGCCATGTGCATTGCATTGCTTATGATTATGATAATTTAAGTATAGTTCTTAATCACCTATAAAGAACTTCTGTGTGCAATATGAACAACTATTTTAATTCAAAACAGATTAATTCCTTTTCAAAATAAAAAAAAATAAAAATCATTTGTTGTTTGTTGGAATCATATGTTCTTGTTTTCCTTATTTTAAAATATGATAATCTAACGTATGTATATAAAAAAATTACTACTGGGCACAACACCAAAAAAATCTATGGAACAAACATGGGCTATGAGGCAGTTATTCAATCAAACAATTGCTGGACAACAGATTTTGATTGAAACTTAGCTCAGCAATGATTAGCCTTCTACAACTTTCAGTGAGTAGAGCACTTTACACATGCACTTAAAAGACTGCATACTGCGTCACTATTAGAGGAAACCATAATCATAATCAAACTCATTTCTAACTTCCCTTCAAAGAAGTCATACCCTGACTCATTCACAGAAGTCATAGCCCGATTCATTCCTGATGAGTGACTAACTCTTACCCAAGGTTTAATTTAGCACCAGGAAAGTGAAAATCTTTTGTCCTCAGCAGCCCAGCGCCTGGGTATTATTGCCTACACTCTCTCCTCCTGCCCCACTCCTGCTTCTCTCTTGACAGAGAACTTTTGCACTCAGCCTCTAAACTCACTCTAAGCCGGTATAAATAGTTATTCAACAAGCCCCTCATCATGACTGCCTAAAGTAGAGGGCTGAACTTTTCTGTGTTGTGTTATGCCTTTAGACAGGCTAAACTTGTCCACCATTTCAAACACCACTCACGACTCCTCTGTTCAAAGTTTGTTATATTAGAAAATCCTAATTATCGTTCAGAGTTCGGCTTTCTTTATTTTTTAAAGCCAATTTTGTTTTTTAATGTCTGAACCAGAAAGTGCATTTATACACAGACTGGGAGTGTATCACCACAAATGACTAGAAGCATGATCAGTGCTACTATGCACACATTGTTGTTTTTAAAAACATGGGTTGCTGAGATTTAGTCTGAAAAGGTGGGTTTTCAGTTTGCAGCAAAATATGGGCAATGATATGTGTTCTGACATCAGAGAGGAACTCACTCCACCACTGTGGAGCCAGAACAAAGAGAAGACTCTATTGAGGCGAGCGACCGCAGGGCCCTCTGATGAGATGGCTAAACATCCGGAGGCAGAGGAGCGCAATGATTTGGAGAGGATGTAGAATTCAGCTATGGCTTGAAGGTGGAAAGGAGCAGTGTAGAGGCCACCAGCACAACTCCAGTGACCTACTCTTTATAATGTGCCTGAATGCATCCTGTGCAGATACAGATCGAGCGCTGAAGCTTTTGCTGCTGCCTGCTTAGCCTCCTGTGTAGACACGGTGTGAGACACACTACTTTTTAAACTCAGTTCATATCAGCCCCACAGTGTTAACACGATAAACGCTGAATATATTTCCACATATTCCACATTTTGCATGTTTTTTTTGTTTTTTTTTATAAAACTATGGTTAACAGTGTCCATGCATGGTATCAGTCCAGATACCACTGTAGACTGCTATGACCACACATACAGTACCATGACTTTTCCCAGTTTCTCGTGACTTTATGAAGCCATTATCAATCAATAAATAACCATAAAATCCAATAAGGTATTCATGTGGTATCTAAAAATAATCAGGATTTGATACAAGCTGTTAAACCATTATTGGTCTGGCCTTACCATCTATCAACTTTACAATCATCTTAACCAGCGAAGAATGATAAGCGCACACTTCAGCGCAATTCTGTCCATGCTGATTACCTTGTAGATGATGGGGGAGATCACTGGGCTTCAGCCCCACAGCCACCCACACAGCAAGCAGCGGGGTTATTAGATAAAAGACAAATGAGACTGCAGACAATTCAATAAGGATTTTAGGAGCTTGGGGAGATGACAATATTCAAACTGGCGGGGGGGGGGGGGGGCAGAAGTGTTATAAGAGCGACAGAGGATTATACAGTCTTCTGTGTTTTAAGGCATGTGTTTAGCCTTAGCACAGCAAATTTACATAATTCTTTGTTTAGGGAGGCCTCCTGACTGACCCTCATAGATTATTATGTCCAGTTCTTTAAAATTAAAAGACTCACTCACACAGTAGCAATTGTGCAAAGTATGTATCACTGTGTAACATGTCAATAGTTATTCATCTAAATTGCCATGTTTCAAAAAACATAGACAGTAACAGTGTGAGTCATGATTCCCAATGAATATGCTTTTAAACGAGGCCACTTAAAAAAAGACTCTAAGCACTGATTGCCTCCATGAGCTGAACATTTACGTAAAATATCACAGGAAGTATCAAATAAAAGAAACGGGTTAGAGGGGGAAAAAAATCAATGGAAGAAAGGATGAGAAGATGAAGGGAACGGGGAGGAGGTAAGTAGTGATGAATTTTCAAAGGCATGGTTTTTGTACTTCATAAGGTCGGACCAGGCATCATCAACGGGCATTATCATTATTAACCAAAGAGGACAGAAGGAGACCAGCTGACTGGCAACTTTGAGACCAGCTGAGGGCCGAATGCCATTAACAAAGTAAAAAGAGATTAATTGAATCGGTGACATCATTTAGGGAACTGGTAACCCTGCCATCTGCTCTGCAGGAGACGTGACATGACTGCTTAAAGAATTCAGCAAAGACTCCATATACTCTATCAGCAAAGACACTGGATAACTCAAAATCACAGATTATTGTGTTAGCTAAAACACCTCTTTACTCCAATGTATCCAATGTTTCATGTATTGTAGTGTTCATTTTGTTTGGGCTTCAGATTCTTTTTGACAACGACACGAGTCGAGGAGGAGCGGCAAGCACAAGCTGCAGACTGACAGTTATCACAAAACAATTCTCTCCACCGTTTCCAGTGATTCATGCGTTATTCACGGGGGATTCTGTGGGGGTGTTAGGGTGCTAATTATCAGAGGTTCAGTTGAGAGACACAGAGCTAAATGGCAAGTCACTGCCCAGCCACTGACGGATGACTCACGATGCCCTTTTTCTACTTTTATCTTAGAGCATGATTCACTGCTCTGCCGCTGAGAGCGAGTGGTTCTGCTTCCTACCTTTATCGCACCACAAGACAGGTAGATAGCGGTTTTCAACACTTCTGATATACAACACTTACCTCTGTGTGTCTGTGTGGGCATGTGCATCACACAGTGATAGCTACAGCTGCTAAGCTCTGAATCTAAAATATCAAATATCAAATGGTCAGTTTTACAGTGTCTAGCATTGAGCGAGACCAGAGTGGTGGCTATAGACACTATGCTACAGACAAAATAGTGCATCTTCCAATTAATTTTACCCTGAAGTTTGTATACAAGGTTATACCTTATTATCTGAGTGAAATGCAAAAAAGCAGTTTATTATTTTGGCTGGTAAAAAATCTGCTTAGCTGATGTTTTTTTTTTTATCTCCCTGTCAACAAGTTAATTTTGGACATTGTTGACGTGTATGATAACAGTGAATAATTTCCAGTAAGAAACACGCTGCCTTCACTTGTAGGCTATTTTTACAGCGGAGTACAGGGACTGACCGAGAACACAACGTTGTAGCCATGGCAGTTGACAATGCTTCAAATATGGATATTGCTGGAAACATGGATGCTTCACACACTTCAACATGGCAGCACAAGAGATCTATAAAATCACCATAGTTTCAAGGTGGACACCTAAGATCATTGTCACCACTTCAGCATCAGACCAAATGTGAAACATGGTCGCAAACTCCCCTTTTATTCAAGAGTTATGGTGTTGAATAATAGCCAGAAAACTGTTTCTGCAGAAAACTGATGTCACAGTGAGGCTGACTGCTGCCGTGCCCTGAGGATTTTAAACGACATGAGTTCTCAGTTTTTAAGGTCATTAAAGTCTGAATGAGTTTTAATAAAAAACTCTGGAAAATGTCTATAGTTCTTACACACACACGCACGCTAATGGCTTGAACCCTGCCACTGCATTACAGAGACACCAAGTTCTTTCCTTAACAACTTGCAGACAGTACATGGATTCAACAAACTCCACCAGCATATTATGCTTCAAGGCTCCGCTGCATAATCAAAGTGATACTGGTCAAATGCTATGTTTTATGTGCTTTCTGATAGCAGGATTGAGATTTTTCTGTGTCGGGGAGAAAGCTTTTTGCGCACATGTTATGTGAAGTTTCCGTGGATAGAGAACATCCGGTGACTCAGCCAAAGTCATTGAATTGAAAGCCACCAGGCCACCAGAGTTTGATGATGCATGTCCTCATTGAAAGTAACCCTTGAATTGACGCTGTGACCCTGCATTTTCATGAATAAAGAATTCAGTTGCAATGCATTCATATTCATTAATGTCATTGCCCATGACACAGATGCCACAAGTTGAAATAAACTTTTAGTTGGAGTGCAAGGACTGTTTTTCTTGCTGAGAGACAGGAAATATGAACAGAATCAGAAAATGAAAGGAGAAAATATCTCAGACTCTTACCTGTTATATAAGTTTAACTTAAATATGAAACCTTTTCACAAAGTATAGAAAGAGGAATATAAGAATAGTTGGGATTTATTAGCATAAACTTAATGGATCAGTCTTTGTGTTTCGCTGTGAATACGTCTTTTTAAAGGCACTTCCTTTGTGTATGAAGGTTTCTGCCTGAAAGTCTGAGCTTTCTTTATTCACTTACTCAGAGTGATGGGACGACTTTTCTTTCAAAAAACAATGTTTTGATCTTTGTTCCCCTCTAGGGTCGTAACAATCTTTCTGCTAAGAGTTAATGACATTTTGCTTTGTGTGTAACAGTTAGGTTCACCAATAAAAATCATTTTTGTATTCTGTTATTTAAATGTGTAATGTATAATCAGCAAAATGAAATCCCATTATCTCTCATATTTCAAAACATCTGTATTGTGAGCTGTATGTCTTATATGCTACACGTCTGTCTAAGCAGACAAAGCATTGCTACGAAACTCCATAGGCTCGAAAATATTGCAATACTGTGCACTGAAACTTTTAGTTAAGTACACAATTAGCTGTTCAAGAATGAAAACTGCATCCACTTAAACAATGTTTATTCTATTTATGTATCCCTACCATTGCACAGTAGAAACAACAAGTAAGTAGTTGCTGACCAGACTGAAGTCGATCTCTGCTTTCTTACCCACACACTCCTAGCTTGCTTTTGCTCTGAGTACAGAATGGTAAACTGTGCGTGTGCACTCTGCATAGCTTAACAACCACAATGCACAAACTGAGATGGAACAACCTGTTTCTGAGAAGGTTCAGGGAGGACACTGATACTATTGCGCCATTTGGGACAACCAAAGGTGTTGTTTTTTCAAGTGAGTCACATTTGTGTATGGCAGAGCCCATCTTTCTTTCTTCTTTCTGAAGAAAGAAAGAAAGATGGGAAAAAAGTTTCCAAAAACAATAATTAGCACACTGACGCCATTGTTTGCCATTACAGTTTAATGATAGAGAGCAGAGATTAAGCTGTCTCTGCAAGGGAAAAGGAAAGAGCCACGCCATTGCTTATCATCACATCCCACGGATGACTATTCTACATAAGAGGAGATGGACAAAGCAGGAAGGGAGACAGCAGATGACTACAAGACAGAGCTGGCTAAGGGTGTGGCAATGCCTCATCCAGCGGATGTGGAAGTAAGATATGGAGATCCAAAGAGATGAAAGACATCATATCTGCTGTAAGAAAAGTATAAGTAGAGGGAACTTAAATTAAATTTGGCCAAGTTGGAGGAAATTCAAGGATTTTTCATATTTCGCCAGACAAAGTGTCCAGCTCACTGAGCCTTGTCCTCCCACAACTAGTCAGCAAGGAATCAAAGTCATGTTTTTCCTGGTCCATTGAGCACTTGTGTCTTTTTTTGTTTTTAACCGTGTTACAGGCAGGGCCTGAGCTGTCAGAGAAAACCAACAAAGTAGCAACAACCTCTGACCTCAAGGACTCGAGTGGTTCACTGGCTCACTGCTCGGAAAGGTGATGCTCAGCCACATCTGTAAAACTCCCACATTAAAGTGAACTATGACATGGCTCCTGGCGTTACAAACTCCTTTGCTAATTTTGTCCATTTGACCTTTATAAAAATTAAATACAACTCATCTACCTACATGTTCAGGTCTACTGAGCCGCCGTAAGCAAAGTCTCTTAAAATATTCCACCAGCTCTCTCTTCTGATGTTGTTTTTAACGTCCATTTGAAAACTGGCTAATGTGTCTCAAGGATTTAGGTGGCAACACGTCAAAGGAGATGGAGCAAGCTGCCTAATTACCAAATCAGCTCTCACAGCCAGTGGTGGGGGTAGTAGAGGGCAGAGGGTGTTGCCAGCTGCAGAAGAAGACAGAGCTTCCAGCCAGCAAATCCCCTGTCTTGTGTTTTCCAGACAGGGTGAAAAAGGATCAGAGGCAGGACAGAGGAGCTGGCCTCGTCTTGTCAACACCCTGCTTCACTGTCTTCCAGGTTGAACTGATTAAATGTGTCTTCCTGGTGGAAGAACACTGATGCTGCAGCTGAGACATGGACCTGTATCAGCTGGGTGGAAGGCACAGCCTTCCATAATACAATTTTACACTGAAGCTAGCACTTACTGTACATGCAGGTTTTTTTAAATGAAGGTTAACCCACTAAAGATAGCAGATTGATTCCTATCCCATCGTCAGGAGATGAGTTTGTCTTTTTTTCCTGCTGTGTCATGTTCAAACTGGAAAACAGCCAACAGTGGAAAGCAGTATGAATGCCAGTGATGACGTTATGGTTTTTACTTTCTCTCTTACATGATTCTATCTCTGTCAACATGGGCTAAACAATTTTCCATCTCTGCTCACTGTAAGACTATTTAAACGACACGTCCAAAACTTCAGCACACTTCAAAGCTTGAAAAAGAGACGAAAATAAGCATGTCCATCCGGGTGCATCACTCACCATCGAAGATGGAGCCAATAAAATTCTGAACTACTGCAGAGTTGTTTGACCAGGCTTTGAATGCTGATTGCACCCTTTTCCACTGAAAATCCAAACAACATATTTATGAGGGTGTTGGTGTTTCTTGTCCGATGTTTTATGGGTTTTAGTCATACATTTGTTTAACAAGGGATATTTCTTTTGGATCCCTGATTAGAGCTGTTGTTGTGTCAAGCTGCTGAAGATGACTGGATGCAGAATATATATATAATGGCCCCTAGTTGGTGGGTTTTTGTGAGCTCATCCCAGACTGCCTGAATACAATCATATACATCTTTTACCAGAGTAAAGTTAGGAGTGTATGCAGATGTGTGTGTTTTATGTCATGAAATTTATTCTTACCTCTCTCTGTTGAATTTGAGCGAATGCAGGACAGCCGGCCGTCTCTGACGGAGATTCCACAAATGTAGCGTGTCATCTGCACAGGCTGTGACCAGCGCCCCCTGAAGGTCCAAAAAAATTAATAAATATGAGTACTGAATCTTTATGTGGACACCTTGCCATTTGGAATCAACCCAAGTACTGATGTCCTGGTTGATTAGACTGTGAGCACAATGAACAGTAGATTCCAGCTGTAAAGCACCCAAATGTGTCCACCGTTTCATGAAATAAGCATGATGTCTCTTAAGACTACATATGTAAAAGCCAGAACACATTCTCGTATTAACAATATCTAAATGCAGAGAAGAATAGGCAACAGCACAGAAACATTGAGAGAGAGAGAGAGAGAGAGAGAGAGAGAGAGAGAGAGAGATGAGGAAATGTAAGAGTTTCTCCCCTGAGCTCCACCTGATTCTGGTCTGTTGAGACAACTGAAGTGTTGTATTTGCTTCTTCAGCCTGTTAGGTGGCAGAAGGAGGAGATGAAAAACTGAAAGGTTTCCAGCTATTAAAAGCTGAACTGTAACTGTGATGTAAGCATCTGCATTTCGTCTTAGTAACTACAGTTGACAGAATAAGGGTTTTATGATATGTTTGAAACTGTTAAATGGTTTACATTTTATATAAATCAAAACAAGCTTAAGCTACAAACATCACAAGCAAACATTCCACGCATAAGACATATTGTATGTTAAAGATTACCTCTGAAAACACACATGAAATGTTAATGTAAGATATGCAAATGTGGATTTAAGACATCTTCTCATAAACCTAGTGAAAACCTCTGTTTACTCTAAAGCCTACCCACCAGAGCAAACGTCTCGTTTTGTTTTTCTGGCGGCTGAAAAAATATTAACAAGATTTTGCCGTTACACGTAAATGGTTAGTTTGCTCTAATTATGAAAATAAAAAGAACAAGAAACAAAATGTTTACCAAACTATTTAATTATTTGGGGTATTCAAATAAACACAAATCCATGGAAACTGTCTCTTGAAAGATGTGCTTTTGTGTTAAACCACTACAGTGTTAAACTGACATTACAATTCACAGACAACTGTAGACAACTGTTCCACTTGTAAATACAGTAAATAAATAAAAAAAAATTTTAAAAAACCCTCAAATTTTGGCTTCTATGAGTTTTGGCTCCATGCAAGATCACACAGCTATCTTATGAAATGGGATGAAAACTGTGAGAGAACAATGACAACTCATTGTTGAATGATGTCAGCTAGTATCAGCCCTAGTTCTTCTGAGGATTGTAATTACAGTGAAATTCCCAGTGCGGCTTTGCTAGCAGAGCATCGTTGTATAGACTGTAGCCCAGAGAGAATAAGCTTTAGATTACAAACTTAATCATGGGATTAAAGACTGCACAGAGCAAGGGAGGATGCACAAATCATTCCCTCTAACTGATCTACATAAAAGTGATTGTGTCCCTCTCACTCACTGAATCTCTCACTCTGCACAACAGAGTTGGTTGCATAATTGTTCAGGTAGGTAAGGTAAGTAAAAAGTAATTATGAGACTGCGTGACTACTATACTGTACAAGTTATACAAATTGGGGATTTTGTCGGTCTGATCAATGTCAGTACTTTCTGGGGTTGTTCAAAAAACTAACCACAATTGTATAATTTTTTGAAAAGAAAAAGATTTATTACAGTCAGACAATAAAAGGATTTTGTATTCACTGGCAAAAACTCATCTGTGACTAATTCCCCTCACCCCACCAACATCCAGTTTCTTGATATGAATAAATGACCTTAACTTTTCAGTGCAGCCTGTGACTCTTACATCTCACTTAAGAAAATGACAGCTACTCACAGAAGCCTATTTGCAAAGTGAGCAATGAAGCCTTGTTTGTGAGGCAAATAATTGATCTTCCGAAGTTAATTCAACAGGAAAGAAAGATTTAATGAACAACATCATTATTTGAGCATTTTCTGCCTACCGCCTCCTATTTTGTTTGACACCCCTCTCTCTCCATACATGAAAAATAAAGGTTTAATGAACAACATAATTATTTGTGCATTTTCCGTCTAGTGCCTCTAATTTTGTTTGACACCCCTCTCTCCATACATAGAAAAGGTTATGCTGCTCCCTAGCCATGTCAATTTTGACTGATGGGGTACGTGCTTGATGATTACGAGGCAATTTCAGGAAATGAGTATGTCTCATACAGGATTGAATTGCTTTTTTAAAAATGTTTTTACCTCCTCCATGTTTTTTTTTCTTGATTTGATAACTGTAAAAGTTTTTGATTATGTTGGTTGAATTTATGTTGTCTTGGATTTCACATCATTGTACATAGTATTTCACTCTATTATCTATGGATTCTATTTTTTGAGTTAGTGTCTGCATTTCTTGTGGCACCATCTCAGATAAAGCTCATTTGAATATTAGTAATATGTGTGTGTGTGTGTGTGTGTGTGTGTTAGTTTGTGTGTGTTAGTTTGTCCCATTATTTCCTTTTAATGGCACTGGTTTTGCAGTTTGTCAGGGGATTTTCTGAGTTTCACTTGGAGATGATGATGGCTTTGATGAATAATAATAGACTTTTTATTATTTCGTGTGTATTCAGGTAGCCCATAATTGGCCTTCATCTTACTGTCATTTCATTTAATTATCCTTATTTCATTCAGACATCACTTACACTTACACTATTACTATTGTACTGATATCACTGACGAAATCAGGCAAACTGGTCATAATGCTACAGCCATGTGCCACCTGGCGGGCATTTATACAAGAGACAGATCTAACTCAGCTGAGAGCTGCTGTAATGCAACTAAATTTCATTCAAAACAAAAATAAAACTGAGGTGCATAAAAGATAAATGGCAGACAACCATACAGGACAGCACGTAGTTAAAAAAAGTAACTTTCAAATGCTGAGTAGTTTGAATCAAAGTCTTAAACTGACCTATAGGTATAACTGTATCAAGTTTAAATGTCCATGGTAAAATGTTCCAAGTGTATGGAGCACTGACACTGAAAGCAATTTTCCCAAACTTAGTGTGTACCCAGGGAACTTTAGCATTATATAATCACTAGAGCGTGTTGAATAGTGACTAATAAAGAGCTGTATTTTGGTGGCATGTTTCCCTTCAAGGCTTTAAAAAGACACAGAAACCAATGGCTGTTAAAGATGCCCATCCAACTTTTTCACATAGAATACAACGATGAGTGGAATAACAGTCACCAGTAATGAATCTGAGGGCGGAGTGATAAACGAGTCTAGTGGAGTAAGAGTGGAGACAGAGGCATGTCTATAGATAACATCACCATAATCCAGGACAGATAAAAAGACAGCTTCAATGGTCCGTTTCCTACAGAATATGGGGAAAGTAGTTCTGCTTCTGTATAAATAACCAATGTTTTTGTCTTAGCTTGCTAACAAGTGTGTTAATATGAAATTTAAATGTGAGTTTCTGATCCAACTAAATACCCAAATATTTGTATTTAGAAACCCTTTCAATAAATAAGAAATAACATGTCACAGAAATGCTAGTGATCATCGCAATCCGTAATCATCTCTGTCACCTTGACAGCACTGTTAATCACTGCACAATTATCGAAGGATGATTTTGAAAATGTTTTCCTGTGCTGGTGGAGTTTGTTTTTATCACCTGAATAAGTGAGAGGAGGCGGAGCAGCAGCTAATTAAGAAGTCACCCCAGACAGAAAGAAAGACAATGTGAGAGGCAGACAGGGTGAGAGCCAGGTCCACAACTCCATTATGGTATAATTATCTTGATGTCTCGATGGCAACACAGGCAGGCGACTGGGAGCAGATATAGTACACGGTGTGGAAAAAATGACAATCAGCAGGGATGTAAGAAAATGGCACTACAAAAACATCTAGAAAATGGCTTTCGGTACTGTATTTATACTTGAATAACATAGTCGTCTAGTAAACTGATAATTTCCCTCTACAATTTACATCGCCAATATGTTTTTTTGGAGCCAGACGTGACCACCACACCAGGATCTGCTGCGGTGGCGACTTGCCAATCACAAGGTCGTAAAGTTTACCCCACTTTATCCTATATTTTATTCTAAATGGGACCATCATTTACAAAATTAACATCATGAAATATTGAAGAAGACTTGAAACCAGGGATTGTGACCATAAACCCATTAGGAAACTGTTTATGAGGTAATAAATCAAGTGAGAAGTAGGGTCATTTTCTTATAAACTGACATACAATCTGACGTATTTATGCAACCAGTGGAGTTGTCCCCTATGCAGGTTAAAGGCACTTCACTGGCTTTACTGTTCTGTTCCTTCCATTATTTATTCAGTCAATGCTGAATATCTACAAAAAGAGATACCTATTCAGTATTGCTAAAACCCCATAAAGTTAAAAATGTTCATAATGACAGAGGATCTACTGTATTATTGATTGATTCATCAATACGTCAGACAGTGTCTGGTCTGATACAAAGCCAATTCTTTCTTTAAAGAGAATTCATTGAGGTGTTAAATGAATCAATATGGGTCTAAGTTCTCCGAAACTGAAATAAGGCAAATAGTAGCCCAGACAGCCTCTCTGCACAAAGAGGAAATAAGACTTATAGCTGACTATGAGACCTAACTTATTAGGACAGACACTTCTTGTGGAAAAGGGGCTTCATTAACAATATGTAATAACAAAGTTTCCCCTGCATCTTACTTCTCTGCCATTGTAGAAAACCACCAGTCAACATAGTTCTGAGGAATGGGAAGTTTCAATGTTCCTCAGACAAATTCCCATGCTATGTATCTCATTAATGCAGCAGATGGCAAAGTGCTTGGAAAACATAATTTCTTGTCATCAATTTTAAAGCAGTAATATCTCACATTCTTTTTGATGTTTGTTTGTCAGTGTAGTCTGATTGATGTAAAGATCATATAAACTGATAAAAACAAACTTTACAAAACAAGTTTTTTGTAACTATAATCAATTATGATCCATCCTTTCTTGAGACTTTTACATTTGTTTTTGGAAATACACCACAACTAAACACAAGACTACATGTCTTGTTTAGAAATAAACATTGTTACTGTGCTTCTGCGAACCCAATGAACAATCCTTTCTCACCTTTTCCTTCCCTAAGCAGTCTCCCCGGTCCTACCTCATCTGACAACAACCTTCAGCAGCCCCCTCAGCCTCTTTAGATGTATTATTCATCAAGCAAAATAATGAATTCAGAATAGGCAAACAAACACATTAATTAGCCTATTCATACCCTCCAATGGCTCAGTGACAGAAAAAAATTCTCCTCATAAAATAGCAAGAAAAAGAGGGGGGCTTATGAGGGTGACATGGTATAAGATTATGACAACATGATAAAATGGGTGACAACTAGATGTGTTGCATTGTGCAACTTCAGAGTGATATAGAGAAGATTAATACGCTTAATACATGCTCAGGCTCATCATTTAGAAATACCTGCAAGATGTTGCCTCTTTTGTGAGTTCATACGTCGAAATGGAATAAGTCATTACACTTTACTGAATGTCAGGAGGCCAGGCTGAGTATTCAAGTCAACCATTAGCAGGGCGGCAGACAGCCCACACGCTGAATCCAAGAGAGGGCAATGACATACAGCACTGCTAATAGTCACTCTGTCAAACGATGAGAGGACCCAGGGTAGTTCACGAGGGTTCGTTCACATAAAAGACCACTGGGTAGGTATTGCATGTGTATCAAGGACTGGTAGTACTAGAACTCGTGATTTCAACAAGCCAAGGTAACATTCGTCATCGTCATAAAAAAATAAGTCTGTAGTTACTAAAGCGGGACTCAGCGTTGGTTTGAATCATTTCTAACTTAAAGTTTCGGGGTGGGCTGTATACCAGTTTCATCATGACAGGGATTATGCAGTACTGTCAAGTTTTTAAGCATATTCAAAATAAAGTGCTTTACTTTGGCTGTGATAACAAGCAGTTAAATGGCTAAACATGTTCTCATAGGACTTCAGTTACATCTAATAACTACTGTTTTCCTCTCTAACACTGACTCTCTAACACCAACATGTGGAAAGCAAACAAAGCCCCCTCACTTCTCTGTCGTTGTCTGCAAGAAGAACAAATGTCTTCATTGACTGCCATCTTCCGAGGGAGTGAGGACCCACTGGATTCACTTTATTTTTGACGGAAATGTTCCCACAACAACTGGAAAACTCTTATATGTTTGCGCACCATTTTACTTCTCACTGTTTTCTCAACGACGGCCAGCACGTAAAAGCAGGATGTGCTTTAAACTAAAGCTCAAGGGTGGATCGTTACCATGTTCAAATTTGGAACCTGTAAGATTTGCCATTTTACGTCTATTGTAGTGCATTTAGCAATGTTGGAGTATTGTTTATTTTCTAATTGTTTGGTAGCCTAAGTTTGAACTTAATGCAAGCTGTTCTAACAACCAGAGATAGCTAATTTTGTATTGCTTGTTGGTTGTTAACATTTTTGACTGTGGGGAGATGACCAAAGCCTTTATAACTCCTTGATGTTGCAAAAGTAGTAATGAACTTATCTATTTTTAATGTCTTTACTTGAATTAAATTACGGAAAGTAGCATCCATAACAGTATTGACAAGTCTGGGTATCAATAGCAGTATCGATGCAGGATATCAATAAAATCTTAACAATATCTATCCTTACCTGTGGAAACTGGATATACACAGAAACACACATACACAAACACATACACACACACACACACACACACACACGCACACACACAAAGATACATGTACACTTTTACAAACCGATCACACTTGAACGCAGATACTGTCGTGGTATATGTGCTAACAACCAGATACCCACTTTTGAGTTACACAAATATTTGGATGCTTGCACACATACCCACAGGCACATACTCATACACACAAACAAAGTCAAAACCTGTCACACAAACATTCCCCTCTTAAGGCCCATCCACCTCCATTTGCCTCAGACACATCACAAGTACTCCAATGAGTGATAGAGAAGTGGGCTGAAAGAGCCAGTGGGCTTTAAAAGAAGTAGAGTGGGTAAAGAAAAAAGGCAGAGAGAGGCAGGATAGAGCGCTTAGATTACAGCAGAACAAAGGAGAAACAAGAAAGAGAAACGCAGCTTGGTGTTGCAGTCCCGTGTGACTTGGCTTCTGCTCTTTAGAGAGACCTTTTATTTCCTTGAATACACCTACTAGTACTGATAGTAAACACTATGTGACATCAAACTGCATCACACTGAGACAACTGCTGTTTAAGTCCAAAAATCAGCTACTTGATGCTGAGTCCTGCCATGTGTCAGGCAGCCCACACAGTACTGGTCTGTCAGTAGAAAATTAAGCGGTGAGGGAAAAATGGTTTTAAAGGCAGAGAGGTAGGCAGTATGTAATTTCTGCTGCTAGTGTTCACTCAATCAAAACAACAACAAAAGACGGAGTTTGATGACGTTGTGAAGTAGCATAGGATAATGGGAATTGTGGTTACCATTGTTAAAAAAACGTCACTGCAGATAACAGAATAATAGTGCTCCATCACAAATGCACAAACAATAGTAAACAATAGAGTGGCAAGCTAGCTAGTATGTTCCTTTCATCAGTCTTTGACGTAGCATCTGGTGTTTCCCCAGAAATTATTGTAATTAGAGGGGATAAAGAGGGGATATGATGCCATTGACAAGTGACCGAATGTAATGCATCGTTGCCTTTAATAAAAAATGAAAGACTTCTCTGAAACATTTTGGAAAATGTAAGAACAGAGCCCAACAACATATATAACCTAGACATGTTAGATATTATATCTTGAACAGTTCATGATAGGCTCCTGTTGTTCAATATCAAAAAAATCAGGAGCACCAGCATAGGAACAACTGAAAATCAATAAATCATTTAGAAAATAACTCTGTAAGACTGGATAGTAGAGCAGAAGTCAAGAGGATACTTAAACAAAGTTGTTTCTTTTGCTGGAAAAAAGAAAGAAAAATTCTATATCCAAATCTGTCAATGTAATTTTCTTCTTATCAACAGGAAAAAAATCGATCTAAGTAAAATTACACATTGATTGAATTTGAACACAAAACCATGCACAGTCGAAAACAACTAACAACAGTGTGAAATTGAATTCATCATTCGTGCAATCACATGAAACAACCCAAGGTGCTCGTTCTCAAAATGAAAGTTTTCTGATCTTCATCTCTCCTTTCTAGCAACTGAAGGGCTTGACACAATGCAAATTCTCAGCTCAGGGCTCCCCCCCTTAGCCCAAAACATTGCCCAGGAGTTGACCCTCAGCTACGAGTTTACTCTTAAGCCCAGGGCTATATGCTTCACACTGCATTTTGTACTAGCGTGTCCTTAGTGTCCGTTGGAACATGCAGCTAATGTTAACATCATAAGGGTCCCATCAACCATATACAAGATGGTGTGTATCTTCCCATTTGGTCAAAAGAAATAAGTAGAAAAAGTCAGCTATTTAAAACAAATTCTGTATATTATTATCAACAAATGGCGTTAAATACCCCAATAAAATAGGGATGCATGATATGGATTTATTTCAGCTGATAACAATAACCGATAATGACCTTCTTCTCATGGTCGATGCCCACAAGATTACAGATAATTGCACAATTTTGTATTTTAAAAAGAAGTTCATCGCCTGTAGTTCATGCACACCTGAGGCTAAGAAAGGTTATGAAAGTCAATAAATTCAACTCCACGCTTACCCAGAAGATAATAAACAGGAACACAGTGGGTAACACAGTTCTTCCTTCCAATAAAGAGGTAAATTTAAAAAGCTCCACCGGGGCATCTCAAACAGAAGACATTAGAGCCCACAGTGAGAAGACATTTGAATTTTTAGAGTGGACAGGTTGCTTCTAACATAGCTATGATGGTGACCTTAAGTGTGACCAGAGGAGCTTTAGAAAACCATTGTAGTGGAGTTTGACTTACCTCATTGATGAGGAACTGCAGCTGAAGAACAGCTGCTCCGCTCTCATGCTGACAGTAGCAATCCACCCCTGGTCGTCCCAGTCTGATGACACCATAAAGTCAAGGAAATATATGGAAGGGAACTACAGGTAAATCATCACAATACAGGCACATGTTGTGTATGTACATATTGCGGTGGGAAAGACATAAAAAGAAACATCCAGCTTAACACTTGAAGTTGGAGTCAGAGAAAGGGTGAAGAGCCAGAGGGCATAGAATTAGTTTTTTCACCTACTGTAGTTGCTGTGTTTGAATCTTTGCTATAGTCTTTCATATTACTTTGTAGGTTCTATTTTGTAAGATGTACCTGCACCAACTGTGATTGCACAGAAGCGGAAACAGCACAAAGCGCTGCAAGCGACTTCTGCCACTGGCCTGGTATAAGCAGGCAGGTAGTGTATTGTCAAATCCGGTTATAAAGGATGACTGAATTTTAAAAAAGTCTGTTGTGATGCTTGATGATTGCTGACACGCCCCCTACTGTGCTTCTCCTCCCACCTCAGGGAAGTCAAGTTCAAAGCAAAGCATCCATGCAAGCAAGCAAGGTGAGGAGCAAAACCACTGTGTGCCTGGTTGTATATTTCACCAGTGCTGTCAAAAACAGGAAGTACATCATCAAAAAGCACACCTGATCGGTTGAAGGGTGGATACATTAATTTGTAAATGCACAAAGTTGCTGAGAGGCTCCGAAAAATTTTCTAGAGGGCAAGTAAGTACTGTAAGTAAAGCTAATTTATATATAAATAAATACATATTCATTTATAACCATCATTAATAAATGGTAAGACCAACAAGGACCAAGGACCAACAAACAGCACTCAATACACACAGTCCTACATCAGAGAAGATTTCCGTGCCAGATTTTCATTGTGTACCTCCACGTGTACCTCCTCCTGGATACCTCCAGCTTGGTTGTGCTATCCAACTAACACACCCTTAGGCTACTGGAAGCCTTCTGAGGGCACGTCAATATCAAAAGTAAAACACTGAACTGGTATTTGTGATTGGTGGCAAAATGGAGTGTTACTGTCCATTACTGTACTATCTCAATGTTTGTAAGTGATTTCCCAAAATCTAGTGAACAACACATCCTAACATCATACCCCTGCTTATGATCACTGTATTTACTGAATGTGTACACGAGATCAACAAAAACATTTACATGCAAACTGGTTAAAAAAAGAGGGTTATCGGAGGAAGTAAAATCCCCGAGCACATCCTTCAAAGCAGGTGGAAATCAGCAGGAGGGGGAAATGACACAACATGAAAACAGAGCCAGTTGGATCTGGTACAGGAGCAGCTATTTAATCACTATAGGTTTCATAACGTTGCCAACATTGCTTGAGATACAACACAGATGCACATGTAATCAGTCCTGCAATAAACAAAATGGCCCTGTTATGCCTCAGTATTCATTAGCATCATAAACCAGGTAATTTAGACGTTTCAGTCGTGATGTTACGGCAGTCAGTATGAATGAAAACTGAGTAAATTGTTTCAACGTCAATGTATAGAATTGGTTATTCTTGTAAAGCGCATTACAACTTGAAGAGTTTAAAAGTAAGTAATGTAACTTACACATTTTATTATCAAAGCAGCATTTGTAAAATTAATTTGTTCGTATAAACCACTATTATTCATTACTAAAGCAGTTTTCATATAGCATGGTGATAACTTTTTTTTGTCTTCAAGAATGAGAGGAACTGATTTATACTTTCCTATACAACTTTTAATTATCCGTCACTTCATGGACTAGGCAGTTTTTATGCTTTGTTGTGATTGCAGGTGCATACCAAATGTATTAGTGTTACAATACAGATTTAGGATGACCCCACTCAATCCCTTTCTCCCTCCAGGGATTTGTGTCGACCTCACTAGGCATCAACGGCTTCCCACACCTTGAAAACAGCTCTAGGCAAAGTGATTGTATAAGAGTTATCACGTTTTTTTTTTCAGTTATCTGACAGTGCAGAAAATTTGTTGGCGAGAACAAAGCGCATGCTTAGTTTTAATGAAACACAATATGATTAGAAAAAGAACAAAGGAATAACCCGCTGCAAAGGAACCGGGCCAAGAGAGGAGGGAGAGGTAGCTGCTTTCCTAATGTTTTGAGTTAAGGACACAGATGTATGAAAGAAACATATTCTCATATAAATTTGTTTTCGGGTTCCTCTATATATTTGTGTGTACACACATATCGCATATCTAGTTGCAAATCATTTGACAGACAACAAAAAGTAGACAGTGATTTGTTTAAAATCTGAAAAGATAGTCAAATTAAGTACAACTCATTGATTAGAAAAGCAGAACTAGAAAATAATAAAGGAATTCAAAGCTTGGATTCCACACAAACAATGCTAGCTGTGTTCAGTAATGCGTTACATACAACAGATATGCTTGAGAACTCAATCAGAAATCCAACAGATTGACGATATGCAGAGTGAGCACCTCACATTTCAGTTTCACCATGTACTTGGAAACCAACAGGGCAGAAACATCCAGACAGTCGTGCTAGACTGACTTATCACAACGACGGCAGCAGCAGCCACGGACTCTGATATGGTGAACTGTTGAACCGGGCAGCAGATCTCAGGTGCACTAGGGAGGAAAGACTCAGATAGTTTGTGGTTCAAAATGCTGCTTATGACCCTGGGAAAGTTTTCAAAGTAATTCTTAACTTTTGTAAAAATGCGCCTAAATAAACATTCATGCAACATTTTTAGGATGCTTTTTTTTAGTATTTGGAGAACTAAGATTGTATATGGTTATAGCTTCTATATGTACAATATATTGCATGATATAAAAATCATTGTCATATAGCTTTACAAGCTTACTAATTCACTAATCTTAAAATACACAAAATTAGTGTGTATTTTGTAATAAATAAATAATATTAGACTATGTAATTTATACTCTCAAAATATGTTCTTTACCCAGGAGAAGCAAGTTTGAATGAGTGCCCAGTACCACACAGTTTGATATTTTAGCATTAAAGTTTAACATGGTAACGGCAAGAATTTCCCATGTAATTAGGAACATCACAATGACTGAATAATGGTCAAAGTTAGCTTGAAAACCCCTTGGTGGTTGTGTTAAATGTAATAAATACAGTTACTACACACACAAATGTTGTTTAGATCTCTATGTCTTGTGGTGTGCATAGACATTTTGTCTGGTCCATCCACTGATATGGAGGAAAAAAATAACTAAAATACTTTTCAGTTCACCACATTGCATACATCAGCTATGCTACAGTGATACACTGACTATTGTTGTTTTCACTTCAGCCAGTGGAGTATCTATTAATATTGAGATTAATTCACATGCTAACATTAGGTTGTTAAAAAAACACTTTCAATTCCAGTAAAAAAAGAAAAATTGCATTAACGCACGCTAAAACCACAGTCCATGAAAGTAACACATGCACAAAACAACACTGTTTCTTTAAAAAACCTGTCAAAAAGGAATTTTACAATTGATTTCACTTCTGTCTCTCTATCTGTCAACTCTTTTTTCACTCACTCTTATCCAAAGCTACTGAACTACATCAGTGAGTGGAAAATAAAAGAAAAAAGTCGAAAACCAAATACTTAAGCTTACTCAGAGCAGAGCGGCCTTTTGTGCTCATGCACCCACGCTGAGCCACCAAATGGAAAGAAAAATCCGTTTTTTGACCTGTGGCAATACACTGAGCACAGGGAACAGGCAGGTCCGCTTAGTCAGGCAGTCTATATGTATTTTACCTTGAATACCCACACAGCGGGTGACTTCCAGTACAAAAGACTTAAATAAAAACAAGTCAGAGGTGGCTGCCCTGAGTGCGTTACAAAGTGTCAGTATCGACAAACTGAGTTAGGTATGGCACAGCTGATGCTATAACGGGTTTGATACACAAGCCAACACTGGTGTAGCTTTCTGCATTGACCAGTTTTCACCTCTACTATCAGAATAATTTCAAAGATGCTAAACAATCACATGTAATTCTACATAATGTTGTCAGATCAGACAGATTCGGGCTCAAACTTTGGTTGCCAAAAAAAAGTTCTTCAGTGTGGCAGGAATTTGGGTTGAGCATTAAGAATAAAGATTTTTATTTTCTCTTTGTTTAATTAATCTAGATTTTTGTCTTATAGTGTCTATTCTTCTTTGTATTTTATCAGATTAAAATATTACTGGCTATGGTTTTGTATTCTTTTCCCTGTTTTGTTGATCCTCTCTGTGAAGTGCTTCTTTGTTTAATATTGAAAAAAAAAATTAAATATCACACAAGCCTTGGTCTAGAACAATGTGTGTATAAAATGTACAGTGTGTATGTGCACATTTCTTTCTGAAAACATATACTGTATTGTAAATTGTATTATCTTGCTGTGGACAAATCCATATGTTCTCAAGGAGGGCAAAAACACTGATTGTCCATTGAAGGCGAAGAGCAACAGATCTTTAGAAGTGGCCAGAATTTATTAAAATACAATGACTGTCTCTAGGTCAAGTCACTCAAGTAAGAGTGTGCGGGAGTGTGTGTGTGTGTGTGTGTGTGATTCAAGGGCTGATTTGAAAGGGAGTATTGGCGACAGACTTACAGTAAATCATCTCTCTGTCAGTCTGGATCATTCTCTCCCTGACAGGCAAGTCTTTGTATACACCCTATTCAAATTCACATCACACTCGGGACTGCATTAAAACACATAAGACGCTGTCAAAACACAAAGCTGATGTGAAGGTGAAGTCGCCCACATCCACACAGGAGACAATCACTGTATTACTGCCAGCTGACAGGAGAGAATGCCAATGAGAAACTGCTGAACCTGGCCTGATGTATTTGAAGATTTTTTCAGTGAAAACCAACCAAGTGACAGCTAACAAATGTCATGAATTTAAATTGAAACACATGTTTTTGTTGCACCATTGGCTGTATATAAAGATGGAGGACATGACAGCTCTCTGTAAGTGAAGCCAAAACAACCCAATCGCCCACTGGTAGCTGCAGAAAAGGTCATAAATCCTGACCCCTCCATGTTAGCAGATGGGACATGGGTCAAACTAAAAACTATGCATAATGGCAGCGTTCGATTCTTGGATATTTTGGGTTCATTTTTGTACAGTAGGAGGAAGGAAAAATGCATGGTACAGCTTCAATCCGTCAATTTGTGGCATCCATATTTGCCTCTGGGGTGAAAAGGGGAAACAACTGAGCAACTTTTTTCGCACAAAACATCTTAAAAGTAATATTGTTGTAATATTCATGCAGTTTCTTAATTATGAGACTTGGTAGTGTAACTAAAATGGTAAGAAAAGACAAGATGGGAAAGCATTTACTGTCAAAGGGAAATGTTTAATAACTCAGTGATGTGAAGATCAGTCATATTCAGTACTGTGAATCAATTAGTTCAGCATCTATATCCTTCTTGTATCCACATCTTTGTGGAGGACACAGTCAAAACCAGCACTTTTAAATCTGAGGTTATTTTCTGCTTCATAGCTTGAGGAAAATCAGTTACAGCATTCATTAACCAACAAAAAAACAACTCGTTATTTGAGACAGCTGGCTAAACGTTCTGTTTTATGTGCTGTAGTCTATGATTGTTTTTCCTGTGTGTATTTCATTTTTATTCAGTGTTGCAATGATCAGCTAAAATGAAATTAAAAAGTTGCATAAAAGTGGATTCAAGATGCATTTATCCAAAATTGTAGTCACATTAAATGTAGCTTTGAATGATCTTAATGGACAAACTCTTTCACGCTTAACAACACTTTATACCTTTAAGAGTGATGAAGGAAATAAGGCACAAATCTGCTTTATTAAGGTGCAATAAGGTCATGAAGGCATTGTTTGCACGTGTGGTTTTAAGATAACAACACCTGCGTAGTTGCATTGGTAAAACAACAGGGCTAACAGCTACAATTTTTGATAAATTATCACCAACTTACCCTGCTGTGGATAAACAACCAAATTAGTTGCAAAATGAATCTAGAGCTGCACACAATGGGCTCCAATCATGAGCGTGTATTTATCTCAGCGGGGAAAACAACAGATACAGTAAGTCCGTTTCAAGAAACAGTGACAAACGTTTTTGATTGCTCTGCATCGATGACAAGCAAAGACAACAGAGGAAGGGACAGGGAGGAGAGCATTTTAATTGCCTCGCAGTGGACGAAAATTACTTGTGCCTTAATTATTTATGTAAACAACATTTTAGGCAGCATCAAATAAGGAGAGGCCAATCAGCTACTTTCAGCAGTAAGTCAACATTTGCAAGGCTTTCATCTACATGGTGTTTGATGAACAAACGCCATAACAAAGCATGAGGAACTTATTATAAAGGAGTTTCCTACTTCAAGCTGATACACAACTGGCAACTTATAAAGACAAATCATCAACGGGCATACACATACTTTGACTCTTTGTTCTCCTTCAACCATTGTTTGTTCTCACATTTGAACTTGTTTGACTGACATCAACCCCTATGGTTGCCTGTCAAGTGACATAAAAAAAAGCATCCTTCCTACAGTTGGTTAAGATGATATTTACAATCCTGACAAACTGTACATGTTTCAAACTCTAACAAATGACTCTTTCATTCACCACTTTCCTGCTCTATAACAGACCCACTCTTGTTAATTTAATAGTGAGCAGCAAATTTAGTTTTCAGTTTACATGTTCCCGGCTCAGTTTTTTAGCACAATATTTTGCATGTAGCTGCCTATTCACGGTTATTTTAAGGGGTTCTAGTTTAAAGCAAAATGTCAGCTTGAAAAAATTTAAAAGTCAGCTGGAGACAGCATTTAAAACCCACCTATCAATCTAAGGTTTGCTTCATTAGTAAGCTAGCTACAGCTGATTAAATCTGCAAAGGATTGCTGTGATTTTAAAATCAAATCTTTGCCCTTTTAATATATTAAACTCATGAAGTTCTCTCAAACTTAACTACACAAAACTGAATACACATTACAGCCCACAAGCTCCACTCAAGTCCTTGTCAAGCATTTAAAAGCTAAAAATATGTGATGACGTGGACAATGATGACTAAGTGGATGAAAAAACAAGCCTTCAGCACCTCCTTTATGTAATATTTAATTACTGTTGTGGCAAAAACAGAATCAATTTAATAATTCAACAACATGCGGATGACATGGGACACATAAAGGAAATAGTAGTTGGAAAAAGTGTTTACTCACTAAGTGTACTCAGTATCAAGCTTGAAACCAGAGTTTAGACTAACATCCCACATTTTACTAAAGACCAAAAGGCTTTATCCTTAAGGCTGAAACATGTAGCCAGTCACATGTGGTCTGCCGTGTCTGGTTTCCTCTCAGTCCCTGACAGCTGAATCTGACTGTGACAGACCGCGCTGCAGTCACCTGGTATTTTCATCCTGCTCTGTCAACCCCACACCCATTATCTGCCTTGTTTTATTAACAAAGTGGATGCAGGATTTGACAGAGCAAGGACGTGAGAATGCCTGATAATTACAGCATCCATAACAGTGTAGATACTTATATCAGGGCTAAAATTAGCTACGTCCATATGTTCCTACCATATGATTCGAATGTAAGTGAGGAATGCAGGGCATATAAATATATTTTAATTTTTTTATTCAAAACACCTTATGGATATGTGGTGTGATATGATGGCTAGCAAAGTGTTTTCTGCCTCATTTAACACTCTCATTTGTGTGATAACACATGGAGCACATGGTGAACATCTCCCATGTGCACAGTTTGTTTAAGAAGGTAAATGTATGTTTCTTTCGGTATATTTGTTATATTATATTTGTGTGTCAATGTGTATGTGTGGTTAGTGCTGCATTGGCTGTTATGCCTAGTTTATACATTAAATTTGTATGATTCTAGAAAACCCTGGCACAACTTGAGGTTGAATTGACTTCAAACATAAAACTCTACTGCTTGGTTGGATACATGGTGTGCCAGTCAGTAGCATACAGTATAATGGTGTGTTTTCTGTGAAGGTTATATGGTAAATCTCCTTCAGCAACGTCGTCTCCCTCTGGACTAATGAGCAACCAAAAATCAAATCCATTTCTTGACCTTTTACATTTTTGAATTTATGTGTTGAAAATCACTTTCACCATGAACAGCTACAACACTCTCCACAGGCTAAACATCTGATCTCGTCTTTGCTAGCACAGAAAATAAATACAACCTTTTCTCAGTTATAATCACCACTTTGTTGTTAGTATGCAGCATCACATTTACAGTTTTTCCCCTTAAAACTATACTTTATCCTCAGATTTTTCTTATGTCAAACAACAGATGGGGGAAAAAAAACTGCTTCCAAGAAAGAAACGGGCTGAGATGTGAATCCGACTGAATAGCTCAGTGACTGTGATTGTAATAGCCAACTTCCATTATTTTGTCAGACTTGGATTACTGCGTTTTCTTCCTTGTAAATTTACTTTGTGCAGAAAGTCTGATTTACCTGCAATAAATAACAACTAAACGCCAGCATCTTCCCACTGTTTTCAAATAAATTGTTGATTTTGGTGTGTTTGGTGGAGGGGTAGGGTTCACAGACTGGCAATCACAATCTTGTTTGAAGTAAACTCAAAGATTAGATAATGTGATGATTGCCACACTATGGTGGAGACATTGTTAATCCTACAGGTCGCTGAGTTTGGGAATTAACTCCCAACATGTGATAATTGCATAATTCATCTTTATAATTGTGTTTTGCAAATCCCTCAAACGTTTGTTTATCAACAACATGAGCCTGGTTTCAGTGTTAAACTGGATTAACTTTTCCTGAACTCTGATATCCGCCTCAGTTTTTTCAGTCACAGTCGCTCGCTGTCTAATCTCTGTATTTCTGTCTACTGTCACCACATCACATAACTGGAGTGTGTAACGGCAACACATGCAATATTTTTATGTTTTGTATGGTTGACTTGAGCAGAGTTGTGGGCTGTTGGATTGGAATTTCTTTTTAGAGGTGAGTCATATACATTTTAAGATATGTGATGAGTTTATTAATATGGCAATAAGCGAGGAGATACCACCAGTTGAGTCTTGATGCTACTTTAGCTTGGAATTTTTTGCATTTTGATGTGTTCAGGAAGCAACTATGGAGAGAAAATACTCAATTTAACTTGTTTTGCTTTTCAAATCAGTGTTATTTGTGAAATTACAGCAACACTCAGGTAATATGGTGTTTGAGTCCACTCTTAACCTTATCAACAAAAATAATTCACATTCATTTGGCCATTACCGCCTACGATCACAACTGAATGGTGAAGTCAAAGTTGGTAGTGCATTAAGCTGCAGCTCTTCTAACAGGTGCAGGAGCCTGGACTTCTTTTTCAGACTGTGGTTTTGGCAATTTGAGGACTTATATTTCATTACAGACCTACAATAAAAGATTGCATGTTTGTTCTATCAGCATTCTCAGCTTATCAGCACTGCTGTGATGGCCTCTTGCTGGACTTGCCTCTACCAAACATGTACTGTATAAAAAATTGCACACAATGACCTAAATGCTCAATATGTGTACTTCTGCTCATAGGGCTGGGCATCATTAAAAATACATAGATACCAGTACCAATTTCTTGACTTCAATACCAGGTCCTCAAAAAATATGTTTTCTCTATTAAATTTTATGAAATCCATTTCCACAAAATATTACACTTCACATACACTTGGTGAGCCCTTCTGGGCGTAACCTATCATTTTTCCTGCAAGCCAAGAGACAGCTAATCACCTGCACCATTAAATCTTGGCAAAACAAGCATGCTGCATGCTCACTGTCTCGCTGACACTGATGAGGTTAACTCCTTAGATTTTAAATTTGGTATTGAATGACAGGACATTTTTGGATACTCCATAGTATCTAGGCAATTCGTTCTGTACCATAAAAGTATTGCTGTTACAGCCTGTCAAGTTCTGTGGTGGATTTTTGTGTTTTGGTGTTTTTTTTCTGTCTGTTGTGCTTGCTTTTCCCTTCACCGGAGTTGCTGACACACACACACCTGCAGCAGGTTGGCATTCAGCGCCTGCTGAAAAGCCCTGGTCTCCAGGCCACCTGCAGCCAGATGATTTCGTCAGTTCGACGTGTATATGGCTCCAGCTAAGTCGCTTCACAAAGCTTCTTGTCAGTGTTTTTGTGTTTTCTCTTTGAGATCTAATTGTCGTTTGTTCTACCTCCACCTGCGTTCCCAGCTACCAGTGGCTCCGCATACAGCAACCCAGCTCTCAGCACCTTTGCAGCCAACACCCTCGCCCTGAGCTTACCTGAGCCGCCACACGCTACACTATCCACCAGCGCCACAGTAAGCAACCTCTCCTCCAACACCTCCCTCCTCTGCAACGGACTCTCCAGCCGGAGTTTCTCTCCACCTTCTCCTGCATATTCCTTGTGAAGTATCAATAAATCTTCCTGCACTCGTACTCCTGCCTCGTTGTCCGCTTTTGGGTCCTACCAAGCACCACACGGCGTAACAATTGAAGTTTGATACCCAGTCCTACTGCTCAACATACTTTTGTGTGAATAAACAGCAGTGTGTATCTTTTTTGACGTACTGCTCAACAACATATTACAGTGAGACCTTATACTTGTGAAGCAGTTTTAGACATTGCCATTGTCTGTTATGTTGTTGTTGTCATTGTCCCAATAGTACCGTATAGTATACAGTGCTATTTACACTAGCATATTGTCAAGTGCTTGTATGCCATAATATTTAGCTGGAAATGGTATGTATTTGACACACTAAGGTTTTGGATGTACAAAAAACAAAAAAATCTCACGTACTGTTTAGCATACTAAATAGTATGTTGGTATGGAGTTTCAGACGCATGGATGGATTTTCTGTGTTGAAGATGGAAGCTGACAGTTGACCTAAATCCAGTTTACAAAACACTCCCGAAACCCCTCGATGACATTTCAGATGCTACTACTATGTTTTTGTACACACAGTGGTTTTAATATCTTGGGCTGTGCTGCTGTTCAAAATGCTGACTTTTAACTTCATCTCCATTAGAGCCATTAAAATGCCTGACGATTACACCACAGTGGTCTCCATATGAATTGATCCCAATGTGACACCTGGTTTCTCAATCTAATTGACCTGCTATCCACTCATACTCTCTTCATCTCCCCCATCCACACTCACAATCTCTCCTTCATCTCGTATGAATTACTCTGGTCCTGCCTCTATTACTGATTCTCTGCCTCTTTGTGTGTGTGTGAGTGTGTGAGTGTGTGTGTGTGTGTGTGTGTGTGTGTGTGTGTGTGTGTGAAGGGGGTGTATAATAACTGTTTTGTTTGTGTTTAATAATGCTGGTGGAGCAGTGGGGACACAGCTGGGCAATTTAGATTTGAGTATAAACATCTCACAGAGGAGTGGGTACATTAAAAGGTGTGTGCAGTGTGTGTGTCTATGTGTATGTTTGTGTGGGTGGCCAGCTGCCTGTTTGTGTTGGTACATACTTTATACAGCTTTGTAAATTTGTGTTTTATAATGTTTCCTTACCAAGTGAGTTAGCTGACAGGTCCACCTGCAGCCTCGTAAAAATTCTATTGGCCTTGGTCTCTTACATGCAGGTGATGACTTGACTTACAAACCCACACACATAAAATAAAATACATGTATTTACAAATGTAGATGTCATGTTAGCGCATATTCAGCATGTGAAAAAATTGCGTAAAATATTTGGTCTTCTCTAACTGTCTATTTAGACAAAAGTAGCTAAGTGCAGGTCATTCTTTATAGCCAGCAACTATCTAGCTACCCATTTGAAGTGACGGGTGGATTTTATCGGCTGTGTCGTTATTTCCTTGTGTTAGTCAATCGCCATTTCTGGTTGACTTTTTTAGGTGGTGTTTTCTGTGGTGAGCCTTTTCTTCCAGCTAACCCGTTTAAACTAAAAACCATGTTTAAGTATGTTTTCTGGCTATATATAGTACATTATATCAGCTTTCAGGCTCAAGGCAAAAAAAGCCACCATTGCTCCCACACACTGTATGTGCCAGGCAAACATATATTTACAAATATGCTTGGAAAAATCTATGTTCTGGGTCATCTGAGGAGGTGGCTTTGTCAATTGTAGCTTATCCAAAGGCAAACTGGCAGCTAACTCTGAACTGATATCAGTATATGTATGTGGGACGATGACCCCCTTACATTTCTGTCTTGAAAGAGCCATGAGAACGAGTGTTCTGTGGCATGGAAGCATCCCTTACTTATGTTTTGACAGCTATGGTGCTCACTACCGAGAAAAGCTTTTTCCATGCATGTGAGCTACTGCTCAGTCAAACAGTGAGAGGACAGCTGACAGCTGAAACTTTTGTTTGTTTTTGCTGGTGGATAATTTTAACAGGATTCTGTCAAACAATGTGTGATATCTGCATAATTAAAAATCCAGGCTGCTCATATAATCAGTTCACATGCGATTTGTTGGGAAAGAATAAGTCTGTCACACCAACAATCCATTGATTACAGTAAAGATTACATCTTTTAAAATGAACGTATGCTTCTTTTCACTGTTCTCCTCTGATGTGATAAGAGCAGAGGGAAGAGAAATCTGTCTTGCTCAGGCTCTCATAATTTAAAAATATGTGCATGTTATTGGCTGTTTGACTCCCTCACATCATTGTGATTAGAATGCCAAAGCACATCTGCTCTCTGCCAACCCCATCTTCCATGCCAAGGACACGCAGGCCCAATCTGTATTGAACGAATGTTCGGCTGATTTTCTTGGTCAAGTCTGTTTTGTGTTGGGTGATTATATAGAATAAATCAAGACAAAAACGTTTTTTTTAAAACGACTCTAATTTTCCAGTTTTCAGTCTCAAATACTGCACATTAATTTCCTTTAAAAAAACTTGAGGCTCGCTATTCATTTCTGAACTGTAACTATCATTAATTTAATGCCTTACCTTGTCCAGTATTTGAGTATATTTACCACACTTCTTTTTTGTACGTCTAATTTTATTGTCCTTGTCATTATCTTTTCATTTGTTTTAAGGTATTTTCTACCTTGTGTGAATGACTGATTTGTTTCTGTAAATGTTCATGTACAGTATAAGCAAACTTGCAATACATTGCCTGAACATTTTCATGCCAACCACCATTAATGTAGAGTACTATAGCACGTGGTGAACCACACGATAAAGACAATTAATATTCATGTGCAAATGATACTAGGCTAGTGCAAAATTGCTTTACAAATGTGCAAAATGCAATTAAAACTTCAATCTTCTTGTTCCCACTATTTCTCTCTATCTCTCCCTCTCTCATTTAAAAAACCATAATCCTGTTATGACCTCCTTCTCAACTTGCAAACGTGGTGTTATGAATCAATATAATGTATTTTTAATTCCAATATGACATGAGTTATTACTGTAATAGTGCTGTATTGAGCATATGAATATCAAACTATTATCGCTGCTGTGTGTTTTGTTATGTAAAACACTGAATTGCGAATTAAAGTCTGGCAACATTGACCTCAGAATGCATAACATGACAGGACTTTCAAACACAACCTGCAGATTTGTAGCTTGCCACAGTGCACAATGTAAAAATAGATTTCTTATAAACATATAATGTAACAAGGGGTTAATTGGTGGTTACGTCACTGATGTGATACATTAGCTTCTTCAAGTAAAGTTAAACAATTTTTAAATCATTCAGGGCACTGACATGAAGAGTTATTAGAGTTTTAATCATCACAATGATTAGTTAGCCTTTAGCTAACAGCAGACAGTACAAGTGGTTTCCTATAAAAATGCAAGTTCATATCTCCGTTTCATTCAACAATTTTGTTGTTATTTTTATCATCGGGCTGCATTTAGTATAAAATTTATAAAATGAAAGAAAAAATTATATCCATCAGATCCGAGTTGTGTGGTATTGCATGGACCAATGCTTTACAACACTGCCAAGAATGACTGTTGTGTATAGGCAATTACACACAGACACACACGCCCAGGCAGCCCACCATTTGTCCACTCTTGGCTGCATCTTAACGAGCGGCTCAGTGAGCAATTAACCTGCAGATAACCCGCTTTGAGGCAATACAATTGGTCCTCCACAAGCTGGAAACATGTCTGCAGTAGAGACTCTTACAGGTCAAAGACAATGACTGCAAATGCAAAAGACTGAGGTTCCTCTCAAGCCAGCAAGAGAGAGAGGGTCGGGATAAGCCTGAAGCGATTCTGTCCACAAAGAGTGTAAAATGTGTCACGTCTTCAGCTAAAAGCGATTAAAGCTCCTATGCGTGGAAACGCTGTGGCAGACAACAATTCACTCTGATTTGTGCAGGGCTCCAGAGGAACGGCGTCCCGTCGTCCCAGGGATGATAAAAACAATGCGTTTGGTTGGTTTCAATTCATTCAATTCTCGTTTCAAACATTTTTTGTCAGCACTGATAGCTTAACTACTACTACAGACGATTCTGTTTCAGTGTCTTGATTTATAAAGCTCAATAGTTCTTTGTTTTTTATGCCCTGACAACTGTAATTTACATTTTTCAGATTCTTCTTTAAAACGAAAGCTACATGATATCAAAGGCGATATAACCGCCTTTTTTTTATTTTTTTTTAATATACCACACCAAAGTCATATGGTCAAATTTAAATAACTGTAAGTATGACAAACTGTTAACACAGAAACAAAAAGGAGAGTCAATAGATGGCAGAAGGGCATTGTAAAGGACTGTCCCGTGGTTACTATATGTAACCACAGGATGTATTTGAGGAAGTGTGTCCCCTCGGAGTTGCCACGAAAAATATGAAGCGTTAAAATGGGGAATTCAGTATGAACGGGTGCGGGCTAATGCTACATTGTGAATACAAAACAAATCTGTGTTGAAATCGGCAGGAGGAGAACTAGCTGGTTGTTAGCAGCCGGTGGGAAACACATTCTTGCAGTGTGGTTGGCTAAGGGAACAGATAACAGCACTAATAAGTTACAGCTAACAGAGCTAAACACTAAGACCACACGATATGGTAAAAATATATATATATATATATTGCATTTATTTTGACTGATATTATGAATGTGATTTGATTCCCGATTAGTGGGGATGATATTTTTTGCGCAACAATGTTCATTTCACTTAAAAACTAGTAATATCATGATAATGTGATATTTGTTGGAGTCTATACCAAAGATTTTCTTCCATCTGGAGAATGAGATTTATAGGCCAGAGCAATTATGCAGGACCACAGTAATTTATCATAATGCTGTTTTGTCACACATTTTACCTTAATTATGAAGTTGCTTCTCTTGCAATTGCAATTGGATAATTGTTGGCCACATTGCTATTTCTTTCATATGTATATGCAAGCAAGTATAGATATAAGTCTCTAAAGTATTTTAGTCTCCTGTACTGTCACCACAAGGAATCAAAAGAATATAGTTCTTGCACTGAGGCACATTCAGCCTTGAGAACAAAGAAAGTATATTTTCATGCTGCAGATACCCTATTTTTCAGGCTTCCAGTACTGTCAAAACCAATGATGTGAAGTGGTCCTCTATACATGGACATGATCATAAAATATATCTCTGTTGTTGTGTTTTGGGTTTCTGCTTATCTGAATACAAAACAGTAACCTGTATTCAAAAATAAACATCTCCACAATTAAATTAATGATAACATAATTAGTGTCAGGGCTTCTAATGAGCTGAATATTTGCACAGCTGGGGTGATGCCCAGTAAAGCATAGGGCAGCCAATGAGGATTCAGTGTGCTAATGTAATATTAATGGTCCAATGCAGACGTCCACACCTGCTGAGCAACGCAAACACAGCAGGTGATGAAATGGAAGGCCTTCAGTCAAATTTACAGTTTCAGTGCAGTTGGACGTTTGATACAAGTCAGTCCAGATCCATCACTGTGAAGCAGCAAATGAGCTGACAGGAATGCTGTGTAGATTTATATTGTATCTGACACACGCACACACATGCACACACACAAAACTCTATCCAATCATGATTATATCCTTAATCTTAAACAAATTCAACCCAAACCCAGAATCAGATGTGAAGACAGGAAAAATAAACCACTTTCTCTGTGTTTTCATCTATGGTGAAACATACTGTATTTTTAATCTCAAGCTGTGTACACAGGATATTTCTCAGTGGTAGATACACACTGACAGAATGCACAAAACATTAATCCAAGCAGACACATACAATCTCATTCTGAGCAGAGATACAGTTGTTTTACATCACCTGTGTTAAAATCATATCACCAGCTTTTGGTGAGCATCTTTATCCTCATGCACACTACTGATTAAATAAATAAACACCACAGACTCAGCAAATCGGCTCCTCCGTCAGACACAGGCTGTCTGACATAGCTTGCTGCCCTCGATGTGAACCCTCTATAAAACAAGATTCCTGACAAAGTTAACCCGGGGGAAAACTCTGCTGTCTCAGTGACAATACGAGATCCTAACTTACTCTGCGAACACAAGCTCAGCTAAGCATGTGCGGGTACCTACCACATAGTTTTGTTAAACATATAATAGGAACAGTGCAAGCATAGAGGAAAATGTATATTCTTTTAATAGGGCTCCTTCAATATTATATGGCACATCCATGTGTCTGTTCTTGGCCTGTGAAAAGCAGGATTGGGCTGTTTGTGGAGAACCATACTGACAAGCCCTGGAAGATTTTCTGCTCCAAAGACTTAAGAGTGGCTCTAACATCCCCCATGGGTGAAGGTGTAGCTGCTAAAATGTATTAATATGAGCCATGTTGCTCCTCAGGCATTATGGGCCTCAGCTTTAGTTCCTCTTCCTTCCGCATGCTATGCCTGGGGAATCTGGGGACCTGCAGCCAATCACAGTGCATCTTAGGTTTTACTGTACTCACATTTTTTCTCCGAAGGTGGTGAAGACATGACCCACCCTACTCTGACTCTGATTGGCTAGTATTTGTTGCCTTTGTTGTTTAGGTCGGTTAGGTTTAGGCATGAGGAGTGAGATTGGTTAGGGTTAGTGTAAGAGTATTAGGTTAAGCAATAAGAGGCAGTTTAGAGCAGGTAATAGCTTCACCATCCTGGGAAGAAAAAAAAATACTGCTTACAGGAAAGCCTGGGTCTTCAACAGGGGTCCGCGGGTTAGGGTAGTTACTGCTGGGGGTCCATGAACACTGATGATACCCATGATTCCTCCTCAAGTGAGCAAGATAACCTTATGCTAAATCACTGTGCGGCACCTATCTATAACGGTGAACAAGTAGGCCGACTATGTATTACTGAAGCACATTAGGCAGTTATCTGTATTATTATCAAACGTACAGATATTCTTGTAAGCCACAATGGATTTTCGTGTAACTTATTCAGCAAGCGTCATACCTTCCACCTCAGAAACCACCAAAGGAATTGCAGAGAGTGAGGCTAACACGCTTTACATTAGCCATGCTCTGTCAACTTGTATATACATGGCACTATGGGCTGCTCTACATATTATTGTAGGAACAATTTAATATGCAACAGAATTTAAACAACATATATATAATATTTATTGTGATCTCCCTGAAGTTTTAAAGCTTATTCATCTGGTAAAAAAAGGACTGGTATACTGAAAAACAAACTGACTAAACATATTCTCCATCTATTCTTACTGTGTACTGTACGGTCTTACGGGCGGTAGGAAGTAGGGCAGGTCGTCCAGTGATCTGAAGGTCGCTGGTTCCAATCCCCGGCTCCCCCGGCTGCATGTCGAAGTATCATCGAGCAAGATATTAAACCCCAAAACACTCCACATGAGCAGGTTGGCACCTTGCATGGCAGCCTCTGCCATCAGTGTATGAATGTGTGTGTCAATGGGTGAATGTGACAAGTGTTGTAAAGCACTTTGAGCGGTCAGTAGACTGGAAAAGTGCAATAGAAATGCAAGTCCATTTACCATTTATGTTACTCCCCTCTCCTTAGGACATACTTGAGGTTGCAACAGCTGCTAATACAAGGTCCATGTGCTCCCACTGGAGAGTCACAAACAATCACACAGACACACATGCAGAGCTCAGACACAGCAGCCAGTAGAAACTCAAGATCCTCTGGTGCTCTCTCTGGGTAAGGTGCAATTTGACAACAGGAGATATCGATTCGGCCGCCTGCAGGCTTTTTATAGAAGCTAGCACCATCATTACGTCTCAGAACCCAGCCAAGCCTGCCTCTTTGCCTGCCCTAATGCCTCCCCATCTAGGCAGAGACATTGTGTGGAGAAAGAGAAACAGGGTTGACAGTAGGGGTAAGAGAGGGGAAGATAATGATGGCTATCGTGGATATAGTTTAATGAAGGGGAATGACAAGAAAGAGAAGAAAGTGATGGGATGGAGACAGAAACAGTGCAGGTCGTGGCAAACAAAATGGAGGGCAAAAGATCTGATTAAAAAATAAAGGTAAGTGAGAAAGACTGCAGAAGATCGCGAGAAAGGTGGAGAGATAAAGAAAGCTGAAATATACAAACATGAGTTAAGAGAAGAGAAGAGAAGAGAAGAGAAGAGAAGAGAAGAGAAGAGAAGAGGGGGATATTATGTGGAGCACAAACAATAAACAAGACAAAATGTGTTGCTTCTTACTGCTTTCATATGCAGAAGCTTGCATAATTTTCAGGCAGAAACTCGTGTGACGTGCTGAGGTATTATTAAGAGCTTAAGCAAGGTTTTAGACACCTAATGTTAGGTAACATAATCATAATCACTTTTCTGCCTCAGTGTTGGAAAAAGCAGAAAATTAATACATGTCTTTAATACCTTTCAAAATACAGCTTAGGGGTCTCTTGCTGCTACTTACAATTTTCAAATGTAAATATACAAATATAATCCCAAATGCTGGGAACTAAGCTTAGTTGATGTGTGCATGCAAATGTGTGGGGGAGTGACATGTACCCATAAGATTTCAGGAGCAATGCTGCCATGCTATGTAGGCTATTTCGTTTGTAGTTTGTGCATGGTTACATAGATTTGTTTGAATGCACATGAGCCAGAACTTGTTCTCGTAATTGCTGTTTAATTAGGACCTTTGAGGCTTGGATTATAGTTGTGCCTGTCTCACAAACTGGGTCATCTTAAATATAGAATAAGTTATGTTTAACAGTTGAAAGCCACATTGTAACTTCTTTACATATAACAGTTTCAAAAGTGTTGATGGCACAGTGTTTTGTTTCTAGTTAGCACCTACATTAAGTCTGACAAATTGTTACAGACCTGGCCAAATTGGGCAAAATGACATTTTCTACATAATGCTGCTTTAATCACTGTTCTCAACCCCTGTTCATGATATATCAGCTGGGCAGCATGTAACTACAGAAATAACTTACTTCAATTTGAATGAAGTAATGAAGACAATCCAGCTTTGTTTGCTTAATAATTAATGTTAACATGTTAGATACCACAATCCCTTTCTGTCCTCACTTATATTGTTCTCATGTTATTATGACGGTACAGACACAAGGTCAAAACACAGTAGGCAAAAGTTTTTTTAAGTCTTGACCTGCCCTACTCTGCCTCTTATTTTCAATTACTTGTTGCTTTGTTGATTGGGTTGGTTAGGTTAAGGCAAAGAGGAGTGAGATTGGTTGGGGTCAGGGTGAGAATATCAAAGTAAGCAATCAGAGGCAGAGCAACTGTAGCCACAATACATAAAATAATAAGTAAGCAAACTTAGTTAGCTGGCTTGTTGTACTTTATCTGCTAAAATGGTACCATAGAAGGTTGGTCAAACAGAAAGACTTTTGAGTGAGACTTACTGAAAGGCTCAATTCATCTGATGGCTGTAAACAACAGCCACTCTACTGTTTATTTGGAAATGGTCAACATAATAATTCCCTCAAACACTCCAGCAACTGGACTTATATACAGTAGATATATAAACAATGGTATTGTTACTCCTCCTCTCGACAGTGCTAGTTCTATTTATCTTGTAAAAATGTTAAAGGAAAAAAAAAACTAACTCTATTTTGCTCTGCGGATATTCATTACAGCTTTTCTACTATTTCGATATATGAAGTAACATGACTGCATCAATGCTTTCCACAGCAAATTATCTTTGTATAAACAACATTGCTGCTTGCTAACTGTAACACTGCCATGGTTAACAAATATGCAATGAATGATGTGAGGTATTTCAAATGACAGTTCAGTCTAATTATCAGGCTACCAAAGGCTACCGTCTGTGTGTGCGTGCGCGAGTGCATGTGCGCGTGCGTGCTTCTAACAACTCTGCTCAAGGCTAATGCTTAATCTGTAAGATGTGTCTGATCCATCCACAGTTGCATATATCCTTTTTTATCACTCAACAGGACCTCTGCCTGCTGATCGAAAGCTGCTGACAGGATGAGCAGTAAACAAACAGCTTTTGCAGAAAAAAAAGACCAAGACAGTGCCAAGCAAATAAGAATAGACAGACTTGTTTGCTTGAACTGTGACCTCTGGTTGTGTCAGAGCCTTGTTTGTCCTTACAGCTATTGAGGACCACTGACTGTGCTGTATGCACATCTATTGTATAAAATACTATGTAGGCCTGTGTAGGGTACTCTATAATTACAGTGAATGACCAAATGTATGTGAACCTTGCCTGTTCTCACCAAGGACACTCATGAGGACTACATGTGGTATATTCATAAGTATTGAAAGGAAACAATTTATCCTTGGAAATAAAAAAGTAACGTTGTAAGTATGATTTTAGGAGTCACAAATACGCAGAAGTGCTAGTAAACAGAATATTCTACAGCTTTCACAGCTGATGATGCATCAAACAGCCATCTTGGATTTTGAGGTTAGTATGGTGCTTCCGACTTTCTGAGTGCCAAATCTGTCAGTCGACGTTCCAGTTGAAACTGCTGACAGGGAATTCGGAAATTTCCGACTTTCCAGTTGAAAAGTCACCATGTTTGTTTAGCCTGTTAGTTAGTTTGCTAATTAGCATAAACAAGGCCCCCAGGACAAGCGCCAGGCATTGAAGCCAGTTTCTGTAGTGGCCTTACTGTGTAATTACATCTCACGTGATGCACTGGGGCGCAAAAAGACTTTTTCCCATAAGCTAACATTGTGAAAGAAGCACATGTAAACCGGTGGATACATTTTTTGGAGCTTCACAAAGATGCAATTCTTCTGATGCATTTCTGATTACCTTTTTTATGAAAATGTGTTGCATTGAGTTTTTTTCCACCCACCCAACCAGAAGTGTCTTTCTTATAAATTTAATTCATAACTTTCTACCCCAGGTGACACTATAAGAATTTTAATACCATCATTGCCTCTGAATAAACAAACAAATTCTCCACTAACTTAGAATGGCCTGTTCTGGCTGGCATTCAATCTGCCTGTGATTGGTTCACTGATGAGCCAAGCCCATTCCATCGTATATTGATAATCACTCCAGGTGTCAAAACTCCTGTCTGGCTCCAGTGTTGAGTATCAGCGAGAATCTGCTGTGTCTTAGCACTTGTCAGGACTGCTATCTGTGGTTCTGTCCCAAGGCCAAACAGCAGTGAGAAAGCTGTCTGTGGCACTCACCGAAACTCATGCTGTTAGTAATGCTTGTCGCCTTGTGGAAGAGCTCAGCCAATGACTGAGCCTGTCCAATCAGATGTTGTTTTCATCCGTGCGATTATGGATATAAACTGTCTTTGTTTGCCTGAATTGTGTGCACACCTGTCTAGTGTTGTTTGTGTGCAGTTTAGTCATACAATGAGAAATATCTATGAGGATATATGCAGCTTTAATTTAGATTATTTACTGTGTTTTTTCCTGTGCAGTACAAAGTCACATTTGGTTAGAATTAATTGATTCGCAACTGTGGGGTTTGTTGTTTTCTTGTGTACATTCAGAAAGCTTATTAATAAACCTCTGAGTCATCAGGTCCGTACCTGGGTGTGTATCAAAACAACTGCTGTCACCTTTTAACTTAATGGACAAACTGCTCCCGTTGTGTGGCCCTCAGTTTTATCATTGCAGGAGAAAGAATCGCACTTTGTATATGTAAATAAGCTAAACTACCCTGCCAGTGTCAGGCAAATGGAACGGCTGTAAGAGGCAATCATGTAGCAGTAGTCATGCATTTCTGTTTGGTGACATTAAGTGTTCTGTGGTGCTCATCAAGTGCTCTTAGGTGTCAGATATGAGACACTGAGTGGAGGGAAATGGAGAATTAATCAGGCACATATAGATACAAATAAAAAAGCTGCACCATGAGTCCAGTCTTATATATGGATGAGAACTGATCTGATTTATTTATAGGTTTCCTTATTGATTCCTGATCAATTTTCTGTTGGGGAAAATCAACGCAACTGTTTTAATATCTCTGAGTCTGAACGCAGAGTAGAAACAGAGAAGAAAAAAAGGCATGCATGTGACGTGGTTAGCGAAAGCGTCACCGCTGCTAGCTGTAGCAACATCGTCTATCATCGTCTAAAATGGATGAAATGAGAAAATATCTGTACAGCATTTGTTTTCATGTGTGTGGCACTAATGTTATTGTAACACAGGATATTTACCCTTGTCAACAGATGGGCTGCTTTGTTGGGAAGCAGTAGCACTTTGGCATAGTAGGGCTGTTGGAATGGATTTCAGGACTCGAATATAATTCCAATTAATACTAATCGAAAGCTGAAATGCCTATTTTAATATGTATATTTTTATAAATGTGTTGGCAAATGTGAGTGAATCTTGCTGGGATGAAGCAATTGTGCAGCAATAGAAAAAAACACTGGATGTGGGTTTTGATTGACTTAAGCTAGGCAGCTACCTTAACGCTACATTAAGGGTTAACTTCATAGCTAGCAACAGGATTACAGCACGTAAGTTGATAAAAGCACAACATTCACCAGCCACATTCAGTTTTGGCCGATCTGCTACTACAAATGGGCTTTCCTGTCTGGGATAGTTTCTGGCCGAAACGCACGTGAAGACAAGAATCACTGAATCACAACCTAAAGTACAATGTGCTAACGTTAACCTCTAACGCTAAAGAATCAGAAAGCGATGCAGCCCTCCTTGTCATCATAGGGCTTACAGTGCCTTAGCTTAATCATTACTTTGCAGGAAGTAAGAGTGTCAAATACATGGCATTCCTGTAATTTAAGGATTCCACTGGATCGGACAATTTGGAACCGGTTCTCAACTGGAACCAATTTTCGATTCCCATCCACAGTCATACACACACAGAAGTTCACACAACCATACTACAACACGAGTGTAATGTCTGCCAGATATTTACTGTACATATTTCCAATAGTGGCACATATTACTTGGCTGACACGATGGTGATTGCTTGAGGCAGTCGCCCAAACACTTCAGTCCTCCCACGCACATATCGTCAAACAGCCATGTGTAACGAGGTTATATTATGCGATCTGTACAGTCCTTAAACTCTGCTCTTGGATTGACTGTCTGATGTGGAAGCTGCGTAAATATGTAAATATGATTAGGATGCCCTTGACCAAACATCAAGCCAGCGTACAGTGGATTCAACCTTATTGATTTCATTGATTGAACACAAGCAATAGACACAAACTACCATATATTCCACAACTAAAACAGTTTTTTTTGTTTTGTTTTTTTAAATTACAGAGACGTTTTTGGCTTTGTTTGTAGCAGGCTACTGCAAGACAAAAGTTGGTGCCCTACTTTCTAAATTCTCCTCTGAAATTGTTCTCTTCGCTTTTCTCTCGCTCCCTCCTCTCTTTTTCTCCTTTTCTGTTCTTTTCCCCCCATTTTCTTTCTTTCTCTGTGTCTTTTAGTGGCTGTATTGAAATGTAAACTGTATGGTTGACAAATGGTGAGTCACAATGTGGGAAGATAAATCAGCCCAACTGTCCAATGCTGCCAAAAACCTATCTATCTTTCCATCCTCACTCTCTCCTCCTCTCCTTGCAGGCATCTTTGCATTCACCCTCGTGTTCACACATGCACACCTACACCAATCGCCTGCTTACACATGGAGGCGTGCATCCTTTTGAAAAGAGCCTACAACACCCCTTCTAACCTCTCGCTCTTTCTCTCACAGGCACAGTACAGTGTACACACAGTACATGTTTTGAATGTGTGCATGTCTGCACATAAACGCCCAGATGCAACAGGGCTTTAAACGATGTCTGCGTGTTGCAGTCTCTGTAAAGAGACGAGTATTACAGAAGAGATTAGAGTGCTGCTGAATTGAGACATGACTCATTCACCCCAGAAACAACAAATGTTTAGAAGAACCAATGTCCTATTTAAATGGAGGCAAACGAGAAGGAAGGAACATCGGAAGGAATAAGGAAGGAAGTGGAAGTGAGACGAATGCGCTCAACACCAACAAACAGCTGGAAATAATATCACACTGATTCAAGGAAGAAAATATAATGATCGAAACAAATAGTGAAGAAGACTGAACAAAAAAATTCTCGACAGAAAGGGAGTGGGGACAGTGTAAAATGAAAATCACTCATGCTGTGCCCATTATGTCATTAAAGCAGTCATATTCAAGATTCAAAAGACAAGATGGAGGATAACAATATGATGGTGATGATGGATGACAACTTTGACGGTAACTGTGATGAATATCAGTCAATATGGTAATGACAGTGAGTCCAATGGCACTATAAGTGCTCATTATGGTCCAGATGGCCTAGCTGATATGGCATGAGAGAGCTCATGACATTGGTCCTGGTCCCACTTACAAGTGACTTACTGCTTAGACCCATGACACCCAAAGTCAATAAAATCTGACCTTCAAAGCTTTTAGAAAAAAATATATAGAAGATTGTTTTAGTTTTGTAGAATTAAAGTGAAAGCAGACTTTGTTTTGTACTATTCACTACTTGTTTTACAGTCAGAATGTGTCGGATTACTGCACTAATTAACAATTGACACTTCAGTCAGGAAACAGGAAGTTGATTGGCAAAAGAAACAAGTGGATCAATATTTGTTTGTGTGCACGCTTGTTGTGCTTCTGTGCTTTGGGCTCACACAATCATCACCTTCAATCTAATCAGTCAACAACTGAGCAGCTCACAGAAATTTCCATTTAGAAGGAATTCACTCTCACACCAAACACAGCTTCTCTGCTCTTCAACGCACTCTGCCTGCAACAACCACACCTCTGTTTCGCTCTCTTGCGTCCTTTTATATCCTCCTCTTTTATTTCCTTTTCTACATCTCCCTCTTTCACAGCCTGACCCTGTAGTATCCTCTTATCTGTCGCTGAGAATTTGTTTCTCCCTGATCTGCCCTTTTTATCATTCCTCATCATCTTTCGGGGGCCAGAAGAGCAGATAAAATGGCCAACTATCAGCCCAAGCATGTGATAAGGAAGCCAGGGGAAATAGCAGCAATTGCAGTGTGTTCTTGCCTATCCACACTCTGCTCTAAGGTATGACCAGCATTAAAGATGGTCTGGTATAAAATCACAAAAAGTCTTATTCAAAAAGCAGCACAAGCTGAGTATATAGGCTTAATCCACAGATTAAGAAAAAAAAGTGTCATATTTGGACATTTTTGTGGCCTTTTTCTGTCAGTTTTTTTCATGCTTGGTGTGTTTCAGAGGCGCTGTTGAGAGGCTGGGAGGGGTTTCCCCTTCATCCCCTTCATACCTGCAGCGCGTTAGCAATCAGCGCATGCTGAAAAGCCCTGGTCTTGACCATGCCCGCTGCCAGATGATTTTGCCAGTTACCGAGTGGTACATGGTCGACACTTCTAGCGCCTTTATTTCTAGGGAGAGTACTTTCATGATTTTTGCTAGATCCAACTTTGTTTTTTTGTTCCTTCCCTAGTGAGATCGCATGTCTCCTGATCTGCTCCACTTTACCCGCCACCAGCCTCCAGCACCTCTGTTCACCCACCCACACAACAGACGCTTTCCTGAGCCTTTCTCCTGAGCTATCCACCACCACCACAGTGAGCTTTCTCCCTGCACCGCTGGAGGAGTCAAACCCGAGCCAGAGCTTGTTCATTCACCTGCCTGCTTCACCTATTGTGTTAAATATATCTCTTTAAAACCACTCCCAGCTCTGGTGTCCGCTTTTGGGTATAAAAAACTACCAGCCCATCATAACAAAATCATCTGGCCCGTATGGACCCAGCATACCCAGAATCCATGGGGGGTAGAGTTCCTAATTCTCCACGTTTTCTGCTTCACGGCCTTCCTATAGACATTGTTTCTGACCAAGGCTCCCAGTTCACGTCTCAAGTATGGCAGGCGTTTTGCAAGGTGGACAGACAGACTAAGCAAGCCATCCAAGACCTCGAGGCCGGCCTCCGCTTCGTCACAGCCCGTCACCCTTCCTCCTGGTCCTCATTCCTCCCGTGGATTGAATATTCCCACAATTCCCTCACCAGCTCGGCCACAGGGATGACCCCTTTCATGGCAGCCTACGGTTTTCAACCCCCACTTCTCTCCACCCAGCAGGGTAAGGTCGCTGTTCCCTCCATGCAGGCTCATGGCCACTGCAAAGAGGTTTCGAAAGCTACCCATGCTGCTCTCACTCGTTCTTCCCTGCATAACCAACGCCTGGCGGACCTTCACCGTGCACCTGCCCCTCAGTATAAACCAGATCATAGGGTTTGGCTTTCCTCCCGTGACCCACTTCAAGTTGAGTCCTGCAAACTCCCCCCTCGGTTCATTGACCCGTTTGAGGTGGATAAGGTCATCAACACCGCCGCCGTTCGTCTCAAACTGCCAGCATGCCAGACGCTTTCCTGAGCCTTCCTCCTGAGCCATCCACCACCGCCACATTGAGCTTTCTCCCCGCACCGCCGGTGGAGTCTTACAATGTCTTACTATGTGTTGATGTAAATACACTTCACCAAGACATTTTGTAGGTGACCACCTAACTCCTCCGTTACATAAAACCACACGTGACTTTGTTAGCTTGTCTCATAGTAGCTAGCAGAACATTGGATTATTGGAGTTGGAGACTCGTGTTTGGATGTCTACTGGCAAAAACTTTGTTTACATTTTCAAAAGAGCGTGGTCTAATTTATTCATCCCTCCCACATCCTCCGCCTACTGATCCAACAAAGCAGGTGGGGAGGTGTGGGTGAAGGCCAACAGTCCGGTACAACTGTACTGTGGGTGGCATCCTGCTCCAAATCACTGCAGTTTTCCAGAGGCCGCATGCTCACTAAGACATTTTTGAGCGATCAAATCCCTGAGAAATTTGATAAAATCCCTCAAAAATTACACGCCGCTCGCATAATCTGGTTCACTCAGAAATGGTTACATTACAGAAGCTAAAGACACTCTAACTGCCATTTCTCGAGGACTTTAAGGGAATTATTTCTTTTACATGAATAGTAGTTGCAAACTTTGTCTGTGACAGGCTCCATTTCAAATGAATTATAGTGGGGTATAATCTCTGTCTCTTCTCATCTGTCCTCCAACCTACAGTAAAAAGGTGATGGAAATCTATCTCCAGCATCTGCAGTCCATTTAACCAGATACCGAAAACAAACACAGGCTTGTGACGACAAAGGAAAACCAGAAAAACAAAAACAAAAGTCCTTTTGTCCTCACAGTCTAGACAAAACGGCTGGACAGCTCGGTGGCTGACTGCTCCAGGCCCGAGCGATGAGGTGAGGAATCAAATTAACAAGGGAGGCAGCTGGCATTGGTAAAGCCCTTTGGCTAGGGTCTGTTGTTTTGGTGATAGACAGGATGAATTAATGAGATATGATGTGCTACGCTGCACTGTCTCACCTTGTTACACTGTGATGACGGTCACAGCACCTTTTCTGAGCTCACCAAGGACACATCTTTTGTTTCCTCTTCATTAGAGCCTTGACAAGCAACAGTATTATATGTTTGGCGTACATGTCCTTGAAAAATAAACCAAAGCATGCTCTGCTGTTGTGGCCATTGATCCATATCTATATTGTCCTCTTTGAGACTTTTAGCATGCGGATGAACCCAATCTTTGGACTGAAATCATTGACCTGAGGGGATACTGTAGTGTAGCATTAAGGATTCCTTGTGTGGTGTATTATTACATTAAGCTGTGACATCAGACTAATTACTTAAGCGTATGACTTTCAGTGTCTCCTTTTATCTGATAAATTAAATAGATGGTCAAGTGGGCCATCCACATGAGACATTTGTGTTAGTGTAACCATGGCAACGCTACAAAACCAGACAGAAATCTCTTTTTGTATACCCCTCCAAACCCTAAGACCCCCTCACACAACACCGAACAAGCCTTCTGTATGACAGCAAGTTATGCACCATCACAGTCTCTAATTCTTTTTAGCTGGAGCCCATCTTACAAACTGGAAGAAAAACACAAGATGGATATGCACAGACCAAACCTGTAGAGCTTTAGCTATAAAGACAAAACTGCACAGAATGAGGTCTCTTCTGCCCCGTGTGGCTGACGGAATGACAAACGCTGTGTTATTTGCTAAAGGTTAGAAATTGTTGTGTTATCTTTCCACTGTCATGTGATTTTATACGTAGAGCCTGACTGATACATAATTATTGGACATTTACCGATATAACAGTATCAGTGAATATGTTGCCTGATATGTGCCAATATCAAAGCTTATAATGCAGAAAAAGATGCTTGGGGCAATTTAAAATGATTAAATTCATGGATCACTGCAAAAGAAGTGTGTATATTGTCCGACATGTCAATATCAGAATCTTTTACTACCTAACATCGGTATCTGCAACAGCCCCATTAATTGAGTATCAGTCTCGCTCTATTTATATGGCAACACGCAGTTTTTTGTGGTGTATTCTAATTTCTGGAAATGTTGAGAAAAAAATAATGTCTTTTTCAGCTAGTCTACTGAATCAAATACCTAAAAACTTTGGGTATTACATCACATTGTTGCAAAAATCTTGTAAATCCAAAAAGTATGAAATGTTCACAAACAGCCTAATACAACCAAAGGTAAAACAGGAATATATACTTATTACAACTGACTCACATCTACCTTCAGTTCATTTTTGAAAAACTCTTCACACAGTTCTCTTTACCGATATGCAGCTCAGCACAACGTATAATCTTGAGTAATCCAAAAATGCTCTTATTTAACCAAAACCATTCATAGTGTTGTCAAAAATATCGAAATATTGACACATATCGATTCTGAGTTTTTGGAAGGGTTTCAATACAAATTTCTCGCAGTATCAATACACTAATACTAGATGTCTTTTTGCTCTCCTCTCTGACAGCAAGATGACACTTGCACCGTTGTAGTGCCCACATAGCCCCTCCTCTTTCAGAGGTAAATTATCATTGATTCAGCGTTATATGCATCTTGTTTTCAAAATCTCAAGTTTTATGCCCTTAGTGTTGTGTCAATTTTCCCCCGTGGTTTTGAACATGGTAATAAATATCACCATGTTTCAAGGTATTGTATCGAAGTTAGAAATTCCAGTATGACAACACCACTTCATACCCATTTCTGAATCAAGTCTTGTAGGGAGGGGAGTTGTACTTGTCAGTGTTTATGAAATAGCAAGCTCCATTTCACCATTGCCATAGGATATCTGTTTTATAACACTGGTGCCATACTTGTACCCAAGGTCTTGGAAAAGTTTGATTGAAAAATGTGAGAAAAAACATAGCAATTCACAGTGTCAATGGTTTGGCTTAGCCTTGAAATGTCAAAATTATGTTTTTTTTCTTTTGTAAGCAAGAAATATGCACTATGTTAAAGACACTTTCCTATAGACACTTTCCTGATTCTGATGTCTACATTTGCATCACTGAGTGTGACCACCAAGGCAATCTCCTTAAATTTGTCAGACTACTTAAAAGGAAGAGGAATTGTTCAAAAGCTATCTCTCATTATAGTTCTTATTATGTCTTGACTTTTCAATTCCACTGTAATGCAATACAGACATAGATCTAACTGTCCTATCTTCCATTGTATTGCAATGCACACAGTTTTCCACGTGACATCACTGGGTGCTGAGATAAGAATGCAGAGCGGCTCTTTGTCTCTTATCTGTCACACAGACTCCAAAACACCAACAGCCTTCAATTTTTTTTAGCCACTCTCTCCTCATGTTTTCTCTGCCTCTGATGAAGTGAGCTACACATTATGTAATGTGTCTACACGTGGAGACTCAGTGGTAAAACCATGCTCAGTATGCATACATACACACCTCCTCACCATCACGTGGAGTAAACACGCCAACATGTCAAATCATATAATTCAAAAGGACATGTAATCTGAACTAATTAAAGACTTAGAGATTACATGTACCATCGCATTGGCAGCGCAGCCAATTGCATTTGCAGGATTCCTTTGCAGTTTGTGATATCGGCATGGCTATCGTTCAGTCAGACCCTGGTTTCATTTGCATACTACCCACTAAAATATAAATGTGGCAAAACATGATATTGGGGGAGAGACAGGAGGAAGAAATCACACTGTATGAACATAAATTCATACAAATAAAGATGCTTAGAGGGCATAGTGGCTATATGCCATTATACATATATATATATATTAAGTCCACCTTGAAGCTGGAATACACTGTGTAATTAAATTGAAGGCAGCTTAAAAACTTGTATCCTTATGGTTTACTGTGGGTTTAATTGTAAATGGATTAAAGATATAAACAAAAAGAGGTTCATCCAACAGAAGCTATACAGTATAGGGGCCAGCATGGAAATCTGATGACAGTTTTCAACCTCCACTTATAAATCAATGCATGGAACATTAAGTATAGTAAGTGCACTGTATACATTGCGACAAGGTCATGCAGGTGCACTTTCAGTATTTTTGTTGTCAGAGGCACATTAAGCAGGAGCCAATATATTTTAACAGAAGTGCTCGCCAGAGATCATTGAATGGCTTTGGAAACACGAGTAGACCACTATGAATGCCTTCAATGCCCAAAAATTATTATTGTTTTTTTATTTAATCTGTGGCTGTTCAGAACACTTTTGTATTCTGATGAGAAGACAAAAAAAAATACTCTTTTGTATTACAAAAGAGTATTTCTCTATGGTGGCATTCACAATCACTACATTAATCCCTTTTTAAATGCTGTGTCCACAGTAATCTGTACTTTTTGGATGAAGACAGCAGAAGATGACTGGTGGGAACAGGCGGTCTTAAGGGAGTTGGTGAAGAGATAATATAACATTGTCCTCCAATTTTTCACGGAAATGTAAAATTGCTTTGAATGTGTCGGTCTCAAACACTTGTGTTGATTCACACTGCATAAGAATTATGTGGACAAGAGAGCAGATGTGTGGTTATTTTGCAACAGCCTTCTGCTGGTTGCACCAATTCTGCAGGTGGATCTGCTGTGCATAATTGCAGCTTGACAATGTGCCTCACTCGAATTAGAGACTGCAGATGGATCACAGACCTGTTGTTAATCAGCTGACAGAGAAATGGCTTCATACAGCATGGTAACTGTGAAAATTCCATTTGTGTTGTGCCTGGCGCTGCACTTTCTGCTGTGTGCCTTCACGAAAATGGAGCTATACGTCTTTGACTTTCAGCTCCTGTTGTACCTTCATTTCATTCTCTCTTTCTCTGCACCTTGTGCTTTCTACACACTCACGCCACCTGTTATGGTGGAATATTGAAAGCTCAAATATATGCAAGGACACGTGCACACATAAACGTATGCAGGCACACTGATGCACACATGCCTATTTTTATATTTCCTTTCAGTTCCATTTCATGCTTCTCTTAGCTGGAGGGCACCGTTCAGTCTATAGGATGTTACTGAATTCAGAGGCCCTGGTGTGATATTTCTCCAGAAACAACGGTAGACTTTCACAGTTTGTTTGTTTGTTTGTTTGTTTGTTTGTGTGTAGGCACATGTGAGCGTGCACAGCATCACGAGCCAGAGGGTTGATGAGTAACACATCTCAGCAACACTGTTACTTTACTCAGAAACAAGATACTATTATATTTACGCAATAAGTCCTCATACCTAAACGTCAAATGGGTGACTAGTCGGTGTCTTACAAAATTAATACAAAGAAGTTATACTATAAGAGCCGGCAACTAAAAGTTAGGTGGTTGTGGATTGGAGTAAAAAATTACTTTTTTTCTATGTGTCAACTATGAGATAAAATATTATTATCTTATAGTGCAGGTCTGATTCTACACCGTGTAATCCCCATTTCTTCTGACTTTTCACTATCATTAACCCCACAGTAATCACAGAGGCTTTCAGTGCCGTTTGTGCAGTAAAAGGTTAGCAAGCATTCATTACACATCAGATAAAGGCAAAGGTCAGTCTGCCAGCTCGAACCTAGGTGACACCCTTTTTCTCGGAAAACTACAAATTAAAAAAAAAGAAAATGGTCAGAGTCACTTCATATTGTCCACAAATGGTTAGAAAAGCGCCTTGATTTTGATTTTAAGGAACACAGAAAAAACAACTGGATGCTGTGTAGCCAAAGTGAAGCTCTAGATGTAATGTCCTGTTGGATTGTCTACATTTTGCAACGTATCATTTAGCAGTGAGTGGACTGTGAATGTATACCAGTGGCATTTCCTAGATTATTCTTGGTTGCTGCTATTAATAGGCAGCTGACCTTTCATTCCTCGACTACCTCGCCATCCCTAGCAGAGTGGACGAAGGCCGAAAGACCAAACATTGGCAGCCGGGGAGATAAAGATGAGGATGATGAGGGGGATGTTAATAATTACTGAAACCATTACATAGTGAGAGTGTATACAATTGCTTTATAAATGAAATTCGCAATGTAAACTCAGCTTACCTGAAAGCAAATCATAAAATCAAGTATACACACAATTGTTTGAAATTCTTTATAAGAAATGTATCACTGCATAATATGGATTTAGCAGTTTTCTGCAAATTTCTCTACTCTAGTGTATCCTAATTGGCATCATCAACAGACAACAGGGCTTCTGCTCCTCCAGCTGCCATTTAACACTTCAGTGGATTAAGATGAAATTAATGCAATCAAGCTCTACTGAAATTATTTTCACACGTAGAAAAACTAAGGATCTACTGTCCAACCTCCCACAGCTTCCCCAATTGTATAACAATTGTGTAACATTTTGACGTCAATACATCTTTGCCACGTAACTGTGAACATTTGGATGACACATCATGGAGAAGATCCATCAGCCTCTAGTGCTGGATCATACACTATGCGCCACTAGGTAATATTTGGTAGTAAATCTGAGGCATTGTGTTGCTGCACAAAACAGCAGGTGACTGCCCCTGTTAAAGCACAAACAAAGTTAACACTTTGGATGGATGATGGAGAAAGCGGACGTAACTTTATCCAAAATGACAGGGAAGAAGCAGGGGCACGGAAAGCTTTGTGGGCACATAATGTCTCATCGTTTTATAGCAATTCTAGCAAAACTATCAGAAATTACAGCAATTGTTCATGATTATTTTGACAGTAACACACAGTTTGATGTATGAAGCTACATAAAGCCATATCATTATGTGACTCAGAGAGTTCACAGCTCCAGCAGCGGTTATTGCAGTGAGTCGAGTGCAACTGTCCACGGACTTTCCTATGCAGTCTGGCCAGATTTTCATAAACATTTCATCAAGTCACTCACTCGCTGTCTCTTCCAGTCACACACGCACATTCAAAGATATACAGTGTTTTTATTGCTGTAAAAAAAAAGAGAGCAATAGAGTCACTAGCACTTGCCACAAAGACGTCAGAGCAGATAGATGTCTTCAAAAATGAAAAGAAGTGTGTGTGTGTGTGTGTGTGTGTGTGTGTGTGTGTGTGTGTGTGTGTGTGTGTGTGTGTGTGTGTGCGCGCGTGCGTGCGTGCGTGCGTGCGTGTACGTGTGCGTGTGTGCGCATGAGTACACAAAATTGTGCATGTGATGAGTTGTGCTCCTCATGGCCAGGAGAAGTGAACTGCATAAATCACATCAACGTACTTGCAAGACGGCCATCATTTTAAAAAGAGAGAAGTAAGGATGACACAAAGGGAAAGGGGGGAGGGTGAGATACTACACCAAGAAGGAATGAAGGAGATGGGGGGGTTTGTTTGTGTCATATCAGGATAGTGCTGTACAATGCAAACAAACCTTGTAGGGCAGGATAAAAGAGATGAAGAAGAGAGACGGGATGGGGAATGGAATAAAGCTATAATAAAGGAGAATAAATACGAAAAGTTACGAGATATTTGAAAAATCGGGGCCAAACAAGTGAGAGGGGAAAGACATAGAGGGAGAACAGGCTAAAATCTACAAGATATCCCCAGTCTCTTCCTTTCTTCCTAATTGTATACAGCTAGTATAAAACCATGTGACAGAGACCAACAAACTGCAGAGGTTTTCCTTTCCACTCTGAATGGAATCACTAATAGCAGGAATGAGTGGTCTGTCAACCAAACCAGAAATACCAATGGTAATGGAACCCAGAGGAAGGATGAGGATTAATTAAAAGTGAGAGGGGAAAAAAAGACAACATGGGACCACTAAAACACCACAGTTGCCAGCTTGCGGATTTAGCCTATTAGCAGGACCATGCTGCGGCAACAAGATACGAAAACGATAGCTGTGCCACTCTAGTTACTATCCACATGAAGTGCATATGATGAAATATAATAGAAAATCAGGTTTAAAGATGTATAATATAAAATATGAAGAGTTGGTAAATGTAGGATTTAGAAGAGAGACATTATGGGGATTCTTACACAATCAGGTGTCAAACTTTGTACCTAATACCATTACAAAATAAAAATACTGGACATCATCTGTTTTAATGAGCGGGTAGGAAACACTGAAACCATGTTCAGACTGACTTAGGCAAAAAATAAATAAATAAAAGAATAAATAAATAAATGAATGAATAATTATAAACAGCAGGATATGCATGTGATCTCACCCTATGAGGAAGTTTCTAGAGTCACAGGAATACATGCAACAGCCAACATCTGCTGTTGGAAAAAAAAACAACACTGCTAACTCATTAAAAAGGTGTTGTGCAGGCTAAAGATTGAAGAAACAACATACACTATACTACTACTAAGAGCCCGTTCAATTTAACTGACATGTACTGGAATTACTAATCATGTTTTGATCTTGTCAGTTGTCATTAGAAATGCAAACTTTAGGTGCTTCCTACTTCTCAAGGGTGAAGATTTACACAATGTCTTTGTTTCAAATCATTTTAAATTAAGTTACTGTAGAATTGTAAACATAATGGAACTTAGACTTTTGTCTTTTTCTGACAGTACAGGCAGCATGATGTCAGGTACACTAATCAATAATTAACTAGTAATTAATCATATAATAATTATCATTGGTTGCAGTCCTTATTGTCCTTCATAAATCATGTCATTCTGATTCACAGAAAACTGTCACACTCACAGTACTTTCCCTTTAATCCAGGGGTATACCGCAAGGTAGAGCCATTAATTCTATTATCATGTACCCTACAAGGGTGAAGTAAGGATAGAGTGCAGTGTGTGGCCATGAGTAGCTTAATAGTGCTGCTTCATCCCTTTTCTACCAGAGCAGCACTTTTGCTTGCTCACCTTTGGTGCCCAGAAAAACTGCCATTACTCTAGTTTACAAATAGAAGGCTGTAAATCCTATAATGTATAATTCAATCAAGACCAAGTGAGTCACTAGACACGACTGCACATGTCTCGTTTTGATTATGCGTGCGTGTGCTCAGATTCACAGCAACGGGTGTGTTGATGCTGTGCGCAAGTTTGGAAACAGAGTTTGTGCTAACAGCGGAGACAGAAGTTATGCAAATAGAGCATGGTGTGTGCAAATACCCCCACCACTCATGATCTGGATGGCATCTGATTATGGCACTGACCACCTTCCTTCTTCTCCCTGAGCCACTGCTGGCAAATAGTCATTGTGTTTGCAGGCCTGCTCACACAGTCAGCAAAGCCAATGACACAGTGTGAAAACGATGAATGCTTAATTGATGACTACCTGATGATACTGTTTGTCTAAGTAGCACTGCAAAGCAGTCCTGTCACACATACTGTAAGACCGTGTGATTAATAATAGACTGTAACAGTAGCTGTGTGTTTACACAGAGTGACCTCCCATTGCCTGCTCATGCTCCATTGGCCAAATTAGGTTTACTAATTGCTTGCCGCTGGTCAGTGAATAAACATGTGGCTGCTGATGAGAGTTCACCCCCAAAAGTAAAGCTGAAGTCTCCTTACCTAGCAACAAGCAGAGGTCTGTTGGCAATGCCGGCTAACTTATCTCGATTACTCAGCACTGTCAACAAATTTCTGGCAGGGCAAAAGTCTTGGCAGTGTCTTGAGTTGATAGAACAGAACATGCAATATCAGCTTAAGTCAAGTCTATTGATTAACTCAGTGTTGATATCGCATCCATAGACACTACGAATCAGGATTAAAGATATTTACACAGCTTATAGAATCATGTTTCAGTGTTACTTACACATAGTAGCCAGTGTATTAGACAAACACACGCATACAATGTCTAAACCTAATGCTATATAATATAACAGTCCCACAATAAATCCTTATTTATGTTTATAATTTCCACTTTCTGTTAAAACTGTTTTAGAGAGGTTCTGATTTAATGTTATGGTCATTTTACCACTTAACCTAATAAACTGGCAACTGATTTATTGAGATAAGACATATTGGGTTGAGTGTGTCATAACTTATCTTATATCAAGATAAGCGCTCACTTTATTTTATTGTAATGAGTTAAATGAAATGTGCTCTGCTGTTTTAGATCGAATCACCGTGATGTCACGCTAACAAAATCAGTCACTTCCAGGTAGACCACTGGCATTTAAAGATATATAGTAATAACACAATCATCTGACCTTTCTGTGGTTTCTAATGTGCTTATTTATTGTACTGTGTTGCTTTGTTAGCATCTTTGATATCTACTCAACAGCAACATCTCAGACTAACTGCTGGTTTTGGGGTTAACTCAAGCTAAACAGGTAAATTAGGTCTGTCAACTTAATGTTAATAAAAGTGTTGTTATTAATGAGATATAAGAGCACCAAACATGTATTTTGGGTGAATGAGATGTATATACTTTGAAATAGCATGATAAAAGAAAAAGACAAATTGTATTTAAGGTAGTGTGTGATGCAAGGGTTTTTATTACTTATTGTTTATTACTTATTACTTACTTATTGAACTTACTGTTCATAAACATTGTGATTGGGTCCATACATTACATCAAAAGTAACTTAATATGAGAAAAAATAAACTTAAATAAATAACATATACATAATTTTGCCACATAATTTTGACAACAGAATATAAAACAGGAACCTGTGATGATCAGGAGCACGATATGATTCTACTGAAAGTTGATAAATATAATTTCTTGTAAAGTCTCAAAAAGAATCTGCAGATGATTTACAATATTGCTGTATCTCCTCCTCCCTGCCATCACTCTTTTCCATTTCCTTCTCCTCTCTTCTATTTGTTCTTGCTCTTCTTTTCTCTGACCTGATTGACTGTTATGAGAAGTGACTGTCTATCAGGCTCTGGGCAATTCTATTACCTGAACCCTTTATTGAAACTACATCCACTCTCACTGCGCCGACACACAAGCCAACACCAATAGGAGAGAAACATGCACACATGAACACACGTTTACATTTGTGCACAGAGACACACACTATACTGACACAGGTAGACGGCACACATGGGTGCACACTCAGCAAGCAGACCACAGGTTGAGACGCATAAATAGAGAAACATATGAACATACACACACGGAGACACACCCACACACACCTACACATCTTTGTCATCCTCTGTTCTATTTGCTTTCAATAAACCAAATCTCAGCATATTTTGGTAATGTCGCCCCAAGCAGGGAGAGGAGTGTCCTCGGAGCCCACTGCAGAGAGCCTCATTGCCAACCCACTGCGCCAACCCTGATGACATCGTCACTATGCACCATTCACCAGAGCAGGACCTGTCCTACCGTGATGGCCTCAGCTGTTCATAATAAATATGTGACATTCCAACACCCTGCAGCCGTTAATAATACTGTGCAAAACAAATGACTACAAAAACAGATTGCAGCAACAGTCAGTGTCATGTATCTTTATTGTTTCTAGATCAGTATGATGGGTTTAAGTTTTCCACCCAGTGCAAAACCATGACTGGGCATGGGAGGCCAAGTGATTTGTCATTCAGGAAATGCAAAGAACACTGAATACACAATTTTACAACACGTGGTATTTGCTTAACAATTCATACCAGGAGAAAGTGTGTAGGAGGTATAGTAGGGGCCACACGTAAATAAACAATACAGGAATCTACGTGACTCTTTAGTCACAACCTTGGTGACTCTACTGCAAGATTTCATTTGTAAATGTGAATAATAACTGTGGAACATGACTGTTTCAGAATGACTAGCATTGTGATGTGTTGAAACCTAACATGTTTGGTGACAATTTGGTTTGACTAATGCCAATATTAAGCTGTGACGGTAGATTATACAGTGATACAAGTAACCTATGACGTCGTATGGTTTTCTTTGAATTTGCAACCAGTAACAATGTTCCTGGAAAACAGTGCACAACAGTATAAGATGTTAAAAACATAATGCATTTTTCTCAGATCCAATCTATCCTACAGCTAAAATGACTGTAACCACAACAGTGAATACAGTCAATACTTCCGTGTAATGGGTATTCAGTACAGTGAAGTCCTAAATGTGTTAAAATCTTTTGGATTTGGGTTTGTGGGTGTGTAGTTCATGTAATCAAAGGATGTTTTATTCATGATGTCTTTCTGCCCACACTAGAATCTTCAACTGCTTTTTGCTGTATCCTTTTCACTCTTTCTATCTTCAACAATGTAATCCAGTTGCCTTCTCAGTATTCTAACAACATCTCAATCTCCTTCTCCCTTAATCACCCTCCACTACCATCCCTCACTCATTTTTCTATCCTATTTTTTCAACCCACGAAATGTACATCAGTGATGATTTTAGCAACTCTCCAATCTGTTGAATTTCCTACCAAATGTATTCTAATTTAAACCAACATACATAAGTCAGTCCAGTAAATAAATCAAAACTATCTTGTGCAAAAAAACACCCACTTGATGAGATTATTGCTTTTATTTCCTTAATGTTTCACCAATTATTTACTTGCTAGAGTGCTGTTTGTGCAGCAGAGTATGCTAAGCAGAGTAAGTAAGAGTAAGCATTCAATGTCACTAGAAAATATTTAAACACAATGTTATGTCTGCAAAAACTTGGTATAGGATTAAACCTGGATAAGGTTGAATACTAATGCTTATAAACACAACAACCCATTTATTTTTTGGTTCATTTTTCACATAGTATCAACAGTAAAATATAAGATTATATTATTAAAGGCTTTTCTTAAACTTAGGATGTACTCAATGTGATCATAGTGAGCTTAAGCCTTCTAATGTCCTTTATTACTTAGAACTAAGCCTTGCTAACTTCATATCCTCTCACCTTTGAGGCTTTAGAGTGAAACTGATACTAAGTGGTTAATTTTATCATGAAAGGAAGGCACTACTCCTGCAGGTCTGCTCGGAGAGCATATGTAGACATGTCTTAAATGTGGCATACTGTATCTTAGGGTAGTTGTACCAAGGTAAATTACTGCAGTACTTAATCTGAAGCCAGTATCCAGTTTATTGTTCACATAAAAACCCACCCATCAGAGAAAAATGTAAGTCCAACTTTTCAGTTACATGCATGTGCAGAAGTGACTAAATGTTTCCTGACAAAGCAGCCAAAGACTCCACAGAAACTCAGGTATATTGATCACTCATCTGCCTAAACTGACATGCAGGCACACATACTGAACATGTCTCAAGGAGACATGCAGCTCCCATAGAGAGCCCACCTAACCTCAGTCCCACACACGATCAATAGCATCATTTGAATGTTAAACTCTGAGGCCTCGGAGATCAATACAGATTTCTTAACAGGAACAAAATATACATCTCTGCCAAATAAGTATGTCGCTACCGTAGAAAGCAGCAACTATGGTATTGGGTCATACAGTAGCATACACAAAGAAGAGAAGGAGGCAGGGTGCTGTCTCTAAATTGCTTGCTTTTACATGCTGCACCACCCTGGAGAGAGTGGGTGAGAAATATGAAAATCTGGTGAAATGGTGAAATATCCTTGTGTGCAACACTAACATAGTGTCGGTGCAGAACAAAAGCAAAATGCAGGTCATGTTGTAACACTTATGAAATAGAAAAGGAGCATGCGAAATTCCTGCAATGGCTACCATTGTATACAGTATATAGCTAAGAAGAAAGAAACAAAGAGAGGAGAAACACATTAGAAAAGCAATGAAGGAAAAAACAAAGGGAGACCATGACAGAGGATGACAGGTGGATGCTCAAAGCCCTGGCAAGAAGAGAAAGAACATTCAGACAGGCTGTGAAGGACAGAAGAAGGGTGAATTGAATAAATAAAAGCAGAAATAGGGGGGAAAGAGGTTCCTCAACACAGAAGGCGATAGAGGGTGAGTCAGAATGAGAAACAGCAAAATATAGAAATGTGCATGTGAGAGCGTGCAATTGCGAGAGAGAAAAAGAGAGTCTGACAGGCCACATGCAGAGGAAGGTGTGTGCAGCATGTCAATACAAATGCTAAGTCACTCAAGGGCTTCCATGCAGGTGAAATCTCAGCCTTGTTTCACAGCCAGGTATTCATTGGAGAGTTGGAGAGAAAAGGGGTGGATTAGGAGGGCGGGAGAAGTAAAGGATATCGAATATCTACATTCGGCTGAGCTTATCATGTAATCGAGGCACATTTTTGTCTCTTTTCATCAGCTATTCCCTGTGACATCAAACACTGCTGTGCACCTTTACCCTTCCCCTCAACATTCAGCCTCCTATTCTCCAGTTCTTTGCCTCTCTTTCAAATATTCAAACAATGTCACATCTCCGTCTGTGACTGATCTTGTTTCTTTCGTCAAAGAAATCACCCTGCCTGTCCATCTATTACTCCAGCAAGACCAGCACTGCGGCTGCTGCAGCATCAATAATTGTTAGCTGCCTCGGCCCTTGGTTCCCTAAAGGCATACTGGGAACCCTGGGTATTTACGAGGGTGTAATCTCCTACCTGGGTTGCACTTGCATGTCCTTTCCCATTACTGTGACCCTGTGACCCCGTGGATAGGCCGCTGGATGGACAGTTCTGAGTCTGCGACATGACAGCCAAGCCACATGAAATGACAGGGCTGAAAGAGGGATGAGAATTCAGGGGTGAGGGGGTGAGGTGGAGGAAGAAAGCCACTGCCTGGAGACACACTGGGGCAATGCCACAGGTTTGTGCAGGAGTAGATTACAACATTGTTTCCTATTTCTGTGAAGAATGTTATAATTTCTCCTAATAATAGTATTATTATTAGGTTACTTAATATCTTAATGTTTGCTGCAAAAAAAAATGTTTCATTGTTTATGTTTCTTATAATGTACCATAACGACCAGTGGCAAAGGCAAAGAAATGTATTAAGTGCAAGCACATAACTATGTATCTATGTAAGTAAAATTTTCGAGTGTGTCTCCAGAAAGAGGAAGGAAGTGACAAGATGAGGGGTAAAGGATACATCCGCACACCGCCTGATCTGGAGCCGATGGCCAGGATCTTCTGCACAGGATCAAAGGCCAAAGCAGTTGGCTGGTAAGGGAAACCATGACGCACCGTCTGCAAGGGAAAAAAAACACAACAATATTTTAATTAAACAAGACAAACATTTTAGGATTAAAGGCTAATTAAATGATTTTATCATTTAATGATTTTGGCGGACCCTCCGACATTGTACTGTGTGGTGAATCCATCTGAAACTTTGTCATTCTGAATAGCAAAATGTCCATTTAGTAAAACTGTGAACTCTAATTCTGATAAAGAAAATAAATAAATAAATAAATCCTCTGAAAAATTATTATTTTCTGATTAAAGATAACTAAAGACCTCAAGGACATTGCATCACGCATTTACTTCTTATTGTCTGTGAACTTTTTGTCAGAATGGTTTTTACAACTGACTGTCAAATATTTGTTTGACTGCCACTTTGCTGTTTATTAACTGAGGCATTCAAAAAACTAAAGCTCTTAAGGATAAAAACAAAATCTTTCTTGTGACATTTTCATGTGTCTGTTTGTTTTGGTGACACTCTAATATCTTAGTAATGCTTATTGTTTGAAAGTGCAGATTTAAAGTTAAAGACCTGTGTGTTTACTTAAACTACTGTAGTCCACTACTGGCTAGACAACAGATAATGATAATTGTGAACAACGAATACATCCAAGCATATTGTTGTAAACACTTTCCTACCAGAACTTCTATTTGCACATCAATTTAACATTTATGAGTACAGAATCCATTAAAGATGCATCTGAATTTCAATTAACTGAAAGCTCACTGAAAATATTCAAACAGTAAAAAACCTTTACAAGGTCAACATTCTTCAATTAATAAAACATGGAGAGTTCACGCTGTGTAATTAGCAAAGAAACTGCAGCTTCTGTTCATGTTGCATATGGATGGAATTGAGAGTGAGATAGCCTTAACATTCATATGCCAAGGCCTGACTAGGCAAAACGACACTGTCTCTCACACTCCCACTCTGAGGTGCACTGCATTCACTGCAGCCGTCTGCCATTAGTCATGTTAAATTTCCCAGCAGTGCCTCACTTACAATTATCTGCTCTGGAGGGATGTGGAAGACATGGACATAACCAGTGTTGAATTGAAATCTTACGACAATATTACTGTTCTTCCAGCAGTATGAAAAAAATACTATTTTAAGCACTGTAACATTGCTAGCAGTGCTGTCACAGAGGACCTGCTTTTGTAAAGCACTGTAACAAAATTAATACACATTTCTCCTTTTAACTTTTACATCCTAAAATAGTGATGATGATGCTTACTATATAGTCACTATTGAGTGCCTAATCATATGAGGAGAAGTGAGTGGGTGAACAAGGGAGCGATTTCAGACACGGCCAAATAATCTGGTGACCTCATTCCCACCAGGGCACCACTCACCTTAACCTGAGCAGAGGTATAACAAGCCACCACTGAAAACACCTATAGGTTTCATGAAAAAATACAAGATTCACTTTACTACTGCAAGTACCTTGTTATGTGTTAAACCTGTTCAACAAGTAATGAAAGCCTCTGACTGCGAACGGCAAAGAAATATAGTTCTGAAAGAAGGTTGTTACAGGCAGTTTTAAAGCTCAAGTTCTGACACCACAATGAAATAATCAATGGCTTGTTTGTTAACAATATAACACCCACTGTTGGCCCTCACCCCCCCAACCCACCCCCACCCCGACACACACACACACACCTTTGTTTGCCTGCCGTAACAGGGGTTTTGCACTATCATTAATACTGCAGGGTCATGAATTTAGAAAGACAGAACGAGAGTGTGTGGGTGAATTAAATGGTTATAAAACGCAGAATGAAATCACTCAGTGGTGAACAGACTCGACAGAGGACAAAGAAAAACAACAAAGAGACACACTGAAGCCAGGTGCAACCACAGGGCAGAGTACGAGTCTGTGCTTGTGTGTCTGTATGTGCATGTGCTATATGTGTGCATGATCTGTGCATATTTCTCATTCATGTTCAGTAATCAAGACCTTCTGTGTGTGAGTCTTTAAGAGCTACATATTTATTACTATTATTGTTTACACATGTTGCATATTTATAAATCCGTTATGATGGTACGTGACATGTTATATTCACAATAGTTACGGTAAAGAGAATGCGTGTGTGTGTGTGTGTGTGTGTGTGTGTGTGTACACTGCTAGCATACCAATTACCTGACCTTCAGATGCACATATATCTGTCATTCCACTAATACATACACAGTGGGGTTCCACTGCTACATTTAAGCCAGCGAGTGCCTTGCATACAAATGGAGTAGTGAACAATAATATACATAGCCTTTGTATAAGAGATACAAAGAGTGAACCTTACAATATACAGTGCATGGACTCTGACTTTCTGATTGAGCACATGTATAATGAAACAGCCAGTCAATATGGATTTGAAAAGCCTCGCCTCAGTATGATTAATATATTTGCAATGTTCCACTTTCATTTGCTGTTTAGAAAGTGCATGATGTACCTAATTCCATTGATAACACAGTAAGTAGCAATATCTGCCTGGCATTACTTTTCAGTAATATCACATGTTTTACTCCAGATTAGCTAGCAAACACATCTTTTTTTCACAGGGAATGTTGTAATGCTTGTTGTTTTGTTTCTCTTTTACAAGCATTCTTCGCACTGCAGTTTGAAGTGGAAAAAAATGAACTTGAACCACATCAAAGGACCCAAAAGATCTCTTGCACACAAAGGCTCTTCTTAAGCGAAGGAAAAACTGAAAAACTGAAAAGGTATGCAACTTTTACAATGGTTGAAGCTCAAAAACTATACAAATAAATACACTTCTGCTTATGTGGTCATTTAATAACACTGACTAAATTGCTGAGTACTTGAGGCCGTACTCTAAGTACCTACATTTTAATAGTGGTGGAACAAAACATTGATACTAGGGCTGCATCGTGACATCTGGCTGCCTTTCTCCAAAAGTTGAGTCAGGTTCAACTTTTCCGCCATTTTTGAATGAATGAATGGGAAAACCTGCGTTTTTTCCGCACCGCTGGATCTTTTTGTCCCCACCAAATATATTAGGATTACATACATTACTAGTTATGATACCATATTACCAGTTTTGTTGGGGAATAATGCCCTGCAGTGCATACTTTGTCATATTGTTTGTTGATGATTGAAGATGAGTGAATAAAATATTTAAATATAAATTAAAAGTTTTAAAATGTTGTTTTAGGTAAATTCATTGTTATATTAATCAAGTAAAAAAAAATTATAGTTAGGTGCAGCCGTACTCTTAACAGATTCCCCTGCTAGAATCGCTGAGCTGCTGTATTGTATCATTATCATGGACACGTATCTTGGTCGTATGGTAGTGAGATTCTCAATTTCAAGGAGTTTAAAATACAAGTTTGCAGAGTGGGCACTGACACACGCCTTCACCCCATCGTTGAGAATCACTTGCCTTTTCCACCATCCCCCCATTTATATAAGAGGACAAAGAGGAAGGTCAAGTGTTTATCTGAGTTGTCAGGCAATTAAATGTTTGAGCCCTTTGCTGCAAAGAGAGCTGCAGATGATACTGACAATGTTTCAAACTGAGACTCAAAAATCCATCTCTGACTTTGACTCAAAGAGGATTTAAACCCTATTGCATCAGTAAATGATTCTGACAATCAAAAAAAGAGAAAGTAAATATCATTCGTACGCAATGGCTGTGAAGAACCTAGCCAGACACACACATGTTCACACAATCATCCTTCAGGTCTTGCCACCAGGCCCTTTAGGTTCCCTAGCCCAGCTCTGGAGCACTGTTGCTGGGATACAGGAGAGCCACCCCCCACATATACATCCAAGAGAGGCTAGAAGTGGATGAAAAACACATTTACTCTGGTGAATCTCAGAGCTGCTCATATATATTTTAAGGCCAAACCCATAAAGCCATTTTTCTCCCTCTTCCAGCGAGGCCGTTTATACATGTAGTATATGCATGTGTGTGACCAGGTTCACCCACACTTTTATCCTCTATCTATTTACCCATCTTTCAAAATTAACACAACTCTATGTCCTTGTGGCTTTCAATTGTCTTAAACAGACTATAAATTGTTTTATTCAGTCAACAATATTTTAAAGTCTGAATAGGTGTTAACAAGCTTGGGTCACCACCTTATAATGTGATCAGTCCCCAGTCACAAAAAGTTAACAAGGGAAAATGCACACAAAAGAATGACTAAATGTACATTCATTCTGCTGAAGCAGTCAAGATGTACATTTAGAAACGCAGTCAGCCGTGCAGCGACAGTTAACCTGCTGCAAAGGACCTGCGTTATGGCTGCCAGAGGCAGCATTACATCAACTCTGCTCTCCATCCACCTCCTCCCCTTTTTTTCTTCCTCTGTTGTGTAGTTTTCTCTCCTCCACATATACACAACCTTTATGCACACACAAGCCTGATGTTCAATCAGATAACCCCACACCGACATCCCCATCCCCCAAAAGACTGATACCACCTCATGCCACCCACCATCCTCTCTCTCTCTCTCTCTCTCTCTCCACACAGCATTCAGCTGCAGAGCTGGTCTAGACCCCTGGTTCTATAAATAGCAGGCAGCACCCCTGTCTACCATTGCCAGCAAATTGTGCATTGAGCAGCTATATCTCTGAACAAGGATCAACACAGGGAAATATGACGTTAAGTTCTCAAATACATCTTCATGTGATTACAGTTATTGTCTGTAACGTCATCTACACTAATTATGAAGGTACAACAACTTATATTCATTTAGCTCGAGTGTGATGTAGCTTATTCAGGATCATGGAATCTTTTACATTTGTTGTTACCTTATCGTGTAGAAGATCAGCGCTCTGTGCTCTTTTTCTCACAAGGAGTGAGTGTGTGATTTTATCTCTCCACATGTTTTCTAACTAGAAAGACTAAGACTAATGTAAGACTAATGTACAAGATGTTAAGGTGGCAGGCTTTACGACGTTAGCCAGTGCTGATCATCGGCTTTGCCAATTAAAAATGACAAACATACTCTGTGTAAGTTTAGCTGAAGCTAATTTACCATTATTTGGAGAGTAACTTGGCAACAAGCCAAAATGTTGGCTCTCTCATAGCCATGACTGTATGTGTTTGCTGTGAAAAAACATTGTTGTAAAATCACTCTACGATCAGGAACAGACTTCATGTAAATTACCAATCTAACAAGACTAACAAAGCTGTGAATCCTCTACAGAAACAGTCATTTCCTGGTAATTATTTTAAGTATCTTTTCATAGCAACAGCAGCGTCTAAACAATGCCATCTTTACTGAACAGTGGGTACATAGATTCAGAGTTCATAACATGATGTACAACTGGAAAGACATCATCGTATTCACACACTGACGGACAAATGATTCCTGGGAAATGCATAACGTAAAAAAATGCTTTCAGGCAGCATTTGAGATAGCTGATATGAGGTCCTGTAGGTCCTACAGCCTCTAACGACCCAGACAGTAGATATCCTTCCTTTGGTCCTGCAAACTTATACCGAGATTCATTCATACTACCTACATTAGTAGCTTTGTTTACTAGATCTCTAGTTTAATTTAATATATTCTTATCAAATAAGATTCCCATTATAACACACCCATGAACACGAAACAGCAGTATCAAGCCCAGATTTAACTTTCATTAATCACCAAGATTTATAGCTATCAGATAAATACGGCCACAGAGGGATTGCAGAGGGAAGAAGCATTGTTAAACTTAGTCAGTCCAATATGTTCACACAGCTTTGCAAAGATTTTTTTTTTTTTTAATTTGGACTTTGATTGCTCAGGAAACAACAAACAAAACAAAAAATTAAGTTATTACAAAATGATTTAAGGTTTACTGAAGACAAATAAACTGTAATGTTACTATCAACATATTTTGATGATTTTTCTGACACATGAACCGCACTTCACAATGCAATGTTTGTCACAGTCGTGTTAAGTAAACAAGAAACAGACCAGGCCTCATTCAGTGGGATTAACCTGAATTTACACCTGTACAATCTAATGCAGTCTAATACAACAGCCCTGCCATTACTTTTATATTTTCAAAGCAAGGCAAGCTACTTTTCAAAGCATATCAACAATTGAGTAGGCTACACTGAGACAGGTAGTAGTCGGGCGAGATGAAACCGGCTCAACTAATGACTGATACACTACTTCAGACCTTCAATATGACACATGTCACAACATAGCGACATCTTGCAGGACCCCAGTTGATACTGCTGAGCTGGAATACATGTAATCCACTGTCCAGAAGGTACAGCCTGACCTTGATAGCGCTTGGATATATTTATCTACACAACAGCAAAATCACAAGGGAAGCGTTGTGCACAGAGAGCAAGAATAAATGGAGGAATGGATGAAGAGGCCACTTGTAATGTGCAGTTTGAGCAAGAGCACTGACAAGTAGTAAATTATTCATAGCGAGAGTAGTATGTGTGTATGGACAGCAGAGAAAAGTAAAAGGAAATGGAAATGTACTGTACACGGAGGGCCACAGGCGAAAGAAATTGTATTTCTAGTAAAAATTGAAAAAATATTTTTGATCTCAACAGGAATATAATTTAGTTAGCAGATCTAACGGCGAGATTGATTTAGCTAAGGAGGTCATCATGAACTAAGTTTCCACTACAAGCACCAGACACATTTTAGGTCCCTAAAAAAGGAAATAAAAGATTCAATCTTCAATTTCAGTGAGGTGGACAGGGGGACAATAGACATATAGTTCATATCCAAAACATTTTTTAATTAACAGCAGGTGTGTCCAGTTGTTAAAGTGTTAAGCAAGACATTTACATTTATCCAGTGGAATTAAATGGCCTCAAACTGAAAAGTAGCATAACTTTTCAGTTTTTGTTAGCTCAAGAGCCTTTGTGTGAGATTTGGTTAAAGTTGAGTTTTTTCCACTTTAACTGCAGTGTTAAGAATGCTTGCAAAAGAGAAACAAGCATTACAACATGTGTTTGCTAGCTGATTTAGAGCAAAATATGTGACATTACCGAAAAGTAATGCCAGCCAGAAATTGCTGTTAACTTCAGCTTCAATGTTTAACGCTAGCTAATGGTCAGTTAAGCTAACTTCATCATGGTCGCTTTCACTGTTTAAAATTAGTGAGGTTGAAATGTGAGCGGTCACCAACCTTTAAAAGTCTTTGAAGAGGTTAGCCTGTCAGTTCTTTAGCAAGCTGCGAGGCTTCAAACTGCAGCTGGGACACATCTGGGTTTGAGCTAACTTTAAGCTAACGTTAACATAACCTATGATAGCACTTAGCTGTTTAAAAAAAAAACAAAAAAAACGTAAAGCTAACTTTACTGTTCGGTTTATTCCTGTGGTGAAGCAGTTGAGAGACTCCTTTGTCCGTCAGCAGTAGCATTTATTTCCTCTCCGATGGCAGCAAACATTAAAATAATGGCTAGTAGATAATTTGCCTTAGTAATCAGCAGTTATTAGGCGGTTGCGCAGCGTCCACGCGCCAATACGCAGTGCCAGCCGCAATGCGGAGGTTGGTGGATGCGCGCGAGTTTGCGTATCCAGTCAACAAGGTTGATAAATACCTTAAAATGAAGTATTTTGACAAAGTCCAGTTCCTTCTCAGGTATTGGTACCATGGACGTCTGAAATACATTTATGCCGGGTAGAAGTCTACAAACTGGATGGCTAGCCAAGCCGAAGAGTGCCACAATACAAGTGCAACACCCTCTTAAAGTGACATGTGTAGGCCGCGCCCCTTCCGGTAGTGGAGAAATTGTGCCATGAACTACACATATGTTGTTTGTCAATTTAAAATGTACTTTTCCAAGTCAAGAAAGCTGCAGTTTGTCATAAATAAAGTAAATATCATCTAGTTTTGCGTTAAACTGCTCATTGAACTACATTGTCTTGCTCAACATAGTCACCAACACCAACATGGCCACCAACCTGGCACAGAAAAGGTACAAAAAAAGATGAAAATCACAATAAATCTGGTCATGTTGACGAGTGCAGTTATGTTAAAGGAGAGTTTGTCAGTTCTGTGAGCAAGCTAATATACAGGAGCAGCTCTACAATGTTTAGGTCTTTAAGTGAAGAAGGGACGTATGTGGTATATATTTCTAATCACAGATGCTTTGATATGGCAATAATCTTAGTAGATGTTGTCATAAAGCCACCAAAACAAAATGTACGGTGTAGGCTACTCACTTTTTAAAAATCTGACTCAATTTGAATGTTTGTCAGCAGTTATCAGAAGCTGTTTGCAAAAGCTAAATTTGTTAAATCCATAATATTTCTATGTATTATATAACTGATTAGTGTTTTAGTGAAAACAAAAGCCTGAGAAATGGAGAATATGGAAATATTTAACTGGAGTTTAGGGTGTCACAAAAGAGGATTCTAGATGACTAAAACCTGTGTGTGAACTATACCTAAAATAAAAATGGGACCATTTCAGTGTTGCTATTATAATAATAATGTTTTAGAAAAAAAATAAGCGCAAATCAACAGTAATAACATAGAGTTGAAAATTGTTCCCTGTTATTTAAAACACTCATCTGGCTGTACACACCAGTAATTATTGGAGCACAGACCTCGCGAAAACTTAAAGGATTTAACAGTCGTGTAATAGATGTTAAAGGTCAGAGGGTTGCAGGGTGCAAAGGGAAAATATGAATAATATATACTTGTAAAATAATTACAGGCTACACAGTGGGGAAAAAACTGAAGCAAATGCTGATCCTTTGGTTTGATCAATGAAAGTGTGTTTCAGTCATGTTACTTAAAACTGGTGAGTAACTGCAGTGTTGTAACTCACTAGAAACATATGAAAGCTTGTGTCTCCTTGCATTACTCATCTACTATGAATGTATTTAACATACAGCTTGCCTGTGTTCGTGTTACCTGTGTGCATACAGATTGTGCCGCCCTTATCACCCAGGTGTTTTAACACCTGTCCCCTCAGGCTAAATGTCAAGATGAGAGACAGTAGCGCAGTGAAAAGTAGAGTATTCCCATCACATACATCTATTCCAATTTACCGAGACTTTACAGAGCCAGAGCACCCATCAAACAAACAAAGATATACGCGAGGCTTCACCCTCCAGTGTTAAAAGGGAGATATTTTGAGGTTGCTCTAAAATTCCTTTGATCTAGTCGGGAGCAGCCCAAAATAAAAAAAAAGAGGCAAATGTGAACGTGGGTAGCAGAGAAGACGTTTGGGGGGAGGAGTGGAAGAAGAGATCAGGGGATTCTGAATGTGAAACTACAGTTGAAACACACAGTGGTTACACAACACAGCAAGATCCCATTCATCCCTTTATTGTTAAGATATCCATCGGGTCTTCCTCAGGACCTCAGTTAGTATGTGTACAATATCCAAGCTTGGCTTGGATACCCCAAAAGAACTGTGTTTTCAAAAGCCTGCTACACAACTACAGTCTGTTGGTTGCATTTATAAACATCAGCGTTTCACAATTGTAATGTCAAAAGCTTTTCAATGACTGTCTTCAGTCATGTACCAGGCAATTACAATGGAACCTGCGATAAATTCAAACCTCCAAAAGTCACAAAAATAAGGTTTAAACTGCTATTATATACAACTTAGATAACAAATTGCTTTCTTTTTAACAATATTCAGCCCACAGGAACAACCAATTTCCTTTCACCAAAATACCAATACAACTGGGAGATGTGAGATTTATGATCATGAGTAGATTCATATTTATAGCTATTTGCAAAAAACTCTTGTTTACACATCCAGTTATCATGTTTCAGGTCACTTGACGAATATAAGTCAAAAATGCACAATTTTTGCTAGAGGTTTGGTCTCCACCACCTCCTGAGGAAAATATCCTCCTCACTGCTATATGCTCAACTACATTGATAAGAGGCGGGAGAGTGAACAAAAACATTAAAGTTGCAATCTGTAAAACAAAAACAAAGAGCTGAAAGAAACTCTGGAACTCTGCAGCTGAGGGGAAACTGCAGAGGTAGATGATAATTATCTGTGTGTTAGTTACATAAGAAGAGCAGATTCAAGTTTTTGTTTTAACCGGCGAGAATAAGACTGATCACATAATAAAAATTCTGATTCGTAACCTTAGGTTTATACATGTGATTTCGCTACTGCCATTTTTATAGTAACTCGTGACAACCATCTACTTGGCCAGCCAGACCAAATCATGACCTCTTGACTTATGCTGGAGGAGTTACAGGTGAGATGGCTGGCAAGCCATTGACTGCAGTTTAAGACTGTGTTTCAGCATTTGCATGTGTGAAACAAGTGGGTATTTTTTAAGAAGCCCAGAGGACATTTTCCAGCTGTGTTTATGGCGAATAAAGGCAGATATTTTGAACGGGACGTCTGCACATCTCAGGCCGTGTTTTTGGCAACAAAACCGGGTGTTTTTAACAAGACCTTGTGGCGACCAAAGCAGGTATTTTAACCCAAAACATGATATTTTACTAACCCTAACAGAGTGGGTTTTGTGTCTAAACCTGTTCAGACAATAAGGACAGCGTTGTCACAAGATCAAAATTAAGATTTAAGCTGAAGAAATGTAATGTTGCAACATGAAAAAAGGTAAAGTTTGAAAATATCAGTGCTTTGCAGAAGCGGTCATTGATTTGTTCTGGCGCTTGTGTTGCGACAACACTTCTGTCGAGCTTCTGCTGTTCTACACACAAAGTTTTGTGTATCTTTTCTGTGAAACAACTCTCAGGCACAGTAAGTAATGTAATATTCATCACCTGTTTGCCTAACATACTAAATAGTTTAAAGAGGAGTGAGAACCAATACGACAAAATGTTCAAATAAAAATGCGTCAGCAACAGGAACTTGCTTCATTGACAGAAAATACAAAGGAAAACACCCACGCTGCTTCATTTAGAGGTGATCTGAACGACCACAGGAATGATTGCGTGGCACTAAAATTTGAGAAAGAAAACAAAAGCCCTTTATAACAAATGTAGGTGTGCTGTGGCAAGCAAGTAGCAGGTATGAGCTTTTGATATCTAAAACCACCCTCGTTGTCTTTGGAGATGAATAAAGTGATTCAAGGTTTCCAGGGTGTGAGTCTTTATCGTGCTGAAAGCCAAAGGATGAAGGGAGTTTCATTCATCACTGAGGCTGAGGCTGATCTAATAAGCACTTCCTCCATGCACTTGCTGCACGACACATGAATGCACACACACACACACAGCACAAGAATGTGAACAGGGTGAGAATGCAGTGTGAGAGCTCTAAAGTATGAGAACGAATGAATGAGCCTGGGTAAGCCTCCCTCCCTGCTGACTGTAGTGGGCTCATTTGTATGAGAGCTGCAGACTACACAGTATTATGTGTGTGGCCAGAGGGAGCGGGGGAGAGACACTAGTATGTATATATGTTTGGAGAGTCTATGAGCATTAATGCATATTGCATCAAAGTACATTGCATGATTGTTTTGGTTTCGTAGGGATGATCATGTAAATCCACACAGATACATCCCGAACAGTGCAGTGCAGCACATGGGCCTGTTATCTGGCAGCATTTAACACAAACCTCTTAAGGGTCAAATGTGAGAAATGTTAAGCATGTGTCTCTTCAGATGAAAGCGTGGGTTTAACAGCCACATATACATACATACATATCATTTCTATTATATAAGTGCAAAGCAAGCGTCTCTTGCTTGTGTGTGTGTGTGTGGAGGAGGTGAAAGATGTGATTGCACGCTGTGGCTTCATGTCGTGCTTTCATGCAGCCACGGGGTCAGAAACCAGCTATGTGTGGATGTACTGTATATGTGGTTTAACCTTTTAACCCCAGCAGCAGGCATGTCAGTGAATTAGCCGTGGCATCAGCATCCTGCCTTAGGCTTGAAAGAAGGAAGAAAAATGGGAGTAGACAAAATAGTCACGTGTTACTACCCACGACACTGTAACGCAACATGTCACTCTGACCCCGCATGATCACTGAGAAGGAGCAACATTCACACATGGTTGGATTTCAAAATAAAAGTGTGTTGTTTTTAAGAAATGTTTCCTGATATTCTAAGTTCTGTATGGGTTGAATAGCTGTTTACATTTCTTCTAGCAATCCTTTTCTAAACAGACTTAGTCGTCATCTGTAGCTGTTAGCTTGCACACTAAAATGCCACAGTGAATCCACAAAAGAGCTAAAAATCAATCCTAGAATAATTCAAAAGGGGCATTGCGACCTTTGACGTCAGAGTAGGGTGAGACTACTCTAAAGATAAGATAAATGCTACCTTGGAAACTGGTTCTGACTAGATTTTGTTGTTTAGGCAGGAGGCAAGAAATCTAAGAAGAGCTTTACAGCTCCTGCTTCATGGCAGCCCAGTCGGCAGAATAAATGTTTGAACGTTTCTGCAGCCACTGAAACATTCACATTTGTATGTGTCGTAAGCTACGTACTATATTGACATTTTGTGCCATATCACATTCCCATTGTTTGTGACCCGTTTATCACATCGGGAGGTAGTAGAGTTACAGGCGAGAAGACTGTTCTCGCATTGTTTTCTAGTTGTACCGACCACTCAAAGTTCTTTACAACACATCATTTACCCATTTACACACATTTATACACTGGTGGCAACAAGAATCTACACAGGGGAATATATAACTGTAATTAAAATAGCTTTCTACTGACCTTCTTTGCCAGCACAATGGGAAAAATGATTTACATTTTTTTTTTTTTAAATGACAATGAGCTCAAATCAGGAAGCATGTCTGTGGACCTTGCTATCTCCTATTACACAAGACAGAATTTTTGTATTTATGCAAAATGAGATGATTCACATTTATTGGCTGAACATCACAGCAGCTATTTTCTCTCAGTCAAAAGCACTGTGTCATAAAGACAACAGTTAAATGTTTTATTTTGATTACTACTGTACATTGAGGTGTCCTTAAAATCACTAAAGATGCACAATTGTAATGCTGAAACACTAGAAATAAACATTCAACAAACCTTCCAAAACACACTGTCTCTTATTTATTGAAAACACTGTTGCAAGGAATCTTGTCAGCACATTTTGACTGAATTTCAAAAGTTAAAAAAAATACCATAAAGGACCCCTGAATCCTCTAACGAGTTGCGTTTCTATTATACAAGAACTAAGAAATAAAAAAATAAAGATAAAGATAAAAAAAACTCAACTCCAGCTTCTTCATACACCCTTTGGATTCTTTTAGAGGAACATTCAGTACATGAGGTTTGTCAAGTGCTTGTCAGGAGCACTTAAGAGCAGAGGGATCTGCTAACCACTCAGAGAGGCAGGAAAGAAACTGTATGTCGGTTTAAAGCTTTGCAGCACTGCAGTTCCAAGTGGATTGTTTTGCATAATAAAGTTCTTACTCAGCAGTCTTATTCATGCACTGAAACATTGTGTTTGCATTGTGTTTGCTCATATTTTCAGCAACATTAAAGTTCACAGAAAGGGTAACAAATGTGTGAAAGATTATATTACTAAAATAGATATTTCTCCGCAGGCAGCAGGTTAAATGGCAAAGGAGCAGCAGAAGAAGGTCAGACCGGGTTCAGACCTTGTGTGAACCTTATTTCATGTACGGTAATTAATGGTGAGAGACAAATAATTGAATTTTGCCATGAGTCAAACATATGGTGTTTGTCAATGATGATTTTATAAGATAGTTTTAGTACATTTAGTACATATGATGGCCAGTTGCTTTTATGCCTTGCTGCGAAACCAATTGCCCTTTGGGAACAAATAAATTGGAGTTGGCTCCACAGGTGCTCCACGCTGATTTGTCCTAAATACACTTTTCTAATATAGCTAATATACAGGACAGGCTCCTCAAGGTTTTGGTTACTGGTTTGGTGAGCTTTGAACCAGAGGTCACTTAAACAACTGTTGGGTGGGTAGTGTTTCTCATAACATATTTTCACAGTCTTATACTTTCTTTTAAATAAAAAACTGACTTTCTTGAATTGAAAAATGGCCTTGTAAATACACAAACATCATATACATAGCTCATGGCACAATTCAAATGGAATAAAAAAACATATTTGTGTTTTGCCATTCACCACCATAGATATTTTTTCTGAAATAAGGTCCACCATGGGGTCAAAACAAAAAGGCAGGTGTGTCAGAATTGTTTGCCTTCTCTCGCCTAGTATGGCAAATTCCACATATTGGTGACTTTGACCAATAGGATTACACAATAGTGCAAATGGCGAAGCAAAGAGGAATGATAGTGTTTGTGCTGCGAGATGGAACTGTGAAACAGAGGAAAGGTCATAGTCATTTTTTCTTTCTCTTTAAAGGCTTTCTTGAACAAAACACAGCCAGCATCAAACACACCGCTTCTACTGCTATGTTTTCTAGGGTACAAACATGTCGTGTAACATGTCTCTCCTCTAAATCATGGCAATAATTGCTAATCACCTAATATGGCATGTCTTAACAGAAGGATCGTTTTTTACTCATGAAGACAATCGAGACATTTATTGTACTCTGGTGTGGGTCAACGGTGGATTTAAGATGAGTGATCTCCACAATCTTCTTTCTCCCCAGGCTTGAACATCGGTGTAGCCACGGAAACACAAGCAAACGACAGTGTGAAAAACAGAAAAATGCTTTGTGGATGGAGTCTTTCAGGAAAGTGTTGGGCCTTAAAAAATTGCCTGGAGTGATTATCTGTCATAACATCGGTGGTCCTAATTTGAAAGGTAAAGATTAAATGGAAAGTTTGATGGTTTTCTGTCAAACTAAATTTCAGCAGAAGTTTATTCTCATGAAGAGCCGCATATCACACAAAAGAGGAATTATGCAGCAGTTGATGAACCACCTAAAAATGAAAACAGATTTCATGAGAGGGATGCGATGTGAAATTGAGTGAAATGAAAGGCTGTTGGAAAAGCTCGCTCCATTATATTTGCACAGCATGAGGTGAGGCAGGCAGTCTGCCGGCACCAACAGACAGAATGGACCGAGCGTTTTGAAAGCCCACACAGAATCACGAGGGGGCTATTTTTCTTTCTCAAACACACAGCGAAAAAATAACCTAGATATGATAGAATAGTTCATGTTTGTACAGCATCTTCAGATTTAATGCTGTTCTTCAGAATAATACTTTATTTGTTTTACTCATGCCACACAGCCAGAAAACATCCATCGCAAAATGATATGTGGTCACATATTCTGCTGGTTTTTCATATTCTTGTATCGTGTTAATGAGATTTCTCTAATATGATTTCCAAAAAATAGTGAGTAAGGGAGACGACTCCTCCTACACACGCTGCACTTCTTGAAAACCGCCCTCCTCTGTCTCACTTGTATGCAGTTTGCTCAACATTTCTCCCCTCATATTGCTTTTTACCATCTTCTCAGCCTGACATCAACTCCTCCTTAATTGATCCCACACAGGGGCTTCTGACAGGCAAGTTGACACATGGTAATGTGAGACTGGCTGGAAGTCAACCCACTGAATCATCACAACCTTGGAGATCTTGCGCGGACTCCGGTGAGGGAGTGAGGTGATGTCATCTTTACAAGCCCATGCATCTTACTGTCAGAGGGAAGAGACAGGGGGGAGACATGCCTACTTGTAAACTCTTGACTTTGACCAGGAGTTTAAGAAAATTGTTTTCTTCAGCCAAATATGGCACCAAATGAATAATGCTACTAAAGCCAAGCTGACATTATGAGAAAGTACACATTTGAGATGCTAATGAAAACATTTGACTCAGATTCCTGTCTGATTTTCTAATTTAGTGAACATGGAAAAAATATTTTGAAAATGGAACCTAATTTGAAATGTGATTGTTCTGGTGTTGTGGGTAATCGTACATTCCCCTTCTGAGATTAATCATTTAGTAAAGGAGATTAGAAATGTAAATGGGGTCAAGTTGTCCCAGCAGTGTACTTTTTTAACAAGCCCCAGATCCCAAAATATTAAAAACACTTAAAAACTAATTGAGGTTAGATATGAAATTTCAATTGCAGAGAGACCACCTGTAAAAGCACCATTAACCCAATTTCTCCAACATTAAAAATGCCTTGTGCTTTCATGACATGTGACTTCAGGTGGTTATCAAATAATGATTGCTCTCTCTGAAGCAAATGCGAAAATGGTCTGATGTTGTTATACCATCACAAATCCTCTCAGGAAAGAGATCTTTGTGGATGTTTGGACATTAAAAAGTCTAAATTTGACACAGAAGATCATCGTCTTATTCTAAAAAACTGTAAATATGCATGGATTGCATTCAGTTATTTGCATTTGAAAGATGACAGGCATAAGTGGCTGTGTGGCATCACACTGCTGCATAGAAACACTCATAGATCGTCGCCTGACTGTCAAAACATCCAGGCATAGTTAGCTCTACTTCTGCATTAAATTAAGTCCAAAAGCGTAGCTGCACTCAAGCGTGTGCTCAAGTATTTATTTCACATCGGCTTACGTTTGTCTGTGACAATGAGGATATTCAAAAATTCTAATTAATGGGGTTAGAAGCATGTTCTTCAAAGCGACAGCTAGGACTTAATACATATGGAAATCACCACTTTTCATTGATTGAAATTCAATAGTCAGTACTCCATTCGAGGGAGGTGATGGGATGAAAAAATGAAATGGCACATGGAATATGAATGAAGTCAGCTGAGGTAAAGACTTCCCAGAATGCAAATGACAGTCATTATGAAAGACGCTGGCGATAATTAGCATCAAACATCTGGCTGTGAGTGGTTCTCCTACTGTGAAGAGCTCCTATTTTCAGATATACAGGTTGTACATAGCATTTTCTTTAATTCAGCGCCCCCTTTCATTGAGAAGCTTCTAATTTGAAACTGTCAGATTGACACTGTCAGATTTCTGTCAGATTTTAAACCTGCGAGTGTTGATCACTTGGCAATGGAAATGACCTGTGAACACAGCATTGACATGATAGTTATAAGGTCCTGTGTTGATCTGGTGAACTTACCATACAGTTGCCCATTTACTGTACACATCCAGCAGATACAGAGGAGAACTAACATTCATTTGGAGTTGTGTTTGTGTCCACGTCCATGCTCCAAAATGTTCAAGTCTGCTGTGGTGAGAATGAACCGAAACATTAAAGTCGCAGGTTGAATGCCAAAACAATGAGCTCAAAGACAGTAAAAAGGAAAGCTAAGAAGAACTGCAGAGTCGGTGATGATTTATATCTTGTTCACTACAAGTGAGCGCTGTTACACACAAGTATCCGTGATCCACCAGACGTGCTACCTGGATGAAATGTTGGCGGTTAACGTTTCTGCAAACCACTGATATATATAATCTTGTTTTCTTTTTTCTTTTCTTTTTTTCTGCTGTTTTCATGGCTTTACTGACAGTACAGATGAAGACTGACAGGATCTGGGAGGTGGGAGAGGGGGGATGACCCTGAGCTTCTGCGGCGAGGACAAAGGTTCTGTACATGGGGTGCACGCTCTACCAGCCCTGTATAATTTATTTTCTAATGCAGTCTGTCTGAAAATAAACATGTACTGAACTGATTTCCCTTATTTTACTTCTAACCTGCCCTTGCTGTGAGAGGACCTTGTGTTGAAAAGAAAGAATGAAAAGTACTTAAAACTAAGCTATCAGTGAAGCCAAATAAAGAACAATAACCATCAGCCGTAATTCTACAGTGAAATTGATGCATTATTTTGTCTCCTCCCTGCAGAGATCAATAGAAGAACCTTAAATTATCTGAGGCCTGCATTCAGCTAGTTGCTGACTCAGGTCTTTGCTTCCTGCAGAGTGTTTCACTTGGCATGCTACAAACTTTGTGCTCCACCTCCTTTCAGAAGCGCTCTACGATTGAGACATCTGGAGACTGCGCTGACGATGATGTTGCGTGCTGAAAATATCTATAGGGGCATTAAGGATACACCTGGTCTGCAAGAATGTTTACATCCTGCATGCATAGCACTCACATGAGGCTCTGCTGTAAGGACAGCATGCATCATTACACCACCATCAGCGGTAGCTTGTAGCAGTCACACAAGATGGGACGGATCTATGATTCAAGCTGTTTACACTGAGTCCTGATCCTGTCATCAGCATGTGGCTCCAGAGATCAAGATTTGTGAGATTGTGCAATGTTTTTCTACTGTTGAGTCATACACTTTTGATGAGCATGTCCCTATTGTGGGTTTCTAACAGTGAGACAACCCAATTTTTCTTTTGCTGAATTAGCTAGTTCTTCAAGGCTTGAACATTTTTCAGACAACCTGAGCTGTTATTTGCTCAGCTGTCATTTAGAGCAAGTTTGAGCAAAAACAACCCTTTTAGAAAGAAGCCAAATATTCTCATAGATATTCAAATCGTCTTTATCAAGCAAAAAAAAATCTGCCAATGTAGTAAGCCAATTTTCGCTTGGCTACAATTCTTAAAACTAGTATAAAACTCGAGCTACTGAAAGACCAAAATGGGCCTTGAAATGAGACAAAGGTGTCCAAATTTAAGCATGTTGTGCGTCATACAAGCAGTAAATGGTAAGTTATTTAAGATAGAAAATGTATTTTAGTCTCTTGATTGCGCTGACTTTAGGATAATACCTAAACACCGTAATCTAAGATACATTTTTAGCACAAAGAGCTGAGTGAGTGACTCCACTCTCTGTAATCTCTATGTGAGAACACATCATGCCCTTCTGGGTCTGCAAGCTTTTTACAGAAAAAATTACAGCCGCTATCGCTCAAAGTTCACCAGCTTGTGTCAACAGTTTCTCTAAACTAATGGAGAGCACATTCACCCATTTTTGGTCTCTCGGTGTTTGAGTTGCTGATCTGTAGTCCTCGCCAGAGGGAAAGTAGCTTTAGATTGTCTGTTCATGTTTCACTTGTGTGTGACATGAATGTTTGAAGCGTTCTGTGCTGGAACCACTTCTGTTTTTTGGCGATTGACTCTAATCAATTTTATTTAAAGCTAAATCAACACATTATGGGCTGTTATGGAAGAAAAAAAGGTTATAGGCAAATTTCATGAAATCAGTTTGGTTTAAAAGAGAAGTGCTGTGTCCGTTCCATAAGCCTGAAAACTGTCAGCATCATGCTTCATGCATGGGAATGCAAGCCAGTTAATAAATAAAGCCTGTTTGGCCTCAGCCATCATTTATCCTCCTGCCTTCCTTCTGTCCTCCTCTTTAGTTCTATTACATCATAACACCAACACAACACTGACATGTCCCCCTGCGTCGCGTGAGAGAGAGAGAGAGTTGAAGCACCATCTTTTCTAATGTATGCTATAAAATCACACAAATAATAAGGTTGATGAGGTGAGTGGTACCTGTATTTGCTCATAAGGGTACGTCTTGGCTACTCAATTACCAGAATAAATGTTGGCAATGTTCATCCTGCAAACCATGTCTTGGCCTTAAATTGCCATGGTTTTGGTTTGTAGTTTGTTATTTCCTGTTTTATTTTGTCGTTATATCCTCTTTACTTCCTGCTCACCTGTGTTCCCAGTGTTCGGTTTCCCTCCAGTGTTCCTGTGCTCCTCCTCAGCCTGATTTCCCTCCAGCACCTGTCTCACATCAGCCTCGTTAGCACTGCCCTGTTGTCAGTGTCTCTCCACCTGCACCTCATCCCCTTGTTAGCTTAGTTTGTAATTAAGCCTGTGTTGTCCCCTCACTCTTTCTTGGTTCATCTGTTTTTGTCCATGCGTCTCCTGAGCTCCTGTGCCTGTCCCCCTGTCCTTGTGTTTTCCCAGTGTTCCTGATTTGTTTCTCGTTGTTTTCTGGTTTTTGTCCTAAGTTTTTGTATTACATTGGTTATTCCCTTTGCCTGCCTTTTTGTTGCCAGTTTTTGTTGCCTGCTATTTTTTGTTCACACATTTATGGATTCAGACATCAGTGTTAAAGCTCACCTTTTTGTTCTTTTACCTTCCTGCCTCTATGTGTGTCTTGTGTTTGGGACTATTTTTGTAAAAACCTGTCAAAAATACCGGTTTTGTTCACTAGAAACACGGCTGGAGTGGTCAAGATGTCTTGTCCTAAACATCCAGTTTTTGAAATGGTGTGGTCCCTCATTAAAAATATCCAGTATTTTCACACTTACAAATGTTGAAACACAATCTTGAACTGTGGTCACTGGCTTGACAGCCTTCTTTCCCGTAACTCCACTACCAACATTTTATCCTAGAGACGGGCTGTTCTTGTGGTTTCTTATGAAGTAAAGTGATTTATCATGAACATAAATACCTTCTTATTGTGTCATTCAGTTCAGTTAATTTAATTACCAACCAACACAACACACTTCAGTCCAATCTCTCTCCCTCTCTCCATCTGTTTCCATGACTTTCTCTGAACTCATGCTGCTGTAAACTGAAATGAACCTATAGATTCAATGAGGCTCTCGGCCAGCTGGGTCCCTCCCAACTCCCTCCTTGGCCACTTCGGTCTGAGTGAGATTTCACCAGAACCTTGTTTCAGCACCTCAACACTGTTCACTATAAACACAAAAAGATACTGTGTAATCCAAACAAAACACGAGTGGTTGCATCTTCCCACACTGCACAGTGAGGACAGAAGTCATGACGAAACTTTGAGAAGTTAGCCAAGATGCCAAACCCTCCCACACGTACCGCACCAGCTCACAGATTTATATCCCTGTTAGAGAGTGAAGATCCAATCAAATAATATTTGGGAAAATTAATGGAAAATTGCCATGTCTCTCTCTACTGTGTTCATATCGATGTTGAACCAGTCTAGCGTGAGGGGTGTGTGTGTACTTATTCACCTTTATTCAACACCTCCACATTTAAATTACATTTTCAACCTGACTGGGTACAAATCAGTCTCTCCTGTGTATGCTATGCACATAACTTGTTTCTTAAATGAATGAGGAGAAAGGTCACGGGAGACATATTGTTCTCTGTCTTCATCCCACAGTATCTTCTTTAGATGAGGAGAGTGACACAGTTGCCAAGCAAAAAATGTTACCGCCGATACATCTAAATTTGTACAGATCATATTGACATTTCTACTACATGTGTCATATCACCTTGAGATTATGTATATGACCTGACTTTATCATGTCAGGAGGAGGAGGAGGAGGGGAAGGTGGTGTCGTTATCGCCAGCCACGACGGCTGCCAAGCCAGAGACCACTGACTGAGACAGCGTTTTAACTTTTGTAAGCGTGAAAGCGCTGGATTATTTTTGTTGAGAAATTGGGACATTCTTCAGCCTTGTTACTGGCAACAAAATCTGATATTTGCGATGGGATGTCGGGACAATTTCAATTCATGTTTCAGGTAACAAAACCAGATGTTTATTATGAGACATCTGGACATTTTTAAACCCTGATTGTAGTGAGAGAACCAGATAGGCAGCCACCGTGTTTTATTGCATTAATGTATGCACTTACTTGCTGTAAAACCTGCCAATTGCTTTTCTCTAGCCCAAATAAACACTTCCATCGACTTTCTCTCAACATGAGTGTTATGTAGCTGGAGTTGCAGCCAGCCGCCAGAATAAGATGTTGGTGAGACGGCTGCCAAGCCAGTGACCGCAGTTTGAGTGTGCGCTCCAACATTTGCACGTGTGAAACCACTGGACATTTTTGACGAGGGACCTTCCGCATTTGTAATCGACATCGCTTTATACTTTTGAGGAGACCTCTGGACAATTTCCAGCCGTGTTTGTAGCAGCAAAACCAGGTATTTTAAGCCAAAACATGTACAAATACTGACTTTATTTTACTTTCAGATCATGTTTCATAGTTTTAAGCATGTTTTTAAAGCTCTACCTGGGTTGAGAATGATTATCAAGCGTGAGGAAGCCACGTTAACGCCCAAAATAATATCTTTACCAAAGGATATGGGATTGACACGCTGCCTATAATGGACAATTCAATGGACAAATCATATATAAAACCTCTCCACCCCACTTTAAACCACGTCTGCACTCCATTCTCAAAGAAACTGACAGGCATAACTGCTGCAACTATACTACCTCCTTCTCCCTCCCCCCATCACTCACTCCCTCTCCCAGACACAGACATACAGTACAACCTGCACCTGCACAGACTTAAATAAAAAAAAAAACACTGGAGGAAATGCGATGGTGATGCTGGGGATGGATGGCATATTTGTACACTCATGGCTTTTTCATGAGGAGTTTGATTTAGTGTCCAATGCATTAAGCCACTCGCTGATGGAGGAGCAGCTTCCTGCATGGGACCAGGCAATCATGCTGTTCTTTTTTTTTTTTTTTTTCCCCCAGCACTTTCTCCTCCCTGTCTGCCAGCCTGCCTGCCTGCCTGCCTACCGAGGGTGCTCTGCAGCATCCTTTTCAGCTTGTGAATCAAACCTCCCTCCCTCCCTCTGTACAGAAGTGAGAAAAAACACACAAAAAATCCCCTCCCTCCCTCCCTCTCCCTCTCTCTCTCTCCCTCTCTTCCACCACTGTCACTCTGCCCAGTAATAATATAGCTCCGCAAACAACCCGGTTTCTCTCGGGTTCTCAATGAATTATTCACAGCCGTATCCAGAATTCACCCCGTTTTCTTTTAAGGGTGAGGTATAATCGCTGCAGTCAGCTCCAAAAAATGCATCCAGAGAGGGCTGCAATGGGCGGCAGAGGCTGCTATAAATACCCCCACCTCCCTCCTCCACCACCACCACCCCCTCCTTCAACCATCATCCCTCCCTCCTCCTCGGTGAAAAAGCACAACAGCTAGGACAGTACTGCAGGGTCCCTCCGCTGGCTTTGCTGTGCACTTTTTTCTTTTTTTTTTTTTATGCAAGGGAGGGACACCAGTTATGTCATCGCTCCTACACCATCCGTGCCTGCTTGCTCGCTGATGCAACCAGGAGAGCTGCTATTAATCGACTTTCTTGGGATTGTTTATATCACATGTGTGTGTGTAGGCTACAGCAGCCTGTGCAGCATGCTGAAGATGACGGGGCGCATGTACTGGTGGTGGGAGCTGGAGTGTGCCCAACGCCGCGCACAGGCGCACACCTGCCGTCCTCACACACACGTGTCCGCGGGGGCTGAGCTTTATTGTCTACATGAACAATGGGGTGACTGATGGAACAATCATCTGTCCGCCAAGGCCCGAAAACAAAAAAAAGCTTATCATAAGGTTGATGAGAGCGACGCGCTTTTGTCTGGCGAGGCTTTGGATGCGTCTAACTGCTGGTTGGCCGAAAATTACCTCCACTCTCTGGAGGATTGGAGACGAGGTGGTGCTTAAGTTTTAACACAAGCAGAACAAACAGCAGCCCAACTCTCCCCAAATCCAACTTTCCACTACATAGACGCCCACATCTGGACATAGCGTGTCTAAAAGCGTCATGTTTGTGCGTAATGATGTGGAAAAGCCAGAATCGAAGCGCTGTGGAGCTCAGTCAGTTCAGATGTCAGCGGCCTAGACCTGAACAACCCTCTTACCTTACACAGCTGAAAGTTTTCCGACACCAGCGTCTCCTGGACGTCGATCTCTTTGGGAGTTGGCGCCGCGGTGGGAGTCCCGGCCGCGCTGCCGCACGATGGAGATCCGATAGTCCCTCCCGGAGAGGAGGTGGTCAAACCGTCCAACACCTTCCGAAACTTCTTCATGTTACTACCGTGCTTTTGTGTATTTTAAGCTCAGGGACAGAGAGGAAGACGAATAGCCTACTCTGCTTTCTTTGTTGTTCCCAGAGTTCCCGGTCTCCTCTCCTCGGACGCAAGGCTGCGAGGAAAGAAAACGTCGCTTCCTGCAGCAGTTACAGGGCAAAAGAAAAAAAAAAGAAAAAACAGAGCCACCACTCTCTCTGTCTCTCTCTTAGGTGCAATTTAAAAAGTCACAGAGGCACCTCATCTTGCTCTCTGGCTGCCGTCCACAAGAAATAAAAACGCGTCTTGATGCGAGGATTACAGCCAATGTTGCAGATGCGGGTCGCCTATCTCATATCAGAGCATCGCTACTGAAACTACTCAACTTCATCCTCCTGCTGCATCCTAAAGTCACATCCGCTCCCGGGCTCGGAGAGAAATCCCACACCTCCTCAACATAATCAGGGGAAGCGAGCGGGGAGATAGATGAGGAACTTGGAGCCGGTCAATCCACTCTTCTCCCCCCCTCTCTCCAGAAGCACTTTCACAGCACAGTGGTTGCCAGTAACAGGAAGAAGAGAAGGAGGTGGGGGGGAAAAACAGGCTGGGAGACGCAGAGGCAATGCAGTTATACGCGGTGTGAGTCCACAGTCAGGCCGGAAAGCGAGACAAGTCAACCATCGAGGAGGAGAGGAGGAGGAGGAGGAGGAGGTGCTGCGCGTCGGCGGTGTGAGCTGGAGGTGAATCTGCGGATGGACGTGAGGCGGTTTGTGGAAATATCATCCAGCTGCGCTTGAGCGTCGCTTCAGTCCAGAGACAGGAGACGGGAGCTGTCCGCGGTGCTGAAAAACCATCAGCAGCCAGCCCCGCCCCCCTCCACCCAGCCCTCTCTCTCTCTCTCTCTCTCGCTCTCTCTCTCTCGACAACGATTGGATGAAAGCTCTAAATCAAATCTACTGAAATTTTAAGGAATAGTTCACCCAAAAATGACGTATCAAACAAATTAAGAATGGTCTGAGAGGACAGAAATGTCTAAGACGTTGCACCCTGTTGTGGGGGTTGTTGAAGCTCTTTATGACTTCTGCTGCCGTGCTGCGGTTTGTGTTAACTGCTTTCCATTTGCAGCTGTTTATTTTCTGCCAGTTAGCTCGTCTTCTCCCTACAACAAGTTCCACACAGGGAGATCATGTCCATGCATTGCCAGCAAAAAAACAAACAAATCAGAACTATTGCTTCAAACAAAACGATTTTATTTAATTTCAAGGTTCATTTGTGTGACAAAATGCAAGTTGTAGTGTCTTTAAGCTTCACAAGAAGAATTATTTTAAGGCGAAGTGTTCAGGATGGGAATGAAGCCTGGTGGTATGGCAGCGGATACTTCTGTATCTCTTGTCAGATGGCAGCAGATTGAACAGACTGTAGCTGGGGTGGTGTTGTCTTTTAGTATCCTGAGTATCACTGATGCTCTGGGCGGTTTTAATTACCTGATAGGAGAGACTTCCTGTCCTGGGCCGTGCATAAACCACGCCAGTTTGTGAAAGTTGACAAGTCTTTTGCACAGGAACTCAACCTCTGTCATGATTGGGTGTTTGGTTCGGTTGTTTCCTGTTTTATTTTGGTAAATGTATCCTCATGAGTTGTATTTTACTCTCCACTTCTTGTCTCGCCCCGCCCCCCCCACCCACATTTGTCTCTCTCTGACCTCTGTCTTCCCCTTCTCTTCTGTGAGTTCATCCGTTTTAGTCCTCACTTCAGTCCCGTGATTCTCGTCTATTACCTGGTCCTGTTTCCCTCGTGTTGTCATTGGTCCTTTGCTCCTTGCGTGTCCTCGAGGTTTTGTTCCCTGTCACTTTCTGGTTCGTTCTTTGTTTTTGCATTCTTAGTTTTATCTCAGAATATCTTTATTGTCTGCATTTAGTTTTTGCCCCATTGTGTCTGCATTAGGGTCCTCAAATTGCAAACTGTAAGAAGAAGAGGCTTTTCTTGGCCTTTTTTTTAATACCAGGGTGGCAATGGTTTGCAACTTCTGTTCTCTGAATTCACGACAGCTGTTAACACCTCACACCACTGCTCCAGGGTGCTGCCTAAATAAACCTCTTCAGCTTCAGAACAGCTGTTCTAAAAGCACTCAGAAAGTCATACCTGCGTGTTTACACACATTTAATTTCATCAGTGTTAATTGAAGGATTTCATACTTTCATGTTCCTGTTTTCTTTTTGTAAACCATCATATGAATTTACCTTTATTTAATCAGGTGAGTCCCACTGAGATCAAGATCTCGTTTATAAGAGAGACCTGAGAACACAAGTGTTACAAAACAAACACACAGTACAGACAAGTATGATTAATAGTTACTAGATTTCTGAACTGACCCACTGGAACCAGAGTATCAAGCTTCGAACACACTGCAATTTATTCTAAATGTCAGGAGCAAAGAATCTAAAAGCTGAGTGTTGCTCTTATCAAAGGTGCAACACTGCACTGTATTTACTTACCCGCCTCCATATTATTTTGAAATCCACCGATATATGAGCGTTTGTTCAAGGCAAATGTGTCACAGTCCCCACAAGTTTTATTAAACCCAACTTCCAACCCAATTACTAATAAATGTTGGCAACGTACGTTTCTGCAAACCACGGATGTTGCAACTTATCGTTTCTTTGTGTCTAGTTTGATATTTTATGTTTTGACAGCGCAGCTTATGATCTAGTTAGGTTTAGGAACAAAAAACACTTGGTTAGGTTGAGGAAAATACTGTGTTTTGGCTTCAAATACCTGGTTTTGTAGCCACAAACATGGATAAGATGTCCTGACTTCCTGTCAAAACATATCACAATAAGCACAGCTGGAGTTTGTCCAGAGGTCTCCTTAAAAATATCCAGTGGTGTCAGGCTTCCTAATGTTGAAACACAGTCTCAAAGGGCCTGGCAGTCTTCTCACCAGCATTTTATTCTGACAACTGGGCTGCAACTTCAGCTACATAACACATGTTTACAGGAGTTTTATGGAAATATTTGTTTAAAAAATCTAAAGACACATGCTGAAAAGCGATCGACAGGTTTGACTGCAGGTAAATACAAGGTTGAACCGACCAGTGTGAGTAAATACTGACTGGATATTCGATGTGGGGTGAAACAGCCTTTGGCAAGGTTGTGGTAAGAATCCTAATGAACGATGAGGAAACTGAGCTGAGTGGTTCAGAAAATCTCCGGCAATTATTCCTGTTTTCTGACATTTCATACGTTTCAAGTTGCTTGTCACGATACAATAATGGAATAAAACATTGTTTTGCGTGTTTTAGACCATTAACCACAGAGAAAGTGTACTTTATTTATGTACATTATTACCACAAACCTTCTCCAAAGCCTGTCGTAAGTGTTCAGATTGCTCTCCTACCTTCCAGACTGCTATTGATTTCTGTCCATTTCAGAATATTACGAAAACTAGCTTTAAGAATGACGCCATTGTTCACCGCCAGTTTCTCACTTTAATTATTGTCAAAGTGAAATTATTGTTGACTGGCACTTTGGTTGCCAACAAAGACTGTTTTAAAAAACAAGTTTTTTGGCAGCTGAGATCAGCCAACGAAAAACAATCATGCACTTTGTTGTCAGAAAATCGAACTCCGGGAAAAATTAAACAGACATGGATGTTATGATACATATAAGTCTCACTTTTTGGTCTGGATAGCAGAGCATCACTGAATCTTCGCCAGCACCAGAACAGTGCCTGCAGGTAACGGATATACAGATGGAAATAATGTATTTTTCATACAAATAAATAAACAAACATACAGATAATAAATAAATAAAAGTTGACTGTGCAGAACTATCACTAATGAGTCTGCACTTGATGCAGCAATAAAAACAAAAAGTAAAACAAAAGACCCAATCAAAAGGAATCATAAAGCATAATTACCTCATTTAGATGCTCAGGACCAGTGATATTGCATAAGAAGTTACGTCAGCAGCCTGTGCCCTCCGGCAATACTTGATGTTATTGAGTCAGAGCACAGCACACATGGTCTGTCCTATTCTCCAATCTCAGATAAGAAGATAAAAAGAGTACTCTGTGTGGTTCGTGAAACCAATGCAGTCCACAGAGCTGACAGGAGTGCACACTTTGCAGATGTGCTGGCTTCAACGTTCATTTGAGTCTCTGCACTTGGGTCTTCCTGTCATCCTTTGTTAAATTTTTTGTTCCTTGTATGTGCGTACAGTAAGAGGTTTTTGATAGTACGTGAAATGAACCAAAAAGATGCTTTCCAAGATTTCCTTAAGCAACACGGGACTCACACACTTATAAACAGCAAAGGCTCTGAAACTGCAGGGCATGGAGGGGGGGGCAGACTTTAATCTTCCTGCTTTAACACGGCAAACTGGATTACTTTCACATTTACTTTCGCTAAAGAGGCTCTCTTTGCTCGGCTTTAAACTGTGGTCATTTGAGTGTGCCGACGGGTGGATCCCTGCTGGGCAGGGTACATATGGAAAGCAGACCAAATGAGCTGTGTGAATGTGAGCTTTTAAAAACGTGGCATGTATAGAAAAATAGCTAAATCTGCTCTAGTTGTAAAGCAAGAGCCTGATGGTCCACTTTTACTGCCAAGTCAAGCAATAGCGCATTAAATGCTAGTAAAAATATGCTCAAATAAAACAGTCCTTATGTTCCTTTAACACCTATTTGAGTTTGCTTCGATGCATCAGGACCACTGACTGTATAAAATCTGGATGGGACTTTAAGGTCTTTGAAAAGTGAAGCCAATGCAGAAGTACCTTAAACCTGCATCCTTTAAGAACCAACAGAGGGCGACTCCATTGGTTTCAAAAAGAAGTCTGATTGTATGTAAGCTTATGAGGAAATGACCCTACTTCTCACTTGGTGCATCACATCAGTAAACTGTTTTTTAATGAGTTTATGGTTTCAATCGATAGTAGAGCCTGACCAGTTTTTGGGGGTGATGCCGATGCCGGCAAAATATGAAATAGAGGCAGGATATTTTACCGTTTAAAGGTCCTATTTGTAAGAAATGAATCATTCCCAACTCTTATCAGGATTGTAGGTCATGTCAGACACCACTCCAAAGCGTGAGAGCTGGTTAAGAGACTCAAAAATCAACTTACAAATAGGACCTTATCAATCACCCCGTCGTTTTCTGTAAAACCAAAACGTTTCGGCCGATATTCACATCGTATATGTCGACGCAGACCAACATCGACCAACTGATATATCGGTCAGGCTCTAACTACTACTTTCAAGTCTTCTTCAAAACTGCATAATGTTCATTTTGTAAATTATAGTCCCATTTAGAGTAAAATATACAATAAACATGGATATGCTTTAAGCCTTGGCTGTCTCACGATGGACAAGCAGTAAGATCCAATCAGGATATCCTCCTCACATCCACTCTCTCGTCCAAATATGGCAACATCAGGCTCCAAAAAACCAAGATAGCGACGGCCATAATGCCAAACTATAGGCTTCAAAACAGTAGTCCAGATGCCACCGGGTGACATCACGATGGGTTTACACTCAATCAGGACCCCGACAGCTCAAGGCAGTCCTGATTGACATTTACAATCACTGAACAACGCGGCCTTAATCAATAGTCACTTTACGACTGTACTTGGCCTTGACGTGTGCGTGGGTGTGCGCACAAATCCCTTCTGTGCTAAAATCATTTGGACAGACTTTTAATTACATCTGTTCTTAAAAGTTAATCCACCTCTGCAAATCATCTCTGAGATGAAGCTGACTGAACAGCGGGCCCGTATTCCCCCGATACAGAGGTCAATTGTGGAAGCATTGTTCAAACTTGTCCTCCTGCCTCAATCGGTAGTGAGTTATAATTATCATAATGGGCTTTAAAATATCCCTAAATTGTTCTTGATTGCATTCTTGTTACAAAGCAAAGGAACGGTGAGCAGCGTAGGAGACATTTCATAACTGAGAAGTCACCATTAAGTTATGACAATTGATTTAATTGACTACATCGGCGGCCTCCTCATAATAGCCTCCTCATCTCCTTCACCAAACACTAAATATTTATGTTTTTGTTTATGTTTTTCTTCTGTGAAAGCCGCAAATTATCTCTGGCCATAATTTAGCAAGCAGCTTAATTACCATGTACCGTCTGAAACAAAGCTCTCTGTGGGTGCATGTTTGTGCTGAGCGCCATTGTCTTTGCACCGAACACAGAATCAAGCTCACTATCTGTATTTCGTGTCTGCTCCTCATCGCTCGAGGTGTTGTAAACAGTACACAAACATGCTGCACACAAACACACACACGAACATCACCACGCAAACATTAAACAGTGATGATAGAACCGCTCTGGAGGGCAGTGTTTTTTTGCGTTGCGTTAGGTAGACAGCTCTGGTCGTTTGTATGTTAAAGGGCCCCTGAGGTAGAGTCCTTGTGTATCGAGGAACAAACAAGTAACATATCTAATTGCCTGCCGTGTTTGAAAACCGTAGCATATGTCTGAATTAAACATATCAGACACAATTAGTTAATTCTGATGTCTGCACAATATAGGTTAAGGTCATTGACTGTATAAAATAGTGGACAGAGCCATTGGGATGTCAGCCATGGGTCTCTGAAGAGCCAGAATGAAGCTCAAAGTGGTGGGTACCGGCTGGACGTCACAATCTTGGCAGTTCCTGACTTCGCCCAACTCCCAGCTGATCAAAAATGGTAAGAGAGGTGGAGCTTGGGTGGAGCTGAAGCTGAGCTGGAAGCTACCAAGCTAGCTGACACTAACAAGTTTGACTGCTGGTTTATTTGCCACAAACAGCCAGATTACCTTGTACATAAGCTGCAGGATAGCAAGCTACAACTGGCACTGAGGGTGTGCGGTTGTGTTTTATTTCAGTTTCTCTCTGTTATGCTGCTGGGTCTTTTCTTTACCCATTTCCTATCTGTACATTCACGAAGTAAAGCATCGTTAATGTTACATTTCTCCTCCATTCGGCAGTCAAATAAAAGAATTATAGTACATTACAGTGGATTACAGCACCTCTGTGGCTCGTTATGGTCGATGAGAGTGAAGATAAATCCAGTTTTTAATCTGAAAAGTTTAAAAAACAAACTCTGTACTCTCCTCAACACTCTGTGTTTACCTCCAGAGCTCGTCTGTCTGCTGGTTAATGCTAACAGAGTCCCCCGTTATTCCAAAACGACGGCCTCCGTCCCTCCATTCTGATCTTTTAGTCCAATTAACCGCACAGAAGCACATATTATGTGTCTGATATCTGAATTAAAATCCTCCAAAAGGTAGGTATCATGAGCTCTTATGGGGATTGACTCAATTTTTGAGCCAGCCTCAAGGGGCCATTCGAGGAACTGCAGTTTTTGGTACCTCCGCATTGGCTTCAGTTCTCAGACTGGATGATTGGTGCCTGGTTAATGTGAATATTTTCTCGAACATTCTCCCAGCTTTCCCACCTTCACGATGATGTGAAGCTTGAATCTGAAGCTTACAGCATGTTGTGATGAATCTTACCCTCACTTCCCAGCATCAGAAAACATATATAACAATGTAGATGTATAGCTGTAGCTCCTGCTAAATGTGTTTATCAGTGTATTAAAGGCCGTGCCAATCATTTTGGGAGTGATAGCAGCTTCCAGTCCTGTGTTTTGAATTTTTGATGGTGGGCAGGGCTGACCTTTGGTTTACATGTGGATCACAGGTTGATGCTTTAAATTATTAATGTCTTAACCTGTATGAAGCATTTTAATGTTGTGCAGGTGGTGCTACAGTACCTCATCTAGCAGTTTATCATATTTATAGGCTCGTGAAACGGTTTCAGCTAAATGAAATTTAGAAGTGCAGTATTTCTCTCTGAAATGCACTGGAGTTGAAGTATAATGTAGTTCAAGATGGAAGTGATCATGAAGGCAACAGAACCTAATATTGTATTATTTATGACACAAAAGATCCAAACACATCATATCCATACCATTCTCAGTCCCAGGATAAAGAAAACAAACACTGCACTGGCAGTGTAATCAATAGCTCATCCACTTCTGCTGGGATGTTTTCAGACAGCCTCCTTATTGACTGAACCTCCCACACGCAGTACCTCTACACTCATGCTTGTCGTAGGAGGTTAAGACTGTTTGTCCTCCTGTCATCTCTGATGTGGAGATATTTGATTTGGACTCACCTCTCAGAGATGTTTGACCATCATAGGTGCAGAGCATTTCAAATGTTTTTACAGTGAACTCATAAAAGAACAAAAGAGAATAAGCATTCTGTGAAAGGTCAATTAATGAATTACAATTATATTGACAGAATAGATTTAAATTTGATTTTTAACAAAATAAATGAATAAATAAAATATATAGGATTCAGTATTTTCCCACCTGAATTCTGAACAACATCCAGGCTTTCCATGAATAAACAAAAGTTCGCTGAGTTAATAAAATCTAGATAAATAAAATATTTGTGTGGAGGGGAAAGCAAATGTACTGCAAACAAGGTTTGTGGCACGGGTGGTGTCACAATTAAATTGCAATGCAACGAAAAGAAGACAAGAAAGAGAAAAGGAAATGAAGCATAAAATACTTCTCACCTAATAGAGAAAGACACAAAGAAAAATGGAGAAAGGAAGGGAAATAAGAGAGCTGGAAACCGATCGGAGGGCATCACTTTGGTAAGTAGTCAATATAAAATGTGTAAATGTAATTAAGAAAAATGTCTTGTAGGTTTAATTTACTTATACGTAAATAATTCATCTTCTGATTTAATTCCAATATTCAAATGCATTGATTGAGAAGGTCAGTGGGTGTTTCTGCTGCTGCATCGCACCAGGAGCTGCATGCAAATTTAAACTCCGTTAAGCCCATCAGACGTGGACACTTGTGTGATATAGAGGTCGTGCTTTTACTCATGCATATATGAAATATAAGGGTTTTTCATGCAGAAAGGGAACATTTTAACCAGCACATTAAAACACACTATCATTTAGATACATTCCAGCTTTAACTTTCATAATTACTTCCATGTACCCCATGGACACTCCTCTGTGCGCCCCCAGCCCCCCCACTGAGCTGATTAACAGAGACTCAGACCACCCACCAATCTGTGCAGTCACTTCGGCCCAATTAATACCTGCAGGGTGATTTGATAAAAGTGCACAGGAGCAGAGTTTAAAAGCAAAGTGAAGCTGCAAAAAGTTGTTTTTTAATCAATTTCCAATTAAAGATTCTTTCCTGTCTGTGGGACCACTGGTAATTGAGTCAAGGTGGAGGAAGTGAGGGCCAGAGAGGCGGGGCTGATCCTTCAGGGACCGTTCATTTCCATATAAATGAGCTGGTAAATGCACGCCTAATTTTCAGGATTCAGTATTGATGAAAAATAGGACGAGTAATGCCACTTTCCGTTTTTACTCTAAGTTGGAGATGTATTTCTTGTGTCGAAGCTGATAAAATTCCACTATTTCTCTTAGCGAGGGTGCAGAGTGCAGATGGTATGTTTCTTATAACAAGCTCGTGCTCAGCAGTTACTCACCACCCCCAAGCAAACAAAAACCTTTAGAGGAAGCGATAGTAAGAGTCACAATGAGCCTCAGGACCCAGTGGCATTTCTTTGTGGTAACTATCCACTGAAATGAGTGCCATTACTTGAAAAAGAGAGACATTTTCTCATTCCCTCGTCTGCTGACTGAAAAAGAATGAGCTCATATTAATTACAGCACAAATATTCATTTATTAGATATTCATGTGTTTGGAGGTATAACTGCATGAAACAGAGAAATGACTGTGATGTAATGGTGTTGTGTTCGAGTGTCTTACTTGTATTTACTGGTACTGATCCATTCTTTCTTTATTGGATGGGATCAATACTGCACATGTACAGCAACAAACCACCATCACAGCTCAGTGACAGCTCTGTGTTTCACCAACAGCTCTTAGAAAAGAGAAACTTCTTGACTGTCATGGTAAAGATTTGTTGCCTTGAAGTGTTTGGGCGCAGCCAATCAGACACCACAGGAGGTCTCATCGGCATCCGTCCGCTTCTGTCAACAAAACGACGACAAATTTTAAATGAGCTGCAGGTCTTCAATGCCACCTGCTTACTGCAATTTCTGGGCTAAAGTGCTGAAACCTTCGATCGAATCTGTGTTTTGTCCTCATGCAGTTGTTTGACACCATGGACACAAATCTATAGAAAAGGCCGTTGTGTAACAACCCAATTGCCAGAATAAATGTTAGCAAAGTACGTTTCTGTTAAAACTTCACGCTTTATGCTGCAATTTTACTTTCCTTTAGGTTCAATTAGCTATTTCTCTCTCATCACAACAATGTGCCTATGCTCTGGTTAAGTTTTGGCACAAAATCTAGTTAGTTAAGTCTAGAAAAACATCATGATTTGGCTAAAAATACCTGTTCGAATCGCCACAAACATGGCTACAGATGGCGTGTTAGCCATGGCAGATTTGGAGGAAAGAGGAAGTTGGTTTCTCAGTGCCAAAGTCCTTGACTACAGTATATCTATAAAAGGTTGATCATGGTCTGTGTATAAAATGATTGATTAGAAGAATAAAAACAAAGTGTGTTTTGTCCTTATAAAGCACTATTTTCCCATTGTGAGCTACAATGCAGGCCTTCATTTTCACATGTATACGTTATGGAAAAAGATGCATTTTTTGGGGTCAGAAAACACCATCTTCTTCTGGATGGAAGGCCAGAACAGGCACACAAAAGTGTTTTTAAATGTGTCTATGTTAGAGTGAACGTGGTCTCAGAGAGGTGCTTCAGTGGAATACTTACAGAAATCAATTGAAAAGACATCACATCAAATTAGAGGATCATTATCTATAATTGTTTGCTTTCAGCTGCTAGTTCGGTGACGGTGATCTAATAATGGTTCACTTTTATTTGGTGAATGTTCATTCATTCGTTTACGGATATGATTGATATATGTTTTTTGGTGGGGGGTGGGGGGTGGGGGTGGTGTGTGAATTAGATTATATGCAGGGGTGTTGCTATGATTGTATGATTGAATTCCTGCTTCTTTGCATTGCCTCTAATTGTAACCATCTTATCTCACATGTATAAATACTGACTTAAAAATCAGGGTCAGAAATAATAAAAACAAAAAATGTCATCTCACTCCTACTCTTAGCAAATAGAGAATTCTAGCATCAGTGAGCAAAAAGCCAAACTGCATGACAGCAAGGACATAAAGGGAGACGAGCTCCATCGATCCGTGCCTCTTGTGCTCCATCCTTGTCTGCTGAGGAACATTGTGTTTGTCTCTGGCACTGTCTGCAGACTACGATGTGAAAAAGGACCAAAGTAATAGTTCTTTCTGTGGTGCTTTTAAGTAAAATACAACCATGGGTGGCACATATTCAAACTGATGGAAAACAGGATGTCATCGCCTGCTCTGTTCGGTATTATTATACATATTTGGTCAGAGAAGATATTATAATCTTCATGGCCCGATCCCATTTTCAAGTTTTACCCCTACCACCTTGTTCTTTTGAGTGCCCTTTGAGTAGTGGTTGAAATCTCCCCCTATGAAATGGGACAGCCCTTCAGGACCCTCATACATCATTAGTTGACGTCGATGGTGTTTACGTTACTACCGGACATGGCATCTTTGCAACATTGAAATACGTAAAAAAAGGGTAAGGGTTAGGGCTAGCAGAGGTTAAACTGGAATTTGTCTTTTGTCTGAGCGTTTAGAGATGTATAAATTATACTAAATCTTCCATAAATCTTCTTTTCTGTCTCATCCTTAACTTTTCTTTCTAACATGACGAAGCTGGCTGTACAGCAAGATATTTATTGCATCCAGTGTGGCAGATTGTGGAGCACAGATTAGATTTTTACATCTGCGACCTTGACTACAGCGCCAGAAACTGACACACTGACACAGTCGGGAGGCACTTGCCAGCTGTGACCTTGATCCAGTGTCACCATAACAGCACATTACCCTATCACCTCTTAAACACACGCTGTAAATCAGGTCATGGATCATAAATCTAACGTTACGTGACACAGTGTCAAGTGCATGACACATTTTTAGGGCAGAAGGAGGCAGGAGGGGACACTGCTGAAATGTTAAATCCTTATCATGGTGTAACTGTGCCCCTCCTAGGGCGATGACCTTTCATCTCTTATTTTGCATCTAATTAGCTTATGGAGGGGTTAACAAATGAGCTGTTTAAGAGGGACTTCTGAGGTCGGTGACTGGAGCTCACCTTGGAAAGAAACCAAAAGGTGGACTCACAGAAGCTGTCAATCATGTTAAATGATGAATTTTAATTGTCTGAAAAGCTCCATATGCCTGCTGTGCAGGCTGCTCCTTTTAAGGTCTGGCACATTTTTATTTAAATTCCTTTCTTCTACTTGAAGCTACAGCCCAATTAAAAATATTACCTGATGAGAATAAGGCAGGTGGAGCAGTAACCTGATGTGCATTTTAAAGGACTTTTACACAGATGTTCCTGGCAGGCTAAGCAGCAGATCGTGTCTCCTAGTCAAAATATAAAACACGGCGGCCACTTGAAGCACAGTTACCTGGTTGTCACCTGTCTGTAAATGTATATAGACATCTGACATGAAACCAGCACTTGGGTTTTATAACAGAGGTAGGAAAAAACTCATTCACCATAATACTAATTACTGAAATTTCACTCCAGGAACATAAGCCCTTGGCAGTACATTGTGTGGCTCATTGACAGAGCACTGGTAATATTTAAAAACAGTGGAAAATTACAAGCAAAAAAAGCTTTGGCGGATGTGTATCATGTTAATTAGGGAAACCTAATTATGATGGCTTAAGTACAAGCACTGTCAAGTGAGCACATTTTCGTTAATTAATCGTTGTTTCAGATTACAAAATTTTTTTAAAAATGCTGTACTAGATGCTCATTTACATTAAAATATGGCATATTGCACTGTTGAGCACTCAAAAGCTTACTTAAAGTGCGCTCATGTTTTTTATGCTGCCTGCTTGTTGAATAACATTGGCTGGGTGCAGAGCTGTCCATGCTGTGTCCCAGGGGTTTGCTGGAACAGACATATGGTTGTCTGGTGGAGCAGGTTCTGTCTGCAGCCACATCAGCGTCGGCCCAGCAGAGAGGAGTCGCTACGAGGTTGGTTCGGGATTCAGTCATGGTTGGAGGATTTTTGTCAATTATGTAAGCTGGTGGCGGAGAGTTAGATGACAAATCACAAAAAGTGGAGTAAAGGTATATTCACACACATAACTGAAGACCTCGACGAAGGATGAAAATTAATTAATTCTTTTTTTTACTCATGTTCCTCACTTGTGTTTTATTGATTGGAAGAAGTCCCACAACACCTGTATGAAATCACTGTTTTGGTCACTCTGGAGCAGCAGAAACAAGTTGTGAATACAAATTGACATATCATCTCTGATACACGCTAGGACAGGACTGATTAGGGCCGGCCAGCTCTGAAGGAGAGAGTCAGGTGCAGAGCCAGACCTTCTGGAGGAATAAACACACCTGGAGTCACACTGGATTGTGATCTGATCCGGAGCCTTTCACCAACAGGAGGCGAGCTCTTTTAAACTTTGGGGTTTAAAAAGTGGTTTTATCTTCGCTCCTGTTTATCAACCTGACTGCAGCAGTGATCCGTGGAGGTGACCTCCATTGTTGACTGTAGGTGACTGTAATGTTGACTGTCAAGTGGAGCTGGAGGGGAAATGTTTTCCACAAGAAAAGTTTTTCACAAGAAAAAAAAATTTTCACAGGAATTTGTTTTTTTATGTTTGTTTTTTCCTTTTGTGAAACAAAGTGAAACATTTTTTTTTCTTGTGAAAAAAATATTTTTATTTTTACACACAAAAGAAAGTTCACGTATTTCACACATGGAAAGAAAAAAATATTTCTTCCTTTTATTTATTTATTTTTTTTTTTTTTACAACAGAGGACATTCTAGTAGGATAAAATGTCAGAAAGAGGAAGATGAATTCAAACTGAAAAGGTATGAATAGTCATCATTTTTAAATGGCAAGAAATTTAATCTGAAAATAACCATCTCCTGATGAGCACCATACAGGTTGATCAAAGTCTTATGGTTACTGACATATCAGAGGTGGAGATAAAATTGCAGGCTGTGATCAGTAAGTGTGAAACTCATTCCAACTTGTCTGCATTTTAACAGTTCAATCAAGGGAATAGACGATCTGTCGACTCTTAATTAGAGTAGAATGATTTTTTTTCAGACGGAGCAGCAAATAATTGGTGCTCAAGATAAGACCCTTAACACACTGAGAGCAAAAAACATCTTTTTAACGTTATTCATATCCTGATTCATCCTTTTTGCTGAGCGCTGATGAGTAAGTGGATGTTTTGACTTGATTGGCGAATCTTAAGTCGAGTAAAGACGGTATCACTTCGTACTCAGGTAGTTTTTTTTTTAATGGACTGAGACAAACAGAACGGAGCCCTGGGTTAATGTGCACACACTTTACAATGAATGAGTCACACACTAATGAATAGTTGGTTTCCTGAGGGCCCTGAAAGTTCCCTTTTGCCAGGAGACGGAGACGAGACTTTTGTTTGGTGGCATAGAAACAAGTCCCTCTGCTGGACACCACTTGGCATAATGAGGAGGTGACGTCAACACCACAGACTCACGGGACCTTTCCCGTTGGGCCTGAGGGTTGGAGGAGGAGGAGGAGGTGTGAAGCTTGAGTTGGACCAGACAATGAAAAAGAAACAAGAAAGTGAAATGAAGGCAAGTGTGTATCAAAGCGCCCACATTTCCAGCATTTTATGGCCAAAGAAAAACAAGAAGGGTAAAATTAATCCAACGATCATCAGTCAATTCCATCTTTTCCCCTTACTATTGGTGTCTGGTGTTTTGTCTTCTTTTGCTTTCTGCTTCAGACTTTCCATCCTTCAGTGATGACACTGACATATCAGACAAGACGGACGATGGAAATAAATGATGAATGAATCTTATGACCAGGGAGGCTGGAAGTTAGTCGCAACTGGGGGTGCTGAGGGGACAGTCTACGTATGCCTCACAGTGAACAGTGCTTGTTTTTTATAATAATATGAACGGCCAGGTTAACATGTATCTAATTGTTATCGACAAAAATTCACAACAATTTGAAAACGTCATTACAGCAGATGGCAAACTTGAACAGAGATGAAGAGGGAGAGAAATTCCCCAGACTCCCTTGAAATATCACTCAGTTTTGTGAGTTGATGAGTTAGGAGAAACTTCATAAACTTTGTGAAGCGCTGTTTCTGACAAATTCTTAATTATTTAGGCCTTCTTGTAAATTCGGCACATGTTATAGCTCTGTTTCAGGGGTTCTGAAGCCCCCTCAGCGCCCCACATCCGCGCTTGTGACTGGAACTTTTGCTGCAAATCAATTGATATTGTCATGTATGTTTGGGTGAGGTGATAGTAGGAAACTCACACTCATGAGTATGAGTATTAACCCAAGTATTGTTGGGATATTTAGGCATAATCCAGGCAATGCAACACATAAACTGTTTACTTCTTTGGCCTCATCACTAACTCGACATCAAATCTCTCCTTTCTTGATCACACAGTGTTCTTTAGCAAACTGAGCTCAACTCCGCTGCCGTTCACAAATGAGGAAATTTCAAATACACAGTACATATATAGACACATCAGCGGGGTTTGAGCACCACCTGGTTAATCAGCAAAAGCAGCATCACATTCAGAGATCAATGCCTCACATTTTGCTTCTCAGACACTGTCCAGAAATGATCAAACTTCAGTTTGCACAGCAGGCAGTCATTCCAAGACATCTGTCTCTCAGGCAGTGAATCAAATGTGACTTGTTTTTTAATCTCAGTCAATGAATGTTTTGAATGAATGGTAAGCAGAATTTGAAGTCTAAGGCATGGTGTGCTGCGACACACTGGTGTGCCATGCATCAAGTCCCGGTGTGCCATGGGATTTTGTAACAACCATAGATTATTAATGTTATATCCAACTATAAAACAAGTAATGAATGCATATTAATTTCCGAGATAAGTCATCTGTACACATTCACTTCCCAATACAGAGGGCAAATCCCTAAAAACATTTGAGGGAACCAAAATAAACATACTCAGAGTGATATTTTGCATACATACGTATATGAGAGCTCGGCTTGCCCTTTTGCTTTATTCCTAGAACATCACAAGTATTAGAAAAATACTTTTAAAGGTCCTATCTCCAAGAAAAGCCGATTTTTGAGTCTCATTCTGTCACAATTCAGTGTCTTCTTCTTGTGTTCTTTTATTTTGATATTATGCCCTCATGTGTCTCTCCTTGCTTTTCAGTTCCTCCTGTGTTTTTTCCCTCCCAGTGTTTTTCCGCTCGTTTCCTCACCTGTTCCTCTTCCCTCCTCACTCCACCTGTTCCTGATCCCCTCGTTAGTGTCTGTGTATATAGTCTTTGTTCTCCCTCATGTGTTTGTCAGTTCGTTTTGTGAAATCCCCTGTCATTCCTCTGTGTCCTGTGTCCTGTGTCCTGTGTCCTGTGTAAGTCCGTGAGTTCCGTGTTGTTTAATGTTACTATGTTGTTTCCCCCCTGATGAATGCAATGGACAGTCATGGAAATGCTCAACACTAGCCGAGTCGAGTGCATATTTTGGCCTGTAGTGGCACCAGAGAACGGGTCAGGGGTCACCAAAAACAACAGATCAAGATAAACCGACCACGTCAGATTGATTAATGACACCATCATGTTGCCACACTGCTGGCAGTGAATAACAAGCTTGTTTGCGTGAAAAGAAGACATTATGTTAAATATTTCTGATTTCAGAAAATAATTTGCTTTTCTTTTTAGTTCTCTTTAAATACCAATACTTACTTTAATGTACATGATTTAATTATAAAAGATTTCCTTTGTCTGAGATCATTTGAGAACAGATTCATTGAACTTCCTGTTAAGGAGACGTCGTAGTCATTATCTGTTTGTCCTCTTCACAGTATCACTGAGAGGCAGGGGAACAGACAGAGAGGGAGTTCTCATTCACAACACTAATCTAACCTGTTAATGGTCCTGCTCGAGCCTTTATTCTGCCTTGGCAACAATTCTGAAAACAAAAACATAAATTCAGTCCAATTATCAGGACAAAGACTGTCCCTGCTGGTGCACCGCGACTAATGTTTGCAAATTGAAACCCTCCTAATTTAATGGGGACGTCTGGTCACTGTCATTACAAGCAGGCAACAGGTACACTGAAATAAAAGGCCGGCTGTTATGGAAACGAGATTGGCTTTTTATTTTCTTCTTGCATGTGCTGATATCACAATAAAGCACAGCCTCTTGAAAAGGAATACGTTGTGTACAAAATCAGCTTCAGGTTATGAAGACATTTTATTCTAAACACTTCAAGCGTATCGTTATTTTTCCGATGCACAGAGCGACAGTGAAAATCACTCCAAAGCTAATCAGCCATGAGAGTGGTTGAGTGATAGTCCCAGTTCCCTCACGGAGAAAGGAATGATCAAAGGTCCTGGAAGGTCATGCCATTGGTCTTTCTGTCAATAGTCCACTCAAATCAACTCTCAGGGGTCACTTTGCTTAAGGCGCAGGAGCAGTGACACATCATGACAAACGAACGCATGAGCAGGACAAAAAAATGCAGCTGTTTCATCACCGGTCATTGATTATGCTCCTGCACGTCCCTGCAAGGATGTCTGGGACATCGTCAGAGTAACAGTGATAATTTCACTTGTGGTTGGTGCCATTTTTGTGTTTTTTTTTACTAATTTATATGTATCAGTGAAGGAATGTAACTAAGTACATTTACTCAAGTACCCTTCTTAAATACAATTTTGAGGTACTTGTACTTTATGAGAGTATTTCCCATTTTCTGCTACCTTCCACTTCCACTCCACCAGAGGCAAATTTTCTACTTTTTGCTCCACAACATTTATTTGATGACTTTAGTTACTAGTTACTTTGCAGATTACATGCTGCATCAGAGCCAAAGTAGCTCATTTTTTATATCATTTATTTGATTGTTAACCAAAAACAATCACTGATTTCAACAATCAGAAAAATGCTGACCATTGGAGCCTATAATTGGTTGACCCATTATGTAAAGTACATGTAATTACGGTCATAAATTACTTTTGATACTGAAGTACATCTAATATCAGATATGACTTTTACTCAAGTACTTTTTTATGGGTGACTTTCAGTTTGACCAGAGTCATATTTTAAGACTTTAACACTCAAATCTGACTTTTGGGTACTTTTCACAAGATTGCCAGTGATGACCCTGTTCAACACATTTTGAGAAATATGAAGAATGCCATTATAAAAAATAAATTCACCCCTATTCACTACAAACAGACTAAATAAAAGGCATCTATGAGTTAGAAGCAGAAAAAGAAAAATACTTCAAACACTGAGCTGTTGCTGAAACACAGGGTAAAATACAGCTATAATTTAGTCGCATTAGAGACACATAATGGATGTTAATATCAGGAAAAGTGGCACCTACTGCATATTTCAGGCCAAAACAGACTCACCTCCATAGGTGCATTGCTGTCCTTGTCTGGTGAAGACGAGTGTGGTGTCTCTCATGAATAAATCAAGTGAATAATGGTCGTTCTTTGCAAAATGGATGTGAAACGCTTCCACAAAAGGTTAACAGCTTCTAAATCAGGACAGATGTTTGTCATGGTTTCTTCAATGGGAGCCCAGCATGGCTAACAGCGGCAGAGTAAGCACTCACTTCCTCTGCCTCGCTTTCTAAGGTACACACAACAACGTGCGGCAGTGTTAAGTGCTATATAGTTGTGTTGTTTTTCTTCTTTATTCCACCACCTTCTGTTTTTCTATGGCAAGATTTAAAAAACAGAAATAAGGGAAAGGCTTAAAAAGACAGTAGTGGCTTTCATGTTTTTTTGTGGTAAATTGTTGAGCAGAATGAATATTGGCTTGAAACTCTTTCTTTACTATTTTCATGCCTTTTTCTAAGAGGCTCTGACACTAAGGAGATGACATTAAATAAGAGCGGAGGTAAGGGGAGTGACATCCATCATCGGTTAGTGGGTGGACATGAACTAGACGTCTAGATGTCTCAACACTTTTGGTGGACTGAAATTTGGTGCAGATGTTTGCTTCTTCTTCAGAATAAATAACTTTGGTTATACTTTTTTGCTTCATTCTTTTCCTCCATCATCATTATGTCAAAAATCAAATGTTTCTAATACTTTAGTTTATGACCAAATACCTGCTTAAGCTTATATCCATTGGTGTGCAAGCTGTTTGGCAGCTATGTGGGCTCGAAATAAGATCCTCCCCTTCACCACCTGATGTGAAAGGTGGCTAATAAGCATATAAGGTGAACGGGATATGCCACGCTTGGTGCAAATGTCAGCCAACTCAACGTTAACTGCTTACAATACATCCTGGAGATTGGGCTGTTACACCACTACCACAGGAGCTTTGGCCCATTGGAAGGACAAGGTATTTCCCTGCCCGGGGCTGTGGGGACCCAGCAAAGAACATCATGACAGAGGCAAGAGAAAGAGAAAAAGAGATAGTGACCAAGCAGGAGATGCAGGATGTGAAGAAAGAGGGTGATCACAAATGCATGATCCATTACATCAATTCAACCACAACAATACTGCCACAACCGTGTCACAGATGAGGCTCAGACTGCAGGAATTTAAGTCAGAAGTTATTAATGACCAGATACAAACACGGGTAAATGTGTGAAAGCTTGACTATAAGATAGAGCAATCATCACAGCCTTGGTAGGATTTTTTTTATCTCACCAGGCAGCGAGGAGCTTCACCAGGATGCTGTCCAGTGCGAGTGCTACCTCAGCTGAAGATGTAGTAAGCTGTAATATTTTTAGCTGCTCAGCCTTGTGGCTGCAGAGCTCTCAGTGCTGTAACTGTCCTAATAAAGTGGTGCCTAGAAATCAATAGTGTTTAAGAGAAATTTCAGCTCGAGGAGCACAATAAAACAATCAATTAAACTGTCTTTAAATTTGTTTGCTTGCACCTCCGAAAACATAAAGCTGAATGGATGGATAGATTAAATGGTGTTAGCTTCTTAAGAGTGCTCAGATTTCAAAGTCAGAGATGAAAGGGAATTGCCGGCTGAATGACAGACGGACAAACAGGGTCGATCATTAGGCTGTTAATCTTTCCGCTTTATTGGATGAAGAGTGACAGAGACACCTCGGAGCGATCAATCCTGATGTAATCTTCTCAGGCTAACCTCGCGAAGCATCAGTCATTACAACCTGCCTTTGTCAGTCTCCACCCACACATAGAAAAATAAATAAATAAATAAATAAATAACCAAACCGGCTCTGCACCACACCCCTCCAAATCCTGTCCCAGTGAAAATCCGCTCTCTCCCTGGATCCTAACCTTTATTCCCTCTCTGTTAAATTATTCCCTTTATTTCCCAAACAAATGAGCTCACACACATGTATGAATATTTACACATTAATACAAACATAGTAATAATGATAATAATAAAGGTTAATGTGCTCAAACTCTGTTCCGTGTTTAAACTCAATGACCGTTTCTCACTACGCCATACCTGATCTCCAAGGCACCACGATTTTCTACAGCTTTGTGGATTCCCTGCTGAGTTCTGTTCACCCTCCCTGTAACCCCGCCTGTCTCCCCAGACTCTGGCTTGCCTTGGCAGATCAATGGCACAGCGTGAGGTTGGGTTTTTAATTGAGCTTTTCTGATTGGTGGGGGATGTTTTAATGAGGCCAGGTCCTGTTCTCATCCTGACCTTTGAGGCTCTGCCCTACAGGTGTCCATCCTCTAACTTAAAAGGGATGTATGGGCTTGTAGGGCTACCTCAGTGGTGTCAGACCTCACCAAGCTCCACTCCAGAGCGTGACATTTTCACCTGAATCTAATACGCCCAGTAGATTTTTTTTTCTCTTGGCCATTACACAGGGTCTGGTGTACCTATCACCAGTCCTATCCTCCAACAAGAAGAACAGGATGTTCTGCGGTCACATGTATAAATGATGTGTACATCAAGCACTTTTTCTGGTGCAAATGTAAGCTTAGATGAAAGCAACATAAAAGCTTCAAAATCAAGCAACCACTGTAGCTGCTGTAAGCTAGTTAGCTCAGTTAGCAGTGCAGCTAGCTGATGTTGCTCGGAGCGCCGAAGAAAGTTGGAGTTTGAACCACTATCACAGGAGCTTTGGACTGCCGGAAGGAGAAGGTTTTCAGGCCCGCGGTGTTGGGGACCTAGCCAAGAATGCTGGTGGGAAGCAGCGCCAACATGGACACCAGAGCCAGGCACGACAGCTTCTAGAGACATCATGCCAGAGGAGAGGACGTCAACTGAGGACGTTAAGAAGAAAAAAGAGAGTGACCGTGCAAGAGGCTGGACAAGAATACATCTCGGATTGGCTTTTAGTCGTTGGCAAAAGCTTTGGGAAAGATGCCGAGATGCCTGAAGACAGGTGCGTGGTTGGTCTTCTTGCTGTTAGACTGAATTCGAATTAGCTAACTGGCTATGACTCGTGCTGTTGCGCTTGCTTGGTGTTAGGTTGTTTAATCGGTTGCATGTTATGGCCAGGTGGTATTATTACTGGTTCAGGCTACGTTAGCTTGGCATGCTACTGTTCTGAGTTGGGTGCAGTGTTAGGTTAGCAGACGTCCCCGTTTTCTGGGCACTGTCCCCATTTTTGGCGTCCTGTCCCTGGCTGGAGTTGTCCCTGGACATGTTCCCATTTTTAACTTTGCCCTTAAAAACAGACCGCAAAGTGAAATAATACGTCATGTGGCAGAAAACGACAGTGACATTACATATTTTAATGATATACAGTATGTATTTCCTTTCTGTGCCTCTCTGTGTGGAGTTGACATGTTTTTCCTGTACTTGGGGTGGTTTCCTCCGACATCACAACATATATATTAGGTCATTCTTCAGTCAGTGCCCCTGACCGAGGCACTGGCTTAGATCTGGAGCTGCTCCCTGGGCGCTGTATGTTGGATGCCACCTGCTCCTCCGGGATGGGTTTAATGCAGAGAACCAGTTTCACTACATAGTTCAGTGTATGAATGTATATAATGAATAAAGTTTCTACTTCTTCTTCTTTTTGAACTGAGCCTGCAAAACAGGAAGACACACATGACTTTACAATTAAAATATATCTAACAACACACATTTTAAGAACAATGTGAAGGATTTGAATCAGTAACATTATTAGTGTGTGCGGTGCATAACTGAGTGATGTTAAAGTACAAAGATAATAAGGAAAACCTAGCCAAAATACAGCCTATTACCATGGAAATACAAATCATTTATCAGCAGGTGTTCCTATATCACCAATCTGCTGCTGTTAATTAACCTTCATCCTCTAGAGCAGTCACTGACTTACACATTACACACTACTTACCGAGCAGACACGGCGCAACGTGAGCATTCATTTACAATCATGTTTCAGGCCTTAATTAAAGCATTCTAATAGTATTTGCTATTCTGCTTTGGTCAACACCAGCTCCTGAGATAAATAGTGCAAGTATTTAGCAGCTGGATGCTCCACTATGTTCACCGATCACCACCTGCTTAATAACTTTGCCTGTGTGCCCTTTGGTCCTGGGCAGGTAGCATACGTGCTGATCAGAGCCTTTGTTAGGAAAGGATGCCCACAGGGGGTTGTCGTGAGACCATAACGAAAATGTAAAACCCAATCAAGAGCTAAAAGAGGCTAAAAATCTCAATAGAGCCATTAATTCTCAACACTTTTCACATTACACACAGTAATTTGATTAAATGTTGTTTAACAAAGATGGGCTCTTTTTGTTGTCTTTATGTTAAGTCTCTTGAAATCTTTTTTGCTACCAGCCAGGAGAAAAAGACCAACCATTCACATGCAGTATCTGGCTATGGCTGACATATTCCCTTACCCCTTTTCTTGTCTTTTGCATATCATAACCTGCTGCAGTTACTCTTAGCTCTGCGGCAGTGCAGACTTTATGTGATTATGTCCACAATTCTCACAGGCTGACATTTTAGGTTTAGGTAGAAACCATTTCATGAACACTCCATTAGATGTCCTAGACGAGCCAAATAAAAAGACAATAAAATAAATTTTTTTATTTTGGTTGGGCTCATTTTTCGTGTGTTTGTTTGTTTTTGTAAAAAAAACAAAACATCAGGAACTTCAAGTCCTCACATGCCCCTCAGGGTTTCCGTAACAAAGAGCAGATTTACATTAAAATGATTGTCCTCACTCTTGCTCTCAGGGCATGGACTCGTTTCGCTGGAATGGAGGAAAATAAAACCTCTACAACTTTTTTGAGAAAAGCTAAATTGTTATCCTGTTTGTTTCATATTGCTTTTGTTTGTTATCATGGCATATTAAGAATATTTCAGCCTATGTAGCTTTTTAAAGTCAATTTGTATTTGTCATTGCATCACACTATAATTTAGCAAAACAACTGGATGAAATTTAAAGACTGCATATAACTAGAATGTAATAAAATCACACAGTACAGTTGGTTACAATGATTATTTTTTAAATCTAAATATTTCTCAAAAAGCAAACCGAGAGAGGAAACATTTTACCGCAGCTGGCACCTTAACAGGTGTAACATTTAACATTTTGTTTGAAGAGGCCTGTTTTCAGTAAAGGCCAAGCCCATGTCAGCATCCAGACTTTGGCTTTGAGGTGAAATTGCCCCCGTTATGAGTGGGTCACCGGGCGCCATGGGTTACTGTGGTTACATCAAAGAAGAGGTCATTATTTGGAAAGCCACATAATAAAACATCCTTTATCCTGCTGGAGCAGAACTGGAGCAGAACTGGGAATGTGTTTACCCCCTGCAGGGACTGCCTCAGTGAATAATTTTCACCTGGACATGACCCGACAAGACAAGAAAGGTCTCACTGGGGAGATATGACCATAGAGCGGAAATTTATGCTATTTTTCCCTGTGGTCGGATTTATCTACTCCATTTCTCTTAAAAATTAAAATGTCTGTAATTATTGATTAAACCATCTGTTTTTTATAATTCTTGATTATGGAATAAACTTTGTGACTAGATACTGAAGAGGATTTGGATATGCATTGGTAGCCATGGGTAGCAATTGTGACATAGCAATTTTTTTAATTCATAATGCTTTATTATTCTTTTTTTAGTTGATCCACCATATAAAACCTGTTATAGAGTGTCTACAAGTATCAGGCACTAACATTTAATCTTATTACAGACCTTTTTAAGATCATTTTAAAGCAAATTTAGGATGAGTTTTTGGATAAATCATGATTTTCTTATTCAAGCATTGCAGGTTTGGGCAAGTATTATTACAGTGTGTCCAGTTTTAGGTTCAAAGATTTGTGAACTTTCACACAAAAGCGCTCGACTCATTTTGACAAAAATAATTAAAAATTAATAATAATAATGAAATTAGACGAAAAATTTGGCAATTATGACCTCACACATTCAAAGTTTTAAAGTCTAACATTTATAAAATTGAAGACAGTTCGACTTTTTTTAAGACTTGCTGACACCTGGTTAAATAAGATTACATTTATCCCATCAAATCCTCTGGCACCAACATCTGGGGTGCTAATATTCATCGGTATCAGCAGGATGTCCTGCTCTGACAAGTATTTTTGTTGATGTTTCACATTTATTTAAAAATGTTTTTTTTTTAGAAAAATAAGTATAATTTTAATTTACTACTGATCCAAAATAAAGGCACATCTTAACCTGTGCATTAGTCGGAGAAATGTGATTTGACCATTAGCCTCCTGCACACGTTAGCAGGAAGAATAATACTATGTAGAGAATTAAAGAGCAGACTAAAGAGAAACGTGTTTTAATGATGTGATTATAATTTAATCTAACTAAAAATTATGTACACCCCTCATTTCCACAAGATGATTTAACTGTGTCTCTGCCTTTCTAAGGGACAGCTGATAACAGATCTAATAAACTGTGTGTGATTTGCTATGTTGAAGGTCACCTATAGTTTCAGGTTATAATTTAGTACAAATATCAGAGCACCCTTGTCCAGAGATGTTACAGTGCCCCCTACTTTTATATTATGAATTGCTTGTAAGTGCAACCTCTTGTTCAAATACTCACTCCATATCCACATTGTTATACAAATACTGTACTGCAGTTTCTTTTTATTACAGATTGTTCAGAATAACAAAGGCTTTACTGTACATCAATTCGTCCTTATCTTTTTGTTCCTCTTGCTTGAGATGAACTTGATGAACCAGAAAACAGAAAATACTCATCCACACACCTTGTAGCAGCATCAGACTACAGTATCACACTGCTTACGTTCAGCCACAGTACTGCTATGCACTCAGAGGTCCTTTGTCAGAGCTCACAGCCCAAAACACAATCAATGTAGTTATACATATGAATGGTAAGAACTGAAATATATAGCCAAATGTCACAGGTGTACGACAGCTTGTTAAAATAAGAGCTGGAATGAAAAGAGGACAACACAACTAACACAAAACATGTTGGCAAACTGTAGCTGGCACGCTCCCTTCTGGACTGCTGACTGAGAATATTAAATACTGAGGACCGAATACTCGAGGTGTGATCACTTTCTCAACACTGTCAAAGAATGTCCTCTTTGTTTTTATAATTCAGGAGCGTGATGCCGGTTGTAAATACTTGAGCAGCAGAGAAGTCCAAAAATATTTCCTCTGATATCACTTTTTGACGGTATGACACAGCAGAAGTATACATTCAGGAACCATGAAATTGTTTCATCCTGTTTGTATGCAAATATAAACTGTGTTTATTTAGAAGTACATGTCCTGGAAGAGGTTTTGTCCCATTTCAATGTAAGCCTCCTTCTCCTGTGCAGACATCTGTTCCACCAGCTCCGGCCTCTGGCTGACCTCTCGGTACGAGCACGGCCGGCCTCCGACCATCACCATCGGCTCATCCCCAACCTCCTCAAACTCATCATCGTCATCCTCCTCCTCGTCTGCCCGATGCTGAGCAGCAGCGGCAGGCGGAGGATTTGCAGGAGAGTCTTCATCTGATTCGCTGGTGTCGCTGTCGGAGTCGCTGGCATTAGCTGTGGCGGAAGCGAGGCCTTTGGTGGCAGCGCTCGCTCCACTTGCGCCTCCGCTTGCAACGGCTCTCTTCTCATGGATGAGCAGGGCGCGCATCACTTCCTCATTTTCGTCTGACTGGCCGATTCCAAGACCAGCTGCTCCGTCCTGGGCTCCGGGTCCAACTTCTCCATCTGTAGAAACAAAACCATTAAAAATATGAAGAACATGTACTAATAAAGTCATTTTTTCTTGAGGCCATTTTAGAAAAAAATGAAAATGTTTTTAAATTGTGCTATCAACCAGTTGGTTTCGCCCTCGTGGCATCATCAAGAAAAACTTTATTTAAACCCCATCAACTGGTATATATCATCTGTTTCCAGGCTCCAGCATCATTCCAGACAGATGCAGACACACCTCAGAGACAGGATGTTTGGAAGGCATAATTCATGCAATTTCCACAGGAATGGATTTTATTAATGAGCAGTCCTTGCTCAGTCATGCACTCATCAAGCCACTGATTATTTCAATTAAGCAATTATGGTTCAATGGGAGTCTGGCCAAGCCTGATTGCTGAATGCCCTTGAGTGGGGAAACAATGTCAGAATAAGATGCCTGGTGAGGGACCGCTCTGACAGAGGGAGATAACCTGGGTTGACCTGTAACAGTCTGTATTGACTACAAAGAGGTGGTCACAGAAGAGCAGTCAGAGGTGTGGGTCGGGATTGTGCTCGACTGTTTTCTGGAAAACAGCAAGCTTTACCACGAACAGGCAATTGTGATTAATGGCACTGAAATCAACACAAATGTGGCATTTCTTTGGGCTCATCAATACCAGTGTCTCTTTAAGAACAAGCCATTTTTACAGTATGGAGGACATTGGACTTTTTGGGAGAAAGCTACATATTGACTGGGTGTTCTGTCAGAAAACTTCACTTACGGTTCTTGAGGGCGTCCGGCTCGTGGTAGGCACCCTGCACGGTGCTCTGGGTCAACCACACAGGCCTCTCCTTCGGTGCCTTGCCCTCACTGGCCGCCTTCTGCTGCTCTTCGTGCTCCTCCATGCTGATGACCACATTCTGGGTGTACAGGTCAGCGTAGGAGGAGCCTTTGTTGGACCAAGCTTCACGGTGTGGGCCTGCGTTTGCCCCGGCTGCTGCAGCACGTTCACGGCTAGAGGACAGATTCAGAAAATAAACTTTAAACAATGATCTTCAACGGTTGGATTCTTACATGTGTAAACATGGAATAATTGAGAGTGTGTAATAAACTCAAGCCAATTCCACTGTGGTATAAACAGTTAATCGCTGTGAATATGATTACTGTTAACAGTGTTGAACTCCCATAACTGTTCCAGAGAGAAAGGTTGTAGTGCTCTCACTGTATGTCTTTTTTGGCTGATTATTTCACACTAAAAACATTAAATTGCCATAGAACTCACAATACCCAAGAAAATTTAAAAAATACATCATCCCTGCAGCACTCCCTCTCCTTAGCTGTCTCTCTGTGGCAATTATAAATTAGGTTTTTATCAGAAACTGACCTCTGTTTGAGGGCGGGAATCTCAGAAGGCTCAGGCTCCAGCAAGTCATGGGACAAGTTCACATCTTCGGTCTCACGTAGCAGCGCATAGATGGGTTCGATCTGCTCGTTGAAGCGTGCCACCTGCGTCCTGGCATCGGGGCAGACAGACTCATCCTCTTCTACCTCCGTCTGACAGAAGGTGCAGCGAAATGAACCTGTGGGTGAAGAACGAACAAGTAAGAAGGAGAACTTTGTAAGACTCAGACTGCCAACAATGACTCAAGAGATAAATGTATATCCCCCATTTATTGTTCCTAACAGTGTATGTACATTTTTAGAAGAACTGTGTTTCATATACAGTATGAAAATGCGTATTATAGGAGGTACAAAGTGTGCCCCAATAAACCCCTATACCATTTAGTGTGATTTGGGAGTGTTATGTAGACTACACACATCCAATTACCGACACTGTGAATTTGTTCCATTCTCCATTTTACATCCAGCTAAGAATCTTACTTGTATCCAATCGAGCAACCGCGATGTAGGTCATTTATAGACTAACAGTAGCAATACACGTTTACATAAAAGTGTAAAGACTGTCAAATCCCTGTACATTTACAAGATGTCTGTAGGTGACACACAAAACAAAAAACAACAGCAACAATAAGCAAACAAGCCATAATATGACAAGCTGTGACTAACCAAACCTTATTTTGGAAGTAGCAACTTCTGAAGTTTCTATTTCCAGATGGAGGGTGACTGACAGGGCTGTGACGTGCAGCATAAGCTGAGTGTCTTGTAGCAAGATGACAAATATTAGCCTACAGATGAATGACCTTTCACGTTTTTAGTTATTCCTGGAGTCTCTGCCAAACAAAACAATGACACAGACTTAACTTTATTTAGTTTACATGTGTCATATGCAGGGATGAACACACACGTTTGTGCTTTTTGGAGTAGCTGCACCTTCTTGTTGACGTCATATTTCATTTGTTGTACTTGCCCTGTTCAGTATTATCTCATGTTTCATTTTGTGAAATAAAGCTGAATGGATGTTGAGATGCAAGTGAGGAAAACTGCAGACCCTCAGGCTAGACCACGGGACCTAGTGTGCACTGCATTTGCTTCCTTGCAGTAAGAAAAGGGCATGTAAGGCCATCTGCTTCTTTGGCTGATTTCAGTTTCAATTATGGGAACTGTTCCAGCATTACACAGACCCCATGTCTGCCTTGTGTCTGTGTGAGAGGGAGAAAGAAAAGGAATGTGTGTGTGTGTGTGGAGAGGCCAAGAAGGAGAGAGTGCTGGAAGATGTGCCATTCGTATGTTGCTATTGTACATGTATGATTGAATGAAACCCACTATCGCTGCAGGGACATTGCATTTCAGGACACTTGTAAAGTAAATTCAAAGCATTTGGATGTCGGAGAGATAGTTTATAATACAAGTGAACAACACAGATCAGGTCAAAGAAAGTCTTCCATCACTGCATCATGGAAAACTGCCGAGTTTGCTTCACAATCACAAGAGAACGTAAACACAATTACTTTGCCTGTTAATTAAACCATGGCAGTAGTCTCCTGTTCAGTAATGAGACAAGGCACATGCTCCCACTGGTGCTCTATATCACAACCTCAAGTCGGGCTGCCCCTTAAATATCCTGATATTTGCATTCCTACAAGTTTAAAACATCCTTGGAGAGAGTGCCAACTGTCACAGATGGTTTAAGTCATGTTTTATGCACAAATAAAAAACCCAGCTATTTTTCAGCCGAAAGCTTGGTGGAACTACACGTCAGGTAGAATGAGGAAAAAATCCTACAAAAAGAAGAGTGTACATTCACATAGCCAAGTGTGAATATTCAGAGCTGGAGGGTTTCTGGCTCAACTTTGTGGGTCAGACTGAGCTGGAAGACCAGTAATGTCATTTCCCGTCTCAGTGCGGTAAAACTGAGTGTTGCTGGCCCTGAAGAAGCAACCGGTCCATCAGACTAGCACTATGTGAGCTCCAGGTATTCCTTTTGTCAGCCCCTGTCAGGGTGCAGGGTTACTGCCTCCGCAGCAACATTTGATAACAGTTGACATATGTTGAAAGTGGAGACAAGTGCAAAGGATTTGGCAAGACGATTATAAATGCATCACAGGGAAGATGCCGACGGTCTCGAAACAGTACCTGGAAGCTGTAATTTACACTGGCTATTAAATGTATTTATCCAATATGGAAGTATTGTGCATTCTCTTTCCTTACATTAGTTTTATTTGGAATTTAGGGCTTTTTATGACCCTAAAAATATGGATATGCCCATAGTCCTCTGTTTTCATTTTAAATAATAAGTAATAGTTAAACACGTCATTCTTCTACTTTAGACGAGCATTTGTGTGCTCTTCTTCACAGTTTAAACATTGATTGGAAAGAGAAAGATCTAAATTTAGCTGCATCTTAACATCCTTTGAAAATGTTGTCTCTGGTGCCCTCCAGTGGTTTAACTTTTCATTCATGCTGCAGTCAAGTACTTCAGGATCAAATGATGTCCCTATTGGGTGTAATCAGTGATTGTGGGTCAGATCAGATCAGATCAGATCAGATCAGATCAGATCAGAGGTAAAACAGGCTTGAAACTTTTAACCAGAGGGCAGCAAAACACTGCCTGGTACTAAGTTAATATTTAAATAATGAACATTTAGTGGTTTATTGGTAAGGGAACGGAGATTTTTCAAGGCTTGTGTAGCAAAACCTCTTGCATTACTGACTTGTAATCAACCTTCAGGTGGCAGACAACGTGTGAATGGTGCCTTTTTTCCCTGATAGAGTCAAGAATAAATGCAGTTTATGAATGAACACAGTTCAGAGAAAAGGCTCTCCTAAAAGTCTGGATTATACACAATCAACTGCAATATTATTCTGCACCACCATTCCCAGAAATTCCAGGTAGATGACTGGCAGGAAATTAAATTCATGCCATAGTCTTATACACAGACCCCATAAAATGATCAATATATTTCAGCATCTGTTAATCAGGAAATCTGTTTTTTCAATCAAGAGAAAACTGGATACTTATTAAGCAGCTGTTTGGAGGATTACAACTTCCGTACATATTGCTGTATTGGTTTCATACTGACAGTAGTTTACCATTAGCAAATTAATTTCTTCAGGCCTTTTAAAACAAGTTTTCTATGACAACATGGATGCTGCATATATCCATCTACTCAAGTTGTGAATGATTAAAACATAAGCATTTGGTGACTCAAAAGAGATGGTCATGCCTTGTTTATGCCTAGTGTGAGCTTACCCTAATGCCATGGTTATTTAGCCTTACCTTCCCTTTAATTCTTCATTTCCTCACCAACAGTTGACAGATATTGAGATGACATTTCAACACTCTTTGACTAATCTACAATTCATTTTTCTGCCTAGGACAACTGCACAACAGAACTGCAATCATTTGACTGCGTCACCCCAGTGTCAACACCACCAACGTGTGCTACAACTGAGATAATTTATAGAGGTTTACCTGTCATGGGGTCAAACAGTTGGTTGGCTTCTAGGTCAGTGAAGGTGGAGAAGCAGCAGGGGCACCTGAAGGAGGCACGGTTGGTGGAGTCTCGCTCATCCGTCTCAATGCGCCGGCGCATGTGATCCAATTTATACTTGACCACGTTGACCAGTACCCTAAAAAAACATCAGGTTGTTATTGACATGGGAGGACAAATCTTTTTTAATGTGGACAACAAAAAATGAAGTTTTTCTTTAAAGTGAAGATCATGTGCCACCTGGTAACTATTCACTTACATGTTATTTATTGTAAGGCTCTAGTGTTGTAGTAGTTAAACCAAAACTCTACCTGTAACTGGGGGGAAGTTATTGTGTGTTACTGTGTCTAACCTACCTGTAATTGATAAAGTAGTAGTTGTGCCGTGTTGTCTTGCCATCAGGAGCCGTCTCCACTCTCATGCGGCACTTGACAAACTTGTCTGCCTTCAGGGTGTTGAGTACTGAGCGCAGCTGTTTGCGGTCAAACTTCAGCAACTCCAGCATGTCCTCCTCACGTACGCATGGGTTGCGGATCAGCACATCCAGGGCCAAGGCATGTTCCACTCCATAGAAACCCCTTACGACCTGCTTGGCTAGCCGCTTGAGTGCAGCAGGGACCTCGGTCAGAAGCTCCGGTTCTATCATCTTCACCTATGGAGAGAGATGAGACCTCTTGTGTAAAGATCTGAGACAGCAGGCAGGAACTTAAGGGGAACAAGGTGGGGAGAGGTGCCAGATACATCATGATGCATAAATCAGTAGGTAGGCAACTTAATCAAACAAAGCTTGTGAGGAATATATGGTTAAATTCAGAGGTAGCATGAATATAAGGAAACTACTCAGTACCTGATCTTACTTTATCCTTTCCTTAAATGCATTATCTCTGCCTTTAAATTTATATCATCAAGTCCTGGTGTTTTGTGCTTACATACACTCAGGGTTGCCAGATTTGACTACACTGCCAGACTGGCTGTTGGATAGTAGCAACACAACTTAGCTTACCATTAGCTAACTCTAACAAAAGTAAACAAAAGAGATTGAGGCAGCATGTTGGCTGTACTTACTGGTGAGGATACTTTAGTTAATGAGTAACATATAAATTGCTTTACCAGTCAGTCGTTAGCTTTACTTATAGCTTCCCTATGTTACCCTACGCTAACTTAGCAAGCATGAAGTTAGCTAGCTAGTTTGCAGAAAACCGTTAGCCACTTAATGCCAACCTTACCCGACACTCTTTAACGTTATCTTCCGCTAAAGTCACCGCCTCCTTAAGCCATTTCAGAGTACGCTGTCTTTGCCTTTAATAAAGACATCTATAATTCGCCTGAAACATTTGCCCTTCTCAGTTTTTAAACTGTTAGGTAAGCTAGCATGCTTCCTGACTTATGCTGAAAAGACAACCCCGGAAACAAAACCAAAAACTGCAACAAAGGTTTTCGTCATTTCCAATGGCCGAGCTATGAAATGTGCTCTCACTAGCCAATAGAAACACAAGGAATGTTGATTGATGTTGATGTTGACGAATAGCTTTGCTTCCTCTCCGTTGCCTTGTAACCAATCAGATTCGACAAATAGATACTCGCAGGCGGGGTTTTCACTGTTTTCTTCCGGGACGCCGCTGTCACCAGAAAAATGGCTTCTCTTGACAGGGTAAAAGTATTAGTTTTAGGAGATTCTGGTAAGTTAAGTACCATTTTCTAAATTCCGACTTTTATATAAAAGTGTATGCTTATTTGTAAAGGCATGTGTTTACTCTCGGCACATGTCTTCCGGTTTGCAACCCTTTTAATCTTCAATTAAGGGACTTCAAACTCATGACAGAAGTCTGTTGCTGTGGCTCATTGAACCTAGCTACACACCTGACGCAACATAATTGTCGTGTCTGTTGTTGAATTGGGGTTAAGGGCCGGGAAGTAATGCTTGATTCATTACATGTTTAATTTTTTAGCATTACATTTTCACCGTGGTCGCTGCTGACCCAAGTAGTGCATTTGCGTGTAAGGAGACTGCTTAGTTTAAGACGCCAATCGACACCAAAAGTTGAAATTTTATAGAAACATATATGCCGAATAAAAGAGGGACTCCCAAAAGCCCGATAGAGATATTTACTGATGCTGTATATGGTATATGCTTTGATGGAAACGAAAGGGTATTTTAAACTGACGTGTTTTTTCAATGAAGGTTTGTTGTCATATTTAAGTGATCCACGTCTTCATTGCCTTGTAATCAGCAGTAGTGAATTTATAGAGCTAGTCCTATATCAGGACTGAAAGCCAAAATGTGTGTCCTTGTAATTCATATTGATCGCATCAAAACTGTCAGTCATCCACCCACCTTTCTCTTTTGTTTTGCAGGGGTTGGTAAGTCCTCTTTGGTCCATCTGCTATGTCAGAATCAGGTGTTAGGAAATCCATCGTGGACTGTTGGTTGCTCTGTGGATGTTCGGGTAAGCAGATCAAACCCTTCAATGAAATAAGCTCTAAAATGATACTTCTGGCCTTCTAAATCAGCCTCAGATACATTACATACATACTTCATATAGCATAACATTACTGCATTATTTACTTCTGAGTGGTTTGTTTATTTTTCCCCAAGGATCAATAAAATCTTAACATTTTACATCCTAATGTATTAAAATAATTGAATAATTATTCACCCACAGGTCCAAGACTATAAGGAGGGAACCCCGGAGGAGAAAACCTACTACATTGAACTCTGGGATGTCGGAGGATCGATTGGCAGTGCCAGCAGTGTGAAAAGCACCAGAGCCGTCTTCTACAATTCAGTTAACGGTGAAGATGATTCTGTGTGATTATTAAATATGAAACAATTATGATTGCTAGTATTTACTTCTGGATTTTTTTGTTCTTCAGGAATTATGTTGGTTCACGATTTAACAAATAAGAAATCCTCTCAGAATCTTTACCGCTGGTCACTAGAAGCTTTAAACAAGGATTCGTCTCCAACAGGAGTTATAGTCTCAAATGGGTATGTAGACATGTGTATTTATGTACATTAATTATTTATTTATTTATATATTTATTTATTCAGTGTTTATGCTCAGATTTGCTCAGACACTGACGCAGTTGTGTAAATTCTGATATCTTTTCCTCTCTGCAGGGACTACGATAGAGAGCAGTTTGCTGAGAACCCGGTGCCTTTGCTGCTGATTGGCACAAAGTTTGACCAGATCCCGGAGAACAAACGAAGTGAAGTTCTCACTCGGACAGCCTTCCTGTCTGAAGACTTCAACGCAGAGGAGATCAATCTTGTAAGCCAACATTTGTTTATTTCTACTTGCTCTGACCTTAAGCCTCTTTCAAACATGAAAGCTGTATCATCGCTGGCTTCATTAAGGTGTTTTGGTCCAGCCTTTTGGCTTTAAAACAGAGGTCTCTGTTACAGAAGTGTTCCATAAAAACATTGTTCAACTATAACAAGACAATTAAGGCTGCAAGTGCTCGAGGGGTATTTGACATCTGGTACATGAAAGAGAGAGAACAGTGTCGGAAAATAATGATCTGAAAGACTAAAGTGAAGAGTGACTGTTTATATCTCGGTTGCTTAATTTCTGCGTATTATGAGCACGTTGAGGGAGACTTTTCCTTGATTCTCACTAATCCAAGCAGCCCTGTAGATCCCCCAGTAAATTATCCAAACATAAAACTGACGTGATGAAATGTTAGAACATGCTTCAAAGATATAGTGATGAATGGAAAACAGGATAATTATGGATCAGTGAAATGGGAAGTAAACTTCAATATTAAATTTGTATGTAGGAGATTGGCAAATATGGTATTACCCCTAAACCCATCCTCATTTGGTGTATAGAAAGAGCTCTCTAATTCTCAGAAATAGAAAAATACATATTCATAAATGGATTGAATAGAGCTACAGCGGCCTTATGTGCTATAACTTTTTTATTGGAAAAACATTCAGAAAAAACAAAAAAACAAAGAGACTTCTAGTTACACTGTAGTCACTATGTGTATGGTATGAACATGTCTTCCTTTGCTGACATCTAGTGGTAGTATTAAAGAAGACCTCATAGGAGACCGATACAGATTTCTTTTTTTTTTAATTTTCTCTACAAAAAAACCCCACATGTGATCAGAACCATCTGAAAGAAGCTCTAATCACACTCACCACATGATGTTTCAAGATTTCCCCTGAGACAGAAGAGACTCACTTTCTCTGAGGTTTGTGGCTGAAGTGCTACTGTGTTTTCCCAGGACTGCACCAACCCCAGATACCTCGCTGCAGGCACCTCAAATGCAGTGAAACTTAGCAGGTTCTTTGACAAGGTGAGAAACCCAGAGTCCTGTAATGTCACGTACAGTTTATTTCCTGTTTCTTTGTTATGACCAAGAAGGAGATGTATACACGTAGACTCTCGCTGGTGTGGTTTTAATGAGGGGAGCTGAAAACTTTACGTTTACCACATGGACAAATGTTTTCAGCCTTCTCAAATCTGAAAGATATTTGCTGACATTTACATTTATTATTTATTGCACAATCATTTAGTATATATGCAGCGCTCAAATCATAGGGTTATGCGAGAAAATAATATTTTGTTGGCAAATTGAGTTTCATCGTGAATATGACAGTATATGACAGTCCAACATGGCAACTTTTAACTATATCAGGTAGGCGTATTTCTTTTATAACATGATTATGTAAAAATATAACCAGTACTTTCAATGATTATTCAGTATGTGTTTTTTGTATTTAACCAGACTTTAACCTCCCAATCTCAACCTCTCTCCTAACAGGTAATAGAGAAAAGATATTTCACAAGAGATCCAAGTCAGGTGAGCCAGTCTTTATTTCAGGCATAATAAAAATAACATCAGCAAATACAACATCATAATTATTTTGGTAAAAAGAGTGAAGAGTTTTTAAACTGAGATTTTAAGGTCAACTGTTTCTTTCAAAATAGCACATTTCTTTCACTTTCTCTGCAGATGACGGGCTTCACAGACAGAAAACGCTTCAACTTCAAAAGTTTGCACTATGACTGACATCAGTGGTCTGTGGCTTGAGTGTAAATGCTTTTGGGCTTGTACACCACAAGCAAACCATCACATTCATAATCAGACTTTCTATACCTGCTCCACTGCCCCTCCGCCTACTGTTTTTTTTTTCACTGCCATTTCTTCTTAAATCAAAGTCATTTTTTCACCTGCTATTATATGAAGACTTCAACTTGTGCTGCAAAACACTGAATTGTAGCATGATACAGATGAATATGTACATAGTTGCACAGGAATTTTACAAATGAAAAGCTTTAGCGAGATAATGTGAAAAGAAATGCTGTAAATTTAAAGTTTTAAATTCCCCAATACAATCATTTGTGCTTTTCTTTCCACATGCAGAACATTCACAAAACCCAAAACTAAGACCATTAATTCCCTCTAAATGTTTGCTTTACTAATCCATGTTAAGTAAGTAAGTGAAGAAAGGGAAGTATTCTTGGCCTATGAATGAGTGGCTCATGCAACATTCCTCTTTCCTCTTTCCCTTCATCACTTCCTTAATCCAGGGGATAAAGGCATTGACTTTAGTGAAGACATGGGGGTACTTGGGATTATTACAATCATCTTTAAAGGTGAAAGCTGTTATACCCTGAGGCTTGCTGTTGCAGATGAGTGGTCCGCCAGAATCACCCTATGAAAAAGGCAACAGAAAGATTGAGATTACCTGTTTTTCATGAATAAAGGAAAACAGTTTTCTCCATGTTTGAAGCGTTATTGATGTATTTTGTTGTATATTTACCTGGCATACCCCTCCCTCCTTTCTGGTGAATTTGGTGCATATCATGTGATCATCATCAAAGTATTGTTGCCATATCTTTCTGCACTCAAAGGGAAATTGCACCTTCTCCGTGTTCTCCTTCAGCACAACTGAGGCGGGCTTGTCCTGTCCAGTTTTGCCCCATCCAGCCACGGCACATTTAATGTTGGCTGGGATTTCCCCCTTTTTCTTCGGGAGTCCAATAGTTTTCACAAACTTATTCAGCGTGGCGTTCTTTTCTAACTGTAAAAGAGAGCAGAGGAGGACTGGAAATCACAGCAGTTTGCTTCTTTTGTTGTTTTAACAATGTATCTGTAGGATAATTCAATGTGTGTTCATTTCCTCTTAAAGCAACATTGAGGTTTTAGCTAAAGCACTTGGACCCCACATCCTCACCAGCTTCACTGCAAATGTGTTAAATCACTTTGTGCAGCTTTAACTCTACAAAAGACACGAGAAACTGAAACTGAGATAATAGCATCAACTACATTATACAAACTACTTTACACAGATATTAATTTAAAACTACATAGTTTTATTTACCTTCAGTAACATGATGTCATAGTCAAACTTTCCATTGTATTTTGGATGTTTAATGTACTCCGCCACTTGGATCCGTTGTTGACTTTTCTCTTTCTTGCTTATGTCATGTGCTCCAAGAACCACCGTCATTTTTTCTCCTTTTCTGACAAACAAGGGAACACATGTAACGATGAACAATGTAAAAACATTTACTTGTCAATCAATCTTAGCACTTAACATTTTGAAAGGGACTGAAAACATTAATGATCCAATATAAGTCTAATTTAGCCACACTGACTTTGAGGTACAAATGAAAATATCTCTTTTTCCTATATTATAATATGATATATGAATGACATGACATTAAACTATTAAAAGCAAGTAGGGAATATTTTGCAAATGACAAGTAATCAGTAATGGTAATAGAATAATTATCTTACTGTTAATAAGTAGTGCCCATTAGGATTTTTAACTGATTGTGACAAAAAAATCTCTCTTCCTGAACTCACTCTTCGCAGTGTGCAGCAGTCAGGACAAAGTCCTCCCGAACAAGTATCCCTCCACATTTGTGTCCATTAACTTGGAGTGATGCCATGTAGGGTCTGGAATGAGGCTTTGCAACTCTACCATGCACGATGCCACTCTCAGAAGCCCCTTACATGACGAGAGAAGGTACATTAAAATGCAGAATACAAAATGCAAAATCCTAAACGGTCAAATTATTAGAAAGATGCTTTATTCCAACCTATTCTATAGCCATACAAAAGGCTTCAAATTCAGTTATCGTTTATAGTCATTTCCATCTTACCAGTAGGGGAGAGCAGCTGAAAGAGGAGTATTATGCAGTATGCGTGGATCATGGTCGTCGGATAGAAGTAAATGCTCATCGGTCTGGCTGACAGCGCTCTCCCCGACCACCTTTTGTAGTCAGCCTTCCACCTCACACAACGGAAACTTCGAGGGCTGGTGTCAAAATCATTCTTGCAAACCAGACATGAGATCACACCTCGCAGCATGAGTGAGACGCTCCTATAAAACCATACAAAACTGTCAACTTGTCACTTGAGTTGGGGCACATACAATCAGCAATAATCTAAATGTGAAGCACTCCACTGAATTGAGTTTCATTGTGAATATGACAGTATATGACAGTCCAAAATGGCAACTTTCACTGTCAAGTAGGCATATAGATACACGGATCAGTCACAACATTAAAACCACTGACAGGTGACGTGAATAACATTGATCATCTCATCACAAAGCAATGTTCTGCTGGGAAACCTTGGGTTCTGGCATTCATGTGAATGCCACTTGACACGCACCACCCTTCCAAACACTGTTGTGGACCAAGTACACCCCCTCATCACAACAACACTACCTGATGGCAGTGGCCCCCCAGCAGGACAATGTGCCCTGACACACCGCAAGCACTGCATAGGAACAGCTCGAGGAACACAATAAAGGGCCCGAAGGTGTTGACCGGGCCTCCAAATTCCCCAGGTCCCAATCTGATCGAGGATCTGTAAGATGTGCTGGAGCAGAGGATCCACTGTAAAACGCCCTGGTGCCAGTCACCACAGGACACCCTCAGAGGTCTGAAGTCCATGTCTTGACTGGTCCGAGCTGTTTTGGCTGCAAAGGGGAACTTTCAAAATATTAGGCAGGTGGTCATAATGTTATGCCTGATCGGTGTATATATTTTTTTAATAAATGTTAGGCAAAGATTTTTTAACAAGATTATTTAAAAATATAACCAATATTTTATGACATACAATAAGAAAATCATTTCATTTCTCGTATCATTGACTTGCAATAAGTTCTTAACCTGTCTTTTTTAGTACAAAGTTCCCTTTTTCAATGTACATATGTGTTTTTTGTATTTAACAAGACTTTAACCTCCCAATCTCAACCTCTCTCCTAACAACAGGTAATAGAGAAAAGATATTTCACAAGAGACCTAAGCCAGTCTTTATTTCAGTCATAAAAAAATTAACATCAGCAAATACAACGTCATAATTATTTTGGTATAAAGTTTCTTTCTATGCCTCCGCCACCACCTCTCCGCCTACTGTTTTATTTTTCACTGCCATTCTACTTAAATTAAAGCCATTATTTCATCTGCTATTATATAAGGACTTAAACTTGTGCTGCAAAACACTGAATTGTAGCATGATACAGATGAATATGCAGGAATTTTAGAAATTAAGAGCTTCAGCGAGATTGTAGTGGCCATTTGACGGAAAATCAAATTAACTAAAACTTATCAAAATCAAAGAGGGCCACTTCGGCACCATGGGGGTGAATCGTACGCAGGCAAAGAAGTCACGTCCATTCAAAGTTCGTATATTCTTTCCGTTAATTTATTTACTCCAAAACAAGCAAGCAATACAAAGAAAATGAACAAATCCTGTTTCTTGCATGCCTCTCTCGCGCTGGTAAAAAATCATTTGCCCACCCAGGTGCATTCTGGTCCTCCACCTGCGTTCCTACATATATAACCTCCAGTGCCCAGTGTTACCCAATTTACAAAGAAAACAAAACTAAATAAGCCAAACAAAAGGATAATATTTACCCTAAGTTATTAATAATAGAAAATAGTGTCATGAATTGAATCAAAATAAAACTATACTGATCAAACATTATCAATAACAAATTAACAATTAAATAGCTCCAACAGAGATAATGTGAAAAGAAATGCTGTAAATTTAAAGTTTTAAATTCCTCCGATACAATCATTTGTTTTTTTCTTTCCACGTGCAGAACATTCACAAAACCCAGCTTAATGAACTCTTTTTCAAAACTAAGACCATTAATTCTCTCTAAATGTTTGCTTTACTGATCCATGTTAAGTAAGGAAGTGAAGAAAGGGAAGTATTCTGGGCCTATGAATGAGTGGCTCATGCAACATTCCTCTGTCCTCTTTCCCTGCATCACTTCCTTAATCCAAGGGATAAAGGAATTGATTTTAGTGAAGACATCAGGGTACTTGTGATTATTACGATCACTAGCGATGAAAGCTGTTATACCCTGAGGCTTGCTGTTGCAGATGAGTACTCCGCCGGAATCACGCTACGAAAAAGTCAACAGAAAGATTGAGATTACCTGTTTTGCATGAATAAAGGAAAACAGTTTTCTCCATGTTTGAAGCATTATTGATGTATTTAGTTGTATATAATGGTACATGTACTTGATTCAGGTTTACCTGGTACATCCCTCCCGCCTTTCTGGTGAATTTGGTGCATATCATGTGTTTATCAAAGTATTGTCGCCATATCGTTCTGCCCTCAAAGGGGAATTGCATCTTCTCCCTTTTCTCCCTCAGCACATCAGAGGCGGGCTTGTCCTGTCCAGTTCTGCCCCATCCAGCCACGTTACATTTAATGTTGGCTGGGATTTTCCCTTCTTTCTTCGGTAGTCCAATAGTTTTCACAAACTTATTGAGCGTGGCATTCTTTTGCAACTGTAAAAGAGAGCAGAGGAGGACTGGAAATCACAGCAGTTTGCTTCTTTTGTTGTTTTAACAATGTATCTGTAGGATAATTCAATGTGTGTTCATTTCCTCTTAAAGCAACATTGAGGTTTTAGCTAAAGCACTTGGACCCCACATCCTCACCAGCTTCACTGCAAATGTGTTAAATCACTTTGTGCAGCTTTAAAGTGAAACTCTCGCCAAAATGCAACCTCGGCTTATTTTGTGAATGTACCTGAGTCAAACCTTCGTGCAAAAGAATAATTATGACGAAAAACCCACTTTTAAGATATACCGTGTTTTCGTTTTCGGGTCAAAATCATTTTCAATGGTGTGCTCGGGGCAACTTTATGGTAGCATCAAAATCGCTATTTTTAAAACACTAAGAAGACTCGACACAACATGAAACTTTGCTCGTGGTATCACCAGGGTCTCTTTGAATAACTCACGTTTGCAGTCACTTGTTCGCTCCCCACCGTCCTTGCCAGTCGAAATGCGTCATTCCCCGAGTGCAACATAACATGGAGCTTTCCACCTTTAATCTCCTCCATGTTACATCGCACTCGGGGACACATGTTCATGTTGTGTCGAGTCTTCTTAGTGTTTTAAAAATAGCGATTTTGATGCTACCATAAAGTTGCCCCGAGCACACCATTGAAAATGATTTTGACCCGAAGACGAAAATATGGTATATCTTAAAAGTAATTCAAGATATCATTTTGGCGAGAGTTTCACTTTAACTCTACAAAAGACATGAGAAACCGAAACTGAGATAATAGCATCAACTACATTGTACAAACTACTTTACACAGAAATTAATTTAACACTACACAGTTTTATTTACCTTCAGCAACATGATGTCATAGTCAAACTTTCCATCAAATAGTGGATGTTTAAAGTACTCCGCCACTTTGATCCGTTGTTGACTTTTCTCTTTCTTTTTTATGTCATGTGCTCCAAGAACCACCGTCATTTCTCCTGGTCTGAAAAACAAAGGAACAAATGTAACAATGAACAATGTAAAAACATTTACTTGTCAGTTATTCTTAGCACTTAACATTTTGAAAGGGACTGAAAACATTAATGATCCAATATAAGTCTAATTTAGCCACACTGACTTTAAAATACAAATGAAAATATCTCTTTTTCCTAAACTATAACATGATATATGAATGATATGACATTAAACTATTAAAACCAAGTAAGTAATCTTTTGCAAATGTAGTAATCGATAATAGTAATACAATAATTATCTTCCTAAATACAAACTAAAGAAGTAGTGCCCATTAGGATTTTTAACTGATTGTGACAAAAATATATTTTTTCTTGAACTCACTGTTTGCAGTGTGCAGCAGTCAGGACAAAGTCCTCCCGAACAAGTATCCCTTCACATGAGTGGTGTCCACGAAACTGGACTGATGCCATGTAGGCTCTGGAATGAGGCTTTGCAACTCTGCCATTCATGATGCCTGTACTGCTACACCCGGTGTGACTCCTGTCCTATACCGGGATTCACAGCCAGCTACACTGCTCTCTGACTTTGCATCCTCCAAGGAACAGGCAGGAGTTGTGGTTGGACAGGATTTAACGCCAAAAAGTGTGAAACTGAAAACAGACATAAAATACAGAAAAGCATTGATTAACAACCGTTGTACTAACACAGTTACACAGATCTTGCCAAATGCTACGAACAGTTTGCACTCTAACAATGATAAATAATAGTTCACTCACTTATATCGCCACTACAAGGGCTGCGACAGAAACAGTTGGAGGAAGAGTTAGCAGAAGCAAAAGCAGAAGAGCAATTTCCTGTTATCACTTCCTGTAAAGGTATTGGCTGATCAGACTATGGGAAAAACACATAAATAAACGAACTATGCTCTCTAGAGGCCTGAAAATACTACTGCAAATGCAAATACAAACAGTAGCTGCCGCTTTTGTCAACTCTGGAGCATGTTGAGGTATTCCTTCTGCCATCGAACCCAGAAAGTGTCAGCAAGAACTTGAACTCTCTTCCACTGATGTTTAAACATGTCAGCTTTGGTGAAGTCTCCAGGGGGAGGTGAGAGTGCACCAAACATCTGGGTGAGTAGAGTTGAGGGGGTTAGGATCAGAGGAGCTTCTGGGTCAGAGGAGACAGGCACTAAAGGTCTTGCATTAATAATAGCTGTAACTGCAATATCATTTAATAATCAAAGCATATGAGTAGTGTGATTAAAAAGGTTGGAATTCATTTAAGAAGTTAGTATAACAATGTTAAAAGCAATCTAAAAATTGTTATATGTTTATTGTTTTATTAGAAAGATGATGTATTCCTGAAAACTGTCTAAACCAGCATTTATGGGGTTAACAGCGATTGGCCGGAGCGTCAGGTCTCAGGTGTTTCAGCACGGTCGAGGGGGAGGGGACACCTCAGGACAGGCTAGAAGAGAGCGGGCAAGATGTAGCTAAGGAGTGAGCCTGACCCAGAGATTTTCTGAGTCATGTTGTGAGTTAGAAGTGCACAAACCAGTGTGTAATGTGTGTCTTATGATTGTCTGCACGACAACCAGTGAGAAGAGTGACAAGCTGCATATTGAGAAACGGGAGGAAGTTCTACACGAACTTCCGAGACTGTTTAGTTTTGTGCTACTGCTAATGCTAAAGCTAACGCTTAGCCACCTGGAAGTATAGGACTGAGTTAGTTCATTACAAGTGAACTGACAGTTCAAGTTGATTCCCTCAGTCTACAGATTGAGGGGTTTATCCGCTGTTTTCGACCTGAAGACAGAGCTTGAAGCAACCAGGACTTTGCCGGTGAGTTCTTCTGGAAACGTGGAAGGAGAAAAGAGAAACCGACGGAGTCCGTGTTGAGATGCTGATCTGTGACTGTTGCAGTAAGGACAGACAGGAACATCAACTCAGGTATCATCCATCGGCCATTAAGTTTGGGCCACAATGAAAACGAGCACAGCATCAGGCCTGCTACTTTATTTTGGTTTTGTAATACTTTTAGTTGCCGGCTTTAGATAGTGCATTAGTGTGTGTGTGTGTGTGTGGGCCCACAAATTGTGTTTAAGTGACTTTGAACTTGGTAAATTGAGGGTTTCTGAACTTATCCATACTGTACAGTGTTTATAGTGTTTTCCTGAAGAAAAGGGACATTTTATTTTGAAGGTTTAAGAAAAGAACAGTCATAATTTTATTTAATTTTATTATTTCATTGGAACTGGTGATTTTCTTAAGTAAATAATTGAGACTTATTTTTCTAAAACCTTGTGTGTGTTACTTTATTACTTACCTGGAAAGAGGTTATCCTTTCATTCTGAGAGAGACCTATTGAGACCCATTTGGTTAAAAATCTCCTATTAAAACTATAACTTAAGAAGGGTGAATTCATAGGTAGGTTAAAAAACATTTCACGTGTGTACTTTAAAAAGAAATCCAAGATAATAATTAAAACTGAGTTAATCAGGGTTAAAAATATTCGATAAATATCTTAAAAGAACCCAAAAGCCCTGCCCTTATCAATATGACTACTGAGGGGAGCGCTACAATAAGAAAATGGGGGGTCAGTCTGTAAACGTTCGGCTGGCAAGTCTGCCATGATTTGCTGCTCCTCTCTGCCTCGTAGCTTCCTGCAAGTCACACATCTATGGATAATGCTGCTAATACACCTCTTGGCTCCTACTATCCACAAGCCACTTGCTCTGACAGCTCCCTCAGTAAAGTGCCTTCCTTGATGCTTTACAGCCACATGATGATGACGGATGAGCAGTGTGGCAACGTGATGCTTGCCTGGGATCAGAAGAGGGTTGGCTTCATGACTTGACAACTTTGACTCTGCAAGGCGTCCTCCAATCCGCAGTAGGCCATTTTCATCAATCACTGGATGAAGCTTGTGAAGAGAACTGTTGGAGGACAGATCTCGTTTTGCCATGATGCATTTCATTTCTTCTGAATACACTTCGTGCTGGACACATCTGATCACTGTGCGTTCTGCTTGACTTAAAGCTTCATCTGTGAGACTTGTCTTGCAGAGGTGCCAGCCTGCACAACTGGTGTCTTCTCTAGATTTGATGAAGGTGAGCTACTGCTTTGATTAGGGATGTCCACTTAGAGAAGCGCTCAAAGCGTGCTGAACCCAAATGAGTTGTAGACACTGTCGTGGCAAGCACTGTCACATTAGAGTGACTCTGGGTTAATGAGTTCAAATGGGCCGTGCTCTCAGGCTGCAAAAGAAACGCTGGCCCACATAACCACGCGGTGCTGGTGGTGACCTTCCCTGATGCTACAGACGGAGAGCCATGATGGGCTGGGTTGCGCTCTGTTGAGACATATCTCCACTGGTCTGGTAGGAAAGATTGCTTGATTCTCTGTACACGATTGTTTACATATACCTGGGATCTTCTGTGCTGATGGTTTATGTATCCTAACACCACTTTACTGTCAGTGTAGAATGTAGTTGTGTCTATTTTCATGTCAAGTTCTTGGAGGAAGAGTTAGCATCTGAGTGCTAAAAACATTTCTCTCAGCACGGAGCAGAAGAAGAGCAACTTACTGTTACCATTTCCTGTAACTAGGTATTGGCTGATACAGACTATGGTAAAAACACATAAATAAACAAACTATGCCCTCTAGAGGCCTGAAAATACTACTGCAAATACAAATAAAAACAGTTCCAACACAATGCCGCTCTCAGAAGCCCCGTACATGACGAGAAAATGTAAATTAAAACGCAGAATACAAAATGCAAAATCCTAAAAATCAGTTATAGTTTATAGTCATTTCCATCTTACCAGTAAGGGAGAGCAGCTGAAAGAGGAGTATTATGCAGTACGCGTGGATCATGGTCGTCGGATAGAAGTAAATGCTCAACAGTCTGGCTGACAGCGCTCCCCCCGACCACCGTTTGTAGTCAGCCTTCCACATTGCACAACGAAAACTTTGTGGGCTGGTGTCAAAATCATTCTTGGAAACCAAACATGAGATCACACCTCGCAGCATGAGTGAGACCCTCCTATAAAACCATACAAAACTGTCAACTTGTCACTTGAGTTGGGGCACATACAATCAGCAATAATCTAAATGTGAAGCAATCCACTGAATTGAGTTTCATTGTGAATATGACAGTCCAAAATGGCAACTTTCACAATGTCAGGCAGGCATATATATATATACTGTATTTTTTTTAAAATAAATGTAAGACAAAGATTTTTTAACATGATTATTTAAAAATATAACCAGTATTTTATGACATACTATAAGAAAATCATGTCATTTCTTGTATCATTGACTTGCACCAAGTTCTTAACCTGTTAACCTGTCTTTTTTTAGTACAAAGTTCCCTCTTTCAATGTACATATGTGTTTTTTGTATTTAAGAAGACTTTCACCTCCCAATCTCAACCTCTCTCCTAACAACAGGTAATAGAGAAAAGATATTTCACAAGAGATCCAAGTCAGGTGAGCCAGTCTTTATTTCAGTCATAAAAACAATAACATCAGCAAATACAACGTCATAATTATTTTGGTAAAAAGAGTTTAAGGCCAACTCTTTCTTTTAAAATAGCACATTTCTTTCACTTCCTCTGCAGATGACGGGCTCCACAGACAGAAAACGCTTCAACTTCAAAAGTTTGCACTATGACTGACAGCAGTGGTCTGTGGCTTGAGTGTAAATGCTTTTGGGCTTGTACACCACGAGTAAACCATCACACTCACTATCAGACTTTCTATACCTGCTCCACCGCCCCTCCGCCTACTGTTTTTTTTTTCACTGCCACTTATTCTTAAATCAAAGCCATTTTTTCATCTGCTATTATATGAAGACTTCAACTTGTGCTGCAAAACACTGAATTGTAGCATTATGCGGATGAATATGTACATAGTTGCGCAGGAATTTTAGAAATTAAGAGCTTCAGCGAGATAATGTGAAAAGAAATGCTGTAAATTTAAAGTTTTAAATTCCCCGATACAATCATTTGTGCTTTTCTTTCCACATGCAGAACATTCACAAAACCCATCTTAATGAACTCTATTTCAAAACTAAGACCATTAATTCTCTCTAAATGTTTGCTTTACTGATCCATGTTAAGTAAGTAAGTGAAGAAAGGGAAGTATTCTTGGCCTATGAATGAGTGGCTCATGCAACATTCCTCTTTCCCTTCATCACTTCCTTAATCCAGGGGATAAAGGAATTGATTTTAGTGAAAACATGGGGGTACTTGGGATTATCACAATCTTTTGGAAAGGTGAAAGCTGTTATACCCTGAGGCTTGCTGTTGCAGATGAGTGGTCCACCAGAATCACCCTATGAAAAAGTCAACAGAAAGATTGAGATTACCTGTTTTGTATGAATAAAGGAAAACAGTTTTCTCCATGTTTGAAGCATTATTGATGTACTTAGTTGTATATAATGGTACATGTACTTGTTTCAGGTTTACCTGGCATACCCCTCCCTCCTTTCTGGTGAATTTGGTGCATATCATGCGATCTTCATCAAAGTATTGTTGCCATATCTGTTTGCACTCAAAGCTGAATTGCATCTTCTCTGTGTTCTCCCTCAGCACATCAGAGGCGGGCTTGTCCTGTCCAGTTCTGCCCCATCCAGCCACGGCACATTTAATGTTGGCTGGGATTTTCCCTTTCTTCTTTGGTAGTCCAATAGTTTTCACAAACTTATTGAGTGTGGCGTTCTTTTCTAACTGTAAAAGAGAGCAGAGGAGGACTGGAAATCACAGCAGTTTGCTTCTTTTGTTGTTTTAACAATGTCTCTGTAGGATAATTCAATGTGTTTATTTCCTCTTAAAGCAACATTGAGGTTTTAGCTAAAGCACTTGGACCCCACATCCTCACCAGCTTCACTGCAAATGTGTTAAATCACTTTATGCAGGTTTAACTCTACAAAAGACACGAGAAACTGAAACTGAGATAATAGCATCAACTACATTATACAAACTACTTTACACAGAAATTAATTTAACACTACACAGTTTTATTTACCTTCAGCAACATGATGTCATTGTCAAACTTTCCATCGTATTTTGGATGTTTAATGTACTCCGCCACTTGGATACGTTGTTGACTTTTCTCTTTCTTGCTTATGTCATGTGCTCCAAGAACCACTGTCATTTTTTGTTTTTTTCTGACAAACAAGGGAACAAATGTAACAATGAACAATGTAAAAACATTTACTTGTCAATCAATCTTAGCACTTAACATTTTGAAAGGGACTGAAAACATGAATGATCCAATATAAGTCTAATATAGCCACACTGACTTTGAGGTACAAATGAAAATATCTCTTTTTCCTATATTATAATATGATATATGAATGATATGACATTAAACTATTAAAAGCAAGTAATGGTAATACAATAATTATCTTACTAAGTACAAACTAAATAAGTAGTGCCCATTAGGATTTTTAACTGATTGTGACAAAAAAACTTTCTTCTTGAACTCACTGTTTGCAGTGTGCAGCAGTCAGGACAAAGTCCTCCCGAACAAGTATCCCTCCACATGAGTGGTGTCCACGAAACTGGAGTGATGCCATGTAGGCTCTGGAATGAGGCTTTGCAACTCTGCCATTCACGATGCCACTCTCAGAAGCCCCTTACATGACGAGAGGAGGTAAATTAAAATGCAGAATACAAAATGCAAAATCCTAAAAATCAGTTATAGTTTATAGTCATTTCCATCTTACCAGTAGGTGAGAGCAGCTGAAAGAGGAGTATTATGCAGTACACGTGGATCATGGTCATCGGATAGAAGTAAATGCTCAACAGTCTGGCTGGCAGCGCTCCCCCCGACCACCTTTTGTAGTCAGCCTTCCACCTCGCACAACGGAAACTTTGTGGGCTGGTGTCAAAATCATTCTTGCAAAGCAGACATGAGATCACACCTCGTAGCATGAGCAAGAGCCTCTTATAAAACCATACAAAACTGTCAACTTGTCACTTGAGTTGGAGCACATACAATCAGCAATAATCTAAATGTGAAGCACTCCACTGTATCATACACCGTCTGTTTCTGTGTGCCTCTACATGTGGGAATTTAGTTTCATGTTACAGCTAAAATCAACTTTTTTTAATTCAAAATCTCTGTAAATTTTTAAAGTTCTAGATTTATGTCATGTCTACTTGCGCAATCTATCAAAAAAAGTATCAAAAAGGTCCATATTTACTTTAGATAATCAAAAATATATATTTTTTCATCATAGGCTACAGTTACTCTCAACAAAGACAGCTCAGGTTAAAGGAAAATGAAAAACTGTGAAAAGGCCACATTAACCACAATGTGAGCAAAGGTGTTCACACCTCAAACATTGACCTACACGTACATAAACCGCTCATAGTGCTGTTTTTTCCTGTCTAGAATTACTCTATGTGGTTTTCCAAAAGACAGACTATAAAAGTTTGAGTACAGTTTTTAAATTTAGTATTAAAAGAGGGTGGAAACAAGCAAAATTGTTTTGCTTGCCATAAACTTAACCTGATAAACTAAGAAATGGTCTGTAATGTATTAGATAGATAGATAGATAGATAGATAGATAGATAACTTTACTAATCCCAGAGGGGAAATTAGGTTATGTGGGAGGGTTATGATATACTTGGCTACACATTCAGGAAATGTAGAAGAATGATATCTGATTATCCATTCAGAAAAGTGATTTTTATAAATTATCATGACTTGAGTTTTCATTAAATATCTTAAACAAAAGAAAAAACATTACAAGTGAGCTCTAGGCCTTATATGCCATATGCCCACTGTGTCTACTGACCACTAGATGGAGCTACAGGGATTTTGTGGCCAAAACACATGTATGACAGAACATTAGCAGCTCAGCTCATACAGCCTACTTACCTCACATCTGGTACTGCAACATATTGAAGTTTATCGTGATGGCTGTGATCACATAAATGAAGATTTAAACTCCCAGTTGTCTGTGTAGTCATCTCTGTTACCAGTCAGTACAATGGCAGGTCATAAAAAACAGTCCACCTGACAGGGTTCAGGGGGGGACAGGGTTCATTTTACTCATACAAATGAGAAAAAAACCCCATCCATTTGAAGGGATGTTTTTGTGAAATATCCCATTAGTGCTGGGTCAAGTTAACTCAGTATTGTGTCTGTGCTGTGTTGACCCCACTCTGGGATAATTAACCCAATGCTTTTAAGTGTGCTAGAAACAATGAGCTCTGTTAATTTCCCACATCATAGATTTGAACGGGCCAATCAGGATATCTTTGAGGTTCAGATTGAGGAGTGCGTGCTGAACAGTCATGCTGGCAGCGCTCCCCCCAACCATCTTTTGTGGTCAGCCTTCCTCCTCGCACAACGGTAACTTTGTGGGCAGGTGTGCTAGAAACATGGCCAATCAGGATGCCTTTGAGGTTCAGATTGAGGAGTGCATGCTGGGTTGTTTCTGTCAGTAAAAGTAGCCATTGACTGGCTGTACTGAATGAACAGCAAATTGAAATTCAAGTGCATTGGATTAAGTCAGTTCCTAAGATCTGCAACCATACAACCAATAGAATCAGTGCAAAAGACAAAATTGTGATTAGGATAATTATTGGTTTCTGTATACAATTGAAACTCAGGGATGAAAATTTGTCTCATTTGAGAAAAAAAAGACATTAAATAATGTGTTTATCTATTTCTATTTCTATCAGCAATAGTTGTTGGAGTTGTGCTAGTGTAGGGTTATGAACAGATATGTGACAGTTTGTGGACTGTGTATTTTTTAGGTTATCTAAGTTCTCGTTGTAATTGTTCAATAAAAACGTGATCTGGAAACACATGATTGTCTATTTAGACAGGGTCGATGCCAGTCCCAACCTTTTTGTTTACCCGGACATCTTTTGGTTTTTGCAGCTGAAGCACTCCCACAAGTCCTTTTGAATAGGTGGAGCTGAAGCAGGCTTTGATGTGTGGAAATATTATGTAATGTTGTTGCAGGATCGTTATGAAATATTGCACTCTCTCAGCTGCAACAGAAAGACATTTTGTGGGGCCATCTTGATAGGGCAGATGGCCATATTAAATGACCCTAATGTCATTTGAGGCTGCTGGTCACAACATTTTCCAGAAACATGAACGGCCCAGGTGGATCTGCAACTGAACCGTTGATCAGATAAGGCCGGGATCTTCGGCAGTCAGTTATTTTGAGTAGACGAGTTGGAATTCATCTTTTGACTTCAAGCATGTATGGCAGTATTGTTAAATGTAGCTAATTGAGATGATGAAAAGGATAAAAGGCCTATTGAAACAGGTAAGAAATCTAGGTTCCCGTTTAGCAATTCTTAATCCAACCATCATTTCAGTGGCCACATGTGCTGCTTGTGCTGTACAAATTCTTTGCAGAAGTTTACATTTCAACAGGAAGACATGCCAGTACTGCTTGAGCTACAATATGGGGTTTCCACGAGCATGACCCCAACCAGTGCAAGAAAGGCAGAGAGGGCATCAGCAAAGGCTGCAGCTATTGTCGTGCGGGTAACCACAGACTGTAAAACATACGAGTGGGATGACTTCAGTAGTTAGTAAGAGGGGAACAATATTCAAACTGAGGCAACTGCAGCACTTTGGATGACCTATTCATTTTTTAGCATCTCTTTTACGGTGCATTCTCCACAATAATAAAGAATATCAGCAGTGTTTGTACTGTGTAACAATTATAGGACGAGGATTTCAAGGTTTCACTGTTTCATCAAGAAAACCTATGAACAGACTGCAGTTTGCAGATGTCAAATTAAAGGTTAAGAGGCATAAAAGAATCCATCTACGTCAAACTGGAACGACCGTCTTTGAACAGAGGAGGTGGCCTTTGACGCTACTTATCACCCACCTACAATGCAGTACCTCCCCAGACAGCTTAACACCAGTTCACACCTGAACCCACCAGTTGGTTGGTTGAGTCAGCGACGCACACGTGGCCCCAACGATTGTGTAAGGACACTCCCACACTGGGTTTGAAGCCTGCAACTCCCCTCCGCTTAGTTGAAGACTTTCCATCAGCAAGAGGGTGAACAGATAATGACTGACTTGTAATTTTTGGGTGATATTATCCTTTAAAGGAGAAAAACAAGTTGTGCATACTACGCTGGCACCTGAAGAAAAATGAATTAATGATAATAATTTTGAGACTGCATGGCTGTCTTTGGATTTTTCATTCAACAAAATGAGGTCACACAAAACAACTAGTAAGGTTTGAAAACAAGATATCACACAGTATGGTTATTCGGTTTGTATGTAATTTTGTCTTGTGTTCTGCCTCCACCCAGAGGTCAAATGCCGTGTTTGCAATTTTGCTAAGAATACCAAAGTCACTATATTTTTAATCCATGCAACAGTGACAGTATCACAAGATACTCTCACAGGTGCAGGTACATTTAATAAAACTCAACAGAACGCAGGTACAATCCAAGATGACTGATTTTATTTCAGTCACTTATACAATCACTCAACATGTTTCACATGTGTTAAAGACGATGTAATAATGGCACTTTGGTAGAGATTTCACAAACACACATGTATTGTACATACACAGACACACACACATGATTGCAGTGTTTCATTTCATTACAGAATTTATAAACCTAATGGCGGTGCATTAGAAAAACTACTCCTTCTTCTTCTTCTTTGCGGTCCCCTTTCTCAAACACTTGCGGGTGCAGAACAAGCAGCATTTGAGTGTCAACCACACAACAGTCAGGAGAATGATGACCACAAAGCCGATGACATCCAGGCAATAATACTGAATCCAGTTTAAATCGTGTGCAGCCACCCTTAGATGTGAGGCTCCTTTGTGTCTCATGATGAACTCGGTCCAGAAAACAGCCAGGTCCAAAGGCTCAACAGGACGGTCCAGGTGTACCTGAGACAGCTCCACTATCTTCTCTTTGTAACTACGGAAAAACAAAATTTACAAACAAATTTAGATCCTCTAATCTCCAGTTTGGATCACTACAGGACCTACAGTACAGTATATCCTCACAGACCACATATAAAATCACTCACTAAAATGACTCAGACATCCAAACAAAGACCACCCCTGTCTTTTCACTTCTTCATGCTGATTAAACCTCCCACTAATTACACCAATTACACGATGTCAGCAAATGCCGTGAATTAATAAGAATGATAAAGGTGTATATTTCCCATTTCTTAAAGGGTACCCCTGGAGTTTTTGACCACTAGAGGCACCATGGGTCAATGTTTTTACTGGCACATCCGTGTTTTGTTTGAATCATGCACACGCAGGAGGACGTACACTATTTCAAGGTATTAATAGTGTGTGGTTATGCACCAACAAATACAGCCATACACCAGCAAAGGCAATGAAGAAATAACTTCCAGCAAGCAAACAATTAAAAAAAAACAGCCCTCAACACATTTGTAAGACCTCTAGCATACAGGCGGTGTGTTTTGTTGGATGAACACATAACTGTAGTTTGTTCAGAGCTTTACAGGGTGCCTTTATGAGTGCAAATAACAAACACAGAGGTGAATGAGATGTTGATCAGGTACAGAATGTACAAACCCACATAGTCCAGATAAGCGGTCTAATCAGGCAGCCAAATGTGTGTATGTGCAGAGAGCTGACAGAGAAACAGTCTCAAGTAGACAAAGCTGTACCTTTGCTTGTGTATTAGCGTGTATATGCTATTGATTCATGAACCATTGCCGGGGGATAAGTTTGCCTTTCTGTTTTTGTTTCTGGTGGTTCATGTTCAAAATCACAAACATGCTAAAAACAGGGAGCAGCAATGAAAGCAGCATGGAAGCAAGTTAATTTTTTTTTTTTTTTTTTTTTTTTTTACTTTTCTTTAATCTTTTACTTCAGTCTCTCTTTCAACCTCAGTGGCAACTGAACAATGTTTGAGCTCTGCTTGAAAGGAGATGGGTAGAGAACTGTTTACAAGACAATGTCTGGACTTTACTGCAGAGTCATTTCACATGGGAATGAATGCTGATTGTACCTTTTCCAACTGAAGACAGAAGCCAGATGCTAGTGGGTGTGCAAGGGATTTTAGAGTATAAAGTTTGTCAAATAACACAAATAACAAATCACTGTTTTGACAAGTCACCAGCTTAAAGGTTCCCTCTGGTGAATCTGACTTCTAGTAGTGCCATGGACAGACTGAAGTAAATAATATGAGAAAAGTAATCCCTGTTGTCTTGCACTGGTTTCCGTGTCGCTATACAAGCCTTGTCAGCTGCCAGATTGGTACTGCACATGTGCAGCTCTCAACAGAGATGAGAAAGAGGCGAGATGTCTCACTCCTTAGCAACTTCCATCGTCAGCCCAGAAAAAAAAAGATTTGTCTAATTCAGATGGTTATAGATTTTATAACAAGTGTCACTACTTCCTACTGTTCCTTGTTTTTCTGGTGCATTTGTGATGATGAATATGACACACAAGAAAAAAAACAAACAAACAGCAAACATGCCTCTTAGCAATGGGAAAGGAGTCAATCGCCTATTATTACCTGCATATATGGGCTGATTTTAGTGTAATGTTTGTTTATTTTGTGTGACGCACATGAGGATGTAGGTGCATATGCTAAGACATGCAGCAATGCACAATCAAAAACAACAATACAGGATTTAAAATACTTAAAAAGTCAGCTTTGCAAATGTTTTTAGGGGGAAGGAAATGCATTCTCACATTTCTTAGAGCTCAAGGATACACACAGTGTGCCTTAGTGAGTAACACTGAACGTAAACAAGTGGAAAACTCCATAGGGCATGTTTCATTTTAATCTACGGGGTGTTTTATGATTTCCATCTTACCTTTTGTTATTGGTGATTTTCTTCAGTGCAGCCACCAGTTTTTCACTCGTCACATCGTAAATACTGAGTTTCTCTGCGACGCCCCGGGTCACCAGGCGGTGCACGTTGTCCCCCTGGTCCCCGAACAGTGGGAACATCAACATGGGTACAGCGTTACAGATACCCTCGTAGATGCCGTGGGTCCCTCCGTGAGTCATAAAGACTTTGGCCTTGGGATGGGCTGAGGAGTACAGGAGGTGAACCATTATTACAGGATTACAGGGTTGATTAGCTTGAATGGTAAGATTTATGACATGATAGCAGCACCTCAACATACCTAGGAGGTCATTCTGAGGTAGCCATTTCATAAGTTTGACATTCTTGGGTGCATCTGCAGGTACGACTCCAGTGTATCTCCACAGAACCTGAAAAATAAACCTTTTCAATTAACGCCTAGTAAAAGTAATGTCAGTGAGGGTTTGGCATGTTTACAAGAAGGCAAGGCCTGGGGACAAAGTCCTATGGCTCAAGCTGATTGGGGTTTAACATACAGTATGTTAGGCTGAAATTCTCTGGCTGAAGTGTAAATGTTTGTCCTGCTTGAAGAGGACAAAGAGCAGCCTAACAAAAGTTATCAGTAGAGTTCTTTGCATAGAGTGATTGGATTGTGAGTGGTTTAATCAGTTCAGGTCGTCGTTACCCTTTGAGGTATTTGCCGAAAGCCATCAAAGAACCGTTTAGCGATCTCCTCAGGCATGTTGGCCACCATTGAGCCCAGGGTAAAGACAATAAAGCCGTCATCTCCCGAGCCCTCTACAAACTCTTCCAAGTCCTGCAGGGAGGTGGGAAAAGACACAAAAACTCAGAAACATTCAAAAATTCTCAGTTTGTAGAATGCACTGTATGCATGCTCAGGTTAAAAGGATTTTATCAATGAGAGTGCAGACATTATATCACTTCCATCTGAAAACCGCAGCCATACATTATCTTCATCAACATTGTATTCAGGATAGATGCACCAAATTAAGTAATCCTAAAGCACATTTCTTTTGCTTTTATAGAGCTTGTTCCACTTGTTAACACAGGGCCCCTCATTTCCTCTCTTGCTGGCCAAACTCCAGAATTCTGCTTTTCCTGGCTCAGATTTCGTACACACTGAATCTTCGAGAGGAGCAGACAAACCCACTCTTTCACAATGTTATGAGCCAGTTCTTGGAAATCATTACACAATGTCAAAACAATCTTCAGCACCAGTGACATTTATCTGCATAATTCAGTTGAAGCATGAAACTACAGTCTTGTAGCACTGAAAATTATTACTGAAGGTCTTGTTTAGTAAGAAACTGTGTTAATCTAAGATTTAAAGCTGCATCAAATAAATCAACAACAACATATCAGTTTAAAGTTATTTCTGACAAAGTGATATGTTGTGTACCTTTTTACACACAAAGGGCAGATGCAGCACTACATTAACACTTTTTTGGGATTGTGTTTCTGGGCCACATCTAAGTTTTCACTCTCCTTTTAGCTGTTTTTTGCTCTCAAAATGCTTTAAATGCTACATGATCCCTTTTTTCTCTTTAAGAAGTTGCTAACTTTTTTTCCTGACATGAGTTGACCAATTGCTGCTGAAAAAAGTGATGATGAGAGCAGAATTTGCAGGTTGTGCAATCATAACAGTGAGCTCAGAGAGACACTCTGGGTAATAATACCCATGAGTCTGTTACTACTGTATGAACAACCCCTTTTGTATTTATGTTGTCATTCTATCAATTGTTAAAGGAAAAGTTCACCCGAAAATGAAATTTCAGTCACTATCTACACCCTCACGCTGATAGAAAGTCATGTGAAGTGTCACTGTCGACAAAACATTTCTGGAGCTTCACAGAAAAAAAAGACTTGCAGCATTCTTCTAAACAACTGAAGTAGATGGGGACTTGTTGTAAAATGTAAGAAAACAACCAGAAAAACAAGATAAAACAGCTCCAAACAGCTCATCCGATGTTATCCAACTCTCCAGCAGCCCAGAGATCCCAGATAGATTTGTAAAGACAATATTTACAACCTTTTTTAAGCTGAAATCCTCTTTGTAGCAGCTGAGCTAAAAGCTTTAGCTTGACTGAATGTTAAAGATGTAAATAACATCTTTTAAAATCAAATTGGATATCAAACTTGGATTATGCCAGACAAACTGTGTAAAGCCATATTATTTTTTTCAATTAAAAAAAAAAAAAAAAACAAGTCCCCATCTAATTCAGTTGTTTAGGAGAATGCTGCGACTCTGTTTTGCTGTGAAGCTCCCGAAATGCTTTGTGGACTACATCATTTCACCTGACTTTCCATCAGCACGAGGGTAAGTAGATAATGACTGAATCTTTGTTTTTTTTTGAGTGAACTATTCCTTTAATATAAAACAAATAATTACGGGTGGTCTTGTGTTTTTCAAAGTTCAGGAGGTCTCAACGCAAAGCAAGGCTATGTCATTTGCCTTAAGTGAATCCAGATGTTTAGATACATTCTTGAAATACTCACCGCTGGCAGAGGAGACTTCTTTGCACAGTTGATCCCTCCGATTAGAGCCGTGTTTGGCATGACAGGTTTGGGCCAGTCAAATACAAAGTCATGTCTGTGAAGCCAGAAAGCACCCTCACCAAGAAGTCTCTTGTAAGTCATGCCGTCTCCTATTTGCCTGCTGGTCAGGTCATCAAAACTGGAATACATTACTGTGCATAGGTAGGACTCCAGAAAAGACATGGCCATGTTTTTGACTCTCTGTGGGAAGGTCATGGCAGGTGAATTACCAGAGAAGCTCACAGGAACATAGGAAACAGGCAAAGGGCACTGGTTAGCCTTTGAATCCAGCTCACATGGAAGTCCATGGAGGAAATAAACCGCTGGGATGGAAAATAAATGAGCCAGGATGGAGCCGCAGGGCAGGAAGGGGTCTGTGAGCACAAGATCGAAGCCCTCTTTCCTCAGTCGACTTATTGTAGCCTTGTTGTTCAGCAAACTCTCGCAACCTGTCACCTGCATTGAAGTAAATGAAACCAAACGCTGCACATTGACGAACAAGTCTGTGATTTCTGGTGGCTTGAGAAACACTGACTCCTTCAGTTCATCAAAATTAGCATCCAGTTCAGCTTTGGTGAAGGGCACTTTGTAGAACTCCGTCTTGTAGCTCTCTGAGCCCTTCATCAACAGGCTGCTTTCAGGCACTAGCACCAAGACCTCATGGCCCCGGCGGGCGAGCTCCTTCACCAGTATCTTCATGCTGAGCCAGTGGCTCCCATCCACAGGATGAACCAGCACCTTCCCCCCTTGAACGGGCCCCAGACTGAGGCAGCACAGCCAGGCCACCAGCCCCAGCATAGGAAACCACACCCCGCTGCTCATTGCCTCCTCTGTGCTCTGCAAGCTGGCTTGTTTTGAGAGCTAGTGGAAGCTGCTGTTGTGAGGAGGCTTTATGTGTGTGTGAGGGAGTGTGTGTTTAAATCGTGCAGGAAGTTAAGGCTCTGTGTGCAGGCGGGCTATTATATAACCACAGGAAGACAGAGAGAGAGGAGATTCCCACTGGAACTTGTGGAAAACCGACCATTCAGAGTTTGTCTCCAGTTAATCATTCTCTTATGGGGCTGTGCATATTTTTCTAACTGGCTTGTGTATTCATTTACATGGAACATTTAGTGACAAGCATACAACTTTTAGTTTGTATTTTTATAATTTGTGGTTCAGTTTTTCTTATGGAAGGTAAAAAAAAAAAAATGCAGTCTAAGGATTAATACACTGTTTTTCAAATGAAATATTTAAACAGAAATAAGGTTTGTGTTTTTTAGGATATGAGTAGCAAAGATGCTTTTTTTTTTTTCTTTATTCCATTTACTCATCATGCAAAATGCATTTTTTTGCTTGTATATGACCTCATTTGCTCCTGCAGGGTCCGATCAGTAACACTTGCAAGTCACGGTGGCTGTGCATGTTTGCCGTAATACCTTCGGATTGGTGCAAAGTCCTCTCTGTTTACTTTGGCTGCTCCTTCTCTCCTCCCTCTGAAATCCAGACACATGCGTGCAAGCGTATATGCCCTACTTTTTTTTCACCCTCCTTGCTCACACGCAAACATGTATACCTATAACCATTGTGAAGAGGCCAGTAGCGTGCAAAGCCAGCGGTAATAGGACACCGACACCCTCCTTCACTGGAGCGGGACGATAACATCAAACAAACTCTGTTATTTGTGGAATTTTACCCTCGGTTCTGACTTGCTTTACCCTATAAAACCCTGCGCTAGTTGCGTAATTGAGATAAGCTTTCACTTATTACCTCATTCAAATTAATTAAGAACAAGACAATCGTGAGAAGAATATCAGGAAGTTCAGCTTTAATGGGTCAAAGACACGAACACCACTACCAGGTTCTCTTATCCGACAAACTGCTGTCTGTGCTTTTTTTTTTTCAATTGTCCACAATGTAAACAACAATATGTGGAGTCCTGTCAGGGAAACACATGCTTTTGAAGATTAAGGGGAATGACCAACTATTCTTGTAAAAAATAATAAACAGTATTACTTTTAAGACAATGACCACATAAAAGTGGCTAAATTTGAAAGAACATCCTTTATTTCTCTATTTCTCATGCCTGAAAATGTAGCTTTTCGCAACAGCAAAAGTCTGGAAAAGCTGCTGTCATGCTTAGTGTCGCAGGGGAAAACGAACCTTTTGCACAACGACGACATGAACTTGCCCAGACCTGGTTAGGGGGAACTAAATAATTGAAGAGAGTAGCCAGGCTGTCTGTCCAACTTGTTACAGTTATGCTGTTTGCTGACAGTTACACATAAAACATGCTGCACTGTTTTTCTTTTTGATTAGCTGTTTAAGTATGGGAAGATTTCACTCTGAACATTCAGCTCTATCTGGGTTAGTATGGAGATAGTCTAAAGCTGTCTGCATCTTTAAATTTTTTTTGGTGCATTTTTCACCAAACTGCTTGCTCCACTTTCCTTGTGTACAAACAAGTAAAACACAAATAAAGTGTTTGGGAAGCGAAACCCAATCCTCATAATAATTGTCAACAATATACATTTCAGCGACCATAAATATGTTGAAACTCTTTTTGGGTTTAGTTTTCTATTTTTTTGTTGTGACAACACTGTGCTTTGGTGTGTCAGCCCTGTCTGACTCCCAACACATCAACTACAGTAGCCTGCCAGTGGCCTTATGCTTCTAAGTTTGATGCTGCGGTTGCTGCTCTAGCTTGACTCCTTGAAGCTCCTCTCTGCTGCGGCGGTATAAAGAGTGAGAAAAGTCCTTGTGGTCAGGGTGGTTAGGTGAGTTTTAGAGTGAGTTACGTCACTTACACTTCTGTGAAGGTATATTTTCCTAAACCTAACCAAGTAGTTTTTGTTAATAACAGTCCAAAAGTCATGTCATAATTAGTGAATTGTTTGTCAGCACGCTTTACTTTGAAAGCGTAACAGGACAAAGCATATAATCTTTAATTGCTAACTTGACCGCAGAGCCCTTCATGTCCAAATCTGACACTAGAGGTGCTAGAGGAGTAGGTAGAGCGTCATATTTTGAAGCTTGAGGACACCAAGCTGCAGCATTTGAGAGTTGGTAGTGAGAATTTTATTTGTCTGGTAAGGTTTAGACGCAAAAACCGCTTGGTTAGGGTTAGGAAAAACCCAGCTTTGTCACAACAAAGCAGGCTGGACGTGTCACAACGTGTCATTATAAAACACCTCCACGAGCACAGCTGGAAATTGTCCCAGGGTCTCCATAAATATCCAGTGGTTTCAGACTCAGTTTCAGGTGGTTCAGTGGTTTTCAGGTGTCATACTGAGACCTTAAAGCAGACATTAGTGATTGGGGAGAAAGATCGTTTATTCTTGAGTGTCATCCCGGAGTCGTTGGTGTTTGACGACCTGGTGATGACCCTCAATAATAAACAATCATTGCTCTGACTGACCCACCAGCCCAAAGCGCTCACCCCACCTTTAAAGGTCCATGCCTTAAAGGGGCACTGCGTAGTTTTGGAGCTTTTTTCCATAACTGAATAAACAAGCTGTTCTCAGAGGAAAATAAGGTCCCCAGAACACTGTTTGAAGCTAGAAAGGTGGCAGGGTCACTGTCCAGTCAATGAAGATCTTCCCCCAAACTACATGGTGCACCTTTAACTTCTAGAGGCTTTACCACTCACCTCTTAAACTTGAATGAATATGCACAGCCAGTCTGAACCTGGCAAAACCTTTACTGAGACGTTTGGAGTGCATGCAGGGTAACGAGGCTCTTGCATGTAAAACTGTGCGTGAGGAGATTGAGCTGTAGATTCACAACCTGTTCACAGTCCTTGACCCCTTTTCTCTCACGGCTTTGGCACCTCAGACATGTTATGTGCAGAGTTAATTAATGATGAGTATGATACGGCAGGAGTCCGGACCTGATTCTCCACTAAACCTTAAATCCCTTTAAAAACATTGCTGCATGTTCGTACAGTGAGAAGTTGGCACGGATGTTAGTTTAAAGTTAAGGCAGAGTGACTCATGGTCTGGTGGCTGGAACTATAAGCACTATTATTTGCTCATATTTTACTTGTTTTCTCTCATACGAACACTGATGTAGTGAGAGGGCTTTGGTGATGAGGGATATTTTAAAAATGTTGTTGAGGATGAAGAGTTAAAAATATTTTTGTCATCACTACAAGACAGATCCCGTTTAATGAACATCTCCAGCTCCAATCATGTGCAGCTCAGAGACAGGTTGTGGAACAAACCTTAACATGAATAAAATTATTATAACATGCTCTTAAAAGGTGAGAATGCAGCTACAAAATTAGCACAAAAAAAAAAAATGACAACATGTTGACAACCTGATGCAATGTGCCGTTTTGGAAAATACGAAGATACCGTGTCTTATTTGTCAGTTTGCAGCCGAGCCGGTGCCTGTCAGTTGTAACAAATGAAAACCATAATTAATGTCAGATCAATACAAACTGCTTTTAGGGATTTTGTCTGTTTGCGTGCACAATTTGTGTCAGTTATGTTCATATTTTGAGCATTTTATGACAGACGTATTTTCAGCCACAGTGTAATTTTAATTAAAATGTTACAAAAGAGGAACATCTGACTTCTTAACTGCTTTGAAGACATATAAAAAGAGCCTTTCATGACAAACTATGACGTGGTTGTACTGTTCAGCCAGACGGTGGTGCCAAAGAGAACGTGCCCAATTGGATATTTTCTGTGATATTTATTTTAACCCAGTAGACGTCTCCCTGTGCAGGACTGTGTTTTATTTAGCTAAACATTCAAACTCTAAGCTAAAAACATGGCCATTTGTTTGAGTCTCATTTTTATCAAGGCTATATCCAGGACAACATTTTTTCATCTGAGTAATATTGCTAAAATCTGACCTATTTTATTCTTGTGTGATGTTGGAAACATAATCCATGCATTTGAATCTTCCACTCTTGATTATTGTGATGCCCTTTTGCCTGGTTTCGTTCAGTCTCCCTGCTTGTGTTTCTAGAAGTCAGAATGCTGCAGCGAGAGTTTTGACAAAAACTAGAAGATCTTCACTGGTTATCAGTGCAAACTGAAGCTGATTTAAAATTTTTCTTCTGATTTACAAGGCCTGACATGCACCATCTTACTTCTCAGAGCTAACTTCACCATATGCACAAACACGTCCTCTTCACTCGCTCGCTGCAGGCATCCGGGTCATTCTTTCAAATGACAACAGATCAGTTGCCTTCAGAGCATTTTCCTACTGTTGTAAAAAAGTGTACGTGCACAACCGAATCAAAAGGCCAGGCGTTGAGTTAAAGTGAGCAAACCATTAAGCAAATGATGGCTTGCACACCGCAAGTCTCTAATATCTGCTTATTTGATGCACCAAAATGGTGACATTTTCATCAACATGCTCTTCCTCAGCCTGTTTTAACAGACAGATGGTTGTTTTATGTTAAACTCTATGATTTATTATATTCAAACCATGATGAATAGGGATTCTGCACATTTAATAAGACTGATTAATTGATTAAACACTGGACCGTTCTTCCTTTTAACAATTCATTGCTGTCATATAAATAGATGTATATGGCTCCTTGGTAAAATTCAATTTCAAAGTCCATGTCAAGTTGTTTGTGTGTTATATTCTGCTGATTATTTCACGAGTTGAACTTAACTGACCTGCCCTGATTTCTGGCTGGTAGAAGTGAACAGACACTCAGCGTTAATGTTTAATTAATAACTAGCGAGCTGTATGTTCTTATCACTTGAAGCGATGTTGACCACTCCTGGCATGAAACCCTGATACATTTGTGTAATGGCTCCTAATCAGTTACATATCATCCCTTTTAAGTAACTACATGATATCCATTGTTACAGAGGTGAAATCCAGGCCATTAAAATGAATGACAGCCCGATATCAATCAGTGTTCAGGGTTCAGGACAGTGGGTGTAAGTTAAAAGTCCTGACTGTCTGCAGCTTTCTCACCATGAACTATATATACTGTCTGTAGTTTACAGAAGGGGCGGTTTTTATGTATGCAATTTGTAGGAAAGAAAGGCTAACAAGCATCTCTGTGCAGTGTGCACTCAAACACATCAGATTAAATATGGATGAGTGGTATTTGAGTTTGGAACAATATCAGATCAGCACAGTTAAGAGCCATTAAATCAGCATTTACTGTATATGTTGTGCGATACGAGCCGATATTAAAACTGAAAGCAGATATTTGAATCCAGAAAAATATTAAATTCCCAGAGAAGTTCATTGTTTCAGTGCACTGATGTCATTTTAGACAATCAAGTTACATATCTTGACAATATCTTCACAAGTCTTTGATAACCATGTCTGAGGAAGCGCTGCAGCTATCGGTCGGGCTCTGGTAAAAAGTATGAAATAAAGCAGTGCCTGCTTTGTCTTTTACAAAGAATAGTTTATATCAAACTCCTTTTTAATGTTTATATGATAAAAAAAATGACTCATTAAACCTGTGACATAAAAACGGAAAGAAATGCAACTCTCAGACGACGGACGTGTGAAATGGATGGACTGATCTCAAACAGTCAGATCAGGACGTGTTAGGTATGAGTCAGATGGCAACTTGACAGTAGATCAGGTACTGAAAACCATAATTAAATGTGTTTTCAAGCTCAAGTTTCAACTATTAACACTCAGTTCAGATTGCTTCATTGCAAATGGATAAAGAAACTGTGCATTACGCCAGTTTTACTCCATGGTATCAACCCTAATACACCTGTGGTATACACAAGGGCAGCTTGTTTCATTGGGTATTAAAAGGAGATAACAACAGCTTTATCCTCTGCAATAAAAGAGACCTTTCCACTATGCCCTAAACTGTTTGTATTTGGATTTTTTTCCCCCCATTTAACTGTAAACTTAATAATCTATAGAAGATGGTTATGTCTTCTTTCCTCTAAGCGAAATTGCTGTTCATAGACCAAGCAAGCAAAGTTGATGGATTCTTTGAAATGTCTCGCTTTGGAGCAACTCACACACTGTATGCAGTAAAGGGTAAATTCAGCACTTTTGAGAAGATTTGGGGCTCGTTCGTGAAAATGAATAGCTGTTTACATACACATCTGGCAGGTTATGTTAATATAAAGTGTTGCTTAATTTGTTTTTATCCACCAAGCTGTGATTCTTGTACTCTATACACTCTGAAGTACGACAGCTGTAGGTGTCCTCCTTCCACTGTATTCAGAGTGCCTTTATGTGATATGCTGAGTGCTTTGTGTGCTTAATACGAAGCGTACGATTATGCAGAAAATACAACATATTTGTCAAAAAAGAAAGATTTAAATGTGTCTGTGATGTAAATGTGTCTGTGATGTTTTAACTGAATAGTGTGACTATTCCCACAGAAAGGACGGCAGGCAGTGCATTAAATCCAGAGTCTGACCCTTGTATAACACAGTTGAAAAGAAAGAAACTGCAATGAGATACCTTCACACTGAACTGAAACTGCCTCGGCGGCACAAACAGAGACATTTTGTTCTGAAATGCTCCTCTCGTGTTTCACTGATCGACTCATCGCCCTCCGACACAAATCACTGGATTCTGTCACGGCTATTGAAGCTTAACTAAAGAACGTTTGGTCGATTAGTCTCGCAAAGATTCGGCAGGTGATAAAAATCTGATTGTTTTATACTGTCAGATATAAACTGGAGGTGTAATATGATCTTCACAACTGCAAAACAACTGAATGAATGAATGAACTGTATTTATATGGCAACTTTCATACACAGACTGAAGCTCAACGTGATGTACAGTTCAGCAGCAACAGCACGGTCTCTTTAGAAATATAAAAACAGACAGCAGGTTACTATAGGCTAAACAAAAAAGATACATTTTAAGTTGTCATTTAAAACCATCCACTGAGTCAGCAAGTCTAATATTTAAAGACAAAGTGTCCCACAGTTTTGGGGCACGATGGCTAAAAGCAGCCTGTGTGGTGACCTTGGAAATAGTTAAAAGGCAGCTGCTGAGGATCTTTGTGTTTGTGAAAGATCATAAAAACGATAAGGGAGTTTGTGACATGAAATATGGCGAGGCCTGAAAAACTTTAAACAGGAAACAGGGAGCCGCAGGTTGTGTAAAACAGGAGTTACGTTGATCTGATCTGACCCGCATTCTGAGTAGTCGGAAGTTTTGCAACGGCTGCTTTTGGCGGGCCAGATACGAACGTTACACTAGTGAAGACGACTGGAAGCAGAAGCATGAACGAGCTTTTCAGCATCTTTATCTTTTTTATTTTGTTTATCCTTTATTTAACCAGGTTGTCCCCTCATATTTGAATCTCTTTTTCGAGGGAGACCTGGCCAAGATGCGCGCTCCCCCCTTCTATGTTTTCTCCTCCTCTGTGCTCCTTCCCTTCTCTCAGGTGCTGCTCATCAGGTAACTAGCCCTGCCACATTTTTAAGGGAGGTTAGATGAGAAGGAGCTCTTTTCCTCCACAGGCCAGCCAGTCCTGACTGTTTTAGAATATCTGTCTTTGTCCTCAGTTGGTGTTTTGTTTTCTTTTGAGGATGGAGGTCTGGTAGTCCAGTATTTGTGGCTTTTTTTGTTTAGTTTAGTTTTTGTTGTCTTCTCTTAGTTTAGAGAGGGAAGTTCTGGGTACTACGGCCCACTGCATGGCTGGCCCAGACTTCCTCCATCTTTTTTGTTCATTCTGGCTTCCAGACTGCCATAGTTTTGGTTCATTTTGGCATTATTTTGCAAACTTGTTAACCGGGTATGGCGTCTTTATTAATTAAATTACAGGTCACAGGGTAGCGCCAACTGTTACAGAGTTACAGAGATTATACAATTAAGCACAAATCACCCACAGATACATCATACAAAGCCCGGTTTAGGGATAAGCAATTGTTCTCTTTGGTTACATGGTTTTTTAAAATCTTGCCGGCTCAGAGAAAAGTGCCAAGTGACATGTTTGTCTGTGACCACACGGTGGAGCCAAAGTCACACGGATCCCTAAATTGCAGTCTTGTCCACAGACAGGAAAATGTTGCTGCCTGTGTGCAGCCATCAGTTTGACCTTTGGCTGTCTGGACTCTGTGGTCAGGACTGCTGAGTCAGCCTGTTTTTCAGATGAATAAAGATCACTCAGCGCTGAGAGTCTCCTCTTTTCACTGGCACGAGTCAAACAGCCACGTGATATAATTGTGTTTACAAGTTAGAAGTCATTTTGTGTGTGTGTGTGTGTGTGCGTGTGTGACGAAACAATAAAAACGTGTTTGTTTGCGTTCTGCACACCTTTTAAGAAGCGCTCACATGATGCAGAGCAGCCGTGGCGACGTTTGGTGTAATGTGCCCGGATTCATATGCCCCATCATCCTCCCGTCACTTCCACCACCAAACAGTGAGAACTGCCAGTTTTTAAAACGTGTGAAGGGTTAAAAAAAAAAAACCCAAACCCGTGCAAGTGTCGCTGAACAAAACCTGATATCAGTGACATCGAGCCTCTTACTTGTCTCCCAGACGGAGAGAGTGAGACTTCAGACGCAGATCTCTGGCGCGGCTGACTCTCTGCACGGATGCGCGCCGACCTTGGAGTCTCCAGACGCGCAGCGGAGGATTTTGCGCACTCAAAACCCAAGTCGAGCTGAAGAGAGCGCACAGCGAGCGGGCTGCCGTCTGACAGACCGCAGTCCTTGTCACTGGGATACGGGCTCAACACTTGGCGATACTTTACCGTCGCCATCGCGTTAATATTATCGCTCGGGATTAATTAGGGAGAAATATAGCCTTGAGTTTATCTCGGTTTGGCTCGATTCGCAACTTAGAGGAGTGTTGTCTCAACTGAGCCGCCGCATGCAGCCGCTTCAGCGCGTTCGCAGAGAAACCCAAGTGTCCCAGCTGCTCAGGGAGAAGCCACTCAGCATCCTGAGAGACGGAGACGTTTCAGAGGATTTTAGGACTCTTTCCCGACAAGTGGATTGACCGAGGATGATACCAGCCACCTTACACAACTAAGTGAGGTATTACATTTGAAAAACGGTAAGAGAAAAAGTTTTATTTTCCTTCTCAAGATAAGATTTGGTTCGAGGTCCTCCCAAAGAGGTTTTAAGTGATTATTAAAACGTCCTGATTATTTCCACTTCTTTTTTTCTCCTCCTCCTCCTCCTCCTCCTCCTCTCTCTCTCTCGCAGGTGATCACAGCAATGCTTCAGCGGCATGTGCGTCTGTCCCTCTCCAAATCTCCCAGAGAGGATTTAAGCGCCGCTCATTTTGAATAAGTCGAGAAGTCTGCGAAGATGAGAGCTCTGCAAACACTCCTGTTCCTGTTCCTCCTGCACCAGGTGAGCTGTGGGACGACTGCATGACAGAAAGACTGGATGTGTAGAAAGATGTGTGTGGCCAATAAGGCTTTAAAGAGAAAAGTTGAATTATTATTATTATTTTTTTTATATATCTGTTGGCACTTTAAGACATTATTTATCCTGTTTTCTATGTGTTACGTAATGTTTATGTTTGTGTTGGTCATGCAGTGTCAGATTTATTACTCACCACATAATGCCAAATGACAATTCAATAAATTCCTGGCATCACATTTTATTTGGCACATCAGCAGCACATTTGTTGGCCGACACACGAACCTCTCCTTAAGTCTAAACAGGGGATAAGCTTGTTTTGTGTTATTTGAACTTGCAGGCTATTAATAAAATACCCCAGAAACACCTCATCTTAATGCACATTTTGTTTAGTTTTTATTAAAAAAAAAAAGGAAACCTCCTCACCTCTACAAATATGGTATTATATTTAATTTCTACTGCCTTTATAAAGTCTGTTTTAGACACACGAAAAGCTGATTTAATTCTGCAGAATAGACTGTGACTCATTAGCTAATGTGTAATATAGTGTGCAGTTAATTTGCCTAATAGCATCTGAATTCACTTATTTTTTCTTATTTGCATTCTGACTTTTCTTAGGAAACATTTAGATATAGAAAAAAAAATGTTTGCGTGTTTATTTGCACAATAATGCAGAACATTTACATTACGTGTTAATGTGAGCATAATACTCACATTATGATTAACAACTCTGCAGTATTTAGAAGTAAATGTAGCTCAAGAAAATCTGTTTGCCGTTTATTGACGTGCCTGCTGGCAGAATTCGTCATTTCTCTCCACTGTGGTGACTTTTTATACGTTATTTTATGGCCTAACTATCCTGGCTTGTTCACTTCTGGCTCAACAAAACCAACGTTACAGTGCCTCTTCATTTACTTTCAGCTGTGTCGTGTCAGTGTCTGAGGTTAGCAGTCATTTTAATTTATTTCGCTCGCAGGCATGAAAAAGGTTTGACCTCCGCGTTGAACCCTCGACACCCCGTGAAGTGTCTTTGCTGCGCTGAAATGGAGGGCCAGGGTTGAAAACAAAAAGGAAAAACAGAGAACAATAGGTGAAATCTGTAGAACCGACAGCGCTGCTCCTGCTTCATACGTTGCCAAATGTGATGAAATCACAAGTCCCTGTAAATACACGGGGAAATATTTAGTATTTACCAGAGATTGCTTGTCTTAAGCTTCTGGACATAATCTTTCTGTAGCATAATTCTGTTTTTATTGCGCAAATAAGCTCTCCAAACAGAGATCACACGCTTTAGGGAAATATAAAGGTCTTTCCCCACTTTTGCTGATGTCCTCTATAGGCAGTTGAATAAAGTGAGGGTTTTATCGCGATCATCCTTGCTTTACGGACTCTTGCCGTGATCAGACCTGAAAAGAAAATGCCATGCGATTGAAGAAGTTCCTCACATCTGCGCTATCGTCAAAGAGGGCTTCTTTAAAGATAGCCTTGAACTGTGCAGATGCAGCGGCAAAGTGTCTGCTCCGGCTGCTGTTGTAATCAGCCTTGTGCCTATTGGGAGCTCTGCCTCCTGAGAGAGAGAGAGAGGGGAGAGAGAAGGGGGGGGGTGAGAGAGGGAGACAGGCTGCCTCCCTGGAGAGGCTCTCTTCATATGCCTCAGTGGCTTCTCTCCCAGCAGACCCACCGCTGTCTGACTGGGGACATATTGGCCCTTATCAATATTCCCCTACCTTCCGAGGGTAAAATGTTTAAATACCAAAGCGTGAAATGTGCGCTTAAACTTTCTTCTGCTGCGGATAGTCTTGATTTTTTCCCTCAGGATATTCAGGGGGCACTGTAAAGATGCAATTTGGGTGACACGAGACTAAATTGCACGGCCCTATTATAAAAAAAAAAAAAAAAAAAAGTTTGCAGAAGACGTTCAGTCTTTAGTCTCACACATTTATCGACAAATCATCCAAAAGCGAGATACCAAAAAACAAACAGTCTTCCCTCTGGCGTCTTTATGCACTCTCACACAGAGAAGACTCAACATGAATCAAAAAGGGGGGGAAAATGTAACCCCAGCCCGAGCATCTGTGCCATACCCCAGGGACAAATAAGAGGGTCAAAGCCATCCTGGGAGAATCCATTCTTCCCCTTGACATCTGCTGCAGTTATCCTCTGTGCAATGACAGCAGAACAATGTAGATGAAGATAAAACATACTTGAGAGCCCTTGCTCTTTGCCATCTCCCTCTTGCCTGTCCTGCCCTGCCTCTGCTCCACAGATTGCATGCAGGGAAAGTCTTTTTTTTTCTCTCATCGCTGCTTGGGATTAAGTGTGAGAAGACGTTGACAAAGTCTATTAAGCCTTTGTATCTTATTGCCAGGGTAAGAGCTCTTCGGTAATATTATGTCATGACAAAGCATCTACGTGGCCCACGCCAAGAGGATCAGCGGAGGTGTTAAACGTATAGCTACCTCCTCAAAACGCCGCCGCCCGGAGGTCGGACGGAGCGGGGACAGAGCGAGCATCTCGATAGAAGGGTGTGACGCATTAAAGAGACAAAGCTGAGCCGGTTGCTAGTAAGCTGAAACATGTCTCGTCCTCTGGATCCGCTACATGCTTGGGAGTTCATCCCTTGCAACTTTGATGTGCGCTGATTTAAGGGATTACAAGTCATTCCTCAAAGGATTTAGCATTAATTTCTGCAGTTATTTATTTTTTTTTTATTTTAAAGTCTGGCCGCTCGATTATTTATCTGTTCATCCGACAATGAAAGCTGTAAATCTCGAGAACAAGCAAGTCCGATTTTGATTCAGGTTTAGCCGCTAATATTGCTGTTTTTTCTTCACTTCTGCAGTGCTGGAGCCAGACAGCGAGGCTCTATTCAAAGTCAAAAAGGGGCTCTGGCAAGGACAACAGTTTTATCCCTGTCTTCATAACAAAACACAAATTCTACATAAATTCCCTCTCTAAGGGCTCTTTAACCCTTTTCCCCTTCCCCATGCTCAATTAGGTTTGGTTTTTATTATTTATTTATTGTATATTTAAAGGCAACTAACACTGGGAAGTGTAATAAAATGTACAGTGGGGGGATTAGGAGCAGCTCTTTAATCTCACGCTTCTGATAATACTGCATGGGCTGATTGATTAGTTTTTCAGGAAGCTTATGTCAGAAAAACCTAATCCGTCTTTGGATTGTGCCAGCCTTGTAAGGTTTTCCGCGCTGCCACTTTATCATGGCGGCGAATTACAGAGCTGCTGGGCTGTGATAAGGTCCTCGTCTCTTTTACAGACCCCACCGCCCAGCCCCCTGTACCCCCCCACCCCCCACTCCCTCTCCCTCTGGACAATAAAAAAAAAAAAAAAGTGTGTTTATATTCTTCACATCCCTGCTCTGCCTGGTCTTCACATCAACCTCTCCCAGGATTTGCCTTGTAAGAAAGAGAGAGAGAGAGAGAGAGAGAGAGAGAGAGAGAGAGAAAAAAAGAGTGGAACTTAAGTCTTCAAAAACCCACCAGAGAAATTGGGTGGGGAGAGAGAGAGAAAAAAAAAATGAGAGAAAATGGCAGGCAGGCAGGCAGGCCAGTTGAAATTTTCTGAGGAAGTGATTAAACATGGATTGACAGAGTGAAGAGGCCCTGTATGCATGCACGCGCTGCCTTCCAGGAATCATTTTGGAGCTTACATGGTGCCGATGTGTATCTTTGCTCATATTGGGGTCACAATGTTTCTGGCTAGAGGGCTTGACTAGATAATCCCCCATAAACAATACTGGCCGTGGCATTTGCAGTCCTCGGACCTCTTGAAGGCGAGGTTGTCATTTCTGCGGGATAAATCCCTCGAATGCAGCTCGCGGACACCACAGGTTGTATTGACTGTAATGAGTCCTGCCGCAACCTATTCCTTTCCCAATCATCAATCATAATTGTGTATGTACTGGCAATAAATCCATGATAAAGGTCCTGGAATGAAGAGAAAGAGGGTCCGGGTGATTGATAGGTGCGGCGCATTTGCCCTTTGCATTTATAATCTCTGCTGCAGGATGGATCAGTAAGGACAATTATGAGCAGGAGTGAAGTTCTGAGCAGCTCCACTCTGGCGACTCTGGTGCAGGAAACATTACATTTAATATGATGTTGAGCTTCCTGATGTCGGTCCGCAGCTATGAATTTTTATGGGCTATGTGCAGCCCGAGGCGGCGTTAGATCGGGGAGGCTCGGCTACCTTATAGCATTGTCATTACCGCTCTGCAGGGTCAGAAACATCCAGCACTCTCTGATGCACAACCAGGCTGTTTAGCAGCTCTTTTACCGCCCGCCTGCATCGCTTTTCATCACTGCTGCCGCAACAAAACAAAAGGTTGAGATCAGCTCATACTGTATAGGGCGGGTGTTTTGTCTAAATCCTGCCTGGATGGGGGAATTTCATCTCAGGAGCGGTGGTGTCACCCTTTCGTTTATTAAATCAAATATTGCAGTAGTTGTTTTGTTGCCGTGCAGCCGTGAGTTCTCCGCATATGTTGGGAAAAACTCATGAGAAACAACAGCTCCAGTGGGAACAGACGCTGAAGTTTCCACCTTTGAACGCTTTCATATTTCCCAAACACTGTGACGTATAAAGTTCTTAATTACCACCTGCTTTGGCACTTTGGAGAAGGCAATCACACCACATGTCAGAGCTCGGGAAAATGATTGACCTCTTTAATTAAAACTGCGTTGCTTCCCTGTAAAAGGCAAGGTGTGACAGCTTTAGAATAAGTACAATAAATCTCCTTTCTGATTATTCTCAGTTTTTTGCATTTCCTCCTCTGCCTCCGGGCTTTGAGGCCTTTCTTTCCTGCTTGTCATTTCCAGCCCTAACAAAGCACTGTCAGCTCCCCTCTGTCTTTGTATATTTCTTTCAAGTACCTGTCTTCAGAGCTACTCAGAGAGAAAGGAAACAACGTCTTTCCTGCACTTGTTTCTTCTTCAAAGGGAGCGGTTTCTGTGAAATCAGCCGCGGCGCAATCTGCTTCTGGAACAGAAACATTTGCTCTGTCACATTTAGTGGACGTGTGTTTGAGCGAAAACATTTTTTTGAGTAAAAACACCCGTATCATTTGCAGCGTGGATTTGAAGGGAAGAAAAATTGAAGTTGTCACCCACACACACACACACACACACACACACACACACACACACACACACACACACACACACACACACACACACACACACACACACACACACACAGAGCTCAGCCAGAGAAACATTTAGATTACGTCTCCCTGACATGAAAGTGAAAAAAAAAACTTAAACCGGAAACCCTGAAGTATTCCTCCTCAAGTATTAGCTGAGGAGTTTTACAAGCATGTTTACACCGTCGTAGAGAGTAGACGGTGTTAAAAACTGGTCAAGAGAAAGATAATTACACTGAGTCCACCGCGCTTCGTGGTATTATCCCCCTGAATCCCCCGCTATCAGACACGCGGAGGTGTGTTGCAGGTGTCAGGAGCCAGCGCAGGAGTTGACGCTTTGACCATGTAAGGGGATTATGAAACTGATGATGCGTTGAAAGGTAACGCCTGCCTAAAAGTGAAGTGTTCAGGGCTTTGCGGCTGTCACATGTGGCAGGTGCTGAGATAACACAAGTATCCAGATTACCTGGAGGCACTTCTCTCCTAGTGGGATCTTTGCTAACACTTTGTGAACACCTGACACCTTCGCTTCATTTAAATTTCCCACACTCACACGCGTTCCCCCCCGGGCCTTGTTACCAATAAATGTGAGAAATGTAATGATGACAATGGTTCTGCAGTGGATTCACACATCTTTGTTAATCTTAATCTTAATCTGAATTTTTTTTCTTCTGATGCTTAAATTACTTAATTTTAGATTTATAACAACTATTTGATAGATTTTGTTGGTTTTCTTACTTTAAACAGCTGCACACATCTGCAAACAACTAAAGTTTAATTAACTATGAATTTACCATTTATTGCTGATGGTTATTTTACAGTATTATTAGTAAGCTGTGGGATGTAATTAAGTACCTTTACTAAGTAACTGTGCTTTGGTATAACTTAAAAGTATTTATATTTTATTTGAGTATTTCTAGTTCAGTTTATTTTGGTCAGCATTGACTATTTTTCATAACATACACACATAGATGTAAATAAACAACAAAAAAATGAAAAAAAAAATATGTTACCTTCCATTTTTTATGTTTCATATAAGCAGCTCGTGTTTTAGCAGGTGAAACATGACCCCCTGCTTTTTTTTTTTAAACAAACCTATTCCCCTGAGTTCATACTGTCTGTCTCTTACCAACATGGATTGCATTTACATTTTGCTACTTTAATATGATTCACCTACTTCCCTCGCCGGCTGTATATGTCAAAATAAGTTCACCAGTGTTCAGTAATGACACAAGTTTGAGCTGTAGTTGACAGTTCCAGCGTCCCACCTGCTGAGTGCTGCCTTTTCCATCCTGATGAGAACGCTACGAGGAGAAAGGAATGGAGCATGTGAGCGGTCAAATCCAGGATTTAATTTACATTTAATCACCAACTCTAATATAAAAGCTCTTTCGTTGGTATCAGCTTTTCCTGAACCGATCAGAAGGAAAAAAAACATTTTTTCTTTTTATGTTGAGCACAATCATGACAGAACAAAAAGAGCTTAGAGGAATTACACTAGTAAGCACTACTACTGTCACCTTTCACTTCCTGCAGCCTGGGCGGAGCAGCAGTTTGGCTTTAAAATTGAAGCATTAAGAGAGGGACGAGGTCTGCTGTGTGATGTTGATGCTGGCTTGCTGCATCAGGCTGTAGGTCTGCTGTTTTAAGTCGCGGTTGGTTTACACAAATGATGTTCTGGCCTCCTCGCAAGAAAGTCCCTTTGATGCCTGAGTCATGGATGGAAATGTTGCGTCTGTTGCGAAGCGATCTGACAAATAGTGACGAAACAGATGAAGCAGATGACGCGAAGCCTCGGAGTTGTCATTGGCTAGTTGCTGTTTTACAGGCGTAAAAAGGAACAACTAATACTTTGAGAGCGCTTGGTGGAAATGCTATAGCAAGAGACACAGACACTCATTAGAGTCCAGAGTTTTTTAAATTTGTCCTGTTGATTAGGGAACATAGGAGCACGTTGCTACAATTTTGTGTTGACTGCTCCCAAGCTGCAGGAGAGGTAATTGTTCGTGATTTGAGGTCTCATACAAACACCACAACGAATCTAGTCTACCGACACCTAAAGGAAGGTGAGGTGATTTGTCGTTTGAGCTGCTGGGAGGAGAGGAAATGACTCACTCACTAACTCTCATCATATGATTTATGCTAGCCACAGGAGGGTATCGTTGCCGCGCTCTAATTTATGCTAATCAAAGGATGCGAGCAGCTCCGAGTGACATCACGAGCAGTCAGATCATATTTTGATGTTTGCATGTGTGCAAATACAGACTCCTTATCATAATTAGGTTTGTATATGAGCTATACATGCACTATAGCTTCATGAGCTTTATTTTGTCAGAATAAAAAGGGACTTGAAATCTCCACCAGGACTCAAGTGCACTTCATATTTATGATTTCTCGAGGAAGGAAGTGGGCAGCGATTAGTGCTCTTGTTTTTAGGCATTTATTGTCTGTTCACATCTCCACAAGAGAGGTCAGAGGTCAGGTGCAGCTTCACATCAACAGCTCTAGAGCTGATACTATCTCTTGCTAAACGACACTTGTGCAAAATGGATGCTTGCCGACAGAGGCTCTCAGCTTTGGGTCTGAAACATCAAACTCTGCAGCTCTATAAGCACTCTGAAAACCGACCTAAAACGTCTTGACTTCACGACACCTGTCAGCTGCTTCTGTGTGTGGTTTTGTGTTGTTTGCTCTTTTTCTTTCACTTTTTGCATTGGTTTTATTCCGACCTCCCCAGGGAATGAAGCCAAAAGCTGGTACAGGGCATCAAATGGTGAAATGTATGTCTTTGCTGTACACTGTCCTTTTAAACCTTTAAAATAAATAACTCATTTAGATTTTCAGTTGAAAAACCCCCAATACATTTCAAACTACGGGTGGGGAAAAAAAATCGATCCAACTCAGCATTCAGTGATTCCTGAATTGATTCTGTCATTACTGAATGGATTTTTTTTTACAAGCGCTTAGCATGTTAGCTTAATGCTAACATATAATGGGAATTGATATTAATATGCCAATGGAAATTGTCATCGTGACCGTGATACCAGTGTCTTAACAAACCATTTTACATCATGTGCTCAACATATAACAACATGTCGGCTCATGCTTCCAGGCATACACAGTTCTTCATATGCTCTCATACCTTCTTCACATTATTATCTCAATCTGACCAGCTACGACAACCTCAAAGGATCAAAACTCACACATGTATACGATATATGTCTTAAATGTTTATTTTATATAATATTCTTATGGCACTAGGTTGATGAGTAGAAACAGCTACATGCTGGGTTGGATCTAGGGCCAGGTGTTATAGGGCCTCCTTGCCACCAGGGGGCCCAAACAAGAGGGAAAAAAACATCAACCGGCCACATTAAGTAATGTTTAACGTTTATTTTAGGATATTTAAATAATATAAAAATGCAAAAAATACAGTATCTAAAACTTTATTTAAATATTTATATATTTATTAAAAAAAATTTAACGTACACAGCACAGCATTATATGCGGGAAAAAGTGTTTCAGTGGTTTCAGTCAGGAGAATGCATCCGTAAATGTAAGTTTATCTTTTAAATATCTACACACACATTGAAAATGAATTATACAATGTAAATAAATGAAATGTATCGTGCCACACTTTTTCCTATAAATGATAATTAACCAATTGCGTGTTAATACCGAAAAATGAATAGGTAAGCTAAAATAAACACCTAACTAAATAAATTAATATCACAAATATTATTATATATTTCACAAAAAATACAGTCTGCCTTGTGTAATCTGTATGTTTGATCCGGCCCTGGCTATATGCACCACTTCATAAAGTATGTAAAGTATTATATATCACTTTTACATGCTGTCAAGTCCAGAGTTTTGAAAGGACAGTTTCAAAGCAAATAAAAATCACAAAAAATCTTAACATCAAATTGCAACACGTGATAAATCGCATACTTAAGAATCACAATACGTATCGAATGGACATCGACCGGGTGTCGTTGGACTGATTGATGCAGCCTTCATGTTCCTTCCTTCGCCATCAGTGTTTGTCTACAACGCTGAACCTGAACACTCCTGCCTTTCGCTGTGCTGTGGTAGAATGAAGCTCTCACCACTGGCCAGTATTGAAAAAGGCAGCCGTAACAGAAGCAGCCAGGTGCAGCAGCACATTGTCACAGTCTGTACAGTCACAGTTACAGTGCTTCTTTTCCTTCCACTAAATAGTTTTGGTCACAGTTTTCACTGCACATTCAGTGTGAGGCAAGAAACCAAATTTGCATATTTATTATTCAGTGCTGATACACAAAAGTTGTGAACAGTTTTATGCCAACAGCTTGATTTTAATGTCAGTCACTCTAATAATGGATGCCTTCCAATCCCTCCACCCAGAACATCTTGATAACGTTCGCACACATCTTACATTTTACTGTTCATGACAGCTATGAGATGTAGGTCTGTCCAGCACACCTGTCAACAGCGAGAACAGAAGTAAGAGTAGGAACCAGTTAATGTGGAGATAAAGGAATGATGATACTGCTGTGATCATATTAATGAAAACATCAGCACCATTCTCCCTTGAGCTCACCATTCCCTCTCATCTCGCCATCAACACTTGTTTAGACGGTGAGAAGCTGGTCTGGTGTAAATGTGCAGAGGTGTCGACAGGATCAGCTTTTAAAGCCTTAAATGTCGGCATGACTGTTACACAACCACAAAAATACATTGTACTGTTTACTGTGGGGAGTAGAGAGATTAAAATCTATTGTCAAGTGAGTCTACAATTACTCCCTCAAAAAAATGACTCAAGTGAAAATTACCAGTCGAATAAGAGTATTTTAACATTTTATTTTGTTTTTAAAGGGGCACTATGTAGTTTTGGAGAAAAAAATCAAACTCTGAATTTCAATATTTTACAATATTAATGAGGTAATAATACAAACTGAGAAATATAATTTTTTCCCCCGTAATTGAATAAACTAGCTGTTCTCAGAGGAAAATAAGGTCCCCAGAACACTGTTTGAAGCTAGAAAGGTGGCAGGGTCCGCCACATATAATCAAAGTAAAACAGTATGAAACTGTGTTGTCCTTTAAGATCAGTTTGTTTATTCAGTCACCAAAAGGAGGACAGTTTTTTATTTAGTTTTTCCCGTGAAGATCTTTCTCTTCCCCAAAACTACATAGTGCACCTTAAATATGGTACAGTCTATAGTGTGCATATGATCTACATACAGTAAGTTATCAGGACCATCAGAGAGAAGATTGAACCTTTCTATATCCTTTTCTGTCTTTATTATTGTAATTTGTCTTTCACTTGCTTTCAGAACAAATGTGCGTGCCAGCCATATAAAGATCTTAACCACAGGAGGTAGTGGTGCTCATACCGCTTTTGTCCACAGGGGCCGCCAGAATCAACTAGAAATGAAAGGTCATTGCAGCAGCTTTAATTGCAATTATAAAAGTTAAAGTTAAAATCGATGTTGACATTACTTTAGGTTAATTGTGCATAAATTAATGTTACACTGACTCAGGATCTACAACACAACAAAGTTGGAAATATAAAAAAATCACACACTTTTAGCTACGTAGCCTACTCACCCATGGTAGAAGCACAGAAATAAAAAAATAATGATTAAATAAATGCAATCTGAGCAAGTCAACAATATTGGGCAGGCTTTGGAAAATGAATTCACGTGGAGGACAGTACAAACCATGTCGCACACGTGAGGTCACAGGTCATGTGCCCAGTGGACAAAGGAGGAGTTTTTAAAAGTGTCTCAGTGTGTTTTGGGAGGCACAGCAAGAACTTCATCATGTAGCCTTAAGGTTGTTTGTGAGATTTTGGTGTTAAGATCACACAGATTGCCACTGGAAGCTGCCACTTGTTCTGGGTTTTGCTCCGTCACCTCTGTGCTCCTTGTACGCTCTCACCCCCTTTGCTTAATTCCTGCATTTAAAGCAACCTAGTTGTAATGGAGATAATATAAATGTAGCGAAGTGAAAGTAGAAGCACTTGAGTATATACTTGAGTAAAGTGTAGAAGTACTCTACTACTACTCTACTCGTGCACCTTACTTGTGATGCATTACCCCGATTGTAAAAATGATGTTCAGTGTCCTAACAGGTTTTAACAAATACATCTCACCAAAGGCTTCACATGTAGTAATGCATTAGATACTAGCTGCTCTCAATATTCGCCACAAGTTGTCCCCAGTATGTAGATGATGAGGCCACAAATTGAATATTGGATCTATAATATCTTAAGCAGGACTGTTAAGATATTAGAGGCTGTGGTCCGTCTCATTCTCACAGAGGTCAGGTGTTAATGGCCTCAAGGATTATACTGGAGGGGAGCAGATATGCTACATGCACACACGCACACACTGTAGCCTGCTGTGATTGGTAATGTGCCCCCGGTGTGGATTTGCCGTTGTGATCCACCACAGTGCTGAAGCACCTGCCATGTGTTTCCCTGGACGGCCTCTGATTAAAAGTGATGGCTCTGGAGCGTGAGGCTGTTCCAGCGATCAGAGCACCAATCTATTCTTCAGCAGCGTGTAGACTCTCGCTCTGCGCTGCCTAAGCGCCTCCAGGGCCTTCTCTCCTGGAACCGGCTCTGGGTGTGAATCATTACAAATGATATGCCCTGCAACATCAGGAGGAAGATGGCTGGGGAAGGATGCGGGGAAGGGGGATTGCAGGCTGGGAATGGTTTTAATGCGAGTGGAGCCGCTTGTCATGTTTGATGCTTAAAAGCAAGGAGCTGCAGTCAATCCGGCTCCTCAGCAATCTGCGGTCTAATGCCAGCAGTGCGGGCTGAGCAGCTCTCATACGGCAGGTGTTGTGTTGCAATAGGCCCGGGAAAGCATTGCGTTAGGCGGTGGCGAAGCCGGTGTAATTTCCGCGGGACGTCCAGATTTTTACTACGCAGAAGTGCATCAAGTTAATGGAGCTTCAGACACAGAAAATTAGCAGAGAAATGAATTGCACCACCAAAGTGAGGTCAATTTGCACAGATAAATCCATGAAGAACAGTGGAGTGCATCATTGGAACTGCTCTGCTTGCACCGATGAGCAGGTTAATTGCCCATTTTGTTTATTGTGAGAAAGATGCCCGAAACCAATTTTCCCCAGACGCATATCCCAACCTTATGTGCTGGAAAAGAGTCAACTATGGAAAACCCCCCCCCAAAAACAGATTATTTTAGCTCACTGATACCAGGAAGTTGATAATGAAGATGCCACAAATAAGAAAAAGAGACGTAAAAGATACGGCTCTCAGACCATGAGTGGGGGTCACGCTGTCAACTGTGGCAGGTTGAGAGAGACTTCATCGCCGCCATCAAAACAACACTGCAGCCTTGCCCGCGGCCCAGAACCCATCACAGCCGAGCACGATGTTGCCGTCTGCCTTCTGCAAATGCATTTTAACGGCATCTCTTCAGATGATCCAGAAGCCAGATGTCACAGGCTTCTTAATAACTTTCTAGAGGCTAGTTCTGGTCACTGTGGCAATTACCTTTATGTCAGGCCTCTAAAAGATATGTCTACCCACGGGACAAGCAGGCAGCCAGCTCCATAATGCTCATTACAGATGAATGTCGAGGCTGATTCATCCTGACTCTGTGTGTGGCGCCCTGCTGCTCACACCACCGTCAGTATTTAAAACAACGCCGTAGCCTTGCCCGTGGCACAGAATACCTCTGGATGGTATTGACTGACGCAACACTCAATCAAACATACAGAACATGTGGCGAAGGAAGGAGCCTTTAGGAAAGATCACTGGACCATGCTAGTGACATTTGTGCAATATCCTGTATTTTAAAAAATAGAAATAAAAGCAAGTTGCAATTAAAACGCTACTTGACTTCACTGACGACTACTCCAAAGGCTGAACTCAGATTTTATGCAACATTAACGGTAGTTTAATTGGAGGCTGTTTGTAAAAGTACTTTAAAAATAAACGGAGCTCTTCAGCAGCAACAATCACACAATCAAGGTGCACAGACAGAAAAATGCTTTTGACGCATCTGTGACAAGAAGATCTGGTGCAATTATTGCTCGTGCAGTAAGATTAAAGGCTGGAGATTCATAGGTAATTTACCCAACGCTGCCTCGAGTATAAATAACATGTCGGTGACAACCAGGCTGCTAGTGCGTGAACTTTAAAGATGTCGTGGGGGATGAACTTTCCAAAATGCAGATTTTATACAGACAAACATATTAATGAGGTAGATTCATATCATACACTCTGAGCAATATTTATGTTCCAAAAAATAATATTGTTTTTTTAAAAATCTGATTAAAAGTGAGCGACCAATTAATTATTTAAATGTTTTTAATTAAATGCACAACAAGAACAATCATTTCTGATATGGATCCTTTGAGTTCAGCTATTAAAGACTCGACTATGTGTGAGCGAGACATTGTATAACTGTTTCTGTTCTCTCTGAGAGGCAAACAATGTAATTTTGACAGTTTCTAAATCGCTTCAAACATATTTTTGGTATTTCAGTAAATAACAAGTTCTTGTTACTTATCTGAATATGTTTTATTATTAATCTTGTTTGCTCACCACCATATTTACTTTCAATCCCCCCAACTCCTTTTTTCCTTTTCATCACTTTCACATAAGGCAGCTACATGCTGTCAAAAAGACGACATTGTATAAAACATACCTTCACAAAAAATGACAATTATGAGCACGATTAGTATCTTTCAACACTGCAGGAAAACGTAGAGTGTAAAAGATATTCTGGAAATGTGATATAAAGCATCATTTATCACATCAACATGATAAAAACGGTGCAATTGTAACATCAAACCGAGGCAGGTCTTAATTAAAAAAGAATAAAGTGTGTTTTTGTGCTCTATCGCTAACCATGTCATTTTTTAATCACATTTTTTTATTAACCTTGACAACATGTAGTCCTCATTCCAGAGGGGGGCGCTGCACAAAGCATCATTAACTGTTAATAAATGCATAATTAAGTGTCAATTAATCTTAATAAAGCAACAAAAAAGCCTTAACATTCTTAAGCTATTAAAACTTTTCTTATAAATGCTGATAAACGTGTCATAATCTAAAATTAGACATATGTATATGCTATTATGAACACTTATTAACACATACTAACATTAATAAGCAGCTTATATTGACTTAAAAGGGCTTTATTACATATTAATTAACGCTTATTTCACGCACCCTAATTTAAAGTTCCCCTTTTTGCAAAAACCACAGTGCGTCACCTTTTGCTCCTGAGATGACAGAGGTGTAAATTACAGTTATGCAACGCTCTTACTGTGAGCAGAGATGCAAAATCATGGTGATGATTAATAAGTTGAGGAAATCTCAATTTACCAGTCAGTGTATTTAAATGATGAAGGGTTAATAAAGCATGAGAACAATCTGAATGCTGTTTCAGAGGGAAAAAAACTGTTGTGTTTTGAGTCATGACATTCGAACATACTGACAAACAAGTGGAAATATCAGCCGTCAAAAGCTTGAGTATTGACAGCCTTCATCCGTCTTTATGTTTACCGCCGTCTTCATGTCCTCTTTCACAAGGCAGACGTACCTTTGACTGCTGTGGTGTATCGATGTAACGCCTCTGCTTGTGAGTGTAAGGTTCATGCACCTCTCTGCGTGTTTTTGTTTGGGACGTTACAGGAAAAGGAAGAGGCTAAACCACACACGCAGACAGATATCTGCGGCGTTTGCCACCAGTCACTTTGCCTAGTGCTGTTGAAAATGAGGTCTGGTGTTTTCAGCTCCATAAGTCTGCAGTTATTATCATAATAATGTCTTGTTTCAAGTCGCCCCGAAATGCCTCTAGCACAGCAGCGCCGATTAAGAAATCTTAATTAAGCTTTTGTAGATTCTCCTTCATCAGACCTTGCCTCTTTTATTTTTTTTTCTCTCCACAGCATCTTGTTGTACAAAAACCCGGATTCCTTTAGTCTGTTTTTAAGAGACAGCGCTTCCGCCTAAATGAACGAGGTGTGCTGGTGTGTGTGTGTGTGTGTGTGTGTGTGCGCGTATGTGCTGGGAGACAGAGAGAGAGAGAGAGAGAGAGAGAGAAAGAAACCAGAGCCTATGTGTCAGTGCAAGCTTTCAAGTTCCCAGTGCTTCATCTCTCTCGGGGCATTTTAAGTATTAGATATCCCTCTGCTGATCCCCTTGTTGTCACAGCAATTTCCCCAGTTGCTCATCATACTTAAACTCCGCTCTTATTTCCATTATAATCATCCTATACAAAGCTCACCTGAGATTTACACTGAAAGACAAAATTTGGTTTCACCTCTGAAGCGGCGCAGCATGACACCTAACATGTGCAGCCCGGGCTGGTGGGGAAGACGAGTGCCACGTCTTCTTTGTTCACAGCGGTGAAGAAATGTTCCTGTTGGGAGCCGGCGGCCCCGCAGATTTTATGTTCGGCATCGCCTCGTTATTGTGATGTTGTAAGAGTCAAATCAAATTAACGGCGTAGCTCGTATGAGGTATCGCTAAGTGGCGGTATCAGTGAGGGGATACTGCCGCTGGAATGGGTTGATTAAACGACTGTGGATGCGATGAGCGACATGGAGGTGCATTATTACAGTGTTGCCCCATTCATCCGTGTTTACAGGGAGCAACTGTCTTAATTAAGCGCTGATAGATGGGCCGGGCTCGCTGTCCGTGGGAGACGCATTGATTTCACATTACATATCCAGATAGCCATTATGCACTGCTCGCTACGTTAAGGTGTTACCACTGCCTGTAAAGTAAAGCTCTGGATGTATGCAGAACTTTATAGGACTGTGAGTGTGACAAAACAAATTGTGGCAGACCTAGTTTGTTAGCTTTGTACACATGTGCCTCAGTTAGGCTTACAGCGAAATTATAATTAGTCTGGAAGTAGTGCACAGCAGCTCAGTGAGAATTCAAACAGCCGCTGCTCGGTGCTTTCAACATCTGCTTCTCTCAGTGATCCCCACAACCGGGCCCGAGGAAAGCCGGCACTACTAATTACTAATAAAACTAGCTAAGCTTATTGCCGTGAATTATTAAAGCTTTATCTGAAGTGGACCAGGAATCGCTCCTGAAGCTAAAAGGCTTTGAGGCACAAGCAGGGATCACAGTTCATTGCTGCGGCTGGATTAGCACTTAGCACACTCTTCACCACACTACCGTCGAAGCCTGTTTTATTGTTGGGAACCATCACAAGCTAAAGTTCATGTGCACGGGGAATCTAAGAATAGCACCGCTGATGGGGGGCCGGCTCACACGTTAAGTCCAGAGGATTTTCATTGTCGCGTCGGCCGACAAGTCGTCCGAAAATGTGAGAAGCTTTATGCACGTTTGGGCCCAGTCAGAGTTCATCAGTGCATCCAAGTGGATTCCCTTCTACTGCGTTGGGCAGTTCTTGTTTTTAAACCATCTTTGGTGCTATAAGAGTCTGTAAATAGTTTCATTACATTGCCAGTTAATGTACTTTTTACTTAGCTATTAAGGGTCACAGTTGCTCAGTGATTCACTTAATAAAATGACTTTATTTCCATTTTAGTGTGCTTAACTACTGGAACTACAGATACATAAACAGTAGTTTGAGATTAACTTTAACTAAAGGGACAGCCATCCTAATTTTTCCTCTTACCTGTAGTGCTTTTTATCCATCAAGATTTTTTTTTGAGTTTGGGAGATATTTTGTCCGTAGAGATGTCCGCCTTTTCTAAGATTTAATCACACTGGATGGCTTGTGGTGCTCAAAGCAAAAACACTCAAGATATCCTAAGCAGTTTCATGCAGGAACAGTTTTCTTTCTTTCAAACTACACCCGCCTTTATCATGCAGAAGGAAACGTGCATCTTCAAGATGTAAACATGAAAGGCGTCCTCTTCGGCTGAGCTTTAAACTTTAGCTCGTCTTTTATCCATGAGTAGATGCACATTTCCGTCTGCATGGTGATACGGTTAGTGGGTGTTTTTTGGTTGAAAGAAACTAGTTCCTACATGAAACTGCTGTCTGTGGATCATCATCAGTAACCAGGTCGTGATTTGTGGAAAGAGACTTTTCTGTTGAGTTTTTCAAATGTATTTAGCTCTCATCAAAACGATCTAGGTATGTGTCTAGATGTATTTTTGATTTTGCAGTGAAATGTCCCTTTTATTCAATCTCCTTTGACCAAGCTCACCCCCCTTTCTCTTTCATCCTGGTTGCTGTGAAGGAATGCCCAGGCAATACCATTCATACTCTGCACTGCATCCTCAGCCACCACACACTCAAGAGCATCCTTCACATTGTATAAACAGAGGATATTCTGCCGACTTTAGAGAAAACAGGCCCTTTGATTACAAATCTGTACATTTTAATAAAGTCAGATGCTCCAAAACTGAAGTAAGGTGCATTTTGTTGTAGCGAAATCAGCTCAAATGTTGTTTAAATATTAGTAGTTGAAAATATTTTATAAATTGTTAAGATTGTGAAAGTCTGACGCCACACATTTGAGATTTAAGATGTGACACCAGTATATGATCTTGTTTTCTTGCTGAGACTTAATACCAAGAGGATCAATACCCGTCATTTCATGGTAGTTAGCTTAGCCTAGCTTAGCTTAGCATAAAGATTGCAGACCTGACTAGTTTAACTGAGCACGAGGACCAGAAGCAAGAGAAAGAGCTAGACGTAACGTAAATATTGAGCTTTCGAGGCCAAGCTAGCTTTTCCTCTTTCATGTGGTCTTTGTTCTAAGTTAAGCTAGCCAGCCGTATATTTACCACACAGACGCGATTATTAACCTTTTCATCTAACTCCCAAAATGTCAAACTATCCCTTTGACTTCAGGAGGAAGATAACATTCACATTTCTTTTCCATTTGAAATGACTTGTATGCATATATATAGTTGTATATGAGCATTCCTGTTATTAGCAATTACAAGCATTGGTACTTATTTTGATGAAGGAGTTGAATGCTGTTTTTTGTTGTGGCTGCAACTTGATTCCTTTAATACATTCGTATTGTGCCAAGGAATCAAGTGGCTGAACTTTTTGTGTTTTCAATAATATGTGACATGCTCATTATCAATCACACACTCAGTCTGATTCCAGTCAGAAATGTTTCCTCTCCGTCTTTAGAGCTGTTTTTCATCCTTCGAGCTGCTGTGACATTTTCTTTGCCCTGCAATCACCAGAGATATGTTTTCAATCACTGCTGAATTTACTTGGGATTTCTGTTATGTCTGGTCTGTGAAAGACTACATTTAGCTGTTTTGTACATACTAGATACATTCAACGCAACATTTTCTCGGAAAGACCAACCAGAGACTCTCAAAATGTTTAAAAAAAATGTCTAAAATATTATCTTATCTTATTAATCAGCAACAAAATACAGCAGATTTAAATTTCAAGAAGGTTTTCTGTCATTTAATGTTGTTTTTCTGTCTACCTTTGCTCTGCTTTCTCTGAAGGTCACATGCAGGAAAGTGCATGGAGGAGCCACGGAGCTCATCGAATGGGCCAACAGTGAGCATGAACAGAAGATTTCTCCCACGGGGGCCAGTCCACGGATCCTCAACCCTCTGCGTTTGTTTGCCAGGGGCTCCCCCGGGTTCAAGAGCAACATGAGGGAAATTACATATTTACAGAACATGGAGGACTTCTGGGACTGGTTATCTAACCAGACAGATGTTCAGGGTGCACAGGCCAGAACTAAACGCAGGCCCATCGTCAAGACTGGCAAGTTCAAAAAGATGTTCGGTTGGGGGGACTTCCACTCCAACATCAAGACTGTCAAACTCAACCTGCTCATCACGGGGAAGATTGTGGACCACGGGAACGGCACCTTTAGCGTTTACTTCCGCCACAACTCCACGGGCCTGGGGAACGTGTCAGTGAGCCTGGTGCCGCCCTCCAAGGTGGTGGAGTTTGAGATCGCCCAGCAGTCCACGCTGGAGACCAAAGACACCAAATCATTCAACTGTCGCATTGAGTACGAGAAGACGGACCGCAACAAGAAGACTGCGCTGTGCAACTTCGACCCATCCAAGGTGTGCTATCAGGAGCAGACGCAGAGCCACGTGTCCTGGCTGTGCTCGAAACCCTTCAAAGTCATATGCATCTATATAGCCTTTTACAGTGTAGACTATAAACTGGTGCAGAAGGTATGTCCTGACTACAACTACCATAGTGACACACCCTACTCCTCCACAGGATGATCTAGCCGTCGTTAGTGCGCATCAACCTTTTGTTTGATCTTAATGTAAATGTCAACCTCTAAGCTCCTTGTCCCGAAATACCTAAATACGTGAGACATGTTGCAGGAAGTGCGACATATAACGGTGCATTGTTACAAAACTTTTGTATATACAGATCTCGAGGTGGTTAGGTGTCCAGGGACTCCGGTTTTAGGGGTTGATTTGGGATTCCGAGCTAGCTACCAACCCTGGGTGACTCCTCCCCATCACAACAGCACATGTTCTCCGTAAATCACCGGTATAATTAGCATGTTGTCCAGATGTTTCCTTCAAGGCTAGACCGCAGGCAAGCAGCCTCCCAGTTGGAAGTGCGCACTGACTTCTGTGCCAGTGCTGCACTGACGCTAACAATTTCCTCACCTCGGCCGGTTACGGGATGAAATACGACACGGCTTCGAATTAATTATTACACCACCAAGACGTTTGAATTGTTATTCAACAGGGCATAAAATTAGATATTTCACATTTGACACATCACCACATTTTGACTGATTAGTCAAAATGATCTGTTCATTGCCTTCAGAGTAGAGCCAACATCCATTTGTACCTGTTAACAGAACACAGGCAGGACAGTGTCTAATAGATTAGTTTGATCAATGGGTTTTTTTTTTTTTCCCAGGTAGCTCTGAATAATTAATATGGCCTTACAATCTATCTTTTACCTCTTATAGGGAGCGAATTGATTATGCTCCCGTGACAAAAGAAATTGATCCGACACTTCTAATCCAGAGCGTAATCATAAATCAATACACATGAGTATGTAAGCACCCATTCATGTATAACCTGGCTGCTCCTTAAAATGTGTTGGTTTCCTGCTGCAATCATAAGCCATGTGTATGCTAAACTAGCCTGAAATCCAACATCTGTGTTTGCAGGATGCATTTTGAGGCACCAGCCTGCTGAACAGGGCCCCCACAGTGGATTAATGTGTCAGGAGAGGCAGGGGGAAAGCGATAATTGCAGGACAGGTGGATTTAGTGAGTCTGGCAGACAATTATCAGCACTTTGTCATGGTCCTGCCACCAGCCCTGACATTACCTGTCTTTAATAGGCTTTAATTAGCCTGGGAAATTTCATTTACCTAAGACCAAGAGTGGAGAAACCAAAAGCCAGGAGGAAAAAAATAAAAAAGAGAAGAGGCAAAAGTAGAGAATCCGTCTGGAATTTTAATTGGCAGTGGGACTAAATTTGAAATTGTCAGACATTTCCCGATTGTACAGCAGGCTTACGTTGACTGACTTTTGTGTTAAAGTGGATAACATCCAGTCTTGTTGTAAATGGTGTAATGTGCTTTGACTTTGAAATCACTCACATGGTTTTACTAAAAGGTTCTGTTGAAAAAAACATCAACACGTTAACATTGTTGATTGCGTATATCCAGGGTTTTTAGGCTAAAGGCATGTCGCTGCCGACTTATCACATGGCAATTTTTTCAGTCAGTGTTCCTTTATTTGCTGTATCTGATGTCTTTTCCCTGTCAGCTGTAAATGTCACATTACACACACGAGGAGAGGTGTACGATAAGGAAATCACTAAATGATCCGACTTGATCTATGTTGATGTTTTAGTTCTACTCCTTTGTGCAAATGCTGTGTGTTAACATGTAACTCTAAAACTAAATGTGTTTACTTATGGCTTCAGAGTAAACAATGTCAACTCATTCTAATTTTTCCAGAGAAATATATCAATAAGTATGCTGTTCCTTATTTTTGGTGTTTGTTAAGAGCAATCATGTAGATGATGTAGATGTCATATTTATTGCTTATAGTTATAGATTGCTTTGATTTCCATTTTTGTAACCCTTGCAGATTGTACTCGATTTGATTTCCTGCTTGCTTAATCTCGTTTAAAACAGTTTCCTCTGTAAAATAGGAACTAAGAGCACTGCTGTGTGTATAGTGTAAGTAAAAAAATGTTCATTTTGGAATACTTGATTTCATCCGGGGGTTGATTTTGTTAAGATGAAGTTGTAAAGATCAATTAGGTTTTTATGGCATTAAAACCTTATTTGAACTTGGCTCACAGCATATTGTCACACTGACTCAGCCCCGGTCTGTCGGTGCTCACAGTTGTCTCGTTTCATTCCTACAAGGACTCCTCAACAGGATAAACACACCATTTTAAGAGGTACATTTCAGTGTAGCTTTTTAATGGGCAATAAATCTGTGTCCACAGGCGTGGATGATACCAGAGGTACACCTCAGGGAGCACATCCATTTTGCTGTGGCCATCAGGGACAGGGGTCTTTTCATTCGCTTCCATTACTCTTATCTGATCAGGGTGAGGCACCCACTCCTTAGGCATCAAGTCACACCAGGCTCTCCTGCTGCACACTTCCAAACGCTCAGACGACTAAGAGGAATGTTAACATACTGTACATTTCACTTTTCAGGATTGCCCGCGGTGATATTATTAGACACTCACATTATTAAAGCTCTCAATTTGTTAGTTAATTGCCCATGTTACACACTCATCCGACAGTTAACACCAGTTATATAATGGAGGTGGATTTTTATATACATTTACATTGACCTGTTGTTCATTTCAGGTGTTCGGTACCATTAAAACCATGTGACCTGACATATATATTTTACAGCCGTTACCAAAATGTCACATGTGAACAGGTCGTTTTCAGCGATTGAATTAAATTAAATTAGCATTTTAAGAAGACACTCACATATGGGTTAAAAATGAAAACAAAACAGCATCTTTAATCACGTGAAATGTGTTTCTTCATGTGAATTCAAAATTTTTACATGCGACGCGAACAAAAAATTGTTACTCTAAAATATGTCACATGTGAACTGGATGTTTCCACCAGCGATCGGTGCTTTTCACATATGAAATTTAAATGTTGTGTAATTACATATATTCAATTTGTATATTGGCTATTTGTCATATGTGGATTAACATTTCGTGAATTCCACATTTTTTACATGCCATGTGAACTTTTATTTGCACATATGTCACATGTGAACAGGACATTTTCCCAAGTGACTGTTTTTCTCACATGTAAATGAAAATGTTCACATGTAAATTACAAAAAATTAATGTGATTTGATTTTTTAAAATTTCCACATTAAAGCAAAACATGGTACACTTCACATGTGAATTCAGTTTTACATGTGATTGGTTGATTCACATGTGAACAAAAAAATTTTAATGGAAAAATAAAACGTCACATTTGAACTGGACATATATGAATGAAAAGCTCCATGAAACGTACATGTTCACGTGTGAATTGCATACGGTGGTACTTGATTGACTTTTTTATTCACATGTGGATTCAAATTTCACGTGGAGACAAAACATGGCACGAGAAATCGCATGAATTTGCCTCTTTGTGTGCAAATTCCATATTTTTAGATGTGATTGGCAATTTCGAAAATTCAATTCAAACTTTAATATGAAGGTGGCTCGTGTGCAGAGACTGTCTTCGACACAGCGGCCAAGGGTTTGATTCCAACCTGTGGCCCTGTGTGGCATGTCATCCCCCTTCTCTCTCATCCAATTTCCTGTCATCTCTCTATGCTGTCTGGTCCAATAAATCCAAGAAAAGGCCAAAACAATAATTAATTAAATAAAATATCACGTGTGAATTGGACAAGTGACTGGCTTTTTTAATATTACATTTTTCACAAGTGGATTTGAATGTCTACATGTGGAAACAAATACTATTTAAATTTGAGTGTAACAGCAACTAAACATGTTGCGCTTGAACACGTGTATCAGCTCTCTCTGCAAAAGCTCAGTCCATAAAAATGCTTCCTCTTGCTACAGATGCACACCAGAGCTGGATTTGACAAGCTGCTGATCCTTTACTGGTTTTCTCAAAATGCATCCAAGAAAACAAAGGAAACTACAGTACGTCCTAATTGGATGAGTCTGAGGAAAGCACAGCAGTTAAAAAAGCATCTTTGAGTTCATTATAAAACACCTCCTGGGATGTACTGAGCGTCACAGATTACTGTTACTGTTGTCTCTCAATTCATGGTGGAAAGGGTGGTGTCAGTTTGCACTCTACTGCAGGCTCGCTGTTATTTGGAAGCATGCCACAAGGGTTTTGTCACATAAAAATTTGACCAAGACCAGTTTTGTATTCAAGCATCTAAAGTTCTGGCCTCATGTGCTTCTTTTAACAATCTCATTTCCTACGATCCAAAGGACAGAATAAATTTTCGATTGCGACGATGCCACTGCAGGCACCGGCTCCTTCAAGCATTACAGTCAGTGGAGGAAAGCGAAAGAGAAAGATAAAAGGTTGGAGAGGCGTCCTAAAGCATAGATGGTATCAGGTCTTCTCCTAGGATCTGTGCTGAGAGGGGCGGACGAGGATCAGCAAGCTGCTGATGAAGACGTCTGTGTTCCAGCAGGACAGAGCGGCCTCGCGTTCACTTTAATTAGAGCTTGCGCCGAGCATTCACACATAAAACAAGAGGGAAAATCTCTTTCATGCAGTGTAAAAAAGGTTCACCATTAAACATGGTGCTATGCTAATGCAGTTTAAGCACAATTTCTTTTGATTATCACGGTGGTGTTGTTGTCTTATCTATTTGAAAAGAAAACCACTGAAGAGAGAGGAAAAAAAAGAAGCACCGCAGCCTGACATCCACATCCATTAACATGACCATTAAAAAGAGAGCGTAGATAATAATCACCCGTCTTCAAACTGGAATCTCTTGTCACATTGATTTAAACAATCCCCAGTTTAGAGACAAAAATAAAATAAACCCGGGCTCCTTCAGACTGCTGGAAAATGGTTTAATGGGTTAATGCAGGCATTCTTGCAGACAACAACTTCATCTTTTTTGCTTCCAAACAAAAGAGGGTTCAACATCTCAACATGACGCTGAATGATGAGTAATATCATGTAAAAATGATGCTACTCTTTTAATTTACAAAATCCTCTGAAGTGTTGGTCACACCACACTACATACGAGACGGACTGGATAAACATGACAACCCCCCATTCAAACACAGAATAACATTGCCAGTAGAAGTGATGCTCAGCATCCTACAAATATCCAAGCATGTTAGAGGAAATCTTTTTTGCACATACTCAATTCATTTAATTCTGCACAAATATGTCAGATAATTGCAGAAAATAAATTGTTAAAAACAAAATTGGTACTTGGACACTTTCTTTGACAATAACATGACCATGCATTAGTCTCTCCACTTTTAGTTAACCACAATATATTGAGAATATATAATATTTGCAAGTTGGTGATACTAAAGGACAGAAATTCTCAAAATTTAATCTATAACAGGTCACAGACGTATGATCTGGAATATGTCATTCAAATGGGAGACTGAGTAAATACTTCCATATACTTCCAATGTTTTAATATATTAGGGCCAAAGTATAGACACTTTTCCGTCTTACATGTATTATAAAGGATTGACACTGGGTCTTCGTAATGGCAGATTACAATTTTTTTCCCCACAAATATGCAATAGACTTTCTTGTACACTGGTCTTCTGAAGATGGTTCAACTGTCATTTACATAGAAATGGTGCCATCAATATGGGGCATACACATCTTTTAAAAAGTGTAAAGAACTGACCTTGCACTGAAAGTGTTCATGCTTTTTAATGTCTAGTCACAAAACGGGCTAAACATTACAAATATATAATATTTCCCATTTAGTTAAACCTTTGTTACGTTCCTATAGAACTCCATATCAAAATGACTATTCATGGGAACTAGTGCAACCTGGAGGAGGCCTGGTCTTTGTGACAAGGCAGGCACAGAGTAAAATAGACAAAGTACTCTAGAGCAGCTCCAGAGCAATGGCAGATATATTAAGGCCATTTTCAAAATTACAGGGAAAAAAAACAGTAGCAGACAGCTCGACTTGCTACCCAGGCTGAACAGAATTCAGTTGGGGCAGCAAAGCAAGCAAGCGACACCGATTTTACCAATTTTTTTCCCAAATCCACTGATGTCAGTCGTCCACGTGCCAGCCTCCCCACATCATCCCCTGGCCAGAAAGCTCCACTCTTCCTTATTCAAGTGTGTTCAGTTTTGGTGGAAATAAGAGTGGTACCCTCGCTAGTCCTTCCTTTGTAAACCCATGCTTCACACCTCCAGTAAAGTCCTGGGGCACAGTCAGGCAGTCAGGACTGTTTTAGACGCTTCCTGGGAAGACCAAAGGGTGGGCACTGTGCTGAAGCCAGGGCACGGAAGGCCTCGGCTACCAAGTGAGGGTGGGATTGGATCATTGACTTCCAGCCTGCAGTCTCCATTATATCTGTAGCATGACTGTAAGCACAGGCAAAATGAAGTTAACACTCAGACATGAGAGCGTGCACATTAAAAATCAATAAACATAAATGAGATTGTAATGACAAAGCAAATAAGGGGGGACTTGATTTGTGAGTTGCATGGAAAACTTAAAAAGGGGCCATTAGTGCTTTCCATGCATGGGTTGAAATTAATGTCGGGTTAAAATGTCTTCACATGTTGAATGCATGAGATGGAAAAGAAGTTAAACATTTCAAGGTGCCCTATGACAACACACTATATCATCTGAAAGAAAAACTTCAAACAGCGGCCGCCTCCCTTCTTTTTAAAATTCTGCAAATATTCCATTTCCAGGGTTTATCCAGGTATGAGTCTATTAATAACTTGGATACAAAGATATGCCGCTTCAAACTGAAAAGGCAAATAGCACTCTGTCTGCTTGGGCTAAAACAATGAATTCTAATGCATCTGGTAGGGGGAAGAGATAAGAGTGTGTTATTAATCTTGTGTCACATATATCAGCTAATTACATACTTGCTATTCCAGTTCTTTCCATCTTTACAGCCCAGCTGTCTCAGGACACTGCACCTATGGCAAGGAGATAAAAAGGTAAGCATTCAGGGCTGGTAAACAGAAATGGCAGCAGGAATTTATCACTGGAGGTTTTTTCTTTTTTTTTTTTGCGATACTTGCCTGTTGATAAAATCTATGGCTTGTGCTTTGAGCTGCTCGGCACTGTGCAAGTCTGCTAGGATGAGGGTGTCGGCCACATTCTCCACTGAAAGGCTGTTGCACAAGGCCTCTTCACACATGACCTTTAAACGCTCAAGAGCATACTGGGGTAGGGGGGCGAGAGGGGGACACAAATAGAAGCGGTTACACGCTGGATGTAAAGTGGATCCCCATGGTTCGAGGTTTTGTCTCAACTACACTGAATACACACAAAAGATCAGAACAGATGTGATCAGTTAGTTAAATTTGATGATTACGACTCTCCTGGGAACGGGGGAAAAAAAATTACCACTCCCAAAACGTCTGCAATGGAAAAAACAGGAAATACCCAATTTTCACCACATGATGTATTTGATTTATCACTTCAGTAATGATATTGGAGGGAGGCATGCACGGTTGTTGCTCAATATTCTGGTTCGCTGTTCAGTTGAAACTCATCCTTTACATTCACAAACAGCACGATACTCTTAATACAGTTTTGCTAACCCTACAAGAGGTGAAATCGTGATAAAGTGGTGGTGCCTAAAAAGTATTTATAAGATTATAGACGGCTGCAGTCCCCAAAGTAATATGGCTTTTAAAGCTGCACTGATTTTAAAGGCAATCTGGTAATAAAATAATAACACAATCTATTGAATCCCAATCATGATCCACAATCTAAATTACAATCTTATTTTTTAAATTTTAAAAAAGCCCTGTAGACTTGGGAGTTTGAAACAGCCTCTGATTTTCTGCATTTGCACCATTAAAAACACAATATTTATTAAAGATGGTTCTTTTTTTGGCACAAGCTCGTCATCCACCATGCTGCTAGCTATAACTCAAGTTGCACCGTTTACAGTAGGTCACCCGCGGGAGAGCAATGTGAAGTAATTTGTCCGATTATCATAGCCCTCTAGTTGGCTACATCGCTCTACTGCAGGGGTTTTCAACGTTTTTCAGGCCAAGCACCCCCGGCTACATAAACTGTAAACAAGCTGTTGCATATTCAACTGGACTAGCATTAACGTGTAGGGCGGTGCATAGTGCCATGTATAAACAAGTCTGCAGCAGTTGCATGGCTAATATTTTTAGGGTTTTAGCAATAAGTTACGACACAATACATTGTGGCACACAAAAATGTCCATACACTTGTGATAATACGACAGATAACTGGCCAATATTTGTCAATAATACATAGTTGCCTAGTTTTTCCTTTATGGGTAGGTGCTGCATGGTGATTACGTGTACGGTTAGGCTAGTTGTCTCACATGAATGCACAAGGAATCACAGGTAGACAATCATCAATGTGGTGTAAATTAAATGGTTCTTGTTATTTTTGCTAATAATGTATCAAATTCATGACATTTAAAGTCTTGAAAAAATAAAAACTTTAAAAATATTACTAAACAATAATATGGCGGGCCCACTGCAGTTAGTGTGGGGGGGCCCTGTTGAAGACACGGATCTACTAGGTCAGCTGGGTTATGTGAAGTTTGGAAACATTCAATACAGAGATCGGCATGATTCACCTGAAATTTAGATTGCGGACGCCTTCAAGATTGATCACAATCTGAAATCTTGAGACGACCAACTCTTAACTGCAACTTAATAAAAGCTGCAAAATGGGACGACAAAATGTGAACATCTATTGGCAACATAGTAAAATCTGGAAGAAAATCCAAACTAGCACCTGAACAGCAAATCAAGTCTCTAACACTGCCTCTCACGTCATTAAGTTATGACCCAACAACTGCTTTAAATATTGATTTATTTTTTTAAATCATAAATTATAATTTCTGTTGACAAAAGATGATAAGAAATTTCCATTATAGAATAAAAACAACATTGCTAAATACCTCCTCAATTCTCTTACCTTCAATTATATGCTACACAAACATACTAAGTATCTGTTAAAGAGCTACTTTCCTGTATTGAATTCTATATTTTTCACACCCTGCACAAACATGTTGTAATAATGGGTGAGGATGAGGTGGGGTGTAATGGACTATATTATTTATAGTTTATCAATACTGAGATTATGCCACATTAGAATGCAAGCTAACAGCTGTGTAATTACACAACAGACCGCATTAGCCTTTTAGCCTCATTGACTTGCACTGCTTTCTGGTCACTTCACTGATTGGAGGCTCCAAACATTCAAACCCAAGCGTTGGAGAAACAGTGAGGTACATGACTGCTCATCCAATGACCGCTTCAGCATTAGTGTTTCAGTGTGTAAATAACCTGATGCTGTAATTAACTTGACAGAACACCTTGTGGCGATGAAGTCTGATAACTGAAAACTCAAATTCTCATCTGAGTTATTTTGATAGAGTTGACAGGTCAAAGTGTTAAACACAGTGGTTTAAAAAAAAAAGCTAGCTCTTTATCTGTGAAAATGAGAGTTGTATCCCAAGATAATTTCAGGGTGGGGCGAGTGGCTGGAGCTTAACTAAACACAGGTTTTATCAGATTACATTTCTGCATGGCATTTAACTCACAAACTGATAAAAATAACTGTCCAAAGACAAAAATAGAGGGACCTGTTTTTCTGCCTCGGGAAAAGAAGTGGTTGTTTTGCAAACGTTCGAATTACTTTGGGACTTACTTTATCTGCAGCTGCCAGCAAATTGTCTGCCATCTTCTCCAGGTTCGGGGCCTTTCCTGTGTATATGAAGCCCATCATTTCTTTAAAGACGTCTGGGTCTACATCACTGATGTCAACTCGGTTCTGGAAGGGAAGACAAAAAGGTTTCTGTACGACTCAAAACATCCATTAAAGAAGACTCTCATTATCACTGAGCTAGGATCAGAGTTCATTATAAACATGAAAAAGGCTCCTGAGAGATAATTATTGCACATGTAGGAAGTAGAGCACTGCGATAGTAGACACAAATGAACTATTAAGTAACCGGTTATTCTTACCTTTTTACTCTCCTCCATTTCATGTTCAAACATGGCATTAAAGACCGGTGACCTCGCTGTCAAAGAAATAAATATGACCGGTCAACATCATGATACGAATGTTAGCACACCAAATAAATAGCTACTGTTCATCAAGATCAACCAACATTGCGCTGTGTGACAAATAAAGAAGCGCTAATTTAAACAGCATGAGATACAGCTGTCCTATGTGTAAGAATAAAAAGACAAACAAACAAAAATGATGTATTTAGCACAACACATCAGTTTGAACTGTGTCTGTAAAAAAAAAAAAAAAGAAAATTGCACAAAATCCAGAAAGCTACCACTCTGTCAGCACTTGCCCCTGACCACAGCAGCTGCCACCATGTCTAATGGACACAAGCTGGAGAGCCTCTCAATCTCCTGGATCCTCCAGTCATCTGGGTCAAGTAGGGCCAAGCAGGGGTGGTAGGGTGGATTAGCATCCACTGCTGAACTAGGCCGCTACAAATCATGCCAGGAACACCAAACCCTCTGTAGCATTTTGAGGTGCTTATGGATCTCCAGGAGAGGCCATTAAGAAAAGGGCATAAACATGTCTGTCTAGGGCCATTTTGGGTTGCTGCGTGCTAAAATGCTGGGGCCAGGGGACTGTTTTACCTGCAAGGATGGATTTGTGGGCTTTGAACTCCTGCCCTCCGACATAGAGGCTGCAGTCTGTGAAGCGTGAACACTCCCACAGGTTCCCCAGATCATCAGACAGCTGACACTCTGGGACCTTCAGCATGTTCATGTTGGACTGGCCCGAAATGTTAACCGAGTCCTGGACAACGCTTACCTATGCACAACAAAACATGACAGAGAGAACAACACGCTGAACATCTCAACAAATCCAGCAGCAGAAATGTCTGCCTGCATTGGAGAGCCGTCTCATTTGAGTTTAATTTGCTCCTTTTAGAGTGTATTTTGAAGACTGAGGAACCTACAGTGGGAGGGAATCTTGTTTGCAAAACACAACCACTTGAAACCAAAATTAATTAACTCTGCCGAAACACCTAATTGATAACGAAAGGCATTTTGTCTTTAATTTGAATGTAATTTGTTTATCAAAGTGGCAATTTCCCAGAAATGGCTGAATCCTTTTGAAAGTGTTGTCTGGCACACGTCTGATCATGGCAGTATTCAGCCAATTCCATTCAAATCAAATTTCATTGACACTTCATTTAGCTTGTCCCCTGAAAGAACATTGTAGAAGACATTTATTCTTCCCGACAGACGGAATTGAATTATTTAGAAAACAAGCATCATTGTAAATGATTTAAGATGGAGGAAGCTTTTCACTTTCTAAGAGGTTAATGCCATTTAAAGCAAATGCCAACAGTATGTTTGTAGTTAAATGGCACTAGAGCTTACAATCAGATGTAAACTGGTCGTGACAAGAATTAAGAGACTCTAGCCTTGATTCACTTAAGGTTACATTTGGGGGAACATGGTGATGTGATTCTGATGTTTGCAAAGATTCATTTTTGGTACAACCCAGCCTGACTCAAACATGACTGAAACAGGATGATCGTTTTCTGATCCTTTTGACACATACTCAATTGAAAAGAGGACAAAGACAATATATTCTATGTTTTGCTTCATCAACTTCCTTCATTTTTGTAAAATACATTCTGGATTTGATGCCAAACAAGTTGAAACCGGGTTAACAAAAGACTGGGAGAGTTGTGGAATGCTCAAGATGTATGAAAGACTCATTCACAAGCAAGGACGGGGCGAGGTTCACCACATTGTGAGACACTATTGTAGAAAGGATATTATAGCATGAGCTCGGGAAAATGTTCTTAAACAGCTAAAAGGTAAAGAGTTTGTTTGCATATTGTTGTATTCTGTTTTATTTATGCTTTATACAGCATCTCAGCTTTTATGGATTTGGGGTTGTGTGTAGCGATGCACCGATCAACTGATCAGTCGGACGGCTTTAAGCGTCAATGGTGATAAATGTTAAACAACAACATAATCTTCTGTTGTCTGAACCAGGGCAGCACGGTTTAAACAAATAAAGTGGGATATTACTGCAATTCATTTCCAGTTGGATGTTATTTGTACCACAAAAGCTCTGTCCAGTTAAAGAGCACTTTATTTTATGATTTGTCTAAGTGAGTGGGAGGGAAGGTCGTGTAACCTGGTGCAGAAAATGTTTGTGAATGCTATTAATTATAGTTCTTAGAAAGAAAATCAGAATTGGCAGGTCAGACTTCTAATAAAAAAATTAAAAACTGAATTGCAGTTTGTGCATCTCTAGTTGTATGCCACATACAACACAGTGCATCTCAGCAACATGGTACTCACATGCAATGATGAAAACACCCAAATAGCAGGTTTTCTCTCTTTTTTAACACTTTTAACTATTCTAAACAACAGAATTGACACCCCAGACTCGGGTCTATTCAGCCCACGCACCAACACGTTTTGCACATCTAGTCAAGTGTAAACAAAACAACCATACACAGCACCTATATTTCTGGTTATTTTCTTTAATTAATCTACTCAAAAAATGAGACAGAATTGAGAAACAGCTTTTGTTCGGTGAACAGAAGGGGAATGTGTAATCAATGATTTCCCAAAAATGAATAACCAAGCAAATAACAAGACAAAAATATTTCCTCTCCCGTTCATCCATCCAATATACTTTAATGTTTAGTTCCATAGATTATCTTGCAAGTAGACGTGACTAAAGTGTGGCTCATTTGAACCATTTATAAATAAAAGACTGCAACTTATTAATTTGAAGGATAAATAAGAAAGCAGCAGCATTTACCTCACAGAACAGGGTGAGCTTGTCATCTGGTAAGAGTCCATTGGCTTCATCAAGGAGGAAATCTCTCCGTATAAATTTTTTGAAGCCCCAGTCTTTGCCTTGGACAAATCTATATGCTCTTTGGCTTTCTGTAACAACAAGAAAAACAATAACGAGTCTTATTATTGCTATTCTTTTACTTGCAAATTAGAAACACGAATAAAAGTGGAGGTATAAAAGGAACGCAAGAGATACGGTAAACTGGAAGTGATCATGATCTGACTGCTTGTACTCACCCATCGCTTTTGTCTCCTCTCTTTTAGCGTTCAACAAAGAAAACTTGAACTTTGCTCTGACTTCACTTTTTGGACAACTAACAAGAAGTAAATACAATGACAGATAATCTTTGCTTTCATCATCAAGTCCCTTTGGATTGACTCGCAGACACCTGGTAGGTAAAAAGACAAAGCGGCGCGTCAGTAACGTGACAAAGAAGACGGTTACAACTTTTACCAAAACTGAAGAATTATGACAAGCTTTCAGGGGTGAGTCTCGCTTGCATGAACAGCAGCGAGCGGTTTAGCTCGAGCACTGACCATTTCATCTTGTCATTAGGGCCAGAGGAGAAGGTCGAGCTCTTCAACACCTCCCCCATTTCTTCTCTGCAAAAACTAAAGTTGTTTATGGTCCACATGTAGGAAAACTTCACAACTTTGACCTTGGAATCAGAAAAAAACAACGAAAAAAACCATTCAGCAACAATCAGACCAAAGCTCTTTGTTTTTGTTTACATTTTCTTTTAAAAAATAAGGCTAATTTCGGGGCTGTCCGTCCTAGATTACATTAATTTGAATAATAACAATACACCACATATAAGACTTTTTGACAGAATAGATATTGATATGTCACAGTTGGGATGTGAAGTAATAACAAAGATGTGAAGTAATAAAATTAATGATGGCTGAATTGCAATTAGCTGCTTCAGTTTCAGGGCCCTGGTACTGAGCAAGCTGGATGGCAAATGGCTTTACTGGAACGCTTGAGCCACCGTTAATGTTATTAGTATCAACTTTGCTTCTCCTACCATGACAAGTCACATTGTCTGCTGTGAAATGACCTATTAACATGAAGACAGAACGAAGTGCGAATAAAGTACTCAGTAGTTCTTAAAGCTGATTTCCTAGCAGTGTGGTAGGATTTGAAAAGTATTTAACAAGCTATCTAAAACATGATCGGTTTTATCAAATGATTGCATAGAACATGGTTTAACAAGTTTAGTCATGTTAATACCTGTGTGTAACACCAGCTCTCTGCCACAGGTCCACTTGACATCTCCCCAGGGGGAGGAGGGGTGGGAACCCGTGACATCACTGGCTTCGGGGTACCACTCGCTATCTTCCTTGAAGCACTAATCGTTGCAAGAAAAACAATAAGTAACTTACTTTTGCACAAATTAACAGCATAAATGACACACATGAAATAATTTCAGCTCAACCATTGACATAATAAAAAATATATACAAATATCAAGATGGTAAAATCCTTCACATGATCTGAATCTACTTGGATTTTAATTGCTACATAATGTGATGCAACCAAAACAGCACCAAATCATTCTGACTGTGTCTTGACATCTTATAATTCTGTGAGAGACATCAGATTTTGTAAATAACTTTAACTATGTGATGTGAATGGACATTTGCAGATGTATCCATGCTACATAGTAAGCTGAATCTTCTGTAACTTTAAAAAACAAAACAACAAAATTGTCGAATTCACTGTCGACACAGTTACTGACTATGTTGCCATCGTCACAACTTAAGCAAAACTGTTCTCAACCTCTTCCATTGCAAAAGTGTCACCAGAAGAAAAACAAAAAAACAAGGGTGTGTTTAGGCAGTCTGGGTTGTTAAAAAAGCCACAAAAGAGACCATTGTGGAGAGACAACTTCCCATGTCACACTTTTGACTCACTGGTGAGGTGAATTGGGTAGTTGCTTAAAAAAAAAAAAGGTCCAGAAACAAATCAAACACGGAGCCTTTGCCATTTTTAGCAGCCACCATAGGAGAGGCTTGGTTCCAATCTACACACTGGACCTTTAACAGTGCTGTTCAGTAACCACTGTATATGCCGAGCAGTCGGTTACAGGCTAGGCTCTGGCCAGTAACACCGTGCAGATAATTGTTATTACAGCAAATGAGTCCAAACACAGTCTTAGTCATATACAACAGCCATTTTTCATGTGCAAACATTCCTATTTCATTTCACTTGAGCAGCGCAACTGTTCAGACAGCAGTCATACCAAAGCCAGCACACAGAATCAGAATCACATTTGCAAATGTTTTCCGTTCCCTCCTTCACCGACACCCCTTTTGGTGTGTCAGCACATTTACTTTCACATTTCTCATCAAGGAAAGTTCATATCAGTTCCTCTAAACCACTGTCATCCCTCGGATCAACCCATATCAGTGTAAGGTATTTACAATCATTCGCCAGAAGGTCTTTCTTAAAAACCATAAAGTCTGTTATGTTGCCTTCGAGATATACCATACAAAGTCTTTTTAACACATTGCACACAAGCACATAGAAAGATGGGAGGCAGAGAAGAAAGGATGACGGTCGAATGCAACTTCTTCCACCATCTGATCACCTCTTCTCCTGCATCACAGAAACCTCTGAGTAAAACTTCAGTGTACACACACACGTAATGGGACTATTTATGTGTGTGTTCACTGGGCCACTTGTTTGCAGCCTTTTCCATTAAAAATTCCCTTTCTTTCCCAGATTCAGTTTGATGCTAAGAATATTTTAATTCTGAGACAATGTGCACTCATGACCATGCAAGCAGGGACTAAAAATCATCATTTAGTGTCTTAGCTTATAAATCACTTCAAGTATTAGTGACTGAGTCGAGGACAACTGAACAAACAACTCAAGTTGAGTCCAAAGACATAACATAACTGTACCACACATTACACTGCTGGAACTGAATCCCCTTTAGCTATAATGGTGAAACATGAAATCCCAAATCATGCAGCATCAGCAAGGAAATTAAGAGCTTCTTGTCACCTCTTGTATGGTTGAAATGTACAAAGATGCAGTTTTTTTCCTAAGTTATCACAGGATCCTTCATGGCCCCATCTTCATGTGCCACTCTAGAAAGAAAAGAAAAACAGACATTAGACAGAGAATGGACCTGATCCACCTCACTGAAAAGTTACTGATGTTAGCAACCAATGTTAAAGCATTTGGCAGTTAAGCCACAGCTCTCACAACAAAGCAGACCTGTCATATTTATCAAGGCCTACAAATAATCCAAGTGTCAATAAAGTGACCTCAGTTGAAAATTAGAGCTGTGAAACCAGTCAATGCCACGTTATTAAAAATGTGAGGGCATCAGTTAGCGGTAAAATAACAGATTGTTAGTGGTAGTGTAGGCCTTAAAAACCTTGCCATGTTAAATGTTAACTGAATTTGTGATGCTTTATCGTATAGCCTAGCCTGTAACTGACTGTTCGGCCTATAAACCAGTCAGTTAAATTAGCCAACTCAAGATTCACCTGCAACTTTGTTTGGCTAACACATTAGCTGTCCTGCTACCTCGCCTTAAATATAACAGAAACGATGCTATCCGCACAGGCAGCTAGTTTACATCAGCTGAAAGTTAAATGATCGTACGTTAAATGAGCTTCGGAGCTTACTTTAGCTTATGTGCTATTCAAAAATGTAAGCGGATGTGGCTACCCTTAATACAAAAAAACCCGAAATCACTAGAAAGCAACAGCTCAATGTTAGCGTAACATCAGCTAAAGTGTCAACACTAATTTCCAAACCATCATCAATATCGCTTCACGATTTCACTTCACCGGACTTATCGTCCTTTGAAATCTAAGCTAATATACCCAACAGTACAATTGTTCAAGGAAATCTATTAGACTGCGCGATTCTGTCAATTGTGTGTGAAATACGTATTTAGCTAACTCAAGCTAACATTAATGTTCTCACTAGCAAGATTAATGTTAACTTCACTTTAGCCCCAGACCGCAAATGCAGCTAGCACTGATCAACTAGCTTAACACAGATCATGTTAACAAAAAATCCGTTCACGTTATATCGGGCTAACTTACATTAGTCACGTTACTCCTCTGTCGCAACACAAACTAGCTAAGGATACCACAAGTTAAACTGGTAATGTGCTGTTTAGACCCCGCATTACCCGGTGTAAAACAAAGGGCCTCCACTGATCCCTGTGACAGGATGCTAACGAGCCAAGCTAACGTAAACCCTCACGTTTTGGTACAATCTGCTGGTGGGAAAACAACGGCGGCTAACTAGCGGCTAGCCGAAGCTAATCTCTGCACTGACTGTTCACAAAAAGTTTAAAAAGACATGGTGACGGCGTACCTTTCAATTTCATACTTCCATATATATCGAATAACGCATATAGCTTTGTGTCACAGTCGCTCCTGGCACCCTCCGCCACTTTAAACTCTTTTTCACAGAGTCTCTTCACAAGGTTTCTTTGTCTAATTTATATCTGTGCTAGCTTGCATCTGTCTAGCTGGCTGGTAGCTTAACAGGCTAGAAAATATAGCTACTGCGCATGCGCGAATTTTGGATAACATTCAGCTCCATCTCATTTTATCAACTGATCCAGACTTTATTACTACTACCAGTGCTACTGCTGCTGTAATAATAATAATAATAATAATAATAATAATAATAATAATAATAATAATAATAATAATAATAATATTAATTAATCAGGATACTTTCATCTGACAACTATAGTTCTTCACGTTATTCTAAAGACCTCACATGCTGATTATTCATGCAAGATGCATAGAAAAATGGCTAATTGCTATTTTAAGACATCAAACACTGCATAAAATACTTCAAAATACACATATTACATATGAATAACTCTGAAAGGAACCATTCTACGGAATGAAAAGCCTGCTTTTATTTTGTTATTTTAAGTAAGTTTACTGCTGACACTTTTACAAAAGTATGGAAGGAGAAACTCTGAACTTTTGGTTAATTTCTTTACATTTTGGTTGAGGTTGAGAGTCCAAAAAACAACAACAACAAAAAAAAAAAGATATTTTCAGCAGGTCTTAACTTCCTTTTAGAGACCAGAAGTCTCTTATTTTGAAGGACCTTATTTTGGAAAACCTTTCTATGGTAGTTAATGGAGAGAGACATTTATTTTTTTGATCCAGCTTGAAATGTGCCATGAACTTCAAATATGATGTCATTTAAAAGATGATTTCTCAAGTCAAGAAAGGCAGTTTGTTATTAAAGTATCTAGTTTTGTATTAAACTACATCGTCTCGCTCAACACGCGTCACCAACACCAACATGGTCAACTCAGTACAGAAAAGTACTGACAAAGATGAAAATCACGATAAATCTGGTCATATTAACAGCTGCAGTTATGTGAAAGGATAGTTTTGTGAGCAAGCTAATATACAGGAGCAGCTCTACAATGTTCAAGTCAGGGGTTTTGGTGACTGTTCAACGAAATGACGTCACCAACACGACTGTTGGCTGTGTAGTCTTTATAATTACGTATTTTAACAGTCTTATATTTTGTTAGTTTTATGACAAACTGTGGCTTTCTTGACGCGAAAAATTATCTTTTAAATTGACAAACATCATATGTTTAATTCCGGTCATAATTCAAACGGATCAAAAAAATTATTTGTCTCCATTCAATCAGGTCCCATGAGGGAAACTGGAAGGGGCGAGACCTCGGCTCTCTGTAGGGCTATTTAAGAATATGTGTTGCTTTTTGGGGCCCAGATTACAATGTGCAATAAATGTTACAACAATTCTGAGTATTTGATGCAGTCTCAATACTCATTTTTTACAGTGTCACCACACCAGTATCTGCCATGTTTTTTCTCTCTCGTCTCTGACAGCGAGTTGACCCACACCCTCACATGTGTGGTGCCCACATCGCCCCGCCTCCTCCTCCACCTTGTGCTTCACACACAATTGCCTGGACTTGTTATATTTTTCTTTTAATGAAAAAAAATCTACATTTTTATGCCCTCAATTGCTCCCTTGGTATCGAATATGTCCATTTTTTGTATCGCAGTTAGAAATTCCCATATTGTGACATCACTAGTTGATGCAGGCATTCACCACTGATGGTTCATGTAAGAGAGTAACCGTAATCATTAACAGCAGCATGAGAGTCCTCGTGTAGGAAGAAATGCAAACAATGTGTACGTCGGGGGAGGATGTGTGCTCATCATCTGCCTATTATATGCCAATAATAGCCCATCTTCATGTGCTGGAGACAGAGCGAAAATAAATAAAGAAAGGAGCCTTGATATAATGTAGCTTACACGATAGATGAAAACCCCGACTGCAGCTCATTCTCAGCCAGCCTTCACACTGTCTCTTCTGTCTGCTTCTGATGTTTCTCGTCCAGCAAACACAAAGCAGCTTGGGGTAAGCCATTCTCTGAAACAATACTCTATAATGGCTCCCTGTAGGCCTGTGATAACTAATTCCCTTTCAGATGGATGGACACTGTTCTGCAGAATGAGCGATAAATGGCTCCTCTGCACCAATCAGTCTACATTCATGGACAAAGTGCGGCACAGTCTGTGAATGTTTTGCGCTGTATTGTGACGCCAAACCCCGAACTGTATGCGAAACAGATCGGGTTCGGTTAAAAAAAATATTGTAAACACAGCAGCAAAATGTCACATTCTGATACTGAAGCACACATCAAATGTCTTTAATATCATAGTTATGACACCCTGACCCATCTTGAAGTCGAAGGAACGGATGATAAGATCCCAGTTGGAGAGATATGGGTGGGGGATGCTTATCAGGAGTTTAAACCAGTTTAATTTAAGGTCAGGGGGAGCAGGCTTGACTGAAAGTGTCTGCAGACAACACGGTCCAAGAAGAGGAAGGCTGAGGAACGATCACTTATTTGCATTTACCTGCTATTCCTTTAATTGGTTCATGTCGAGCACAGCGTGAGCGCCCAGTTTCAAATCAGTTTCATCACACATTTCTATTCAATTCTCTTTCGGCCTCAGAGTGAATAGCACTGAATACCTGTTTTGTGTCTTTTTGTCCTACTTGATACGTTCACAGCCCTCTGCATGAATATCTCCTTAAACAATGGCTGTGACAGTCCCCTACCTCCAATCTACAATACACTTCTAATTAAGAGGATCTCCAAACACCCCTGATATTATTCCTGACAAGTATTCAGTGGCTTCAGTGATGAAGACTGATACAGACAGAACTTATGAGCAGGAAGGGAGGGAAAAAGAAGGCTACAGTGACAAGACGAGCCCCGCGGTGACCTTATCAGAAAAACGGCCATACGGATGTCGAGAGAAAAATTGAGTCTGAAATTAGTTGCCCCTTTTTTTTTTGCCAGTGTCTTGGAAATAAAGCCATAATACTGAACAAAGGAGTTGGTAGAAAAACCCCAAAGATTCCAATTTCATCTTAGTTGATTAAATCTATGTAATAAAATATATGGTAATATCCAAATGTTGAGCGGATGGATATGGAAAATGGCTATTAGTTGATCAGATTATTAGAGGTCCTGCAGAAAGTCGTGTCTTAACTAAGGTTTTCACACCAAAAATCTATTGTTATGATCGACAGCTAATGCAAAACACAACACGAATGCGTTGCATTTCTGTGTATGAGCCTCCTGTTTTTAAAGTAATGTGTCCTTTGTTCTCATCAATGATTGATTTCTGGATAATGGTTGAATTTTATCACAAAAAACGTGATTTTAAAGAAGCCCTTGATGTTGGCTCTAAGGGACAGACACCAAAATGCGACATTCACCAGAGATTTTTGAGATAAGTGGAGGTGTTATTATTGTCAAAATATATTTTATCTCTGTAATAAGAAAAAGCACAACACCAAACAACAAAATAAGCCCCGAAACATGGCTTTAAAAGGCACTTATTATTCATAATTTTATTTTGGGTTACTACTAGAATAGGTTTACGTGCTTTAATGCTAAAAAAACACATCAGTTGTCTCACACTGTCCAGTGCTGCAGCTCTGTGTTCTCTCTCTGTCTGAAATACTCTGTTTTAGCTCCTGTCTGCTCTGATTGGTCAGCTCACAGATGCCTGAGCCAGCACCGCTAACAACAACACCAGAGCAAGTGGGCTGTTTTTTTTCTTACGCTAGGCATAAAGTATGCAAACGTGTGACGTGGTGTTGTAGTGTGATGTCACAAAGTCACAGAATTAAAGGCGGGACTGCTGATGAGGCGTTTCAGGAGCAGCGCTTTCTGTGGGAGAGAAGAGCTTTCAAGACCTTTTCCACGTATAAGAACAGATATAAAACACATCAAACGTGTAATAGGTGTCCTTTAACATGTTATAGCAGTTTTTTTAATGAGAATATGGTCCTGAAACATGATGAATCCAATCCCAACACCAACCCCATCATTAACATTGTCTACTGCATCACCTTGGATCCCCTTGCCAAACTAATCACTGGTTGACAGAGAAGGTAAGGAATATTTCATGAAAAATATGCAAAGTGAAAAATGAGTCTTTCCTTTCACTGAGAAGATCAGTTTAACTCTGTGACATCCAACTTTGTCCTTAACTTTATTTCAGTCACAATGAGAATCTCGTGTTTCAAATATGCACACCTCTCATCTATCGCTCGTATTAATGGAGCCGAAGTCTACCAAATGTACATGTCACATATTAATATTTATCATTTGCTTTCATGAGCGACTAAGTTGCTGTGCGGTTTAGCATTAGCATTAGAGATGCCGGTTCTGGCATGATGACCTCCGCCAATGAGGTTTTGTGTTCACCTGCCTGTTTGTTGGTTGGTTGGTTGGTTGGTTTGTCAGCAGGATTACACAAAAACTACAGGACGGGTTTCCACGCAACTTGGATGGAGGATGGGTCTCAGCCCAGAATAGACCTCATTTACTTTTAGTGTGGATCCGGACTTCTTTTTGAATTGCAATTGTGTTAATAACTCACATTTCCATAATTACACAACTAGACGGGCTCAGAATCTTTGTCTTCCTTTGAACAAAACATCCCGTGGTCAGTTTCTATCAAATATGGAGGAGTTATCTTAATAACTGCTGGTATTTAAATATTTGCTGGTTTCTTCTGTGTCATTGCCTTTGTACAAAAATGAGACTTAGGAACAGTATTGATCACACTTAGGAACTGAAGTTAATCCTGTTAATATGCATTTAAATTCTAACTCTAGACTCATATTGTGAATTTTTTTATTTAAAATGTATTGATGATCTCGATTGTTCGTATCTTTTGGTGAGGTTTTCATATAAGTCATACAGGTTTCTACCTCGACCTTCATGCGTACTTTTAAAAAAAATGTTTTTTAATTCCCTCGTTGTTTTTTAAAATTTATTATGTGAAAAAATAAACATAAAGGGACACATCCAGGATTTTTTAAAATCACTTTCTTTAAAGGTGAATTATGAATATGAATATATAAGAATTTAAGTTTACAACATTCAAATATTACCCAGAATTATCACCGTAACGTGAAGAAATAACAGTTTTAACATTACGTCACACCTTTGCGCTGTGTTGCTGAGACATCTACTTAAGTTAGCATGCTAACCAGCTAGCCCTGGCCCGTCCTGTTGCATAATACCACCCTGCTCCATTACTCTGGTGATATGCTGCCCCTTATTTGTTTGGAGTATGATTTCGACAATTTTTACATATATGAAGGGTGTTTTTTTGACATTTTCATTAATTTCTCAGGGAACAATGGATGGTACAATGGAACAATGGATCTTGATGGAAAAAAATCAGGCGTATTTAGGTTGGTATCTATAACTGAGTACAATTTGATGTGGAGCTTAAATTATGATTAAGCAGTTATGGGTAGTTTAGTGACGGGCACCTTTCGGGCTGACCACTGAATACTGACTTGTTTTTCTGTATTTCTAGAATGCATACTATACACAGATTTTCTCCAGTGTTATGTTAGAGAGGAAACACGACAAACATTTCATTGCCTCAGGGACGCCCAGGCTCTACTATTATCTTTATGAAACTGAGGTAGTCTTTTGTGAGCAACAGAAGTTGAATTCATGCAGCATTTCTGTGTTTACAGTGTTCGCACATTGGCAGCCAGGCAGGTGTTGAAGTGCTCATAATCTATCGACAAATTCCCTGAATAACTTCATGCATAATGAGCTTGAACCAGTGTAATCTTTTTTTTTTTTTCTTCAACCCACCAACCATGCGTACAGCTCTTTTAATCACAGTGAATACTCTGTTGGGTGTGTAGCACAATGTCACACTGAGGTTGACCACAGTTATGCAGAAGATTCACCTTTTTGAATTACACTGATAATCCTGCCCTTCACACACACACGTCTGATAGAGGGTTCCTTATAGTCACTCAACATAAGAAATGAATTAATTCTTGTTGCATGTCACCGGTGAAGGTCTGTGTTTGAATTTTGCTAAAATCATTGAAAATCCACAACACAATACCACTCTCAGTGCCCCTATTTAAAATTTGCAGCTTCATTGAGCCTGGGCACTGGACCGGGACTCCTATACTTAGATGTAATCATTGAAAAAGCTTTAAAACCTTTTTTTCCCTCTTATGTGCGAGAGCGTCCCTCTAATGAAAAGAGATTTTGCCTCCTTCAATGAGTTTGTTAGATTCTGCTAACTGAGCTGTTCAGCGGAGAGTAGCAGAATTTCTTATGCCGTATTATACTTTGTGAAATAAAACAAGTGGATGAAAGAAGAAATCCCCTTTTTGCATGTGAAATTAAATTTTCTGTCCTAATGACAACCTGTGAGTGATTCTGAAACAGGCAGGAAATCGGACCTGTTTAAAAAATGTGACAGTTCAAAACACATGTTTGCAAAATGTATGATGTGCCAAATATCTCCAGGATGATAACACCTGAGTATCACACCAGAGTTGAAAGAAAATTAACTGCGAGGAGAGTGAAAGAGAGAGAGAGTGTAATGAAACTCCAGACGAGATTAAACTGCACTTTTTTCCCCTCCATTTTCATTCTCCTTAATTAAGTGCTTTCTGTGTTTTCCTTCCCAACAATCGTTGAGCCTTTTCAGGATTTTGACAGGGCTGATTATGTAGCATGAAGCAGATGCTCTGTTGCCAAGATGTCCATTGACAATTATTGCTATTCTTCATAGCTCATTTCCCACGGAGCACTGAGAGAAATTGCACACTGGCTCCATGTTATTAATAGTGCCGCTTGGTATGGAAATGAGACGCTAATTTAACCAAAATGTGCCATTTTTATTCTGGTTTGATTATCAAATGAACTATGGCATTCTTGAAATACTGTATTACAGTTATTAGAATTAAAATTAAACGTTTTCAACCACATTCTTCCATACTGATTAGAGAGAACATATCTAATGTGATGATGATGTCTGTGAGTATTTGATGCAGATGACAAACTGGTCTTGCGTTGCACCACTTGAATGTTTGTCTACTTGTTAGTGTGTCTGTGTTACTTAAACAGCAAAATACAATTACATCTGGTTAATCATACTCATAGAATACAATGCTGCAAATTAACTAATTAGCTAATTTTTGACTATTTTAAAGTAACTTTTTAATAGCTATTTTTATCACATCTACATCACACTTGGCAGGTTTGTAGCTGAGGACCCAAGAAAGTGTTGGATTTGGTGCAATTTTGACATGCGACACTAGGGGTGTCAAAAATAACCAGTATTGATGATTTAAAGAATGAAATATTTATACGGTGTTAATAATAAGCACACGTTAATATCCTGTAAATGATACAGCGTCTCTTAAACCATCTCCATGGAGGTAATGCACCTTAATGGTGGTTGCCACGTGCCATAAAATGGAAAAAGACGGAGAAGCGCAGTAACTTGCTTTGGCTTTTAGCTTGCTTTGGATTCATTAAAACTTCAGCAGATTGGTTAAACAGACTGTCTCTCCACCTCCCTGCTCTTGTAACGAGTCTTATTCAATTGACAGAACACACGATAAAGAAAGTTAAAGATGAATTTGACTAATGGCATTTTCCCCCTTAATTTCTAAAGATATCGCAATAATATCGTTATCGTGAATTGTTTTGGCCACGTTAATCATCTAGCGAAAATGATATTGTGACAGCCCTGTGTGACACATTCAATAAAATGACATTTGGAAACAGTCAGTGCTGCCCTGTGCAGCAGCGTGGCTTCAGGACTCCGCGGACTGAAGCCGGGCCACACATGATCACCCTTGCGTGATCTCATGAGAAAGCAGATGTGAAGAAAATGGACTTGAGTCTGGAGACGCGATCAACACAGGTTTTCTGTTCTTCAGCGAGAACTGGAGGTGAGATTTAAAGTTTCTGTCAACAGTAGTTCGCTGGCTAACGTTAGCCTCAAGGGCTAGAATGTTTACCGCCGCGTGGCAGCACCCTCAGCTGCTCTGGGATGCCGCTCTCATTGGTTGTTGTGGTCCGGCTCTGAAAGAACCGATGTAATCATCCAGATTTTAAATGGTAAACAGGTTTGATATGAATTGGGGCGGCTCTGATGAGTCTGTGACAGCTCAGGAGATTTGAGACTGGATCTGTAAACGCCTCACATAACCAGATAATCTGTGCTGAACAACATGTTCAACAGTAAACATCAGTCAACATCTATAATCTCTCTCATATTATGCATTTGATTCAGTAGTGCAGGTCATACGGTATTAGGACAATGACAGGTTTTGCTGTCTTTGTACTATAAGTACTAAGACAGTCTTTGTTGTGGTGTGATTATTTAAGCATAAATAATAAAGACATGAAGAAACATGAAGCTTGAACTGGAGCAGCATTGTTGTAATCACCTGAAACACTGTAAACAATTTTGACATCAGTAAACACAACCAAAGAGTCATTCATTAGATATGTGTCTATATAAAATATAGATTTAACATTTATATCGCAAGTAATCTTTTCTGGAATAAAAAATAGGTACAACAAAGGTGAAAAAAAAAAAAATCAAATATTGAGAACTGATTTTCAAATATTTTGGGCCACAGTAACAGTTGCGCAGTGAGGATGTTAAATTCGAGCGTGGTTGTACAGTCGGCGTCTCATATTTGTAAACAACGTGCCGTCTGTCACGTCAGAAGTGAGGATGATTGGGTGCGAGAGTTGAGGGAGAAAGAAGAAGACATCATGACTTGATGACGAGGCGTCTCATTTCTCAAGCAGGAGCGCTGATGATAACCTGTCGTTCTTCTGGTCTGCTACACCTGCACACTAACTGGCTGCTGGGACCGGCTCCTTCCTGACAAGCTCCTGTCTTCTCTGCCCTTTCATCTCCTCGCTCCACAAAAGAGAGTTTAGAAGTCTTTTATCTGTGCCTGGGGGTACACTTCCTTGTCTGCCAAGAGAGGAAATCAACCAATTAAGCCTGTGGTACTATTCATATGAACCATGCATCACAGGAATGGCTCTAAATGTGTTTTTTGTCAGTTTTTCACTCTGCATAATTGGCAAACCTCTTTTAAGTCCGTGAATAACTTAAATAGTAACGTTTAACAAAACCTGTTGTTTCACTGTATGTAAATGTGGATCTTGTTCTGTGGTCTCAGTGTTATAGTCTGAATTCATATAAGAGCTTACTCACAACTGTTTAGGATATTGTTTATTTATTTTTTTATTGCTTGTTTGATATTTATTTTTAAAACAAAATTATGTTTTTTTTTTTGTTTTTTTTCTCAAAATAAGATGTGCCTGTAAGATGTAATAGGACATTTTAATCTCTTCGCTGACTGATAATCAGGCTGACGGGTGTGTCGTTACATGAAAAACACAAAGTAACAGGAACACGCATTGCACCCACAGGTATTCAGGATGTTGTGACACCTGCACTTTCACACAAACATCACTTCATCACCCCACACTTTTTCCTGAGTTAGTCATTAATGAAAATAAAATAAATTCAGTACTGATGATTTAACATCCACCTGGCAAATCACAGCCATTTGGCCAATTCACCAAGTTAGGGAAGGGCCAGTAACAGGTCTGGTTGCATTGTCATTTTGTGATACTGGAAAAAACGCTCCAAACCAATCACGATCTTCTTTGAGCGATCTTCTCAGCCTGAAATGCAGCAAATTAGTGTCAGGGGGAGCTGGATACGGCTTAACATTTGCATGTGTAGGTTGCTAGCTCAGAGATTGGCGTTGTTATTTTCTGCTGAGATGGGGATATGGAAAATGTTAACACGCTGATAGTGTAAGGGGAGAAAAATGACTTTTTTAGCTTAATCAGTTGGGTATCATGTGAAGTTAGCGAGGCTTGCAGGCTTTTGATAGATACTGATAACTCACTACTCCCAGACTCAATGTCCAGTTTAATGTCCTGAGTAGTCCCATATTTGCACAAGAGAGTCCTGGAATAAATCTAGAGCCTGGAAAAGCATCTTCGGGGTTTGCGTGTTGTCAGTAGCCAAAGCCTTGGGCTCGTCTGGGTTCTTGGTCAATGCTACTGATGCTGTGCCCGATTACGCTGCACCACGTTGTTCAGCCAATGGTTACGGTCCCATATTGTTATTTGGGGGATTATAAGACTTGATAGCTTTCATGACTCACATTGTTGTGTTGACAGATTTATATTTGGGGAAGGAGAATGCCAACTGAAGTAGTCAGCCATTGGTAGGCTCAAATCAACAGTCTACACCTGGATAACAGTCAGAGTACAGTACAGGTCAGCTCACATTAGTCATTTAACAGTAAATAAAGAAGGCTATCCTAGTTGTTGTACTAAGCAAACAAAGGCAAACATAGCTGGCATTATTTACATGTGGCCTTAGATACTGGATGTTTGATATAGTTTTAAAAGTGATATTTTCTGGGCTATTTCTATTTTGCTTATTTTGTATCGTGGGTGAAGTAAAAAAGATAACTAAAGTCTTGATATTTCTGGGAATGGTGTGGTGCTACAATATACATTTTGAACTCAATATCAGTTGCATTTGGTGCTGAAGAAAATGTAGAAAAGCATGGGAATTATTTGATTACGTGTTTTGGAGACTGGGTTGGGGGTTGATGCCCCCACCTCTAGAACCACCATACTTTACACAATAAATAAAAATTGCTGCTCCATCCTTGCTAACAGGGACATCATGGTGTTCAAGCAGACTAGAAATGCATGTTAACCTGACATCCTCGAGCCCTCTCTCCTACTTTATATTTCCTGTTACTGTCTACTTATAATCACCCAATGAAGGTGAAATGCCATTTAAAAAAATATTGTATATAAAGCTTTAAAATGTTCCTCTTCGGGATGGTACTTGAAATGCTCTGTACTCCCTCTGCCTCACTCGCTCGCTTGTATTCACTCCTTGTATATTTCATTTGCAAAGCACACAGCCGTGCTCCAAAGAGATACCCAGAATGGATGCATTACTGAGAGACTGTCGGTGAGCAATTGCTGATCGAGGCGAGTGATAAAGAGAGCCGGGCTGTCTGAAACCTGAAAAAAGAGACTGGAGAGAGTCATGGAGCATACAGACCAGGAAGGTCACCAGCTGCCAAAGAAGGGCCAGACCATCTCCACAATGTCCTCGGCTTCTCCTCTATTTACTGACACTTGCGACATTGGCAACACTCGGTGAAGGAGTGTGTAAGGAGAAAGAAAAAGTGTGCTTAGGACAAAGAAAACTAATACTTCGCCACCTCATGGACCGCAAAAACAAAATCCACATAAACACAATACTGATTCCAAATCACGACTCAATGATCTTGGCCTTCACACGTAAACGCCGCAAGTGGATTGATTAGAAGATATGCAAACACGATAATCCGCTGGACATCCTCACTATCGCTTCTTTTGCATATGGTCATTTTAAGGACGTGCTTATCTCTGGCACCCAAATTTACCATGCTAATAGATTTATTTCCTTGCAGCCCTTGACAATCAGCCCCCAATACATTTGCATTTGTTGTGGGATCCACGCCTTAAAAGTCACACTTAATAAAATGAGAGTTTTCCTTGAATAGACCGGTGTTTGTCGAGCTCATATAAAGGTTTACATTTTTTTCTGCCAGAAGCACCCTGTGCGTGTCATGAATCATATTTTTCAAAAGGATTTTTACGTTCATTCCTCTGTCATCTCATTATCTGACAGATGACTGGATCTGATTTTGGATCTCGTTTCCTGTTCGAGCCAGCAGGCTTTCAGCAGTGTTTAGTCACTTATTTATCTGCAGGCTTCCCCCAATCACATTTTCTAGGCAGGTGCATGGCTGCCCTCCACAAATTACGTCCAGGATAATTTCATATTGATTAATGCAGATGCGTTCCTCTTGGCTCTCATACCCTACCTGCAGTCTATTTGGTATAAATTACTGAAGCCATTTTGCTGCACAAAGCCAGCCCTCTCCAATAAGGTGCTGGCTCATGTGTCGACTGGGGCCCCCAAACTACCCCTCTGCCTGCAGGAACCACTAAAGCTTTTAATTGCCTTCTGTGCAAATGGTCCTTATGCACTTGATAAAGTATCTGGAAAGTCAGGCACGGGTTGCTAGAGGCTTAGGGGAGTCTGTGCACTTGCAGTATGTGTGAACAAGATAGAAAGTGTGTGTGAGAGATAGGCTGAGAAAGAAAGAGAGAGCGATACGAGTATATAGATAGTGAGACTTAGTGACGGCTGGTTGGTGAATCCTATCCATGATATTACAACCTTTATGAGTAGGGTGTTAAAGTTACCCTTTATGAGTGCGGTCACCACTCAGCAAAATACTTGAATAAGCCAGCTAGTGGCCCACAGGATTATTTTCTTCTGTGTACATTTGCTACAGTAGAGTGGCTGATAACCCTGGGTAAAGCGATAAACAATCAAAGTGCGGCTTCAGTGGAAATGATTGCATTCTGTGCCCTGCCCCAGAGATGGGGGCCATTATTAACGTGGGTCCTGTCCTGACAATGCTATTTTCTGGAAGGTAATTGCAGATTCAGATCTCTGAGAGGGCCTGACTGAGAGTAAATGCCACCTCTTTAATTATGGTCTCCTCCACGTCTCCTCTATTGAGCCGCGGAGATGTCTATCGCTCCACGGGATCCTGGGGAAAATGACTCTAATGGGAAATGACCAGTGTCTGGGAAGCCGGCTCAGATTAGAAGCGACGTTTTCTAATTGATGGCTAAAGAAATCCCTGGCCGGATGACTGGGAAAAGTCACTTTGGAGCAAATGTAATTGGCGTGATTGGAGTTCTAACAAGAATCTGTGGATAATCTCTCCTGATTTTAGCTTGTGCTAACGCAGACAACACACTCAACAAGAGGCAGCACAGTGTGGACTATATAGAAATTCAGAAGTGTGACAGACAGTATGCTTCTATCTGTATAGGGTCAAGAGGACAGAAAGTCTTGTCAATGCCCTCTATCTATTTCAAGGTGACTGCTATATCAGGGCACATGGAGGTGGATATGGTTGGGACGATGTGAAGTAGAAATCAAACATTCTACATGTCTTCCATAGCCAGTGTTTAAGGGGTTTCAGGTAAGGATATGTCCACCGTAAAACAGTGTTATCACAGATGAATTATGAATAGTCGGTGTGTAAACATTGCACTCCTGTTGATAACTTGAACAAGGATGGTGAAAATGATAAAAGTCATCATTTGACTTTGAAAGCAGCTTCTTACGAACATATATCATGTTTCTTGTTAGGTGGCGACCTCTAGTGGCTGTAGTAATTATTACGGCAGCAAGGGAGGAAGTCAGACGAAGTTGTATAAAGAGCGACCACATAGAGTCAAGGTCAGGGATTGTTGTTTGGGTTAAACAAGCGCAGAACTCTCACCCAGAAGACCGCTGTTTGTGTGAAACTGAAAGTCAGCTGTGAGTCTTTTTTTAACTTACCAATGTAGTAAAGCAACATCATCTACATAAGGTCTGTAAGGTAGGTACGCCCGTAACTGAAGTAGCATGAGTAATGTGGTTATTTTGACCCAAAAAATTATGTTTTCCTAAACCTAACCTAGTACTTTTAGTGCCTAAACCTAACCAAACTCTGTTGTTTTGGGAGTGACTGGCAATCAACTTATTTAGTCGTTGTCCCATTTACTCCACATTATTTTCAATAGTAGACACTAATCATTAAAGCCTTACATTCAGGGAATGCAATGGTAATGGTTTTCCTACTGGTATATGTTCGGCTCAAGGGAAGGTCAGGAAAAACAAGATAAAAATAGTGACAACACTCGAAAACGAGATGCTGCATCTCAAGGGGTTATCCTAAATAAATTGAATTGAAAATTGAAAACAATATAACTGTAATTTCATTTAAAGTTTTGTAATTTGATTTAATTTGAACATTTGGAATTTGAACTTTGAACAAGTTGCTTCTATAACTGAAAAAATACCCAAGAAGAAATTACTCTACAGAATAAAACATAATAATAATAACAATTACATCTATTATTTGTATCTATTCTTAATTAAAACCACTGGTAACATACTTGGGAACTATCATAATATTAGAAAACAATGAAAAGACCTTTTTTCCCTTTATATTGGGTTTGATTTCGTCTGAACTCGGCAGAGACTTCTTTCTGTTACTTTTTTCTTGTATTGGGCACATATTTATATCTGCAGTAACACCTTGTGCATCGTCTGTGTCACTAGACCTTTAAGACTGTCTGCAGCCGCTTGTATTGTGGATGTTCAGCGGCTCTTGAATCCATCACTGCTTTCTGTCAGTGGTAACAAATTTGCTGCTCTTTTCCGACTGTCCAGTCATTAGTTGACATTCTGGTGCAGGGCAGCAGGATCTCCGAGGTTCTCCAACTGGTGCGAAATGTTGAAATGACAAAATAATAACAACATCTGTCTTGTGTCCAGGGGTATTGACATAACATTACAGGTACCAAATTGTTTGTGTTGTGAAGTGTGTCTCGAAGATACCTCAAGCTTATGACTCTCAAAGCTCCAGACTGTGTCAGGGATTCCAAGAGTTGATGGCTGATGGCCGGCTGGCAGACAAACATGTAATGGCGTAACTAGATCCGACAGTGGACATATGTGCAGACAATAACTTGATTGTTTTTATTTTAGTAAAGTAAGCCTTGTGAAGTAGCCCTTACAAGAATTCAATGTGAAAATACACCGTATCAGCTTCGACTCAGACTGTGAGACTGCAGCAGGGAAGAGACTCTCCTCCCAATAAGATAAACTTCAAGTGTCCAGTCATAGCAACTGTAACTAGGCATGGTATTTCTGAATGGTGAACATGGTACAGTATAGTAGGGATACTGACGCTTAAAAAATTAAAGAGTATAAGTGTGAGGAATCAGTGCGTTCATCTGCATTAATGTAAGCCATACATGTAAGCATGCCCGGCTAACTAGCTCACTGGCTACAGTATCTATCCCAGCATTACGTCGAAGGCCAAGGAGTATGCCATTGGCTAACTACATTATATACAGTATACATAATATATAGAATTGCTCACCTTTTTCCAGAGTTTACTTTCTGGGTAATGAATATGTGCAGTAGTGTTTTTTCCATGCTGCCCATAGACTCAACCCAGTCGCCAGAATAAATGTTGGCAGTGTACATCTCTGCAAACCACAGATATGTGGTTTATTCTTTATGTTTCAACTGTTTCTTTAGGTTAAGTTTTCTATTTTATGTTGTGTCACTGTGCTTAAGGTGTGGTTAGGTTTAGGTACAAAAACCACTTGGTTAGGGTTTGGAAAAGATCATGTTTCTGCTTAAAGTGCCTGGTTTTGTCACCACAAACACAGCTGGAGATGTCCTGATGTCGCCTCAAACATATTTAGTGGTGCCATGCTTGCAAATGCTGAAGCTGGACGTCCCTCATCAACAAATATTCGGTGTTTTGAACTGCAGTCAGTGTCTTGCCAGCATTCTCGACTTTAATTCCACCACGAGTGCCTGCACCTCCTGATACGTCAGGTGAGAAACATGTAATGTGAAATTGATATGACATGTTTTATAGAAATGGAGAAATCTCTTTTATAATGTTGATATCTGGTGAATTTTTTTGGGAGGCAATTGTTTGCTGCAATACCACGAGTGGCCACTGGGCAAGATTTCAAGAGAGGCTGAGCAGCGCCACCATATCCAAGTCTATAATACATTCATGATGTAAATTAAGCGGCCAAACGAGGAAACTGTAATCATGTGTTTATTTTTCCTTATTACACTATTATACTAGGACAAACTAGCTGTACAACACAAAATTTGAGTCTGAGTCTCTCTTTCCTCTTCTGCCTTTAGTTTCCTTTGGCTGAGAGCACTCAGATCAAAACAAGAACGACCTGTTTGGAGTTTACGTCACCAGGATCCCTGAAAATCGATGGTAAAATATTTTGCCATTTGAAGATGTGAATGTGCAAAGTTGCTCTTAGCTTCAGTCAATGGAAACTGCCCCCTCAGTGCAAAGGCTCCATTCACTTCCAAACCTGAAATATGTGAACTCTCCGTCTCATATGTATATATTTTGAAATTATTCTCATTTCTACCTGCTCTCAAAGGTCAACATTCACGTCTTATTCAATGAGTATTTACTGACCTTGTCACCTACTTTGTATTGTGTGTGGACAAATGAATTAAGATTCAAGAGCCTTGGTAATGGAAAAGTGTTTTAATTTCCCCCTGACATTAAGGTGTTGTGCCTCATAGGCATGTGGTGGCACATTACTCGGCGCCTGCTCTCTGGCTCTGCCATTGCCCCCCATGTTCCACTTAAACACTTCAATCACAGCAAAAGATCAAAGGAGCTGTTAAACTAATCAAGTGGAGACACAAGAGATGAAACTCCCCCTGTATTCAGTGTTTTTCCTATTAGCACTCCTTCTCTCTCTCCCTCTCTCTTTTGCTCCCCTCCTATAACCCTATTAACGAACACTGTAAATTCAAGGAGGAGGTTCGCTGGCTCAATTGTCTGCAACATATATAGAGCAAACAATGATCCTAAACAAATGGGCGTGTATCCTCTAAGAGCTGCATTATTGAACAAGGAGCGAGAATCATCTTGGGAGTGTTCTTCCTCCTTACTACTTCACCATCCTCCTCTGCAATAAACTCACAGTCCTGTGTAGTGCCTGTATAGTATTACAATAAATGTACTTAGGGCTATTATTGGTGACAACTCTATTAAAACAGAATATATTTAGTTACATTAGATCAAAATAATGCATGTACTTTGTAGTGATATTAAATTCTAATGACAAGAATAAAGCCATTTGCAATAATGGGGTCACACTTTACAGTAAGGTAAACATAAATGTAATGAAAGAGAGAGGAATGAATCAGGAATGACTTGATAATAAATTAATATTAATGAGTAATTCCTGAATATAGTTGATAACGACAAGTTACTAGAGAATAGACTGGGCGATATATAGAAAACCAGACTATATTAATGAATCATTAGGTAATGATTACTTCATAAATATCTGTGAATTGATATGCTGACCACTTTATTTTCATGAGTTGTTACTGATTAACTCTGAACCAGAAGGTTAGTTACTCTTTTTGTGCACCCTCAAGTAAAGTAAAACATAGTACTGAGTAGTTACCAATTAGACTCATTAAGTACTGATTATTTATTCATTAGTTACTCTTCTTGTGTACCTTCAAGTAAAGTAACGCATAATAATGAGTAGTTTTCAGGTAGACTCATTAATTACAGATTACTTAATCATTAGTTATTTTTTGTGTACTTTCAAGTGAAACATAATACTAAGTAGTTACCAAGTAAACAAATTAATTACTGAGTACTTAATCATTAGTTACTCCTTTTGCGCACCTTCAATTAAAATGTTAAAGAAGTTACCAAGTACACATGTAAATTACTGATTACTTAATCATTAGTTACTATTTTTGTGCGCCTTCACAGATATTTGCAAACTAATCATTACCCAGTGGCCCAATGGATCATTACCTAACCCAGTTCATCAATATAGTAGCTGCTCAAATGACACAGTTATTTAGGAATTAGTCAATAACACTGAATTATCAGGTTGCTCCTGATTCATTCCTGAATTTCATTCTCTCGCCCCTTAGTAAATAGTCACCTTTTTGTGTACCTTATTGTAAAGTGCTACCAATAATGGGAAAAATAAATACATATTTCTGACAGTAACACATTCATAAAATCACTCTGATCTATATCTCCACTCAGCTTGAGAAGTGGCATGGTGAAAGATTTCCTCTGTGGTATAATATTGTAAAAAGACAAGAAGACTCAAGCTGAAAATGAAGCTGTGTGCTTTCATAATAAAACACTCGGAGGTTGAAGGACAGTCCTTAAGAGTCCATACCCCAGCTTAATAACACCCCGGCACAGACCCTCTGCCACTTAGCTCTCAAAAGGCTGCCATATTGGATAATAACTTGTTATCAAGCAGCTGAAAGAGAGGTACATTTTGGAGGAAAAGGTCAGGGGGTGAGCACCATTTTATTTTCTGCCTGAAGAAAACAATCTCAGAGATCTAACACATCTCATTTGCTCGTATTTCAAGAAAAAGAAGTTTAATAGAGGCTTTAAGATACACAAAACAAGGAAAGAAATATGACCATTTGCAGCCTTAATACAAGCATAATACAAAGCAAATTCAGGTTCAGTAATTCTCTTAAACTCCTGAGTGTTATGCTACATTTAATAAAGCAGGAAATATGCTTTCATCATTGCTGCGGGCCATTGCTCTCGTACACGGGAGCACACGATGACATCTTTGAACATCTTTTTGAGAGCTTCATCAATCCCAGATTTTTCATTTGTTTCAAGTGTGACCTATATACTGCTATCTTGTGCTATTGGTAAGAATTCATTTCGGTTTTAATGCAGAAATGTAATGTACTGGAAACGGGGTTAATTTGACAGGTCTTTACATTTCAATCGCTAATTAAGTGGTTTCATTTAGGAGCCTAAATAAAGCAAACAATCAGCGAATATATGTTATTGGAGAATAAACATCTGCAGCAGAACTGAAATGAAGCAATTAATGGTGAAAGACAGAAAGTCATTAGTTTAATGGGGAAATTACAAAACAGAATACTGCCTAGGGTGTTATTTTACGCTATGGTCCGTTTGTTTGTTTTTTACTGATAAATGTGGCGGCATTAATAATAAGACCGCACTTCTTCTTTGTAATTTTAGCAGGTTTCTTAACTCTGAAATCATAATTGCAACATTTGTTCTATTATTGAATGGTGTCTGGATGAGATTAATACATTCATGAAACATTTTAAACAATTAACTAAATATTGCATTTTCAGGACACTGTCTTCCAATCTTAAGACAGAGGCGACTGAGGACAACAATTAAAAGCAACAAAAGTACATCGAGGAGTAGAGTAGAGAAGAGAAGTTTCGATCTGATTACAAAGGAGGGAAAGCAGCTTCTGACAAGGCACACAAACTCTTTGGAGCCCTGCTTTGAGTCTCCTTTTACCAGTCCTTTCACAAGGAAGTTAATGATGCTGGCAAGAAGATGAATCACCTCAGACAGCACACAGAGCAGCTCTGACAAGTGAGTACCAGCGAGTCTGACACCTGCAAGTACCAGAAGAAAGACTAATAGTCATGTCAGCTGCTACCTGTAGAGTTGAGCTATGTCTGTCTGTGCTGAAAGAAACTGTCCCTCTGATTGTAGGTGAAAAGCAGCCTGAAGGATGTGGCTGGCTGGACAAAAAACATGAAGTCATGTAGGCCGGTGAGAAGAAATGTTTGCTGACTTTTATTACAGATTTTTAAAAGCAGTTTTAGGGAAAGCATTTGTGTCATCTATGCTTCAAAGATAATTTTTTAAAATGTATTTATATTTTTTATATTTTTGCACGATTATTTATTACTTATTAGCTTTTAAAACGAAGTTTGGCGAGATCCTGTTTGGTAGATTCACCCTATTTGCAATACTGATATTTTGAGTTTGCTAAAGTTTTCATTTAATTCCAAAAGTAACTCCTAATTCAAAGTTTTGGACAGGGAAGGCTTAACTCGAAACAGGTAAGACTTTGTTTTGTACATTTAATATATTTTAGTATAATGCATGACAGGTCGATATTCATGACTTATTATACAGTATTTTCTAGAGGATAGTATGATAGTAATATGCATAATGTATGGCAGAGGTAGAACTTTCCTCATACCAAGTACGTCAGGCTGAACATAGAAAGAAGAACATTTCTATTTGATGTAAATACACAGGTGTGATTACACAGGTGTGAGCTTCAAGGATTCAGTGAAGTGTTGAAAGCTTACAAAATAAGAAAGGTTGTGAAATGTTTTGAAAAACTGTGTTTACCTTTGCCTTATGGGAAATTCAGGGTGAAAACATGTGTTGAATACTTTATTACAGGTGTGTAGTAGCTGAAGTCCTTATATTAAAAACAGTATACTAACATCAATGCCATCCTGTTGTTGCTGTTTGGTGGTGCATTTCTCACTGGCTAACAAATGCAGCTAAATTGTACTTTGTCTTTAACTCTCTCTTGGTCTCCACTGACAATGTTTAGCCAACCGCTCTGTACCTTTCTCTGCCATTTGCTGCTGAGCAGTGGCTTTGTCAGGGCATGTTTGTGTTGAGTGGTCCATGGAGTGTTGAAGAGAGCTTACAGAAACATACATACTCAAACATACAGAAAATGTTTCGACTGTAAAACAAAACACTGAACTAAAACAGGCTAAAATACAGTACAATACATATAACTTCACAATAATCCCATCTAAATCAGGTGTATATGTAGTTTATGGCCTCTGGAGAGTTTCTTCTGTCTGTCAGGTTTTCCAAACAGCTTTTAGTTTTGCTACATAATGCGCCACGATCGTTGCTGCCTGCAGTGACATTACTCCGCACACTGAAACATTTTAAATTAGTGAAAGCAGTCTATCTAATCATTAATGTTGTTTAAGAAAATACTCTTTATGAAAAGTCTTAAATTGTGCCGGATCCTGCCTTCCTACTGAAGGTGGACTGTTCTTAAGTTGCTTGTTTGCCTATGTCCATAGTGCTGAAGCAGTGCGGATGAGATGATTTTGAGTGGTTATTGTGAAAGCTCTAATTAATGAATGTAAATAAATAGCTTTGTTTTCCGTGGTCGTTAAAACAAGTATGATTAGCCTTCCCTATCCTCAGCCTCACCTGCTGCCCGTGACAATAATCCATATAAAGAGATGCAATTAAAAAGGTTAGATAAGGTTTTTTGATTTGCAGTGGTCGTAATGAGTAGTGATATCAGCCTGCCTCAGGTGGTCTCAGCTAAAATCATAGGTTACTGAGAGGAGCCATTGTTGTTGTTGCAGCTGACCCCTGTGGTTATTCACCTGCAGATGCAGAGAACATGATGTGCAACATTAACCATAAAAATAATACCTCACTATCAATGCTGTGATGAGATTTGGCAGATGACTATTGCTGCAGAGACTATTGTTGGTTGGACTCAACAGTTGAATTCACTCACACATGTATCAGCCAACAGTAGGGCAGCCTGTGAGGTGAGGAAAGGGCAACATAGAAGCCAGAGTATGCCACAAAGTAATCCCTGGCAATATCTCATCATACCTTCAGTTCTGTAATATGGTTTTAAAGTAAAAATGCAACACTAAATATTTTCAGTAATTGTTAAATCAATGTACCCCTTGGGCCAAGCATAACCTTTTCTAAATCAATAAAACTGAAGGGACTGATCAAAGTTCAGAAACTAATTTGAATTCATATAAAGATATTTAGCTCCTGGTTTCCACGTAAAGGTGTAGGTAGCATGGATGACTCATTGCTATTGCCAGCTTTTACTTCAGTTAAAAATGATCATGTGCACGTGTGAGTCAAAGTAATGCACCCAACCACAAAAAATTAGAATTAGAGCAAAACTGGAAAAAAAAAATGTGCAAAACTAAACTGAAATCAAAACTAATCAATTGCAAATGAAAAGATGTTCTAAGAGCTACCACTCGCTCCCTCCCCCCTGAGCCGGGCTGAGCAGGAAACATCTGTCAGACGCACCTTGCTCGCTCAGCATTTAGGTTATATTATATGATTATATTTTTGGGATTGGACAGTTTGATAACGGGAAGATTTTGCCGACGTTCCTGCTTCAGTGCAAGACCTAACCACCCTTGAAACCTTCATGCACCATTGTTTCCCATTTACCTGTTTCTCACTACTAAGGAGGCAACCTTTCCTGGGGAACTGCCAAAAAAATCTTAGTACACTGAAGTGTCTTTAAACCTTAACAGCCTTCTCACTTTCCCTAGTTTAACTCTCAAACAACTGCCAATTCCCAACGATTTTATTTTGAACACAGACATGTTTTGGCGCTGCACTCTGCTAGTATTGACCTGTCCTCGGTAAATAAGCAACAACCACATGAACTATGTTCTCATGTTAGCTGTGTCTGCTCATTATTTGCTCTGTATTTCAGTATTGTTGACATGTATTATAAGTCTACACTGTAAGTTTTAGAAAACCTGAACCAAACTAAACCAACTAAAGCATTTAACAGATTGTCGAAATCGCTCTGTGACAGTCCAGTTTTATTAACATTGGAGGATGTCATCACAGCTAAAATCACAGCCATGTGTTAATGAGAAATTTCTGCGTGTATCATCTTTTAAAAAGGGAGCCATTATCAAAAGCGGTAAAACAAATGTGACAGCCTCGAGAGCGTCCTTTCTCCCTGGACCCTCGTAAAGTCCCCACAGCGATAGTGTGATGAACGATTCAAGGCCAGCTCTGGCCCAGGGATGCTCCACTGAACCATGCTTTGATCTATCATCCGGCCTTCCCATATTAATGATGAGGTCACAGCGTTGAGGGTCACGGCATTGCTGATAAAAGCGCAAAGCCTGCTATTTGTTATGAGCCCAACTTGACTGATCATAACTCTTTTGATGAAAGGGGACATGATTTCACACCCCCGTGCTGTCACACCCAAGACATGCCCGTGTTCCTCGTAATATAATGTCGTTTGAGGATCACAGTGAATGAGCCCTATCATAGTCAATGTAGAAGTAAATGAAGTGGTTGTTATCACTCATAGGACAATGATTATGGTCTTCTGGGGGCAGTTTTCGACTCCAACCCTGCTGATATAACACATGTACTTACTGTATGCGCTGGTGAAAGTTTGTAGGTTGTGATTCCCATTAGCTGTTACAATAGCTCTGCGCCCATAAAGGCGTCTGACTCGGGAGATGGTCGAAACAGCTTGGAAGACTGTTTTAAGCTGATGCATTAATGAAGGTCTGATTTTAGAAAATGGCACAAGTGACTGCAGACATCATCTCAACATTTATTTTAAAATTGTATAAGTTATATTCATACTGACTTTGTTGTGTTTGCCACTTGTTGTCACTCGACAGTATATCATGAAGCAGTTATGGAGAATGATTCCCTACTTCACTGCACCATACCTTTTCCTGTAAATAAAACTTTACTGCATTTGGTGACGTGTTAAATCACCTCAATCCCCAGAATACATTTTGGCAAAGTGCATTTCTGCAAACCCTTACAAGCTGAAACTTTGCGCCGCACCTTTGTGTGTCTTGAGATTCAATTTTCTCTTTTATGTTGTGACAACACTCATGGTCTGATTAGGTTTAGGCACAAAAACCACTTGGTTAGGGTTAGGAAAAGATCATGTTTTAGCTGAAAATACCCGTTTTGGTCGCTACAAACGTGGCTGGAGATGTCCTGACTTCTTGTTGAATATATACGGCTTCTGTCAAAAGAAACGCTGCTGAAAAAACATCCAGTGATTTCACATTACAAATGTTGAAACACAGTCACCGACTTGGCAGCATTCTCAGCGGCAATTCTATCGCCATCCCCTCCACATCCCAGTATGACAGTCAAGTCATGAACTTGTAATGGGAACAAAATTAACTTTTTTTAGAAATAAGCGTCTACATTTTATCTTGATGACTGGGCTTGCAAAATTATAAAATGATCAAAATTATAAAGGCAAAACAACAAAAAGTATTGAATAAAGAACATATTTTTTCCCACAAACTTATCAACAATTCTTACATAATAACTTCCACCTAAAGCAACAGTATGTTACTACCTGGAGAAATTAAGTCTAGCCTCAACGCCACGTCGTCAAATACCAGCGCTCTTCAAACACCAACCTTAAGTGTCAGTTTTTGACGACCTGGTGATGAGACTTGGATTTGTTGCTTTGGTGCTGAGATCTGGTGACAGTTTTGCCAAAAAAAAGGTCTAACGTGATGAGTTTTATACATTGGAGGAGAAGATGAAGGTTAATGGTAATATTATTCCAAACATCCATCACAGGTTAAAGACCGACTTCCTGGTTTAACTTTACTTTGAGTGTCATCAGCACGCATCCACAGTTGTCACACCATGCTTTCACATCTTTTAGATAATCTGGTGAAACAGTGTGTATGTTTACAACACTTCTAATCTCTCAAACACGTCTGTCTTGGTGAATTTAACGTAATAATAACCAGTAAAGGAAAATGTTAATAAATCACCTTTCTGAACTCAGCTTCAGAGTACAGTAGGGTCACAGTGGGTTTTGATGCCAATAAGATGTATATTTTATTCAAAACTCTACCATGAATATTTGTCATAAACCTGCTGCTTACTTTCAACTTGTAACTGTTAACCTTTGCAGACGCTGTTTATCTGCGTGTAGCATTTGTGGATTTGCCACACTGTTCCCTTTGACACGTGAAATAAATCTGCGGTGTTTGTGACGGATGCTGCAGCGGTTTGAGCACCGATGATTCGGCCTCTTTGGAGTTCTTTCCGACGTTTCACGTTGCTTTAAAAAACCCACATATCAAAGCGCTGTTTGCTTCCAGCTGACACATGCTGCTAACTTCAACCTTATTTGACCCGCTTCGGTAACAGCCACTGTAAATGTGATTAAGTTACTTCGGAGTTTAAGCCCCTTTCAACTGTTTCTCAAGAAGTACATTCATACAGTGAGTCACTGCAACCTACTGAGAAATGATCACACCACCACCCATCTGCCACAGAAAACACTGTCATTAACACAACACAGCTCCAGCTTTTCACTGTTTGTAATTTGTGTATTTCTAACTTGTATTTGCAATGCTGCCTGACTCAAATTAATCAGCTGTGTGTTACGCGCTCCCCCCTTCTGTGTTTTCTCCTCCTCTGTTCTCCTTCCCTTCTCTCAGGTGCTGCTCGTCAGGCAATTAGCCCTGCCACATATTAAAGGGAGGGTGGAGGAGAAGGCGCTCTCTTCTGTCCTGACCGTTTTAGATTATCTCTCTTTGTCCTCTGTTGGTGTTTTGTTTTCTTTTGAGGATGGAGGTCTGGTAGTCCAGTTTTTGTGGCTTGCTTTGTTTAGTTTGTGTTGCCTTTTCTTAGTTTAGGGAGGAAAGTTCTGGGTCCTACGGCCCACTGCACTGCATAGCTGACCCAGACTCCCTCCATCTTTTTGTCCATTTTGGCCTCCAGACTCCCATAGTTTTGATTCATTTTGGTATTATCTTTAAATAAACATTCATTTTCTTTTGCAAACTTGTTCTCGGGTTTCCTTTTTAATATGTTGCAGGGCACAAGGTAGAGCCAACTGTTTGTTTTGTTGTGGCCGTAACATTTATATGTATACAAGGAAAGCAAGCACGGTGATGCATTGTAACTAAGTACATTTACTCAAGTGCTGCATTAAGTACAATTTTTTGGTACTTGTATGTAAGGGTGGAAGTAACTAATTATAGCTACTCATATTACTGTAATTAAGTCATTTCTCGGGTACTCGTACAGAAAACTAAAATCTGAAACAAAGCATTTAAACTCAGGATGACACTGACCTTTAAACAACTGCAGTACTCAACAATTTTACAATGTTTGTATAATCACATCCATCATATCAGAGGCGGATGACACCGACTGCCTGTTGTCTTATATTTAATAAAAAGCAAATATTGGCCATGAATGTGTGTGTTTGTGTGTCTGTGTGTGTGCTGTGTTATGACAGACAGCAGCGTACCTGTAGCGCCTGCAGAAAGAGGCTCCCCGTGGTCGTCTCTCAGCCACTTCACCCACTGCCCTTGCCAACATCTGGCCTCATCCACGGGGAATCTCATCTCACTTGGATTGATAATGAGATCTGCTCAACAATCCTGACTAACTACAGCAGTTAAGATCAAAATAGGCACCACTAAACTAACGTCTCGATGTTGAGTAGATGAGGTTGAATGAAGTTCGCTAACATAAAAAATTAGTGTACACACCAAATGTAACACCAGTGTGATACTGCATAACTGTCCAAGGCCAGGACCTAAATAAGCCATAAACCAGCAGTTTTTAGTATTATTATATGTTATGCTATATTAAATATTAGCATGCCCGAGTATACTTGTAACCAGACTAATCATCAGTACACTTCAAGTGATGAGTTAACTTAAAGTTAGCTATTTTGGAAAAAAGAACACTTTTGTACTAAGTATATTTTAGTTGTAATTAAAGCACAATTTGAAGTGTACTTAGTGTACATTTATGTGCTGAACAACTTCAAGTATACTTTGTACACTTTAAGTATACTGATGTAAATATACTAATGTACATTCAGCCTACATACAACCTTATTTATGTTATAAATATGCACTATAGTGCTATTAATTTAAAGCGTGCCAAAGGATGAAAATTGAGTATGATGATGAGTATGTAATTTGTTTTCATGAGGGCAGACACTGTTCAGGGAAAGTCATTACAACCGTCCAGCTTTTGTTTAACACATCACAGTTTGAATTGTAAAATCACAGCAGAGAGAGGGAAATAAACAGCTGGACTGCCTGTTTTAAAATAACATTTTTATCAGGAGGCCTTGAAGCACCTGACATCTAAATTGACATTGATTTATTAGCTTCCTGCATCCGTCCCTTTCCCTCCTCTTCCTGTGTTGATAGTACAGTAGCTTATATTTGAATGCCGGTGTTACTTTGTTTGCTAATGAAAGGATGAACGCACCGAGCTCTCTAATGGTGGGCTGTGAATGTCAGCACGGACAATAAATTAAGCTGTGACACAGCATTCTGACCCAGACGGGCATGCTTTCCAATGAGGTGGAAGTCATCTAGCAGGATCGTTGCAATTTGTACACATTAACTCATTGATGTTTGGTATATTCGGCTCTCGACGTGACGGCTGGGTCTCGAGAAACACGCAGCTTTGATGGAGATGTTTGGCGACACAGTCCATTATCAGCAGCTTATGTTTCTGTGTGCACGCAGGCTTTACGAAGGCACAAAACATGGTTGATTCAATAGCCTGAGACAATGTTGAAATGCTACCTGCAACGCTTAGTGAAGTCACACACTACTGTAAATGTCTTTCTTCCTGCCTTAATATCCTTTCCAGCTTCTAAACCCTAATGTTGTCTTTTAATGTACCATAAAAAATGTGTTCATTTGGATCGACATCAAACTTAGCCACGTTACAATCCATTGAAAGTTGTTTCTTCTCACTTTTTTACAGCACCATCTTCATTCATATTAAACCCTCTCTATCAGATCTACCATGGACTGCAACCCATTCTCTCACCCTTAGGGATATATTGGGGTTCATCGAATGAATCTCAAACATCAGAGCAATCACAGCCTAAGCTGAGTGGCACTCCTCTCTTCACTCTCAGACCAGCAGCCATGTTCCGCTTCATTTGAGCCGACATCCGGCCGGAGAATGATCTGAGCGGCCAGAGGAGTCTTCCCAGCCGCTTTGTGGGCGTCTGGACGTCCTGGGCTCTTCTGTATTCATTAGCAGGCTAGTCACAGCGATGCGATGGAGCGTATCCTCTCAGCAGGCCGCAGGGACTGTCAGCAGAGTGACGGAGACAGATCGCAGGTGGACCGGCGAGGAGACCTGCCATAGATTAACTCGTCTGCCAGCAGGGGGACTCCGTGGTACCATTTGTTTTCAGCTCCAACAGATAATTTTTCTAATTAACCTTTAAATGCATTGCTTGATGTTGCATTCACAGTGTAAGAAAGACCACCGGACAGCTGCTGGACTTTTCTTTAAGTCCAATAGGAAATGTCTTCTCAAGTATAGGACATTAGTCCTTGAACTGTAAGTCTTGGTCACTGTAGGTCAGGCTCTGTATATGAATGCATTCTATGGGCTTACTGCAAAATGTCATCTTTGTTTTGCTGCCGAAGGAAACAATGTAGTATTGATCCAGCGTATATATTGAGCGACCTATAGATGTCACAGATTTTGACTGCTGTGTTATTTAACTGAGTGTTTCAACAGTATGCCAGTGTTTCTGTCAGCACACACCCATCGGAGCTGATTCGATTCCTTTTGAACGGCGGCTTTGAAAAGCAGAGAGAAAAAAAAACAATGCTCCAAATACTAGAATAAATGAAGTTATTAATGTAATTTCTAATGATTGGTATTAAAATCTGCAAAACACAAACAGGCTTAAATGAGCTGCTCAACAGCTTGGGAAATAATCACTCTCTGGCTGAGAGTAAGATGAGTAGATACCACCCTCATATCTGATCGTTAAATGAAGCCACAGCCAGCAGCTGGTTAGCTTAGGACAGCTTAGCAACAGCTAGCCTGGCTCTCTTTTGGTTGCCTGGCAACTGCTCTGAGCTAAGAAACAGTCAGACACAAACTGCTGCAAATGCTCGTTTTTACACTCTTTTTGCACCGATTAAACAAACAGCATGCAACTTGATAATTAGTGAGCATTAGATTTGCTCATATGCAGTTTATAGATTTTGAGCCAGGCCAGTTGTTTCCGCCTGCTTCTAGTCTTTATGCTAAGCTAAGCTAACTGACTGCAGGCCGTAGCCTTATATGTAAAGGAGCAATATGTAAGATATGACCAGAATTTTATTTCAAAACATTTTAAAATGAAAATTAATTAACATTATCTACAGAATGTGAAGAAACAACATTGTTGACGTTATGTGCTGTGTTGCAGAGATGTCTACTGAGGTCAGCATGCTGACTAGCTAGTCCCGGCCTGTCCTGTTGTAAAATACCACTTTACTGGCAAACATGCCAAGCATGAAATGCTTGATAAGAAACATACCAAACATGAAATGCTTGATAAGAAACATACCAAACATGAAATGCTTGATAAGAAACTTGAATACACCTTCTGAATTCAAGTTTCTCTCTTTTACCAAACAAAGGTGAGATTAATTCCCTTGTTAACGCATCACAAACGTCACAAACTGGGTTTGTTTTTCGACATCCTCAGTTTACTCAATATTTTTTAACTAGCTGCTAGCGTAGCATATTTATATATCTTTATGCAATGGCAATGACAAAGTTCATTTCAAAAGTAAAGAAAAAAATAGTTTATTTAGTTTTAGTTAGTTTATAATTATTTGTTCAACTCACCAGACCAGTTTGTGAGTTTGACTTATCTTTCAGAGTGAGCTATAACCAAGTGGACTCAGGACATTCAATGTCAAACTTCATATTTACCATCAAATGTTGCCCCCAGGGCAAGAAACTGTCTCTTCTGGAAATAAATCCAAAATGGCTATCCCAAGAAGATTTCCCCAAGCCTAGAGAGGTTCAAGCTTTAGATTAAAAAATGTGTAATTCCATAGCCATCTGGCTCGAGAAGAGGAATTTAAGAGCTGTGTGGATGCCAGCCCGATGCCACATCTTGGAATGGGCTATTGCTTTCCAAATGGCTCTGGGCTGTGTCCCCCTCCATGTATTTGTGCAATATCATTAGCTTGTTTTCTGTCTGCACTCCCCTCTTCCCAAAGTTTAAAAAGTAATCTTTTCTCAGAGCATGGCTGTTTTTTGATAAGGAATCTAAACTGGGTCAAGGACTCAGAGTAAAGTCATTGAACAGTAATTAAAGCAGCCGCCGATGCTACAGTTCAAACTGTCTCCACCATGAGCTTTGAGATAGAAATCCATTCAAGGATTTGGAGGGCCATTGTTTCACTTTCCTCTTGAGTAAAATCATTTTCTTGCTATTTTTTTTTTTCCGGGAAGCCGAGTCAGTAATTAAGAAAGCTCAGTTATTATCAAGTCACTGGAGGGACTGGAGAAGTGCTGCCTGTTCACCTATAATGTGCGGTGTCCACTCAGTGAATGGCAGTGTGCTCATTGCTACATAATCAGGGTGCTGCAACTTCTGCCTGAAAATAATTAGCTAAAAAACACAGTTTTATTCCCTTTCTACATGTCCAAAGTACAAAGAATCAAGCCTATTAAATTTTTGCATACTTTTTCTGCCAAATCAAAGCTAATTAATCCATTGATTCTGTGCTAGTGATCATTTCACAACTTGCAGATATTACAGTGGTCTCAAAGAGCAAAAAGCACAAGTCATTTGCCATTTTTACACCAAAATTGTTACAACTTCAGTCTCTTTTTTAAACTAGACGGATAGGAAATGAATACATGCCAATGTCCGAACCGTCAATGCACGCCATTACATCGCACTGAAAAAGCTGCAAAAATGATCAGGAATTCAGCTAAGCCAGTGACCACAGTTCAAGTGTGTTCCAACATTTGGAAGCGTTATGCGATTAGATATTTTTAAGGAGACCTCGGGACAATTTCCAGCTGTGTCTGTGGCGACCAAAGCGGGTGTTCAAGCCAAAACATGCACTGTTTGTCTTGCCTAAACCTAACCGGACCATAAGCACAGCATTTTTCAACATAAAATTGAAAATGGAACCTAAAGAAACGTGAAGTTGCAACACATCCATGGTTTTCACAGTTTTTTGTCCAGTGTGATGGAGGTAATAGATATAGATGTTCAGTAGCTGTGACATAATGTGGATAGGGATCAGAGTTAGTTTTTTTTTTTTTGGCATAAAAACATGGGCATCATATTTTCCACCGGCAACTAGTTGGTTTCTCATGTATTTCATATTAAAGACATCATAAAACATGAAGGTTTACTTTGGGAATCAAACGTGCCAAAATAGTCTGCGCAATGTTTCAGAGCCAAACCACTGCTAAGAAGTTCTGAAAGTCAGGAAAAGAAAAAATAAACAGAAATATATGCAGATCTGGAGAACAATATGCGGACTAATATTCTCACCAATGGGACCACCATTGCCTTGTGAAATTCATAATCCCTCTCTGTAAGAAGATGATATTTGGCAGCCACCTCCATCTACTGTAACATTGTGCCTGTGGTCTTTTTGTTTCTTTAGGAGAGCCTCTGGCTGAGCATTTGAAGTTTTTAATCTGGCGTTCCACAGACTAAGGTCACCTTTCACTATCCCCCCCTTCTCTCTCTCTTTTATTTGCTCTTGCTTAGTACTGGCAACCCCACTATTTCACACACTATTAAAAGAAATCTGCTAATGCAAGGAGCAGGGTCCTTGGCTTGTGGAACGGAAAATGATGGCATTTCTGAATTCTGTCTCTCTAAAAAAGACCCTAGGCGTCTTGTGCAGGGTTTATGACCCTAAGATTAGTCACTTTTTGGAGCTGGATGTACTGCCCTGGGCTATTTCTGCCAGAAACTGATTTTCATATTGATGTGCGACGTTGAGCCCTCTCCAGTCCACATATTGGCTCATGCATCACCTGGACTCTGCAGCTGTCAAGCGTCAGTGATAGCAAGTGAAGCAGACAATTCCTCTGTTAATAAATAAACAAGTGAGACACTGCTAGTACATATTATATTCCTGAGGCTCGAGGCATCCGGCTACGCACCGCACATTTCATTACCATTAACATTGCATGATGTTCAGTCTCAATTTGGTCCTGATTTCCTTTCACAAAGCATAATTATGACATTTTTATGGATTACTTGCACACCATCAACAATGTAAATGAGTACAGTACATGCATTTTGGACTGTTGTATTTCACTCACCAGGGCACTGATCATTCGGCTTTTTAATCATCAGAAAGCTGAATAAAAAAATACATTTTACAAGCAGGAACCTGTTATTAAGCTTCTGCTGTATGTAATTCTTGCTCTGTGTCATATTTATGTTTAAGTCACTTTTGTTTGGATGAACTACAGCCACTGGCAACAGTAAGAGTATGTAAGAAAAAAAAAATGCAATATACTTCATACTACCGGCCTTTTTACCCTTGTCAGGGGGAAAAAGAGCAGTTGGGGGAATTACATGGAGCAGAGCTTTGCATGTATTACACAGTCGAAGACTAAGGAGAGATTATCCAAGGCCAGATGTGTCTCTCTCCAAGTAAAAAACACGCTGTCCGCTAAGAAGCAGCCATATCCTGCCGCTGGTAAGCGTCAAGCAGCAGGGCGTCGGCGGTCGGCTGTCTGGAGCATCACGCCGGCTGTCTCTGAATATGCAAGATTTCAGGTTTAGGAAGCGGTCGCCTTTTAATGTTGTCGACACGTCATCCATCATACTTAAACAAACATTTACAAAGTTGACTGATTGACGGTAATGCAGCATTAGCCTCTGTTTGCTCAGAGGCAAATGTCATGCCTGTTTATGCATTTCTGAGTGGGGGGGAAAAAAATGTAGAGTTCAAAATTTGCCTGTGAAAAGACATGAAGGGCTGAGAGAAAGAATATGTTGCACAGGATACAAGAGAGCTTGACAAGACTAAACCTCTCTAAAACAAAACTGATATATCACTCCTAATATCATCACAGCCACTTTTTTTTTTTCTCCCCGCTTAATTGTGAGGAGAAAATGTTCTTTGAGGAGCATCCCAAGGCAACGACACCCTGTAGTTCATGAGCTATGACTCCAGAGCAAAGAAACCAGCGTGCTCCTCTCGGTACAGATTGCGTTTTATTGAACCGGGGCTTGTCAGCATTTTTGGTGAGCTGGTAAAATATAATTGTGTCATCCTTTATAAAGCAGTGTTGGGGTGACAGCGCCCACAGAAGCTTCATTACTCTGCTTTTTATTGGGGTGTGAAGAAGGGACATTCTCCTGGTGATGAATAACGTCTCTCTCGCGTGAAGTCAAGGTAAAACACACTCGCAGTGGTGGCGGCGGCGTGCTCCGCTGGATGTACATGGATCATTTAAAATGAAATCAATTCAGCTGAGGAATTAGAGCTGGTTGCCGTAATGGTTTTTATCTGACGCCCATCAATACCTGCATTGATTTGCTGGAAGGATCGAACCTTGCGAGAACTGAGAGCGAGGGAAAAAAATGCTACACACACAAATACTTGAGCAGCGCCGGAACAAATGTAGCATGATGTGACATCTGTTAATCCATCATGATTTTATTCACGCTGCGACGCACCTCCAGATGCAGGGAAACCCGGCCTAAGTGTTGTGAATGTTTAATAATACTGCAGCCCTGGAACTTTACAACCTAAATCCCATCCTCCTTTTTATAATAACATCAGACACATGCATATGTTCATAACTTGGCTGCCTGCTTTTATGTGCTGCAAACCATCCGCCTGATTTCCACGCAGGGACGTGAAACACTGATTCAAGCTGTAATTGTTTCAAAGTGTACAAAGAATTTAATAATATGCATCATTTGTGGTGGCACATTGATTCTCAGTAGTAGTCAGCGTTGCAGGGAAACTCCCCATTAGAGGTGAGCGAGGTTCAGAGTGCCTCGCAGCTCCTAAATGAGATAGCAAATACCCACATTCACCTGCACTGTGAATTACCAAGTTAAACAACCATCTTTATTGTGTGCAGCTTCTCACCAGGGCTGTAAACACCCTTTTTATGGATGTAACACAGATCCGTCTGACAATTTAGCAGAACATTTCATTAGAATGGGTTTAGTTGCGGGAACACCGGCGAGGCGGAATAAAAATAAAGGACCGGGGGATCCTGATCGTAAGTTATTAAGACAGAGAGGTTGCTCCAGGGACCCGCACTTTAAATAGAGCTCTGAAGTTTCCAACTTCATTTCCTATGCACAATCAAGCCCACACCCCTGAGAGGGAGGATACTTAAGATCCAATGAATGGATGTGAGCCAGAAACGGCATTTAATAAAAGCAAAAGACGAGATACTAGTTGATTAATGCACTGAAGAATAATAAAGCCACAGCAGATCTGCAGGGAAATGTAAGGTCTTATTTTCTTTTTCTCATGACAGGGATTAAGTACAAATATCCCCGCTACTGGTATTAACTTCTGGCAGGACTGCTCTGTGTCATGAACAGTTTTTTAGTGCAGCGAGTCCTGTATCTGTCCACTGACGTAGCTGCAGGAGAGGCAGACTTCATCCTCAGTAATAACAGTAATAAAACACAGCAGATATCATCTGCAGGGTTTAACTGATAAGGATTTTTAAAGGCCTCTGCTGATACACTGGAGTCACTGAGAGTCACTATGTTCTGTGTTTTTTAATTTGGACGTTTTAATGCCACGATGTCGTGTTTGTTAAAGATTTCCATGCTTATCCTCAACAGCAACAGCATCACTAAACCTCTAAACATTCACTCATTTATTCTCCTTTGAATCCCAGACTAATTAAATTCCTTTCTCTCTTTTAAAGCAGACCTGACCCACATCACAAGTGCACTGATTAACTCTGGGAAAAACAGATATTTAAAAAAATATATAGGGTTTATTTTGGTGGAAAAGAATTGTTCCAGCGCTGATAACTCATGTATCAATCTAACCTTAGATGTCTGAGCAGGAACTACATGAGCAAAAGAAACTGACACTACATGAGGCTTTTTTTTTTTTAGTAAGTAAATGACAAGCACAGCCCCAAACACTGCACCATGTGTGGGGAACTGAGTTGTTTAGCGAGGGTAAACGTCACTGAGTGTAATTAAGGAGGATCTCGCCCTCAGGAACTCTCTCAGTCGACAAAGTGAGCAAGTGACAGCGAGAGTCACTGTCACTTTTATCAAAATGAGCAAATATGGGCTTAAAAGAGCATGGCTTAGAGTCAATATCAAGTTGTTTCTCAAAATTGTTATCGCCGTTTGTCAGGCACGTAGAAAATTCTTCAGAAGTCGCCTCAGTTTCGCTTGAACTTTTCCTCTTGACAGGAGAAGTTTTACAGTCTGCGCCACAAAAACAAAAGGCCTAAACTGGAATACATAAATTACGAAGTCACTAAATGTGTTGTGTTATCTGTAATTGATCGAGATATGAACCGAACGGGGTCAATTAGTGGCGTTTTTGGCCTGGTTTATCTCTCACACTGCTGATGTGCAGAATAAATATGGCGCCACAGCTTATCTTATGACAATTCTTCATATTCACACCCACAGGAACAGTCCTGAAAATCTGACTACAAGGCCTCCAATCGCTAGATTAATGAGACAGACAAAGGTAAACTTGATTAGAGCAGAGTCACTCCGTTGCACCCATTCTGATTTGTGGTTAATCGCCTTGGATTGATTTAAGCCTGCGAGGCTATAGGATCACTTCCATGCAGCACAATTCAACCTCAGTGACAGAAAAAGACTGAATTCTGCAACTGGAATTTCCACCTTGTTTTATAGCGATTTAATTGATCTGAGATAGAATTTTAAAAGGGGTAAAAATCCCAAGAATCGTCAATCAAACAGCCTCATTCCGCCTGACTCAGACCTGCGGACGACAGCTGCTATATAACAGCAGCTGCTAAACACGACTAATTCTCCAGAATGAAATACGCCGCAGAGGCCGGCCATTTACAGGACTGGTATCAGAGCAATATTTCAAGCCCCGGCCGCAGCCTCTGCCCATTAAAGTGTGTGTGATGTATTTTAGGGCCAGTGTATGTCCTGCTCTGGTCTCAGAGAGGTCTGCGCACTGACATGATGGCTGATAGAAGACGCCTCTGGTCTAATACTTACTCTCCATGCGGAGGGGACCAGAGCAGAGGGGCTGTATTAAAGACGATAGACATCTTACGAGTTTATTTGGCCAAAGAGCGAGGTTAGAAATGTCATGTCATGTTGTCTTTAAAGATAAGTGGGATGTTGGCAGTTGTATCATAAAATGCAGATGATTTGTTTTAATTCTGTCTACTGTGTGTCATTTGCTTTCATAAGCTTCGGAAATAAAAGATTATGAAGGAAGTTGTTCCACAAATGATGAAGGAAAAACGAGAGACATCATTTCGACTTTCATGTTGTTATTGGTTGTATAAGGGATATAAACACTGACAACATCCTGCATTATCTAGTCCATGTCAAACAATTGGCTGTAAAGTACCCTTAACAAAATGACTTCCTTTAATGTTGCACAGGAAATTGTGCAACAGCAGTAGACGTTCAAGATGTCGTTAATGTTGTGCAAGTTTTTTAGAATATGTCTCGCTGTAGTTTTGTGTTGAAAAGCTGTAGATTTAATTTTTTTAATTGGCTAAATTTACGTCCTTTTCATACCCAACCTTGCTCTCTTATTCAATTGATTCCACAAAAAATGATGGCAGCCTTGGCTTAAAGTCAAGTACCTCCCCTGCAATAAGCCTCAGCACTAAAAGACATAACATAATGCAGAGACTCTTCTGCTCTGCTGCTTTTAGATACTCAGACATTTTAAACCAGGGGTGCCAAAGCTTTTTTCGTCTTTTGGAGGGCCAAAACTGAAACTTAACAGAGGTCCGCCTATTGTTTTGTATCATTATGATGCAAAAAACGTCCTATGGAAGCCTTGAGACAGTTTGATTATTCATCTTATTTAGTCGTGAAAATCGATTCATGAAGATTTTTCTTTCCGGATTAAAATTTCTTCCCCAAAATTACATAGTGCAACTTTAAAGAGGATTTTTTTCCTCACAAAAATAAAACAGAATAAACCGCGATTCACTTTATTTTGATTGATTTACTTATTTTCATTAGAAAATGAGAGCGGGCCAAATGAGATTTTACGACGGGCCAACTTTGGTCAGTGGACCTCACTTTGGGCAGCCCTGTTTTAAACCAACCCTCCTCTTTAGGCATACAAACACAGGGCGATTTGCACATACTGTACAATAAATGTGGGATGGACTGTCTTTATTGTGTGAAACAAGTCTCTACGTCAGAAAATACATTTAAAGAAAATAAACAAACAAAAGAAAACTGAGGCGTTCTCAGGTCAAGACAAAATAATAATATTCAAACTTTGAACACATGGCCTGTTAGCTCATTACACTACAGATGAGTGAAGACACACTGATGAGCACCCACAGGCTGGAGGTTCGGCTCTGATAGCCGGCCAGATGGACTTTCCTTTCCTGAAGAAGGCTTTCACCTGGACGCCTCTCACAACCATATCAACATTTTGGCACAGCTGCCATTTCTGACCCGCACATGTGGCAAAGAAGTATTTATGGATTCAGCGCTCAGTAACCTCACAGTGACTGCGAGCTTGCAGAGAAAACATAAATGTACATCAAACACTCTGGAGACACGGCTCTACGTAATGCCATCAGCTAATGAGCAATTGTCAGAGAGTAAATAAAAGCAATATGCAGCTAACAACACAACAACATCCAGCTGTTCAGCACTTCTGAGCGTAATCAATCATCTGGGAAACAAGGTGAACATTTCATCACATTTATCGAGCTGAGAACTTCTTCTGTGATAGGACACCAACTGGCATGTGAAGTAAATAGTTCTTGAAGAGCATTAGCTGCAAACAGTGTCTTGAGGTTGATTATCCCTGTGACTAATGCTCTGTCACTCTGTGGTATGAGAGGGGGCCCAGCGAGGACCCCCGGTAATGGAGCCTGAGCAGGTGCTGAAAGCCCACTGACATCAGGGGGGAGTGCACTGACAAGAATTTCTGATGAATTTCAATTACTGATCTATTAAAGCTAATGAGGTAAATGAGCAGCCAGAATACATTTGCCAGATAGCTCGAGACGAGACCTCGGCGGCTTGACGTGAGTCTGGGCGCGTGCAGCCCGACAGACACTGTGTGTTCATGCTTCTGTCAGAGGTGTCCGTGTTACAGCCTGCTGAGAGGGAACCGAAGGTGCAGGAGGCAACAAACAAACGGCTACAAATGTAACTCATCTCCACACATTAGGAAAACTGTTTTTGGTTATGTTTAATAAAAGTTGGTGCTCTCACTCCTGACTGTCATGCCGTGTCCAATTGTAAGATCAGTGTGCCATCTACTGGAGGTACTGCAGTGAAACACAGGCACAGGGTCAGCTGTATTGTCAGACTTATAGTACCATCTGGTGGCTTTAAGGTAAACAGCACCATGGCGAGGCCTTTTAAAAGAGTGTGTGTTTATATTGCTAATCTCCCTCTCTGTAATCTATGAATTACTTAAAGGTTAATTACTTGACTATAATGTTAGATATTGTAAACAGTGAGTGTAGACGACTTCTGAGAAACTGTTCTCCAGTCTGGCATTCAGAAATAATCACAGAGGGGTTTGTGTGTGTGTGTGTGTGTGTGTGTGTGTGTGTGTGTGTGTGTGTGTGTGATTATGGCAAAAATGTGCTCCTAGGGACACCTATTGTAGTGGGATTACCACAGTATTTTGCCACAGTGATGGAACGCTCTTCACTCAACTCTTTAACACTTTACTACAGACGCCTTGAGGGGCAAGTTCAAATTTTTTTTTCACATGTTCCTGATTTTATTGACACAACAGTGTAAGGTGTTTTTGCGCAGTGTGTAGAACGGGCTCCTGTTACGCCTGCCTTGACATGCTTCCAAAATCCCCTCTGACAGGAGACAGTCTTTGCAGTCGGCTTTAACCTCACCTGTTGCGTGCTAACACAACAGAAAGTTGTGTTATAAGCTGCCGTGCGGTTACGTTGATGTCAGGGAGAAAGTTTGTGTCGAGTTAGTCCCTCACTGCCTTTTTTGTTCCTCTGCCTTCATGTTGCACACCCAGTACATTTGATGAGAGATTTCTGATTCTTTTTCACTTATTCCCTTAAAGGCTAGGCTGACCTGAAGTTATATAAATCCAAGTCGAGTCTCTGTGTTCTGACCTGACGCCCAGTATTGCTGAAAAAACACCTGAGCCAGCTTAATCCTTCAGTACACAGTATTTGTGATCTCAGCTGACATATCATCCTGTATGTTGACTTTGCAAACAACTGCCTACTATACGTCCAGCAGAGCAACACTGCGCTGCACAAGATAACTCAAAATACAAGACATAGGGCTAAAAGAATCTTAATTAAATATCTAAATTAATATGACACATTCACTGCGCTTTTGTTGTTCTTTACTGAATACATTTCATAACCTGACAGAACTATCTGGTGCCTAATTGTATCGGCTACAGTAATGGCGGCACTGCAGTAACAATTAAGGGATTCAGAGATAATGATACCACAATAAAAGCTTACAGCTAGACTCCCCTCTCTCTTTTTTACCTGTTTGCCATCTTACTTTCCTCTTTCCTGTCATTCTTCCTACCTAGTATACTCTTTTTTTCTTCGAGGCTTTTTGTGATCAGGGTGTGACCCACCTTAACTCAGCTGCCTGGCATTCGAACATCATTGACTCATGAGCGGCGTGTTTGTGTGTGTGCTATGTTTCAGTCTGCCTGGGTGCAAGGTAGCGGTGAGAACGTGGCATGGAATTGAAATGATTTGGGAATTTCCCCAATAGGAAAGCAGAATGGATTTGATTTAATATAATGTAAAGCAGCTGCTCCACGATCTTTACCAGCTGGTTGCAAACTATGTCTGTCTGCCATTTGGTAAATATTATATATAAAATCGATTCATAAAGCTCCTTTTTCAAAAAAAGGATGCAGTTGGATATAGTTGCTTTTCTCAGGATGTACATTTTTTCAGGCAGGAGCTGTCTGTGGCAGTGATTGAGACCACAAAATTGTCACTTCGTAGATTTTATTGACCTTGCTGGTACACATACGGAGTAAATGAGGTGAATATATGCTGAAACCCACAGCACACAGTGAACTCCATATTAGGAAACAGGCAAATATATTGTAGTTTTGATCAAATGCCACGGCAGAGATTGGATTAAAGAAATCTGAGTGTGTGAATAAAAGTGTCATAGCACAAACTCAAGCATGAACGAATATGCAGCTCAGACTGCTGTTGAAGAACACCTTGCCATCCTTCTCAGTGCTGCACTTGTTTCTGAGCAGATCTAAAATCCCCGCTCTGATCTCAGGGGTGAAGGACTGGTAGAATTGATCTCTCGCTGTCATGAAATTCAGCAGACGTACTCCGGTCTGGCTGTTTGGATTGAAGCACTCGGTGATGTCAAAGGCGTGGGGAATGGCGTGCTCCTCATACTTCAGACCCAGGCTCTTCAAGCAGGCGATAACCTCTGCTGACGAGCGGTACTCGGTGATGGCGTGGACACAGAGATCCTTATGGTACGTCTTCCACAGGGTGTCCCAGCCACCGTTTTCTGGATAGAATGAGATTAGAAAGTACATTCACTCCAGGAGGAATAAAATCTTGGTAATTTTATTGTCATCTGAATTATTTTTATAACAAAAAACCCCAAGAGGGCTCTGTTCTTCTATTTGCCGCAAGAGGGAAGAAGGTCTACTCACTCGCTTCAACGATCATCATGAGCCTGCCGTTGTTCTTCAGAAGGCTGTGGAAGAACTTGATCGTATCGGAGAGGTTATCCACGTAGTAGATCATCTGTCAAGAAGACAGTTGTTTGGAAACTTTAATTTGACCTTGCGGATTAAAGATGGCATCCACGCAAGGCCTGTAGTGTGAAGTGACTCACTGTAGTTCAATCAGGGACACTTTTGTCAGACGATACAGTATGTTTTACTATTAATAGTACTAAAAAATATACACGCAGCAGTGGAAGACTTAGTGGGTGGCTAAATAAATCTCATACTTACACAGTGACACACACACATACCTGAATCATGTGTACGAAGTCGAATTTCTTCATGTCTCCCTTTGCTTTGACTTGCTTCTCGTAGTCCCCGCTGTGCATGATGTGCCACGCGAACGGGATGGTCTGAAGGTTGGGGGTCTTCGCTACCAAAGCTGTGAGTCAGGCATAAAAAATACCACTGAGATATGGTGGGAGCATTTTAAATGATGGTCAGATATATACAGTATATGGTGCCAGAGTTAGTGTTATGATCAAAAACAAATGCAGAAGTAAGGAAAATTAAAAGGGAAAGCTTCGATTGCTGAGGGGTCCTTTGTCCAGACGACCAGATAAAAATATGATCTCTGTGTTCAGATCTGGCAGCACATCAGCAGATCTTTTTTCAACTGATTTAGAAGTTACACTACATCTGTTTTGGCATATTTTATTAGGAATATACACAAAATTCTGTGTTTTTCTGACGTATAAAGCCTGATTGGCAACACTTTATCATAACCATAATTCATAAATGGCAAATGTATAGTTAATTAAACTTTAGTTAATAGTTTCTTTACTGTTTACAACAAAATGCATTATAAAACATTAATTAAGCCACTGTAAAGGTTCATAAACATCAGTTGCAACTTTATAATGGTCATCCAAATACTGTTTATAGATGAACTACACAGTATTTATTAAACATTTACAAAGTATTATGAACATTAGTTGCAACTCTAGTTTATAGAGCATTTCATTGTTTGGTAACAGTGAAATAACTATTAACTAAAGTATAATTAACGACACATACAAGTATACTATTTTACATGAAATATTGATATACAGTAATGTTTATAATACAAATACGATGATCTCATCTGAATAATCCAGCAAAGATGTCTCCTTTTGTTCATGAGTTCAGAGTTTCCTTTTCAGTAGTAATTGAGTAGTTGATTGTTCTTTAATTGTTCTTTTTGTACACAGAGTAATATCTATACATTATAAAACAAAAACATTTCACCGGTGGTGTTTTTGAATGATCAATACCTTTGAAGTTGTCTACGAGCTTAGAGCTGCCCTCCACAACGTCAGCAGATATCGGGACAGCAGGGAACGTCGACTGCAGCAGGGTGAGCATCTGGACGTCCATCTCCCCTGGAACAAACCAGGAAAGCCTCAGTGTAACGTTGCTTCAGTGAGAAAACGCCACAATATGTTTCTTTGCACTTTTGCAAACATTTCTGAAACATCCAACATTGATTTCAGGTTGATATGTTCACTATATTTAGGTCAAGCGAGAGAGGTGGTGTGTGTTGCTCCATAGTCTTCATTGTGGACATGACCCTCTGATGTTGCCACTGTGCAATCATAAATGCAATCTACAGTATGTCCTGATGTGACCTGTAGAGGGCCTTACATAAACTGCATGAGCTTTGACCAAAGTGTCCTCCTATAACCTACCAACCCTCCCTCAGATACGGTCTCTAATCAGGATATCCTACCCCCCAATGATGCGCAGGATGAACAGTTCAACCAGTCTTGGTTGACAGACTGATATTCTGCCCACAGAATAATATTTAGCATGAAATAAAATATCTGCTCCTCACTATCAATGGCAATTCAAAAATGAAGAGCCCCAGAAGCGACACGGGAAGAAAAAAATTGACAAGAAAAAGTTTTGCAAGATTTCTTTTTCCCTCCCTGTCCCTTCTGGGCCTCTGTACAAAAACATCCAGAATCAAGCTTTTTTTATTATTATTAAAGAATAAGTTACACTTTTGCATAATTTTCAAGTCAGTATTATCCATTGTAAGTGTATTGTATTTGTAAAGAAGTAAATATGAGGCTTCAGCAGTCTGAAACAGTCAAATCAGGGAGGCATATTCTAAAGCTACTATTTTCTCAGTATTAAATTCCCCCCTTGTCTTTGCGGAGACAGTTTTTCCCGGCTGTTGAGGGACAGTAACACAAAGAGCGAATATCATTCTAGAAAGACTAAAAGTTTGAAGGCTCTCAATGGATTTGATTTGGGACTGCTGAGGCCTCATATTCAATTTAGACACACTTTTGAATGTATTTTTGCTCAGACAACAGACTGTCCCTCATCACTTCTCTTCTCTCTTCAGGGCCCGTATGAAGAGGAGGAATGATAACAACAACAAAAACTGTTTTATTGCTCATATGGGCACTTGACTATTGACTTCAATGGTTACCTGATCTTTTAAATTACTTATATGAGGCCATTATTGTTGCAAAACTATCATCAGAGTGGAGAGTAGTGTATCTGAATCCATGTGTGTAATCAGATTTATAAATGTGTAAAATAACCTCTAAATTCATACTGAGATGTGAATGTGTACAGGAATGTTTCTTGTTTCTTGATTTAGAAGAGAATAGAATAGAAAATGATTTAATCTATTGCGTGCAAAGGCATTAAAAATAACAAATCACACATTAAACGCTAATATGCAAACATACTAGCAGCTACGTCAAAAAGAGCACTTTCTCTATGTTGAAGAGTGAGTCAGAAAAAGAAAATATATAAAGTGTTGTGTGTTGCAGGCTCGCTTCAAAAAGTAGCTGTCGTTACTGATTTATCTTTTCTATGGCTTGGCTAGGGATTTTAGGTTGCCAACTTTACACCCAGCCAGAGACGACAGATGAAAACTAGCCTCTCTTGGCTAAATTTGATATATTAACAGTAATGTTCACTGCACTGGCAATGAGAAAAAAAATGGATAAATAAAAAAATAATTAAAAAACAAATCTGCAAATGTGTTTTCAGAACCCATATGTGCTTAATCTGTTTTGTTAATGTGTAAAAGAAAAAAATCTATATATCTTTATTAAAAGTTTGACTTTTCAGCCCTTTCAATACACACAGATTGAAACACCGTTACACAACTCTCCGCTCAAACGTGTAAGTAGTTTTGTTACAATATTGACCCAGTATAATTCTGCGATCACTTGTCACTGAGATAGTTGGATAAAATTTCTCTGCCTCCCACCTACTCCACCTCCTCAACTGGAAATATATTAAAAGCTGCAATACAATAACAGCCTGTGTCACTGCTTCTACCCTCTGTAATAAACATATTCAGCTTTAAATCCATTATGCATTATGTTTGTTAATGATTAGAAGCAGCAGTTAAAGCAGTTTGTTATTAAGAGGCCAGATTGTCTTTTAGCTTTGATGCACGCTCAAGACAGAAGTTTGCCAGAAACTAAGTGCAGGGCACGTGATTCAACTAAAAACTCTGACTGCATCCTGTATTTAAATAGGGTATTTGTGTGGATTTGCATTTAACTTTCGAGGGAATATAACTCAAATTCACTGGCATCATTATTTTTGAAAAAGTGTCATTTCTTCTTCCAGCAGCAAGGAGTCCTGCAGAGGCAGTGGCCCCCAGCTGGGCTGTCTGCAGGGGAAATACTACACGAGCATCATACATCAGTGTATTTTCCTCTGGTATTTAAATAAATCTGCGTCTGTAAACACACGCAATCTGTCGCATTCATGGAGCGTTGCCATTGTGCAAATTACACTACAATTAGTAACCACAACCACGCGTGTTTATACAACAGCTACCAGTTGCTGTATCTCATCATCATATACCTCCACCGCTTCCAACACCGAGAACATCCAGGCTGCTTCGATCTGCTCCAGTCCTGCATCAACACATGAGAGACAGAAAACTGAGTGTGAACAAAGCAAACAGTACGTGATAACAGAAGTGTTCATATCTGAATGTCATTGGGAGGTTTTCAATACCAATAATTTGGCAGTTTTTTCACCTTATTTCTGAGATTTCTTACTTAAAAAAAAATCACTCTTTATTAACTTAAAAATATATAAAACATTTAAAAACTGCAGTGTCTCAGCCTTCAACTCTAATACAAGTAGTATCATTTTTATGCATTATTTATAATAGAAGTGTATTTATGCACAAATCTTCCCTCTAATTAGAGACTACATGTGGAAAGCAAATAGTTATTACTTAAAGGTGCATTATGTAGTTTTGGGGAAGACATTTTTAATCAGAAGAGAAAGATCTTCATTGACAGATTTTTTCTTTGTTATCGTGACTTAATAAATTGAATAAACAAACTTTCCATTTCACAATTTCATGCTGTTTTTCTTTGTTTATATGTGGCGGACCCTGCCACCTTTCTTACTTCAAACAGTGTTCTGGGGACCTTATTTTTCTTCTGAGAACAACTTGTTTATTCACTTATGGAAAAACTAAATATTTCTGAGTTTGTATTATTACCTCATTAATATTGTAAATAATAAAATTCAGAGTTTGGATTTCTTCTCCAAAACTACATAGTGCTCTTTTAGAGTTACCTCAGGGTTATCGGGGATGTTTGGACATGGAAAATGGGCACAAACACTAAAACAGGGACTTTAGCCCCACATAAAGGGCATTATGGTTGTTGTCCTGCAGCACTACTGCCACTTTTATATCTGCATCTATAAATCAAAGACAATCTCATCTCTATTTGAAATGACAACTTCAGGGAGAGTTCATATGAGGACTCGAGTTGATGATTCACTATCCCCAGACTGCACAAAAAGACATATAGCAGGCATCCAAATCCTCTACTGAGTCCGGGTAAAAAGTCAAATCAGTTTGAGGATTTAACAAACAAGTGCACTTCCAGCGTTTCCTCTTGTACCTTTTAATTTCTCCCGGCAGGATGTTGCGAACACACTGGAGCATGGCCTCGTGTTCTCCTGACTGCTCCAGGTAGAACTGAAAACTATCGACAGAACTGCCCTCATAACAAGTCTGCTTCGTTTCTGCAGCCATGATGAATTTCTCTGCAAATCAAATGAATAGAACTGATTTATGCATGCAAAAACTACAACAGCTCTTCAAAAACAAACTTGTAAATAAGGTAAACACCAACTGTACATTTTAAATATTCATTTACCTTAAACGTGTGGAGAGTAGAGACACAGAGTCGGATGTTCTCCCACTCTTTAAGTTGGGGAGAGTTGCTCTCCCCTCCCACAGTCTGGCTGGCTGCCCTCCCATGAGAGTGTGTTGCATAACTCTTCCTGATGAACTTTGGTTGCACAGCAGAGCCACTGGCAGCTGTCCCGTAAGATTCCTATGCTTGTATTCCAGTAGCTATTTCAACACCACTTTTCTGAGTAAGTCTCAACAGAATGTTGTTTCAAAAGTTAAACTAAACTCAACATTTTTTACACTTACTGGAAGCACCCACTGCTATGTTTGCAAGTATATTCTACATTACTTTAGGGTTACTATGGTTGCTTTTACACTGATAAATGAAATGCATCCCAGAGGTCAGAATAATAAATGTTGGCACTGTACATTTCTGCAAACCACAGATACAGACCACTGCCGAGCGAGAGACCACTGCTGTAAGCAGGAATCCACTGGCTATTTTTAACGAGAAACCACTGGATTTTCTTAAGCCAATGTGTGTTTTTGTCCCAACCCCAACCAAGTGTTTTGTGCCTGAACCGAACCAGACCACATGCACAGCGATGTCACTGCACATACATAAAGACATGTAAATTGCAACAAGAAGAATTGAAGACATAATGTATCTGTGGTTTGCAGAAAAATACATCGTCAACATTTATCCTTGCGACTGGGTTGGGAAAGCATCTCATTAGTAACCAGCTGCAGGTCAGTATTTTACTTCTGCGAAACGTCTCCTGCATGACACTGCAACGGTGAGCTTACTGAACTGAACTCTTTAAATTCTGGTCATTTCTAACAGAAGAAGTTGGGAGGTAGCTTTATCCAAGATGGACCTTTAAAATGAATGCTAAAAATGTTTGAATAAAGTTGTGAAAAGTAGATGCATATGTATAAACATGAGGGCCAAGAGTTAAAAATCAGCCCAGTCGCCAGAATAAAACGTTGGCACTCTCTGCTCGAATCACGTTCACATCACAGCCGTGTCTAACGTCTAGCCGAAACTTTTTGATCCTGCAAACCACAAAACCCTAAAAGGTCTCATACATACATCCATCGAGGCTACACAGACTTCTAAATGTGTTATTAACCAAAACAAAACAAAACAACAAAATCTGCATTGCTGCACAACAATAAGTGGTTTGAATCCACCAGCTGGCTGGAGCCTCGGGGCGCTCCAGTTCCCACAGTCCAAACATATGCAGATGAGGTGAACTGGCGACTCTAATTTGCTCTTAAGTGTGAGTGCGGATGTGTTTGTCTGTGTGTATATGTGTTAGCGCATTGATATACACTGCAGGCCTGGTCAGGGTTTCTCTAAATGTGAGCTAGGATTGGCCCCGTGTGACCCTGCAGGATAGGAGGATAGACACTCACGCTGAAGAACTTGGGAGTTAACTGGATAAAATGTGTGCAAATATTTATACAATCACAGATTTCTGCGGTATGGCAACATCAACTTTTGTAGGATTGTGCAGAGATGATTTAAACATCTAGAAGAATTTGGCAACCAATTACAGAAAATGTTAATGTATCTCCAAAAATATGAATCCTTTTCTAAAGGTCTTTCAAAAGGGTTGATTTACGCAGCGGTTTTGTTTAAGATTAAATGGATTAAATGTATAGATCACCCCCTGTCTTTTAAGGTCCTTGTCATTGTCTTCCCCTCTGCCTTTGTCAGTTTGTCTGTCCAGTTTTCTTTTTGCTTTGCCCTCTTCTCCAGTGTCTCCCTGTCCCATCCTCTTTGTTTTATTCCTGCTTTGTGCCTTGCGTTTTGATTTGTACTTTGCTTTTGGTTTGTATTTTGTTTGACTTTTGTGTTTAGTCTTTGGTATTTGGCATTTCACGGATTTTGGATGATTCATTTTTTTTGTTAAAGCAAAACAATAACTCAAGGATCAATAACTGCTGAATACAAGAACTCAGAACCCTGACATTTTGGGTCTTTATTTCTGTATTCTTTGAAACTTGGCCAGCATCCAGTGTCTTTGTATTTTACTACAATCCCAACCAGATGTCCAAATCATTGGCACCTAACTGGCACCCAACTCACTTTGAGGCAAAGTGAGGCAGTTGCAAACTTTTGAAATTTAAAAACGTACCATTTCAGTTAATATTAAAATTGTGTCCCCCCCCCCCCCCATCACCCCCTGTGATTTACGCCTACGCTAATTAAATATGGAGGGTGTTTGTAGCTACCCCGGTTGGTCATTTCTAACTGACTTAAGAAACCTCTGGAGAAGTTGAAACCAACATTTACTGTATGCATGGCACTTCTTCTGGATCAGAAGAAAAAAAAGCAAATCATATTGTTTCTAGAATATTACTGCTTTCAACATTCACACCAGGGAGCACATCTCCTGTCGGCCTCTGTCGACTGCTGAATGGATCCACTGGAGCATTTCAGTGCTAAATGACTTTCTTAATCATTTTTCACTTGACGTGGGGATCTTTTGCCTTCAGGTAATGAGAGCAGTGCATTTTTTTCCTTTTTTTTTTTTCTTTTTTAACAGAAAAATGGCTTCAGATCACATTTTCTTTGCATATAAATACAGATTAATACAGCAATACACTTTCTCACTAGATCGTTAACATGCTCATGTTTAAGTAACAGTGTCACCCACATTCCCTTAGTGAGGGTTAAGTACAGATTTCAAGCTTGTGTTGAATGTGATACAGTCAAGAGCAACCTTAAAAAAGAAAACCCAAACAGCTGCAGGCACTGTTTATTTTACTGCAGGTACGGTAGCTCTGTCTGTGTGCTCATGTTTGATCCCTGTATGTATTAAATATAGTCCAGTCATTTCAGGTAAACACAAACCAAACAAAACAATGTGTTTGTAGTTTTTGTTTGCTTTCAAATTTTAATTAAATGACATGTTTAGTGTTGTGACAGAGAGAGACTCATTTCTTTATATGTATATATATATAAAGATAGATAGATAGATAGATAGATATTGGATAAATGGGTGATTATTGATCGGTCCTGTATTTTGCAGACGGTTACTAAAAGTGTCCTCAAGATGGTGCCAATACTTCATATAACAGTGATGGTTGTTTTGGCAAAAGACAAATAGTGACACCAGTGCCTACACTTGTTCCTGTGTTAAACCAAACAATATATTGCATATCTGTATATACATTGCACTAATGCAGGTTGAAAGGCTGAATATATGTGGTTTCTGTGAGTATTCTCAGATTTAAGTTGTGTAGAGTTATCCAAGTTTTTACACACACCCTCCTGTACTTCAGTGGTTGATTGATATATTTAATTTCTGCATTTATAAGCCACACAGGAACCTCTACATCAGCTGAATATCAATTTGATTAACTCCACCGTGTAGTTAGCGGCACTACTTCATCTTCAAGTGATGTTGTCCAATACCATATTTTTATAAGTCTTATATTAAAAATCCTTCTGACTGACTGGAAAATAAATTTGCATAGGTCTTATGAGACTAATTTGTGTGTATTTTAAAGTCTAACAATGATTAATATGGAACTGGGACTATAGCTGAGATAAGGATACAAACATTTTTCTATTTGTCAAATGTTAATTTCACAACAGCTACTATGCAAAATAGAAAGGCAGCAGAAACAGGTTCTGGTTTTTAATTTGTCTCTCAGTGATGTAAATTTTATTCAAATATAAGTGTGAATGCAAAGACACAAAATCCATCACTAAATCTCCACGGAATATTAAATGTTCAATTTTCCATTTATTTTTTTATTTCCAAAGTAATATGATCTGATGAGAGCAGCGGTGTAATGGGGCTGCTAGCACGGTCTGCCAGCTGTAGCCCATAAAGATTATATGACGGCAGAATCTGAAGCTGATGTGAAGCTGATTGAAACATAACTTTATGTTTTGTTTGGGGGGCTTATGACAACATAATAATTGTACAAATAATTTGTTCAGAAAAAAAAAAAATACAATCAAGTCCCTTACATTTTGCGCAAACATAGACAATTAGATACAATTGATAAATAATTCTAGCATCGACAACAAATAACTACTGTTAGAAAAAATAGACCCCTGGAGATCAGGTCCAGGTTGTGTAGAGGCAGGTTTGTCTGATAATGTAAAACAAGCCATTTCACACACAGGCTAAAATCTTATCTTATGTACAGTCAATTATAAACAATACAATTTGAGACAATCACCATGTTTAAAACCAATTAACAGTTATGTTATCATTCTACTGCTAATTTCACATTTTAAACAGGCTGTTTTTAAGTGAGCTGACTAGGGGTGTCACAATTGAGTTTTTCAGTCAAAAACTGATGGAAATGAGTGTTCAGTTTCAACCATCAAATTCAAACGTAGTATCGACGATCAGGGTATCCACCCCCCGCACGACACGCCGACTTGTGCGCATCCAAAGGTAATAAAAAACACTTCAGAAGACACAGCTAGCTTATCGATAGCCTGCAGCTGCACTTCCAGACTCTTACGCTCCATTCACATGCTCCTCGGATTGGTCCCACTTCTAGAGTTCGGAAGTCATTCTTCCGACTTTGCTGCGCTCATGTGCGTCTGGTCTCTACATTTTTCCGATTATTCCAACGCCATGCAAACGCACTGAAAAGTAACTCTGACAGCAACGAAGATGCTTCAGAGATCCTTCATTAATAAGACGAGGGTTCACACGCAGAGAAAAAAAACTGAATTGAACTAAACTGATAACATTGCCAAAGATCCTTGATTAATTCACTTGATAAGATGGTTTACTCTGGACAGGTTTTAAGACACCAAACTTTGTAACAATTTCTGTGTTTTGTTGATTATTATTGAATGGTCATTTCTTTCGCTTTTAGTATAGCATAGCTGTCAGTGCTGATTTTTTTTTAAATAATCGAATCGAATTGTGATCTTAAAATCAAAAGTCATATTGAATCGTGGATTTGGAGAATCGTGACACCCCTAGCGTGGACCTAAGACGATCACTTCAAGGTTGTTGTTAAAGATAACTCTGCCGTTGGACTCCACACTACAGTCTGGCTGTTGAAGTGTTTTCATGACACTAGCTTTCAGCTCAGGTGGGGCTGTCTTACTGAAGTCCAGCACCTCCGTGAGAAAATCGAGCAGCAGCTCTCCCTTCTCATCCCCCTCGGTGAAACACTCGGTGATATCTAGTTGAGATGGCAGCTTGTAGCTCTGGTAGCTCAATCCCTCGGAGTCCAGGAAGCTTCTGATGTCTCCTGTGGTCACACACTGACTTATTTCCGTGTTACAGAGCTCTCTCCTGTGAGTCTTCCACAGCTTTCCCCAACCACTCTCACCTGGAATAGATGACATGAAAACAAGACTGAGAATTTACAGCCATGCCAGTGGCACTGTGAGGCTGTTCTAACGCTGCAATGCTGAGTCTGTACTCCCAGTGCATGCCCAGGGAAACACTGATAGTCGCAGCAACCTGGTGTTTGAAGTCTGTGAACTTAACTACAGCAGCCGATATAACAGATTAGCACGCTTAAAAAGAGACAGGATGAGTATGCTCGTACCACATACTTGCAAAGACGTCCATCAAGCACAAATCCCCTGAATGTAAATGTAAATGACAACTACAAAGTCGTTATACTTAAAAACGTGTTGTTAACGTGTGTGTGTGCCGCCAAACTGCTGTGATTTCATGTGAGCTTATGTTGGTGAAGTCTTGGTGGGTCTTTCTTTGAGTTTTAAAAATGTAATTCCCACACGGATGACCGTTGCACTGTACTTTTAAGTATTTTTTCCTTCTATTGATTGTGCTGCTGCTCCGCGTTATATACAGGCTAACCATGGCTCTGAAGCATCATTAAAGACAAACTCTCACCCTGTGCTTGAGGTGAGGTGGTGAATAAAGAAGTAAATGTGTTGTCTCTAATTGACTGAAGGACGCTTTACCTTTAAAAACAACTATTTAACCTAAAGATAAATTGTATCTATGTACATTTGTGTTTCAAATGTGAATATGTTAAGTATAGTGCAGTGTGGCAGTCGGACATTGGCTATGGCAACTCCCACCCTTGCTAACATTATACAAAAGATTAGAAAGCCTGTTTAATCTGCTCTTGGTCGCATATTTGTTTACCTAACGTCATTGTTGGCTTGAGTCGTAATGCTGGTCTGTTTGCACTATTAAAGGGTTTTAAGTTAACTTGTGTACAGAGTTCCCTTTTGTCCCGGGGCAGGTATAGTGTTTACTGTGCCTATTATCTAAATTTGGTTTGTTAGCATGCTAACATTTGCTTATTAACATTAAACAAGCACAGCTGAGAGTGATGGAAATGTAACTGCTCGTAAACCAAAGTGAACAAATTTTGACCCTCATGATGGCACTCGTTGAAAGGTTAAGGGAACACATTTTATCTTTATCCATTCAATAATGTAATAGACCACAAATGTCAACTTCATGCTGACGCTAGCAGAAAAGTCGAGGGATCACCAAAGTCATTAAAATACATCATATGACAGCCATGAATATCTGTACAAAATATTGGGCCAATCCATCTGCTGAATGTTGAGATATTTTACAGGATGAGTAAAAACAAGCCCTGTTGGTAGCCACAGGAAGAGCTTAGAGATCACCAAGTCAGTAGGTCCATCCTTTGGAAATAATATCTGTACCAAATTTTACAGAAATCCATCCAATAATTTTTGTGATACTTCCGTCTGGACTAGGGATGGGACGATGAAAGATTTATCAGGGATCGTATTAAAAAAATACACATTAAGTTGATGATGCTGAGTTTTCATTATCAGGATAATCATGAATATCCTCACATGAATGACTTTAAAAAAGATGTCTAGCTCACTGACATGCAGTCTTATACTGGTTTCCTGATTTAATTTGAATTGCCTAAGCCTTTCACCATGGCTGAAGACATAACTTCAAAACAAGTTAAATCAGATTTGTGTAAATACTACGGATTCCAAACTAAAGAGCAACGGGGAGATGAGGTCACCAACGTTTATTTTTCCTTTACTTGTGCAGGAGGGCCTTATGATGTATGATTACTTATTTAAGGTTCTATGATTGGAAAGATGTGTGTCCCCTCTGCAATAAAAATATGCAATTTTAGTTTAATCTTAAAAAGGTGCAATAATCAAAGACTAAACGTAGCATGCTAACTAGCTAGCCCACAGCATGGATCCCACCACCTTCCCCCTGAAAACCTTCTCCTTCCGGTGGTCCAAAGCTCATGTGCTAGTGGTCTAAACAGTTCAGGCAGACTCTAGCTGATGAGACAGCTACATGCACTGCTAACAGAGCTAACTAGCTAACAGCAGCTAAAGTTATCAGCTGTTAGCAGTTAAACTGTTGATATGCTGCCTCTTATTTGTTTGAAGTTTGAAATGGACAGGTGGTCCATTCTTACATATTGCACCTTTAAAGTTTTAAGAATATTTTGAAGATTATTGCGATGATTACCGTGAATTGCAACGATGTGGGACAGGCTAATTGTGAAATTCAATTATCACATCACCCCATGTGTAATCTGGACAAACTGACATCGCAGTGTTGTGGACACAAAGGAGGACGTTTAAGCAAATGAAAGCAAAGCATTTGAAAGTACATGTTTGTTTAGCTAATTACTGAAATAAATTCACAATTTTACATATATGAATGGTAATGATGAAGAATGATTTTCACAGTAATAAATGTGGACTGCTTTGTCCACTTACTCCATAATGAATTTGAGTAGTTTATACCAAAACAGCAGGCAAAGGTTTCTCTTTTTTTTTATCCTGACTCTGAAAACCACAGTAATAGCATTTTTGCCTGAGAGACATCCTTTAAACTACTTTCCATCCGAATACTGTACTGTATGTATAAGCACTAGGTACAGTATACTGAGTGTAAACTGCATAATTAACCAGAGTGAAGAGAAGATGATATGCCTTGATAAGTAAAGATTAGATCCATCCACTCACCAGACACCAGAATGATCACAAGCTTCCCATTCTTGTCGAGGAGACTCTGGAAGAAGCTGACGGTAGCTCCAGGATCCTTCACATAGTACAGCATCTGTCGATTTCAGCACAGATAATGAGCTGGTAACTGGATTCGGAGAGCACCTAATTATAACGCTATGCTAGACAGATGTTCTAATGGGATTAATTGCTGTGGAGCTCCGCCAAATGAATATGACCTAGATGTGTCAGGAACACAGTCTGTGGGCCAGAAGCGCCACAGTGGCAGCACCAACCTGAATCATGTGGATGAAGTCAGCCTTCTTCGTCATCTTTTTCTCTTTCCACTGCTCCTCAAACTCAGCGGCAGTATTCTTGTTCCAGTGAAATTTGATCCAATCTAATTCTGGTTTCTTCGACACCAAAACTGCATCAACAGACACAGAAAGCAGTTATGGAGGGTAAGTGATACATGAGTGTCCTTTCACAATAATGTGACAACTTCAAAAATCTGAATCTGCATTGTGACCACATGTTGCTTTGTGTGAATATCTCTATTTTCAATTTTAACTTTGTTGCCAACACATTATCGTAACTTATTCATTATAGAATGACCCATAAATACATAACATGTGTACTACACTATACTGTTATTGTACTATTATCATTAGTATTACCATGTGTAAAGTCTATTTTGCACTGTATGGTACAAAATGCATAACTCTGAATCAGCAATGCTGCATTGTATGTTATGTATTTTTAAATTTGATTATATTGAGTTACTTACTACTCTACTCGTCCTTGTATTTGCACCTTGCAGGTTAGACAACTTCAAATAATATTCAACAAAAATAAAGACTCCAAACAACACCTCCCTTAAGGTATTCAACAATTAACAACACAAGATAGAAATGTAGTTTTTTTACAAAGCTTGGTTTCTCAAACCTGTCCAGAGTTAACCATCTTCTCAATAAATTAATCAAGGATCTTGGGCAGTGTTATCAGTTTAAGTCATTTCAGTTTTTTCCTCTCAGAGACAACTCTCTTCGCATCAATAAAGGATCTCTCAGTAAGCTATCTGTGTCCTCTGAAGTGTTTTTGGAGGTTATTGTCGATGACGCATTTGAATTTGATTCTCGAAATTGAGCGCTCATTTTCGATATCATTTGAAATTGTGACACCCCAAATATATATAGAATTTAATATATTCTGACCTTTCGCTTTTCCCATGTCATCCTTGGCATCATTTTGTCTGTCTTATTGCAAAGTTGTAAGATCTGACCTTTGTTAAATTCAATAATTGAGTCTTGAGAATGTAACATTCTCTAAAAATGTTGTAAAAACAATAGAGAATCAAATTGTGAACTATTGGTAAGTATAATTTAATGAGGATCCAAATAAAAATCTATAATTATTCCTCGGCATAATTGAGATTATGATTCCATCTGCATTGTTTCGTTGTCGTAGTGGTCTGCAGATCTGGTGAGCTTAAATCATAATGAAGCCATTATGAATGGTTTAAAATTCAGCATGACTGAATTAAAGGGGACTGTTGGGCCTTGGCGGAGGTGTGTGCCAGGCTAGTTTGTATATTTAATCAATATAGTCCTCCGAGTATTTAACAAATGAATTCTTGTCAAACTGGAAACCAACATTTTTTACACAACAAAGAAGAGTCAGATACTAATGATGTGATGAACTCTGCCTTGTCTAGGTATAACTGAAGTATTACAAACATAATCATAGAACATTTTTGTTACGTAAAGCAACATTATGTAGAAATGTACATTTTGTGTGATTTGGCGCCCCCCAGAGTTTCTGAGTGCAACACCACTGTTGTAAATATAAATCCCAGGTCTGTCCATAGTGCAGAAACAAGTGATTGGGGCGGAGTGGCTGAGACAACGACACCATTCACCCTGTTACAACACACTGTACCATCAACATGATTTTGAAGTTGTTATTTTAAGGTAAATAAACAAAACCTGCATAATGTTGCTTTAAAATCAACAAATTTTGAACTAATTTCCTTTCAGCTGTCTTCTGTAAACACACACAGCCATGACTTCCCTGTGAACTGTCTCTTGTGCTGATTCAAAGGAGACAAGCACAGGCAAGTCTTCAGATCACAAAAGACTCCGACATGTTTCGCTTAGTGCTTTTAGAAACACTAATTCTGGCTGAGATGCGTGTGAACAGAGAGCCACCTACAGAAACCCCCCGAAAAACACCCAAGGAAAAGAAGGATGATGTGAGAACATGACGAGCACTTAAAGGGGAGATGACACGAAAGATAGAAATGAGGACCGTCAGGAACACCACCCTACAGACGTCTTTCATTTTTTAGTATATGTTCTCTGTGGTATCAGAAGCAGATGTACTGCATGTGAAACTACTGGTCAGAGAGCAGCAGACTTGGAGCTGGGAGGGATTCAGTGTTTCATTCACTTCAGAAAAGGTTTATACTCGCTGACATGAAGGTTTGAATCTGGTACTGAGGGTTGAAAGACAGTACCCTACGAACACATGAATGACAGCATTACTTATGTATCAGTGTGAAAGCCAAAAGGCAGCTTTAAAATGAGTTCTCTGCATTAAACAAAACAATATAAAATAATGATATAAAGCAATATATATATATATATATATATTTAACTCTTATTTGCTGTCAAATTAAGTACTGAAACAGATTTTTGGGGGCATAAGAACACAGATATAGGGTAAATGTGTGTTATGTCTGTGAGTCAAGCGTGTGTCTATAAAGGCAGTACCTCTGTAGTTATGTAGCTGCTGCCCGCTAGGCTCAACTACCTCGTTATCCACCGTCACCCCTGGGTGCTTCAGACGGAGTTGGGAGAGCATCTCAAGGTCAATCTCACCTACAGGCACCAACACAGTTATGAAAATGTCTTGCAAATAAAATTCTGACCTACTTTCCCCACAACAGCCAAACTGTTCAAAAAACCCCCAAAAAACACATTTAGTCAAGCAGCGTTTCATCACAATCCTCTAATTTAAGCAGGAAATCGCTAATAGCACTTGTCAGTTTTGCAGGAAATTATACATTTAATGTTGCAAGATTCAGAGTTACCCAGAGTTATCACTGCGATATTCATTTCAATCTCATTTAGCCACAGGCAGGTGATTTTGTTCTGGTTCTTATTGGAGCTGACAAGTTGCTTTGTATAAAAAGGGATAAATCTGAGTAAAGAAGCTGATCTGGACGGGCGCTGAATCTTTCTGATTAGATTGAATAATACCTCGCGGGGGAGTTTGTAGTCATTCTAATGGATTTTACAGTCCATTAGAGAATCTGTAACATCGCTCCATTATGATACTGACATGACAGCTCAGGTAAATTAAAAAGATTGGCTTTGACATAAGTGAAGGGTAATAGCACTCATGGGCGAGCCGTGGGTTTGCTCAGAAACAAATTAACCTTGCTGTATCATGAGCGCTCCGAAACCAGTAAAATCAAGGACTGGTCGGGTCACCCTGACAGCAAAATATTAATCTGACAACTGGACAGATGCAAACCCTTGACAGTCATAATAAGGGCGAAGGTTTTTACTGCTGCAGCCATAAATGACAGTGCAGCAATAGGATATGTTATAGCAAGCTGATTCAACAACGCCTCCTCACCTTCGCTGTCTGCAACAGCTATTTACAGTGTCACACAGCACATAAGGTAAGTTCGGCAGTAAAAGTGTCCTATAGCGTGCGTTCTCACCGGCTCCGCTTCCAACTCCAATGACATTTAGATGGGACTTTCCATTTCCGATGCTGCGGGGAGAGCAGAAAAAAAAAAACGCCGTGAGTCTTCAGAGCAGTCAAGACTCGGAAATTCACATCCTCCAACCTGCCAAATGTGGGTCACATTTTTGGACTTGTAACTGTCAATTCTGCCTGACACTCGGCTACGTGAGACGTACCGTTTTAGCATCTCCAACACTGCAGCTTTGAATGTCGCTTTGACATGTTCCGTCACTCACTGTCTGATTTCTAATAACGCTCTTACACTTTTCTTTAATTAACTCGTGAGTCATAGGTCTCCAGATTCCTCTCTGATCTGCTTCTCAGACACCGATAGAGAGCAGAGAGATGGGTTTAGGCCTCCTACATCTCAAGCTTGTATATTTTATTAGATTTTTTTATTTTACCTTTACTTTACCAGGACTATTCCCACTGAGATTCAGAATCTCTTTTTTTTTTACACGGGACTGCCGGCCAAGACGGCAGCATCAGAAGTTTCACATAAAAGGAACAAACAACAACCAAAAACAAACCACATAAAGAATTTCATATAAAAGAAACAAGCGACTGGCTTCAAACAATCAAAGCAAATCACATCAAGACAATGAATTTACCCATGTTCAGAAACAGGACGTGTGCTTTCAGTAGTCAAATAGTCCTTAATCCTGTTTTTATAATCTCCCAAAGTTTACAGCGTCTCTGTAACTCACACCAGGATAAAGATGCATAAAACTTTCACCAGAGACGGTGCGGGTTCGAGGAATGACGCACATTATTCATCAGCATGACCAAAGGTTGCATCATTATACAGCGAATCCAACATTTTCAAAGAAGATACGTTTGCATGCATATGTAAAATAGCACCATATTTAAATACATCAACATGGAAGAAATGCAAGAAGAGGAATTTCCATAAGCACACACAAACACTTTGTTAAGCTGGTTAATCTATATGTACATTTGTGTGGTCAAATATGTGGTTTTATGGGAATATCAGTGGCGAACAGCACGAAATGATATAATATCTACAGATCGTTTTCTAGGATTGAGATTGGTCTAAACCGGGGGGGCCTGAACTTTCTCCCTTGGCATAAATAAACAACGATATCATAATTATCTAAAAGGTGCAATATGTAATAATTTGCCAGCCGTCCAATGTATAATTGCATTGGTGGCATTTTGTATCTACCATTAGCTAGTTAACTCGGGTAACAATGGAGCTAGTGGTCGGGACTGTTATCTCGGAGCACCGGGGAAGTGTAGGAGCTTACACTGCCAGCATGGGAGCTTTGGACCAGGACAGGCCGGGGATAGCTGGTTAGCATGCTAACTTCAGTACCTCTTCAACATGATACTTCACATTCTGTTGATGTTTTTAGTTCATGTTTTAATGCTTCTGACTGAAATTCTTACATATTGCACCTTTAAATACATTTTTTTTTTCCTCTAAAAACATCTGGTGGACCTTTTGATGGGCTGACTAAGGCAGCAATATGTTGCTTTATGCTCCAGAATTCAGCTTTTTATCACATTTCTAAATAGCGTAGCTGCATTATAACATTTATATGTCCTTCTCTTGGGCTGGTGTCGTGGACATTTCTCTTTGAAGATCTGTCTGACAGATAAATGCTGACCAACTTATAGCTCATGAGGCCTTAACATTGTTGAAACAATGAAAGTACATGTTTCAAAGTGTCTAGTATTCATTCATTCACTGAACCTGTTTTTCCCTCCTGTTACTAACTCTCCTGTCATTGCAGAACCAGGCACACCCTTATCTCCTTCCCGCCGCTTTTATCACCTGACCTGCTCCACCCACTTACTCACCAGCTCCATATTCCCTTTGATTATGTCAGTAGTATTTATGCTGACCAGCGGTGCAACTCCTCCTCCAGATTGTCTTTCACATATTGCAAAGCAGTCATTGTTTCCAGGCTAATCCTGACTGCCTAAACCCCCGTCTAATTCCCCGGGAAGTAAAACACAGGAATACTGTAGATCAAAACATGACACAAGCAGCATAGACGATACAAAGACAATAAAAACCAAAGAGTGGTGAGGTTTTTCTTCATAATGTTAATTCATAGGCTGAGGAAAAGAGAGTTAAGGGCAGAAATTGGTCAGCGGATCTGAGGGGTGGAGAGGTGGAGTACAGGATGAGCGGTTCTGAAAGGTAATCCGGTGCCAGTACATGCAGTCCTTTAAAGTCCTATGTAAAGAGAATTGCAGTAAATTCAATTTTAAATCCAGAATCAAAAAACAAAACACCAATGTTCGACAAATACGCTCATAAAGTGCCGTCTTAGATGCTAATTTAACCATGATGAAGAGCCCTCTAGTGGACAAAATATGGTGCCCGCGGACATACGGTGCCCTTTTTATTTTTTCACCCCTGGCCCTCAAACATCCAGAGTACACCTCTGTTATTGGCAACCGGACACTAAAGAACAGAATAATGTTGAATAACGACCCAGATAATCAGCCGGTCTATCCTTGTTCTCTTAAATCAGGAGAACAAGATTTGTAGGCCTGGACATCTCTGCAGCTTCTGTGATTTGGATAATACACTAAGCCATATTGTGATTTCGATTATATTTTGATTAATTTGGCTCATGTAAAATCTGTGTGTGTGTGTGTGTGTGTGTGTGTGTGTGTGTGTGTGTGTGTGTGTGTGTGTGAGAAAGACTACCTGCCCAGTATATCTGGCAGCAGATCGTGGATGAAGTCCCGCATACACTGATGCTCAGAGGAGCGCTCCAGAAAGAGCTGAAAGGATTCCTGGTACCTTCCATCATCACAAACCAGACTTCTCAGTGGAGACGACATGGCAAGTTATCTGGCAATAAAATAAAATAAAAATAAAAAAAGGCAAATATTTCCATGAGCAGCAGAAGAAATGTGTGTGCATGAGTTTTTTTTTCTTTCCAGGTGTTCCTTTATTTCTGCTAAAACACATTTTTCTGCTGCAGGTGAACTCTTCAACCCACCACACATCAGTCAAACAGCGTGGGTGGTGCTGGAGATCTGGATGGGGAGTTACAGTCTGGCTGTCACGTTTGTCATTCTAGGATTCACTGTGGAATAAATCATTAGCGGGGTTGTTTTTGGGATAAATACACATATTAAAAATCAACTCCACTTGGATATTATTGTTTCAGTTTAGAGCCTGTCTTTGCAAATTGGCCCTTATCACATGCACTACTTCTCTCGGTGTATTTGAACCTGCTGCTGGAAACCAAAGGGCCAGCCTCCCAACATGAAACCAAATTCTCCGACTGTAACGTCATTATTCTCGGCTACAGGAGGGAGCAAATCTCCAATTGCTGCGCGTCGTATCTTCATGATTACGACGGAGCTGCCCGTGTATTTAGACAGTAAACACAGCAGCGGAAGCAGCAACAGCCCCACACACACACACACACACACACGGACAGTGATCCGTCGATCAGGAGCGCGTAATGTGCGAACTTCACATCAGCCTTCACATCATAGTCCCTGTGCGGGTGGTGTTGAAGACAGATTGAGACAAAAGCCAACGCGACATTTCTTCACTTACACGTTCGTGCAGCAGTGAGTGTGTCCGGAAAGCTCTGCAGGCTGGAAGAAGGAGCACCTCCCACAGCTCCTCTTTTATGGAGGGTCAAAGTGGCAGAAAAAAAAAAAAAAAAAGGGGAACAGAAAAAAAATAATCCAATTACACAACACCAGTCTGTGTTACACACCAGTGGCTTAATTTGTAAACCATCAATACATTTTAAATTACACAAGTTAAGTTAATGTTTACTTCACTGTTATAAAATCCACATAATGTTTATACATGAATTTCAACAGTTTACAAAGTATTAAAAAAATCGGTCGTAATTTTATAATAAAAAATTGGTTTACTATGGTTTATAAAGCATTTCATTGATAACTTTTTAAAACATTTTTAATGTCGAGTGTTGCACGGTGTGCTAGTGTGACCAAAACATTTGCTGTGTTACTGAATAAAGCTGAAGTAAATAAATAATAAGCTTTTTTTTATTTGTGTAAAAGTCATGGACATGGACCAGGAAATGAAGTGTAGTCACTATTACTGACAATATCCCAGACTCCCTTACAAATTGCTTAATTTTAAGAGTTGTCGCATGAGGAGAAACTTGTGCTTGAACTTTGTGAATCGCTTTACCAAATTTATAAATCATTGGTGCCTTCTTGTAAAGTCGGCATTAAATACAATACATAAAGTTGTTTCTTTCCAGTTTCCTTGCTGCTTCCGTGTCTGAAGTGCATCCTCCCAGCAGGTGTTTGAACACAGTGTTTCAACTGATTTCACTGTTAACAGCACATTTATTTAAGAATATAACATATAGCCTACTTTGGAGAAAGAACAAAGTGGAGAAATTCACCAGACTCCCTTAAAAAAACGCTCAATTTTGAGACTTGTTGATTAGGACTGTGAAAACTTTGTGAAACGTTGTCTACAACACATTCTTAACTATTTGGATCTACTTGTTCATTCGGCAGATGTTTTACATGAAGATAATTCTTTCTTTATGTATAAAACGTATCAGTTTGTTCCAGTGATGTGCTTTTGCATCCAGAGCTGGGAAGTGAGATCCGATCACAAGACATCACTCCAAGGTGTGAATTGATGGGCTTGAAGCTGTCCACATATGACCTCCCACAAAACTCAGATTATAACTCTAACCCTGGGGAAGATTGAAGAGTAGCTCCACCAATTTTACACATGAAAGTTTTTTTCTTTTTTACAGGTCTTGGGGAGTACTGAAAATAAAACAATACAAAACCTTTTGTGGCTCCGGAGGAAGCTGCAGGAATTTGGAAAAATCGTCTTCAGTGATGTCACTCAGTGGCTAAATTGCATTGTGGTTAATGTAGGAGCCAGGTTTTAAAAAACAAACCACTGGTCTAGATTTCAAAACAGCTGGACTCATTATGGACAGATTAAAAACAAATGATCAAAAATCGATACAGCAGAACCAGAGACACCACCTTTTTATTCCCTATATTCTTTTCAAAACCTAGCGCCTACATTACCCACAATGCAATTTAGCCACTGAGTGACATGACTGGAGGCAAATTATCAGGTTACCTGCAGCTTCCTCTGGAGCCACAGCATGTTTTATGCTACTTTTAGACATGCAGCAGTACTCCCCAAGACCTGTAAACATACTTTAATTTGTTTAATGAGTTACCCTTTAAGTCGCTGTTCTAATATTTGAAATTTGAAAGAAAAACTAGTTTCCCATAATATGTTTTCCAATCAGGTGGCTGAATGACCTTTGGTATTTGGCTCACAGGTGTCCCTGAATATCATAGGGAGTACAAGAAAGGCTTTAGCGGGGACAGCTTCAGCAGAGATGATCAAAAGAAATATCATTTTGTTTAAAATAGTAATAAAAGTAATGTGACATTTGTATTTTATTTGTAAATGTTGTTGGTGCATACACGTGACAAGGATAGCACCAAAACACAGACATAAGCAGGCAGACAGGCTGAGTTTGATGATTTATTGGGGAAGTTACAGAGTCACAAGACAAACAAGGCTGTAGTCCAAAAAAGCGATCCAAATAGGTAACTATATCAAAATAAGGTTAGGCAGGTGCCTCTGCAGCTCACTTGGCAGAGTATACATGAACAAATACTGTGTCCTCGAGGCAGCAGCCAGTTTGGCGAAGAATCATGAGGATCAGTATTGTACTAAAAACACATAAAATGGTTCATACAGCTCATATGGTGAACCCTCAAGATCCCAAATTGGTTTGAAAAGACAATATTTACACCCCTGACATGTGGTTGAGCTCATGTATCCACGCTAATGCTTTTATATCTTAGCAGCTATACAGTGAAGATTTAGGTTTTTAAATAAAGTCTTTTAAAATCAATTTGGGATCTTGGGGCTTCCGGAGACTTAGATTATGCCGGAAACTTCACCCGATTTACCATCGGCATTAAACCGATCCTTTAAGTAATTCATCATGTCAGTTTTAGTTTTGTCAGAGATACCTGGACAATGCTGCACTTCAGCATCACTACACAAAGAAAATGTATTTTTGACGAGAATAAAAGCAGACGTTTATCATGATTTAGCTCAAGTCTCAGCAAAGTGGGTTTGCTCACTGCGTGGAGACCAGTGTCTGGAAAGACACGTTAGAGTGCTTTGATAAGGTCAGCAGAAAATGTGAGGTACAATACTGTAATATGCTCTTACCAAGAGAGAGAGATACAAGAGACACAAAGAAATATGATGTTTCCTATACTTTCACAATCAGTTTGTGATAAACAAAAAGAATACACTGTAATTTAAAGGAGAGAGAATGAAGGAAATGCCAAGTCTCTTGGTTTGTCCGTGGCTCCCAGATTTCCCAGTTGTCATATAGTCGCGTCAGACAGGAAGTAGGCCAAGAACCTAAATTAGATTGTAATTAGGCCACAGACCCCATCTGATAAGGTTTAAATCCAGGGAGGGAATCCAGAGAGGAGTTTTTACTCATATGTGATTGAGTAGCCAGTGATCCAAAGTGTAGTTGTTTGAGAAAAGACTACAACAAAATCCATTTTTAGACATGCACCAACGTGGCTAATTCTCCTCAAGGACCTCTGTGAGTCTTCTCTGTGATCCTCGGCACTCACAGTGGCCTTGTTTTGGGACTTGGTCATATCTTTTCAGCTTTACCTGGACATGGGCCATTAGAGCTCTGTTCAAGTAAAAGTACGTCAAAGACAGTTTGTTGAGGACACCTTGAAGAAAACATATATTCTGGCCTCTCTTTAAAACATTAAACCTTCAGCATGTATAAAACATTGCCTCACAAAGCTGACCGTATTAAATCAGTTTGTCCTTCCTTCGTTGGCTCAGAGTCCGCGCCTGACTCAACTTCAAAGTCCCTTTATCAATTACACGTGCTTGCGCCATCTTATCTATCCGGCCTCATTGCTCTCTCTGTATGCGCCACCTCTGTGCTCTCAGATCACAGGCGACCGGTCTCCGTGTAATCATGACGATTGTACATAAAACCGAGAAGACAAAGTGGGCGGAAAAGTGTTTTTCTACCAAGCTTCACCTCTTTGAAATGAACTCCCTTCATCAGCTGATGAAGCAGAAAGCAAATCTGACAAACTTTGTCTGATTCACAGATACTCATTAAAATCTCTCTCTTACAACACACACACACACACACACACTTCTATTGTTTGTGTTATGTAATGCTGTGCACGTGCATTACGTGCAAAGTGCTTTACAAGGAGATTTCATAAATAATAAATAGATAAAAACACAAACAAACAGCATTGCATAGAATGACAGAGTGAATTATCATCATGAAGAAGCCTCGTCGTGGGCTGAGGAAGAGAGATGTTTAGGTGGGTTTTGAATGGATCAGTGGAGGGGAATGATTTAACTGTTTGTGGTAAACTATTCTGCTTTCAAAACTAATTTAAGAATTAGAGTCAACGAGTGCAGTATGAATAAAACAAACTTAAAATCAGCCGTGAACAGGGGAGATATGGTCTGTTTTCTAGGTACCAATGAGGATTCTCGCTGCTGCATTTTGAACCAGTTGCAGGTGTGACAGGGCTGACTGACTGATTCCTACATAAAGAGAAGTGCAGCAATTGAGGCAAGAGGAAACTAAAGTTTGAACCAAAGTTTCTAATTCTTTATAATCCAAAACATCTTTGTCTTCTGTAGTAATATAATAACAGTCAACTGCAAAACTCATACTGCAGATGTTTCACTATTCATCTGAGAGGCTTTGTCAGTGCTATTGATTAAGACTGCCTGCCGGGTCGTCCTAGACATTTAAACTTAATTCCAGCATGGTACTTTCTGCAAGATGGCCTCCTTTTATGTCTTCCTGTTGTTCTCCCATCAAAAATTGATGTTAATGAAGCCTTATTTCCATAAATACTGTCCAAAAAGTTTTTTTTCTGGAAAATACAGTGACAGATTCATTTCTAGGAGACAGAATACCACCAGCAAGATGATGAAAACAAAGAATTTCATCATTCTGTGGGGGTGTAGACAAGCCCATAATAAATCAGTACTAAATTATAATAAACATTCATTATTTTAAAAGGTTACGCATTCCTCCGACTAAATATTCATCAAGCTCTCACTCTGCTCTGCCAAAGCACAGCATGCTGCATTTTATTAGAATGATCAGCTTGCGGTAACAGATGAATCCTGATTAAAACTCGACACTGCCATCGTCGGACTGTTCGCATAGCTTCCCTGAAACCTGCAAATATGTCTCGAGAGCTAGTAAAAAATGAGATGAATTGGACATGACAAGATCAGACCCACGTGTTTGCCGCCGATCAGATGGCCATGACACAAGCATTTGAATTCAACCTTCTCTTAAACAAAAGTGACAGTCTTAAATAAATGAATTAGATGAGACAAAAGATTTAAACACTATTTCCCGCACAACCTGCGAGCATCCTGGGATTATCGGAGTGGGAATCTGACTGGAGGGCAAGATGAATCTTATCAGCTGCTTATATATTCTGGGCTCTGCCTCAGAGCCTGTATCAGTAATTACAATTTATCAGGACTGAGAGTCAAGGAGCCGATGAAGATCGCAGCAGGAGAAGAGCCTCTCTTTCGAAAAGATTTCACACAGTTTGAACTCAACAAAGAGCAGAGAATGCAGCGTTTTTATTTTCACATGGTTCCACAATTTATTTGCATTTTTGTCCAGCTCTCCACGTACACACAATAGTAACACAAATAGCATGGTACTGTAAACAATGAGTGAACATACTTTTTAGATTTCCCAAATAGAATTCTTTTATCAGGTCAGTTGGCTGTTCTCGGTTTTATAATGGAAATGTGCCCAGGTAATTGTTAATTGGTCGATCATGTTAATTAGACATGATCGGTTTTTTCACATCGACTTTCACAGTTACCATATGTCCCTTTGTTGGCCAAATATTAGACACCACTGCCTAAAAGAAACTACTCTAAGATGTTTGGCACCTTGTAAAACAGAATCTCTGCAAGGCCACTCGGAGCACTTTCTGCCAAAATGGATCAAGCATGCCTACGTACAATCAGCTGTTGTAATACAATTGTTACAACGTGTAACAACCATATTTGCACAACCATTAAGATTATAGAGTTACTGGTAAAATACATTCAGAAGGAGGTCAGATAACACAAGACCAAATCTTCAGTTTGTGGAGGCAGAGAGGGAAACAGCATTAACTCCGGTCAGAGTATCAGGAACCTAATCCTCCACTGGGTTGTGTGAATAATGCACTGAAGGATCCGTGTCTAAATGTGACTAAATGTTAGCAATCATGGTCCACTGGGACGCTTTGGGATAATGCACAAAAAAAAAAAAATCATGAATGCCTGGTGGTGTAAGTGTAAATCTTACATAACTTCAGGGCTGAATAAATATCAGTCTTTATTTTTGTGCAGGAGTTAGAGAAACAGAAATAAGAGATGGCTCGCTTAAGTAATGTGTGCTCACAAATATTTGGTATTTGATGTCGTTTAACGTTTTCAGCCCCGACTCCATAGTGCAGAAATGAAAAGAAATACAGAAGAAAAGAACTCAGAAGCTATTTTCTCCCCTCGCTATGTGTCAGCTGACCTTGAAATAAATGGTGTAAAAGAAAATGAAGTGTGACGATCTTGTGAAAGAAATAAAGCATATTTGCTCCAGTGGATAATTCTTAATTTCTAGATCTACCTGTTTTGGTGATCAGTGCTTTTTTGTTTTGCATTTCATGGAAATGTGTGTATGAGGTATGATCTTTATCATGCTGGTAATTCATTAACCGTCTGTGAATGTTGTTCTTTGTTAATTCGTGACCGCATTGTTGCCGAAGCAGCCATTTTCAGTAATGATTTTGAGTACTTTTTTCTATTTTTTCTGTCAATTTATACTTGGCCGAGAGTCTTACGAGTATCAGGGAGGGGAAATTACTGCATCATTGTATTGTTAAATTCAAGGCAAGCCTGCTTTTGGTTTCCACATTTACACAACATATGGCATCATCAACAAAACACAATCTGACGGCAACAACTTGCATTACAATTAAAACACTAGAAAAGTCATTTGAAAGGAAAAAAAACAAAAAAACAAAAGTGAATCAGCACTAACGTAGTGCATAGAGCATCTTGTTTATTCTCAGAAATTCAAAAAAAGGCTGTTTGTTTACCCAAAGGGCTTGTGACATTTCCTTTTACAAAGATCCAGCACTGATGAGACAAAGTCAAATGTCAAACGTTCTGGTGTTCCACCTTTGAATGCCATGAGTGACTGTTGGCTCGAGATGCTTCGTCTCACTCACGACACAAATACGAGACAGATAACAAGGCGGTCCCACAGAAACACGTCCAAAATCAACACTTGTGGATCCACTTTGCCTTTGCCTTTCAGGCGTCCTTAAGTCTTGTGTGTTGAAAACAGTGCTTCAACCGAGTGTTCACATTGCTAGCAGTTTAAAAAAAAAAAAAAAACAGAGGTCCATTATTCCCTATGTCTAGAGACCTTTTATCTCATTTTCATTATTCATGTTCGGCTTTGGTTCCTCATCTGCGGGGAGGAAAGTTGGCTGCAGCCAAAAATTCAGGGCTCCATCGCCCTTCAGCAGCAAATCATGTGCGCTGCATTTTGCAATACAGTTGGCACGACAGCCAGCTCAAACTGGCCAGCAATCAGTGGTGTGTGATGGACGTGCCTGCTAACAATCTGAACGCAGTCAGGAGTCTGTCCGAGGCCGAGCGCGTCCTCGTGAGGTATAGCAGCCTGGTTACATATCCATGTCACCGTCATAGGCCAGGGTCAGGGGCTTCTGCGGAGGAGGAGACGTCTTAGTGGTTTTGGTCGGCTTACTGAAAAAAAAAGAAAAAATAATAGACAAGAAAGAAAAGCTGACAGGGTATCTGACTTCGCAGCACAGAGCAGCCCAACTTGATTTCAGCCTCTACAAAGAATTCCATTATCTGATACCAGCAGCACACAGCAGACAAAATATTGTGAGGAATATAACTCATACTTGACAAGGTGCTTTTTCGGGGGAAGCAGGTGGTTAGGAATTTGCTTTGCTTCTCAGTGTTCAGTCTGTTCTCATCTGCAACGCGTGTGACCTACAGCTTTTGTTCTTGGAAATTGCACAGTGAAGAATCTCGTAAAGAATGTAATATGGTACGTACCAGACCAGGAATGATAATGCAATAATGAAGAGTATTAAGATGAATCCGACGGCAGTCACGGCGTAAACCCACAGCTTTACTCTCCCATCTGTGCAATCAAAAAGCAGTTTTAATACAAAGTTTTAAACATACGTACATCTACATCTTTAGTCTGCAGATCTTTGAAACTTTTTTCTAACGTTTCAGAATAAAGCAGTAGGTTTATTCTCTTTTCGAATACACTGCAGAGAGGAGCAACTATTTTTATGATCCATTGAGTTTTTTTTCTTTTACAGCACATAATGATGAACCCAAGTAAAAACATTGACCTAGAATGGATTCCACCCCCAGCCCACTGATCCTAGAGCTACAAAGGCTGCATCAAAGGCAGGAATGATCTCAGGCATGCCGGCTGAGCTGTAAAGATGATTTCCATTTCAGTACCTGGGCCAACAGGTCGTAAGGTCCACTCGTTGAAGAGGTCCTGAGCCTGAGACGGCCCTGGTTTTAATCTTCCAGAGTTGGTTTTCACATCCGCCTTCTTGTTGTTGTCCACCCCCGGGGTTCTGGTGCAGTAGTCCAAGAAGCCGTGTGTGGTCATCACTTCAGTGTAACCCTTCTCACACCCACACACACCGCTCTGCATGGGGAGGAGGAAGAACATCATTTACAGCCAACACAAGACACCTGCGATCGTTACTTCCCATTAAAACGAAACACTTCTGACAGATCAGCCTGCCATGTATAAGGACCAGTCTGCTTTACTCTACTCTTTAAGAACTTTCTGTTATCAACACAGGTTGATTTATTCCAACAGTGACATTAAGATGTGCTCCTCAGGGGGTAGATTACACCGAAACTTCACAGGCATTTCATCAGCATTAAGCATCAAAAGTGCAATTAAAAAAAACATGTTCAGTGGCGGAGAACAGAACTTTATCATCCACCACATTGGAGCAAGTAACATCTGAGACAGACAAACCAAAAAACACACAACACAACACAACGCCTTGTGTATCGAAACACAGCACTTCGCAAATGCACCAGAATGCAATGTATGGTTGCTTGCATAGAAAATGGATGGGAAGCGAGGACACGATAGATCCTGTGGACACGTAGCCTTTCATAATTACAGAGGAGCATGTACTCTTCCAGAGTCTGCCATGTTGCACCCCCATGTTTCCACAGTAGCCCAGAAAGGACAACCCAAACAGACGGGTGTTCAGTAGGTTGCAAACTGCAACACCACTAGATTCCCCTAAATCCTACACACTGGTCTTTTACTGTGGGGCAAGATGTGTGGCTCAGGTTGGGGTTTAAATAGCTGATTGCACCTGAAATAAAAGACTTCATTGACATATTTAAAGTTGCCAAAGGCACCATGTAGTGCCTTTCAGAGTTCAGTCTCAAACTGAGAAAATTAAGGCTGAGAACAGACTGAAATCTTAAAGCTTCATGTCTTGTCCTCACAGCACACTTCATCTGGGGCTTCCCCATTATTTCTTCTGGCAGCTATTCTTGCCAGCTTATTCCTGCAGTTGAGGTCACCAAACAAGTAAAGTGGGATGTTAAAAGACTCTCAATCAGGGTTTTGCGAACAGTTTCTAAGACCGAGTGTCTCCTAAGGAGATGAAGCTTCAGTGCAGTTACATGGAGGGTACTCAGAGGGGCAGTAAAACGTCAAGCTCAGGCTATTCTTTGTCATTTTCATGGCTGTTTTCTGTGCAGTTTCCCCCCATCTAGGTGTAGTCTCTATCAGAATCTGAGCCCACGTCCACTGGTATTAATGCAATTATCCTTTAATGGCAACAATATATGTCATCTGTCAAAGTCCATTTAAATCCTCACCTAGAATGTGATAGCAGCAGGAAAAATACACAGTGAGAATGACAGAGATCCCAGCTGTCTTATCAAAGTACAATGATCTTACCGGTGTGCAGTGCGAGAAGGGTTTCGTGCACGGAGGATGGCAGTGTCTGACCGTGGTCGGCCTCTTCTGCGGGAAACAGCCCCCTGGAGAGAAACAACAGGTTCTTATTTCTGTTCCTTTACCCATTGATCACTAAATTAATGTACTGTCACACCTGATTAATGTGCTCAGTTGCCTATCAGAGTCCCTGATCAATCTGTGAACATTTTTAATTCCAACATGGAAAATTGCATGTCAAAATATCAAAGAGTAATGCCTTGGGCTCTTGCCTTCTCTGCAGAGCGAGGTTACTCCTTCTGGGCCAGAAACACTTCCTTACAGCGATAAGATCACATTCACCCACTATTTACAGCACATCATCAAGCTCGCCTAAAGCTTTCGTTCCCACAGCACTATTACCTTTGTTCTGTTTCTCTACGCCTGCTTTGCTTCCCACAAATACAAATGCATGATTATATTTATATGGATTGAAAGCCTCCCAGCTCAGAGTCTGGCTTATTGATTACTTATGTTAAGAGGGAGAGAAGAAATCAATAGAGGCTGCACTGCGAAAAGGCAGATCAAATAAGGTGTTAAATTCAACTAGAACACTATGCTAAAATTATTCTTTGTGTGTGTGTGTGTATCCACATCCATGTGCAAGGCCGCCTTCGTGCACAATTGTGAAACGATGCCAAGTGATTCTTTTGCAGGGGCAGTATAACGGATGCTACCTATTGCAGGGTATAACCCATAAAAAGTAAACTAATATCATAACCCGAGATTGAAATTACAAAAGACATCGCGTCAGTTTTTGTATCCGCCTTTCTCACTTGTTTCCGAACATTTCAATTATCTCCTGAGCCAACAAGGAAATCGATTCTGAATGTATTTCAAAACCAGCTGCTACAACCACCTCTGCCAAAATCACCCGTGTGACAGCTTTCTCAGATGAATGAGAGAAGATACTCACTGTCATGGCAGTGCTTACTAATTCCTCTGATCTGATACTGTAGCACATATCCATGTGATCCAGACTGAATTGAAAAATGTGACTCCGTGGAGCTGTTTGCCGTTCACACGATTCAGTTCATTGCGGCGGAACAAAAACAGAACTGGGACACTTTCAGCGCTGTCTGCATTAAGCCGGAGAGATATTCATATTTATATAAGAATGTGTGTCTGCGTGTGCTCCCGCAAGTGCTTCTACAAAACCCTCTAAGGTGGCCAGAACATACAGCGACTACTCACCTGTGACATTGACACCATCTGAGCGCTGACACCACACTGCTCTCACGTTGTTGCTCCATCCTCCCGTCCTCCACTGGTAACTGTGGCATTTTCCTCCTGTAGAAACAGCAGAGACGATGCTCAGTAGCGGTTTGTTTTGGGAATGCGGGCCTGTCATTTGGCTCCCGTGGACAGTAACCACCACCTCTCCTTCTGCTTTGCTACTTAACATTATAAGACACATTATGTTTGAAGGGATAGAGAAAACGACACCTCCTCTGAAGCACTACACTACGAGACAAAGGTATGTTTTGGAGGAAATGAGATGGTAGAAAGTGGCTGGAAATGTATGAAAGACACCTCTTATTTTATCCGAGGACGGCACTTATTTTCCTTTGGGGGAGCTATAGGGGATGATTGAATTGAAGAGAGTCGAAGACACTGCCTGACTTTATGTGTTAAAGAAAACCTATATTTTTTTTTGTTTTTTTTCCTTTCCTTCAGTGTGTTGATATACAGTAGGTTCTTGAGCATGTAAAAGATCTTGAAAGTTAAAAAGGTCAAAGTCTGCACCAACAGAAGCTCCTCTCTCCCGCTGAAAACATTGCTCCTGAAACGCCTCGTCGGTAGTCCCGCCTTAAATTCTGTGACATCACACTACATCACCGCGTCACACATTTGCATAACTTATGCCTCGCGGCTTGTTTGGCACGTAAGAATCGATTGATTGGCTTTCAGACAGAGGGGCGATACAGTATGCAGCACTGGACAATATGAACAAAGTTATGTGTTTTTTGAGCATTAAAGCATGTAAAACTATATTAGTAGTAACCCAAGATAAAATTATGAACTGGAAAATTAGCATAATATGTCTCCTTTAAATGAATCTAGCTGCATATGCAATGTTGAACATTATGGCATAATCATTGATAGAAGGAAGGACTTAAAAAGTATAGTATCTCTATTAAAATGTACTTTTAGCTGCACAGAATTAATCTGAATGACAAGGGTTAGGGTTAGGTGCTGGACAATTACCATTTTAAATGAAACTTTAAAAATCAGCTAATTAATGAGGGAAGAGAGAGCTGGCACATGCCCAAACACTAGGTGGCTGATTAGGTATATGAAGGTGTGTAGGCAAAGCAATCAAGGACGTAGAAGATTATATTATTAAACAGCGGAAAAAAGTTTAGGAACTCATAATTATATACGGTTAGCTAAAAATAAACTCAACACAGGGAGTCAAAGTGTTGATGGACACAGAGTAGCTGTTACAACTGCAGTAGAGATTCAGAAGCAATAAATACAGTACTCCAGGATGAGATACACACATCTCCCTGAGGTCAGTCAGTTATCAGTGGTGTAGCAGCCACAGTGTAACCTTTCTATTTTTGAATACTGACCCTTTAAATGATGAGCCTCTTCATCGTATTTGTAGTTTTTTAAGTGCTCTCCTTTCAATGATAGCTTTGCCACTGCAATCACAAAACTGCCATTTACTGCAGGGCTAGCCATTTAGAAAGAAGTTGTTATGTCACCTTTCAGCCTTTTACCACTGTACACACAGGTTCATACTTAGTGAGACCCTAAAAAAGCCTCCAGTCCAGAGTGTTTGTTGTGTTGATGATGGGTGTTCAGTTGTGGATGGTGTAAACACGACTCTCACGGATTTTCAAGGTAAAAGTGCCCTGATGCACGCTGATAAACATTGGAGTGTTTGTTCGATGTCAGCAAGGTGAAATAAATATCTTTCTGTGGCCCTCTTGACTACATCTGAAGTTTATTGAACGTATATTTGAAGTCGTCAACTTCATTGATCCATCTGAGGATGAGAGGCTTCCGTTCTCCGATATCCAATGTTCAAACTCTCAACGGAGGCGGTGTAACAACAGGGAGGAGGGAGGAATTAAGCTGTACTGAATTAAAGCAGGCTCAGACCAATCTCCCAGGAAATACAGCCATATAGGTCATGTGTATTGAGCAGCTTGTTACGTCTCACATTTACGTTTTTTGTTAGGCGGCAACCTCTAGTGGTCGTAAGATTTATGACGGGAGCAAAGGAGGACGTGAAGCGACGAAGGACTTTCACCTAAAAACCATAAAGTCAGCGTTAACTTATTTCATCTTATATTAGACTTATCAAGCATACATCACTTACGTCACATACTTAATCTAAAATAAATTACTTATGTACAGTTACATGATTAATGTACTTATTACGAACCATGACCTTCTCTTAAACCTAACCAAGTAGTTTTGGTGCCTAAACATAACCAAACTGTGTTAAAACATTAATCACATATACGTCGTCATTGGCAAATGACCTATTCTGTTGTTGAAGCATCCAAGGAGAAGAGTTCAGTAAAACAAAGCTCGTCTTCCTGTTAATTTACCTTTTAAACCTCAGTAATATAATTTTTTGGTCTACTTAGTTACCGGAAACAACACATTAACATGTTAACGAACAATTTCACACAGATGAAGCAGCAGAAGTATTGATTTGTAGTTTCTGCTCAAAATCCCCTTGAAGCTGCTTCTTTTACTCCACTACTTCCTGAGGGAAATATGTGGCTCTGCTAATAATACTAGACACTAGATACTACGAGACACTATGTTCAGCAGCTAGTGACTAATTTTCTATGTCTGCTGTTTGTTGCTGACCAGGCACTGTAGCATACAATAGGTTTATCAGAGGTTTTTTACTATAGATAACTATAGATAAAATAATGTTTTCTGACATTTGTAACTAAGTGGTTCCTGGGTACCTTTACAGGGCTGGGTCTCATAGACTTGATGTGGGCAGCTGCCCTGGTTCTCCATGACCTGAATGATGACAGCTCTCGAGCGAGCTTGGCGCCCCGTGGTCTCAAAGCTTCGCCCCTCCAGGCAGGTCAGCTGGCACGAGCTCCAAGAGGACCACACAGTCAAATGGCAGTCTCCTGAGGGCAAAAAGAGCCAGAAAAAAACATCAATGACAGACATGACTTAGTCAACAACACTGCCTAACACTTTCTTTTCAGACGTTTGAGGGTGGTTTATATTCAGTTCGCCAACAGTATTTCAGGGATCATTTTATTGGCTCCCCTGCTAGCTCCTGGAACATTTAAAAGACATCCAAAACAACTTCAGCACACATCTGCGGCTGATAATGTACCGAACGCACAAACAAATTACTCAGACAGCCCAGTGGGTATTCAGAAGTAATAGACCAACCAGAGTTATAAATTATACAATACAAGCTATAACTCGGAGCCCAGCTGTAAAGGCGGCACCCAATTCTGGAACAGGTCTCCTCGGAGACGCAAAACTCAATTGGTTTGGGAACATTTTTTAAGTGGATAATGGCTGGTTGATGCTTTCATTCAGCCTACACATAACACACAGACACTCGCTTCCTTGAAGGTCAAGCATTAATATCCTATGTAATCCTCGATAGGGTCAGCTTGTAGTGGAAATATCACCTGCTGCCACAGCTCCTCAGCCAGAACAACCCTCAGATACTCTGCCCTGAACGCCCATTAGTGTCTGTCTGTGGATTGGTGCATCTCATTATCTTTCATCTTTATACAGATCCACTCAATCAGCTTTCCCCCCATGCTGCTATGGCTGTGGAAACACGCTGTGGCAAAAGCTGCAGCACACAGCAAACAGCAATACCAATACACACATAGTGTACATCACATAGATGTGGACAACCCCTCCTCTGGCCCCTACAGCGCGCCGGCCACCTTCACACCAACACAAACACGGACACAAATACACACACATCTGCTCCGGCCATCAAACACTTCTGATCCTGAGCCAAGGCTCACAGCAAAGGCGGGATGAGTGATGAATCAAGGCAAGGATCAGAGCCGCGCGAGAGACAGATGAGCAAAAGCAAGCACTGCAAGATGGTGTCTCTTCATAGCAAAAGCTAACAAGAGCCTCGCTTGGCAAGAGCCATGCCCAAGGAGATCAGAGTTGTCTTTTTATCAGATGATAATGATTGTGTTTTTCTTTTATAGATGACAAAAAATCTGGTGTATTCTCTGCTACTTGTAGAGATGGCTCGCATGTTGACTGAGCGTGCCTTAAGCTTTATTATAGATTTTCAGCATGGAAAGCCTGACAGTGACAAGTGATTTGGGTCATAGCTGTCAGCTGGCCAGAAGCTCCCTTACTAACGGCAAACCGTCCGTTCACAATGTGGCCTAAAAATGGATATTCAAAAAGAAAAAAACAATCCACCAGTAGGCACCATGGGGTGTCTGGCCGGTTTCTTGTTGCTGTGGTGATTTTTATAATTATGAGTTTGACCATTTCACTGTGCACAGATACAATTAAATTCCATGGCGATACTTGATGTTAAGGGTCCCTAATTATCTCACTTAAACGATCAATTAAAAGCATCGCGTGACAGTTTAATTCCTATATTTTACTTAATTTCAAAATGTCTAAAAGGTTACACTGAAAAAGCGCCACACATGAGCCGCCATCAATATCAACTCCCTGTACACGTAGAGTTGTAGTTTGTATATGACTACGACAGGCGGAAGGAGAAGTAGTTCCTATGTCAACTATATCTTGGCGATTGTGTAGTTTCTTTCTGCTGTTGCTGTTGATGATAAAGCACACATTCACCCAAAATTACTGAGTTTAAATATCAGTCTTCGGAGATGAAAATCGATCCTACGACAGAAACGTCCGGATCAATCTGCACACCACTACCATGCAATCACAATTTTGATATACTGGAAACAGCAGGAGCATAAAGTCACACTAAATCATTTTTTAAATCATCAATTCAGTCTCTTCTATGCCAAGTTCTCTCCACTGTTAAGATACAGGCAGAGCCAAGATGCACCAAGTTTTCTTTTTTTACAGCTCCCGTACTGGCAGCGCTCTCCAAGCACTGGTGCACTTTTCATCATAGTCTGTCAGAAACAGCATGCATGTGATGTGATGTGTGCTGCAGACTGCCAACAGTGAATGAATAACAGAGCTGAAATTGCAAGAGAAACACATTTATCTGGACCTTCTCGGGCGCTGGGGCTGTACAGTATGGTTTGAACACACGAGCAAGCCATTAACTCAACATTTGCATGTAATCTCTGTGCAATTAGCACCTCATATACTCAGTAATCATTCACTATGACAGCTGATCTTACATGATGCAGTTTAGTAACGTAACTTGTCTAAGATCGAAATGTAGTAATGCACCTGCGACAGACAAATCTTATGTAGGTCACTACACAATTAGGAAAACTACATTTGACAAACTGAGCTGAATAAAAGCCACAACACATGATATCTAAGGATATTGTAGCGGTGTCAGAAATAACATAAAATGTTAAAGTATTGTGTGCTGAGCTCACTCAAAAGGTATGTCATAGGAATCTTATATAGGGCAGTGAATTACTGTGGAGTTCTGAATATTTTTGAATGTTTCAGTAACTCTTAATGTTTTCCTCCCACATACTGCTTTTATCTTTTCATGCAGTTTTGCCGAATAATAAGCTGTAACACACCCCCTGTAGCTTTCATGACACAGAAATATAATGGGCCTGATCAATAAGCAATTTCTAGGTAGTTATATAAGCCACTTAAAAAAAATACTTGGAGACGGAGACGCATTTCCCTTTTTCTTCTATGTTTCTCTCCGGGAACTCGAAACTCCTGGAGTTCTGGACTGCCACTTTACAGATCTCAAATAAAGTTATGTTAAGCTGTGATGAGGTTCATCCCATCAGTCGCTGGGACAACACATGCAGCTCATTATTGTCAAGTATCCCCAACATGTCAGTCCTGTATCTCTGGGTATAATTACTGCTGTTACCACCAGCCTACACCGCTGTACCTGCACTTGTAATGATGTGTTGCCATCATCTTGTAAAATAACCATGTTAAATTAGGACATAAGGATAAAGTAGGCTGAGCTACAATGAACCCAATAACATGTGTATGTAATGTAATTTCTGTTTGCAATACATGTCATCAAAGCTGTTTTAGTTACAACTAGTTTCTTTCTGCTGTTGCATTATTTCTCTACTCATGTGCTGACGCAAAGGCTCTCACCATGCAGAATTCCTATAGCTGCTAATTATGTGGTGTTATGCGAGTGATTTCTCTCGCAGTGTGATCGGTTAATTGTCGCAGTTATCACAGGAGGACTTTTTGCTCTTCCTATTTCAAGGATGCAACATTGTGTGGTGTAAAAAATCCATAGTGTTGCCAAGTATTCGATCGAAAACACGTCTCTCTCTTGTAGTTGTTCAGTGCTGGCTTTTGCAGCATTAGTGCTCTTACATGAACTTTCTGTTGCACAAATGGACATTGTATTGTTTTTTCCTCGCTGTTACTGAATGTGCCCATCCAGATAATGTGGCGCTAAAAGGGTCATTAGTTAGTCTATGACTTTTATTGATTTTCCAATAATTATTTAGCAGCTGGAAATGTCAACGGCTTGGAAGAGGACACAGTGTATTGACAGATTCCAGCAAATGAGTTTGCATTAAAAACATAATTATTGATTATAATGTAGGTGTCCCAAGGCAAGTAATTATTGCTATTACGAATCCAAAAATGACCACAGTAATAAATAATTCATGCAATTATGTAGTTTTGCTCTCTTCGCGCATATCACAGTATTACAATATGCTGTGTAGTTCATGCAATTACAACAATAATAACACACATTTGAATAACAAAGATGCGAGGCCAGTATATTTGAGAGCAGCTTTACCTGGGCAGGGCACGAAGCAGGGCTGCTCCATCTCCTGTTGGATCCGTCGCCTCAGTTTGTCTCCGCAAAGCTCGTCCTCCTCCACTGGCTGAGGAGGAGACTCAGACCCGTCGCCCCAGTGGACGACGCACGACAGGTTCCGTCTCCGAAGCCCCTCGCCACACGCTGCCCCCTGCATGAACGCGCACACACGAATGTGACATTTGTGAGATTAACCAACAGATGTTTGGTCAATTTAACTTTGTTAAGAAGCTCTTACTTAGCGTGGGTAGATGAGCATAGTACTGAAAGAATGAGATGAAACCAGCTAGTTGGCGAAAGAACCAGGTAAGGTATTTCCCTCACACCAAGTTTATTTTGTGCCTAAACCTAACCAGACCATAAGCATATCCTTGTTGCAACATAGCACTAAAAACTGACCACAAACATTGCCAACTATTACAGACTTCTGATTGTATTCACAGTGCAGGTCATACCTCCACAGTGCACGGAGACCAGTCACTCAGCAGCCACGTGTAGCAGGGCCTTACTGGACACGGCTTGGTCTGACTGAGCTGGTTGGGACAAGGCCGACCCTCCTCGTGAGCCTCCTGCAGGATTCTCCGGGCGCGCACTGACTGACCTGCAGAGGATTAAGACCGACTCACCGTTAATGAAGAACAATAAATCACAAGAAAGTACATTTACAAGCTGCATTTATGGAGCTGCGTGCAAAATTGTGACATTTTCAGGGCCACTGTTAGTTTGCTAGTTTGCTTCTAAAGAATGAAAAATCTGCAAATAAAAAATCAATAACGCTGTGGAATTGATACACTGCAAGCGAGTCGGGTTGACAGAAACAAATGCATCATTGCACAAACAAAAAGCACCATAAAATAACAGTTAATAAAAAACGAGTGGCTGAAATGAATGATGATCGTATATTTGGGGGCGAAAAGAGGCTGTGGCGTCTCTCCAGCCTGTGACAGAGAGGAATAAGCACAACAGCACCATACATCTATGTCAGCGTGACACTCTTTGCTCACATTCAACAGTTTCCCACACAAGTGCTTTGTTCAGCTGAGTCATTAATAATGTGTGAAAGAAAAAGTTTGGTGAATGGCAACAGTAAAAAGGACGGGCCACAGAGCGGCTGTGCTATGTAGTAACAGCTCAATGTCTCAGTGAAGGCAGGGCTTCCATCAGCCATCCAGTCAAGACAGAAGCTGTGTGCGTTTGTGGTACGCCGGGGGAGATGCTGCGCTCCGTCGGCCCCAGGCAGACGCAGCAAAAGGACGTTCAGCTCTGCCATCTCAAAAATCAAACCCGAAACATTAACGCTCCCATGGCATCCCGACAAAACAAGATCCTCGCGTCGTCTGACACAGATACGACGCAAATCCCTCATCAAGGCTGACAATGTGTGAGAGGGAACTGAGAGAGTGGCAGAGACAGAGCGAAAGGCTTGAGTATAAATCCCCAGTTGGAAGGCCCGCGTTAGCGTGAGCTTACTGGAACGAGGGGTTAACTGTGAGGAGACAGACAGCCGATGAGAATTTAAAATTAATGAACTTAAGAAGGCACTGTTGAGTTTCTAATTAACAGAATAAGAGGCTTTCTCTCTGGGAGATTGGCTTCGGATGGCTCGAGAAACAACGTATGCATCCAGGTTAAATCATTAACTTCTACATATTGCATGAGGTTACAACATGGCTTTTTTTCAAAGTGGTGCCAAGCATGCCACAGGTTGGTGATTACTAATTGCATTTTTGAAATCAGGCAAAGGAAGGGTGTATATTTTATTTAGGAACACTGAATCATTTATGACATCCATAAAGGTCAGCTGTATAAAATTTAGCTTAAATGAATCCGCTGTTCTTTAAATATAACCTCATGAAGCAAAAGTTAATTGGGCTTCATATAGAATGATAATGAAGTAGGAGTATTAATATATACATCGCTGAATTAAAAACCTCACCGCACTGTTTCTCTGTATAATAAGGCTTTGGATTACACATACTCGTAAATATTTTAATGCATTTAAATGTATTCATGCACAATTCAACATCTTGGTGAATGCCTGAGTAGACGGAATAATGAGCCGCTGCACATGTGGTCGACTCCGTGTCTGTTTATCGGGTCTCGGCGTTCCCATTGGTTTAAAGTGAAGTTTGTTTGCGCACATGTTTACCTCGGCTGCCGCAGGTGTGCGAGCACTCCGCCCACGGCGACCAATCAGAGAGCATGCAGCTGACGGGGCAGTCGACCACGCAGCTCTCCGACAGCCTCCACTTGTTGATCAGACCGAACTGTGGAAAACAAGAGCAGAGCTGTGAGGAGGGAGAGTTAATTATATCCACTAACAAGAGAGTGAGAGCGTCTCCATTTCCATATTTCTTTAAACAGGCGGCAGTTCATTTCGGGACAGTGGAGATGTTGCAATTAAACAATCTTACCGTTAACCTCGCCTTCGCATGTTATTGAGCTAGTTCCCTGAATTTTTATGAATCGCAGAGGCGACAACATCACCCCCCCTCTTCACCTCCAGTGTAATATGATTCTGGAAGGGGAGTGCAGGTTGTGGAACAAGACAGATATCCAGGCTGCAACCCCAACGCTGAGGAGGCTGCTTCTGTTATTGAATTCACAGTAACTTGCAGCATCTTCAGGACCTCCATCTGTCTTTGCATGATTAAGCCACGGCAATAAAATGAAGTTGTGTTTGGCTTGGTGGCAAACTGCTTAGTGAAACATGAAGGTGTCTCCGGGACATTTTCACTTAAATAAATTGGGCAACTGGCCTTTCAATAATGTATAAGCCAGTGGGAACACAAGAGGAAATGGAGTACTGCTGCATAAATCAATACTTCACATTTAAAAAAAAAAAACTCTCCAAACAATTTTGGAAGGATTTCAGCGTTGCCTTTTTCTCTGTCGTTTGACGCCCTTCACTTCCCGCTCGCTCGTTCCCATCTGCAAAGTCAAGACGACGTATAAGGTATAACATAAAATAAATTGATGTGTTATTATTTGCGTAACCTTAGTTACCGCACAGAGTAAATTTTCTTCTGGTTATTTTTATTATTTAAACTGATTGTTTGCTTGTTAAGCTGAGCAGTAAATTATATCAATATTCCAGTAGGAATGATTCTACGGCTATTTTGGACTTTTCAGTTACAGTTCATTGTTGTTTGAAGCACTTTAACTATTATTCTATTCGTTTATTTACATGTGTAAAGTTGCATCCTATGTCCCCTTTCCTTAGAGTAAATATTAGTTTCTACCTGCCATTATTTTAGGAGTGACAGCCACGAGTAAAACAGAGGGAGAAGTGTCGTGTAGCGTTTCGAACCCCAAGAGAGTATCGTGTACGCCGTCTTGCCGTGTCTGTGCTGATTAAAAGAATATTAAAGTAAAAAAAACAAAAACAAACTTGGACTTGGTTTGTACACGGAGCTGTGTGGAAACGAGGCACCATGACACAATGATTACCTGCTGGCACTTCTGCAAATCCACAATCTTGCCATCACTGCGAATACAGTCCAGGAGACGCAACCTTGAACCCTGACCACAGATGGCATTTTCGCTCATCTGGCATGTACTCCAGTCTGCAACACAATAACACACACACAAGCGACACATTTGTACTTTAGTCACACTGTCAGATGTACACCCAGCACCACTGAGCTCATGATTTTGAATTTTCACAAAGTCTCATTGCTGTCAACCTTGCCCTGTCTTACTGCTTCATCTTCGTCGTCCTACCTGAGACTCTGTACTGGTAGGTGAAACAGGTGCTGTTGAGGACGCAGAGCTCCGACTGGATCAGGTCTGGACAGGCCGAGTTTGCCGAGGCCGGGTGTCGGAGTATGTGTCTGCTCCTGTTCCTTGCTGTTTCTTGGTCACACTGCTGCACAACAATGAGAACATCGACAAAAACACGTCATTGTCGAGGGCAAAGGTTCAGTTTTGGACACAATGTGTTAACTTCCGTCTAAAACATTATGATTAAATTCTCTTCCATAATGAAATTATAACTTGAAGGTGCACAGCAATCTCTGTACAGGGGTTTTTAATGATTTATTTCTATTACAGAATCGTTTGTTCAGGCTTGATTAAACGATGAATTGATGAATAAAACGTGCTTGATTTTATAATAACACACTTAACTTTAAAAATACAGCTGAGGATGTCATGTCCCTGACTCATGTTTTCATTCAGCCTTTTCTTTTTTACTTGTATCAGAAAGACCTATAGTAATTCATGCTTCCTGTATTCATTCTCAAGGACAAACTACTGTAAAAGTCTGAAGTTGTGTAACTGACTGCTATTATTAAGTAGATTATATAACTCCATTCAGTTTGTTAGTGGTGCAGTATGTGAACAAATTATGTAATCTTTGCAAGTAAAAAAAAAAAAATCACCAGCCTCCTCTGCCTCATTGCTGTTGAGAGGTGACTTTCTCTTTAAGTCACTGTTAATTAAGTGACAAGTAGTACAGATGTGGTGAGAGAATTGGCTGCAAATTAAAACGTTGAAATCCTCCCCTTAACAAAAAGTCAGCTCTATATATACACAGTGTGGCAGTTTATGTGTTATTTTTTTTTATATCTTGTATTTTCACCCTTGTTGGATCAGGGTGAGGACATGGCATATTTTGGTGATGTTTCAAGGATGTAGAGCGTGTATACGTGATACCTCGGGTGTTACAGAGGACTGTATTGTCTGACTATGTTTGGGTCTTTTTGTTTTAGTTTCTTTTGTTGTGTCTGTGTGCGTGTTATATATGTTTTGTTGTACTTATTTCTTGTTGTTGCTGATGTTGTGTGCATCTTTGCACTTCTACTAGGCAACTAACAAATGTTGATCACACTGAAGATCAAACTAAAAAAGAAGTTACTGAGAAAAAAAACAGAAGTTGCTGCAAAGATCAAACAACACTGACTATACTTAAAAGGAAGGGAGAGATATGGGAAGAGGAGGGTTTTTGAGTTAACAAAGGAGCTTGTGAACTCCTTGCAACGGTGAACGAGAACCATTTTAAAATAATTCTAACCTTTTTATTCGAATGTGAAGTGAAATTAGATTTTTAGAAATAAAGGAAAACCCTGGCAATTTATAAATCACACCTTTCCTTTTCTCCCTTCATACTCATAATTTGAGCCTTTTCTGTTGGGAAAGGAATTTACCTGCCACATAAAACTCGTATAGGAAGTCATGTATGCTTTAATTTCAATACTAAATCTAAAGAAGACCTCTCAAGGACTTATTATGGCTCTTTGCAAGCTACAGCCTACCTCATCATCCCAACCCTTCGCCTTTAATAATCTTTTAAAATGAGTCTCTGACCTGTAATTTCACTGCGGTAACCTAGAATTTTCCTAGAAGTGTTGTTTTCTCTCCAGTCTTGACTGCATCTTGCCTCTCTGTCAAGGTGGACTTGGAATAAGTAAGAAAAATACTTGAACTAGCTCTTCAAAATTATCATCATCATTATTTTAAATAATCCATTACTCGTTCATGTTTTTTTCCCCCCACCAATAGAAACCCATTTCTGCACTTGAAAATACATAAAAGGAGATAGTATCTCACAATAATGTACTGAGACTCCAGTTAACATCTTTGTCATGGCACAGTTGTTTCTGTGTGACAATGTGTTGAGCTCTTAGTGAAGGTAATGCAAATTTACTGATACAAATCGGTATAAACATCCTTTTATGTCCCGCCACCCGAGGCCTTGAAAAGAACTAGGACACTTGTTTGAATAGAACTCAACATTATTTGACACACATGCGGTAACCGCTGCCGTCAGTGTGCTATAAATACTGTATTTTCAGACCGAATGTCTGAAACTGGGTAAAACCTGAATTTACCGTAGCGCTGATATTTAGACAGTGCATTTGAAGTCAGATGATGACGAATGTGATAATAATTGAGAGAGCAATTATGAGCACAAGAGCGCTACTTCACCCACATCTACCAAGGGACAAGGGAAGCAGGATGAGAATTTGCAAATCCCTTAAGTCACACTACATGGGAACAGAAATCTGTGAATGGAGAAGCAAAGGATGTGTGAAAATGTGTGGGGAAACTGTCATCTCATTCCCTGAGGAAGGAAGAAAGATTCTTTTGATAAAGGTCTTCACATCGAGCTGCATTTGTCCCTCTGCTCCTGATGCAGCAGGACCAGAACCTCAATCACTGTCACCTCCTAATGAGGGACCTCTGTGTGAGGCTCATGAATCAGCTGCAGTCAGTCTACGCTTAATGTTTTCACACCTGCTGTCATGCAATAGTAATCTCAAGGGAAGAGGAGATGCTTTGTATCACAGCACATGTATGCTATATAAAGCTTCAGGTTCTGCAAACTGTAGGCTCAATTGTGCCTTTGTTGATAGATTAGAAGCAGGTTGAGAAAAATTTTTTACACCGCCGTAAGAACTGTGAAGTAACCAGGCCAATAAAAACCTACTAGGTTCACAAAATTAATTAATTAATTAATTAATGAGGAAATTTGAATCCACGTTTGAAAAAAGCCGATCACATATGAACCAGTGCATGGGTACCCGACCTGAACCCGGACATGTTCGGACAAAAGTTTAGGAAGGATGTCCGGGTTTGGATCATGTTCAATCACGTCACTTGACACAAAGTCAAAATAAATAAATAGTGTCAAAATAAACAGTGTCATAATAAATAAATATAGTGTCAAAATAAAAAAAAATATAGACTCACAATAAATAAATAGTGTCAAAATAAACAGTGTGTCAAAATAAATAAATATAGTGTCAAAATAAAAAAAATATAGAGTCACAATGAATAAATAGTGACAAAATAAATATAGAGTCAAAATAAATAAATAGTGTCAAAATAAATAAATATAGTGTCAAAATAAATATAGAGTCAAAATAAATAAATAGTGTCAAAATAAATAAATATAGTGTCAAAATAAATATAGAGTCAAAATAAATAAATAGTGTCAAAATAAATAAATAGTGTCAAAATAAATAAATATAGTGTCAAAATAAATATAGAGTCAAAATAAATAAATAGTGTCAAAATAAATAAATAGTGTCAAAATAAATAAATATAGTGTCAAAATAAATAAATATAGTGTCAAAATAAACATTGTGTCAAAATAAATAAATAGTGTCAAAATAAATAAATAAATAGTGTCAAAATGAAGAAAATAGTGTCTATCATGTCTTCCAGACTATTTTAGTTTTGGGCAGAAACCTGCGTCCTGATCAGCACTCTAATGTAAACGTGTGTAATTCACATGTGAAATAGTAAATCTATTATTTGGAAATGTTCATACATAAATGAAAAAAGTTCACATCTGACATAATCATATTTATACATGTTAAAATGTCGGTTCGCATGTAAGAATAGCCAATCGCATGTTTGCAAATGTGAAATTCACACGTGAAGAAGCAAATATCGTGGGATTGTGTGTGCCGTGTATGTAATTAAAAAAACAATACATTTTTGTGTATACAGTAGACTGACAGAAAATAAAAGCCCCCCAAAACGTGAGAAATAATAATCGAGAAGCTCTTCACATACATCGGACAGATCAGTAGACCATCCGTCAGCTTGTCTGTCTCGTGCTACATCCTCTCCTAATCTCCTTCACTCGGAACAGAAAGGGACATTTACCTTTTTCCCCACAGGAAGCTACAGTGTGACATCGGACTTAAAATTGCTGAGTCTCATCCTCCTGACCATTTCACATTCACCCCAAGCTGTGCTGGAGGAAGCAGCTTACGGATAGACGTGTTCTTGAATATGAATAGAAAGTTTGGCAAAGCAGAAATGTGTTAAGTCTTTGCGGGAAAAAAGCCCAGGTGTACCCCACAGAAAATCCCTATGCTCCACCAACCGGTATTAACTTTTAGCCCTACAGTTTGAGCATTAGTTACGTTATTGCCAATTTTTTTTCCAAACTGGTATTGACGTAGTAGTGTTGATGTTTGCTGAATGCGTTTCCCTGCCTTCCAGGTTGAGGAAGCCCTCTTGTTCTCTCTTCCTTTCACTGCTGTTGACTCATTTAAATAAACCTAAGAGTGAGTCTGCATGTGTGCTGTGCACTGTTGGTTCAGCCTATCCTTTGAGCAAACACAATACTTTAATGCAGTGTTTGTGCTTCACCATAAAGACTGTTCTGGGTTTTATTCTTGATACTGTGTGGTGTGTATCTTTTGCAGAGGTCTCGGAGCTAAATACAATCCCCCATGATTGCATTTTATTGACAAAGTTGGCTTTAACCTCGGTAAAAGAAGGCTGTGGGGAAAGAGAATCATTGGCCATCATGTCACTGTGAATATATGTGAACAGTGTAGGGAACCATCACGGTGTTATTAACCAGGATACTTTCCTTTATTACTCTGCCACCCCTGGACCCCACAACACCGCTGATCTCATCACAATCCCGCACACACTACACAACATCCTCATTCCAGCTGAGTACAGAAATGGCCCACAGCTATACAACTATCTCCAATTACAGTGGACTATTTGCGAAGAAAAATTCGGCTTTTGGGACGCCTGGAATTGAGATGTGTCTTGTCAAGATGTCTCATCAGCGGCTCGGAGCGTAACGTCCCAGACGTCAAGGCAAGTAAAGGTGAGACATGCATGTCTGAGAGACAGAAAACGGAGATGAAGTATCAAGAATGACTCAGCGACTGGTGTTTGGGGCCCGTCATCGACTTGATGAAGAGATCTGGTCACGAAGAGAGATGAAGAGACAACTTCCTTGTGCATTTTGAAGATGCTTCAAAAGTTGTTTTACTTTTCACTTTTATTTTTTCATTATTATTGACCCAAACATGAAAAACCTCACATCTCAACTTTATCTGTAACATCTCACTCCGGCATGAGTTCCTCTGCTTCCTCGTGACCAAAAATCAATTGGTGCAGCTCTAACATTTCAGTCCGCACAACAGTGAAATCCTGTTACAAGCTTTGCCCACTTAGTCATTTTCTTGTATGAAAAAAAAATAAAAAATTCAAACACAAACACCATCATCTCCACACATTCCCCCTATGCTACATGTGTTAAATGTTTCAGGGTTGCTTTAACTGTAGAAATATATCATCTATAACAGTTTTATATGGCTGTTACAGTTTAATTGGCTCTCAAGTTAACAGTTTTGAGCATCATTATATCGCCAAATGTACCAGACAGCTGCATTTTACTGATGATGAGAGTCCTGCCAAGAGCTCGCAGACTGAAAGATTGAATGAGACTAAACGTCCGAGGAGAAAACTCAGACTAATTAAGTTATCGCTATGTCTCTTTTTCCCACCCTGTTCCGTCTCTGACTGCGATGTTCCAGTCTGTTGAACTGTTATCTTTGACAGGAAACCTATAACGTGGCTACATGGCTGTGTGACCGGTAGCCTGTGGCTAAACATTGGAGAAACATATGCTGCATGGTTTAAGCCCGAGGGCTAACCAATTAGAAAATGGAGGCGCATTTATGGCGACTTTAATTTGTAGGAGTAGCGCTGAATGTTACAGAACAGCTGGGTGGATGAGAGCTCTTTAACTTATGAGATTTTATTGCTAATTATTACTTTAACTTCCCCAATGTGTAATTAGAACATGGAAATGTTGTTTTTAACCTCTATATTAGCATAAAATCTAACGAAACATTACACACTTGTGGATACTCGCACTCGAAACTCAACACTTTGTGTCAATGGAAACAAAATATTTTCACATTACTTCAGAATAAAATGTAAGTAAAGAACAGCCAAATAATTCAGATGTAAAAAAAAAAGCTCTTTATAAACCAATTTTAATGCTCAAACACTGTAGTAAAACAATTAATTAAATGTGAATTGTATACTCTACAATAGTGTGTAGTTAAGGCAGTATTCTACATACATATACACTTACTATATATATTAACAGCCACTAAAGTTTCCATCAAATCATTTGTTAAAAGAACTGAAAAGCTTCTTTCATGTCCATGTTAACTCTCTCCCTTCCACACTAGCTTGACTCGAAATGTTCCCCTGCATGCTGATTATTATGAACATGCTTTTAATGACAACAATGAATAATCTCACTTACCACACCGCCTGTCAATTAACCAATAAAACTCAGTAATTGCTTCTTACCAGGGGGCAGTTGCTCCACGGTCCCCAGGGTGCTGTTACACAGTCGTCGGGGCAGGCCAGAAAGCAGACCTGGGCTCTGGGTGGCATTTCATCCTGATCGCACAGACTGTCCTCCACGCTGCTGGACTCCCCGCTCGTTGTTCCCTTCTTCACACACCTAGCAGAGCAGCAGATGCAGCTGTATAAATAGTCTCTGGGGTGCTTCTAAGTTTCTGACTTAAAATAGATGACACTCTTTTTTCACATGTGAGATTTGGCTGCTTGTTTATTTGCACGGGGACTATTTGTCCCATGTGTCTGGGCTCACCAAACATTGAGCCATATAAAACTGAAGCATGGGTTCAAAAAGGGTATTTTCTGTTTTTACCGCATAAATGACAGCATCGGTTGTTTGTTTAGTTTGACTTTGACCCATGTTTTTGATTGATTTCTTGTGAAAAGTCTACTTTGGTGTCTCTCTCTCCTAATGTGAAGGCCATTTTCCAAAACCTTCTAGTTTTAGTGAAAGAACTTGTGCTTTTGAAAAGGTTGATGAGTAGTAATGGTAGATTAATTTGCAAATGCGTATTAGTCCTTCGCCTCTCAGTTCTTTTCCGATTTCCAAGGGGCTTGGATTTAATTTAATTTAATTTATACACATAGAGCAGTGTGAATTGTGGCCTGCTACTTTGTTTTGCAATGCCGTCGTTATACTGGATACAACTCACTCAAAACTTCAACTACGAGCAAACTAGCCTCTGACCATGTTACCAGGCACAGTACACGACGCCACTTAATCATTTAACCAAAACACCTGCCGTACAGTTGTGCCCAACTCTTACAAAAGTCAGAACAGATTTGTTGCTCGAAGATTCGTCCGGTGTGAGGAGAGGTGAAAACATCATAAATCAGAAACCGGTCATTGATTTCTTGATCATGTAGTACAGGAGTTCAACAGCAAACAGCGCCTCTGCAATCTCTCACTATTGAGTTTAGTGTTAAAACCTGGAAAGTGGCAGGTTTGCTGCATGAAAATGTCTAAAATGGAGACGATAATGTGATGTTTTCAACTCATTGAAAGAGGCCCTCTGGGTGGTTAACTGGGACCAGTTTTAGATCTGTGGTTGTGACTCAACAGACAAGTTGCAATTGACTTTTGACACGACGACACAGTTGCCCAATTTGGCTTTGTGTGTTTCCAATGGCGCGTGCAAAAGTCAGCACTCCACTGCTTTCCTCTGTGGCTATTTTAAGTACCCATAAAAAGGCACTGCAAAAAAAAAAAAAAAAAGAAAAGAAAAAAGAAAAATCAAACAACACTCATTAGGAAGCAGTAGTTTGTTTTGACTGTTTGTTTTCCCCTGGCATTGCAAGTGTCAGGACCAGTGTGAGTGCCAGCTACAGGACTGCTGCCAGTCTGCTCCTTGCGGTGAGTGTTGCAGTGCCAGGCTCAATGTCTGCCAAGTCTAACCCGCTCACTGACCTGATCTTGCGGCTTTGGACTCCCTCACCGCAGGCTGGCAGGTCGTCCACAGTGTTGATGGTACAAATGGACCAGGGCTCGATCCTCCACTCGTGTTGGCTGCATTCCCGGTGGCACCGCACGGCCTCGTACACCTGTACGCACGCATGTGCAAATGCACGCATGAGCAGACACACACACGCATACACACAAGGAAAGGGAGACGTATGAGGGATTACAGAGAGAAAACAGCTGAGTGTGCTGCCTGAAAAGATAAACAGATCAGCACACACACACACACACAAAGTGAATACCCACACAAGCATGCTACATGTGTAGAGCTGGAGACTGTCAGGGACACTCAGTGTGGAGAAGGAGCCATGTGGTGTGTTTCAATAGAGGCTTTTCTGTTTTAGTGTAAATTTTTGTATATCATGTTGTATGTTTGTATCTTGACCAGCTTTCTTTTGTAAAAGAGTGTTTTGATCTCATACGGGACTTCCTGGTAAAATAAAGGTAAAAATAACACTAATGAAGCGTCTTGAGGTTAAAAACCAGTAATCCTTGTCAGTTCTCCCTTGGTAAATCTCACAAAAAATGACTCATTTTTGCCTTCAGGTGTTATTTGTTGCCTTCAGTTTGGAGCTATACGTCTGAACGTTCTGAATCACTATTAGGCTCGTGCTGAAGAGCACAACGTGCTCGTATTCTCTTGTTTTGGCGTTTATTTCCCAACATCAAGCACTTGTGCAGTTATGGATGTGCATATTGCTTCCCTGGGATGTTTTGAAGTCTGCCTGCTCCCAATTACGGGAAGAATTATTTAGTGTTGCCACAAATGATGCAGTTTAATGTCAGTGTGAACTAGCAAATATTTCTGCATTCAGAGCATGACAGGCTAAAAAGCGTAATTGAAAGGAATAGATTGTGAGTAATGGAAATTAAAACAGAGCGTTAACGGCCTTATTTAAAGAATGTGCGTCTTCCCCCACGGAGGAGCGCTGAACCGACTGATGGGCACTTAACATGCTACCACTGCGGAAAAGAAGAAAGTATTATTCTTCACATTGAAATCAAACGGATGCATGATATGGAGGGAACAGCATGGGGTGCGTAAAACGAAAATGACCATGGCAATCGGCACTTCAGCCGAGGGTGTAATTGGCTGGATGTTGAGCCTGTCCACTTCTCCCCACTCAACCGGAGGCTCTGGCGCGTGTGTATAACCAAGGGAACGGGCAGCGCAATGCTCCTGTAAACACATGTTTATTCTCAATCTATGTAACAGTCTGCGGTAGTAAAAGGTATACTCTGGAGGACAATTTGTGGGAAAAGCTATGACAAGCTGTAATGGGTGTCTGTGTGAGAAAGTGTGTGTGTGTCTGTGCAGTCTAGAGAGAGAGAGAGAGAGAGAATGAGTGTGGAGTATTCCCTCCCCTACGGGCCACACAGATGCCTATTACACACCCTCATCATCTCCCATCTGTCCCTGCAGATGCCCCTGCTGGGTAAACTGGCAAGTGCTCTGCTCCCACTTTCTCCACTGCTACTGTAGAAACACAAATCCAGCTAAACAACTCATTTTCATCACCGGAAAAAACAACTTTCTTGTCAATTTCCTCAATACACGTACCCTTTTTATTCTATTTTCTTAACCACGTGGATCGCATAACCCTACGCTTACCAAATTGGTTATAGTGCCACGACACATAGGTAATGGATAGATATTTAATCATTTGTTGGCAGGTTAAAGCTGGCCAGGGAAATATGGGATTTTCTCCCAAGTGGAGAAAATGGAGCTCTCACCCCACAGGGAAGAGGAATCGGCGATAATCAGCTCATACAGACCGGATTCTCTCATTAGCTTTATGTTACAGGGACAATCTCTATCTTCTGCTCTTTTTGTTCTCGTTTAGTCGCTTCTGAAAAGTCAAACATATATTTGTTTCCTAGAAAAGGAATACAAGAATAATATCATGAGGCTCAATTTCTTTCTCTCGTTTTACCGACAATATAATGAAGTCCTAGCGTTCCGTAAAAAAATGTCAATCTCAGTCCCTCCGGTTAAAAGAAGCAGATGGACTATCATCCAAATGCACTTTGACATAAATAATTTCCATCAGCGTAGCACTCTCTCCAATCTATTGTTCTTTCTCTCGACCAGAGGGGTCACAGGAGTATATGTGACTTGGACAGATCTGGCATGCATTTTGTCTTCATTAGCTAAAGCAGAGTATATGTACAGAATGAACGGCACTGACCTGAGCCTGCGTGGATGTCCGTATTAGCAGTGCATGACAAGCCAGAAGTTGGGCAGGGGAGAGAAGAACAATGATATGATCATTAGTTTAGATTTTGCCTGCAGTGACAGAAATGCATAGTTCTGCTTAAATTTGATTTAAAAAATACTGCATTCTGCTCCGTGTTTCATTAATGAGCAAAGGATGATTAAGTACTTCATCATCTAGTGAATCTTGCAGTCCCGGATATTTTGCCAAACTGAATGATTCATAGTGTTGAGAGAATTTTAAAGCGCTGCAGTTGGTTGCAACAGCTGTGCAATGGCCAGACCTGCAGCTGAAGGCAACTCTGAGAAATTAATTTGTCTGGAGATGGTGAGAGGGAAAGTCGGCGTGAACGAGCATATGCTCAGAGGGGCTGTGTGCTCTGTGTCTACACAGGGTTCCTAACAGTAACTATTGTGTTTTTGAAAGAAACCGGTAAGGCTGTCAATTATTTTGCACAGTGAACGTGACATTTAAATAAAACTCTGTGGACCAAGACAGAACAGACACAAGTTTTCCAACACATTCTTACTCCCACCTCGTCAAATAATACGTAATATACAAGGTCCAGTTAGTTTTCAAAATAAAGCTTGCTGACAAGCAGTTTACATATTATGACATACTATGACTTTTTGACAGTTATCAACGTTGTCAAATGGTCAAGGTTTGGTCAGGTTTAGGCACAAAAAATATGTTTTACTACCGTTAGGTAATAGGAAAAGATCTTTTTTTCAGTTAAAATAACTACATTCAGTCTTGTAACCTTGTAATGGTCAGAAACAGGATGCAAACCCTGCTCTCGGGTGGGAAAGTCCAGTGGATGACCCATCCAGCCACCCCAACTGCCCCTGACTTTGACTTTTCTTGCTCTCTTTTATACTACTGAACTACAAGGCGCCTCAAGAAGTGAAACTAGAGGGCTTACTGCAGCATCATATTTAGAAGTGTAGGGCCACTGACCACGCTGGGAGTGAGAACAGGCTGCATGATCTCTAAACACAGATGCCTTTTAACTGGACATTCACTAGACTAATAGTATGCTTGTTTGAGCAAGAGAAGAATATATGCCGCATTTCGTCACAAATAGCAAGAGCATCGATCAGTGTAAATGCTAGCTGCAAATCCCCCTGGATATCAAAATAGCCACTATTTCGAACTTCATTCTTTCATTCATGATTTTGCTTTGCATATCTGAATCCGCTTAAACCATCTTCATTTCCAGTGAAGAGGCTATACCGAATGATGACTAAATTTAAGGTCCCAGTCTTATAGAAAATAAATGTGCACAAGACGGAAAGTAAATTGCATTCTTATGAAATTCTCTCAATGGCTGTATGAGATAATGGTTATCACTCCCATCCAAAAAACATACACATCTGCAAAGACTTGATGAGAATCCCATGCAGAAAGACAAACATATATACTCTAAGTGCCTGCACAATGATGCATACATACAAAGAAAACACACACACACCCGTACACAAATAAACACACATATACAGAAGGAGGCCCTCCTGCAGGGATTTTATTTTATTGTAAACAGAGGGAAAATTGGATAGAACGCATTAAAGAGGAGGGCTCTCTTCTATACATCTCTCTAACTGTCATTGTGTGACTAAAACTTCAAATAAACTGCCCTAATACTGTCAGCAGGCCCAGGGACGAGTTAGAAAGCAATGGCTCCTCTGAGAAACACAGTGCGATCTATTCCCGTGTGATGATGACCCCTTAAATATACTTTTGAGATGATACGTTGAGAGTGTGCCTACAATTACAGCAGCCATTAGGATGACTGTCAGTGAGAGTAACATACATTTGTGATTTTTCAGAAAAGACAACACTGTACTGATGCAAAAACAACCTTTGTTTGTTGCTGAGAACTGAAATCTAAGTGAGAGTAAATGATGAGAGACAGGATGAAATGCAGCCACACGGCCGGAAACAATTTGCATTAAAATGTGTGTTGGCTGTTCAAATAACCAACACTGTACCAACAAACCGACAGATGCAAAACTATTAATTTGGAAACCTGAATCACAACAACGAGTATGTCATCTGACAAAGTGATCCCCTTACACTTCCTGACGATTTAAAATGGTGGGATGACTCAGATGGTCTCTTGAAAGCAGCAAGACTGGCGGTGGAACTTGATGCATGTAGCTTACTGTATTTGAAAATAAAGCTGTGAGCTCGCTGGAACTCAATATTACAGAACTCCTAAAGGGCAAGTGCAAAAAAAAAATAAAAATCTGGCAAAGCATTTTTGATCTAATATTATTTCTCTCCTGTGTTCATGACTTAAGAACAGGTGGGAAAAAAAGGTTACGGCCGGTTTATCATCATAAGACCCTAAGTGTTTTTTGATTTGTGTAACTTGGAAAAAAACTAGAAAAATAGCACCATCTGCGTATAGGTTGGGTCCCTGTAAACCTTGCTTTCACTATGCTATCTGGTCTGCCACTGGGCTGGATTTGTTGTCTAAGAACAATAAAAACTATCCCCAGGTAACAGTGTGGCAACTGGTATAACTTTAGAAACTCTACACTACAAAAGATAAAGAACCCCTGCTGATGGAGGAGGCAAAAAAGGTGAAGAGTGATAGAAACCGAGATAAAAACAAGAGTGAACGGACGGGCATTCATTCCATGGAGAGCGCTGGTGTTACAAAACCTGCATTTTTACCTACTTTTTAATACAACCAGTTGTTTTACTCTGCCTTTTCATAGCACTGAGATTGGGACAGGAAGTCAAATTAAATTAAATTGTAAGTCTTGTGAATGTTTTTTGCTTTGAACAGTAACCAGGTTGTTAGCGGTAGCCACGTTGCTAACGCTGTCTTTTCGGTGCCAGGGAAACAGCAGGAGGGGGGAATTTGAAAAAAGTTGTCCATTTCTGCTTTTAGAAAAAATAAATCACCAGACTTTTTTCTCACTTGCCTCTCAGGGCTTCCTTACAATACTGTACTGCATAACAAAGCATATCCGCTGTGAACCTGCAATGATCAATCGGCTGTAATTTCTCCATTTTCAATCAGTATCACACGAACACCCACACGTAGCCTCAAGTGACACGAACATAACTGCTCTAAAATTGATTTCAGTTTTGAGTTGGATTACATATCATAGCCTCTCCCTCCAACTGTCTTTCAATTATGACTCTTAACTACCAAGGACGTCAAAGAACTTGAGGCCTCACAAGATTTATGCCCAACATCCTCCTTGGATCAACAGCTGTGTTGGCTCTGCCGCGAGGCAATGACGTGACTATCCATAATTACACAAATTATTTGACCATCAAGCTCTATTTCCTGCTCTGATATAATCTGCTTTTCTCATTCACTTTGTAATCTATTACGGGGACACAGCTCAACTAGGCAGGAATGCATTAGCAGAGACATTTCACAAGCACTTAACCCTGCGCCAGCTTTTAATAATCGCTATCAAAGATGGTTTTCACACGGTTACACAAACATTTGGGAATGAGTTCCCCTATTGTATCAGAGTTATTACCACTGTTTCCCAAATTTTATAAGAGCAATATACTCAAACATTTAAACCCTGCTAAGATCACAACATCACCTGGAGGCCCAATCTGCGCCCTTTTGTCTGAAGTTTATTCCTCTCAAATGTTAATTCTACTGCTCGTCTCTTTGTGTAGTCTTATCAGGATGATTTTTCTATTTGCTTTATTATCATTGGCATAACAACAAAAAGCCATTTGGTCCAAGGCTGAGAGGCGAAGAGAAAATTAATTGGTAGAAGCAATTATGCGAATGCATTGTCAAATAATTTTACTTAACTGTTAAATTCAAGGAAACAAATAAAAACTTCTTTCATTGAGTTAATGCCGAGTAAAAACTAGAGCTTGGTGGTTATTTTTATGTTTTATTAGATTATAAATTGGAAACAACTTAGTCTCTACAAAAGTAATCCCAGGTATCAAATGATGAGCCTTTATTTAATATTCACTCAGTTACTTAACACAATTTGTTTTTCTAATTACAGAGGAGAAGTGATGATTAACCTCAGTATTTGAAGTAAATGCTAAGGGCCACCTGAGTGGCCAGAGGCTTAAAGCAAAGACAGAGAGGCTCCAAAGGTAGCCTATCTGGCTGCCAGGCTGCCTTAACATTATGCATCGTTTGTAATGCAAGGAGACGCCTTGCTTTTTGGGCTGGGACTAAAGTAGGCGCATTACACATGCAAGAGCACTGCTCTACTTTAATTACACCTCATTGGCCTTAGGAAGCTGCATCAGAAGCTAGCTCCAGAAGTCTTTCGTTCTAATGTGGGAGAGAAATTAGTTTTAGCACCCGGGTGAACTCCATAAAAACAAGAAATCTATTTGTTCTCTTTAATCTTTTTATTGATATCCAGGATTCAGCCATTTTGCAGTCTTGCTCTGGGCTGTTGTTGGCTATTGACAAAGGGGCAGCACCCAGATGGATGACAGAAACAAAGAAGATTGGATTGTTATGACATTTGTTGAAGATATTAATGGTCCCCAGAGGCAGCCCAGCCACTGGGATGAAATGTTGCCAATTCATGTTTCTGCAAACCACTGATGAGTTCATATAGGCCTACATGTACGTATGATATTGATATATGGTGGAAGAGTTACAGGTGAGAAGGCTGCCAAGCCAGTGGCCACAGGTTGAGGCTGCGTCTCAAGAGTCTGAAAAGACACTTTTATATTTCCTGCCATGTTTGTAGCAACCAAATTACTGTAGGTATTTTGAGCCAAGACATATAAGGGAAAATTAAATCTAAAGAAATTTAAAGTTCCAACATAAATACACGATAAGTCTCAAAGTATCTGTGGCTTGCAGAAAGGTACATTGCCAGCATTTATTTTGGCAATTGGGTTGCAAGAAGATTAATCACAGTTACTTTGGGAACTCCTTCGTCTTCGGTGAGAACAGCCAACTTCGCTTAGGCTTCATCCTGTTATTCAGATTTTTTTTTTTGCCAAGCCAGTATAAAAGGAATGAATCCAGTGTGACTTTACTTCAAAATGTTGATGAATTACAGTCCAATGTTGTGAAGACAACTGAGGACAAGGCCAATTAAAAGCATCAGGCACTGAGAAATAAAAAAGTTGAACATATTAAACAAGTGAGAGTGACCAAGTGGTTCAACAAAGTTTTGCTTGTTTACTGTAAATATAACTATGACATATAATCTTGTATACTAATGTATTTTTGCTATAGCTATTTTTTCTTGTTATATGATGTTTTATGAGAGTGTTGTATCTTCCCTCAATGATATAGCCTCTTGTGTGTGTGTGTTTATATATTAGTGTATTGCAACTCACTAACCGTCAGAGGCAGCTTTTTAAGTGCCATCTCATAATTGGGCTTCATATTAGCGACACTGTGCAATTCTTATTTATGTATATGCATATGCATATATTTGTGTACTTTTGCATTTTTACTCATCAGAGACTCTTTCATATGACTGTTCCTGTGACTGTTCTCCTGTGTACATACAATGGTGTCGTGCATGTCTCACTTTGGTCTGAAGAACAGTCGAGTTGCTCGAATCATCACTATTCTGTAGCATTAAATAAGTGGATATTGTAGCCCTGCAGTGTGTGGGCCAGTTTTTTTTTGTTTCTTGTTTACTGTAAAACCTCAAAGCTGTGCCTGTATAAGATAATTTGCAAAGAGGCTTATACACAATGCAGTTAAAAACACCAGGATAATATTATGGTCGTCTTATAATTCAGGTTTTATTGTCGTCTACTGAAGGTAACAGTGGCTGTAGAGCCACAAAACAGTAGGGAGGAGGTGCTTCTCTCATATACTATAGGTGGAGCATCCTGGCGCCAGACGAGCTGCCAAGGACACTCCAGACCTACACAGTGGGTGGAAAGTGTTGCACATAATGGATGGTTACAACCCCACATACTCGAGGGAAACCATTGTCCATTGTGCAGAGCATATCTCCCCATGTTGTCAGTCCAGTCCACCTTGTTTTTGAGGAAAGAATAGAGAACCTGCATCTCCACTTTCAGGCTGCCGTAGCTAAGAAAGTACAGAGGATTGTTGTTGGCAGTTTGATAACCAGCTTCTCTTGTCCACATGTGTCCATGGGCAAAACACACAGCCTGACATTCTTGAAATGGTTATGCCAGTGCCTGCTTTAGCTGGCTATCATCCAACTTTTTTGACCTGTCCACAAACAACTCCTTGTTTTTACATTGAAATGGATGCACCCCAAAGATCCTTCATTTATTATCTTAAATGATGAAGAAAAGCAGCAAATCCTTAAATTTAAGATGATGGAACCAGCACATTTTTCATAATTTTGCTTGCAAAATGATTGAAACGATTAATCAATTTTCAAAAGAGATCGACTTATCGATTAATTTTATAATTGTTGCAGCTCTATAAACATCATCCTAATGTAGTTTCCTGTATCACTGTCCATCAGTGATACAGTAGACTCAACAGTGACTATTTGAGTGCTCTTAAGATGTAATTTTAAGAACAGAAAGGAGACAGGACTCAACACTGTCAACACAATGGTAGGAAATAAGCAGCAGATACAGTACATAGCTGTGCTCACCATGCAGGGGTCTGAGGTAGAGAAAGGACGAGCTTCTCCGGACTCTTGATAAGCATGGACTCGGAACTGACTACCATGAAACACCATGATACACAGTGTAACGATAAGAGGCATCAGCTTTGCAGCAGATAATTCATTAACGTATTCAAATTACAAGCTCACGAGTCTTGGCTTGGTGCAGGCAAAATCTCCTCTATGAAAAGCAGCATTGATAAACAGCAGATGGCCGTGAGTTCATCGAGTGTGATCGTAGTCCAGCAGCAAATCCAGAGAAGTTTAACAAGAGCTCAGCTGTTTAGGCCTCATTTATGATCTTTAAACAGCTGAGCAAGCTGTCGAATAACTCAATGTTTCTTTCTTTGCTGAGCTGAAGTAAGTGGAGAAAATCTGAACGTGATGACCCAAAAGACATGCTGTTTTTGCCTCGGAGCCAACAAAACAAGGAATATGTGAGGATTAGGGATTTGAAACCAATATACAAATATAACTTTCTCCCAGTGACCGCAGTTTACAGAGATACAATAGGAGAAAGCTCACAAAAACAATGCCAACAACATTAATAGAGGCCTCAATACCTCGACACTAAGTGCTGACATAAGTAGTCAAAATTTGCTGCTGTTGTAACCAGCAGCACGAAGCATCTCGATATGTTGCCAAAAAGGAAACAAAAAAAAACCTGGGCATGGACAGATAGCAGCACCATAAGAGCTTAACTTGGCAGCCACACCAGCAGGCACCAGCAGCTCTGTGGGAGGCAATGAAAACCCCTCAATAAATTAATACCTATAATGAACTGTATTCGAATGTATTCTCGCCTGTTCTTTTACTCAGGCACCACAGCGAAGCAGCTCAAAGCGTCCTGAGAAAAACAGTGAGCAGCATCAGCACTCTCATAGCTTACCGACAATCGCCAAGGAGACAAACACGCAGCTGAACCGAGCCAAGACATCGGATGATGATATGTGAGCACCAAGCAAGCTCCAAACGCTCAATTTAGTGAAGTAAAGCAATGAGCTTGGGAACTCAGTGTTGATACATAGGAATAAAATCATTTTGCAATGATCCCAAGCCTCCAACAGCATGGGCAGAAAAACAAGCCTTTAAGTGTGTTTATGGGTAACTGTTGGTATTAGATTGGTCGTTGCTCAGAGTTGCAGGATGCTGTCAGCAGCAGTGAATGTGGAGCACACACATGATTATTTCCTTGATAAATCTGTCCTGAAGTAGCACGATCTGACTGTTGGCGTGCCAGCTCGCAGAATAAAAGCCCTTCTTTATTAGCAGCCTGGTGTAGAAGAAGAGAGACAACTTCAAAGAGCATCAAAATCCTCAACCAATGGAAAAAATGCATGTGTGGAGAAACTGGGCCTTCAAGTGAGCCGTCAGGACTTCCATAAGGTTGCAATGTTACAAGTCACCACCCTCATGAATGGCCCAGGCATAGCCATGGGTGTAGAAAAACACCAGCAGATCAGATGCAGGAGCTTGGTGGGTGGTGCCTGCTGAGGCCTGTGAGCTGATCAATCAGAGCAGACTCACTGTACTGGACTTTCTACTGCGTGCTGTAGCTATCTTTGTATGAAGCGACTGGCGGCTGTCAGCGAGTAGCTCTGCTAGCCGTGAAGCTAAGTGGCCTTATTAGCAGGCTCGAGTCTGCCCACGCTGCCACCTTGGATAATGGGGAAAGTCACCAAGGGCAACTGGGCTCAGTCAAGGGGCTTCTTAGTGAACACAGCTGGATAGCAGACTGGGACTGAGCACGCTCTCTGAGGCTGATTGATGTCAGTTTGAAGACAGGCGATACACTACTGGGGTGATTTACAGTGTCTCTGATCAGGACTACAAACTAAAACTGTGCGAGTGTGTGTTTTATAACAAGGTAACGGGGCTTAAGCTCATTTTAGTTCGGTAAAAGAGAAAAACTTGAATTCAACGATTGTATTTTGCTCCTTTTTTAAAGCATTTTTTTGAGCATTCAAGCATGTAAACATACTAAGTATAAAGTATGACACCTGAATGAGCAAAATATATAAGGCCTTTCACGTGAGGATGTAGGACGGTGTTTTCACCGGTATTAACTACATGAATGTTTCCTCATGATTTGGACCCATGCTCAACATGTGACACACGTGGTGTGTGCAGGGGCATAACTATTAAGCGCTGATCGTTTTCTGATAACTATGTTCCACTGAACTCTTTGAGATGCGACATCTTGATTTTAAGGGGGCCCTGTCAATTACACCCACAAGAACAAACAATTAAAAGACAAGAGCAAAAATAAAGAATATATAGCCCAAACATCACACAACAGCAGGGCAGCAAAAGCTGAACAATCAACTTAAACTAGGCAATAAAAAGGGCTTTAAAGTAGTTGTTGTATAAGTTTTGTTACTGTTGCACGAGCTGCATAATACAAGAGTTAACTGACAAAGTCAAAAAGTAAAGTCAGTGTCCAATGCTGGCTCATCACCACAAAATCAGGCACCTGTCTTTGTGCCTGCCAGGCATCTCCCTATTCACATTCACACAAGCCTCCCACCACATGCAACATATAGCCTCGCTGCATCAGAGTTGGACAGTATGTTTCTCCACAGGACAGAGCCGGAGTGGATGGGTTCAAGGCCACAGGCATTAATAGAATGAAAAACAACTATCTGACTGGCACAGGGGCTGGCAGACAGTCGAGACAATTGTGTTGAATTGTATGGAAATAACACAAACAGCACTTGATATCTCTGCATTTGTTGGCAGACACTTGTGGGAGTTTTGATGAAATTCAAATGTCTCCTGTAATTATGGATCCAGTGTGTTGTGTCTCTCAGTGAGCTCTGCTTTGACATCTTTGAGCTCTCTGTAGCAGTCTCTCAGGGAAGCTTGTATTCACATACAGGCTCTAAATAGCTGTACTGTGAAATCAATGTGTGAAGATGCATCAGTTCATCACCGTTTGAATATCTGCGGGTGTTTTGATATTAATTTTAAAAAGCAGATATCTATATATTAAAGCTGCTGTGAGTGTTTGGTCAGTAACCCATGTCTCACATTTTCTGGTATCTATGCTAACTTCATTCAATCAGGACAGAGAAATCCATAAAAAGGCGATCATGGCTGCTCAGGTAACAGGCAGAGAGACGGATCCTCCTGTCCTGGTACCTACATCGGCAATGGCGGAACAGGTCAAGCTACCAATTCCAGCGCTCCAGGTGATGAAAACGCTTGAAGAAAAGACAGAATTAAGGAGAGCTGCCTTGGAAAAAAAGAAAGGAGTCGAGAAGGTGTGGTGACGTATAAAGGAGGGAGGGCATTGCTAACTGCAAAATAGAAACACAGCAGCTTTAAATATGATAATTTATGTAATTTCTTAGAATATGGTGTGTGTCCACAGGAAGGTTTTGTTGACAGATGCATGTGAAGAAAGGATCACTCTACATCTATCAACATCCTACTCACCTACACCGTCTTATAAAAGTGTGCAAGTTTCCACAATGGGACTGCATTAAAATAGAAATGTTTTAAGTTTGATATTCCACTTCAGGCGCAACAGCCATGTCTAGTCAAACCGTCCTTAATGAAGACACCAACTTCAACTTTCAGAATATGCAGCTGCGTTTCTTCTGATGCAATACTTTCAAATATCACAATAACATAACTGTGTTTGTCTGCTGAGCTTATATAATTGGCCAAGCAAGACAGTGGTTACGATGCGTCGTTGTTTGTCTTCTCAAACAGTGTGTTTCACTTTTATTGTTATGAGAGAAACGGACTAACTGATGTGTTTGGCGAACGCTGGTTCGGATAACGAGTTTGGGTGGAACTGCTGGAGTGTGAACTCCACCAAATCTAATTAGGACCACGTAAGAGGAGATACGGAGGAAGTCTTATTACAGCTCCGCGCACACTGCTTCAACGTGGAGAAATCAAAAACCTGACAGGCCTGCTGCGAGGATTACAGTTGCTAAACTCTGATTCCTGGGAGGGGAATTTGCAAACAGTCAATAGAAAGCACACCTAAAGTACAATTAGTAACTATCCATTGAAAGTTTGTTCTTTAATTACTCTCTTCCCACTTGAATGCTTGATTCTTAGGGGCCAAGGGATCTGCAATGACAGGTTTTCAGTGAGGTGATGCATGAATTATTCATCTCGATTACATTTGCTCTTGATCGCATTTTCCCAATGTCGGAAATCTTACAGACTATCTAATTAACAGCAACAGCTTACCTTATAGCACAACTCCTACACAGTCTGTCGGACTGTGTGTTCGAGGGTGGCCGTTTCCGCTCGTTATTCTCACAGTGGCACTTTCTCTCTCTCCCTTCTCTATCTCTCTACCTATCTCTCTTGCTCACTCAGCCATGTGATGAGGGGATGAGTTGTGGCGCGCTGTAAATTTCATCTCTGTCAAGCCAGTCACTTTCTGGCCTTCGGCTCGAGGGGAAACATCTGCCGGTGGGAGCGAGGCCACACTTTGGCGAGAGAGTAGTTCACAGTGGGTGATAAGAGGGCAAGTGTTTGAAGGAGAGGAGGGTAGCCATTAAGAATGTGAATATTCTCACACTGTACCCTAACAGAGACTAAATGAAGCATCAAAGATAGAGGCACAATCCCAATTCACCCCCTGTGCCCCTACCACTTAGCTCTACCTTTCCGTTTTGCACATTTACACTCGCTGGTGGGGTGTCACAATTCTTGTTCGGATAGAGGGGTAGGGCAAAGTATTAAGGGCTTTTCTAACACCGCGTCACAGTAACTCGCTGCCTCCAGTCATTTCAATGAGGCAATGGCAGCAGAGGAAAAGCGATTTCGACCGCAGTGGTTGGACTAAGAAGAGATTTTTGCCGTGAACGTGCACAGATTTTTCTCTGCCACTCAGAGTTCATCATGCTGAAGTTATGGCGGTAGCGTTTGGGATTGGCCAATCAAACAGAAAGGGACGGACACGGATCAGAAGCAAACACAGAGGAGCTGATAATGTTGGTATCTGATTATCTGGAGCTGTACAACAAGGCAATAGCCTCGTATAAGGACCACTAGAAGAAAAACTGGGCACAGAACAACAATTTCACCAAGCTGTAGGGCCATATTTTTTCCCTGTTATGTTATTGTACTGTACTTGTTCATATACAGAGATTTCCAAGCTAGTTTATAGTTAGAGTTTTGCATTTTTTGGGTATTTCAATGTTGCATTCCACCCCTTTAATGTAGTGCAGCAGCAGTGAAGTTGCTGCTGTTAACACTCATCTAATATCAGTGCAGACAGGCAGGATAGGAGCACAGGTTGCTAATGTTAGCCAAAAAGCATAGCTATGAAGCACTGTTCCTTTTTATTTGATTGATAGCTTGAAGTTGGCAACAAACTGCCAGCGTCCATGCTTTTCTATCTCCATCATATAAATGGAAAATTGCAATGTGAAAATAGCTACCAGGATTGCCACAGACGGCATATTGGAAATGTCCAATCGCGTCGATTTACAGAAACGCCATCGATGGCAACAGATGATGTATGAGGGTCTTGAAGGGTTGTCCCATTTCGTAGGGGCAGATTTAAACCTCTGCCTCTTGTAACTCTGTTCTGATGGTCAAGGGGACGCTTGAAAATGCGAGGTAGGGGTAAAAAATGGAAATCGGATTGAGCGCAAATGAAGGCGTGAAGGTTGAACGATGAAGTGCACCAGCTCAAGGAGAAAGCAGGTATTTTGAGTCCATGTCAAGCAACCACTTATCCTCCAGGAGTTTTCTTGCTTAACACAACAATACCTATTGAAAGGTTATAGTATCTGTCCACCCACACCTCAGACAGATGTACATTAAATAGCTGCCAGTTTGATAATGTTAACGCTGAGGCCTTGTCCACCCCCAGGATAAATCCGCGAGGGCATTGGCAATCGCGAGCTCCAATTTCAGTGTTGAGGGTTATTACAGGGCATAACTACAGGGGCCATATAGACCTTGTTAGTGGGCACTTAACCATCTGTACACAGATCTCCACTCGAACACAGTGGAATATTTTTCACACAGCCGTGTCTCATTTTCATACTGACCTCTACAAACTGAAGTGTCCTTTCAAACCCATTCAAGCGTACTGAAGCATTCATAAAACACTTCCCCTCTTTAAACCACGACCCCATGAGAGAGATGCTGTCACAAAATATTCAGCGCTACGGATAAAACCTGACTATGGAATATCAAAAGCTCCCATCTGTCCCCTTTCCCTCTCTGCCCCCCTTCTTCTTGTTACTTAACAGCGCCCTGTTTTTATGTCAAGGAAAGGGCATGTCTTGCATGTCTGTCTGAAGACGCCAGAAAATGAACAGGTCACCCAGGAGTCCCACTGGCTGATGGATGATAAACCTTGTCATTGAAATGTGAGCAGAATGCAACAATTCCACTGTGTCGTGATGGCATTGGGCTGTAACCCAACCAGGGCTGAAGGAAAATGTATTCCAAACGCATACTGGAGATGTGTAAAAAATAAAGATGCATGCATCATACTAATGTTCCCAGTGAGAGGATGCTGTGTAAAATGAGGGGCGCTGTGGAAGCTATTTGCAATATGCAGATTAATCGGTTTACATTGAGCATGGCCTTCCTGTTACATGTGCTGTTGGCGGTAAACATGAGTGGACTCGGGGTTTATTTGCATTCTATTATATGTGTCCCTGGAAACAATCAATTCAGGGATGAAGTGAGTCGAGAACAATGTAGATGGATGATGAGGTCAACTCTGGTAACTAAAATGAGGAACTGTATTTTTTTCATCTTTTGGGACAGAAATACAGTCAGACGATGGCTCAGATTGGCTTAAAAAGGACATGAATATGACTTAATTTCCACTTTAATGACAGACAGATAATATTGACATCAGTTTTCTCCAGCCCAGTCGCCAGGATATTATGTTAGCAGTTGACGCTTCTGCAAACCACAGATATGTCCAAGGTTGACATGTCTACCAAACCTGGCACATCACGGTCACATAAAATGCTTTTTAGCCACCTGATGCAGCAAGAGGTGGAGGAGATGTGGTGGTGTTTTTACAAGGCTGCCAAATGGGTAACTAGAGTTTGAGTCACACCACTGGATGTTTTTAAGCACACCTGGAGACATTTCCATCAATTTTTGTGGCATCAAACCCAGGTGTTTTAAGGAGAGCTGCAGACATGTCCAGTGGTTTTTGTGGTGACTAAAAACTATGTATTTTTCCCAGGAATTTGGGCTATCTTCATCAGTGAGCGTGGTATTTTTTAGCCAAACCATGATTTTTTCCTAAACCTAACCAAGCAATGTTTGTGCATAAACCTAACTAGAGCATAAGCGCTGCATTTGGACAACAGAGGAAAAGAAAATCCAACCCAAACAAACACAGTTGCAAGATAGAGAAGCGTCCTGTTTTAACTCATCTGTGGTTTTGCAGAAATGCACTCGGCTAACAGTCATTCTGGCGATTGGGTTGATAATCTGTAATAACAACAGTCACCTTCCACAATTTGTTTCCCTCTCGTACTGAACAGGATGCCAAGGAAATACAAGCACTGGCTCATTTCTTACCTGGTTTTTCAAATCCAGCCTGGGGCATGGGCGTCCCCCGTTGAAAGCTTTCTCCCTGAGCCACTTGGACCTGATCTTCAACCCACTCCCACAGGATGCACTGCAGGCCGACCACGCCGACCAGTCGCTGAGCTTACAGTCCAGGGGGCAAGGGATGTGGCAAACCTCCACCATGTAGCCTGAAATTGAACATTAGCAGACGGGAGGGGGAGGCCTGATTCAGCGTCTGCAGTGAGGATCACATTAATAATGTCAGACAGACGTGCCACTGGCCTGCGCTCTGCCAGACCTTGGACTTGCTCGCTGTGACACCAGGAGATAATTATCTGACTAATGAGTGTCTCATTCCTACACTGTGCCAACACGGCAAACTAAAACTGGGTTTTCACACTGTATTATGCTTTTTGTTTGTTTGCTGTCTCCGGATAACTTTATTAGCATGATTCTAACCAACTGTCTCTCACACTGAAATGTGCAGAAAAATGGGACAAAGACATTTCCAATAGCCACCACCTGCATTAGACTGCATTACAAATAGGGTTTCATTAACATGACAGTTTAATTTCTGATTATTCCGACTGCTTATGTACAGCATAGCATAAATATACTGGCATCTACTGATAAAGTTGATTTTATTTAACTAAAAAGCCTGTAAGTCATCTTACCCAAGAGCAGATAAAAGTATAAAGTCAGCCTCTCTCAGGAGAAAATAAAGTGGCAGTAATTTAATTAAAAATAACTGACATTTTCCAAAAAATGCCTTCTGGAAGCATCGTTCACTTTTGATAGAAGTCCTTGAAATCAATACAGTGTTAGTCTGGTTCTTGCCGCCCACATCTGAGAGTTGCTCAGTGATTTCCAATAGGTCTGGTGTTGTGCCCACTGTTTGAGCCAGGCAAAGACACAGTGGACCATGGCCAGTGGACTACGTTGGCATGTGTGCGTCTCTAGATTCTTTCTCTCACTACTTTTAGTGTGTCACACAAAAGAAGCACGCACAGCATCGAAAAACACAGACGCAGGCAGGCGAGGCCGCAGACTGGTGACTGTCTCGTAGTGCCCCCTGGTATCACAGTTTATTTAGGGCCATTATGAATCGCCCAGAGAATCTAACATAGAGAGGGCATAAAAGAGTGCTGGCAGCTTCTGAGAAGTGCTGGTGCGTAAGAAGAAGTCATGGGACACCAAAGAGCAAAATGTAGAAGTGCTTCTACACCGGCCCACTTCAAGCACTGCCAATCAATGCTTGCCAGAGGGGATTGAAAATGTGGACGTCATCTCACTACATACTGCAGGCAACCATGCTACATCCATGAAGAGCAGTAACAGAAAACAGCAACACGCATGGATACAGTCAGCACGGCTGCAAAAACCGTTCATTTTGTCTTTTAAATGAACATATTTCTTTTAGATGATGTAGGACGGATATGTCACTTGTACATTGTTGTCAATGCATTCTGCCTCTTCTGGTCTTCACATGGACTGTTCGCCTGCATGCCACCAAAGCTAAATCAAATTCGATTGGTCAATACTACTCCGACTACAAATAGAAACCAGAACGCTTCCATTACCAAAAGCTTGTCCCTTTTTATGCATTCATTTACATATATTTGTTTATACAGATCAGAAACCAACTAACATGAACAAGGGCCGACATTAATTAGTTGAATATATTTCTCTGAGTCCTACCTGAGTCTGTACAGAGTGTGGGGTCGACCAAGTGTCCCTGCTGGTCGATGCAGGCCACCGCTCTGTAGCGCAGACCTTGGCCACACTCCTTTACCTCCCGGTGGCTCATCCAGCCCTTCAGGGACCCCAGAGCTGAAGGATCAGGGAGGATGCAAGTCGACCAGTTCCCATAGGGCTGGGACAAAAACTCATCACAGGGACACGTCTCTGTCTCCTCCAGTGGGTGCGACTTCTCATTCAGGCAATGGTCCTTCTTTTTACTGCGACCTGAGTAGAAGATGGACAATCAAGGAAAAGTTAGTGTGCACTGGGTGGGTGATGAACACTGCAGGGTTTTTTCCATCACTGGAACAGAGTATGAGCTGCTGAATACATGATTAGATGTGTTGTTTGCTTTAAACATCAGTTGATAGAGAGACATTCAATCAGTTCATGGCAAATAAGGAACTCTGATGAACATAGACATGAAACTATAAAGTACAATGACTTCTTTTGATCACTTATTTATGATCATTTATAATGCATTCGTAATCTTACAATGTCAGCAGGTCAGTAAAATGGATCACTGGTAATAACTATTATAAACTGAGCTTAAATTGTTGGACGGAAGTGAGGCTAGGAATGTTTTATCTGTGTGAGGTTTTAGGTCCTGGAGACCATCCTGCATGCCAGGTCACGGCTAAACGTGGATGGACCATCTCCAGAGTGGGGCCACAGTGCGCCCAATCTGCCTCAAAACAGGGCTGTGCTGACATCTCTGCTCTGTAGGCAACCCTTGATGACCCTCCCCCCTCAAACAAGTGTCAATTGCAATACTGAACTCATATCTATGCAGGAAACCAGTGGGAAGAACAGTTTGAAAGTCTCTGTGTGATAAGCTCCCAGTAATTGTGTGGCTTCTAACTGAATCTCTGTGGTTTGAAGTTTAGTTTCTCTCCTGCGTTCATGTTTGAACTTTTAGACATCTGCTTTATTTTACTGTTCTGTTGTTTTGGCTTTTAGCTGTGATTGTCTGCCTTGTACTGATGTATTTCAACTCTAATCACCCCCACCTTCCTTGTGTATTTGGTCTGTGTGCTCCCTGTTCTCTGTGCCAGGTCGTCTTGTCCCTAGTGTCAAGTGTTCCAGCATTCTTTCTTGTGCAGTGCTCCCGGTTTTGATCTTTGATCGTGCTCTTTCGACTCAGCCTTTTTGCCTGAACTGACTGCCTGCCTGTGTATGGACTCCTTATCTGTATTAAAGGACGTTTACTGTGCGGATTTGAGTCGTGCTTGTGAGTCCTCCACCTTGTCTGAAGCTCTTTACAAGTAACCCACCATATCCTGATTTTGCTGCTTCATAACAAAACGTTTTTAAGTAACTGCACAATGCAGGATTTATATTGTTAAAAAGTTATGAGAACTTGTTCATCACATAATAGACAGAGTTTTGTCAGCTGCTAATCTTTGAGAATACTGCAGGAAGGAAGAGTATTTGCACCCACTCCATTGACAATTACTCTGCCAAAGTCCACGCCAAGAGAGTTACTCTCTCCCACAGAAAACACTGCTCCTGCACTCCCTAACACGCCTGGTTCGGAGTCGAACCTTTACTTCCATAACTTATGTGCGTCACTATGTAACAGGCGCTATATGAATATACATTTCTATATTTTTATTATAAAATATATAAACTCCAGTCAGTCAGCAGACACACAGTTGCTACTGCTGTAGCTGCATTATTTTAGATCACACTACCTTGCTCGGCATTACCCACCCTACTGCCTCTGATTGGCTACATCCTGCCAGTTAAGAAATGCACACGTGCAACTCTCATCGATGATTGAAAAGAGGCGAGATGTCTCACTCTGTAGCTAACACGGAGCGTTCAAGACAGTGTGAAAAGGGATGCTGCAGCAATGCACCAGCAGCTGTGTTCTCCTCATGTGGCGCCTTACCAGCAGTGCCTACACGTACCACAATGCACTGCACGCAAAAATGCATCCTTTCCCATAACATCCTCCCCATGCATTTTTTGGGGATGCAAATTCAGCTGTTGGAAATGGAGCTAGTTAACAAGCAAGACAACACGTTTTGTTTATGAGGAAGCACACATCCGGGCTGCCCAGAGGCAGAGACTAGAAATCCAAGCAGCAGCAGCCTATGGTTCTTCCTGACTACCAACTACATCACTGGTGACGGAAACAGATTTTGCTGCAGCAGAACTCAGCTTCCTTGGTCGATATGGCACAAACAGAGGCATTTATAGTTTCAATTGACTACATTTACCATCAACCACTGACTGTAGAAAATAGCCATCGACGCTGACAAGACATCTACTTAAAATGTGGCGATTTTCACTTTTTGTTTCTTTAAAAAGGGCATTTGAACTTTGATGTATTTACCACTTTTCACATCAGGTTTCATGACAGACGGTCAAATGAATGGCTTTCTCTAAATGTCTGGTTACACAACGCAAAATGTGAGATAATATACGGGTTGGACACTTTACTCAGTAGTTCTTCTTCTTCCCTTTATTTCGACTTGATTTCCTTCAGGGGGATCTAACATAACAAATGAAAAGCCTATCAGAGCTTTAAAGTGCTCCATGACTGGTGGCAAGGAAGCTCTTTTCTCTGTGATGCATGTTCAGAAGGAACTCCAGATGACCCCTTGGAATGATTAGTGCTATCTGAAAGTATATTAAACTTTAATTCTTCTCTTACATTAAAGCAGCTTGGGAACAGTGCACGCTTAATGTCTGTGTTACACATTACAAGTGTACGCTCTAAAGATCTGAGTAATTGTTTTTTCCACACAATATAAAAGCAAATCATTCCGTGTAAGTAGAATTCACAACATAAACGAGATCATCTTTTTATTCAACAAAACAACAATTTCTAACTCTTGCATGTCATTTGCATGCAAATGCATCTTATCTAGGCATCTCACGTACAGTACAGCCATTGTGTGTTACCATGAAGAACAAGGAGAGTCAAACTGCTGTAGCTGTTCTCCCACGAAGAATGAAATACAGAAAGGCTTGTCTGCTTAAAAATCTCCTGCCTTTTTTTTCTTCTCCTGGTGCATATTTATTCCCTCGCTTCCTACTCCATCCAAGGTTTCTCACCAGCATGCAGCGGTTACTGTTTATTATTAATGAGCTGCACAGCTGTCCATGCACTGTTCTATCATTAGTCAGTGATGTTCAGCTCAGGAGGTATTTTGTGATTAAGCGCTGTTAATTCTCTCTTTGGAGAACCCACTTTCCCTCAGTCTGCCATGTATCGTTTAATATCATTTAATGATCTCAGATATTTCCTGTCATGCTTCTGTTAACCCCTTGTAGCTGTAGAGTTGCGGGTTGCCAGGTGATACCCTGATCCTTCTTTTAAATGTAAAACTTGGTGTCAAAATATTTCAGTGCAATGCAACAACACTAGAAACATGTCATCATTTTTCCTTTCCAGCTTCAATTCTTTTGTCTAATGAGGGTGAAAATGAATTTTTTATTCCAAGCTGAAGACCTCCATTAAAACCTCCATTATGACTATTAGCGCTAACCTCTCAATGCACTTCACTTCAGGCTTCAAATAATTAATCCTGTCCATTATATCCGATGAGTATTAATAGATGAGAATGAGCAGGAAAGCATCACAGCAGCGGAGAGGCATGTGTTCCTCTCAGACACTGTCACTTTCAATATCTGGACAAGTAACAGATACAGCCTGTCGAGCTGTCCAACCACTCAAAACTCTTCCTCATGATTGATTGTCTGCTTCGCATCATTGAAGAGCATCATATAGGAGAGCTGTGATGTTCTGTCCTCAGCAACTATAAATATCCCGCTTTTATTGACATATTACCGTTGCCATAGTACATTGTTCGCATGGCTCAAAGAAATAATAGTTACCACTGTCAATGCCTCTTGAAGTAGATGTCAAGGCTATAATCAAATGATGCATTTGATGAGAGCACCGGCCTCCTCGGAGGGATTGCATTCAGTTCGTCGCATTTAACACAGAGAGACATACAAAGCTCATGCAACTGGATGAAAAGCTTCTGACAAATCCTCATATGTTCACTAATTTACTTCAAGGGTTTAAGATCCACAAGCAAGTGGAGGACAAGAGGAGGCCAAACTCAAGTGCCATCCTTAGGTCAGACGCACAGCTGCGCAGGGATGCAGCCTCACAGAGCTGCTAGCACAGTTGTAGACCCATTAGTCTTATTCATGTATTACATATATCAGCAGTGGATCCACGAACTGGTGGATATTAATTAGAAATTTAGATAATAATTGGCAAACTAATTAACAGCATTATATTTCTAGAATAATTCTGCCCATAATGTGAGACGTTCTAACTTTTTCTGAAACATTTTAAATTTTTCTTAGTGCCTGCCTTCAGTGCCTGAGAAGAAAAACGGAAAAAGGAAGGGAAAGTCTCTTGATCATGTCGCTGTTGTTTCCATGATGTCACTAAATCATAGCAGGCTTTCTTGTTTCTTTACCTCCGACAATTAGCCAGTAACATCTGCAACTTTTTATCAGACATATTCTTGACTAAAAGTAGCTATATTAATGAGAGTGGTGTGAAAAATGCTGCTTTATCATAACAACAGTTTGTATATTCCTGAACTTTTTTTTTTTTTTAATGACGAATACAGACTACTGACACCTGGTGGCGTGGAGAGTTACTTCATCTTATGCAGGCGCAGAAGGTAAGCTAGCTGGCTTTAGACATCATCATCAGATGACCTTAATGGGTCCAAGTAGCAACCAAACATGTCTCCTGGTGAGTAATGTTGTGTTTACTGACATGTGACATGCTGCAGAGTAGTCGTGTATCTACTGTAAGTAAGTAAGTAATATGCATGTAAAGTTTGCCAATTTGGCTTACGATAGCCACTTTAAGCTAGTGGTCACACCAGATCAAGTAAGGCTGTTACAGCAAAACCCTTCAGCGTAATGAACTGAGGAACAAAACTTTTCCTTTGTAAGAGAAGGGGTTTCATTTTTTTCCCCTTTCTAAAGCTACGTAGTCTTAATTTAAAAGGAAACAAATAAGAATGAAACTGCTGTATTTATAGGGGACACCTGGTATTATATTGCTTTATGTTCCTACATTTAAGTGGTTATTTCCTTATTGTTTGGTTAAAATGAACCCTGCTGGTCCCAACAGAATAGAGCCCGAAAACATATTGTTTTTTAAACAACAAGCATGTGTGGCTTTAACAAATAACAGTCCCCAAAGAGGAAGGAAATTAGTATGTTATCGTCATAATTGACAATAACAAATAAGACACTTGTACAACTGTACAATAAAATCAAGTCAAACACAAGCCTTGTGAAAGTTGCGCTGCAGGTTTCCTAATCCTGCTACACTTGTGCGCCCCTATCCGTTTCATGGATCCAGGGAGTCCTCGGTGTCCTGTGTACCCAATGAGCAGCCCATCTGTTTCTGAAGTGGGTCTGATTGCAAACATTCCTCACAGCATGTGAACTCACTGCCACCGCACTGCAATTCACCAACAATCTGTTCAATCTACGACACTGCTGGTGTTTGATTGAAGAGCGCCAGTGTAACATCACTTCACTTTGACAACTACATTAAAGGCAAAAGCGCCACATAGGCTAACAGGCATCACAAACAATCTTATTTAAGTGTGCAATATCCAACTTGTTTCAACATCATGCATTTGAATAAAATATTAGATCACTAGAAGACTTTTTCCTCTGCTCATTCCCCGTTAACAGTCATGACACTCTGCAGCCTTCTTTCAGAAGTGACCTGAGAAGCATCTGCAAATGCTGACTGTGTGATGGCCACAGATGAAATAGCTCGACAAAGATGTCAACAGATAGACATAACTGAATAGTGACATGTAAACAGGAACCTCCTTCATGTGATTTGATAAGTGCATCACACCTTGGTCTGTCATTGATCTGATTAAAATGTTTTAAACTGATAAAAATCACAATACCTGTTCAAGAAACACTGTTCATGCCAAATGATTGAATCGATTCTTGTAAAATAACAGTTTATATCAAGTTCCATGTCCGTCAGGATGTAAAAATTTAGTTTAATTATAAGAAAGATTGTTTAATCAAAGAAAACCTTCTTTTTCATTCTTTTAAAGGTGTTAATTTATAAAACACAGCCAAGGTAGCTCTGAAAATACAGGTGGCAGCATATCACCAGAGTTACTGAGAGCTGCTGCCCCTTGCTAACTGTCCTCCGCGCAAGCTACCATGACTCAGTTTATCATGGAGCAGGTGGCTCTATAGTTTGCCTGAACCAGGACATCAGATCACAAGGGGAGTCACAAAGGGCAGCCGGGCTCAGCTCAACTGTGTTTAGTAGCCTAAGAGTGAACACAGTTGGACGCGGAACTGGGAATGAACAGCCCCCAACACCAACTGAGGTCCGTTTAATGACCTGGGATACAGTACGAAGGTGATTTCCAGCATTTACCGGGACTATGATGCAGTTTTCTGAGTTTATTTTGTTCATTTATAACACTAAGAGCTAAAAGTGCTTGTGAAACCTCACTGACTTGCCACTGGCATATATCTACCAGCTGAATCTACAGGGCCAATCATCATCGGACCATCACCTCTTGACGTAGTGGTATTATGAGACAGGATGGGCCGGGGCTAGCTGGTTAGCAGGATAACTTCAGAGGACATCTCTGCAACACATTGACATCTTTGACATAACGCCAATTCTGTTGTCTCTTTACATTCTGCTAAAATGTTTTTTTTTTTATCTTTTAAACAAAAAAATCTGGCCATATCTTACACATGGTTGCTTTAAGGGTCATTGTAACTGATTATAATAACATCTTAGGAGAGTGACGTACAGGGGGAACAGCTATTCCAACATCTAAAAGGTAGGTGACAAAGCATTCAATCATTGTAATGAGTGCTAATATTGTTCACAAAGCATAACTGAGAATATTGTCATCATTTATATTGGTACATACATTTTTTTATTTTCTACATACTATGTATGTAGCTCACAACACAAATCCTAGAACAGTTGGCATAGAATTAATGTCATAAAACAACAAGTCTCTCTAGCCTCTTTGGTAGTATAATGCCTGACAGTAAAATCCATGTACTGTGAGAACGGTGTATAATAAATCCCAGAAAAATCCTCTCCCTGCACCAGCTTAGTGCTATATGTTCAGTTTTCCACCACCTTTCTTGGAAATTTAAGTGGATTTTTCAGAAGTGGATTTAAATTTCTCCATCAATATTTATATGGTGCATTCAATAAAAAAATGAAAAAAATGTGAATTAATAAAATTTAAACAGTAAAGTAAAATGCAGCATACTACCAGACACTTAGAGAGCAGAAACAAAGTTGAAGAAAGGATTCACAGAGCACATGGCGTAGAGAGGGCACAAGAGCAAAAAAAAAAAAAAAAAACAGGACCATAGAATCAAATAAAATCAATTTACTTCCAAACAGCAAATTGACCATTAGAACTACAGTATTTCTGTAAAAGGCCAGGCTAAGTGATACACACAAGGTACTTAAAAGCTTAGTCTGACAAAGAAGAGAGTCGGAACAATTCTGAATGGCTGAGTAACAAAGCTGGATAGTGTAGCTAAACCATTTATCTGCAGTTAAGCTCTTACAGCTACACGCACAAACTCTGCTCTCTGATCTGTGGCAGAAATAATTCACAGAACTTAACGTCTGAATACACATACAACAGTCAACATGCTGCTGTAGAAAGAAATTAGCTACAACTCAACACTTGCCAATAAAGCAATGGGAAAAAAAACAAACATTTATTTCATCCTGACAGGAGACAGATTCAGATTACAGCTAATCTGCATAAATGTGTGTCATTAAAACCTCAATAAATCATTACCCCATTAATGTTAGGGCATCGGTATAATTAATATAAACAAACAAGAAAAACTGGCATTCAGAGTAAAAATAGTTAAAGTTTTCAGACGTCTTGACAAGGAACAACATCATAATTGCAACAGCCTTGAAAATGAGATCTTAATTTGTGTTTTGCTGTTATGGTGGAAGGACACTTTCAGTCGTCTTTCAAGCTGTCATTTGTTTATTGTAACTTTATTAACATATCAGAATCAGTTAAATGTATATGCTGTTTAAAAATGTTAATGCAAGCACTTAAAGATGCAAATCATATGCCAAGGATCATATTAGTCTATAAAGATGGTAATTGCCACTGTGGTTGTGAAGCCTGGACATGAAACATACACTGTAGGGAGTCGCAGGTATTGATTTAACGGGTTTATCCCTGCATGCATTGAACAACATGCAGGAGGAGCAACGTGCACTTCTGACCACTCCATCACAGGGCTAATAGCGATTCCTTCTTTAAACTGCCTATACTGTGCAAGGTCATGAGGGGATTAATGTATCTATTACATGAATGACTGGAAAGTAGTTTCCAGGCCGTGGTCACTCTCTAACATTTGGGGCACTATTAAACTATCGATCGGGCAGCGTCTAAAGTGCATGGCCCAAGTGCATTTAGGGCATGTCCAACTCCCTTTATGTGTGTTATGAACCTCCCTATGGAGGCGCATATTACAATCTGAACTTTAAATAGCAGGAAGGATACTGCAAGTTTCGACTCCCAAAACAACATGATCGTTGCAGTGTATGGCCCATTGTCATATGCACGCAGTTTGGTTAGGTTTAGGCAACAAAACTACTTGGTTAGGTTTAGGAAAACAGTGTGTTTTGGGTTAAATCGACTGAGTTACTTCTGGAACTTCAGTTTCAAACATACCTACATTACATAAGCAACTTATGTTACGTTATGTATGTGATGTAACATCACTATGTTGGTAAGAACTTTGACTTCTTGTGTCACACTGGGCACGAACAGTTATCTCCTGAATGAAAGCCCTATGCTTGTTTGTCGCTCTTTGTACTTCTTCTCCTCACTTCCTCCTTTGCAGCCGTAATAATTACTACAGGCGCTAGAGGTCGCCACCTCACAAAAACTGTAAATATGGGTCCTAATAAGCTGTTTTCATAGGCGACTGTTGTAGTTTTTCTGATGAGGACAGGCTGACATCTGCTATTTACACAACATGGGCACTGCATATGAAAATGACAGCTGTGTTGGTCAAAAACTATTGGTGACACATTTGCAATGGGCATTAAATAGAGCCCGAAGTGTGTGCATGTCTGTGAACGAAAATGGAAACATGTAAAGAAAAAAAAGATTGCTGGCTGGCAGTAGGGCTTACCCCTGTCAAGTTGGCATCAGCTGCTAACTCACGACAAGCCCCAAGAGTGGCCAGCCCAAATGGTATTCATCACAGACATCCTTGTTCCAGTTTAATTGTTGTTTGGCTGGTCCAACCAGCAAACAAATCTGGAGGTATTCGCATCAACAGTTCTCAGCAAAAGACACGTGGTCAAACAGGTGTGGGCTGCCTCTCTCAGTCCAAAAGCCCAAAGTTAACTTTACAATACTGCTACGCATGAGCACGAAATACACCTGGGTGTCGGAGTTAATTGATGAGCCATGTCCAGTCAGCCAGCCTCTTTTAATCTTTCAAAAAAAGAAGGAAAGTAATGTGAGCCTACTACACAGTATCCAAGTACCTATTCGGCAAGAGGCGTACAGATGTGTACTCTGGACAGGTGTTGACAGTCTATATATGAGATACACTCAGACAGACAAACATACTCACACCTATTGGCAATTTCAACTAATCAGTTCACCTAATCTGCCTGTCTTCTTTATGCTGTGTGAGGGAATCAGAGCACCAGGAGGAAACCCCGTGGGATAAACATGCAAATTCCTCACAGAAAGGCAGCAGCCTCCCTGTGGACCTCAAAACCAGAACAGTCTCACTTTAAAGTGACAGTGCTAAATACCACACATCCCACTGCTCTCCTTATACGGATAGACTGCCACATATATACAGTATCCAGTTCAAGTGAGTCATAAACACAAAACACACACAGATAACACCCAAAACTCTACCCAAAATCAATCACACGGGTCTCTGAGTGAGCCATTTAGCGTCAGAGGTGTAACATCAAACCTGTGAATACAAAATCCAATGATTTGCATTAGTGTGTGTGTTTGTGTGAAGGAGAGGGGGGCAGGTAGGGATGTCAGAAGCTGTCAGAAAAGTTAACATTCACATATTGCTGAGGCGTGGCTGCTCTCCTTTCAAGCCCTCAATTTGTTTCGCTTGTAAACAAACAATTGTTACGGGTAATAAGTGGCATGATACGAGGGAGGTTATTAAATTATGACATCCCAAAAATTATATACACAAACCTCAGGAACACCTGTCATAATATGCTCTATGCAAACTGAAGGATTTATATTCCTTGTGTTTACTTTGTCTGGCAGGAATACCTTGCCAATTTCCATCCTTATCTTCATTCATTAGTAATCAGGCTGTTGTGTTTATACTGTAACCGCCAATAACATATGCCGACTTTGGTTGATGGGAATTTTTTTCTCCACTTCTCGGTATTCCAACAGCCTTTTAGACCTTCAGAAATGACTTGAAGTTTGGACGCGCAAACTACACGGTTATATGACTCCAGGAGGCTTTTCAAGGTAGTTGTATTATCTAAGCAGAGGCCTTGGTAAGCTGCCAACTTCCTCAACCACATCCTCGAGCTTAACACCCACAGTGGGTTTGCTTTTCATCAATTTACCTGACAGAGAAATTTAAAGAAGTGTTAAAGTTAGCATAAAATAGTTGAAAAATGGATCTATTATGACCATTACGACCCTCTGAGCATGAGCACACGCTCTTTTCAAATAAAACCCGCCACTGAGCAACGGCTGATTTCATGTGTTGGATTCTAAGAGCATTATAGAAGGAGACAGGGTATGTTTACTACAGCCCCTCCGGCATCGGATCAAATATTCATGAAGACAAATAGTATCCAGCATGGTCTGCAACCACGGCATGTAATTCAGATTTCGCCATCTGCACTGAAATAAGGGATTACAAGCTGTGAGAGACCTAATTTAAGACCTGACATAACACTACAGGGACAGTAGGAAGTTACAGTAACAGAAGGAGGAAGGAAGTCGGACTGGATGCTGCTATATATGTCACAGCGCAGGGACTTTTTCAGCACATAAAGAATACTCTGCAATGACGACAACCCTGAAAATGAAGCCCAGTTGCCAGAATAAAATGTACATTTCTGCCAACCACAGATATGTAAAACTTAACTTTCTTTTCATTGCAACTTTACATTTGTCTAGGTTTAATTTTCAATGCTGTGCTTATGCTCTGGTTAGGTTTAGGCACAAAAACCTTTTGGTTAGGCTTAGGAAAACATCATGTTTTGGTTGCAACAAACAGGGATGGAGATGTCCCTCATTAAAAACAACTGGTTTTGTCACCATAAACACAGCTATGTATTGCCTGAGGCACATAGGCACAGCGATTTCATACATAAAGCATACAATTTAAATGAACAGAAACGTAAGGTTATAGAATAAAGAAACCAACATTTTAACAGATTTGTGGTTTGCAAAATCATACAATGCCAACATTTATTCTGGCGTCTAGGGTGGTTTATGAGAATTGAGATTTTCCAGTCATTATGAAATGTTTGATCCAGGAATCCAATCATTCTTCAGCTGGACATGAAAGTGTGAGAGTTTTTTGTGCCTCACATTCAGTGAATAAAAGTCAAGCCTTTACCTGAGAGGGAGCGTTTGCGGCTGCGGGAGCTACCACATCCAGCACACTCAGAGAACTTGGACCACGTAGTTAGAGTGCAGTCGTCCTTGCAGGCCACCCGGCACTCTCTGATCTGAGGGGGCACGGGGCCAGCCCACCGCAGGCATTCTGTCACATTGGCCGACTCACCGCTCTCCTCAACACAACTGACTCCTGTGAACACAGAGGGAGGCAAGACTGTCACTCCAATTACACAAGACAATGCACAAAGAACAGATCGCATCTCACCAAGTTAAGTCGTTCTGTTCAGTTATGTTCAGCCGTTGCTATTGTTTGAATTCCCTACAGATATTTTCATGGTCGTCTGTCCTAGAATAACCCTAATTTAAGCAATAGCTTACCCTCATATTCACAGTTTGATTGAACACGATCAGAGAGGGAAAGATCTATTATTCATTTTTTTTTTATGTTTGGTTTAATGGGCTACAGGAAAGCCATTAAATAACTCATGGCTATAAAGAACATCCCTGTGTAGCTTTCATGTTCACATCTTATGAAGTGCTAATTCAACACCTTCATCAGACTAAATGAAATAACTATGATTCATTGCATTAAACCAAACATCCACAGTAACAGATTAACGTGTGAGCTAAATACTTTTGATAGAAAGATGTATACACTCTCTAACCAGAGTATAGGTATCTGATCAATGAGGGATAAAGACATCCCAGTACTGTAGCGGCAATAAGTGCCTGTGTGTGCTAGGAATAATTATCAGGTACTTAGAACACACAGCGAGACCAGATGGATAACTAAACACCTGATGTAGCATCCAATTTACCGCAAACAGAATTTCAGTCCTGTGTGGCTGCTTTTAACTTTAGGAAATACCCCTGAACATGATTGTTGCAGTTATTTGATATCTCTTACATAATAAATGAGAACTATCAAAAGAAGTGAGTCCACTCTTTGTCAGAAAAAAGACAGCGCTAACAGTAGTCCAGGAAGAAAGTGCTCACTTTAATACAAATTGACAAAAGGAGGCATGAAGGATTGATGTGTGCGGTACGTCAGAAGTGGCTTCATAATAGAGCGAAACTATGCCTTAAAAAAGAGAAAACTGTCCTTGTTCACATAAAGAAAATTTGAGAAATTTGGCACGTCAGGTGTGTGTTCTTGTGAGAGCCGTCTCCCAGAATACTAACTACAGTAGATTTCCTGACACCACAGGTTCCCTCTGTAGAGTAGATGATTTGATTTTGGAGCGCCTCGCTGCATTTATTTGCATACTAATGAGGATTCCTGTGACTCTAGTATAATGTCTTTGCTTCAAGATACGCCTTTTCTTAAGACATTTGTGTGAACATATAAATATTGGCTTATTGATGCACTTTTTAACTTAAACCTCACTGCGTTGCTCGTTGTGTTTCTAACACACATACGCCTTTTTGTTTTGAAACTTCAAGTATATCCTCCAGTTTGATGTCTCAGATGTCGGTCTTATTTTGAAAAAAAACAAAACAACAACAACAAAAAACTGAATAATGCATTTGCGCTGCGTCTCGGTGTCTGATATATCGTGCCGCTTGGTTTAATGAATGACTCAAAATGCAAGTTGGGGACACAAAAGATCTAAATTTCCATCTCGGGAAGGATATTTAACCAGTTTGATTTCAACAAAATGTAAAGCGATGAGACATCTTGCTACAGATCAGCCTTCACTTCTTTGTCATTCTTGGGGGAATTACATTTTCATTTGACTGTATCATTTCTGCAGAAAGCGAACTGGTGACGGTAATGCTGTGAATCAAGTGGCACACCTAATTCAAACGCTACCAAGGTAAAGACATTTTCCTGATATTTCAGCCTGCATAATACTTGGTATGGAAGTTTGTGGAAATAATAACTATGTGATTGTCAGAGCAGCGGCTCAGCCCCAGTGATTGAATGTAACAAAGAAAATTATTAAAGTACAGCACTTAAAGCCCCCCTCCAGTGTATTTTTGGCATTTTTATAATATTTAATATTTTTCTGAGTCCTTTCCTGGCAAATGTTGATGACCCACACTGTTCATTTTGTGCTCAAAGTTAAAAAAAAAATGATGTATGACTGTAGTGGATCTGGGAGTCGTACATCATCCTCCAAGCCTGGCTTATAAGAGGAGCGTGGCTCCTTAAAGAAACAGGGCAGGGCAAGTATAATGTTTGGGTACTTTTCACAACATCGCTCAGCACCGGCTAAAAGGGGAAGTGACATAAATGAAAAACCTCAAAAACAGTGATAAACCTGGTCAATAGAATAAATCTCATAGAAAGAAAAACAGTGAACATATGAGCAGGTGTTGACACTCTGCTCCTGCAGGAGAGACACGGAGGTGGAGGAACACATTTTTGTAGCTTTGTCAGGCATCAGCGACTGAAGAGTAGCAGCTGATCGGACCGTAGCTTTCTTAAACAAGACATAAAAGCAGACAGACGCTACATAGGATATTAACGTTCAAATGCATTGTTCTGGGATTCAAGCAAGGCACCGCTACCAGTGAAGAAACGCCCCCCAACGCCTCCGTGTCTTTGAGGATTCACTGATATACAAACATGCCTTTAATCCATTTTATTGATTTCTATTTGACTTTTAAATTTTGCCCTCTGACAAAAACTGTCGGGTTTCTACATGTCTGCTGAGGATGTGTGGGATGCTCATTTACATACAGGGCCTCGACAAAGGCATTGAAAGCGAGATGATAGCTATTACTGAAGTGCATTTACGTAACGTTCACAATCACAGCTACAAAAAACAATCTTTTGTATTTCAACGTATGCGTTTGGGTTAAAGAGCGATGACACTATGGCAAACCCTCAAAGGTGAATCTTATCTTGCATTAAACAACAGATCATTAACAGCTGCTACAGTATCAGTCCAATTAGCACCAGTGTGGGAATAATTAAGCGTCCCTGTTGACATTTACTTCTGTCCATTTACCTTGAATTATCTTCTCTCTTGCCCAACCTACTCCACCGGTCACAACCTCATTCTGTCACCCCAAGACTCTTTTATTAGACGAGCCCAGCCCTGCAAGTGCTGACATTCTGATTGTGAACTGGATGACATCCATTTTTAATATAATAATTTCAGCCTGTGGTTACATTTATGTGGCCTTTCACATCATCTCCTCTCAAATCTTTGTCATGGCATCGCCGCCACTGACAGGGATTACCTTTAATTATACAGTTACTTTGGATTAGAAAGGTGATCACTTCTGAGGGCCAGTTGGTAGCAGGAGCTTTGAAGAGGGCTGTCACACTCTGGATTTTTAAATATCAATTGCTTTTATCAATCTGACCCAGAACTTGTTACATTTTCTGTGATTACTTTTAAAACTAGGATTTTTATCCACATAAACCTCCCTAACATCGAGTATAATCTTTATGTTAATTCAGCCATATTGCTCATATAGCGTTCTTCTATGTGCAGAGTAATGTGGATTAGATTCATCATGGCCATTAAGACTCATTTCTCCTGCAGCAGAATAAGATCAGCATGACTCATTTTCTATTGAATAATTTTCCAAAACAGTTCCAGTTCTACTCAGGGAGGGATATAACACATCCAGCTGGTAGTGAGCCACAAGTTGGCAGAAATTAGACACAGTGTGTTGTAGTTAGTGTGAAATCCATTGGCCCATTGCACGCTCCAAGTTATCAGCTACAACTTCATATATGCGCTTCAGAGTTGCCTGTTCTTTTCTGTGAAAGATTTCCTTTTGGCAAAGAAAGGATTCCTGCTCTCAAATCTTGTCTGATTTAGTAATGCCTGTTATCTGTGACCCCCGGCATGTCAGGTCAGCACAAGCACCTCAGCCCACACCTCATTTTACACTCGGTCAGACATTAGCATTCATTCAACACGCAGCCTTGCATCCGTCATGGGGGCCAGACGCACACTGGAGATAGGAGGAAGCATTTTGCCGAAGCCGAGGGCATATTGGCTTTGTAAAGCAGAAACCTAATCACATGCATGTGCCTCAAACTTGGCCTTGATGCTAATCGTACAGTACATGTCTAAGCCAATGTTTCCAGCAATCAGACTGTTTGAAACTGGACTGAAACTGAATGGTTGCTAATTGAACATTTCTGTAATGGCTGTTTTAATGTGTTACACAGTTGTGGCAACCAATATGATGCACACCTCAAGCAAAATGAAAGAGAGGTGTTGGTTTAGGAAGAATATCACCGGTGATATGTGAAAGTGGAAAGTGAAAAACTACTGTAGGCATACTTACACTGTAAGGGTAATTAAGGGTGAAACTATATGGTCAGATCAAAGTTCAGTGCATCACACACGATACAGTTTGTGGTTTGATGCATTTCCATTCACTGTTCGTAGATGCAAAGCCCAATATCCGAAGCAAATGTGGGAAACGGCGTCATTTAGATATATTTGGAAAACAGCATTCATACCAACAAAATCAATGGAAATAGATGTAGAAGCGGCAGAAATAGAATCAATAGAGGTTATATTATAACAGAAAAAGGAGACAGACAAACATAATTACACTCCCAAACACTTCAACACTTGAGGATAATATGTATACATACTCATATTTCGATATGTTCATATGTGGTTATTATTCACAATGGAATCAATGTAGAGTTGCAAATTAACCTAACCTGGTAATAAAACCAGGCACAGGATTTGTTTATAATTTATCACTGCTGACTTGTAAATTAAATAACAGATGGATATTTTATAAAATGGCCAAAAGATACTATCATCATCTATTTAATTGCCTAAATAGTCACGATTGACTAATTTGTGCTCTTTTGTCTCAACTTTAAAATGCCCTGTAGACTATAGCCTTGAAATAGAGCTGAAATGATAAGTTATTCATCCAATCAGCATAGCCGTCTATATTTGAGTAAATTGAGCTAATAGTTTGTTCACGTAGATCAGATCTGCTAGCCAAGGAGGTCATGTGAGGTTTGCAAAAGGACATTAAATACTGCAATCTCTACAATTCACCTGAAATACATAGACTGTGGATGCATTTCAGATTGATCACTATCCAAAATCATCAGATTGCCCACCTGTAAATTTAATTACACTAATTAATAACACTCTGGAGCAGGAGAAGCTTTCCCCACATGCAGTGTCGGATGTAAATGCAACACTAGTGCTGATATAGGGCTACCCAGTGAAATGCAGAGGAGAACATGAGAGCTGGCCTATATTCTGCGGTAGAACAGGTTGAATGTCTGAAATGATAACACTGCACAACGTGCTTTTTCATATTCAGTTCCTCAAATGAAATAAAATGTTTTTAGTAGATACCATCTCGTGCTTCGTTCCCACTGCTGTGAACACAGCAACAACAGAGAATACCAAGTGCATGGAAAATAACAACATGTTGAATATACTGAGGGTAACTGAAATTTATGTCAAAGAAACAGATAAATAGAAAAGCACAGCGAATAAATGAAACAATGAATGAAGCATACTGTGCGACTGGACTTGATATTGAAAATATCATCAAAACTGCACACTGATGAGAATAATTACATGAACACGACAAAAGAAAATAAAGCCACATCTTCATCATATTATCAGCAATGCTATTATTCAATTCAGACTGCATTGTACTTTGTGCTGAATGTGGCCTGATGATGGCGTGTAGAGAGCTCTGGCAGAGCGACGCAGCATCTTTAAAGGTCCTTGAATAACATAATTGTGAAACCCCCTGCTATAACTTCCTGCCATTAAATCTGTTATATGGCCTTATTCAAGGTTTGTATGCCCTTTGTTTGGCCCTACTCCCAATCATTGTGCCCTAATTATGCCCCAATTTGACATTTATATGTAATTTTCCTGGAAATGATTCAGTAAAAGGAAACCCTGGCTACATTCTTTGTTTCTTAAATCTATATTCAAATACGGTCTCTCTACCGAATGCAAATTCCAGACTCATACTTGAGTTTTTGAAATGTCACAGGTATTTAACTTAGACATTTTCTAATCATATTCAAATAGAAAGCTTTAAAAAGGTCAATGAGGGTTGCTCTTAACCTGGCAACACCACAGACACTCACTTCTCCCGTTCTCACCAAAAAGTCATCGAAACTCACTTGAGAAATGTCAGTCATAATTATACCGCCCAGTAAAAGTGAGCAGCTGAGCAGAAATGCTAGAAAGTTGTCGCGGTGGCACAGAGAGCCACTGAAAACTTCACTCCAATCGCTTCTGTAAATTAGATAGAACAGCCAGTTTCTGGGATTTATTGGGACATTTGCTTTTCTCTAAATAAGTCTGAAATGATCCAATTAACACTCTGGCTTTTTAACGATTTGGGCCACTGGCAGCGGCTCTCACAGCTCCACTTGGAGAAATGGAGTTCTTCACCAAGGACGGCACACAGGAGTCTGCAGCGCCCAGAAAACACACAACGCATTCAGACTCTCAGAAAGCACTAGCAATAATGGGTGGTAATTACAAGGAGACAATACAATAAATGATGCCTACAGTAATGGCTGTATCATGATACAGGTAATCATGCTGTATGGGACACACTGCAGACAGTCATCAACAGTTCCAGGCACGTCCACCCACGGGTGTTACAACAGTTTGTTGTTGCAATGTAAAACAGCTGTGTCCTGGCTAACTTCAATTGGGCACTGAAGACACTTAGTGCACCTTGTGCTGGGTTTCTGCTTGTGTATTGCGATGGTAATGTTCGTTAATACTCAGTGGTTACCTTTGCGAGACCAACGTGAAGTACGTGGTGACCTTTCTACGCCATCACTCAAATACTCAAACTCCCGCAGCAGCAAACAAGACCAGCTGACCAACCCGCACTGCAGAGTTTAAACAAAAGTTGAAGAGGATAGCTCGGTGCTCAGTATCTTTCATCTCAAAAAGCCTGCGCCTAGTCAAGGTCTCTGAACATAGTGGCTGCCTGTCCCCAGAGCTAAGGATGCAGCAGAGAGGCTGCTCTCCACTCCTGGAAACATAGAGATAATGGCACAGTAAAGCACTCCGCCTCCCCCTCATTTTGTTATTCTCAAAAAAGGCAGGGGTTACATTTGCTTTCAAATTAATTAATTAATTAATTAATTAATTAATTAATTAATGTGTAACTCAGATAACTTATGAAAGTATAAAGGCTGCGGACCACCACCTATTATGTTGTTTCATTAATTTGTGGCCATAGGTGGCCCGCAATATGGTTTACTTTGGCCTGCCAGATGTTTTTTAAGATTAAAAAGCTCTTTAAATATGTAGGATCCCTAAGTAATCATTTTTTCATGAGCTGCGCACAGTCAGTCAGTCATGTTTACTTGGGATCCTAGTGCCATTTTGCATCTAAACAATACAATACGATGAAATACAAGTTAGTTTTAGTTCCAAGGGGAAGAGTTTGGGCACCTCTGATTTAGGAGAACCAGATTGCGTGAAGGATTGTGTATAATTTCCGTTTATGGCTTTGCTGTTGTTGTGTTACGTAATTAATGAATTGTGTTCCGTGAGTTTATTCTTCTTGCTGATTTACAGACTCTCTCAGTGTCAGACTTTATAACCCCAGATTGTCAAGCTATGAAGCACGAATTTATCATTTCGTCAGACACCTCTGTTGTGTGCGATAAACGGGTTGTTAAAATGTTTTTTAAACTCCATTGTGCATGTCAGTCCACACAAGTGTTTGTGGGTATTGTGTGTATCGAGGCTGATTGTTTCTTTCAACCGGCTGAGATGCGTTTGTGGCCATCAGACTTGCTGCATTCATTAATAAGAAACCGGAGTTGTGATGTGATCATCAGGACGACAGACGTAAAGGTTCATCTCGTTCCACTCTCTGGACAAATTGCCTCTGTCTTTTATGTTTCCATCACTTGCTTGTTAAAGGAGCAGATCTGAAAGGGCTATTAGGTCTCATTAAATAAGGGGAGTAAATAGATGGAAGAGCAAAGCTTAAACGGTGATACAGCAGCAGCTGACAAGTGTAGCGATTATAATGGTTCAACAATGAAAGCAAACACCTGCCTCTTGTTTCTAAACCCTTTCCACAGGCCTCCCCTGGTCCAGGTAATCCACGTCGGACAGAATCTGGAACCAGAGTACAGCTGTGCCACTTGTGTGTCCTCCACCTGCATGAAAACACACAGAGAGAAATACTTTGGAATGGTATTGTGTTATTACAGCTTCATTTACACAGCAGGCGAAAGTTTCCCCAATTTTGTTCTTTGTTTTTAATTGGTGATCTGGACCACATGCGGCCAACATAATAACTCTATGTTGAAAAATCGAATGGTATGTGCAATGATGTATTCATTGAACACACTAAAGGACATACATAGTACAAACATAGTTACCGCTGGCGTTTACGTTTATATGTTTCCTTGAAATAAACAGCATTTAATGTGGAATGTTTTAATGAATTAATATTGATTATCAAAAGGTCGGTAGAGACGGAGGCACTTTATTTTAAAGTAAGGTGCAAAACAGTAAGTGGTGAAATACAAACTGCACTAATATAACAAAAGCACACCATAAAGATTGGTCTCAGTAAGCTTATAAGTAAAGTAAAGAATTATGTGATTTTGTTGTAAATGTATGCAACATTTACATATTCTAATTTGTTAACTGGTTGATGTTTATCTACCTACAGAACAGTGTGTTTTTCAATTTGCATAATGTTATTCTAATATAAGCCATTTCTTAAGGGATCTTTGTTTATTACCAAATTCACATTCAACACCATAAATACTTTATATTGTCCATTTCAGTTGTTGCTGCTCGGAAAACTTGCAAAAAGCTGGAGGTGATTTGTATTTTATAAGATTTCAATGATTCACTGGTTATTGACCGAGTTAGTAAGCACCGTAAAACCGAATCCCCTAACGGCCGGACACATAACCTGCATGAGCGGCGCTGAACTGCCAGCTCTATATTTTTACATGGAATCTGCCTTTGATAATGACCAGAAAAGATGATGACTTGCTTTCCTGTTACCCTCATTGAAAGAGAAAGAGAGAGGAAGAAAACAGCTGCTGTGTATATTCTCTCCATGTCTGTGACATATGCTACAGATACAGACATTGAAACAGAAGTGAAAGGCTGGTCTGATGTCGATGCTTCCTCATCACACAATAACTATCAAAGCTGTCAATCAATCAATCAGTGACTTTCCTAATCACATTAATAGCAGTAACTGATATGTTTAAGAGGTGAACAAATGGTTGTGGCTACATTTCCATGTAATGTTGTTTTTGTGCTGTTGCAATACAGTTTGTGTCACTGAACACAAACATGCATCGAGAATTAACAATAATAACATTACACTGTGAGCAGCATGACAGTGCCAATGTCACTGTGTCTGTTCTTAAGGCTATTATAAAATAACATGTAGACATCTCAAATATTTCACGACAATAATTCACCCTTTTGATCCCAATTATTCGAATAATAGGTGCAATACAGTCCACTTTCTTCTCTCGTGGTGCTATTATACAACTGATAAATAAAGACAGCTTATCCTTGGATAAGAAAGGAAAATGGGTGGTTGTAAATTATGTTTTTACCTATACACTGGACATACAGGAAGTGGTTCGCACTCTCTTTCTTCAAACAGTGTGTCTGGACACTCTTGACCTCCATTAGCAGACCTCTGAATGATGGTCCTGTATCGCGACTGTGTGGCGTCAGTGGCATTATCTGTTGAACAAGAAACACAATCTTCACTGAAAGGCTGCGTGCAGAGGCACATTAGTAGCACAGTTGAATTTAAGCTAATGTTTTACAGGAGGAAGAGAAAGGGAAATGATACTGGGACAAACGGCAGACATACGAAATGTATCAATAAGTAGAAAAACAACATCACCCGTGCAGTCTAACATCTCTAAGAGGTGGCTATGAAACAGATCATTTTAAAGTTGATCTGATCCTTATTAGCTTGCCCTTGTGGCTGGAGTGTCCTCCACTTCACTGCAGTCTGTTTTCGGACACATCACATTGTAATGGCTTCATTTGGCTCCCGCTCCAAGGCTCATTACACAACACTAATTACTAAACATTGAAAATGGTGCAATTAAGAAAGTGATTACATCATCAGCGGACCCAATGGACTACAGCATATTTACAGAGACGAGATGGCTGCACAATTCTTTAAAAAACAATTACATACTTTTGGATTTCCAAAATACTTACAGTACACATACTGAAAGCCATTAAATATCCATTTTCCTCGTGATGTGTCAGCTTTATGTAATGGACGGTTAACACTGTCATTTACACTTAAATGTAATCATTGAATACACCACGGACATTAAGTGAGAGCACAACATTTTCAATTTCTAGTCTCTGGTGACACTTACTAATACATATATTATACGACACAGTAAGTACCTCATATTTTATGAAGCTTTCCTCATACTGTGTCCCGCTACTGTAGCAATGGATATCTGACTAATTTTCAAAAGGTTGTCGAGCGACAAGACAGGCATTAGACAATTCAGAGAATAGCAGGGCTACCTGGCACACAGGTTGACGGGCAGGCTGTCCATTCACTGAAGGGTGTCACAATGCAGTCCTTCTTGCAGGGAAGCAAACAGGGTCGGACGGTTTCTGGACGAGCAGAATCTGAACACCTAAACATACAAACAAACAAACAAACAGAGGTCTTAAATTCTCTTCATCCCCCAGGCCATGAATGATAAATGCCCCGAGTTGCCCCGGTAACAGGACAACTGCCCTGTCCTTGACAGCACACATCTCCCCACAGAAAACATGATTGATCACATGTCCCCCTGCCTGCCCGCTCAGGCAAAAGGTGGACAAATATAAAAATGTACAGTTTTCTCACATGTCCAGTCGCATCCCAGGGTACAAATATTGCTCTGTGAAAAGAAAAATCCTCCTGCTACTCAAGTGCATAAGTGCCTGTATTTTATGGCTCATTGTCAGGTTTAAAACCCAATTATCTTAAAGCTGCACTAGTAAAAATGTTTTATATCAACAATAGATCAAACACACTATGTGTAATATGAACAGGGTGGCTTGTATTGATGAATTATCACCCAGCTCTGCAGTTCCTCCCAGCTCTATTAAGCCTTTTAGTCTGTTTTGGATCATTTTTGGGATTTCCATCCCCCCAACTTCATTCTCATCAACCTTTGCAGCCACAACAGGAATCTGGTTTAAGGTGAGAAGCTCTGACAGAAACCATTGTACACTAACACACGATTTTTAAACAGCAGACACAGTAACGGACTGGTGGAATATATAGTACAGGAGCATGTAAGAATGAAGAGCCAGGCATTTTTCTCAGGAGTTAAAGGAGACCAAAACAAAACTAAATAATACAAATGGATGCTGAAATTGCTGTAATTTATTAAACATACAAGTATGAAATATTGATATAATGTTAATAATTTGCATATGATAACATCTTCTGAAAAATCCAGTGGAGATTTTTGACCTTGTGCATCTTTTGTTTGAGTTCACTGGTTGCCTTTTCACCAGCACTTGAGTAGTTGATAGTAATTGTTTTTAATGATTTTTTTTTTTTACATTTTATACAGTTATGATTATAGACTACCGTATATACCTCCCTACACTCACAATTTGAGGGTAAAACACAGTAAACAGAGTTAAAGATGAGATTTGATCGCTAGCATTTGTTTTCTATAGATATAGTGGTAATATTGTTATCGTGAATTCATTTTGCCGTGCTAATTGTGTAGTGGAAATCTACTGTAGTCAGACCGTTATCTTGAAACCCTTAAGCTATCTTTTTGTTTCTGAGGGGTCCACTCAGAAAAACAATTGGAAAACACGATACAATAACAAATAGTAAAAAGAGTTACAGCCTTAGGGCAGACATTATCACAATAAAAACTATAGAGACAATGGAGAAACAGTAAGTGACTGAGAACACATGCAATTTGTTTTTAGATATTTTTAAATAAGCCAAATGAATACAGAAAATGAATAATGTATGTCCAGGTAAATTACCCCGTTTGTGGGAGCCAAAGAGAGCTCTACAGAGGAGCTGATCAGGAACAAGGATTTTCTTTAATGTTAATAAGCATCTTGCAAGGACTTAAAGGGGCCTTGTAACCTATTAACCAGCACTTATTAAAAGGGCTCTTAATAAAGAATTATCATAATGGTGAGGAAACTGTACAATAGAAGTCATAAAAGGAGGAAAACCGCTGATTAAACACACATAAAATTAGTTAAAGGATCATGTAACTTGTATAACTTGTTAAGTTATACATTTTTGTAATTCTAATACAGAAGAATATAAACTTCTTGCTCAGAGTTTTTAAAAAAAATTATCACTTTCTATACGTTTGCCAATAATTATGTTTCCTTGTCTGACAAACCTTTGACAGCGCTCTATCCCCTTTAGTATTAAATCTCTTATGATGATTGTTTCTGTTGGATTCAGACATAAATCAGACAATTATCAACTTTATAAGGTGATAACCGTTGATGTTGGTGCTGTCAGCTTCTTCCACTGCTGCCAGGGGGCCAATAAATAATAAGATAATTAAGGTTTAAAAATGATTAATTTGCATTACTAACAAATTACAATGTTCAGTACATAAATTCTTACAGATGCAAAGATGCATAATACATGACATAGATGACACCTCACACACACACACACATCAGATTCGTTACTGGGACTGTGTGGCTAAAAGTAGGGTAAACACATTTAGGATCAGTTTAAACAACCAGGTGAGTGCATTTATCTCTCCATATACATGTGCAGAGCAGCCACAGAAGTCTTTTGTTGCCTCCAAGGAGACAGAGTGTTCTAGGACGAAAAATCAATCAAAGTCCACAGCATGGCTGCTAATTAAACCTGAGAAAAGTGAGGATATGCAAACTGTTTACCAATGAATCATTCCTGCCACACCAAGGACACCGCAACCAGGTTTCAAAGTGGACTGCACAGACTTCTACCAATTTCTTAGTTATGAAATAGAAAATTAATAACATTTTCCCCCTGTACTTCGGCTGCTACACATCTTGTGTAACATATCTGTAATGTACCCCTTGGCTGTGTTTCATTTTGTGCCTTGTGAAACCTTGAAGTGGTGCGGATTAATGCTGCTATGTAAAATCAAATAAGTCTGAGCTTTGATGTCTTCATCAACAAGCTGCCAACCCCCCCCCCCACCAACACATGCACACACACATGTGCACTCACATACACACACACGTCACATATTTTTTTTTAAAAAAGTGACTGACTGCCTTTGCTCGACAACCAGATCCAGGTCTCACTAGAGACCCAGCATGGTGCCACATCCTAGCAACTGCAGAAAGCCAGCACGCACAGGAATGAGATCAAAGTATGCCAAAGCATAAGGAGGCAAGATACATAAAACCCAACCTTCCTCAGCTTTATCCCTCCTCTTCTCTCTCCCTCTTTGCAGTGATGCATGCCAGAGGGCATGGCAACGTAACAGAGCAGCTGAGGGAATATTGTGCGGTGCGCCAAAGTTGAAGGAATCAGACTCGCAGTCTTGGTGTTGGGAATCTTAAATGTCTCTCATACGTTGTTGACTGTCTCTTTGCAAAACCTAATTCATCATTTTCATACAATTACAGGTCGGTTAAATACTTATGCAGGTTAATATTTTAGCTTGAGTAAGTATTGATTTACTGTTACACCCCAGCACCAACTGTTGTACTTTGTCTGAATCTGAACATAATTAATACAAAGATCATAACTCAGAAAAATAATTGAATATTAAAGCAGCTACAAGAAAATGTCATTTTGTGTTGATTCTGGCAACCGCAGCACCGCCTCCTGTCGAAACTCTTGACCTGGCTAGCATTTGCATTTGTTTTGGAAGCGGGTAAAAGCAGGAAGCAGTGTTTGTGATTTTCCTTTTTGAAACACAGGTGTTTGCAGGATGAGGTAATATTAAATAAACTCAAATATTCATTTTAAGGTTATTTGAGATAAAAATCTGTAATATGACGACAGTGAAACAAAACAAACTTTGTCTTCATGCCATAACACCAGATTATAGTGTTTTTTTTTTGTTCTCAGGCTGTCCGACTCCTCAATTCATCCATAGCATTTCATTGTTTGCTAACAGTGAGCTAACCATTAACTACAGTTGAACTAGCTTTAAATGTACCATTTATCAATGACGGTTACATTTACATTTACATTTAGGGCATTTAGCAGACACTTTTGTCCAAAGCGACTTACAACAAGTACATTTGTCACAAGAAAGAAACCACAACATATCACCATCGATAAGGTAGAAAAGAAAAGATAGAAACAATTTTCGAGCCCTCATCTGAGCAAAGTAGCTGGTATTTATCAAGGATACCATAATTACAAAAGTGCTATGATGTACGTGCTAAGGGTAAGAACATACAAGTGCATATCATTTTTTGGGGGGGTGGGGAGGGAGTCATGCTATGCAGGGTGGAGGTGAAGTCTGAAGTCTGAGTCTTGAGACAGTTATTATAAAGTGTTACCAAAGTAGTTTTAATTACACGACTTATCGAACCAGGATAAGTCGGAATCCCATCCGGTGACAGGCATTAATTAAGAATGACTATAATCGCTTCACAGAAATAGTCAATCTTCTTGCTGATGGTCTTGTTTGCTTATGTAGGTCATACAGAGGGCTCAGTATCAAATTGAGACTGTTTCATAACCAGTTAAAAGTTCCATGTAGTACTCATTACAGTGCTTTGTTGGAGAAAAGATCATTTAGTGCTCATCTATAATAAAGATTGTTGTACGTTGCACGCTCATTTCCACTGCTGCGGCTTGTTAATGAATATGTTATCCTCGACGTGAAACAAAGGGGAGCAGAAATTAAAGTAAAAATCAATCCACTGTTTTCCTGAGGGCTCCGTAATGATTCCGAGAAACACCTACTAACCTTTCATTGAGCCACTGCTCACTGCGGAGATTATTGCTAAGCATGAAATGCTTAGATGTTTACTGACTTAGCTGACCCTTCTCAAGCAGCACAACATCAAATATATTCAGGAAGCACCTGCTCCTTAGATAGAAACAATTTAGAAACACTCAGCACGAACACATTTTAAAATAAATATGGGTTACAGCAGTGAAAATGACAGTCCTGTGAGTCTAGGAAACATAACGCAGATTATCTCTCTTTTGTATGTTCTATATGGACGCAGTCAAGCTTTGATCATGTCTCTGCACATGTTGTAAAGACAGCAGAAAGGCCCAGTCACTTGTTATTGATAATCGAAATCAACTATGACGGGCAGCAACATGCAGGGCTATGTGTTAGGTGCTGTTCCATTAAATGAACACTCTGCTGCTAGATATGAATAGCAAAGAAGCGATTGAATTCACAGCATACCGTACAGGCGAGATTTGTTGGGGAGGCAGAAATGACAGCTTTCATTAAAGCCTCTGTGGTGGGAGATAGGGCGCTCATAAGAAAAAAGCCTCCATAATCCACTTTATGGCCCTGTCAATAATATATCGAGCTAAAGAAGGGCAAACTTTGTGAATTATTTATAAATCTATCTTCCTGGTGTGGGCTATAACATCATTACGGTGACAGCACAAAAGCCCTTAGCAGTGTTTGATATTGTATTGCTGAAAGAAGAGTAGATAATGGTGGAGCATAAGCAAAATGAATCTCAGGTTCACATAAAAAAAAAAAAACAATCCTGAACACAGGCAGAAAGCACAGAAGAAGCGCTCAGTGTACAAAACTCTGGGGATATCGTTTCACAGTGCATCAAGTCCTCTGGGTCATTTGTCAGCAAGTAAAAGCATACACTATATATCTTCAAGTCAGACGCTTTTTTAAATGATTTTTCTGCGAAAGAAACACGATCACCTCTCAACTCCTCCGCCTGATTTTACAAAGCTCTTAACTCCTCATCCATGAGTTTTCCACATGTTTCTCTGGGGAACCATTTCCTGCTATCTAAAACTAAGCAAAGCAGCAGTGTCAGATAAGGATATTAGAAGAAAATATTCTGTTACAAAGAGAAATTCTTATGCTAGCATAATGAATCCATTATAGACATTTTAGCTGGCATAGACATATAATTCTAGTTATTAACTGTTCAAAATAGGCAAAACACTCATTCACTTCATTTCTTCCGGCTAAGTGTCAAATTACTTTGACATATCACTAAAAAAAACACCTGTTTAATGTGTTCTAGGCCTCGTTTTCAATTGAAAATAACACAAAGCTTGATATCCCTTTTGGGTACAATAAAAAAACAAATCAATCTACCTGCAATTTGAAAAAAAAAAGAAGCAGGCGGGGAAGAGCGTTAAACAAATGGAGCCAACATGTACGTAAGTACATCTGGCTCAACACCGTCCAAAGGTAAACAAGAGGAAGAGAGGAGGGAGGGAATGTATCGATTCGCCTCCGAACAGATGCTGAAAAACATGCCTGCAACTCCATGCCTGCAACCTAACACATCAAACTGTGAAGACACAGCGCTGCCCGAAAGTCTCAAAGGTTAAAACAGGTGATATGTGGGTGATAATATTATAGGAGTGAAGTACATATAGATAGAATCGCTTCTGGGTAGACAAGTGGTGGATAAAAACCTCTGCCAAGGCGGTTATGTTTTCATCTTTCCGTTTGTTGGCTGGTTTGTCAGCAGGATGACACAAAGACTACTGACCAGATTTACATGAAACTTGGATGGAGGATGGGTCTCAGTCCCTCATAACCCCCAATTAACTTTTGGTGTGGATTGGGATTAAAAGGATAGATCCAGGAATTTACTTTTCACTTTCTTTAACATTGTGAGTTAGGGCGTTTATTTCTCAGGGAATAATGCACGCATCTTGTTGAAAAACGTCAGGCCTATTGAGTGAGAACAATTAGATGAAGATCCATATAAAGATCCAGACCTAGCAGATTAAATTAATTAATTTGTCTAACTTCATTGTCTTCTGCTTCACTCTCAAAGCTTCCATCAACCAAGAAACACAGACCAAAACGGTTACAAGCTGCATCTCACTGTTGTGGCCCAACAGGTAAATTAGGTCTCCAACCTGATGTTAGTGAGTTGTGAAAGATTTAAACACGCATTTTAAATGAATGAAATAAGATGATATAACATAGACATTTAAAGTGTATGTAAGCTACATGATGCTGGGGTTTTCTACCCGGAAGTTATTGTAAACAAACCATAGACATAGTAGAAATTACACTATATGCCTGGTAAGAGAGCTTCTACCTTTTACTTATGACAGGTCCAACGTTCGCCTTCGTGCAGCTGACTTTGCGGATCTGAACACCCACTGCACAGGTAGGGGTCCCATTCCAGGAGCTGGTTCCATTGAGATCCGTGGAGGCGTCCTCGATACAGGGACCCCAGGCTGAGGCCTCCCAGTAGAACACCATACAAGGGTGGTCATTGCAGACCCTCCACTCCTCCAGGGCTGCAGCAGCTGGACACTCTTTCCCATCTGGACACCAACGCACAGGACAAAATCAAAGAGTCAAAGACAGCGCTTTGCTTGCTAGTTCAACAAATCAACATTATTATGCAGGGCGTGCATGTGATTTGCACAAACGAGAAAAATAAACTTCACCTCAAGTAACAAGCTGTAGTGAGTTGCTGGAAGTCAAGTGCTAATATTGTCATTGACCGCTGGCTGCTTAGCGGCAAAAGCAAATGTTTGTTCGGGTTAGCCGAGCAGACACATTACAAGTTAAAACTTGCAGAAGTTTGTTTTACAAATGAAAAGTCACAGTAAGGTCACCGCAACACAACTCGGGGGCCATTTTAAACACTGCCCTCAGCTACACCATAACAATCCTTTCCGGTCCCTGCTGCTCCCTGGATCCTATGTGACGGATTTTTTAGTCATTATTTGGAAACATACTGTGCTCTTCTATATGCGTCCTGAATGACAACACTGAAAGCATGAAATGTGTAAAAACTTCTATTTTTCACCAAGTCGGTGCAGTAGGGAATCACAGCTATAATAATATCACAGTGCAGCATTGTTAGTGCCGTGTGACTTTTCCCTCTCTACCTGCAGACGGGTGACACTGTCAGTAACCAGTGTGAGGCAAAAACTCACATGTAGAGTGCATATACCTTAAGTGCGAGATACAGTGCAAAATATGGGATAACGAGCATATCATCACATTGGAAATGAGTCATTGCAACTTTAGGCGTATTTACACAGCGTCATCCTTCAGTTCTGTGCAGTGACAGCCTCACTGTGTTGTGCTATTTTTACATTTTGGTGTTTTGTCTGCGTATTTTTCAATGGAAGTAAAAGCAGGGAGTAGTTTACACAAAGTAGGATCATAGGTGTCGTCTGGAGAACGGTAAGTGCCCTAAAGTGACTCAGAGAAGGGCGAGAATGAGTTTGTCACCGAACCAAGACCGAATAAACACCTCCAGCTTCCAGTCTGTTTTGCATTCTGTAGTTTTCTTTACTGTCACACAGTCTTAAAAACAAGCAGGCGTATGAGCAAAAATACAGCACACACACACATACACACACAAAAAACACATACACACACTCACAGCACCTCTGCCAGCAAGCAGATAGCCAGCAACATAGTAATAAACAACACAGTTTGGAACCTGACTTAAGCTGTGAGATTCTTTCATCAGCTGTTATTGCAGATATGTGTTTGGTTACAGGGATTAATGGGCAGGAGCCGGCTGCCAAGGCTCTGCTGTCTGACTCAAAAAAACACACTTGCAGAAAAAATACTGGCCAGAAAAAGAGCCCTCGATAATGGATGGTCAACTCAAACCTCAAATGTTTCTCAGATGAAAAATGTCTAAATAAGACTCCATAAGAAATCCACAGAAACAACAGCCAAAGCAAACCCACAGTGCTGGTGAAAACATTCTGATAAAAAACTCTGGCTCAATCAATCTTTATTTTATTTTATTTTTTATTTGCCGAGTTGAGCTTTGAGTTTGTCTATGGGTTCCTTAGTTTTGTTTCCCACTGACAGTATAATACATCCTGCAGTTTTTGAGTTCTCCATTTTGAAAGAAGTCATAGTACAATTTGTTTTCTAACCACATGCAGCTCTTGCAAATGAATTTAAATGATTTTCGATGTTTTTTTTTTCAGAAGTCAGAACTGTCATCTAGTAAACTACTCTTACTGTGTTGTTTTATTTCTGTTCTCTTAACCTTGTTGTAGGTTTAGCGGGACAGACTTGTATCGAAATCTTAGTACTGGTAGCGCTTAGTATTGTCATGCCACTAAGGGTCTCTCTAAGGAGTCTCTGGTGAGTGCTGAGTCTAGCGATTGACATAAATTCAAACACACAGACATACACACCCTCGGTGTGTGCCGTTGCTTGCTAGCTTATGACTAATGTACAGTAAAGCAGTCTGGCTGCTTGAGGTGTATAAAGCTAACGTGAATAAACACAAATGATGTTTTTGAAGCAATCAAACTTGCTTCGCCGGTCATGAACACACTTTTAAAACCACCACTGCTAATGAAAATCTATCTGATGTGACTCAGGCACAAATGCAACGTGAGCAATTCATTGACATAGAAGGCCAAAGAAGACATAGAGCGCGTTCCTCTACCTTTCCCTGTGAGGGCCAACACTGTGCGAGTGCGACTCTGTCGGCCCTCTGCGTTCTTGGTGGCACAGCTGTGTGAGCAGGCCGACCAGCGAGACCAGGAGCCGACCACGCAGTCTGCAGAACAGGCCACCTCGCAGGCCACTTCTGTGGGGGGAGGGTCGCCTTCGCAGTGGGAAACGGGCACATCTTCCCCTGATGAAGACAAGTCGAGATACAAAAATTGAAATGGAGACATCAGCTTTCAAGATGAGGCCTATTACACTGTTAATGAGAAGCGCAGAGAAAGTAGAACAGTATAACATCTCATATATTTGGGTTGATCAGATTGCAGAGCAGTATGTGCCCACATAAAAATGCACATGTGAATGAAGACTAATTAATTGTGATCCAAATACACAAACAACCTCCGGGAGATGAGCCTGGTTTCATTCTGATCACATTGACAGAAAGTGTAAATGCAGTTCTCATAGAGTGCAACTAAAAATATATGGTCAGCTACTTTGACATGCGGGGCCTGTCACAGTTGTCTTGTGTTTGGGCTGTTTACTGTTTTTCTGTATTTTCTTTCAGGAGATGTGGTGCTGATGAGGTGTCCAGTTCTGACATGGACATAGATCAGGATGGGATCTCACTGTCGACGCATGTGAACATAATCAGGCTCAATCTAGATACCGTCTGAATATGAAAACACCTACTTGGCTGTTAATAGCAGCAAGATTGAGAACTGGTTCTTATAATCTGTAGCATAGTGATGTTCTTAAGTTTACCAAATGAAAAATGATTTTGATCCTCTCAGAGAACCGAATCTCCTCTTCGATAAAAGATTCACACCAAACTCGAGCAGTCTTCCTTCTTAAGTGTTCAAAAAATTCTGTCAAACACAATTAGAATTTCATTTTATATAAAAAAAAATTATAAGGCCATCCCATTGGTATTCTGAGCAAGTTTTAAAAGCCATCCTTGAGCCTTCATCTCGCAGTCATGTTATGAAATATTTATCACAGCTCCCAGTTAACTCTTCGTTCAGGAGCGAGGCAGCCAAAGGAAAGACAGAGCCCTATCTCTTTACTGTACTTCCATGATAATGACTCTCTTATTGTGTGATTAAAAACTAAATTGTAGAAAAATATTCTCACATGAATGCTAATGACCGAATAATACCCCAAGAAAAATACCGTCGTGTGATTTTTTTTCGTTGGAGTTAGCAGTGCCACAGTTTTCTCTAAGGTCTCCGTGTCCAGGAGAGAGAGAGAGATCAATTTCAGAAACAGGCATGCCAGCAGCAGCCGAGGCTTTGTTTTTGGATATACCCTCACACACAGCAGTATCATTAACTCGGTTGAACTCTGCCACTACATCATGGAATATGGTTTAACAATAACAACCCCAGGGCAGATTTGTCATCAATTTGTCTTTTTCTTCCTTTCCAAATGAATACCCTTGATGCAGAGGAGGGCAGTGGAGAGCGAAAAACGTAAGTATCGCCTCATCAGACAGATGTGACACACTCCCTCGGGGAGTCTGAAAACCTTTCGCCCGTAAAGTTAAAGCGTCAGAGATCTCCAGCCATCAAAGTATATCCACTAGGAGACATTAGTCTGCTAAAATTACTGTTAAAGTCCCACGGGCTATGGTTTGCATTATACCTTTCATTAGTTGAAATGCGATTAGACATAAGATGAGAGCTCTGCAGTGAAAGTTAGCAAACAAACTATTCTCAAACATTTGGTGCAAGTGATACTTTTTAGCCCAGTCGCCAGAATAAAAGGGTTAGGGTGCAATGTGTATAAAATTGGCCAGCTGTTGTAGTCATACTCAAAACAAAAAGGGGTCATCATATCACCAGAGCGCTGCTAACTGTAGCTGCCGTTAGCTTGGTTAGCTGTGCATCTAGTGGCCCTGACTGGGAGTTTGGAGTGTTGGTGTTTACACCACTAGCACAGGAGCGTTGGACTGGAATGGGCAAGGACTAGCTGGTTAACATGCGAACTTCAGTAGATATCTCTTTTTGAATGTTTTCAATAAAAAAAAATTACATATTGCACCTTCAACGTTTCTGCAAACCGCTGATACATTCACATTTGTATGTCACATGTCTACGTACGGAGTTGACATTTCTACAACATGTGCACATCACATTCACATTACATGTTTTTGACCTGACAGCAGCAGGGATGGTGGTTGGGTTAAGCAAGAAGGCTGCTAAGCTAGTGACTGTAGTTCGAGATTGCATTTTCAACATTTGTAAGTGTCACACCAATGAATGTTTTTTCAGAAGACTTGGGATAATTTCCAACCATGTTCATGGTAACAAAGCTGGATATTTTTAAGAAGAAGTTGGGACATCTCCAGCTGTGTTTGTGGCTACCAAATTAATTTGGTGATTGGATCAAACTTTTCCACCCTTAATACTGTATTACATGGTTAGTGAAGTGATGAAGTTGGTGTTGTAAAATACAGTACAATTATAAAAAGAAAAATATTATAATACACCACATGAGCAAAGATCTGGAGGCTGCAGCACTTGAACAGGAACTGCCTGTGCTCATACTTTACATAATTGTTTTGAACTGGCAGGGCAATTTTAAGCAGTGGGAAATACATTGTCTTGGTTCACCATGGCTCCCACCCAGGTAATTATTTCAGGCATCAGTGCTATACAAAGTGAGCATAAGAGGAAAAAAAGGTAATGTGCAATAGATTCTGTGAATCAACCCTTGTGACCCATATTCAGAGGGACAGACACTGAGTATTTTATCTTAACCATCTATGTAGTTTCTATGAAAATGTGGCGATAAGAGACTATTTTGCACTTGGAACGTGAAAATGAACAATGAGATAGTGTTTAAAAACTTTAAATTGGTACTGCCAGCAGAAAGTTTTATCAAGTTAAGCAGGAAACATTTATTACTTGTATTACATTCACAGGAGTGGCTGGAGAATATCAGTTTGCCAAGCAGAGGAAAGTAAAACATTGTTTTCAGGTAGAGGACGTGCCAAAATCATAGTTTTTAGCCATCTTTACAAAAATGCGGTAAAACAATATTTATGGCACTCTTTCAACAATGACGTGAAGTTTATAGCATTTTCTTTTTGTCTACAGCATTAAACATTGAACAAACTGGTGGAATCAATGCTGGTAAATGGCTCAGTGCGTTGAATTTAGGGAGATCTGTGAAGAAATGGAAAATAATATGCTTAACTATGTGTGCAGTAGTGTATGTATTATTTATTATTTTATTTATTTTTTTGTTACGTTACAATGAGCCTTTTATATCTACAGAGGGATCAGGTCCTCTCCTAAGAGGTCAGCCATGTTTCTACAGTCCCCCAAAACAGACAAAACACTTATGCTCCAGTGAGGTATTCAGTCGGTTGTAATCTCCAGTCACACAGATGTGAGAATGGACCTTTAACCCTAGCCAAGCCAAAGTATATTAAGCTATTTCAACACATTTACAATAACATGCTTACATTTTACATTTAAGAAATGTATGGAAGAATGTGGTATGCATTGTCATGCAGAAAAAAAGCAGTTTCCTCGTGCTCCAGGCAGATTTTATGAATTGTTTAGATGTATTATTGCCAACGGTGGAAGTGTTTGCTATCTTTTAACAAACAGTAGAAAAATAAGTAATTATTCAACAATCGCTCAGCTTGAAAATCACAAAGGACTAATGAATATGTTAGCAAACAAAACTAACAAAAGAACCACAAAGCTTTGCCTGCTGGAAACACTGCCTAAAGAGAAAAAATGGTATGATAACATGAATCCAGAGTCACGCACTTGTGAGTGTCAATGTGTGTCTATGTGTGTGAGTGTGAGACTACATGTTGGGGGCTCTGCAAATAGATGGCTGCCCTAGGGGTCCTTTTGCATTATTAATACAGGGATCTGTAGTTGGGGTTCTTACTCAGATATAATACCACTGCCTCCTGCATACAATTTCAACATGATTTCTATTCTGCTCGCCCACCCACCAATTAATCTTCCTCATTGTTATTTTTCCAGGTTGATATAAAAAAAAACCTACAATCCTCGCCTTTGCTTAAAAGTTAATAATCACATCCACTGCGTGCGGCAGCTTTTAAGACAAAGCTTGTGGGCAAAAGCAACAAGGCAAATTGGACAAAATCGCTGTGAATATCAAAGTGGACTCTGACAAACTAGCCCGGGTCACTAATTAATGGTTTTACTGTATTAGCCTGTCAATCACATAACTTCACTATCAGAGGCAGTCAGACAGGGCTGCTTACCAGTCGAGCAGGGATAGTTCAGGCTGATGGCGACCACACTACTGACTTATTGTTGTTGGGCTCTGAAATGTCTGTAGGTTTAGGAAGGTTAGCCAGCGTGCAACCATGAGGGGTTACATCTTTCATGTCAGCTGTCTGTCACAGGTGCACTCAGCATGTGCTGCGGTTGATAGTTAGTCCAGGAAATGGGGCTCACCCCTCTGGTGTGAATGGTCGCTGTGCAGCGAGCGGGAGCTGTCAAAACAACTTTACTCCGCCTGAGGCAAAAAGCCAGTGGGTGAGACTAACACAGCATTTTTTTTTTTTTTTTTTTTTTGTGCCACAATTTACGGCCCAATAACGTTATTGTGGAATACAATAAGTGCCCATTACCCTCCCTGCGGGAGACGCCTTAATTTTTTTAACTCATCTTGCAACAACTGTGGATGCACTTTCTTCCAGCTCCAAACTGCATGCAAGACAACTTCTTATTCGCATGACTAACATGCACATGTGGAAGACAATTGTGTTTTGCAAAGTGGAAGATAACATAGTTTGAAGATTGAATGCTTTAGTCTCGGCATTATTGACAGATTGGATTCTCAGAAATTATGGCTCCGTCTTCACTAAAACTATGAAAGGTTTATTACTTTACAACAGTACCTCACGGAGTAAGGAGCAATATCAAGCAGCAAAAAGTACAAAGAACATATCATACAGCCAGACAACTTATGTGCCAAGAAAACTGCTATATCACACCTTGACAGTTTCACCAGTGTTATCAGTGTCAGTACTCATCATGTATTAACAGGTAAAATTAAACAGCTCATCCATACCAGTGACTAACAGTGCCACATTCAACATATTGGGACTTCACTGAAACACACTGCAGCTAATTTAAAATATATTAATAGCAGCACAAATTATGCCTTCAACATGAGGTGCAATGATAATAAAGGTGTCCATGCATGAATTGATGTGATCTAATTTGTAGTAGCTGTATACATATTATACTGTAGCCACTGATGTTTGCCATGCTCATTGTGGACTGTGCTTCTATCTACACACCCTGAAGTGGAGTGGCAGATGGCAGGAGACAGGTGAGGGGAAGTACATAGAGATTATGTGATGGAGAAAAGTTTTTTTCTCCAGGCGTAGATCCCTCTGGGTCATACTCATGGCCAAGAACCAAAATGTCCTCAAACACTGGGCCAGTCTATTCAATTTCATTCATCACTGAGTGGTTTTAGGAACTACCTTGTGTCGTTGCTAAACAATAAAAGCTGCCATTTAGGCAACAGAGAATGTTTTCTGATTGCTTGAGCAGCCGTAGATAATAATTTAAATAGCCATTAGATTCAACTTTGCTGGTAAAGTGCTATTTATCACTTTTTATAGACCAAAACTTTCCTCTGCCTGAGTTTTCAGGCTTGAAATGCGGAGTAGTGTTGCAGAGAAATTGGAAACGAAATGCTTGCTCAATCAGGGAGTAAAGTGGAAAAAACATTACATATCTCTTGGGCGTCTGTTACTTGACTGCAGCTCACAATCTTAAATGGTGCCTGCCACTTCAAACACTGACGTACCTCATTCCAGTAGAGAGTAAATAACTGTTTAAATCAACACCAATTATATTGTTTGTGAGATCATCATCCAACGCAGATACACACTGGGAGCATTTGTAAATGCGTGTCCCAAGTGACTCAATACACTGAAAAAAAAACAAAAAAGTTTTTAAACTTAAAAGCATGCTCTTGATGCAGTGACTTCCTTGTCCCCCAAGGGATACTTCTGCTGTTGCCAATGGGTAGAAATTCTCTAATCCGTGTGTATATAGACTATATATCCATTTACTAACACCTGAACACAACGTAGTTGGCAAAGCAAGCAGAAAATTCTATCGATAACAAGTAACAGGAAAAGTGTTGAAAATATTAGCTAAAAGTATAAATGGTAGCCATATCTTCTCATTGTATTTCAACCATAAAAAAAACCCCATAAAAGTCATTATTAAAAAAGGGGAAAGAGCTAACATAGTGGACAAATGCTTTATACTATTGATAAATACTTAAAATAGATTACTTTAAGTAAGGAATAAACAGTCGAAATACTTAAAGTTTTGTACCAGATGGCTGAAATGTTCCATTTCTCCCTACCCATGTGACAGTAGAGAAAATGCAAACTTGACCAAACTCAGCTCAACTGTATAAAAAAATAACATCTGGTTCAAAATCAATTAAAATGAACAGATTTAGACATGACGCTTCGTACTGATGAAGGGTTACTTCTATTTGAATTCAGTAAATGAGCAAGGAAGCTGCTCAAGCTGGGGACAGTGTGAAACTAGATCTTTTCGCAAATAACGAGGTAAGGTGAGGTCAAGATGAGCAGCAGCAGCCCGTTTTTGTTTTTTTTCGTAAACCCATCACTTCTGAAGGAGCTCAAATCAATTCAGACTTTAAACCAAACACATTAGGTCAGCTAATGTATTGTATGATTAGAAGGGAAGGCAAGCTGCTTCCTTTGATAGACATGTGCATTCATGAACATCATAGATGCTCACTGTTTATTATTGCAAACAATACTTTCACCTTTCCAGATATGTCACTACCTCTCCTTTCTCTTCCGTCTCTCCACTGTCCTGTCAACTATTTTCTGCACTTTTGGAAAAAGTTGAAATGATTGAAACTAAGCCTACAGTGTATGTCTGCAGGTATTTTATTCTTCGCCATCATTCTGAAGATTCCTGCCATAACATCTTCAGACACCCATGTCTCTCTCCACAGAACTGTAAAGTACTGTAAAATATAACTGGAATCTCTTCACAGACACCACAGGCACCACAAGATGCTGCGGATAACGCCACCAACAGTCCACCTCGAGGGCTGGATTTAGATTGCTTTGATTGAAGCTGCATTGAAAATATCCGGGATGAGTGGTGGCTGATAACAGTCTATTTAAAATGTAAAATGAACACGATAACACATTCAGTCGTTAACCTAAATCTTGATACATGTTGGAAATGAGTGACTTAGGCCTATTTTAAAACTGATTATATATATGGCTTATTAAAAATTGGTTCTAATGAGTTGTGAATGTGTGAAGAAACTCAGACTTTGCAGACTGGTCTAAATTAAATACTAAACACGGACAAAATGTCCATCATCTCCTCTTGTGTGGAGTCTGAAAAGGAAGACTTTAGATGTTATGAGTCTGAATGCACAGACAGACTGGCAATTAGTGGCTGCTCTCCCCAAGGTCTAGTAAATTTATACGTGGAGCATAACAGAAAAGCAACTAAAAGCACATTTTATCTGGAGAAAAACATGACCGCGATCAAAAGGGGTCACTGAGATGTTTGCACAAAAAAAAACAAGAATCACAGCAACAGACGTTATTCTGTCCGTCTAATTATCTACTTTTCCATCTGTCCACCGCTCAATTCATTAAAGAAAGAATAGCAGCAGTTGGTTTTGGAACTGTGCTTGGTTCGGTTATCATTAGGTGTAATGAGCATGTAGATGGTGCATTTTATCGAAATGAAATGAATTGACACAGTTGGTGTCAAATCCTTGACACAAGGCCTGCCAGCATGCCGAACATCTTTCCTCATTAAAGTTATGTTTTATTACAGCTATTCATAACAGAGAGACAGAGATCCATAATAAAAAAAAAAAAAATCATTCTCCAGAAATATGTATTTATCAAATAAACAGATTTGAACATTTGAACATTTTATAGTAGTTTTGCCTTTTTTTGTGTGTGCAGATTAGACAGGCAATGGTTTTTTTCGGTCGACCTTGTGGATGTGCACGCGATGACAGTTCCACTTAAAATCTACCATTAATTTCAATAATCGCCAATCGCTAAATTTGAAATGGAAATAGTTATTTAGTTTTCATGCACACAGTATTATCGGTGACTCATATTGTCATGCTCAGTGATTCTTTCGGTCCTTACCTTTTACACTGCTATGCCAGCCTACGGTGTCATTGTGTGAGAAACGGAGCCCTTTACAGGATTTTGCATCACTTAACAACTTGGCCCTGACACTGTTGTGACTGTGTGAGAAAATAACGTGCTTAAATGGAAAGTTCGATAAGCCAATTAAGGAAGGAACAGTGAACAACTTGTCAACATTCACGAACAATAAATCCGCTGCAGATAATTTCATAAGCCTTTTTCTTCAAACCCACCAAAGCTTGCGTTCTTAGCTGTCCTGTCAAAACTCATTACACTCTCTCGCTGGCTAATAAATCTGGACCCTCCACTGCCTTCTTGACAAACATACACATGATCCATTGTGACAGAATAATAAAACACAGGCAAAAAAGGGGCGCAATTAGGTTTATAATCTATGGAGATGAGCAATTAATGCTTCGCAGGAAGCTGTGATTCTGATTTTTAATCAGGCCAATGTTTTCTGTGCCTATAAACTCAGTGATGGACCCTCATGAATAATTCATGCTTCATTAACACTGATGTTCCTATCACCCAATGTGATGATACGACTGAGCACAATGGATCACATTATACCTGATAGTTCATGCGTCACAGTGCCACTGATAACATTATGTGTCTGGACCACGGCTTGCTCTACTGTGGCCTTGATGACTTTAGCACCTTTTTAAACTTACTGAGCTTACTTTTTTTTCTGTAGTGTAATAATTTGATTTCTGAACACATGGATGATGTCTGACAGCGAAAACCCAACAGTCGTTTTTACAACATTCATTAATTGTTTAAAGAATAGTTGGACTTTTTTTGGAAATAGCCTTATTGGTTTTCTTGCCAAGAGTTAGATGGGGAGATTGATCCCACAAGTATGATGTTACAGCCAGGAGCTAGCTTAGCATAGCATAACAGAGCAAAAGTACTCTGTCCACAACCCAATCACCTGAATAAATGTTGGCAATGCCAGTTTCCTCTAAACCATGAAATTGTTCAAACTTTTACACTTCTTGAGGTGAAATCTTTCAATTCTGTGTTGCGCAACGCTGTTCTGATCAAAAAAACCTCATTAGCAAGAGGAAAAGATTATGTTTTGGCTTAAAATACCTATTTTCTGAGGACAGAAACACGGCTGAAGACGTCCTGACTTCCCATCAAAAATATCTAGTGGTTTCACGCTTACAAATGCTGAAAACCCATCTCAAACTTGGCAGCCAACTCGCCCAGCTATCACGCCACCACCATCAGCAGAAACATACTGTGACAACATTTTATTCCGGCGACTGGGCTGCTGTCCAAAAGTAACAAAAAGGATGGCTTCTCATCATAGTCTTGGCAAGGAAGCAACTAAGCATATTTACCAAAATGTCCTTTAAAGTGTTCTTTAAAAGCAGCAGGAAGGTGACATGGAGCTGAAAAAAAATTCACTCCGCATTTATTTCCTGGACAAATCTCCATGGTGTGAGTGAGGATTTAAATATTTACGTGAACTGCTTCCTTATGATGCAAATCAAGGACATTACCTTCAGCGCTGACACAGGTCACGTTCTGGACTGCAGCTCCAGGACCACAGGGGCTTTTAGTGGGAACGCATCTTCCTTCTTGTTGGACCTGCCACAGGTAGCAGACGGGATCCTCACAGGGGACGGACTCGACCAGATGGGGGCAGGTCTCCAGAGGACTGCTGGACTCCCACAACACCTCTCGCCTCCTCTGTCGGAAACCTGACAGAGGAAGAGGAAGGTTAGCGAGGGAACAGAGACGGGTTGTCAGAGAAGCTATTGCTATTCCTGTACAAAAAATAAGACAACAGTAAGCATGTTGTCTCACATAAAAAGTCTAGAGGACCCGTCTCAGCCACTTAATAAAATACGGTATTAAGATGTAGTCTTCACTGGGCTTTGTCTCTGTGATGAATTATTTAGGTCTTTTATCAACTATGCTTTTGTCAGCAGCAGCAGCAGCAGCTCCCAACAAAAGCAACGATGTCTCATTGATAACCATTAAAGCTGAATCATGAAAACAGGAGTTTAAAAGAAGGAGGGTTTGTTCTTTCCGTGGCTTCTTCACAACAACATTGTTGTTGTTGGAAACTAAAAAACTCTGGAATGGTAATACTTTTGGAAATGAAAGTATGCCTGATAGAGGCATGCTCTCAGCTGAAACAAGTGGTTTTACTCATCTCTTAAGTTATTCACCTTTTTTAGGACTGAAGGAGATATCTCATAATGAAGGCACAAGTGGTACATTAATTTATTAGATTCATTTTCAGTGGCAGGAGCTGTCCACAGTATGATCTATTAAGTGGCTCGGTGCTGAGTGAGACGTAGAATCCATTTCCACTCTCTCCACGTGGAAAGTATTAGGTATGAGATTGTAAATCAAGGCAGGGCCTTTCTCAAACCACCCCCTACACATCCTCTCCCTATCCACTTCCACTTCCATTTGCAAATGGAGGGTTCCCGCATTAGGTGCAATCCCATACAAATGAGCCTGGAGCGGAAGTTAGCTATAACCATCTCATAGTTGGTCTGAAACTATGCTGACTTACTGACCACATGCAACATAAGTTCTGTGTGACTACCAGAACATATTACAATGCTTTATTCCAGAACTATTCCAGCTGTACTCCAAATACTTTTTAATTTATTATTAAATCAAGTTTAATAAGTTTGCCACCCTCAGAAAACTTGGCAACATGTATTCATTTAAATAATTGTTGAGGAATGGTTACAGTTATCAATTCCACTAGTTTTTCACTTTCTTGCAACCAAATGTTGGTTCTGTATTAATGTAGTTCTGTCACATCTAGACGTTATTTGGTCCTGCTTAAAAAACTGAGTGCCACGGATCTTTTTAGAAGAACATCCACGACATGGACTGGGAGACCCGAGGTTGGAAGTACCCATTATTAAAAGAGTGTGAAGAAACCACAGTGTTGAGGTTATGTCTGTGTTGCCCGGATTTAATGAAGATAGCATGCTAACCAGCTAGCCTGGCCCTGTCTGTCATACCACTTTGTACCCAGGTGGTTTCAGCTGGCAGATATAATGTCATGCCGGCTAGCGGCTAAGCACAATAAACAAACAAAATGAAATCACAAAATGTCAAGAAACAAAATACTCATGTTTCTCGCTTTTACAGAAGACATGCTTTGTTGCCTCGTTAACTCATCGTCAAACATGGCATAAACTAGCTCAGTAAAACTCACCAATAGAGTCTTGGTGTGTCTTTCCACTTCATCTTTGGTATGGTTAAAATAAATCCTTAATTCACCAAGTAACTCACATGTGAAAATATTCCATCTCTGCACGCCTCTCCCGTCCCCGCCAGATGTGTCTTATAGTTCGGGAAATCACTGGGGACCTTATTTTCCTCTGAGAACAGGTTGCTTGTTTATTCAGTCATGGAAAAAAAAAATATATATGTATTTCTGAGTTTGTATTATCACCTCATTGAAATTGTAAAAATTCAGAGTTTGAATTCCTTCTCCACAACTACATAGTGCCCCTTTGAAATGACTATGTTTTTAAACCTGTCATTGGCACCTTCATACAGGTGTGTACCTTGGCGAGACACTGGGCCACTGGGCCCGACTATTTCCAGTTTGAGAAAGGTCTGTGATTTTCATGTGATTTGGTCTTGTAGTGTAAGCTTTGATATACCAAAATACAACATTTTGGAATTAATTTTCACTGCAAACGGCCAGATTTCATACAAGCTGGGAGTTGTCAGCCCTTCTTGTTCCCATCCTTTTCCCCGAGTCTACCGAGGGATTCCAGCTAATGACCATCACCTGGTTCCTTTTCAGCCAGGCTCCTGCCAGCTCCGTATTCCCTGCAAACTCGATTAATCTCGTCAGCGGTACGTTCTGTGAAAAATATTGAGCATATCACACATCTAAACGCTGTCTTCGACAAGGCTCGCACAAAACTCACATTCCTCCTCATTTGATTTTTGTTTATCCAAAAATACTCCCTATTTGATATTCCAAACAGATACATAGAATATATCTAATTGATAATCTAGTAGAAAAAGATAAAAGCAGCTCATACATCTCCTCTTGTATTCAGTTTCCCAAGTGAGAAGAGAGACAGGGGAAGGTGAGCAACATAATGAGCAATGTGACACGGTGAAGGAGAAGGTGTTTAAAGAAGTGAGTAAGTCTGAGTGAATGGGGTCAAGTTACAGTAGAAAACTTTCACGCTGACACCTGTCTCTCCAATTACTGAGTCTCACTGGCCTGTCGCTGCTGTCGCTGCTGCCGCTGCTGCTGCTGCTGCTGCTGCTGTTACTAAATTGGAGGCTACCGGCTGAGGTGTGCTGGCTCCATGCTGGCACCTACAGTACTGAACATCACTGTAGTGGCAGAAATGTGATGTCCCTCCGCTCAGCTCATCAATCTCTTTTTTTTTTTTTATAGACATTAGCCCTGAGAAGATAATAGCAGTGCGTAAGAACAGTCTAAATTAAGACCAACAGTGTGTTTTTTTAATGAGTTGAATCACACTACCGTTTCCTTATGTGACTTACAAGAATGTACTGTACAATTGTGGGTATGTGAAAAAAATATCATGAATAATTTAAAAATAGGTGAGATCCCTCTGAAATCTATTCATTAACTGTCTCTAAAACAGTGCAAATATGCATATTTTTTCAGTTTAGTTTTGTGATACTCATTATCAGATTGTGAAGTTGTTAGGATCATAGATGTGCTCTGATTTTATTACCAGTTTCCATTTTTTATCATCACGTAAAAAATTCACAATCTTCTCTAGGTCCAACGGGGCAGAAAAAGGCACACAGGGCAACACATAATGAACACTCGATGACGTGTTTTTTACTCCGGTATAAATGTGAAATACATGTAGAGTAGCCCAAGGGAGCAGCACACATCTGACTTCTGCTATGATGCAATTTAGATATAATATGATTAAAATGAAGACCCAAGGCTGAGCAGTTAATGCTATCTGATGTGAACCAAAACAAGTCCTTTGCTCTGCGGTTAAGTAAAAGAAATAATGATTTGATAGTGGTGCGCTGGCTTTGTGCTGAGCGAGGACAAGCAGTGATTGCAAAGATCAGAGCCAGAGGAACACGTAAGTAATAATGAAACATGAAATCTGGTATCCCATGCGACTGTGTAGCTCATTCTCTAAAACTACTGTAGTTTTATTTTCAAGGTGTCTTTGTAATACATGTGACAAAGATCTCCAACCAGGCTAAAACATCACAGTAACAAGGTCTCCTTTGTCACATAAGAATAAACAGTATTTGCAGGGCGGGCTCCAGGGTGCAACTCTTTTGGTTGCAAATGTGCCCCAAAATCTGTCACGTGCGACTGACACTTTTCACTGATCGCATCAGTGTGTCTGAAATTAAGAAGTTTATTTTTTCAACAGTTAAGGTTAGTGCAGTTTCTTGTTGCATGTTATCTAGGTGAGAGAAAACATGTATTTACACCTTTACTCCAGTTTACATATGTGTTAAGATATTAAAATGTATATTGCGTGACCATTAATTATGTGCTAGTTCACCTAAATTAAAACGTTAGCCGCACCACAGCAGCCAGGGTGGAAAATGAGTCTGGAACCCTGAGATGTTCAAAAGTCAGTGGGCAGCCCTACTTATCATCCACTTTAAGTGTTTCAGCCACAGCCACAGCTAAAGCTACAGGTGCATAAATCCCAGCACATAACCATGAAATCTGCAACAACAAACACAGCATTCAGAAAGAGTAGTAAAGACCTTAGAGACTGTAAAATTAGCACTGTCATAGGATGCCACCCTTGCCGCAAGTCAGTTCATGAAATTACTGCCCCAATAAATTGGCCTCGGTGAACTGTAAGTGTTGTTATTGTGAAGCAGAAGCACCTAGGAGTAAAAATAGCTCAGCCACAAAGTGTAGACTGCACGTGGAGCATAAAAAATTGCCTATCTTCTGTTGCATCACTCACTACAGAGTTTTAAACTGCCTCTGGAAGCCCACACCCTGTTTGCTGGCGCTTCACATGATGGATTTTCATGGCCAAAGCAGCACCACGCAATGCCAAGCGTCAGCTGGAGTCTACAGCACAGCACAACTGGACTCTAGACCAGCAAGAAAAATATGTATGTTTGGAGAGAAAAATCATGCTCCACTATCTGGCAATCGATGGATGGATGACTCAGAACGCCACCACCTGGAATGCTTGGCGCCAACTGTAAAGTTTGGTGGAGGAGGGACAATGGGCTGGGACTGTTTGTAAGGGTTTGGGACAGGCCCCTTAGTTCAAGTGAAAGGCCTTCATTCTGCTGCAGGATACAAAGACTGAGACAAAGATGCTCCAACTTTATGGCATCAGCTTTTCTGTTCCATCATGACTTTGCCACTGTTCACAAAGTGAGGTCTGTGAATGGTTAGAATGGCAATTCAAATTAAAAATTAGGCTGTTTGTTTCATATTGCAATATATATTCCAGAAAACCAAATCTTGCAATGTCATTTTTTTTTCAATTATTGTGCAGCACTAGTTTGTAGGAACTCGACTGGATTGCACAGAGACCTGACCTTAATCAATGTGAGTCAGGCCTTGACCTCAAACATCCTGCTTTGACTGAATAGGCACAAATTGGCTTTTGAATGGGCCCTCCAACAAGCTCATATAGGTGGTTTTGCAAATAAGTTTATATACTAAGCCTACCAGATATTATTGTCTTATTTATCTTATTTAATCTTTAATCTTATTTACTTTTATTTTTTTTTTTCATTTTTGCAGGAAAGGATTAGAGATGTAAATGAGCCCAGCTGCAGTTCAACGGATTTGTACGGCTGATCTATAAAATCTAATGCTGCGCTGTCTAAGACACATTTTGTGCATGTCTGGAATGCAAAAGATTGCCTGAAAGTCTTTATCAGCGCTGGAATAAATAAATAAAGATAAATAACTAAATAAATGAATAGAGGATGCTTTTCAGAACTGCATATCAAACGATATGCGAGGAAGTTGAAAAGTTGCTTGATGTTGTTGGCTCAACAAAAACATCAGTGAAATAAAAAGGCCGTCTGTTATAAAACATCAGTGTGCAAGACTTGTTTGTTCTTTAAACTTTGACTAGATTATTGGCTGTAAACAGATACAAATCTGACAGGCTTTCTTATTCACTGATTTATTTGTGATTCAATCGTATCACACTACAGTGGAGCAGCTGTGAGCCATTTAAAGTTAGGAGAACCACACATTTAAACCAACCCCATCAGCAGAGTAAATCTCGACTACTGTAAGTATGCTGCTGCTGCTTATCTGCAGATAAGTTAAACTTTTACGTTTATTAACGTTGCATCTTTACGTTTATTTGTGTTAGTTTTCTATTTCTCTTGTCACAACATTGTGCTTATGCTCCGGTTAGGTTTAAGCACAAATAACACTTGTTTAGGGCGAGGAACAAATCATGGTTTGGCTTAAAATACTTGTTACGTCCACCACAAATCCTGCTGGAAATGTCCAGAGGTCTCCTTAAAAACATGTGGTTCTGTCTGCACAAACATGACTGGTGGCCTGATCTCCAGTGAAAAATATCCGGTTTTGGTGGCCACAAACATGGCTGGGAATTGTCATGAGCTCATCTTTAAAAATATTTACTAGTGACATGCTTATAAATGTTGAAAAAGCCGGTGGCCCCTTGTCAAAAATATCCAGTGGTTTCATACTTGGTCACTCGTTCGGTAGCCCCATCACCTGTAACTCCACCACCAACTGCTCCACCTCCTTAGCACCCACATGAGGTAATAAACATCTAAATACAATGAGATGTTTTGTACAAATGCCAATATGATACATAGCCTATGACACACTTGGATGTATTGCAGACACATTCACTGCTAACACTATATCCTGGCGACTGGGCTGTTCACACAGGAGGCGTGAAAAAGAACATGCTGTTGCATCGCTGGACTTGTGTTATTATCCTGAACATCCCACATTTTGTGTCAAAAACACGTTCATATTTATCGTATTTTAAGCTATGTCAATTGTCTTTATTTGTGCAAAACCTTGGTGTGAGGAAATATCGAGGAAGAGAAATCGCCAGTTAATGCCTAAAGAATAATTTTCCATGGAGTGTCATCTTGGACCAGCTTAGCACTTCCACTTCACCCTGTTTTCCAGCTATTAACAATGTCCTTTCTGCTGGTTTGTGTTAGTTATGAATCAGCAATGTCTGTAGACATACTGATGGATGATATTCTGTTTTTAGACAACATTGATGACAATGGCAGTGAGATCATTAAGGGGCTATGACAGGACGTTAACAACAAATGGCTCTGAATACAATTTAAATATGTTATTGGCAAATTGTCCAATAACATGATCAACATTTTGACACAATCATTATCATTAAGCCAATTACCTCATCAGTTTGGATTCATATCCCCCTCTCTACAACACTGATCTTTCTCAAAGCTGGACTTTTCATAAAATATTCATTTCTTCATGAAAAGGTTCCCACTGAGAAGACACCTCATCTTCTAATCTCCAGTCTCTATCGACTACTGAGCTCTTCCAATTCCCAGATGACACAGAAAAATGTTCTTGGAGATGAAAAATGGTGGGATCAAAAAGCTATTTCTAGGCTCCAGCACCTCCTCCGGTAAATGTCCACGACACTTGAGCAGCAGCTTTTCTTGGGGAGCCGTACTCATTTTACCGCAGCTCTGACACTTGGCAGAAAGGTCCCACATTCTTTTCCTCCGTAGGAAGACCTGTCTAACCCCAGGATACCCACTCTACAAATTACATCCCCCGACCATCTACTGGTGCCAGGCACCAGTTCAGGAGTCTGATCCGCAGTGCTGCCCGAGTGTGCTCTCCAAGAGAAAAGAGACTATGGATCGATTGCAGTATTGCCCAGAGCACTTACTGCTACTCACATCCAAACCACAAAAAACAATTTGGTGTGGGCATGCCCCCATGGATATTAATAATTGAAAGGTTTCTTGGTCATACCAGGTTTATTTCAGGGAAACAAGGGCCAACCAGTGATTTTCAGCACACTGTTACTCAGAAATACACCTTCCTTTAGCTCTGTGATGTCTACTAAAGGCATTACTGACATTCTATAAAGTAACCTTCCATGCCCAATTCATTTTCCCTCATAGCTGCAAAATGTGATAGGCCAAGATAACATGGGAAAAAGAAAAAAAAAAGTGAAAAGCACATAAAGCTTCTGCGAGGCAATTTGAATTTGTAATTTTCCAGAGAGCAAAGCTGGGGCAGCATAAGCATCTTGGCTGGTTGGCTCGTCTACCTGAACACTGGGATCCCGCAGGCCTTTCGGCTAGAGACGGATCACAGTTTATGCCGATGTTTTGAAACATAAAGGCTAAGTGCACATTCAATAGGAGAAATTCTGTGCAGCTCAAGGACCACGGGCGAACGACTTGGATCATAACAATGCCTACCACTCAATAACTGTTCATTGCTTCGCCGGCAACAGAGCTCGCTGCGAGTGATTTTCTGTTGGTTTCATACTCTCGTATCTGCTGCGGGCTGTGGATCTTTATGAATGCCATCAAAAGACAGTATGCCACAAGAGAGCCTAGTGCAAAACAGCGTGAGCTGTTTTTTCCACCCCTTGAAATATATTAATGACACTGTTTGAGAGTGGAGCTGGCTCATCCCATAGAGATCCAGCGTTGAAGAGTGTGGGCACTGACCTGAACAATTCCACACTTCACTTGCTCCCCGGGGGGCTTTCATGCACATTTACTAACGGCAGGGGCGAGGTCATGCTGCCCTTTTAGCGCTGCACTGACACACTAACAGCTCTGCACTATGAAACACACACACACTCACACACACTGCACTGCACACACAATGCCGAGCCTCTGCGAAGCACTGAGATATGACACAAGTTCACCTGTGAAGAGAGACAAGAACATTCAGACAGCACGAGCACGCTGAATACTTGAGCACACCTACCGACACACGCGCTACGCAGAAGCATACACACAGACAGGAAGCATCTTGTCTGTTGATGCTCCTTCTACCCTCCCGGGGACTGAGCGCTGAACTACAGGTGTGCTCTCGCTCTGTCTTTCGTCTGCGGCAGTTTATGCATGTTACTGCCTTCCTCCGGAGCACACTTCCTCTCAGCCAGCCGCTTATCAACAAACAATTTAGGATTCAAACATACGCCGCCTCTCTCTCCTGCTCTGACAACATCGCTCTCTTGCATTGCATTGTCATTCTCTCTCTTAGCCTCCGTCTGCCTCAGTAGCTCTATCTCTCTTTCAGTTTCAATGTTGCCAAAAGCACGACACAGTCTATTGTTTAGACATTCAAAACATGGTGCAATGCTTAATTGAAAACATACAAGGTACAAACCGGGTTAATATAAAGCCCCTTGTTGACCACATTGATGGCACTCAGCTCTTAAGCAACAATAGCTGCGAACAGATGATTGTAAATGTGGCTATCTGCAATAAAACTCAACAGTTAATTGTTTTTGACTGAGTGCTTATGATTTCACCACTGGCCCATCTGTGCAATTATCAAGTTCAATTTAAAATCATATCAGCTTGTTAGCTAGCTATCTGTAAAATCTTTTTGGATGATTGGGTCAGATGCATTCATCCCTCTGTCCGTCCATCTGTCAGGCATGATTATGAGAGAACAGTATTCTGCTTTTCAAGAACGTTGGAAGGATGATTTGTCTCGGGACATTTTTTCTTTTTGGCATTTTAAAGAATACCCTGGACTTCTTTAGGGAGGATTGTTACAATTTTCTCAAAGCTGCTGTTGTTGTCCAATCTGAACATGAACCAGCTGGTGATAACTGGTGCTAGCAGTTTGCTAATGTCAGTCATCTGGATGGTGTTTTAGAAAGAACATTAGTCTTTGGTTGCACATGTTGGACTAACAAACAGTTGCCTTTACTCATTTCATGTACTAAAATGTAAACTCTGGACCAGTGGCGAGTTTATGGTCTGATGGGGCCCAAGGCAAAAAAATCCCAAAAAACATTTTCAAATAACCAACACATTTTTTAAAAAATATAATTTTTTTATTCCCTATCTTCACATTACTAAAATGTTCTAATATACACAAAACCAGAACAATTGAAACCTAAATTAATAAATTATCAACTTAATTGTTAGTAACCGGCATTATAAGGCCATCAACATACAAAGTATTGATTTTGAGTCAGCAGTAGTGCACAGTATAATGCCTCTATGGTTTAAGGGGGTTTTATAGTTGCAAAAATGCAAAATGTCCCAATATGACTGACCATTGGGGACCTCTTCTCCCAGATTTCTTTTGGGGGCCCCAAACTTGTACCTTGTTTACCTCTGCTGGTGTTGCGCCTGTGCACTGGACATCAATGTTCCTCCACAACAGATTGGATTAAGAGACAATTTAAGATTACCCCCTTTCCAATACCTTCTTAAAAATCTAATTCAAAGACTTTCAAACCCAATTCTCTCAAATACAGTGTCCTAACACGGCATAGTTTGAGATGTGTAGTAACTGTTACAGCATTGAGAATTTCTATAAATGAGATCAATCAGGCTTCACAGAAGCTCACAGACAACAAATTTAAAAGAAATATAAAACAAGACTTTCCTTGCACAAAATCTATGAATGCCATTACTTTCATCGATTTATGTATATTATGTCTATTTTCAAAAAATGTAATCTTTCAACGATTTCAAGTATCTGAGGGAACCCTGGATTGCACACATATTTTTCAGCTCTTGGATGATGTATGAAAAGATGAAAATTTAGGCCAATACAATGTAATGTTATGTTAGTCACTGTAAACCAGGGCTGCCCAAAGTGGGGCCCGCGGCCAAAGGTGGCCCGCCATGAGGTTCAATTTGGTCCACCAGATGCTTCATAAGGAAAAAGATTAAAAATGTACTGTAATTTGAAACACCATAAACATTATTTTGTTTTCTTTTTCTTGTGAGGTAAAACTGCTCTTTACTTATGTTGGATCCCCAATTATTATTTTTAATAATCTGAGTATGGTGGGCTGTGCAGGAAATCAGTCAGTAAAGGGAATTTGGGATCCAGGTATCATTTTGCATCTTAACAAAACAATATGATACTATAGGAAATTGTCTTTTTTTGCCGGTAGCCCACTGTTAAGTTGCAGTTTTGGCCCTCGAACAGAAAATGTTTGGACACCCCTGCTATAAACCATATAAATCAAAACATAAGTCTTTGGAGCTGAACATGGGTGTTTGAGGTACATACAGTATGTGCGCACAACAAAACCTCTTTCAACAAGCTACAGCTTTTTTCTTTCCCTTTAACAAACCATGAATGATGGGGAAGTGTTTGAACATGTATTTTAAGACACTGAGCTCTTTTGATTACATTTTGGGAAACCATGCAAAGCTTGTTCCATCTCATATCCAATTTACTCCATCATACCTTTCTTTCCCTGTGGTTCCTTGCAGTTATCGTGTAGGCAGGCGCCCCAGGGTGACCACTGGGAGAGCAGGCAGGGGTGCTGGCAAGGGATGGAGCAGTGCTGGACGGCGGAGGGGGGCTCTTCACCAGCGCACAGCCTGGCATTCACAGGCCTGGACACTGAACAAAGACAAGGAACACAGGCAAGGAAATACTGGGTTTAAGTCAACACACAGGCAGTGGTGGAGTGCATTTCTGTGTGTGTGTGTGTGTGTGTGTGTGTGTGAGTGAAAAAGCATATTTGAAATTGGAATGCAAGCAGAAATAATTGCTTGATGTTGTGAAGACAGTGAAGAGGATAAAGAAACATCACGAGAAGCGTCATTCGATGAAAAGTACAGATGTAATTTCACTCTGATTGGGTAGAGAGTGGGTTGTACTGTATCTTGGTAAAGTCTAGCTTCAAATTTTGTACAATACGGTGAGAGGCAGGGTAGATTTAGCTAAGCATATTGTGGAGGAATAAAGGAGAAAATAGAAAGAAGAGAAAGAAAATTGCACCTCGTACCTCAAGCCCGGCTCAGGAGAATATTAAATAGAGGGCAGCGGCCGGCTGAGGGAGTAAACAGGCGCTGAATAGGGAAATATCAAGGCAAGACACGGTATAACCAATTCACTATTAAGCATGGCTGGTATCATTTGTAGATCACAGAGAGCTCAGCCACCTGTAATGGGCTTTGACATTAGTCTCTCACACAGAATGACTGGGTTTTTTTGCCTGTCCACAACACAGGGACTTATTCAATCTAATATTCCATTTTGATGCAGCTCCGCACACCATTGAGTGGCAAATTTCCATTTAAATGAGAGCCCAAAGAGGAATCCACTAAATATCCATTGTGCATTTTGTCTTCTCACCAAAAGTAATTTACATGGTGTTTGATCCCCTTTGTAAAAATGAGATGCTTGCTTAAACGCGTTCATAAAGTGCGTTGTACAGATCTGTCCGCTTTGTTCCCCAGACTGCGGTTTTCTTGTGTTTGTCAGTCGCGTTACGAGACATCCAACCGGAGCAAACATTACCAAACCAAGTAGATCTCCATATTGCAGGCGGACAGCCACATCTGTCTAAATTAGCTTAATCTGTGCAGGTCACATCAAGGTACACATTATAGTTGACGTATAAATGTTTGTCCCAAGTTACATCACTTTGTTGAAAGAGCTGCCCCTCATTGATATTCTGTGTTCAGCTTATTGTCCAAATACACCTCTGGTGAGAAGTAAAGCCACCTGGGACTCATCAAGTCGGCAATATAGGAAAATACGGATGAGGCAAAATTAATATCTTATTATTAAATAAATGGTAATTTATGGAGTATGATTTGCAAAACAGGACCTTATAGTTGAAAGCCATTACAAACTACCCACTGTGCTTAATTAAAAAGATGAATGAAATACTTGGTATGCATTTGCGGCTGTTTTTTTCTTGTAGTGATTGATTTTGTATAAGCCTTAAACTTTCAACTTGTTTAATTTACATTTTTGTGAAGAGAGTATTACTTTTTGCCACAGTTCACAAATGCACAGCGTCACTGGTTGCCTTGGTGATTCTGGCAGCAACCAAATTCAGCACGCTTTCTCATCTCTGTTTGCATCAACGTATCTACCGAAAGTAATTAACTTTAGCTTCGCATGCAACCTGGATAACTTGCAGTGCTTTTGGGTTGTTTACACAGCCGATCAGACTAAATCTTTTACATTTTGAGTACAAATACATCTAAGCTGTTGCTTTCATCTCTGAGCGATAACTACAATTGTGATTAGAGGATCAGCCTTCAGGTGTTTCTCTTTTATTCTAAAGCTTTAATGTTCTCGTTCTTTCCAACAAAACTTTCTCTAAAAAGGAAGTGATGAGTTTTGTGATTCTGGCTGCGGAATGAGGACTTTGTTTGGAATAAAGAAGAAGGGAAAAGACAGAGTAGCATGCAGAATGAGGAGAGCCGCCGCCGCTTAACAACGGAAACTTTGAAAAACACAATCTTAAAACTTTGCGAGAATGGCAAATGTGAAGAGGGTTAGGTCAAAGGTCTATACTGTGAAACATTTATCAGGTGTATATTCTTCAAAATTGGTCAAAAATGGGCAAGTGCAGAAAAAGGCAAAAGCTCTCCTACATGCATAGTTGAGAGCTGCAGACAGACACAATAAAGGCATGAAAACCAGCTAAGTTGATTTGGTTTGGAGGAGGCCTCCAAGGACATTAATATAGATACAAAATGTTAATCAATTCAATAAAAAGTCAGTCGTCAGTTCATTATTTTGCATCCAAAGACAGATATGCTATATATGAGACCTAAATTATGCTGTTTAACATGGAATGAAACGCTGACATGCATAATGTTACGCTTCTGCTTCTGGCACAGTTGACGTTGTAATCTTGTGTTCTTATGGAAACAACTTGGTGACAGGCTTTAATTCCTGCTATTATGGCTGTAAGCACATACTCTGAAACAGTCAGAACGAGACAGGCTGCAATTCACTGTGTATATTTTTAGCACAGTGCATATACGGTATATGTATATGCACCATAAGCAGTAAAAAGTAAAAGTATCTGTTTGTTTTTTTTTAAACCAGTGACAATACAAGTTTTGGTATCAACACCAAACAACATCAATGCTTTGATTTGATGATCTGTCATTCTTAAGACGCTGACATATGTTCAAGAGTTCATTTTTCTCATCATTTTGGATTTCATTAGTTATTTGATGCAATAAAAAGGAGGTCAAATGTCATGATTGACAGCTGAGCCCTGCTTGCAGCTGAGTTGGGCAGGAACTTGATACCATAGCTGCCTGCTTGATCAGTACCAAGGAACCTAAAAAAGAAGGAAGGGTCATTATGTCACCCAATCTTACTTTGGTGCCGTACCGTGGTGCCAGCTTTATTGAAGTCGTATGACTTCTGATGAAAAAATGCCTCCAGAAAATGAAAGACCACACTTCAGAGAGGAGGTTAACCACAGATTTTTTTTAATCAACATGTTGTTCGTCCCTCGATTTTGTTTGGGAAAGGAGCCCTATTCGCAGTGCCACTGCAGCCTCGTCAGTGATAATCGCTCGGACCAGCCCTGTCAATCATTTTAAAAACATTTTTTTAAAAATCAGCCATTGATTAGTGTGTTCTTTCATTTTCATTTCATACAACTTAGATAAGTTGGATTTTAGTGTGTTTCTCCATGCATCTCCCATAGACTTCAATACAGCTGTCACCACAGTCTGCCACCAGTAAGATTCAGTGACATAATAACCAGTGCTTCACAGTCTCTGGCTGCAAATCACATCACCAGCTCAGGATTGCACCGATTTGATCCGAAAAAAAAAAAAAAAATAACTACCATGATTATGAAACTGACCAGACATTCAATACTCAGTTTATGATACTCACTGCTAGAAACACATTGAAGTCTTGGACATTTAAGCCCAGAAAGTATGTATGAGTAATGTTTATTAAATGCAGTGAGAGTTTCCAAATTTCCACAACTCCCAGGAAAAAAATTAAAGTTTTATTTTGTTTTGGCTCTCTCCCAACTACAGTACCTTTCTTCTTTTCTAACTTTAATTCTCTATATTAACTGACTTCATTATCTGAAGCCACCTGTTTACACTTTAGTACAGGCTGTTAAATCTGCATGATACGAACATAATGCATAATAAAATAAGCATAATTCACAGTGGGAAGGATGAGAAGGTTCTGCTGGATGTTCAAAGTAAACAAATTCATCCCCTTTAATACTTTATCTGATGTGCCGTATTAGATTTAATGTGAAAACACAGCGCCCTGCAACTTTGCAACAGTTTCTCCACCTTATAAAACTGTTTTACTTGTTTTGTGACAAATGCCCATTTTCTCCTACAATCCAGGCCAGCCGCAATTACACAGATGCTTGTACAATATAATGCAATCCTAGGTGTTCAAGTTACTGTGTCCACCCACGCATTAAAGTGATTTAGTCGGTTAGGTTTCCCACACTAACACTAACTGTAGACTGAGGTGAGGCTGAAAACGCTAAAGGAATTATACTTTTGAACTTTGGCTGTAATAATACCACTTTTTGTGTGCATTAGATAATTCATGTGTACAGCGACTACAGCGGCAGAGATATTCCATGAAATCTTGTGCTAAGCTAGTTACAGTACTGGTGATGACCAATGTTCAACAGGCAGCCGCTGGTCCCCTCTTTCCTGACGTGCTTGTATGACAATTGTCTGGACTCGGAGCACATAAACAGCAGGGTCGACAATAATAATAATAAAAATAACAATAATAATGGATTTTTTTTACTGTTTTACAAATATCCTCTACACTGCACTCCAAGAGGGGTATTTCCATTAAGATGCTAGCGAGATTGGCTGTTATCTGAAAAGGAAATGAGAGTTCTGATGTAATGAAAATTACTGTTACATAAACGGTAAAATGTTTTTTTCTCTGCATCTATTATCATCCTTACACAAGTGCAAATGTTGGATTAATTTATTTCTAACAGTCGGAAGGGTCCGTCCATTTTTCATTGTCAGTGGTGCACTTTTCAACCTGCAGCAAAGTTCACAATAGCTCTTAATTACTTATGAAAGCTGATCTGATGTAACTTAGTCTTTGGTGTTTTGCAGAGTCATTTTCTGCTCGTCACACTACTCCTTATAGAGTTTTTGGTGCGGCGCAGTCGTTCAACCTCCCGCCCCTCTTGTTTTTGTACCCCCTCGACTCCTCTCAGCGTGTCTAAGTCCGTCTGACATGAGATGCGAGCGGAGGAGTTGAGGAAGAGACGCGAGGAGAGAGGAGTCGAGGCAATAGGCATTTAACAAAATGAGTGTCACTGCCTCGGAGATGTATATTAAAGTAACATCAACTAAATATGACATGTGGCACGACCGCATCATCCGCCCATTGTTTTGCTGTCGTCTACTGTTGTATTTTATGATCTCTGTCTGATGAGCAGAACAGTGTTCATGACAACTTATATATTGACTTTGATGCAGCTCACAACGTGGCATAATGTCACATAAATGTCACATAAAGGAAAGGAACACAAAGGAGTCCTGCCACCGCCACAGTTTGAATATTCCAGCTCTATATCACACCTCTTTGGTCAAGGGTGCCGAAAAATACTTAGACCCGTGCATCCTCGCTTCTACCCCCCTCCGTCCTCGCTCCTCTCTCCCGAAGAGAATTTTAGGGATTGAGACATCCTTTACTATGGCGCGCTGAGATTGATTTCAGAGTCACAGGCAGGAGGACGGAGGAGCGAAGAGGCGAGATGGCACAAAATAGAGAAAAAAAACAAGCTCCTGGTGAAGTCAAGACTCCAGGAAGCACAGGAAACATACCCCCTGTACAGCCACAGTGTGTTGGTTTTACATTTTGGCTTAATAGCGGATTGAAAAGAGATAGAGAGGAGCTACTGTGCTCCCTTTGGACAGACCCAGGTTACCTATTATGTTTTCTGTATTTTTCTTTTTCTATTCTCTCTGCTGAGCAAAGCTAACCGGCTGCTGGCCTTATATAAACTATACAGACATGAGAGTGGTATCCGTCTTTTCATCTAACTCCCTCGAGAGGAAGGAAAATAAGAGTATTTCTGAAAATGTCAAACATTGCCAAGAGGTGTGGCACACCTGCAAAATGAAATACATTCTAGGCAAACAGTTGTTTTGCAGTATGCCGTAAGTACGGGTATTTCCATTTTCATACTGCCCTGTGAGGCTTCCAGCATGAAAGAAGTGCAAACATTTTATGTCAAACTGAGTAAAATATATACTGATGCCACACCGAAATGCCAGTTGCTTGAAGTTCCTTGAAACAAACAAACAAACAAAAAAAGAACAATAAACCTTCTGAGGTAAAATGAGCTTTTTCACATGTAGAGTGGTGGATCCCTGCTGTTCAAAGCCTCAGCTGCAGTGTATTGTAGCACAGGAAAGCACAGTCCGAATAAAATGATAATCCTCATTGACTGCTTGCACTTTGAACATGCTTCAGCTGCAGCAACACAGCGTGCTCATGATTGTTTTCCTGGTGCAACATAATGCTCTGCTGCTAACCTTAACTTTAATAATTTATGCTCACAGCTTATATGAAAACACACCGCTGAGTTTACTCTGACTTTATTTCTGGTATCTCTTGAGTTGCCATGTGCTTCAACCGACCGCTGGGTCAACCGCGATGAATGCAGATTTTCTTACCCTCTTTCCTGTGATGTGGTGCTGAGTCATCAGGGACTTGAACGCAGTAGGTCTTCCTGGTCTGGATCCCACCGCCGCACAGAATACTGATGTTAGCCTGCCGCCGATCCTGCTGGCTCAGTAAAGGGAGGATGCGACATTCTTCCCAGTCAGTGGCCCTCCACACATACCTGACAGAGAGCAGACAAGCATGTAAATACATTTGCAATGCAAACAAGGAAACGGCAATTAAATTGCGTCACGATTGAAGACACTGTTTCTTTTAGGAAGTCGACCCAGAATAAATGCTGGCAGGGTAGGTTTCTGCAAACCACGGATATGTTGTACGTTTCTTTAGGTCCATTTTTTTTATTTTACGTTGTGATGCTGGTTAGGTTTAGACACAACAACCACTTGCTTAGAGTTAGGAAAAGGTCATGTTTTGGCTTGAAATACCTGCTTTGGATACCAGAAACACAGAAATGTCCTTATTTCTAGTCCAAAATAAGAACATTTTGTCGCCACAAGAAATCTTGGCAGTGTAGGTTTCTGCAAACCGAAATATGTTGCATCTTTACATTTCTTTAGGTTTATTTTCTATTTTATGATATGACATCACAGTGCTTATGGTCTGGTTTGATTTAGGCACAAAAACTACTTGGTTAGGGTTGGGAAAAGATCATGTTTTTGGCTTAAAATACCGCTTCAAACACAAATAAAAATTTTCTTAAGGTCCCCTTGAAATGTCCACTGGTGTCATGCTTACAAATGTTGAAAATGCAGTCTCAAACTGCAGTCACTTGCTTTGGTAGCCTTGTCGCCTGTAAATCCACCACCATCCCCTCGTCGCAACCATGCAATGCGGACGTGTTACGACACGTTTTGTAGAAATGTCAAAAGAAATGTGAACATATCGGTGGTTTGCAGAAACATTAACTGCCAGTACTTTATTCTGACAATGAGATAATCTTGTTGAAACGTTGATGGATTTTCAGAAGCCACAACCCATTCAGAAACAAGTGATAAATGAGCGTATTGAAAAAGGATAAAGTATCAGTATACACAACGGTGTTGTTTCAGGAAAGCCACACAAAGCAAAAGACAAATTAATGGGAGCAGTCTCTGGTAAAAGCCTCTCTCACAGTATGTCAGGAGGAGTGAGGCATGATTGTTTTGATTTCGAAACTTCTAAACAAATGTTTAGTTTCAACTATGAAAAATGCAGTGGTGCATAAAGCAATATTATTGGAAGGGTTTACCAGAACAACAGCCTGTAGTAATCTATCAAATGCTTAATTTCCGTAATGAGTTTTCCCTAATCATGTAAATCCTCTGCTCTCAGGCACTCCATGTAGATTTAGCAAATAAAACAGAATCTACCAACAGGGAAAATAATTCTCTATTGATTACTTTGTTTACTGCATGTGATATTAGGCAAAAGCCTTTTATCTTAACCCAAACACTCCTGAAACAATGAGGCTCTGTCAAATACTGTTTGTCATCCATGTCATGTCCGTTGAGCGAGAAGCTCCCAACAGTACAGAAGGTTATTGTAGGTGCCACAAGATAATTGAGGGAATGCTGAAAAATATGCACAAAGTAATTCAATAGTGAAATCATGAATATTTGCAGCCTCTGGGCTTCCCCGCATAATTGTTCAGGTGAAAAAGCTCAGAGAGGCAAAATTAGAAATCATTATTTGGTTTTAGACTTTGACATTTGATGCATAAACATCTGCATCAGGAGATCGCGCACGAACAGCTTTTGTTTCTGAGGATTGTGAGCTCAGAGTGAGATGATAACCATCACTGTTGAGAACTACCTGGGGCAGATTGGAAGTAAATCTCCCATGATGTTGCAAGCTTCTTTTTCCTCAAGGGCAGGACATCGTTTGCCCCCTCCGACTGGAATCTGAGTCATGATCCGTGACCGGAGGCGGTAACCAGGAGACAGGTCGCTGGAACGGCAGGTCTTCGAGCAGGGACTCCACGATGACCAATCAGACGTCTGGCAGTCTTTGGGCATCACGCACGCCTGGAACGTGAGGGGGTTGTTGTCCTTGGTACAGAGACTGCAGATCGAGAGGAAAAACATGTTGAATTGTGACACATCAAAGAAGCTTAATTTCATTAAATAAAATCTTTGTAACCCCGCCAGAGATTGAGAATAGAGTTGCTGCAAGAAAGTTAGAGAGAACGAAACAGAGGAGTGACAGATGTTAGGTGTGGTTGGGATTTAAATAGATTGGTAGAGAGATTTGATTTTATTAAGTCAGAATCACATCAATTGTAAGAAATACCATCTGCTACAGTAGGATAGCGATTCCCAACCAGGGGGACTTGTACTCCAGAGGGTACTCATCCTCTCCATGTACCAGCTCTGCTGCAGGGGGTACATAGAGAGTTCGTAGAGTAGAGCTCAACAAATTTTAAAAAATGTATTTAATAATACATCCACATGTGTATAATTGCAATTAAGAGTGCATGAAAACTAGTTACTGTAGCAAGCGAGCGGAGATGTAGTTAGCTAAAAGTAATGGATAAAAACAAAAAATCTCAAAATTGAGAGTTCAACTGTACATGTATGAATATGTATTATATGAAAATGTATATGATTCATAGTTTAAAAAAAACATCCAATTCAAAATGAACTTTGAAGGTTCAGTATGTTGGGTTTAGTGGCAGAAATACAATATAAGATTTAGAATTATGATTTCATAAGTATATAATCAATTGAAACTAAGAATCAACGTGTTTACATTTCCTTCGAATGAACCTGTTATATCTACCGAGGGGGTGGATCCTCTTCCACAGAGTTCGCCATGTTGCACTGACATGTTTCTACAGTAGCCAAGAACAAACAAACTCAACACCAACTCCAGAGAGGTCCTTTCTAGCCCGTTCTCTTTCCCAACACATCAAATACAGCAGCCTGGCCAGTGGCCCTAAGCTTTAAGGTTTGATGCTGTAGGTACCCCTCGAGTGTCTCTCCTTGAAACAGCCCTTTGTGCAGTAGTATAAAGAGCGAGATGAGCCCTTGTGTCCTTGGGTCATTCTCTGGAGTTTCCCCAAGACCTGCGACCAAGAGTCAAGAGTGACTTGTTTTTAATGTATGTAACATAGGGGAGTTATCCTACGTATATAACGTATGTGGCGTCACGTAAGGTACATGACGTGACCGACGTCAGTTTGATGACTGAATGTAGTTATATTAACCCAAAGCAGGATATTTTCCTAAACCTAACCAAGCAGTTTTGGTGTTTTTGAAGTGCAAAAATCATCATATGTGAGCTGTTTGAATTCAATTTTCATTTCATTCAAAAATCATTGAAGTTTCCCTCATTTGCAATAATGTTGTGAAATATTTCAAAAGAACAAAACTCAGTGAAAAGTGTTTTGAGATAATCGTCTTCAATTTGTCGAGGGGTAATAAGAGTGTCAATCTTGAGAATGTTTTGCAGATAATTTCACTTGTTCGGTGCACAAAATCCAAAGGCAGAATTTCTAAATTCAGAAAAGACTGGTTGTTTGTCAGCACGCTTTATTTTTAAAGTCTAACTGGTTGTTGTATATGTTGCTACCTTGACCGCTGAGCCTTTCATGTGAAATAATGACCTGGAGGTGTAGATGGAGCGTCGTAGTTTGAATCTTAGGGCAATGACCAAGCTGCTGAATTTGACAAGCTGGGACTGAGAACAAGTTGACCTTTCACGGTTTTTGTGTTTCTTGCATTTTGCGGTCTAAGCAGCCATTGTAGGTGAGGGTTAGACACGGGTGTTCAGTTGGTTGCACTTCTGAATGCCACTGAATCCTACACACAGGACCTATAAATGAACTAATTTGAACATAAATGGCTGCATCAATGAAGGGTCACCTGATTTAATCGAACACGGCTGTGGGGGTACGTTGTACATAAAAGGTTGGGAACCACTGTGCTAGGAGAACTAACTCAAAGATATCATGATTTCCTGATGAATAAATGACCTTGGTGGCTTCCACTCCTTCATGACAACATTCAAAGCTATCATACATCATTATAAAAAAGGAAGACATGAAGTTCAGCCTTTACAGAAATGGTACAAAGAGCTGATATGCTCATTGAAATATGAAACAAGTGCATTAGTCATGTAATTATAGCTCCCATTCTTTAATTTGGACAATTTAATTAGTTAGGTTATTAAGATGCGAGTACAATGCTCATTTTGGAATTTTACTTTGTAATTAGGGTGTAATTAGAAAAGCAGAATGAGGCAGAACTCAGGTGGGAAATCCATATTCAAAAGCTCCTTAGTAAATACCATGCTAATCAGGCAGTGTACTGTAAATGGTCTCTTCACACTCAAGCCATAAAGCCAGTGAACCTTGTGTGCCTTGTCAGGGGTAATGGCATGCGAGCATCAAACACACAACAAGACTCCCAAATTTAAGCCCCTTCATCCGAACAGCAAGGGACGAAGGAAACGCATCACATCAAAATTGGCATGAAACTTAATGCAGTATTGTACATGTGAGGGTTTAAACCCTAAAGCTGCCACTGCTTAGCTGTTATTTAGCTGTGTGCTTTTGCAATGCACTGCTCCTGACTTTTATTTTGGGTTGTAACTAGAACAGGTTTACAGGCTTTCTTACAGAAAAAAAACCCCATCAGTTTTCTCATACTGTCCAGTGCTGCAGCTCTGTATTCCCCTCCTGTCTGTCTGAAATGCTCTGTTTCAGCTCCCGTCTCTTTAAGACATACCCAGTCTCCTCTGAATAGCACCACTAACAACTACAGAAGAGCTGGGCTAAATCAATTCTTACCGTGCCAAACTAGCTGCTAGGCATAAATTGTGCAAATGTGTGGCATGGTGGTGTAGTGTGATGTCACAAAGTCAGGGAATTTAAGGCGGGACTGCTGACGAGATGTTCAGGAGCAGAATATTTACCTTTGAACATCTTTTACATGCACACGAACCTATTAAACACTGAAGGAAAGGAAAAACATGAAAAAGCATAGTAGGTCTCCTTCAAAAGAAATGTCAAACACTAAGAATGCATCATTCCAACACGATATTATTGATAAGCGGTTACTATATCTTCCATAGATGGCAGTCAGCAATTGATTAAAACAGTCAACTAATAGTGTCAGTTTCCAACAAGTAGAAGGTTTAATGGCATTCAGTCAATTTAATATATACATGCAGTGATTTTCCTTCTCCTTGAAAAGAAAGCCCAAGATGGAGTGTTGATATTTCTAATGTGTGGGTATGGAGGTGTGTGTGTGTGTGTGTAAAATTGCTTCATTTGTGTGCTAGCTTGTGCAGAAAAAAATCCATTCTTATCAAATCCTGTACCATGGTTAACTCAAACAGTAGGCACAGGAGAGGAGCAGCACTTGACATTTACCACAATAGAGCCTCGCCACCATGCTAATATGCCGGAGAAACACCAGCTCCCACATAATCTAGTTATAATTGAATAAATAACCACCATCGATAAAAGCCATTTTGTTTCAGTGAATACGCCTCCACACGGAGCAAACGACCCACTGGGATCATGAGGAGGGGATGACCATTGATCACGTCCCTGTCATGTTACAAAACAATACGAGCGTGGAGGAACCATAAAAACAATCAACTCCATTAGGAATATTTCACCTGACACCCACGTTCTGCTACAGAGCATGTTTGTTATAACTTTGTCATATGCTACACCAGTGGAAGAAGAGATTAATGTTTGACAAATCCAGTTATCTGTACAGGTCCGTTCCCCAGACAACTACAAACCAGCTCTTTTCACACAGCCACCTTGCTTTCATTATTAGATTGAACTTCTCTTGGACTTGAAATGAAATGCCATATTTTTCACCGCGCTTTCATGTATTCATCTCAGGTTCACCCTTTTTATTCTCACTGTATGAAAAGTCATGCTTCCACCGTGCAGTTCAGTTCAGATCAGTTCGTTCCACTTTAGAACTGTAAACCTTGATCTGTTTTGCATTTTCACCGCAGACAGGACTCCTACAGTATATGTAGACGGGGCTGTTACCTGGGCTTTAGTACTAAGCCCCTTCACTTTCCTAGCTGCTGGGAAACAAACAAGCCATTTTTTGGTCTTGAGAAGCGGCAGCATTCATTAACTGTAACTTCTACTGCCAGATGTACAACTTACTGATAACCTTGTCTCTGCGCCGCTCACATATATCATCACTTTTCTGCCGTACAAAATCAAATGATTTGTATTCTTTCTACTTGGTATGTGGGACACAAACTTTGTTTGAGAAAAAGCTGAAGGAAGCAAGACAAAAGACCCCTAAAAAAGATATCAAGACAACTCTGGTTGCTCCATTTGTCTCTGACCAACCATAAGTCTGCAGTGTTTTAACACCACCTTTTAGTATCAGCTCAGTTCTCTTCTAACCTAGAAGGGTATCAAAAAAACATGGCGGAATGGAGTGGTTTTATTGGTACCATCCACAACTTTTGCCAATGGAAACGCAAAAAAACAAAAACTAATTGAATTGAACTGGATTGAACTTAAAGCTCCTGCTGGTAAGATAGTTCATTTTTGAGTCTCATTCCCAACTCATCAATGGTGACCCCATCTACAATCCCAAAGTGTCAGTAATTGACAAGTTGGGGAACTCAAAGCAACACTATTATCTTACCAACAAGAGCTTTAGCTGGTGGTGGAAGTGCAGCTAAAGTTGAAGCAACTTGCAGCATTTGTGTTTGGCTTACCTCAGCATTGCATTCTTGCCGTCACTCCGTGTGCAGCGGACTTGTCGTGTCTGGTATCCAACCTCCAGTTCCCATGACATGGGGTACTTGTGCGCATGATGATGGTGGTGTTGGTGGGAGTGGTGGTGAGAAGCGTGTGTGTGCAGTGTGACTGTATTGTTCTCACTGTGGCTGGTGGAAAAGTCCACTGTGGTCCTACCACTTAACAGGGCGTCCTTGTGATGGGGTAGTCGGCACTCACTCCAGGCCCCGACTTTAAGGCTGTACTGGTACTCGCCCTCCCCAGTAGGGCAGTCAACAGGGCTAGAACAAGTCCTGAGCTCTGTCAGGTTGGGACAGTTTGCACCTCCATACATCGGTGTGGCCAAGACATGTCGAGTCCGATGCTGCAGGCCAGCGCCGCAGGTTTTGCTGCAACTTGACCAGGAGTTGAAGTCTGAAACGACACAGTCTTGGGGGCAGGGGATGAGGCATGCCTGCTCCACAGCTGGCTTCTGGGAAAAGAACTCGCATATCCGTGAGGTGACTGTGGTACGGTTTGAAGTGCGTACACAGTGGATTTTGCGCCTCTGGATGCCATGTTGTGCTGTGATGCACTCAGCCGTCCTTGGCATGAGCTCATTGGCAAAGAAAGGGACAAGAACACAGCCCCCCCAGTCTGACAGATCCCACTCAAAGAGGTCCTGGTGCCAGTCACAGACCTTAAAGCAGTGCCGCTGGCTTTCTGGCTTGTCCATGTGCTGGCAGTGGGTATGGTGGGTCGTCCAGCCCTCCTTGTGAACACACCATATTGTCCTCGTCTGAACCCCGCCAGAACCACACTCCTCGCCCATACAGTGACCCCATTGGCCTGCAACCAAGAGAAGACACACGGAGAGGGCATTTTCATTAAAACCTGAAGCTTTGGTGGGGGGAAAGAAAAAAAAAAAGATGTTTTCAAAATTGCAGCTATCTGGCAGCTTGCAATCAAGCACAATTCAAGGCCATTCACTTAACCTGCATGATTGCTTTATTCATGAACTGAAAAAGAAAGGAAGAAAGGAACACAAACTAATCAAACAACTAGCAGACATCGATGTATAAAATTATAAGGTTAGTTTCTTGGTCTCAAGGGACAAGATTCATTAGGGTCCTTGTTCCCAAACTGATCAATATCTTGGGCAAAGCAAGGCAACCAGAGTTGCTGTTCACTCAGGCATTATTGTCAGATATGCTATCATTTTGCTGAACTGCAACATTTTGTGAGCAATAGCTTTTATTTCAATAAGTAATAAGTTTGATATAAAGCCACTTCTTCAAAGGTGACTGCAAAGATGCTTAAACAAACTCTCTGTTTTCATGACTTAATAAACTGAACAAACTAACTGACATTAAAGGACAACCCAATTTCATATTGTTTTACTTTACTGTTTATACAGTGTTTGCTGCACCCTGCCTGCACCTTTCCAGCTTCAAACAAGGACCCTATTTTTCTGATAGAACAGCGTGTTCATTCAGTTATGGAACAAATAAATATTTCTGAGTTTGTATAATTACCTCATTAATATAACTGTACATATAGAAATTCTGAGTTTGAATTTCTTCTCCAGAAGTACAAAACAAAATGAACCAACCAAGGACATGTCTGGTATTTTGCACTAGTCTGGCTCATTGCTTGCAGCACAATGAGGATTTGACCTTAAAGCACAACACAGTTGCTGGCTGGAATTATTTAAAAAACGTCTTAAATGGAATTTCTGCTGTAAAGAAATGTATGTCTGCAAAAGAAACAAAACTTAGTATAACATTTACCTCCCTTTATTGAGTACAGAGCAAAAATTCAAACCCAGAGAGAAACATGAGTTTCTTTGTCCATGTTCAAAGTTTTAGGAACTGCCAACAACATCAAACTTCAAAAGGGGAAAGTGGTGAACCTGTTTTAATACAGTTCATCTTTCACCAGTCGTGACAGTTGATTCAGTCAATGCCTGCTGGGTCTGTTTGCAAAGTTCAAAAACAGAGTAGGAGGTAAAATTAAAGTCAACTCGATTGACTCTGTCATAAATACATGTTCCTTGTAAATTGTTAAAGTTCCCCCGCACACATTTATTAGACAAAAAAATCTAATCTTCTTATCTTCACAGTAGATTTGGTCCAGACTGTTAAAAACTGAAAAACTTATAACTACGATAGCACTGGCTGTTCAGAGCTTTTTTCCCTGTTCAACTGTGTTTCATTTATTCTTTAGTCCATGTGTTTTTCTTTCTTTCTTTCTTTCTTTCTTTCTTTCCTTCCTGCATGTATTCCCAGTGCTTCTTAGGTTTTTGTATTTGTGTACTTATTTAAGTTCTCAGAGCTGCCCCAGCCAGCTGGTTTTTAGCTTTACTTCAATAAAGCTTGCTTTTTGTTTTCAACCTGACTGCCGCTGTCTGTCTTGCGTTCGGGTCCTTTGATTTAACCCATAACACGCGGCTTGGTAACATACAATCACGTTAATCAGTGGGATAGGCTGGTTCATTGCAAAATGTTTGTTTTCTTTTGTGATTTTATTTCACTTGCAGTCTAAAACATGACCAAAATGAACACTGGAACCCTTCACAGAATCAATGACGCAGTTTCTTCAGAGGAGAGGATGTCATCAAACATTACCTTGGTGCCACTTGGTGTCCCAAGTCATGCCTGTAGACGCGCCTCTTAAAATCAGATTTTTAATGAGCACAGAGAAAATGTACACTTTCAGCAATGACTGCGAGGACAGCCTACTAGTATGAAACTGTGTACATACATCGTCCTACACAGTAAAGCTCCAACACTCAACTGTTGGAACAAGAGGAAAAACACATTTTTGACTGGAGGGGGGCTTTGAGTATTCTGAAAGGCAACTCTAATCTTTTTTTCTGGTTAAATTTTATTTTAACAAACTCCGACACATAAATATTGTGTACACAAATTATGACAACATTAGGTCGTATTGACACATAAAGCTTAGGGCCACGTTGAACTAGCTACACTCACAAAAGGTGCAAAATGCTGTTTTCACTCCTCATGAAAAAGCTCAGTCCAATAAATTTCACACAAAGTTAAGTTGTGCGAGAGTGGCAGCCTGAATTTCGGGTATTCGCTAACATTACGGAGTGATGATGTGGTTGAGCCCGCTGCGTGATACAGAACCGCACTTGGCCGTGACTACTGGCAGCATCAAAGTGTGAGGGTGAAAATAACTGTGCTTTTGTCACACAAACAGTGGAACATAGAAGCACTGCGTGGTCGGAGAGGGAACAAAATCGCTGATACCGTCTCTCTCCTCTTTCATTGTGAAAACCTGCATGAGCATCAACTTGTAGTTTAAAGTGTAATACTTGCATGAATTCAGGCTGACCACAGATTATAATTCTGTGAAGAAGGGGCGCTGCAAACTTTTCACAGCCACCTTCACATCTAGGGATGATGTGACACTATAAAAAAAATATGGATTTCGACATAAATTTATGTATTTCAGTTGATGTAAGATGCATGAAAAGAAAAGAAATATGACTTTTTACTTATTCATATGGGGCAGAAAACTGTGTTAAAGTAAAATTGAAGTGACAGGTAGAGGACAGTGCAACAGTGCATTGGTTGTTAGTACTCTCGCCTCACAGCAAGAAGGCTTGGTAACACTTCATAATAAGGGTATAAATCATATACTTAAATAATGTTTAATTCATGCGCGACTCATGATGATGTAATCAACAGGTTCTCACGCCCAACTTGTCAAATACAGCACCTTGGTCAGTGCCCTTAAGCTTCAAACTATGACACTTTACCTACCCTCGTGTCAGTTTTGGATGTGAAAGCCTCCCCTGTCAAGTTAGCAACAATACATGATATGCTACGTCACGCAACATTTGGTTAGACTTTCATAATAAAGCATGCTGACAAACAATTCACATAGTTACAGTTTTTGGACTATTAACATCCTCAAACGGTTGTGGTTTGGTTAGGTTGAGGAATAAAAAATACTTGGCTAGGGTTAGGCAATTTGGGCTTTTAGTTTTGTGATTTCCTATTTTATGTTGTTTAATGTTACTTTCCACTTCCTCCCTTTGTCTGTTTTCTACACCTGTCTCATTTTCCACCACGTCAGTCCTGTTTTCGTCTTGCCCCTGGTCATCATGTGTTCCCCGTGTTCCCGATTTGTTCCACGTGGCTTTATGGTTTAGCGGAAAAGGAAATCTTCACTTTGGCCGGATGAGTTCAGATCTCCGTCCACATTTTATTAAAAATAAATGCACTCAAACAATGTTCAGAGTTCAATGAAGATTGGGTTTTATTGTCAAGAAGCAGGCACAACAAAACTAAGTCTCACTAAACTTATGTCCTTTCAAGTTCCTCCCAAAATGAATTTCTGAGTTTTAGACACCATAATGTCATCATTCCTGTGCTCAGTACCATTACATCATTCTTTCTCTACATAATATTGTCTTATCCTCACAGGAGCTAACCCTTATCACATTTGAGTTACTGTTGACACCATAATCTCTCTTCTTTCAAGGTTAAACACCCGTATTCCCATAATATCCCCTTATCCATCACTTTCCAACGAAGTCATCCTGCCAACCTTAAACACACACTTCCTCACGCATTTATTTCTTGCTGTCTACTAACTAATAAAAAAAAAAGATTAAACTTGACTATTTGTGGATTATTCATATATGGATCAGGATTAACAATACATTAGTAAAGTCAAACATTAAAAATATTTCCAGTTTGTTCTCTGTTTTTGGATAACTTTTTAGTTTTCTTGGATTTTCCTTGCTGCCATTTTGTAGTTTGCCTTATAAATTTTGGACTTTGGTTATCAGCATTAAAGCTTGCTTTTTGTTCCTTTACCTGTCTGCCTCTGTGTGTGTCTTGTGTTTGGGTACATTTTTGCATAAATGTGTCGTAAAACTTGGTTAGGTTTAGTAAAAGATCATACTTATATGTTCAGTCTGGTAACTTATGTAATGTAAGTGATGTAACTCATGTCACTGACCGTGGCTGCTGTATTTGACACGGGCTGGATTTGACTGAGGATTTATCATGAGCTCGTGTTGCTCATCATTAAGAAATTATCCAGTCATTATGACTTCATGTGATTACTTCACACTGAATAGATCATCAGTGTTCACAGTTACTTCACACATAAATAAACATGTGAACATATTAAATGATCACATTAGAACATGTATTTGCTTTGCCTCTCTGAAAGCAGAGCAGTACCTGTTCTCATAGAAATATTCAGCAAACCAAACTGGTCGTCAGATGCCAACATTTACCCAATAAACATAAATGCAGTAAGATAAATAACATTTATTTGTAACTGGAATCAAGCTAATTTGATTGCATGTCGATTAATGAGTGAAATAACTGAATTAACTGATTAAGTGTGACAATAAAGTCATAGTAACTTGATCATTTGTTAACGATGAGCAACAGGAACTCATAATACATCCTGCGTTGATTCATGCATTAAATCATCATGAGTCATGCATTTGCCTTGGCATTACTTAAGTATATAACTTGTGCCATTATTTTAAAGTGTAACCGGAGGTTCAAATGAACAGGCTGGCTGTGTGGAGTCGCTGTTAATAACTATCAGACTCTCCCAACACACATCGCTCACTTCACTTTATTCTGCTGTAGAATACATAACACAAATTGATGTTCAGTCTCATGAAAACAGCTGTCATCATGAACATACTGCAGCCTAACAGCATTTGGTTAACGAGAGGTTAATGGTCCTGGCCTGTTAATAAAGAATAAATTAGGAAATTAAAACTTCAAAGAGAGCTGGTTGCCAAGTGTCGGCAGCCCACTGCACCGCACTGTTTCTCTGGTTGCTTCTTCTGTGACAACGCCTCTTGTGGAGGACTTGAATCTCGGCCTACCGTCCTTCAATATGTTCTCGGATCTATATCGGAACACATGAACATGATACGCTTATCCTCGCTGTGTGAATGTCTGCAGGATGTGTAGGATCAGGTTATTAGAAAAAGGGCAAATTGAAATGCAATTGAATGAAATGCTAAATTGATTTGCGATTCATAAGAACTCCATCCAAAAAATGGATTTGTGCCCCGCTAATCTAGTTTTTGACCTTCTGTCCTCATTTTCAAAAGACATAAATCAGAAAAAGTAGGGGGAAAAAAATGAAATCAATTTGCTGATACGATGTGATTATCTGCGTTCACTTCTCATCCAGTTATTTTGCCACATGCTATGAAAAGGATAATTTGATTCATTTCTTCTAATTGGAATTAAATTGATGTAATAATGAGATCCTACTGCTTCGTAAATTGCTTTCAAATGACAACTAGCTGAAACTGTTTTATGCCATTTTCCTGCCAGAGAAATCTGTTGTTAACACTTTGTTTCCTGGCCAATCATTGACATGACAGAGCTGCTCTGGAGCTGTTGCTTTCTGCTTAAGGGGGCAATATTTCAAACTGCTGAATTGTTTCATAGTTCATCGAAGCACATCATTGAGTTTATTCATCTTGGCTTTGCAATGTTAATGGGGACTTACAGTGTAGCTAACATTATTATGTCCGTATGATCTTCAGCTGAACATATCAAAAGCACAAAGGATAAAGAATTACAACCGTTACATTAATTCAGAAAGAGTTTTTTCACACAGGAGAGGAGATAAATGACTTGTGCACTGGTTTAATTTCAGGAACTGGGACGTGCAAATAAACATAAAGAGGTGCAGTAACGAGAACATGGCCGTCTTTGTCTGACACAGCGTGAAACACGCCGAGGCTGTTGCAGCAGATGCATGTGTTTTATGTCGCGCATAAATACTGTCACAATAATTATTATCATCCTTTCATCTTCATTCACACTGCAGCGAGATGTGAATAAGATCAGACCTTTTCTCTCACAAGACATGTTTGGCATAAACAGCAAAGAGATGCTTTTTATTTTCATTTCAACTCCAATTCAGATCACATGGACATGTGGAACAAAATATGACCTACATGTGATGGTGTATTGAGACATTTACACTGTGGTTTTTCAGTGTTGCCGTGACTGTGAGCAATTAGTGTACATTCGGCGTCTGCCAGTATTAACGAGGCGGACAAATGTAGAAAAAGCTGCGTTACGATATCATTGAAGCTACACTGGAATGATTCTGGGTGGGATGGAAGCCCCTGTGGGAAGGGGCTGTTGTTACACTCCTTTTGTTATAGTCAACAACTTTCTATGATTCAAATTCTTTAATTAAAGTGGCAACAAACAACATTTCCCACCTCGTGTTTCCAAGTGGTATAATTGTTGGCGCCGCTGCTATAAAGACAACTGGATTGTTTCTGTTTTGCTAAGAGTCACAAATAACAACAACACAAGACAAAACATGAGTTTATTTAATCATTTAGACTATTAAAGAAATGGACTGCCACTTAACCTTCAGCCACTTAACCTTCCGCCACTTAACCTTCCTTTCTCAGGGTGACTGCATGCCCAGTGGCAAATAAAATTATATACTGTAGCGATAGCGAGGTTTATAGGGAACCAACGTGCTGTGAACATGGATGGTTTCCATATTTTATGTCCATTATATTGTGCAATCAACATTTACTTCATGATGTATGTTGAAGCAGAATGTGTCGATTGCAAGTTTAAGTAAAAAATTGCGTACTATGACTTTATAATCATTACTTTAAACTAAAAAAAAAAACTGTTTTGACAGACCTGGGAGAGGGATCCCTCCTCATTGGCCCTTCCTGAGGTTTCTTCCATCTTGTGATGTGATGGAGTTGAAGTATAAAGTAACATAACATGGAAATACTCCAGCAAAGTAAAAGTATGTTAAAACTGTACATGAATACAGTACTTGAGTGAAAGTACTTAGTTACTTTCCATCACTGTCTACGAACAGAGTACTGGACCGAGCAGGCTTACGGCTAATTAGCCTCATAGGGAGCGGGAGTGCTATTAAGAGGTCAAATCACAGGAACTTGAAGGCCAGAAATATCTTGTTACATTAGCCTTCATAATCAAAAGGCCATATGTAAATAAGGCTTGTGATTCAATATTTAAATTTAGTTGAAAATGAGCTGCATAAAACATGAAGCCAAACAAAAATAGCCGAAAATAGAAGAACAGGCGCATGAGAAGAGGAGCCTCAAGTTTATGCATTGCCGAAAGTGGACTTTAATCAACACATGGGTTCAGATTCTCACTACAGCATGTGTCATTGACTATCTTGGATATTTCCATTCACTACTTGGTATATCTGTGTGTTTATTTACGCTGCAGCACATTGTATTTAACTGAACCAACATGACTTTGCGACATTTTGAATAAATGGTTTGAACTCTGGCGTTACATGATGTAAACTGCCAACCTGAAAGACACTTGAAGCACTTTGAACAGGAGAGACGTGTTGTTTCTGTCAGAAGAGAGGAAAAGGGTACACAAGATCACTCGCGGCTGCGATAACATCTACGTCGTGCTGATGAGAAAAATTAGACACAACATATCAGTCAAATTTAATTTTAAAAAACATGCAGTCACAACCCCACCTCCAACATTCCTGCTCTGTAATGTGCTTGAAGAGATGTTCTCGATTCAGTCAAAGCTGACAAGACCGAAATAAATAATCTTATATGGGTTACACCCTAAAATAGACATGAAAAGCCCTCCACAAAAATAAGATATGAGCAGCAATTCACAGCTGAGCTTATAAAGAGCTTCAGTGTCAACAGTGAGCAGCTGAGTGCTCTGCTCCTGTGGTCACTGATGGCACTCCATCCTGATAACCACTCTTTCATCAGCATGACCACCTTTGCTCAATGGTGCTGTTTTCACACTGTGCCAGGGATATGTGTGTGTGATTTATGGAGGTGTGATTGGGACTGATTCCGCTGCCAGGGGAGCCAGCTAACACAAGCGCTAGTTCATCTCCAGAGCTCTGAATAATCACTCTCTCGATCTGTCAGCATCAGCATCTGTCAGCCCCTCAGGAGGAACCAGTCACCCACAGCTCCTTCATTCCTGTCGCACTTATGTCGCCTTGCTTACACCTCCGGGGGGCTCCAGCACCCCCACGGGCCCCTGCTATATTTACTATTCCATTTACATCTTGGTAATAGGGAGAAAAACTTTGTAAGAGTCTGAGCAGACTTCAGTACAACACAGGAAAACAGAGAAATTAAATTTAGCCAATGTTGCATGACTGAAACCGTATTCTCTCTTTCAGCAGTGTTCAGTTCAACCCTTAAGTTGGACAAATGATAGCAAAGCTGTACGACAATAACGAGTAACACAACAAAAGCAATCTTCACCATGCCCCGAAACCAGACAGACGGAGACAGAGAAGAAGCAAACAGCAAAGCAGTAAACTGTTGTTGTTTAAACAGCAGCGAGCGGCGCTTCGTCTAGAGAAAACTGTGATTTCACCACTGTGAAATCTTTTTGCCTCTCTGGTCCCTTTAATTACATTTGGTAAAAGCATCATTGAGTAAGCTCAGTAAAGTCTTTATACAATTTCTACTGAACTTTCCAACTTCAGGCGACCGTGTCAGAGCTGTTAATGTGCAACATTAAACTTTAACACCCAAAAAGCTGGATTTGACGCAGGCCCAGAGAGCTTCTGAATGAAAGGGTGCCATTTTTTTTTCGCCATGATACCTATCACAAAAAAACAGATGCAAAGCTCTTCTGAGCATTTGTTGATCAAATTGCAGTCTAGTTAGCAGTATAATTTGTAGGCATTAAACATTTCAGCGAACCACTGATAAGTGTGTACCATATAGAAATTTCCACAATACGTGTCATATCATGATAACATGATAAGGGAAAAAGTATAAAATTGCACTTCAAGAAATGTTAAGTTGCAACATAAATAAACATTGAGTTTTAACTTATCTGTGGATTTGCAGAAGCGTACTTTGCCACCGTGTATTCCGGTGATTGGGTTGACAAGGCTACCAAGCCAGTGACAGTTCACAACTGTGTTTCAACATTTGCAAGTGTGAAACCACTGGATGTTTTTAAGGAGACATCTGAACAATTTACGGATATTAACTGTTTGTGGCGACAAAAACAGGTATTTTAAGCCAAAACAGTGTTGTCTCAAGATAAAATTGAAAACGGAACCTGATCAAACGTCAAATTGCAACAAAAAGAAATGTAAAGTTACAACATATCAACAAATATCTTGAACTGTCTAAAAAAAAAATCAGATACCTCAGCTCTGGACGGGGAACATAATATTGTTTCTCTCCACGCTGCAGCTTTCTGTGCATTTTCCCCACAAACATCTGCTGAGTTTACTCACCATCCATCTTCGACTTCTCTGCCTGAGTTAAGTTTGACTGTCTGGATACATGCGTCTTTTGTCACAACACTTTTTAATTAAATGATACCTGTGCCACTGAGCCTCATTATGCACGGAGCCGTCCCCCATGCCACACTTCCATCAGTTGTAATTTATGAGCAGCTAGGTGCATCCTCAATTACAGCATTCATATATGCAGAAATTCATCAGATTATCATCAGCCAGTCAATCCATCTCCAGAAGGCCTGAATCAGCTCGTTTTAACCAACTGTTTATGTAGCAGGTTACAGGGATTATTTGTGAACTGTGAGCAAGAGGAGTTAAAAATTCATTCAGGGGGAGAATTCACAAGTAAATTAAGTGACAAAAAAAAAGTCATCATCACCTGCAGCTAAAAATAATGTGTGATAATAAAAAGAATGAGCAGCCACTGTGAGAAGGTTGACCTTCCTGCTTGAATATAAATCAGACATTTCCATAAATGCTCAATAAGTGAATGCATTATGGTATTTGTGTTTTGGCTTGACAATGAGATGCTTATTGCAGCTTGCATTATCCCGAGGCAAAGCATCAAATGCAGCTTCAATATCCCACACTAATGAATTAAGCACCCCGGGGCTGCAGCACTATACACATGGCCCCAATGGGCTTTTGTGATAATTTAGCATTCAGCCCTACAGCACCAGTGCCAGACCTACTTGAATGCCTAATCATTAACTGAATGGCCAGCAGTATAAACAAGACAACACTAACACATGTTGTGTCCACTGAGTGATGTAATACCCATTTGGGCCAATCAGTAACTAAGCAAATGTGTGCTGTACTGCAGCCATACGATGTCATTTTTAAACGCCGAAGTGTCGTAATAAAACTCGTTTCCTTTCTTTCTTTAATGAAAATCTGATTACTGGTGTCCAAGATTGTCCGCGATAAAGACAAATACATCCACAGCATCTGGACTCTCTGCCCTGACTTCACGAGGTGTGACGGTTCACAGAGCCATTCTCACCCTCTGTACTGTAAAAACCACACAAGCTCCTCTGCTCTGATTTATCTCAAATCGATATTGCAGTAGATCATGAGGAGGATAATTTTAATACCAGCATGAAGACTTCTAAGTGAATAATCAATCATCTTTAGTCGGTATTAGCATGATTCCTTCAGAGAGTTATCACTGTGCGGGGAAAGGACAGTGTTTGAATTGCACAGCAGTCAGACAACAGTGTGAGGTGGAGCCACAAGAAATAACAGAAGTCATAACGAAGCGGTGCCCTTTTTGATGTATTCACATTCTGGTTTCTGGGGATTTTTCTCTCTTCAGCCTGCAGAGCAAAACAAACAACACGGCTCTGTGACCGGCTGCATAAATACGCCAATGATCCATATTTATATGCAATCATGGAAGGTGGCAATTCAGCAGCTTTTGATATAAACAAGCGCCGATATATTTCCTGTGTTACACTGTCACCGCCGCTATACACAAAAACACTGATGATAATATAACATAGCTTCCAAACTTCAATCACCAGCCCAGTCGTCAGAATACAGTGTTAGCAGTCAATGTTCGTGCAAAACACAGATACGTCCAAGGTTGGCATGTGTACCAAATGTGGCATATCAGGTTCACATTATATGCTTGTTAGGCACCGTATTAGGCATCAGGAAGTGGAGGTTGCATTATTAAAAGACAACAAGACAAGACTGCCCACTGGATGGCTGCAGTTTGAGTCACATCACTGGATATGTTTAAGGACACCTGGGGACATTTTCCAGATGTTTTGTGGAGACCAAAACTGGCTATTATTCACAGGAAGTCAGACCATCTCCATCCTTGGTTGTGGTGAGCACACCAGGTATTTTAAGCCAAACCATGATGCAGAGAAATAGAAAACTCAACCTACATGTAAACAGATGTAAAGGTGCAACATAAAGAAACGGACAGCTTGAATATATCTGTGGTTTTGCAGAAAGGTCCCTAGGCAACATTTACTCCATCGATTGGGTTGCAACCACACAACAAAGAGTTTTTTCAATCACCAAGATGTTGATTGTTGATTGACTAAAGATGTGTTACAATAGCAGAACCTCAATACAGTATGTCTACGAGCCTACAAACAATACAATATGATGAATGCATGAAGGTAAATAGAGATACAACATGTGTTTCTGTTTCTGTATCATCTAACTCAGGAGTATTTCAATCAGAGGAAGTTTAAGGCTACCTTTTGGGCTAATATAGTACTCATATGCCAGGAAAGACTGACATTGCACCAACAACAATTTGAGAAAGACAACAATAATCTATATCCAAAGACACCCTTTTACAATATATCTAAGTATTTTATGTAAAATAAGTACACATACAAACTATAACATGACTAAATGTGTGCTAAAGCCGTTGGTTTGAGACCATTGTGCTGCGTTGAAGCATACCCACCTTCAGCTGAGGTGAAAACCTTTGCTCACCGGTAGCTGGAGAACGATTCATCTGTATCTGTGACTGTACAGATGAAGAATAAGCTTGCATTTCTTATTTTCTGCTCTGCCTGATATATTTTTTCCGGGTCATTGCTTAAGTCCCATTTGTCTTTGCTACTACTCTGTATATGTTAACCTGCCCACAGCATTGGGCTGTCAGAGAGTTTCAAATGGGCTCTGTTGAAAACACAGGCTCCGTTCTGTTAAGTCAAGACAAGGTGGGGGGGGATAAAATATCAAAGCAGCTGCCATGAGCAGCACCATTTTCCTGGGTTTCCATGCCTTCATGATAAAGATCCTGGACCCTTTGAATGGATTTTGTAAGGGAGCTTGATGTTGACTTTCAGTCAGTCAGATTTGTCTGTAGCTTCTATATGTTTAACACTCTACGGTATATCTAGGGACAAGTTTACACTGCTAAACCTTTCAAATGTGCATTCAAAAAAAAACATGAGCCGACCCGATGTGCTTTCCAGTTACAAAAGATGGGTCGGAGTCTGCCTCAATACAGGTATGCATGGTGTAAGAAATAAAAGCTACCTAAAATACAAGAATTTGATAATACAGAGAAGGCAAAACAAAAAATGGTCCTAGATGATACAATCTAAATCAAAGCAATACAATAGGAAGTTAGGAGATATACAGTACAATAAAAGCAGTAACAGCAGTTATAAGATGTTAGAGATACATTAAGATGGGACTGAGGAAAAAAAAAAAAACATGAGGCTCTCTTAGTGGCCCTTTAAAACTGCTGCTGGGTTGAGTGTTACGATGAATATGCTCCTTGGGCGTGTCCAGGATGTATGCCGGACTTGGAAGCATAATACAAATAAGACAACAGCTCAGATAACTACACAACACAAAGATAACAATACAAACGTGCAAGCTATGTGGTTTCAGAAATAGAGAGTCCATAGCAACCACCATAGCAACAATAGAAAATGTTGTATTTTTACACTTTTTGTGGCGAAACCTGAATAAATCTTCGTAATAACAAACAACAACAACAAACTGAAGGTCGTACACTTTCGCTGAACAAAGATTATGAAAATAAAACATGCATTCCTAGCTAAAAATATCAGCAATACCCATTGTTATATGAAAACTATTTTTGAAACATTGTATTTTCCACTGATAATGAAATTATATGTATGCCATGTTTTATCATTTCCCAGAAACTTGACAGTCATGTGACATGAATGCAGGACAAAAGAAAAGAACAGGCAGATTAAAAGTACCTCACGATTTTAGTGCCATTATTTAAACTAATACTTCTTGTGTTGTGGACAAATGTAGCCATTACACATTCTGGTGTGAGACTGGGTTGATGGTTCGCTCGCGTAGCAGTGTTTTGTTTGACACAGCAAAAAAGCCTGTGTGCTGGGGCACAAGCCCCGGGAAATAATGGGTTTCAGAGCACAGGGGTGGCGTTGACCCATTGGGCCTGAAAGGGCCGTCAGACTACACTAAAAGCACGCTGAAATTAGGTTAATTAATGTGTAAATAAATGGGTTAATTGGGAACTTAACTTGGTTCCCCTCTCAGACTCTGCTGTACATCAGTTAATTTGGGTTGTAAAATGCGATCATAACTGAAAGGTGTAAAGTCCCAAACAGTCACAGGCTGACAAATGGCATACGATTATGTGTAATGTTGTGTCAGCACAACACAGCAGGGCACCATTTTTCTATACTCCGGTTCGACAATAAATCCAACGCCAGTGACATTTCATCTTTTCCTAATAGTGAACGTGGCATGTCCCGCTGTCTTGCTAAATATGCTCATGGCCGAATCCAGACAGGACTTCCTCTCCTGAAATCAATGTTGGGCTGTTCTATTAACTGGCCTTGGGAGACTTGGCAGTTTATCTGCAAAGCACATAATGTATTTCCTCTAAGATTTCATTTATTCATATAGATCCCACTTTGATTCAGGCTGGAAACCCCCTCCAGGGTTTCTCTGCGAATCAATGTGTTTACACTTATTAATGCCACAGTACTTCAGTTGGTATCACTTTAAGACATGGAGACTACAGTGGGGGCCAGACAGAGGTGCGCTGTACCTCTCCGGTGATCAGAATCTTTTTCCGTGTAATTGCTTGTCTCATGTGGTCTCCTCTAGTCTCTGCACCAGCCTGTGTAGAGGTGACAAGTAATTGGATAGGATGTCATTCACTCCTCTGTCTCACTGTCTTCCACTGACCTGGGATTTCTCCCCCGTAAGCACAGGAGCAGAACTAATGGCCATATCTACAGGCAACAACCTGAGGAAAGACCGTGGTGTTTTGATAATGCAGGTGACAAGGGCCATGGCAGGACAGAGATAAAGGGACAATTGTATATCTGGCAATGCAGCATTTTGTATGATTTGTCCTGTGATTATTCTATAAAACAAAAAAAGTTACATCCAGCGGTGTAAATCTGACAATTGTTAAGAGGATTGTTCCCTGGTAATCTGTCAATAAATATTGTATCCACTGGACACCACCGACATACCTGTCAACAGCCCCCTTGTAACCATTATTCCTGCTGTGCTTTGGATTTGCAATGTCTCCCATTAATCTCCTGATTTCATACAGGGTGTTTTTCAGTTTCTGCATGGGATATGTGTTGTGGTGCCTGGCAACCTAACCCAGTGGCAGAGGTGAGCATGTGTTAACAACGCTGACTGACTGAAAATGGGTGTGGGCAGGACCCATGAAGAAGAAATACACTTCCAAATTTAACTCCACTGGTGCTAAACTTGTCTCTTCAGCAATCAATGTGCATTTTGTGACTTTAGCATAGAGCACGGTGGTAAAAACGAAGTTGCAGTACTAAACATGCTAACTAAGCTAAACAAAATCAAATCAATCAATAAAAACGACTTATTTTTTGATAAACAACGCAGGATAATTCAACATAAATTCATGAGACACAGTGCAGGAGGCTTCGAGTCAAAGAAATGAAGGACTTGGAAAGAGAAAAAACAGAAATGTATTGGCTGGTTTCTGGAAGCACTGCAGGAAGAACAGGGAATAAAGCTGACTGTGCAGGGGCTATGAAGCGCTACTCCTCGTATGAGTTTGAGGGGAGCCTTGACAAGGTTGTCATGGCTGAACATCTGCTGAAACTTCATTTGAGCAGTGATTACTGACGCACCCCAGAGGTTTTCCTTGAGCTGCTCTCAGATTGAGCCGCGATTTCTGAAGTGCTGCTCTATTTCTGCTCAAGTGTGAGGTGAGAGCACTTCAAACCGAGTCAAGGAAGGTTTTCATCTCCCAGAACAATGTAAACTATGTCTCACAGGTGCTCAAGTACCTAAACAACAAAAATGGTCTTTCAGTGCTTAAAAGGAGCCACATCAACATGCTCTTATTGGTTCCTCTATTACATAGTTATGTTTACCTTGTTAAGGTCACACAGAGACTGTAAGGGATGTGTACGGGGTCATTCCACCTGTCAGTTCTGCAGAGCTTTTCAGCCTTTTTTTTAGCAGTTTTGCTGTTTGGTTCAGTCTCACCACCCTGATCAACCTTTTTTCCATCTGCAGCAGGCAGCTATTTTCTCTCCAAAAAGCTCTGATTAACCCATTATGCGCTACAGTACCTGCTCAGCACCAAACGGCAAACAAGGTTAGTTGTTAGATGGTGAACACAGTGCAACATTCAGCTGCGGAGGAGGTTATTTTGTATTTTGGTAGAAAGTAAAACAGAGCCGCAAAGTAATCCTAATGTGTAAATACGTGATTGGTTGGTAGCACATTCGCCATCACTTGATAAGATGCAGTGTTGTAATCACATTTGTCTGTCTGTGACGCAGTGACGTATGCATTCTTGAACTGTAATCACATTTCAGTTACTGATCAATTACCTTCTTTCTTCAGTTCAAAGTTCTTCCATTATCTGCATAACCAGCTGATAAATCCTCAAACATGCCATTTCGTGCACGCTTGCGTAACGATCAGCCTGACCTCCCCCGATACCCATGAAATTTAACACTGTGATACCGTCTACTTCCCCCGTGGAGGGGCTTTTCAGCCCGGGCGGTCTTCTGCTGACTCTGATGAGGAACACATTATCATAACTTGATGAGTCTCTATCTTGGAAAAAAAGCACATTAGCACAATCTCAACTAAAATTTCACACTGAGGCAGCCACACTTCTATATCAGTCTGCGGTTTATCCATGCATAGATTTATCGTAACTTCTGAATACCCGACGGTAAAAATGTAGCACGCACACAAATCCTCAGGACTGAGTTGACAAATCTCAGTTTCACCAATTTATTCTGGCCATGTCAACCAACATGGTAATGTTTGGCCTTCATCATAGCATCCACCAGGCTGAAATGTTAGCATGATGGTTGACGTGGCCAGAATAAATTGGTGACATTGAGATTTGTCAAAGCTGTCTTGAAGCTGCCGTTATACCTTTGGGAAATATGAACTTGCTTTAGCACCATAAAATAAAACAGTGGGAAGGTGCATCCTCTCAAAGATTAACTATATATCACCGTAACTCAGTATGGACGAGCACTCGTTCATCTCAACCTTTGTTTTTACAATCAGGCATCGTCAAGTTTGTTTACCAAGTCGACCAGCTACAGACTGCTTTATGTGTTGACAGCTCTTTTAATGCGGGATGCTTTGCAGTTTGCAATTTAAGGAAGCTATTGAAGGTTTGTTTTTATCTCTGCAATGTCATACTTGTGGATTATCTTTATAGAAAATCCACTGACCCAAACTGTGCTTAAATTACTTTTTGCACTTTCATATTTGAATGTCTGCCAGTGTGGGGAATCTTGTACTTTGTTTCATTTTTTTACTCTTTCCCCTCCTTGCATTAATTGTATCTTTCACTCTCTCTTTTTCAATGGGTAGCCTTTGCAGTGGAGAGCGCCCGGATCAAGGCCCTCTGAAGGTTTTTCTCCTTTAGCGGCTCATGTCTACATCAATTTATATTATGTGTATAGGCATATATATATGTATATACTGTAAGAGAAGCAGAAGACGAATAAGTATAATCACTGCTTTAGTGAAAAACAGGTCAAGTGAGCTAGACTTTGGTGAGTGAGCTGTTTGAGAGAGTTTGGCCCGTGTCATCTGCCATGAAGAGCATTAAAGAAAGATGTTGTGCATGTCCTCTTCATTAGGAGGCTGATATGTGGGCATATGTCAGGTTTAACATTATATCTTTAAATGGCTGTTATATGACAGTACATCTCAGGCAACATTGCTGAAAAACGCACATGTAGTGCGACGAGTAGTGTAACAAATTACCCTGTACAGGAGGTAAATAAGTCAAGTAATGCATTCTTTCAACGACTCTGACACTGATAAGGCGATAATATGTTGATAATATCTTGCTCTGCTGTCCTCAGGTGACCGGAAACATCAGTTAATGGCGCTTTAAGGAGAGATTGGCATTATAATTACTGTTACAGGGACAGGACTCTTTAAAAAAGTTGAAGACTTTGCACCCTGCTCTGGCCTCCAGACCCTCGTTTTTCATTATGCCACCATATGTTCTGCAAGTTGTCTTCTACATTTGAAAGGTTCAGCGCAATTTACTGGAACACGTTGCTAGAAAATAACACTTATTACATTTCACAGTGCTTGCGTCGGTATACACAAAATGCCAAAGATCTGACGTCTTTCTTTGTTTTTTGTTTAATAACAGTAATTATACAGATGTCTGTTTGTTCAACACTGCTCAACTTGCATTAAAACAGCTGTACGATGCTAGAGACATCACGTACTTTAACTCAAAAAGCCTTGAGAGGCATCAAGAGTTTATGTTAATAACACCGAGGCAGGCTTTGTGCTCTTTCTGGCGGAGCAGCACTTGAAGCTGTGCTCACACCATCAAATTGTGTTTTTTTTCTTTTTCTCTGTGTGTGCCATGAGTAGATGGGGGAAGCAAGGACGAGGTATTGTTCCTGCCCTAGATTTTATTGGCTACTCAAAATGCATTTAAGTAAAATTACTTGACTGAAGAAAGGTGTGTGGTAGACAGACATTTCACAAAAGGAGACATCAGGATACTGAACACTTCAGTATTGATCTTCCAGTCCACCAAAAAAACATCTGCCTCACTGTCACTAAAACATGGCTGGTGATCCATGAATACACCACTGTGTTTGAAAGCATCTTTGTCCACAGGCTTTTCATGTTCCAGATTCATCTCATGGTGCAGACTTCAATCGGAGCAATTTTGTTTTTCCCTTTAATCAACCACAAAATGATGAGGTGAGGACCAGTTCAATGAGGACCCCGAGCCAAGAGAGAGTCGGTGACACAAGAAGCGATTACCTGCGTCAGGTAGCCTGCAGAGTGGAACCTGCAGAGGCTAAATACTTCACCTATCCTCCATCTGTCATCTGTGCTCCCAATGTCCCTCAGATATTAATCAGATGCTCCCTCATTTTATGTTCATCTGTGGGAGGTCAAATAAATAATGACTGGACAAAATAGCATCCAGCAGCATCTCTCAAATTCTGTTTATTGCAACTTAATAACGCAACAGAAGAAACCACATGAGATAGAGAAGACGTTACTTTCCCTGATGCCAAAGTCGGCAAGAGCTCAGTGTTCGGCTGCAACAAACTCGTATTTTTTCTATTTCTCACCTCATAGTGGAAGAACAATATAGAAATAATACAGTATGCTCTCAAATGTGAAATTGAAAAATCGCTCAATATACTCTGTAGGGCTGCTGTATGCTGCTGTACACTGATACCCCCACGATCACCTCAGCCAAAATACACAACACAACAGTCTCTGGCCTGTCTTTATCAGGGAGCCAAACAAAGCCATCAGCCACCGCGAAGCCACAGTAGTTGTTATCACTGAGTCCATTAGAGATGTGCAGACACATCCGATTCCATTGCTCCGGGAGACTTATTGGAAAGGACAGCAAACTAATGGATAGTTTGGGAGTTCTGATAGTTGGAGGTGTACCACCTTCATCTCCCTCACATGACATGACAAATCGGGCAAAATCTAATTAATAATATAAGGCAGAAATGAACGAAGGGTATACGTTGCTTTGTTATTTTTGTAAATAAATAAAAATGATGAGAGATTTATCTTCCTCAATTAAATCTAACTGGACGTACTGAAAATCCATGATCACAGAGGATAAATTGATAATTACATGTCAGTTTTTCATTTAATGCTGTTACATAAGTTCAATGTAAAAAGGGGTCGCATTAAATGCAATGGTTTGTTTTTTTTCTCATGTTAACTAGACGTTAACTACGTGTTATTTATTAAAAACAATTTGAAATGCATTACTTTTACATTTAATTACTGAGTAAACAAAATAAAAATAACAATAACATTTACATTAAAGGCAGATTTGGGATTACAAATCCTTAAACCACTACTGTTTTTACAAAAGGACTAACTTACTTCGGACTTCAACTTTTATCCAGCTATAAGTGTTATCCAAACGGCATGTCAGAAGCACAGCAGCAGTGCCGGTTTAGTCAGATTTTACTGCGATTGAGCTCATTTTAGCTAAAATCATCGTATGTTTGTGGCATCACTGTCCTGTGAGAACTAAAACTTTTCTTAGAAGTAAACTTTTCATGAGCTTAGAAAAACAGGCATGTTTTCAGCTTTGTGACAATGTATTGTCAAGAAAATCCAAGATTTTAAATAATTTATTTAGCTTAGGAAGGAGAAGTTCCTCAACACAAACAGGAACACTTAATCTTATTTTTTAAAGCTGTCAGAAAAAAGAAGTGAAAAGTACAATACCTGCCTCTGAGATGTGGAATAGAAGTATGAAGTTGGACAAGATGGCCTTTGTACTTAAGTACATAACTTGATTGAATGTAGTTCGTTATATATCCACCAATGCAAAAATACTGGAATCTGTACTTTCGGACACATGTGACAAGGACAGACGGACAATGAACTGAAATGCCCCCTTTGTATCAAGCCTTTCGTCATAGGGCAGTAGGTGTCAGGGTATCATAACAATAGCGCTTGGCGGCAAGCTGTTTGTCTGTCGGGTCAAGTGTTCCTCAACCAGTGACTCAGACTCCAAAAACGACAGTCAGTCAACAGCTCGAAGCTTAAAAAGAAAACATGTATCGTGCAAAAATGTGCCTATAATTAAAAGCTTGTTTTGTAACTGTCGGACAAGCTATCAGACCCTTTTTCATACTGTGATGCCACTATGCGAGCTGAGTCCTTGAGAGCTCGGCATTGTCTTCTTCATTCTTGAATACACACGAAATAAGAAAAGCAGTTATGTAAGCGTGGGCGCACATCAGGGAGAGGCGTGGGTGTGATGCATGGATTTTAAATGACATTAAACCTGATGCAGCCCACCCTGAAAAGCAGCTGTGTGGCTTAGGTTTTTTTGGCTCATAACTCAAGGCAGAAATCGAGACGAGGCAGTCGCAGCTCGGAGTGTGAATTGAATATTCCCTGCTATGCACTGTGCAACCACATTGTTCGGTACACCTGTAATAAAGTGTTATATAATAGCACTGCAGTAAATCCTACCTTTATGAGTTATTTAGCATTCAGTTTTTGTTGATTCAGTTTCACAGTCATTTTGGAGGCTGTGGTTTGTGTTGTATTGATTATATTTCCTATAGCACAACACTCACCTGAAGTTGTTGTTGCACCCGTCTTTTAATGTGACATGGCACATCCTGCATCATACCGTATATGTTACCTGTCAGGCGCGAACGCTTAGAGGTCTCATCTTGGACTAAAATCAAAATCCACATGTTGAGGTATCCAATCTCAGCCGGGGGAATATAAATCTGGCTACGTTCATGATACCGCCAGCAGCAACATTCACTTATCACATGCCCCACTGACATGTACATGGTGAAGGCATAGGGAGGATAAGTCAGTGTTGCTGAGGCTGATGCAACGGTACAGATCAGGGAAACACAAGATTGCTTAAGAACAAAACTATTGGGACCTCGTGCTCTCAATGGATATCTGGAAGTGAAATTTTTGTACACACTGTACTCTATTTATGTCTGCTGATGCTCAAGCTGCAGCCACAGAACATAAAAAAATATTATAATTTGGGGTGCTAATTATATTACAGTGCTAATTATGGTTGGAAAAATTAAATAAAAAAGATGAATAATTATTCAAGTAGAGTTAATGATGGGAGTGCACTGGACCGTCTCTTGAAACTGAAAACACATGCTTGTTTTGAACAGGGAGATGAGCTGCAACAATAAGTCGATTAATTGAGAAGTTGATCGACAGAAAAGGAAAGAAGAAGAAGGAAAAATGTCAAATATTTTCTGGTTCCACCTTCTTAAATGTAAGGATAATGACAATAATAAGGGGCCTTAAGACAATATTAGTGAGATGCCATAATAAAAGCATATTAAACTTACATGTGCAATATATTATATGTTGACTAGGTGTCACACATACTGTACATAGTCACACATTGTTTCAGTGTCTGGGCACCAGTATCATAAGACTTTAATTAAACACCCAGCCCTACTGTTGGTCTGTATTGCAAGCAATCCAAGACTGAAAATACATTTTGGGATTACCTCTGAGTCAGCATTGTGCTAGCTCTTTGAACCACAAAGACAAATGCCTTTAACCTGTTTACAGCCCAGAAAGTTAACATTAATTCCAAAGACAATCAAGGGCAAAGGGAGAGAGAGAAAAGGGGGCGGTGTCGGCCATGTTTCGGCTGACATTTTGGGGTTTTAGGATCCACCGGACATTAATCAAGAGCATTTCCGCATTAGCTTCTGAAACTAAAGACTAGCCGTGACCAATTTTCTCACCAAGCTGGGCAGAGAGTTTTGAAGCCAATTATGTTTTTGAGAGCTCATCTCCCAGGACCCTCCGCAGATTCCACCTGTCCTCTGTGGGATATCTGCCATCATGTTATAATAAGTCACAGTGTTTCACAGACAGTTAGATAATGAAAAGTCTTAAATACCCCTGTCTGATTTGGAGGTAGCTGCTGCTACTTCCCAGTGGGTTGCCCTAAAAAGAACATGATTTGTCATTGTATTTTCAGTTCCTCTCCAATACACTGAGCGCATTACCCAAGAGGAATGCTTGAAAACGACAACACAGTTATGATTATTAATCAGTTTTCTACGCAAACAGCAGAGACTGTTCCTGGATAAAAGACTGAGGAACTCAAGAACTGAAAATCCAAGGCACTTTCTCTGTTACTGTTAGTAGAAAGGTCACGGGGTTGATAATATGTCATTTCATCACGGAGTCGGGTCAGTGCAAATATCATACCTGGATGAGAAATAATTCCAGAAATACAGTCATTATATTGGCCTCCCTGTGACACCAGGTACAAGCTATGGTCATTAAACTCAAAAGGCGTCTTCCTGTTGGGAGCAGACAATTTCTGTCACGCACAGAAATACAGAGGCCATCATATTACCTCCAAGGCGAAGCTAATAAAAGATCAAACATCACTCCACAAATCCTAATTAAAAGTTCACCTGGCTTCTCTCCTCGTGATTAAGCGCTGGGCGTTTGGGGTAGGAAAATGATGCATGGCGTATCCAACTCATGTTAATTATGTGCCATGAGTTTCCTGCACATTTACACCCTGAAAACTTGTAGCTAAGTGTCTTTTCTTGTAGAACACGTTTACAGTACAAGCCAAACACAATTTCATCAGATCTGGTAAAGGATGTGTTCTCATTTCTTCGCAGGAATCAATGAAAAGGACCGTCTCAGGAGGATGGTGAGCATAAACACCCTTCCAGAGAGAAATTGACGTACATTATTATTATTATTTGTACTATTTGCACTCTATTTATGTTATGGGAGTTATGAGAGACAACAATAACAGACACATACCTTCAGTTTTCTTTAATCAATAAAGATAGGGAGAAATAAATAGATTTCTTTTCCTTTAACATAATGACTATATAATGCAACACTCTTCAAACGCTATATTGACTCTATTGACTGTTGATTTTTTTTCCCAATTTAACACGCAAAACAATAATTTTCTCAGTTGAAAACAAGGCCGTAAGGGCTGCATAGTACAGTACAGCGCATACAGGCTATTATCTCTTTCTGCTCCCTTGATGAGTTCAGTCCCTGCACCACCCGTGGTCAGTGATAATGACTAGGATGATCTGATTGCCACCAGATATCTGAGGCTGATGGTCTTGTTTTAATCTGAGCAGAGGTGTACATCACTCTGGATAAAAGCGAAAGTGCTTCGATCCAGAACATAACGCAAAGTTCAAGGGGAGACATTATACAAGTGGAAACAATGTTTTTTCCATTGACAGGTCAATTTTGAGATTTTTGACTATTTTTGCTTCTGTGGCATGTCTTCTTTCAGTCTAGTGGAAAGAAAAATGTCCAAAATACAGTCTTTAAAAAAAGTCTTTGATTTTAGTTTTTAGATTTATGTTCTGGAAATCTGAATGAGCACATATTTAACTGGATATCCTTACTGGCTTATTTTAACATTAAATATCAAAAAACGTGTCATACAAATTGCCTTTTTTATAATTTCCTTTACAACACTTAAATAATCACTGAGCTGAGCACAAATCCATTGAATTTTTCCAAATCAGTCACAGTATGAGCCGACAGTGCAGGTTCGTTTTAACATCCTCTTTGTCACAAGAGGTTACTGGTTTCTTGATGCTCTACAAAAACACCTGAAACCAATAGATGATAATAATTTTTTTTTTTTTGACCTAAGAGACATTCAATATAGTATTCCTATAAGATTATAAATGTAAATACAATGTATGTTTTAAATAGCATCTCATTATTCACACTAGAGATTTATCAAATGCTTTGGTAGCAATAGAACAACAAAAAGAACAACTTCTAATCTTCAATAATATGTGCTTTAACATACTAAACATAGTCATTGGTCATTAAAGTAATCAAGCAGGAAGTTCAGTTTTACATCTCCATTTCATCAGCGCAACATACACAAAACGTTCCACTTTTATTCTTGTCTGTACACTGCAGGTTTTACAAAAGGGTTTCTTCATACTTTATACAACATTCTACTGCTACAAATATGGTGAACATTATTTCTTTTTATAGGTGTTGACAGTATTTCCTTATTTATGGAGTGGGTCACGGTTTCTTAGTAATGTAACAACTAAAGAATGCCCAGTGATATATTGTTGTGAGGATGAGACATCACCACTTAATGGATTCTGATAGAGCACAAAAGACTAAATTAAAAAGTCATTTAAACTCAATTACAACTCTGTCATGTAGTTGAGAAGATGCCTCGGAAAAGAAAAAAAAGACTTGTTTCAGATCATCATTGTGGTGTTTAAAACTCTAGAAAACAAGATGTGCTGTGGTTTTAAATCGACAGCAGTATGGTTATTAAACACACACTGTCTGACCTCTGGAGGAGGGGAACGTTGCACAGGGCTTTGTTTCTCCACTGGTACATACCGAGCATTTAGCATCAAGAACATGATGAACTCTGAAACCTTTATGTACTTCACCAAATGGCACTTCATATGATCCTGTAGGCTTTACATCACTTTGTATTTGTGAGTGTGAATAATGAGTTGGCCCTCAGCCTCTTGACTTCCTGGTTGGGTCTTCTTGCCTTTATAGGAGAGAAGCGAGGAACCTAAAAAAAGGGTAATTACGTCACTGAATCTTGCATTGGGGCCAGACTGTTTTGCCGGCAGTATTGTAGTCTATGGGAGATGCATGGAGAAACACAATCAAACTCAACATATCTGCGTCGTATGAATTATGATGAAGAAATGCCTCCAGAAAATCACAGAACACACGTCAGAGAGTAGGTTAGGTCATAAGAAACCATACCATGTAGATATATTGGGTTTTAGTGGTTTTCTAAAACTTCAAGAGACTTAAATACAGCTGTCACCACTGTCTGGCACCAAAGCAAGACTCGGTGGCATAATGACCCTTCCTTCTTTTCTAGGTTCCTTGGAGAGAAGCAGGAAGTGCACCACTAATTACCACCTCTGACTGCTGCTCCTCAGCTATAAGCTGGTGGATTCAGTTGGTTTCTTTCTCTCCATCTGTGCGTATAGTATGTTAGATTTCTGTTCTGGACATGTATGCATAGTGCATATTAAATAGGATAATGCCTAATGTATTTTGAACATATTTTTTTTAGAGAGCTTGTAATAGGAAAAAAAACAACAACTGTATAATAAACTACCGAGGATTTTTCATGGTGATGTCTGTTGGCTCAAATGTTATTCACCTGTAGTTTCTTCCCATTCATTTTATTATCAAATTAAGCAGGTCTCTTATGAAAATAATTTCGGAAGTAAAGACTCGACTCCAGAGTTTCAGGCAGTGCAGCAGCGTTTCCTGTGGGAGAGAGTAACTCTCTTTGGAGTGGACTTTGGGCTTTTTCACTTTTTCCTTTTATATGCACAAAAACGCTACATAACACAATAAAGGAAAGGCAAAAACCCAAAAAGCTTTAACTAATAGCTGAAAGCTACTGACTGACATGTATTGGTGCTGTCTACAGCAGATGTAGTAGCATTATTAATCGACATGGTTCTCAAGTTGTGGATGTGATGCATGTGGATAACTGTTACTTGGTCGGTCAATGTTATTGTGCGTTGAATGCTGATTTTTTTTGTCATTGTCTACAGTGTAAAGCCCGGGCTGTGCCCTTTTGATGGGCCATTATGAAATTAGTTTCCTGCATGAATATCCACTCTGTTCCATCCTTTGCATTGCCTTAAATCACATGTTGAAGACCATTTAAACAATGTCTGTACATCTCCGTGTCCCCAGAATTGCTGTATTAAATGTGAACCCGCTGAAAGTGTTTATGTGTCAAGGCTGTGTTTGAGTACCATTATCTGTGAGGTGTTTAAAGTCAACTGTTATAAAATACAAGCAGGGACCAAGGATTTCTTATTGTGCTCTCTCATCTCTGGATCATTATTGTTATCCATGGCATTTTGACACCACCTCTTCTGGGGATTGAGGGGTGAGTTGTTTCTCAACAGTTGTTGTAAAATTCTGCCTCAAGGACCGAAGGAGTCACTGAAGTTACTGCTTATTAGAGACGGCAGTGCACAACCTCAGCCGACACATGAGACTGATACACAGCTTTAGCAACTTTTGAGTCTCTGCCTTAACCAGCTTCTCAGGCCTGAGTTCATTTGTGATGAGTAGCTTCTTTGGGTACTCCGACTCTGTCATTGAGCTGCTGCTGCCATTCTTTGGCTCGGGCCTCACGCTGCCAAATCAGCCAGTCTGAGAGCATGATCCCTGATCAAGGAAAGTCCCGAAAGCACCCCTACAGCAAAGCCCACCAGCACCCTCTTCCCATCGCTGTCTGTTTATCATTTCACCAGTGTTCTCTCCCCTAGTTACATCTTATTGAAATGCAACTTCGTGAGCGCCTCATTTAAATCTCTGTGAACTGCACTCCCACTTGAGTTCCACACAAGTTCAACATTTACGACTTCAGGTTTGTGAAATTCAATAATATTTTTTTTTCACAGGATCCAGGGTTTGAAGGCTGGAGAGATGTAGTCCTGAGGTAAAGTCACTTTGCTGAGATGAATAATTATGAAAAAAAAACATTTGTGCCAACTCTCCCTGAAAACATTAAAGGACTTCTGAATATCTGCAATGTGATATTATTTCAACGTGACTGCAATTTCTGGGGGCGGAAAAGTTGGAATTACTCATATTTTAACAGTAAATAAAACGACTGCAACATAGTTAAAGGGGCAAGCAGCATGGTTTTGGGGATGATAATGGTGATGTGTCAGTCGGTTGGTTGGTTAGTCAGTCCACCACTTTGGTCAAGACTGAAATAATCACCAACCACTGTATTGGATGGATGGACATGAAACTACCACTGATATTCACGCTTCCCAGGAGATACAACCTACAGCCTTTAATGCTCCCCTGATCATCGGGTATAAATTTTTCAATTTGTCAAATATTTTATGTTTTATGACCACATACCTGCAAAATTCATGACTTCCCCTTCAGAGATTCAGCCTCTCTTCTCCCCCCCGCTCTCTCCAGCTTGCATGTTATCCTGCCTTACTCTCTGTGTGTTTGTTTGTCTCTCTGTCTGTGTAAATGCTGTGTGCCTCTCCTGTGTTTGTGTGGACTTTCCTGTTTTTTTTCCAAGCTCTCCACGGTCAGAGGAGGTTGTGAGAGGTTTTATCTATCTGGCGACACTTGAAGTTGTGCGACGTCCTGCTGGATCCATACTCTTGGTGTTGTTTCATCAATAATTTGTGTATACTGTGATATTTTTGTTGATCTAGTATTCTTAACTGCGAGAGGGATCCGTCCTCTGTCGCTCGTACTGACACTTGTTCATTTTTTTTCACATGAAACGCTTTTTCTTGAGGGGGTTCTTACTTATCTGAAGCAAGATCTCAAGGTCTAAGATACAGATTGTGCAGATTGTAAAGCCCTTTGATGCAATTTGTGATTTGGCTATATAAATAATATGGGTTAGGGTAACCGCAGTCTCAGCTGTACTCAAATGCTGGCATGCTAACGTGCTTGATGCAGGACATCCAAGACTACTGCATTTTATAAGTCAACGACTAATCCCATAAAGTAGCAGAATTTTTTATTAATTGCAAAAAAAGAAAAGATTTAACATATTTTTTCACCCAATCACAATAATGAATTGTCACCAAAAAGGGGTCTCAAATTGAACCAATAAAGGATTAACTAATGTAGGCGGGACCAATCTAAGGGTTGAGGTGGTAGGGTTGATCTGTTTTATGCAGTAACAACGCAACAGCTTTCTTGCAGGGACAGCAGGAACCTTTCCTTCCTTAGACATCTGAAATTCTGTTTATTAAACATGATATAACTTATAAAATGATTGCTTAAACAGATATATGTTCAACAACAACTGAAGTTATGTCCATCTGCTGTTGTTAGAAGTCCATCTCAAAACCTCTGAATAGCTTACTGTGATGCGTGATGACACTTAGTACTGATGAACAATTAGTCTACAACAATGCATAGTGTCAACTTTTTGAAAGTCGTCAAATCAATTATGCTATGACACCTTTAGCAGGTGGTGGTGTTTTACATCCGACGGAAGGAAAAATCAACTCTCGGTTTAGTTTAATCACTATAGTGAACTGAAATACACATTTAAAGACTGATTGTTCTCTGTAGTCCTTTCTCCTCTCCATATTATCCACAAAGTGGTTTCTAACATGACCACAAAATGTAAGAGATGGAGGACACTCTACACATCCCTTGTTATATAAAAAATGCATTCCAGTTCAGTCAAAGCTAACGTGAGGCTTCAGCTGTCTGACTTAGCCAAATTAAACCAACCAATATTTATCTGATAATTATCTTGTGAGCTCTAAATAATTACTGTGGTAAGTGATTTTATTTTATTTTGCCTGAAAATTATAGCATAGATGTATTAGTTAACTCGTGTGGAATTTATTACATTTGCACATTAAGGAAATGGCCCTCTCTCACCTCATGAGTACAGCAGATTGCAAAGAAAAGCCCACAGTGTGATTAAGAAGTCACTCACAAAACATTATTAAACAGCCGTGCTAAACAAAAAAAAAAAAAAAAGAAAAAAAAAAAAAAAAGAGGATGAAAGCCAAGCATTAGCAGAATTAATGAATTTGGTTTGTTGTGCCCACTGAGCCCGACAGGTCGATCCAGCTCTCCCTCTTCTCTCAACAACAAAGAATTATTTAGCTGCTCATCCCAGGGCAATGGGAATAAACAAGAGGTAAGAGTGAGCGAGAAAAAAAAAAAAAAAAATGACACGCTGCAGAGACACAACTGGATGTGGCTTGTTATACTCACAAATAAACCCTTAATGCAAATCAAATAATGCTGCAGAAAATCCCTAAACCCCATAGTCATAGAATCGGTCGCATTTGGGATATACTTTGCTAAAGTCATCCATGTTCACAAAAGCCGGCCCTGGTTAATTACTAATGCACCATAAGTCATTGAATTTCAGTGTATATATATCACTACATAATCAAATTCCCAATATGGAATACAAAATAAGGCTTGTATCAGGAAGTGTTCAGTTAAAGTTGTGCCCCTTCTCAAAACAGTCCATTGCAGCTACTGTCAGTGCAGGAGATTTATGACTCTATAATTATTATACATCAGCGAGTAAGAAAGAAGTCCTGACACGGCTGACAACTTTTATCTTTGAAGCGTGAAAATAAAAATCAGACATTTATACTGGTATCTTCAGAATATGATTGTGATGGTCTGATGATGATCTGAGGCCAGGGGCTCCAGTCCAAGAGGCCCTGCACATTCAGGGCAAACACACACAGGTCATTTTAATTATTTTGGCTGATTAGACCTCTGCTCAGGACTGTGTGTGCTGTATGTGTGTGCTTAACATCTGCCCGACTCTTCTGTTAGCTTTGTTAACAGTTCGGGTGGGACAAATTATGTATGTACACACTGGATTTCTCTCCCTATCGATTTCAGTCAAACTGTACTTAAACACGCAAATTGCAAAGCTCCACAATGTTCAACCATTCTGGGAAAGTAGGTGGGATTGACCTCTCATTCAAGAAATATTGATTGTCTATATTCTTGTTTATTTAACTGATAGAGGAATAATATAAGCAGCAGAGAAAGGTTAATGCTGCAAGCACAGGGACAGAATTTAAAGAGAGAACAGTGTGAAAAACTCTGACTCTGTTGATCCGACCGCAACTTTATGATGCATGATGATGGAGTCCGGTAAGTTCTTGTGACACCACGATAGCTCCATCCAAACTCAAACTGAGCAGAGTTTAAGTTGATTGAATCCCAGAAGGTAATTTAAGGTAATTAACATATAGACTTGATATAAATGCAGTTGTGCTTAAAACATTTAGTTTTCATAACTCAACACAACTCATCATTTCAGGTCAAAAGTTTAGTCAAAGTTAGAAAAATTGTTGTTTTTTTTATGTCAAAAATAGTGTCATTTTAAGTTAAATCAACTTGAAATAAACATTTTTTTTATTACTTTGGTCAAGTTGATGAGGAAAGATTAGTTGATTCCATGTGACTTTATAGAGTCAAGTCATAGTCATCAGTCAGTTTACCTCGAGGCAACAAAATAACTTTCTGCTACAGTTTTCGAAAGATTTTGATTTCAGTAAAATGTCAGTCAAGTAAACACATCTCGTGTCTCATACAGATGGTGTAAGTGCTTCATACTCTTTGTACTTCATAATTCATACTGAAAACAAAATAGGGGGCAGCCTATCACCACAGTAATCACTAACTGCTATTAACTGTAGTTGCCCTTAGTTAGTTAGCTCAATTAGCCGTGCAGCTAGTGGTTCGGACTGGGAGCTCGGGGACCAGGGGAATGTTAGTGTTTACACAGCTAGCACAGGAGCTTCGGAGCAGGAGGGGCCAGAGCTAGCTATTAGCATGCCAACTTCAAAATGTTACATAGTAATCATGTCAAAACTGATTCAAATTCTGTTGAGTTTTTAACTAAATGTCTTACACATTGCCCCTTTAAAATGTGTAAACATGCTCTAGTTGATATATGGGCAAATTTTGTATTGCAAGATATTGTGGAGAAACTAATAAAACAGTGTTAGTGAACATTTTACTGATACATCAGTATCAAGATTTTGCAACCAGATGTGTTAATTTAAACCATTCCGCCCTTTATGATGATAAACCACCCAATCTATGCGGCATTACGTTTCCTCCAAAATGAAATTGCTGTTGCAAATTGGTGATTTTTACCAGTAGGGATTGGCAGAGGGCAACTCAGCAAAGTCATCCAGATAACTCCATACATCTGCTTCTTGGAGCAAAGCCCAGATCTCGTATACTCACGTTTCTCAAACCTGATTTTTCTTTTAAATGAGTTACATTATTCAAAACCTATATTTTGCATTGGCTACTGCATTAACAGCGGTAGGATAACTCCCCTGCAATCTCGTCCTCGCAGCCTCTCTTTTTCACTCTTCCTCTGTTCTGACTAGTCTGTTTCAGCACAGCGGTTGATCAAAGGGTGAAATGAAACAAGCGCTCTTGATAGACAGCGCGCTACAATCAGAAAATGACTCATATGGGAGTTTTTCTCAGGTAAGAATGAAATCCATTTGCTTTCACCCCGCTGTCTCTCTAGTGTGTTCCCCACTGGGTCAAATACACAGTAAACAGAGTAGGCTATTTTAACAGGTCTCTGCAGAGGCTTGCTGTTCAAACACAGAGAACATTATTAACATTTCCCTTCTTTTTCTCTTTACTGTGGGTAGTGCATCGGTAAGGAGTTCCCATCCTCCATTATTCAGAGATCTTTTAAATGAAGTGAAACAACCACCCCAGGAAACAAATATCGTGCCATTAGTTATCAAACACAAGGAGGATATAGTGATAGAAATGGAGTGGAACTTGCGAGAAGAAATGAGAAATCTTATCAGTTGGTAACCTATTTACTTCCAGCTCCGTCTGCAGTAGGGGGTATAAGCACTTTTGCTGACAAAGACGGAGCACTCCAGCATGGAGAGCAGCTTGTCAAGGAAACTGCACCATGAAGAAGATGAACACAAAAGAGTTCGTTTTTTTTTTTAAGCCATTTTTAGCATTTTGGTTTGAGCTCCCCCTGTATTTTCTGCAGCTTTCTCCCTGGACTCATACTGACTCAGTGTGGCTGAGACCTTCAGGCTTACAGTTTTTGTAAAGCTAAGAGGAGTTCATCTCATTAAAAGTACTGTAATTACAACAGGCCTGTTATGTTTTGTTAGAGCAGCAAATAGCCTTTTTTTTTTTACGAACTACAATTACAACTAAAGCTTCCTCACCGGAGAGCATTTATAGTGCGTATTAAGAAGCGGCACAAAAATGAGGCACGGAATGATAGAGTAATAATGCTATGTGACACTGAGGCTTAATTTATTTTGTAGTGTGCAGCAGAGGATGTCGAATGCTTTGTCCGTTCATTTCATGCAGTGACAAATTACTTTTACGGTCTTTTTATGTGCCTGACCTTCACACAGGCATGTGTAACACGCGAAGTGCAAGGTCGTTCGCATCAGCACTCAAAACTCAGCTCTCCCAACTTCTAGTGATGCGACAGGACACGCTCCTGCCTAGCTCTCCTACTGATATCTTTGTAGTCGGGCCAGTTTGCAGCAGTGGAACGGGAGAACCTCCAGTCAGCAGGTTTGTCTAATTAGCATTAAAGTAGCCGAAGCTGTTGACTAATCACATTTTCAGTATTGTGTATTTTTCTTTGTGAGGTACAACTATGTTCCCAAAATTTATTCTGAATAACTAATTTGTTTGGGTTTCTATTTGACCATCTAAAATCTTATCACAATCAACTGTCCCTGATTGATTTGGTGGGTTCGACTCACGTTGTCAGCGATACTACAGAGACACAGACAATATTTAACAGACAGCAGTGTTGTTGATGGTGCACACACAACTCGACACAGCATACGAGCTTGTCTGAGTATTTGTTTCTGGTAACATTTTCTATAGGGAATTATGGGGACAGTCATAGTTTATTATGATGCATTCATTATGCTTTATGACTACACTCATAAACACACATAATGCCTTCTGATGCACTCTAACAACAGTCATAAAACACTCTACTGTAGATGTGACTTGCAATGAATAATAATAAGACTTACAATAAGAAGTTCAGCTAGTCAAGAGTTATGGATGCTCTTGAGTTATAAACTAAGTTTGATGCTTTAAGTACCCGTCCAACATTCTTACTTACGTTACATGATGCGAGTTACATCGCTTACGTTAGTTATGTGATGTAGTTTATAAGACTGAATGTAGTTATTGTGACCCATAGTTTGATGTTTCTGGAACCTAAACAAGTAGTTTTTGTGTGACAGTTTGACAACATTAATATCAGTACAAAAGTCATAATATGTGGAAACATTTTGTCAGCAAGCTTTATTTTGAAAGTCTAACCAGACGTTGCATCCTACATATTGTTGCTAACTTCACTGCAGAGCACTTTGTGTGCAAAACCGATGCTGGAGGGGTAAGTAGAGCGTGGTATTTCTAACTTTGATACAATACCTTAAAAATATTGTTATTAGGGATTTAACGTAATATACTGTACTCCTGACCACAGTCAGAAGAGTGAGAGGAGGCCGGCCTATGTCGACCCTGCAGTGTGTACCGACTGTCAGAGAAAGCACAGCTGGTATCAGTATGGAAACTGTGGAAAATTAGTATTCGTATATACTCGATGGGTTGGGAGTGAGAAGGTGTTAAAACTAGAGGTAACTGATGGGGCTTACAACACAGTATAACTACCCAATACTAACCTATACATACATCAACAATCGACTGTATTAAGGACTTATAGTGTGCTACAACTATCCATGCAGTATCATTTGTTTTCATTGCATGTGTTAAGGAAGGTGAAGTACATTTTGATGCACCTATAATACTGAATGCTTCATCATAATGTTTCTTTTTTGGTGGTGAAATATGAAATATAATGCATTTTCATCCGTGTAAAAGATATTTTGCTGCTATACAATGATAACTTATAATAGGCTACTGCATTGACTATAGTAGCATATTACAAGTCCTTACTACAGTTAATTGTTGCAGTGTGTTAATAAAACTTTAATTTTTTCACTGTTAAAAAAACAACTAAATGCTTTGTGAACCATTTATTAAACAATTGTTTATTTTAAAGTTGCAGCTGATGTTTATAATACTTTGTAAATGGTTAATAAATGGTTTATGAAACATTTAATTGTTTGTTATATTGTCTATTAACTACCAACTATAGTTAAATAAACTATTAACTAACTTTTTTACTGATGTTATTATACAGTGTTCCTGAAAAGCATTATAAGTTCAGTCGTGAAGCATAATGAATGCATTATAATACCATAATGCACTATATATGTGGTCTTCATAAAAGTGTTAACTTGTTGCTTCATGTGAAAGTAGAGAAATGTAATGGGTGTCTAAAAAATAAACCACAAATAGGCATTCACATTCACATGTTCTAATCAAAGCCATCCTTCTATCTAATGAATTTAAGAGTGATGTATTAAGGAAACTATTCTGCACACAAGTGGCTCAAACAAAATTGGAAGAGATGTCTTTCATGCACTGATATATTAGTATTAATTGAAGCTGTGGGAGTCGTACCGTAATGAGACAACCTTTTATCTTTGATTCCCATCACTTACACAATGGCACTTCAGGACACATATTTCCAGTAGCTACAGGAGCTCTTTATAATTATTTCTCTCCCCAGTTACAAACTAGTCACGGCTGTGTGTCTTTCCCCATTCTTCTTCCAAGCCCCTAATGGGAAAATTGAACTGTGGGAGATTTGACCAGAATAGAAGTGTTTTGTATTAGGGCAATGTGAAAGCCCCCGTGCTGTTTGAAAGGGACTTCTGAGGGGAGAGCTGCTCTGAAAGCGAACTCCTATGTGAGGATATTCTCATTGGATTAGGAGTCCGACTGCTAGGAATCTCCTCTCTCAGGAGAATTTAGCGGCCAGCTTTTATGACAACCTCAATCAGTTCCCTGCCAGTCAGACAGGGGGGGGAAACAAGTTCAAAATGAGATCTCAATTGCATAATCAATGTAAGGGGCTTTTGAAGAGACACATCAAATTTTGTCAAGGTCGCTTTGATAGCTGGAATACACACTGCCACTGCAAATATGCTGCTTTCAATGCTGATCACATTTAAATTAGACAAAGCAGAGCATCCGTTTGTCATTCACTCTATTGTTCATGTTTTTTGTCAACGCAATGCCCAAGGCACTATTTAAAAAATGCAGAGTGGATGTGGGATTTGACTTTTAAAAGAGCTTGAGATATAGAATATCTAATTGGAGCTTCAGATCAATAGTCAACTTTGAATTTTATTCACCTTGATCCTAATCAGGCTGACTCGCTGTACCAGATCTGGCCTACCCAGGGGAGATATGCATGGAGGTGGATGAAAAAAAAAAAAAAAAAAAAAATCACATTCCTTTATTTCAAATTTTAATGAGACAGCATTTGTGCACATTTGCAGGAATTTGCTGAATTGTAATGCCACGCTACATAATTTATACTATATGGATAGAACGAAGGAAACATCTTCAAAGCATTACAGTGTTTACAAAAGGCAGGCGGAAAACACTTGAATCAAGAGTGTGTCGTAACAAATGGTCAGGTGAGAAAAAGGCTGCATGTAAGTTTTCTATAAAAACGCCTCAGAAGTACTTCAGTTGAGTCAGTGAAGTTGCTGGTTTTGTCGTGATTTTATAGAAAGCTCCGGTGTCTCTTTGGTGTGAAGGCCAAGCAAGATGTTTTTTTTTACTATCTACAGAAATGTCCCTTTCCTAGAAAAGGAGGAAAAAAAACTTTTCTGCAATTCTGATTTTACTCTCAGACTTCTGAGAAAAAAAGTAAGAATATTTAGATTTTACAGTGGCCCTAATCCTCTTCCGTACCTTTCTCAGGTCTTTGCGGTACACCTGTTCATATCTGTACCTAAAAGCTGACTTTTTTTCTCAGGATTCTGATTCAAAAGTCAAGAATTGTGAAGAAAAGAACTCTGTTTTTATTTTTTTACCGTGGCCCTAATGCTCTTCTGTACCTCCCTCAGGTCTTTGTGGTAAATTTGTTTATATCTGTACTTAAAACCATCCCTGAGCGAAGTAAAAGAAATACGACACACAGCTGCTGCCTTATCTGCTGCAAAACTGTTTGTTTATCTTATCACTAACACTGTCATTACTGCGTCATTTATAATCGCCTCGCTCTCAAAAAGTTTTTATTCTCTTCAGATGTGCATCTGATGAGCAGCATCATTCACGATCTCAGACCAGTGCTTTTGCAGCAATTACATTCTCACCCCTCAAGTTAGAGGGAGGCCGACTTAATGAGAGGGAATTGTGTGATTGTTGATGTGCGGTTGCAGGCAAAAAAACACGTTGTGGCTTATCTGCCATTTCAATTAAAACACTCAGATGATGGAACTCGATACTAATGTCACTTGTAGCTTTGTCTTTGCTAATTTGTTTTTTAATTTTTGCTGCCTCTAAGTGTTAAATGACTGCGATGTTTTGCTGTGACGTCCCTGATAAGCATGTTGCAGAGGTTTGGTAACAGAGAGAGCAGAGCAGCAGCAGCAGCAGCAGCTTTCTATCCTGTGTGAATCATCGCTTATTTACCTTGAAAGCTCTCTATAGGCAGCAGAAAAAATCTCACTTTGACAGGGATACACAGCTGCTGTCAAACTCCTCACAACACCAGAGCCCGCAGGACAAATCATATGGCAGCCGTCGTCATTGTGATTACATGCAAATAAAGTGTGTTTTCCAAAAAGTAAGCAAACATGCCATGTCCTATAAAAACTATAGAAACATAAAATCAGACTGACAGATAAATGACTCAATGCAAACCCTGTTATACAGTATCATATTATATTCCATACAATATGTTGGTTGTCCATGGACATATGGGGGTCAAAGGAAAAGAAACCTTTGAGGCTTGCTGTAAAAACTGTAAGCTATCATCATGAAATCAATAAATAAAGACCAATTTGAAAGCAAGAACCATTTTCTGATTTAGCGACTGGCGCGTGTGTGCAAGGAAACATACAAACCTCAAGAAACGTGAAGATTATGTTAACACATATTAACTGCTGCAATCCACTGCCCTGGAAGTTACTCAGCATTGTCATTAACTTCACATGAATGTAGTTTTCTTTTTTTTTCTTTTTTACTTGAAATTTCTAAATTTTATTTTCAGTCCGCTTTGGAACAGCCACGTAGCCTCAGCCTGTGCCATCTATATCTAAAGTTAGCAGCAAGTTAAAGAGAAAATCTAAACAATATTTCTCATTATTCCTTTCAATACTGAAATTAAATGAAAAAAAACAGACTAATAGAGAGACTTCACGTAACTTGTAATGAAAGCTCAAAGTGCGAATGATTGCTGGGTCGCCTTAGCCTTTACGATGTCAAAACGAAGCTCTATGGACAAGTTCTTTTAAGAGGCCGCACACTGAGAAAGTCTAGACGTCGAGTAAAAGACTTGAACACCGACGTCGGGAAGGCTCCTCCACCCTCCAGCACCTCTAAACCAAAACCGACAGCCTTGACCCTCTGCTGTAATTACTAAGGAGCTATCCATCATGGCCTTGAACTAGGCTCCTGTTCTCCCTTTCTGTGTGTCCTTTCTTGTCTTTAGTTGTGTGTCTCTGGGAGTGGCTGTCCAACTCATCTCCCCTGGTCGTCTCCACTCCTCCTCCTGTTTGCATCAGCTCGCCTGTTTCCTCATCAGCCTGCAGTATTTAAAGCTCAGTTCTTCAGCCACTCACCAAATTGTTTAGACTTTACTTACAGTAAATGTTACAGACCTAAAGGCCTCCTGCTGCTTTTTGCTTGAGTTTTGTTTCCGTGTGTTTTTGACCATCACTAACTGAATAGCGTCCATGCTCCAGGTTCACATCTAATCCAGCCTGCCTGCCCACAGATCTACATCTCCACTGAGACACTCACCACCTGCATCACCTCAACCCATTCATTCTGCCTTTCCTTACAATAAACTCCGTTCAACTTCTCATCAGAGTCTGAGTTCTGCTTCTGGGTGCTGACGTTCTTTGGTTATCACACTATTAGCAATAGAAGAACATGCAGGTGTTTAATGCAGGTGGTGCAACAGACATTGCTGCAACAACTGTGCTGTAATGTAATAATGTGAATTTATTGCTGCAGTGAATGAGGAACTAAAGTTGCAGCTCACCTTCGCCACCTTAATTTCCTGACACTATCACATGTTGTCGAGCGTGTAGACAAAACCAGAACCTTGCTATCGATGCAATGTTTAAGATTTAGGCGTAACAGTTAACAGATACTCTGAATAATCAGATCTCAAAATGAAGAGCATTAAACCGTTGGTTGATCTACTCTTCACTTTTTGCTTTGGTTCCACTTTATATCCCCCAGGCCCAGTTAAATGAATAATTCTGGCTACACTACTGCTTTGTTTGAAAGTCTTTTAATTTGAATTCATGAGTTGAATGAAAGTACTGCACTGCTGAGAGTTCACTCAACTCATCATACTCAAACAGTTAACAAACATTTAAACACTCCAAAGACCCGCCAAGAAAGTATACGTTGTGTAAAAGCAACAGCTGTAAATTGTTATTGTCAAATGAGAAACTGAATCTTTTTAAAGCAGCACTGAAACTCATGTCTTTTAATTGAACCTGTGGTCTCGACTTTGATGGAGAACTCTTGATCAGTTAAACAAGCAAACTGGAGGAGTGCCTCTCAGGTAAGCATCTTTTATAGCCAGATGGGACGTCCCATCACTGGGATTGGAGCAGATGTTAAGGGCCCGATGACGTTGTCTGTTCATTAGCCTTGCTTATGTTGCGCTGAGGGCTGCAGATGGTGCAACATTTCAAATTGTTTCCTATTACTGTCAAAATGTCATTCTGTGATAGTTGCAAACTTTGTGCCGCTCGAATGCTTTATCTTACTCAAATAGTTTTCTTACTGAGCTACATGTTGTACAACCAAATAGTTATTTGTCTTCTTCTGTGACTTGTTGTCTGGGAAACTGAAAAAAAGTTCATAAACAGGATATGTTCTAGATGTTCTAAGTCACTGCTACTTTTTTAGTCCAGTCCTCGGTAGTCAACTTCTTGAATGGGTGTTAAAGGTGTATTGTAATGCACATTGGTTCAGCTGTTCATATTGTAAATTACATTTCCATTACAAAGAACTGAACAGATTCTGACTTTTGTTATAAAGTCACTTGAGTCGCTCAGGGGAATGTGAGGGCACTGAGAAACCTTAATCCACGGCCTCCAGAAGCAGGGTGCGTGGGCCAAAGTCGTCTCACCAAAGAATTTGAATCATCATGTTTAAGAGGCATCTACTGACCCTGGCCTGTCCAGGTCCAAAGCTCCTGTGCTAGCAGTGTAAGCACCTACACCTCACCGGTGCTCGGAGCTCACAGTCCAGACCACTAGCTCCATCACTACCTGAGTAAACTAGCTAATGCTATTGTTAGCAGCATTTAGCACAAACTCTGGTGAGATGCGGCCCCCTTTTTGTTCTACTTATGAATTCAACAGGCTGCAAATTATTACAAATTGCACCTTTAAATGAAAATTTTAATTATTATGATATCAATTTCTGTTTATGCTGTTTTATCTTGTAAGAAAAAGACCTCTTTAAATATGTATAATCCCCGATGAATTTTTCATTTTCACAATCCGAGAACAGCAGGCAGAGTGACACTTTGAAGTCAGTTGGGATCCTAGTACCATTTTGCATCTTAAAAATGCTCTACAGTAGGTGTTTGCTTTTGGGCCGAACCCTGCTGGTAAGTTTCACTTTTGGCCCTCCGAAAGAGGAAGTTTGGGCACCCCTGCGGTCGTCTTTGTTCAGACTATAGACAAATCAGATTTGCCTCTCAAATCAGATCTTCAACACTGACTGTTATTTGCAAGTGATCTGATCAGACATGCGTGTCCAGACATCGACAACCTATCCCCATGGGCTGCTGTGGTAATAACATAGGCGTCATTAAATATGCACACTGGTGACGTGGCTTTCCAACATGTAAGCATGAGAAATGGAGATCCATCATCGCACCCTCTGAACAATCACGGTGCAGAAATCCTCCGTCGCACCACACTGCTCCGCTGGTAGCAGAATCGATCCAGCTCGGCTGCTCTGATGCACTTCTGCCACTTTTAGATAGGACGTCATCGCTGTTCTGTCACGTTGCGAGTGACTCAAAAGACGCTTTGAAATCGGCAGTCAGAGAGTCAGGACTGAGGCGCATCTGCTGAAATCTGGTTGGAATCTCATTTCAAACCACCTCCAAATGTGGCTTGGATGTGCAAAAGTCGCATTTCATGTAGTTTTTTGCTGTCACGACTTTCTCAATGAAAATCAGTTAACAACTGTATTGTGGGCAATCAAAATGAGGGTTTGAGGCAAAAGAAAGTTTGCTTCTTCACAGTTCTGCTCCCACTTATAGTCAGGAAAGTAATATTACAATGAAAAAAGTTTTACTTCCACCATTCACATTTCAATGAGAGACTGGCATCAAGTTTGGAGAGCATCTTTGAAAAGCGTGTTTTTGAGGTGTGAAAAAAAGCCTGCTTAGTGTGCATAGCAGGCGCAAATAGAGAGGAAGAGATGCGTTTGTAAATTAAGCCGGCTTATACTGTGCACTTGTCCTTCATAGGATATTTCCATGACAAAGCTCAGTACAGGATCGCGAGGACGGTAGCGCAGTGAGACGAGAGGAAAGAACATCACTCAGGGCTGTATGTTGTAATCCAGTATCGGACGAAAAACAGATATGAAAATAATCAAGTCTGAATAAGTGCTCACAGTTGAAACATGGGTCCTTTGCAACTTTCAGACTCATGCACACGGTGAGGGAGGACCGTGTTCTCATATTAGTGCTTGCATATGCCAGACTCGATTTGCATTCAGCTCCATGAGAGTAATCAGTTATGGCAGTGTTGTAAACACATTCTCCGATTTCCTACAATAACCTGTTTTCTATTCAGTGTGTCATTCGTTACTCACGGCTGATCAGCCCTGTGAGGGGTCTCTAAACCTACAGCACTGGTCACAAGAGACCTACGTTTATGATTTATTGTTTGTTGTGATATTCTCTGTTGCTTCATCTCAAGTCTCACATTTCAAATGGACACACCTCCGGGCCAGTTCTGTATATAACAATTACTTTTCACAGTCACGCTCCGAAGAGGAAGGAGCCCGTTGGATCTGGAGATTCCTTCATTTTTCCTCCAGCACCGCCGTCAGAACAAGTTCGACTCCCTTTATAGAACTATTCTATCATCCAAGAGGTCTAATAGTGACTGTGACAGTAACATCGGATGGGGTGGTGCACTTTTGCTTGCAAGAGGAAGCCAGTGTGAGGTTTAGTGTCCACATGCAATCAAGTGGCTAAAGAATGTATTTGACTTATGTGATTTTTTTTTTTTATTCGTTGTCACCATAAAGTAGAACAGCCCTTTCTAAATTATTCAGTGCCATTTGGTTTAATATGAAATTGTGGTAGACTCCATCCCAGCACAGTGCCTCCTTTGAGCTTATTTTTCAGAAACAACAGAAGCTCACTGCAGCAGCGATGTTTGATTTAAGCTTTGATGGCGCAACAGTGTGGTGAAATTGCAAATAAACACACTCAGACCCTGAAATGAAATGTAAATGTTGCCTGACTGTATCACTGCACGCTATTGGTTTATATTTTCTTACAGTCACAATGCCCCTGGGAAAGACCGCGTCCTGGTGCTTCAGCCCCGTGAGCTCATTGAATAATACAGCCAGAGCTGAGATCCTTCTCATTAAAGGAAAACCTTTATTGATTTCTCAATCTTTTGAAAATCATTGCCCGTCAGCTCTTAAGGCTCAAAGTTCCCACGTAATTTAAATGAACAATAGGCTGCTTAATTATTCAGTCCTGCAGAGAACCTTGGCAGGATTTATTAAAACAACTACTCGTGTGGTTTTATTTTAATAGCCAAAAAGGAAATATAAATGAAACAATACAAATGAGGAAATACAGTTGCTACTTTAATATAAATGCATTCCTTTAATCATAGTGCTCTCTGCAGTCTTAATCCTGTACACAGTCTCCAATGTATTGTTGCATTGTTACTGGATATCACATGTTCCTCTTCAGAGATAAAGAAACCTCACTTTACTGAACCAGTTGGATTCCCTTGTCAAAAAAAAAAAAAACAGAAATTAAAAAAGGTGTTTTTCTTTCCTTTTCTTTTTGCTTTTGGAAAACCAGAAGCTTTGATGCACAATACAGCCCCATCTGGGATGAGCTCTTGTATCTAAGAATAAAGCAGCTCCTTCTCCCGTTGGTTAAACGAGGCTGTGAAAACACAAATAACTCCTGATAGGTGCATCCCAGCATTTTAAAGGTCTTTTATAGAGAAAAATTACACTGATCTCAAAGGTGACAAACAAAAACCTGGGAGAGAAGATCTTACTTCTTCACTCGACTAAAGCTGACACAGGAAGAGCACGGTGTCTTTCTGCGCTGTGTTTACATGTAAATGCAGACGCGTATGGAAGTCGGAATAAATCCAATTTAAAAGCACTGTTTTGGAGGATATCAGCATCCTGAAGCTTACAGGGCTGCTTTCGATCTCTGGAATTTCAAAAGCAAAATTTAAGGAGGCAACCGCTGGAGTTTGCAAACGTTTACCTGTCTGCAATATATTTCCTCAACACATAAACTAATTATATGCAATCTACAGCAGTGCAACAACGCTGACACAATAAATACAACACACTGCTCTCCCAGTCGACAGCTCTGACATGTTGTGAGGCTATTTACAGTAGGGACTGATTTTCTGTAACATTTTTCTGTCAGAATAAATGTTGGCGATGTACAATTCTACAAACCACATGTTGAAATTTCACATTTCTTCAAGTTGCAGCTTGCATTTCTCCAGAATTAATTTTAGATTGTATGTTGTTACAACACTGCGTTTATGGTCAGGCTAGGTTTAGGCACAAAAACTACCTATCACCACTGACGCGGCTCAAAATTCTCCTTGCTTATTATTTTTTAGATTATTTTCTTTTCAGTTTTGTGTCAGTCTTTGGTTAGGTTAGGCAGAAAAATATCAGCCAAGGTGCCAGGATATTATGTTAGCAGTTAATGTTTATGCAAACCACAGTAACGTCCAAGCTTGACATGTGTACCAAAGCATATCATCTTGTTAGCCACCTGTCGCAGCAGGAAGCGGAGGGGAAATTAGTGTTGTTATCACAAGCCAACAAGGCAGCAAAGCAGGTGGCAGTCACACCAGTGGATATTTTAAGGAGCTGTGGAGAAATTTCCAGCAGTTTCTGCGGCGACCATAACTGGCTATTCCGCAGGAAGTCGGACCATCTCCATTCGTGAGCTTGCCGACCAAAACGTGTATTTTAAGCCAAACCATTATGCTTTCCTAACCCTTACCAAGTAGTTTTTGTGCCTAAACCTAACCAGACTATAAGCACAGAATTGTGACACGAGACAAAGAGAAAATTCAACCGAAACAAATAGAAAGTTATAACAAAAAGAAACGTCCATTATTTTTTTATTCTGACAATTGGGATTAACAATTCTGTGTTGTAGGAATGTTGGAAATGATACGTACACATTTTAATGTATCCGCAGTTTGTAGAAATGCAAAATGCCAACACTTATTCTGGCCGCACGGCTGAGACAACTGATTGCTACCATCAGTGGTTGAGAATGATAAGCCTCACAAGAAAACATGGTAGTTTTTAACTCTCATTACTACCTCATAGTCCATGCCTTTTAGTGTGCTGTGAGTTAATGATAAATGTGTACCTCCCCGTTAAAAAGGGCAAGCAGGGCTGTTTAAAAGTGACTGCCTTTGAACAGTCACTTTTTAAAGAATTAAATAATAGCCCCATTAGCTGCAGTGTTTCAGCGCTATATTCTGCTCTCTGAGACGCTGATGAAGGTCAAGCTTAAATGGCTCCAGCTCTCTGTTTGAGCCAGAGACTCCAAGCTTAGCCACAGCTCTGGGAACTGTCTCACACAAAAGATTTACCCCACAATGCTGCTGGCCTAGATAGACCCACCAAACACACAATAGGGTGGCTGTGCATAATTTAGAGCACATCTTTCCTGCATTGACAAGTGAGGAATTAAAAAGGAGCCTGTCAGCCAAATTATGTATTTAAATGGGACTATATTATGTCCGTGGTGGACACGGGGAAGTTAAATCAATATTTGCCAAAATGAACGTAATACTTGTGATATAAAGCCTGGAGCAGCTGTAGAAGCAGTGGATGTGAGACAGATCTGTGGCCAAGAGCAATTTCCGCTCATTTTACACCAAACTATACCAAAAAACCCGTCGTACTGTAACTCAACACATTTTATTTTACAGCTGACTGTTCTTGGACTGAAGTTTCCGCTGTTAGAATTAACTTCAAAGCATTGCGATACCCAATGTTACAGTCCCTCAGTTTTCCCTCGAGTCAAACCGACATTAGGAGGATATATTCAGAGGTGAGAGGCATGTTAAGTTTGAGATTTCCTTTCTTGTTTCTAAAGTGGTTTTCATATCCAGTTAAGCAACAACTCATAAGCCATCTTAGCCCTGCAAGGATGTCAAATCCTCACACTTGGTGTCCCGGTTACATCCCTTTTGAACATACGCTCTTTCAAGTGAAATTAATCAATCTCTTTATCACTTGGGCAGTGTCATTACCCAACCGCAGAGTGAGAAATGAAAGTGCTAATCGCACAGCAAGTGGGGCTTTTGTGTGGGAAGGCCAAGTTTTCCTCCTCAAGCTGCTTTGGAAATGCGTTTTCAATTGAATTTGTTAAGCGAGTGAAGGATTGCGCTCCAATTGTACCTACAGGATGAATCTTGAGATTACCTCGAATTCCCTTTATAAGGGGGTGAGGGTAAGACGTGACCTTTTCATACAGTATTCAAAAGGTTCACTCATGAATATGATGAATGTTTTTTTTTTATATTTATATATATATATATATATATATATATATATATATATATATATATATATATATATATATATATATATATATATATATATATATAATACTGCATGGATGCATTAGAAAAAGCTTAATAATCAATACATTTAGACTCAGCATTCATGGAACATTACATATATGTACTGTATGCAGCACGCTGTTCATTGAAAGCATTTCACCACATATAACTAAGGCAATAAATCCTCAGCAGAACATACCAGGACATGATTATTTACTGTGCACCAATGTCTCATTAACCTTGTCACGTTACCACAACATACATATCATTATGGCTCCAGTTGTCACCACGGGGCTGTGGATGGATAGTCCGTCACAAATAAGGCATTATTATGCTAACTGGCCAGGTGTAAGACCCCCCTGGCTTCATGACGTCCAACAACAGCCTGAGGTTTATGCTCCTAACAACACGAGTCAGAAAAAGGAGGATTACATTCCCCACAGAACTGGTTGCACTGAAAATAAATGTAATTGTACAGTATTTTTCTCCCATAATAAGAAGTAGTAATGGCTGTCAGGCTCTGGTGTGTGTGCACAGTCAGTATACTGGATTGTGCGCCTGTGTGTGGGCTACCACAATGCAGCATATCCAACTGTAAGAACCATAACAGGTTCAAAGAGGTCTGTCTTGTTAAATCCTCACATTGGTAGGAAATACAAATATAACCATTGAAGCTACCCCAGGCAAATCACAAGCAGCTGAGTGCAGTTGCGGATCTCAGTGTGTGGATTTCATGCGGTTAGGCGATATGGTAAAATTTTCAGCACAACAACCGACGATTGCCAATAAGTAAAGTGGTTTGTTTCTTTAACGTGCCATTAGTGAACAGACTCACGACTCGTGTTTCATGGTTTGGGCTTTTCCCGTTTCATTTTGTAGTTATATCTTCTTGTGTCTTGTTGTCACTTTCTACTTCCTCCTCACCTGTATCTCCAGTGTTGTTTCCCTCCAGTGTTCCTGTGTTCCTCCTCAGCCTGATTTCCCTCCAACATCTGTCTTGCATCAGCCTCGTTAACACTGCCCTGTTCTCAGCGTCTCCCCAACTGCATTTCATCCCCTCATTAGTTTAGTTTGTATTTAAGCCTGTGTTGTCCCCTCACTCTTTGTCGGTTCGTCTGTTTTCATCCAAGCATCTCCTGCGCTCCTGTGCCTGTTCCCAGGCCCTCGTGTGTTACCTGTGCTTTTCTGGTTTGTCCTCAGTTTTTGTATTACTTTGGTATTTTCCTTTGCCGACCTTTTTGTTGCCAGTTTTTATTGTTCACACTTTGGGATTTGGGATTTTTGGTCATTAATTTGTTAAAGCTTGCTTTTTGTTTTCAACCTGACTGCCTCTGTGTGTCTGCATTTGGGTATTCACCATTTTACAGCACTGTGTGCTAGTTTGCTGCGTTCCACAAACTCTCTTCCCTTTTAACGTCTAATAAATTAACAAAATAAACTCAAATATCAAGTAGGGAAATACTCTTTGACTCATTATCCTTATTTATAAAGGAAAATACGACCCTACAAGAAGTAAAGTCTCTCTTTTACCAAGCTTAGACAATTTTAAATGCTTTTTAACTCATCGTAAAACAACCAAAATGAACCCTATATGAACAGATGTGAAAATATTCTGACTCTTCATGTCTCTCTCTCCATCGTTGCTGGCCTCTTTGTGCTACTCAGTTAGCTTCCAGCTAACTCGAGCGTGACGCTGAGCAGCAGCGCTCCTTCAGCCAATTGGCCGGTAGTCGATTTTTTTTTTTTTTTCTCTCCAATCGCTCAACCTTTAGTCATAACTAACTGCATCCAATGATTTTGCTCCAGAGATGAAAGACATTTGACCTGGGTGATTGAATTTGAAAAGTCAAAGACGGACATTGATTAACACATTCACAGCGAAGAAGAACAACTGACATCCTACCTGCTTTCCATGAGAAATGATGGTCCCTAGGAAACACAAGGTCTGACTGGACTGAAAAGGAAAAGAGAGACAAGAGGAGGAAGAGGCTGAGGTAGTTCCCTGCTCCTCGCCGTGTCCAGGCAATGACCCCAAAGTCATCTTTTAGAGTCATAGTCCAGCCCATTGCTTCCTCTCTTACTCCTGTGGGAAGAACATGGCATTCATCAGCATTTCACTCACAAAAATTGCCAGAGACGTGGGGCCAGAGGATCGTTTGTAGCTCTTTAAAAGTGAGGAAAGTGGAAAAGGTCCCACTGAAACCTCCAGCCCAGAAACATGACATTCAGTGTCACCTTCTAAAGTGTGTAACACTCTCACACATGTGATTCATACTGTCTCATTGTGTTAAATCCTGTATATGAGTGTGATACCATCCCCGCTTTTCCTCCCACATAGACCAAAAATAATTAGTCAGAGAGGCTTGAGCACATCTCAGCCTCCCAAGGTAGAAGTGGAAACATGTATTGAAGGAAGGGGAGACTTTAAGCTTGGAGTAATACAGGGTATTAGTACCTTTTTATTGCAGCTCATTTATTCCTATCTCCTGCTACTGTGATTCATGTCCTAGGAGTGTTGGGGATTAGTCCTGGATTCACTAGGCCTCTAATTGTGTTGCACCAACAGCAAAATTAATGAATATGGAATTGAATCTGCAACACCTGATGCTTTGAGAGACTGATGTTATGGTGTTCATGACGAGGGTGATTCATTTTCCAAAAAAACAATTCTTGCTGCACTGTAGCACTTGGGTATTGTGAGATTTGTTATTATTGGCTTATCATCCCACAGCACACTCCCTGCAGTTTTTTGTCATTCTGCGAGCGTGGAACTCGACGTAAAATCTTAAACACTTTCTGATTCACAGCTTAGCGTATCGTTGTAGACATAATTTGGCATTAAATTAAATTGCATAAATTGTGCAACATAGGGAGTTGTTGCATATCACAGAAATAAAAGAACTGAAACTCTAAAAAGTTCTTTAAATTGAGCGATCTCCTGATATTCACAAGTTGGTATAAGATATATTTTTAGACTATTTATTTTGAGATTATTAGTCGAGATGGATGGTGGATATTATCATTCAGAGGGAAACTGTAAGCTAAGCTGTAATGTTGGCTAGCTAAATGGCGATGCACCCTTTCTTCTACATGTTCAACATGTTCTCATGCCCAACTCAACAAATACAGCAGCTTGGTCACTGGCGTTAAGTTTGCGTTCTACCTCCCCCCTAGCGTCAGTTTTGCACGTGCAGGGCTCCACAGTCAAGTGAGCAATAAAACGTAACATACAACGTCTGGTTACCCTTTCAAAATAAAGCTTCCTGACAAACAGTTCACATTATGACGTTAAGTGGCTGGTTTACACACAAATAATAAAAAAGGCAGCAAAACTTTTTGGTTAGGTTTAGGAAAAGGTCCTACTTTGGGTTAGAATGACTACATTGAATCTCACAACATGACTTAACTCACATCACGTAACGTACCTGACTTGCGCTACATCACTCATGTTACGTAAATAAGTATGTCATTTACTGTTACTTATGTAACATGCAGTCTGACTTACCAGATGTCGGCTGATGATGATCACCAACAACCTCCAAGCGAACAAACCTACATGCCGAAACTGGAAAGCTATCCCAACACTAACCTGGCTGCTAACGCCATGACCGTCATCAACCAGCAGCGGTTGCCTTTTCTTTTTCCAAGGATTTAGTCATTTTAATGCCAGGGTTTGCCCTCCCATGTGCTGACCAACTTTCCTCTGACACTAGTTTGCAGTGGCACTGTTGCTACATCCTAGAGGTTGAGCGCAGCCTACAATGCGAGACTACTAGAGGGGTATCTACAGCATCAAACTTCGAAGTGAGGGTCACTGACCAGGCTGCTATATTTGACGCATTAGGAGAGAGAGTGAGTTGGCAGGAAAGAGACATTGCTGTTGATGTTTTCAAAGGTTTTCTTCCACCACAAGCCGAGTGCCTTCTCGCTCCATTATAATCAAAAGAAGGCAGACATCTCTACGGCCGATATCTCTAAAACTTGACAACTCAAACCAAAAACAAGCTAAAAGGATAAGTAGCACCACAGGTAAGAGGAAATATATGTATTTTTGATGGGGGTTAAATGTCCCTTTAAAGTGCATCATGACAATATGAAAATCCGTTAATTTAATTTTCTTTCATCGTTGCAGACCACCACAACACAGTAGTTTTACATTTCATCTTGATAACTAAGTATCAGTGGGGGTATCTAATGGTAGATTAAGTACTGAGAGGCAGCAGGCGTTTGAGATTCAGGATTATTTACACATGGTGCGTCGCTGAAAATGGCAGGTGCTAGATTATTTTTTTGCTCGACTTCATTCAGGGAAATTAGATTTTTACTTTGCTGCTTTAGCTGTGTTTCAGTGGGGGCAAAATTTGTTTAATGAGAAAGAATTGCATGGTAGAGATGGCTCGGTTCCCAGAAGTGGGCTGCTAGAGGCCCGGTTTTTTGATGGACCGTCCAATTTTCCTCTGGGTTTGATGTGTTATTCTATAGTCATCTAAAGTGTTTTGGTCTCTGTGTCAGAGGCTTTTAAACTCAAATTCAGGGTTTGGCAATTCAACATACAGCTCTTATTTGTATCTGTCCTCAATGCTAATCTTTCACACGTACTATCCAGGCACATATTATTGGAAATCTGTCAACCCAGAGAGTAGTGATATAATTGTTTCTTCTGCTTTTAAAAGAATATATGCACTTTTTTCCATCAAAGCTGCCTCTGTCTCACACTTTTTGATGACCACAGAATTTATTCTATTTGGATGAACGAGCAGAGTAGTCTGGTACTTACACAGCCGCCAATTAGACACCTCTGGTTGCTGATTACTAGCCAACCTCTCGGGCTGCGCTGCTCTGGAAGCCATACCTGACTGCACCCAGATTACATCCTCCCTCCAGCCAGTCTAATTTGACTATTCATGGGACGGGCAGCGCTCTCCGCAGGCTGACAGGACATGTCACAACTGATTGAAAAACATGGTCTTGAACAAAAAAAACAAGCATCGAAAGAAAACATGACCCCGAGGCATCACGGCGTTGTTTCATCGAAGATGGACGTTTGAGATTACCATAGTGTTAGATATGGTTTACACAAGCAGATGACCGGTTGCTTTTTGTTCAACCCCCTCACATTGAAGAGTTCTGTCCATACAGCTCTGAAACATCCAGCCTGTGCCTGTCAGTAGAGGAGGAATACAGGCTATCCTGAAAAATCTTTAAAAAAAAAAAAAGAAAAACCCTTAAGCTGCTAAATATCTGGGTCAAAGAAATCATGCCAGGCTCTCAGTGGCCACTGAAAACCTGGCAAACAGCAGCGCGGCTCAGATGCTGCTGTGCATCCTATTAGATACTCCATGATCTGATGGAATGCAATCTGCTTCACTGTCTCCTGTGGTCCTTGTTCGGGGGGCTCACTGGCTTCAGAGAGTACGGACCCTGCAGCAGCCATAAGGGAACAGATGAGCAACACTCCTCAGCCTTCTCCTTCGCAGGTGGTCACAATAATTAATGCTTGATTAGGTCTTTCCAAATGACTGGCAAAAGCTAATTTGGTGTGCCAAGGCTCTGAACAATCACCATGTGATCCTCCAGCCTCTCTTTAAAACGAGCCAAACAGCCAGTTCTGTCTGGAGTGGGAACAAAGGCATTTGATCCCAGTGCGTTAACCAGAGATGCCACCCTCTTCCCTGGATTTCCAAACAATTATGTAGCCAACCGGCTCGTTCGCTTAGATTCCTGCCCATATCCCTATGCTCTTCTTTGTGTACCGCTTCCAGTATATTCAGGTTAACAAAGCCGCAAGTATTTTCTCTTTGTTGCAGCGCATGTAATTGTTCTTAATTGGGTTTGGCAAAATAAAAACGGAAATCTATCCGCACCAAAACATGCAGATTTTTGCAGATGTTTTCATTGGCAGGAATGACCGTGACTGCACTGAAACAATCACTAACGCAACACACATCAGTTTGTTTTGTCTTTTTTGTATTCCTTTGATCGCAGGCTTGTGGGTGCAGCTGTCACTGTATGGACTGATATGGGAGGAAACTGCTGTCCATCTCCGTTTTATTCCCGAATTTCGTTTGACACGGTTGGTGTTATTCTATTCAGGACTGTGACAAAGACAACTTCCCAATTTTGTTAGCTGAACGGATGATGACATCTCTGAAACATACCATGTATTTGATGTTTCCAAAAGGTTGAGCCTCTGCTCACTTTTCATAAAGGATGGGCACTGCACACTGGGAATCACATTAATATTGGACAAATCCTCTGCAGTCAATGCCAATGATCTGTGCCTAAGCAAAGTAGTTTGCCCTGTATGTAGTGGGGTGAATAGAGTATAGAGTTCCCAACCCATAACAGACCTGCCATTAGCACTTCCCTTTTTATTGACTTTTCTCAAACTCCCTTAAACCTCAAGGGTAGGGAAGGCGAGTATAGAGAAAGTCTCATCCCAGGTCGTCAAATACCAAAGCTTTGGGTTGGTTATCAGCCCGGAATTCTTACCCAAAGCATCAGGATTTGACGACCTGGTAATGAATCTCAACAATCAACCATCTTTATCCAGAATCACCTTCCCGATGTTTACCAAGCTGTTTTAGCTGCCTACCCATAACTGTGATTTGACCTTTGCCAGACTGTCTTTCCCTAACCTTAAAGTTAGAAGTTTGTAAGTTGGAAGAATTTGAAGAAATTAAAGTGTTCTGCATTAATCCCTTTTTTACTGGCCATATGTGAGTGGATTGTAACGTGACGTAAAAAATGGCACCTTCTCTGTCAAGCCTGTGGACGATTTGTTTAAAGCTGCTGTGAGCGTTGTTGTCGCTTTAGCTAACTTCCAGTCCGTTTTGCAGTCAGCAAAATCCTCCCAGAAATGGAGTCCGTCGACAAAAACTAATGACCGGCTTCCATCGCACAACAGAAGTTGCACAGAAGAAAAGCTTTGATTCATTGACTCATTCTTCTTCTTCGTCTGACAATAGGGTTTGGACCAGTATTATTTTACCTCTTTATATTGATATAGTTTTAGCCTCAGTCATCTGACAAAAAAGCAACATTTTACTCATTTGATTGTCATTTCTAGTCTTGTTTTAGTCAACAAAAACAAAAGACAAGTCAGTCTAGTTTTCATCTTTGAAACTTTTTGTCCCATTGTTGTGATGCATTTTTCATTTTTGTGTTTTCTAAACATTTTGAGGCTACAGCTGTCACCATGTTTGTGCACAGCTACTGTACCATGGTTACAGGTGTCCTTCTTGTCTGCTGAAAGGTAAGTGGAAAAGGCATCTGTTTACTCAGTGTCAATGCCACACTTCAGTGCAGTAGTACAACAAACTGACTCTGACTCTGTACATCCAGTTGTCATTTCCAAACTCTGTTTGAAAAGAAGTGCTGTCTCTGTCATTCCTGCTCACCCAACAATGCCGCAGCTACCTGTGTTCTCCACAGCACTCTCATGTTCACCAAAACAAAGCTTGAGAAGAAACATCAGATAACAGTTTTTTCTTCCGTGAAGTTTTCGAGGAAAGTTTTGATGACTGTCGACAATTTTTCCTCGAACTCTTTTTTTTTTTTAGCAAAACATTATATCCACGGCACTCAAAAATGTTTCATTATTTTATTTTTTTTAATATTATCATGCTGCCTACATGTTTTTATAGTTTGAGCAAGCTTTTGTGTTGCTGCTGCTTTTCTAACTCTCAGATAACTTTAGTCATTACATTTCTTTCTTCCAAGAACTGGTAATGTCAGATTGCATCACACAGAATATTACTGATTGTGAGATTTTCATCAGTTCCAGTGCAACAGCTCAAGCAGCTAAATCAATTTCTGAAAAAGATATTTTGGGGTGGTGGAAGACACCGTTTTCCTCATCAATAGCTTTGTGTTAAAACATTAGCCTAAGTAGTTCATTAGTCCATTCGTCTTTTTTTCCATATCATAACTTTAGGGCAAGTTTAAGGTTAAATGTCCTAGATTTAACCACAGTTCTCAAATTCAAAGTTGTTGTTTTGTATTTAGCTTAAGTCTTGCTACTGTCATTAAAAATGCTGCCAATGTATCTGTACCCTTGAATAAAACCCAGAAATTACTTCATAATACTTCTTGATAATCAACTCCCAAACTGTAAGCACATGTAAATATTTGTATCAGACCAAGACGTTCCCACTCCCAACTTGTCAAATATGGCAGGATGGTCAGTGGCTTCAAGTTACAGACTATGGTTCTTTAACCTACTGTTGTAGCGTCAGTTTTGCATGTGAATGACTGTGCAGTTCAAACAGTTCACACATCAATTATGACTTGTTAGGATTTTTGGACGGTTATCAATGGTGTCAAACGGTCACTGTTGGGTTAGGTTGAGGCACCAAAACCAAGTAGTTCTTGGTTAAGTTTAGGCAACAAAACTACTTGGTTACGTTTAAATACCAAAGCTACTTAGTTAGCTTTTGGAAAGATAACATTTTGGGTTAAAATAACTACTTTCAGTCGCGTCGCTAATGTTATGCGACATGAGTTACGTAAGTACATCACTAACGTAACGTGCATTACATCATTTACATTCATTTACTTACTGACATAACATAATAAGTCTCTCTTGACTCAACAAACAGGACATGGACCTCTGTGTGAGGAAAAGTCCAGTGTATTACCCAACCAACCACCCCTGAACGATGACTTTTCTTGGTCTATACGACTGCACTAGCAGGATAACTACAGGGTCAAACTTTGAATCGTGTGAGCACTGACCAGGCTGTTATATTTGACACATTTGAAGTGAGAACAGGCTGATCTGACACAGCATGATTTGCAAGATACACCGTACCTGAGCAAGATGACTTCCAGTCATCCCTTTGGGTGATATGGTTGGTGCGGTGGCAGATGCTTTTTACTAGTTCCTCCACAGAGGACAAGAGCAGGGCAGAGGAGGCCTCCAAAGACGTTAAGTCTGACAGGGACGGTAAATCAGCTGCGCCAGCCGTCCCGCCTGAAGCATCATGCAGTGGCTTAATCCTGTGTGAATCAATGTGTAGGGGGCTGGGACTGTGTCACACCTCCAGCAACACTGAGCGGCATTAACTCCCCGGTGCTGGCTCTGTCAGGCACCCACCCACTGATGTTCCTGCTGGGGTTGGCACAAGAGTCAGCCCGGGCTACAAGGTCTGAGGAGGACAAAAAGAGGAGAAAAAAAAAGACACTGATGAAAACATCTGATACCTCAGCAGAGTAAAATCTGACACTTCCCGCAATGACATGTTCGAGATTATATTTCTTTAACGTGATGCATTGTTGATTGCTGTCTTGCATTGCAGAGGTGTGCAAAAGCTAAAAAGAGCATATAGGAATGAATGACAGTGTCAGATGCTTCATAAAGATGCATGACCTGGAGGCAGCGTCCTTTCACTTTATACGCTATCAGCGGTCGAGAGGTACGACTTTGCTGTGATTTATAATCCATTCATCTGTTCTGTCTTATTCGTTCTACTATTAATCTTAACGGAAAGTTTCTAAGAGAAAGTTTCTGTGCATGTAAAAAAGGATTATTATATTTCCTATATTTAGACTTGAGCAATGTCGCTTACACATCGCATTAGCTCAGGGTTGGTTGTTGTTTTGAATTTTACAAGAAACCGCGAGGCTTACATGATTTGTCATAGCCTGTGTCACATTGTGACAGCGATATCAAAGACAAGAGTGCAGTCTCAGAGTTGCAGCCTGGGTTTTTGCTCTACTATGACATCCAATGATTACATGTCAACCCTCCAGCCAAGCCTGTTCTGAGAGCTCATCCAGAGGAAACTCTGATTCTATTAACACTTCCTGCCCTCGTCCCCCATTCACCCCCAACTCGCCCCACCTCTCAGCTCTGCTCCTTTATTGCCCTTCCTGGCTTCTGAAAAACCCCAGATCCCAGCAACCCAGACCTTATTTCCCAAGGCTTTTAAGTGCCTTGCCTTGCCATTCCATTGTGGTTAAAATGAGCTTGTCTCTGTAGCTGCGCCTCTCGTCTTCTGGCTGGCTACTAACTAAATAAAAGCCAACAAATAGGATGGGAGAAAGGCGGTCCTGGTGGAGGGAGCAAAATCAATTGCGAACATGAAGTTTCAGGTACGGACAAACACTTCATTTAATCTTTATTCAATCTCAACTTAAGACTTCAATTACAGTCAAAGTGCTTGTGCTACCTCTCACCGTTTTCCCCTCTTGTGGATTTCTGCATCGAGTTGATGCAGTAATTGTTGTGTACTCCAAAAAACAAGACGTCTAAGAAATCAGAATAAATAGGTTTATCTCGCACCACCATCAAGGCCACAATTGTTCAGCCTCATGCTGTACTTTATGCTGAATGCTAACATGTTTTAACATACTGAACTGAGATGGTGAACACGGTAAACCTTATACCTGCTGAACACCAGCATGTTCACATCGTCACAGTGAGCACGTTAGCATGCTGATGTTAGCATTTAGATCGGAGCTTCTGCCTTCTAAATAAACAAAAGGCAGTTTCAGCAATCGATGCCTTTAATTCTGTTGCCAATTTATTGGGTACAAACTAATACCATCTAATTCGACAGCCCTACAATAAATCCTATCTCAAACTAATTCCATATTTATATCAGTGAAGGTAAATTAAATATTAGACAAACCTAATTAACAGCACCTCAAACTACCTCCAAAATAACCAGACATTTAAGTTAATACCACTCAAACTGTTTTGACAATCACTGAACTTTATAACCTTCATGATGCTAAGGCTACCGAATTACCATGGAAATTATGTGTATTTATTCTTCGTCACTGTCATTGTGAGCATTTAGTTCAAAGCACAGTAGGCCTACCGCCTCACAGAGGTGTTAGCATGTAGATTCTGCCTTCTAAATAAAAAGGTAATCTCAGTTAAGAATATCTTATTAGTAACACTCAGTTGCCAGTTTATTAGTTACACCTAGCTAAAATTACAACAGTCTAATATGACAGCTCTACAATTTATCACACCCAAAGGAAGATTAATGTTTAGTTTTTTGTTAAAAATCTTCTTGAGAACTGCTCTTTAATCTTTGGTCTACCATATTTATATCATTGACGGTATTTTAAAGGGTAACTCCTCCAATTTTACACATTGAGTGTGTTTACAGGTCTTGGGGTTGTACTACTGCATGCATGAAAAATTACTTCAAGGTCTTTTGTGGCTCCAGGGGAAGCTGCATGTAATCTGATAAATTGCCTCCATTGATGTAACTCACTGGCTAAATTGCACTGTGGGTAACGTAGGCATGGAAGAAGGAATGTATGGAATAAAAATGGCGATATCTCTGGTTCTGCTGAATTAATTTTGATCATTTGTTTTCAAACCATCCACAATGACTCCAACATTGTTATAGGAGTGTAATGCTAGATCACTGGATTGTGGTCTACAATCTGGCGCCTGCATTACCCACAATGCAATTTAGCCACTGAATGACATCAGTCAAGGCAGCTAATCAGATTACATGCAGTTTACTCTGGAGCCACAATGTGTTACAACTTCCAAAATGACCATGAATTTGAGTCAACACCTCTTTCAACCTTCATGATGCAAGGATTTCTTAGGGCTGCTGTATTGGATTAAGCAAGGTTTAACATGACACCTCACTGTATTTAATCTTTAAAAAAAGGAAGCTGTTGATATGCTAGATTATTTCTTCAATATCCATCCGAGAGTGCGTTTAGTGACGTTTCCTGTCTTGGCAGTGTGTCTAGCATGCCAGTGTTACACTATTTCCCAGCACATGTATTGTAGTTGCGAGACATGTTATTTTTCTGCAAGTTTAAGGTGTTGGAGACGTCTGCAAGTTGGTACAAAACAACCTGGCAGGATTCAGATGTCTAAACAGCGACAGGTGAGATTTCTCCTGCCGCCTGCATCGTTTTGAGAGATCAAGACCTACATATCTGGCTGATTTTAGTGAAGGACAGTTCTATATTGTAACATAATACTGTAAATATGATCTGCTCGTGTGGGTGGTTGTTGAACTCGACCATCCACTGCACATCACCATCTGTCAAATGATTTTTTTTTTTAGTTGTCTTCTCCCAATAAATTCATTGTTTATTGGAGAAACGACCTTCAAATGTCATTCATATCATATACTTCATATTCATGAATTATACGAATGTGTCCAAAAAAGACAGTTAAAGAGTTTTAAATTTAAAATGCTTATTTAGACATATGCTCAAACTCTTCAGTACCTCACAAAACTTTCTTCTCCTCTACCTCAACAAACTGTGCAGCTTTGCCACTAGTCCCATCTCTAAAACAAACTATATATTTTTGCAGTCCTTCCAAGAATTCACAACCATTTCCCCAGACTGTTAAGATGTTGTATGTGGCTGTATCTGAAAGAGAGAGGTATCTCTACTCTGCCAGCGCCTCAAACAGTCTGGCAGCCCGGGCAGCTGCTCCTGAAGCCAGGGTGGTGAACTCAATCAGCTGCATGTTTATCGTTGTGGCACCAAACATACTACAGCCCTTTCTGTGCTGTAGGTGCAGCGGTATGGCTAGTTAAGCAATCTGACAGGGTTGCAGCGTTGATAACAGCAGAGAGTTTTAAAGTCAGTCGTGCCCACCCAGCGCCTCCACATAAAGATCAGTTAAATGATATCATCCGTCTGCTGCTGAGTATCTTTTTCTAACAAAATTACTGGATTTACTTCGGTATTGAATCTTTTTCATCTCCATGTTGTGATGTTTTCCCTTTTTATCAGTTTCTGAATGCTCATAATAAACAGCTTTGGCTTGGATTGGATATTGAATCGTAGATTTAGCTGGCCGGGAAGCATATGCTTCTTTAGAAGATTGCTGATTAATTACAAAGCAAATGTGATCAGACGGTGAATTTGAAAAAAGGGAGAGAAAAAAAAAAAACGTAGCACCAGGAGACACTGAAATATGGACGAGCTGCAGTGAATCTCTTAATCAAATTAGTTACATCAAACATCATCACTGAGAGGAAATCCTCGCTTCGGCGCACTTGTGTGTATTTTTTTTAATTTGAGTCACAAGTTCCCGGATCATCTCAATTACAGCATTTCTTGGTTGGTGACTAACATCCAATCAGAGGTAAAAATGAAAACGGGCCTCGGCTGTGGAAACATACACGCTCTCCCACAAATCAAACGTCTGATCCAGAATAAGAATCCGTGCTCAGTGTGATCGATTGCAGCCCGGCCTCGTATGTTTATCAAAGCAATCCGGAGTCAGTCGGAAGACAGGCTCGCATTTAAAAAGATAAATTGGTGTACAGCCCTGTTAACAGACCCCGATGTTTAACACAGAATACCTTCATACATCAAGCCTGCTCTAAGGATATAAAAGGTTTTTTAATTTCATAGCTGGCTATTCATGCACCATTTACTCGCTCACACATTTCCTGTTCAAAGCAAATCAATAGCCTTTAGAGTAAAATGACGCTAATTGATGTGGTGCCTAAAACAAAGCCACGGAGCATTGTATTGTTAGTCAGACAATTCTCGCTGAATATTTTTATCGCACCATAAATATTTCATCACAGACATGAAAAGGGATATTAGAGAATGTCAAATTAGTGCAGAACAATAGCAGAACAAAAGCTGCAAAATGATAAGCCCATTTCTATTTATTGGCGCGAACATGCTCGATAAGAATAAGACAAATCTCACAGGGAGGAAAGTAGAAATGGCTTGAAGTTGCTTCAGGATGTGGATGGACATCTCTCATCTTCCTTTTTTTAAGCAGGGTTTTAATTGGTTACGTTTCAGGTTGTTCATCCTGGATGAAAATAAAGTAACTACACCCCCCTGAGAAGCTGCTGCAGGATGTGCAAAATAGAGCAAAAAAGGATTTGGAGCAGAAACAGACACCAAAAAACAAATGTCTGTGCTTTCTGAAGCGGAGCTGGGAAATTATTCCACAAAAGACGGAATGGGGAGAGATGGAGAGCTTGAAAGAGAAACAAACCGTTCCCGGGTAATCGGATTTGTTTTGGGTGGCTGTTCCACCTGGCCTCCCACCCTCCACCTCCCCTTCATTAAAAAAAGCTTATAATTAACGCAGCACCGGCTGTAATCCCGGTCATTCTCTCCCTCTCTCCCGTTCGATTGATAGGAAAGTCTCGTGGGGCTGGGGTATGCAGGTGAGCGTGTCTGAGTCCCGACTGCAAAGGGACCAGAGGGGATTGTCGCCCAGAGAGAGAGCCATCAGTGTGAGCACGGGGGGTGGCGTGACGGCGTCAGGATTAATTTTGAGGAGGCCTGCTTGCTGAGGCAGGCTGATAACATGGGTCAGCAGTTGCAGAGACACCTGGACCCTGAAGCCACGAGTGTCTCTCTGGAAAATAACTGTTAATGTACTGAGAGCTGTGTGTATTTATGCTGTGTGTATTTATCCGTGTGTGTGTGTGTGTGGGCGGGGTAGCGGAGGGTTTGGTACCTGCCTAGCCTGCAGAAGATGTCCAGAGATGGCTGAAACGTGCAAAAAGTCAATTATAAAGAGGGGAAAACGTGGAGGAGAGGGGAACCATGGGTGAAATTAAAAGCCTGGTTCTTGTGATAAGTGGTGGCGATGTGAAGTAGTAAGTCGGGGTTATGTGAAAAAAAAAAAAAGTCAAAATGTTCCAGCATGTTGGAGAAAGGTGTGTGAAAGAGAGCTGAACATGGAGGATGTGTAGCTGCTATAGCTTTCTTTGTAAAAATCAGTACAATATCCACAATTAACAACAAGCCTTCACTGCTTTTATTTTCTATGAATAGATCAGACAACAATGCACTGACCCCATTCACTGCTCAATGTGTGCTGTAATCTGACAATAACAGATGCACAAGAATACAACGGCATGACTTAATTTCCCCAACGCTGCTACAAAAAAATGATTTGCAGAATAAACATCGAGTACATTTTACTCTTCTAGGTGTGTGACATTGCGCACATTTGAAAACAGAACGTATGTTAACAAGGCCATGACTTTGCAATTTGTTGTTGTGTTTTTCTATTGCCGTTTGTGTTTTTTAAAATTTCCTATCGTGTTTTGTGATTTGCGGTTGTGTGCTTTTTTAAATCTAAAATTGTGTGTTTCTATTTTACGATTGTGTTTTCTTATTTGCTGTTGTGTTTTGCACTTCGGGGCCTCTGTACAGAACAGGTCAACCAGCACCAGACACTCCAAACAAACTTGAAAACACGAGTTAGAACTTAATATTCAAATATTTTTCAGATTCTCAGATGAGACTGTGGTTCATGCATGAAGGCACTATTTTTCTATTATGAGTCATCAAAAACATTATTATTATCTCTCCCACTCTCTCACTTCTAAATGTCAGAACATTATGTTCACTTTGTTCACTGACCTTTCCAAACCTATCAACACTGCCAGCAGCACTAATAACCCAGGCACGCACAGCTATGTTTCTATCTCACACTGCGCCATCTACATATTTGAAACAATGAGCCAATTGCTATGCAATGAACTATTGTGTTTATTAATGTTTTGGAAGACAACGTGTGTGTGTTTGACATTATCAACCCAAAGCTGTGGGGTGGATTAAAAAGCAAGAAGGTGGCTCACATCAGGGATGCACAGTCGTTTCCCACCTAATTGAAAAGACCCTTTATCGGACTTCTCCTGTGCACGGATCCTCACAGTTTATTTCTTTGGTTTTATCAAAATAAAACAAACATTTACAGCTCCTGCCCACGGGCACCAACAAACACTCAGATTGTCCCTGCCATCAAACAAAAACTCCAATCAATAGGAGACAAAGACGTGCTAATAGGCACAGGCAGCTCACACACACACACTCACATGTACGCGGCGCACACACAGATCTCAAACTGACAAAAGAACTTTTGAAGTCTCTACCATGAAATGGGTAGAGTTTAAGCTCCACTGCATCAGAGCTCAAAGTTCACATTTTGAGGGGTGAGGGGAAACAAGTCGCCGCTTTGTGCTATAAGGAGGCACCGGTATTGTGCCGAGAGATAAGGGCTCAGGACAATAGAGAAAGGCTGCCTGGGAGACCGGATGCTGAGTCTGTAGCTGTGTGGATTATCAGAGTGCAGCCGAGGATGGAGAGGAGAGAAGAGGAGACGAGCCGAGGCTGGCTCCGGGTAGTTTTACTGGGAATTATGGTTCCGTGTCGAGGAAAGGCACTCAAACGGGTGACTTCCTGTATTGATTGATGGGAGTTCCAGGGATTAAATCTTAACCTTATATTGATCCGGTTCACTTTGAGAGTGTGGATCCCGGGAAATGGCACTAGCCTGAAGACAGCCGTTACATTTCCTCTCATTGGTTTCTTAATTTAAGGCCCTACTTCACCTGTTTGTATGCATGAACCTCGACAGCATGCTGAAAATAAGGAGAAGTCTTTTGATGACTGAATTGTGGTGCTATAGTAAACTCTACCTGTCAGGTACTCCAGGAATAATATAATGTTTTATTTACAAACAATGTCTGCCCCAGATCTGACACGCAGCCATGTCTACTACAAATAAGTCAGCGCTGTTAGCTCACCAATAAGATAACTGATGTCACTCACAAATGTTGGCACTGCACGAGGTTGATGAGCAGAAAATGGAGATGACGGAACGCAATTTTCACTCACTCACTGCACGGGTGTTTATGTAGGGTGTAGCATGAAAGGGAATAAGTGCCTTCTCTAGTATCGAGCACACAGACAATGTTTTGGCAGCTGCAATTAGGCTTTTGGCTGAGTGTGCGAGCGTTTGATAGGAATTGTCTTCTCTCCTCGCAGGCTTTAAGAGAATACACAATAATTTGTGAAGATTAGTCCGTGAATGATGGCAACATAATGATGACAGGAGAGGGTGTCGCTCTTGAACGATGGTACCGTACTGTATACATTAAATCATTCATGTCTTCCTGCTATATGATTGACTTCAGCGTGCAACACTCACACTTCAGCACGCACTATGGTTGAATCTCATTTGCATGAGTAAGTGGATCGTGATTGTGCTCATTTTTCCTTTTGTTTTGTTTTTTTTGTTGCTGTTGCTGCTTCAGGACTTCAGAATAGTCTCAGGGAGTCTACGAGGGAGCAAAATCAGAGCACATTTTCATAAACTCGGCTCGTCACGCCCCATTTTTGTGGATTGTACAGTCTGTGACCGTGATCTTATATGTGACCTTGTGCGCCTCTTCGGTCTACTCTTCATTTTCTCCCTTATGTGAACCCATTTATTATGTTTTGAGAAGGGCAATATCAAGTAGCCCATGTGGAAGTGCTCTAAATCATTTTTACCTCAGCTAGATGCTGGCTTGAAAAACCCATGTCTGACTGTGGTGATGTTTCTTGATGAATAACCGTTAAAGAAGAAGGAGTTAATTCAGACCACAAGCAACAAGTGAATCACAAAAGTCCTTGTAGTAGTACTCAACTACTTTTCAATGGTCTCGTCTCCGAATCGATCACGCTTTTACTCAGAATAAAAGGACAATGGATTTCATTTCAAGACCGCAGCTGCAGGGATAGCACTGTATTGATTAATTTTTTGACACATTCTGTACTTCATGATGGTTTGTATTGTGCACCAATTTTGTGTTCTTGTAGGTGGACGGTAAACATGGAAAATGAGTGTTGGTATTTGTTTGCTCATAGACAAAATATCATTCCTAAACATAGGATACACACACACACAAACTCAGGACTGAAAGGTACATTCATGACAGCTATTTTGCGTGTGTTTATATGATTGTGGCATTGAACAAAGCTGTTTGTTTATTAGACTAATAAAGCTAAACTCATGAGTTCACGAGTCACTCCCCTGGTGGCAGGAAGAGATGAATCAGGTTACTTTAAAGAACTGCTCTTCTAATCACAGTCAGACTGTACTGTTCAGCACTAAACGCTTCGTTGTCTCAAATGCTCGGTTCGTGACTAAGGGCGACCGGGCCTTCGCTATAAAATGCCCCCAGACCTCGGGCTGGTTTGTGCAGTAACCAATTTTAAATCACTTTTAAAAGTAATTTGTATAAAATGGCTTTATTAACTTCTCAAGGTAGCTGGTTGGTCTAAGTAAAAATGTCCTTTATTTCTAGGCTTAATGTTCGTTTTTAAATGTTTTTGTCCTGGCTTTACTGATTTTATGTTTTCCATTTTACCGCCTTTGGTGTTGTGTATTTGCATTATGTTGTTTCAGTTGCCTTTCAACTTATCTCTACAGAATTGTATTTTATTTCACTGTACAAGCACCGTTTAACCTTGTTATACAAATAAAGACTATTATATTAAATGGTATTTTTTTTTAATAATTTATTTCAGTGGTTCCTCTTTGTTTGCCGAATAATAGCTACTGTGGTCTGGAGGCTATTTTGTGAGGTAATCTTACTTAATAACTTTCTATGCCACCCACACAAACTAGAGCCCTGCTAATATTTATTCCAATATCAGGGAGTAGAAATATCAATATCGATTTCCTGTATTGATCCCTTAAGCACTTATGACAAAAATATGTAATGCAGCGTCTAACAATAAACATTGTTGTCATAATAACATAGTCGATGTAGAAATGATCCACAGTGTAAACATGTTGAAGCACTCCTGCTGTTCTCCAGCATTGTGTCTTCCCCTTTGTGCAATTTGAATTTTCTTGCTTCAGTAGCTGACAAATTTGGGCCCAATAGTGGTTTCTATTCTATGCACCATTATCTTGATGGAAACTTTTTCAAAAGTCCTATATTTAGGTTGCTTTTATGACTTAAGCCCTAATTGAAAAGGATTAATATTCCAGTGGGAGGTCCATAAATTGCCCTGCTCCTCTGTCACTGAGGAACTTGCTCAGGAAGACATTTGAGACGGAGGTGATAGACACCACGTGCAAGAAAAATCGTTTTCTTGCTGAAATAGGACTGTTGATAACCATTACAATACCACTGTCACACAGAACTCATATTGCAAGCTTTGCTGATTAAACTCTATCAGGAAAGGCCAATCTTTTGTAAAAATCTCAAGGATACCGTTTTGAAATACAAGGTGGCCTGGACTGGAATTATGCACGGACAGACGGGTGCACTGAAAAAAACTGGAGGTGATTGTGAGTGTAATTATTACTGAGGTAGGGGGTAGAAGTCACCCCGCCTCCTACAACGAGACAAATCCCATCCGAATGTGTTAGAAATAAGACGAGTGACAGTCACAAGCTGCTGTGCCATCAGATCCTGAAGCTTCTTGCAATTTGCACAAGTATTTCTACTTTGTTCCCTCCACAAAGACGGGTTCAAGTAGAACGTCATTTATCTCGGAATATGAAGAGAACGTCATGTCTCAACTTTTTCAGACGGACTGACGACAGAAAACATATAGAAAAATACTTTTTGGAACAGAGCGCAGAAGTGATTTTTCGGCTGTCTGTATTCCAGCCCTGTTCAATCTTGTACGAGTCACAATGTGCGACGAGGGTTTGACAGGCAGCTGTCAGCTTCTCCTTTTGTGTGTGAAACTGGGTAACGGATAAGGTATTTCTGTAATTCCATTGTAAAAGTGGTTTTAACAGAAAGGAAATAATGGCTTTAGATCCAGCTTAAAGAAAACAATGTCGAACAAAAATGTTAACTTGGCAGCCGGCTGAGGCAGTTATACGATACAGAGCGCCTGTGTCAGCACCCGTGTGTGCTGCGAGAGCAGGAAAGAAAAACCGACATCTTTAATATTAGAAGTCACACAACCTGATGTTTGAGTAGTTCAAGCGGATAAACCTCAGAGCCACAACCTTGCTCCTGAAACAGAGTGAGGAGTGATTTTCCCACTGAAGTCCTCCAACTTCCACGATTAGAATAAATACAAACAATCCTATTTAGTGAACAAAATCATGGTTTTGCACACGTAATATTTCCAAAAAGTAAACACTGTTGCATCAGCTGTTTCACCTGAGGCCGTGCCGGTTTTAAAACGCGTGAATCCTGACATCGTGAGATTCAGAGAGTGCTGACATTTGACTTCAAAAAAAGGTCTCTTTCACACGACGTATCGGGAAAATGCAAGCAGAGCAGCAGATCTAACACGTACGTGGCTTGACGTTCGCGTCAACGTTCTCAAAATCTTTTAATGAATATGCAAATACAAGAACAACTTGTTCCTTTAACAACGAAGTGTAATATGAACTCAAGCCTCTCTTTTCCGTAACGTATCCTTCATATTTTGCGAGTGTGGAGGCAGCTACAACAAGTATCCCTGTCAGGGAAAACAAACAGCAGCTTCACTCAACCTGATAGAGATTTTGATGTCAGAAAAAGGCCTGTAATTTGTTTTTTTTCCCCTCAGTCTGTACTTCATGCTACCTAAAATTGCATCCATTGTATTTGCTTAAGAGACTTGTACAAAGTGGAAAGACACAGAAAGGAAGGTTTCCTTTCTTAACCAGGTAATCCGCCACACTGCAGAGGAGGAGCAGGAAAGACGGAAATAGAATAGCACAGAAAATGAAGTGTTTCCAGTGAGGATAACGTGCAAACATGGCACATCAGAGCAGCCTTATGGTAGAGTACTGGAAGAATGCATAAAAAAAAAAATATCGTTTTTATATAGATGATTAGATTTTGAGTGGAAATGCAGCTTTCAGGTGTTATTTTAGTTAACTTAAAGAATGTTATTAAGATGCATAGAGATAGAAACCGATAACACCCATACAAATTGATAAAGAAATTTATAATATGAATCACTGTTTATGCTGCTTTAATTTTGTGGTGTAAACGTGCCCTTTAATTATGAAGGATGACTAAATATCATTTATTTTCTAAATCTGAGCTCAATGGGCAAAGTGACACCTTTTCAAGATGTCAGTCAGGACTCTTGGACAGGACTGTGGAAGCCCAGAGAGGTAAAAAAAGTAAAAGTTTAAAAAAAAGTAAAGATTTTTTGGCTAAAAAAATAAATAAAAAAGTTTCATATATTTCTTAACCAGGAAAAAAAAGATTGCCAGAATTTTTTTTCCTAGTTTCCTCTCAGAGCTTCCGTATATTACAATAGGTGCTTGGTTATGGCCCCTGATCCACCATTAAGTCTTAGTTGCGGGAAAAAGTTTGGGCGCCCCTGGTCTACAGATTCTTGTACATAAGACACAGCCTGCCACTGTTTGATTGCATCACATTTTATTATTTGTAGCAGTTTTCTCCCAGTGGTCTGATGAAGATGTAAATACTGTTACATCCTAATGATAAAAACAGATTACAGTGAGAAATGTATAATATGTAATTAAAGAAATTAAGTTATTTTGATGGCAATTTTTGAACACAAGCCGGGATCATTAGACAACAACCCTACATTAATGCTTTCAGTGGGACCATTTCTTTGATGATGTTATAAATAAATTAAATGTAAGGACCATATTCTCTCACATCACAACATAATGTGCTAAATAAGTTCCCTCACAGGAGTCAACCTTGATGAGCATAAATTATGTTATCTAAAGATGTCTTTAAGTCACAATCAGACCATAAGGAAATCAGTCAGCTACTCACTGAGAAAACACTGATTTCTTTTATTCAAGTAAAAAGTCAGTCGTTTGACTAACCCCCAAGTCTCAGTACAACAGCAGGGAGATGTTTTCAACATGACTTTAAGTCTGAAAAAAAGGACAAAGGGCTTTTAGTTGAGGTAATGTACCATCTGGTGGTGATGTCAATCTTCAAGAAACAACTCCTTGTTCTTTGAAGCAGAGAGCCAAAAGGTCAATGGCAAAAAACAACTCGCAGGTTATTCCTGTTGCCTTACATTTGTGAAGTGGGCTGTGTTTATCAAGCATCCTAGAACCTCCCTGAGGAGTCACGCTAAGAATAAAAGTAGCAGTCAAAGCACTCCAATCTTGGAGATGTCAACAACCTGGAGATGCAACAGTATAGATTATGTATGTATAGAGTCCCAACACGAGCATGCGGAGACTCCAATCTATACATACATAAAAGAATCTACATCTCCAGTTTGAGTCTGACTGGGGCGCCTCACCACGGCATGAATCTTTCACAGCTCTTGTGTTACAAGGACGACCCAAAATTTGAAGGCACTTTCATTGAAGCGAATCGTGGTGTAAAGACGGACTTTCTAATGCCAGAGCTGAATCAGGTACAGCTGGCCAAACAATGCCTACAATAACGGTACCGTGTTCAATAGCCTTGTGATTTTCTGACTCATAAAACCGACTCTGATCTCATGCCAATGATCCATGAAATCTTTTTGAATCCTCGAACATAAGTGGAGCTCGGAGGATAATTCATGGTGCTTTGAGGTGTAAGCACCAAGATAAATGGCTATGCTATTGCTGGAGCTGACTTTCTACACAGCCGATACATAGGGAGCAAACACAGATGATGGAGTCAAAAACAGACCTTCAGTGGAGGAGTTCACCAGGAGGAGTTTGTCTACCTGACCTGAGCTGGTTTGAGCCATTTTGCTACATAAAGCTTCAGGTTCTGCAGTAGATTTCAGGTTTCCATACGTTTTAAATCATTTACTTTGAATGGAAAATGTTCACTTTGATTTTTCATTGTGCATCACAATTTACAGCCAGATATGGTCACAAAAAGCAAAAAGCAATGTATATTCATTCTGAAATTAACTCTAACCAGATTATTCAGATTACTAATGAGTTATTTTAGCACAAATCGAAATCTAAAGTCAGAAGTGAGAAGACAGCTGAGACACGGGGGAGAACACAGGGACCAATAAAATCTATTTGTCCTATCAGGGTGTAGGTGTAAATGTTAGTTCGTAACATTCAATTCTCGAGTTCAAGTCACCAAAATCTACATCTTATTCAATACTAATTCAATGACTGTAATGGGACTGAAAACATTACTGAGGCAACTCATGTAATTCAAATAATAAAGTTCCATTAAAATTTTCTCCAGTTCACCAAAAAAGGACCCAAAGGCAGACAGAGGCAGGCAAGTTGAACAACAAAAAGGATTAAGAACAAAAGGCGAGCTTTATTTCACAAAAGATGAGCAATCCAAACAACAAGAATAAATCCCAAAAATACAAAGCTGAAACACAAAAGCTAAAAACAAAGTATCAACCAAGAGGAGCAAAGCACAACTCAGGAAAAATCAAGAGGGACGAAATAACAGAAACTTACCATGGGGTGACACTGGAAGAAACAGGAACAGACTCAGGTGAAACACAGGTGGATAACAAGGGCAAACTGACAAAGACATCAGGGAGCACACAGACTATATACACACAGTGCTGATTGACAAACAAGACACAGGTGAGCACAGAAAAAGGGCGGGGAATCACACAATGGGAGGAAAAGAAAAGCAACACACGACACATGAGGGCAAAACTTCAAAATAAAACAGGAAATCACAGAATCACAAACCGAATCATGACATGAAGTCCGAGAATCCAAAATGTAAGTAACAAAAAAAAAAAGCTGGCAACAAAGAGGCAAACAAACTAAAACAGTGATACAAAAATGGAGGACAAACCATAAAGTCAGGAAAACGGAAACAGGAAGAGAAGGGAGAGGCGGGATGAAAACAGATGAACCAACCAACAGTAAAGGAAAAACACAGACTTAACTACACAAGGGCTTATAAACAAATGAAACACAGGTGTACACAGAAAAAGGGTGGGGAAACAGACAAAGAAGAAAAACATGACACATGAGGATAAATAATGAATATAATTATTATTTCATTATTAAAACAGGAAATTAACTGAACTTAAACCTTGGACCATGACATACAGAGATCACACCAAGAGCTGAGGCTCTGTATCGACCATGTAAGATAAAACTGAAGCAAAGATAAAGGATGCTAAAGTCAAAGAAACCATATCTAGATTTTGTTGGCATTTGAACTGCAGTGCCTTACCAATGCATACAGCAATGAGCAATGAAACAGCATTGCCATTTGTTGCAGAAATTAACGCTTGAGGCAAATTCTTGTAAGTTATGAATCATACATGTGTCAACCTGGCGATTGAGAATCACCTCTGCCGAAAGAAAAGAAAATGGCTGACTGGCATTTAACATCTCTCTTAGCCTGATATCAGTCTAACCCCAGAGAGGAGCTGAAAAGTTTCTAGGTGTGTTGTGTATAGGTTCTGACAGGGGCTGTGCATCAGCAGAGCGCTCTGTCTGACCTTCCCTGCTGTTGAGCCCATTACGCTTCAATTAACGACAGCGGCCTGCTGCGACCAGAAGGAACAGCTGCTGAGCCCACATGGTGGTAATTCAATGAGAGTGCCAGACAGGGGGGGGGACACAAAACTTGATCCACCAATCAGACACACCTATGCGCAAGGGGATACAAATTTACTCCGCTGTACTGTGCCTCAGGACGGAGGAAGCGAGGACCGTGACCTGGACTCGCAGTATGTGAGAGCTAGTCGGAAATATTTGCTGAGCTTCACCATATGGGTAATTCAATTTCACAACAAATAAATCTGATTAGTGGCTATGCTCCCAGCTAATGTATACGCAAGGTTCATGAAAAAGCAATGCAGAGATTCTTTTCAGTTGTGTTTTATAATGATCTCGTCCTCTAAATGGGCTGTCTGCATGTCTTCTTTTAACCTTGTAATAAGGGTCCTCAACTTCAGAAGTGGTCTAATTTTATATGTAGATGCTTAAAACACACACAAATCTTCATCCTCATCACATCTTCATGCAATTAAGACTCTAAGAGTCTGCACAAGGTTAGGTTACAAGGTGATTATTGCCAATAATGTCACTGCTTATTAGACAAAATCGCCGCAACATCTAGCTAACCACAACCGTCACTTCAGGGTAGACAAGTGGAAGTTTTAATTTGTATTTCAGAGATATGCAAATTGGCAAACTTCCGTCCAAGTCCAACCTATGTGATTTTTTTATGTTCTCATGGACTAACTGCTCGTTTTAAAATAACTCAAGCAGTTGTTTTCTTTAGTCTGTGGCCTAACAGGTAAATTAAGTCTCCAACCTGGTGTTAATGGAAGCGTCGTTATTAATAAGCTATGAAAGCATCAAACATGCATGTCATGGCGCTGGCTTACTGACGACAGGGAGGGGGCAGCTCCAGGAGAGCTGACAGAAGAGGTAGCTCAGATCCAACGTTAGTGCAGGTGCCACCATTGCTGTTTGTTTGTAAGCAGGTAAGTGAGTCATATTGCTGGCTGTATCTACTGTATTTATGCATGAGGATATGTATGTTCTGAGAAATATGCTTAACTTTGTAACAGTGCGCAAGGCCTTGGGATGAACTCGCTCGGTTGTTTTTATCAGAGGCAATTCTGATACGTGTGCTCTTATGTGTTTTTACTGTAATGTCTGGTTCTCCCGTGGGGGAAATGTCTTGGATTAATGGAGTCAATAAAGTGACCATTTTGAAATGACAGAATGAAAAAAAAAAACAGGGATTTCTAGCCAGAACATTGTGACTGATTCTATAAGGTCAGCGAAAATATCCCACGTTATATTAAAGATATCCAACCCATTCTCATTCTCAGGTCCAAGTCCCCTTTGGCGTCTGTAAGACCCTGTTCGAAGTCTGTCTGCCCGAAAGCCTTTTATAACTAGTGGTTAACATTGTGAAATGGTCGCAATCTAGTTAGAATTAGGTACACAGGCTATAGGATTAGGGTAATGTCACATAAGTTATTTGTGTTAAGTTCATATACTGTACTTACTTGAGTTAAGATAAGTCAATAATGACTTTTGGTTTTTCATGCACAGGACATGAACAGTGTCACCAGTGTTTAACCCATCCATCCACCCCAGCCCTCTCTTGTACTACTGTACATCCCCTGACTCGCTGTGAGTGTTGTTCTGAGAGCTGCCATGGATGGCTTTACATGGAGTTAGTTGAAGCCCTGTGCGTCACAGACACCAAAAACTACCTTGTTAATCTAAATAACATGCCAGTGGGTGTGAAAAAAATTTGGGTATTTGACAATCTGGGAGTGAGAATGGCCTGAGACATGAGAAAACGTGTACTCTAAACACATTTACTGTAGATAAGCAGTAGAAGATTTTTTAACGACTATTGCAACTAAAATTAATTGGTAACAAAAGGCCATTTCAACCTAACTTTCAGTTGATTAGACACTGATTGAGAGCTTTCAGAGATGAAAATGTACAATAGTAGTATAGCTGTTCATGCGCAGAGTGAGAATAAGAGATAAAATGTGCCAATCAAGGCGTAAACAACGTGCATCATTCACACAACGCTTTTTACACCCACAACTTGGAGCACGAAATGTCACGCGGAAACTGCTTATGATGCTCAGCAACACCCACTCCTGACAATGCAATTAACATGAAAAATGTGAAACAATAAGTTTGTGTGGACAGGGTGTCCACAAGTCTCTAACAATGCCTGCACCTTATCTGTAACTTCACCAGGAGTCTTGGAAAGTGTAATTACACCGGGGCCAGCCAGACTGGGACAGTGCTGTTGGCCAGATTGGATCTCACCTTGACTTGACCTCTTCGACCTGTGGTGACTGAAACAACTCTCTACATCTTGGCGAGGAACAATGCATTGGTTAATCAACTGATAAAAACTCCAGATAAAAGTGTCCTGATCCCATTAGAGCTGGAAATAACTCTCCACTCTCTGCTGGCACTTTTACTGTTGCTAAGGATATAGTGTAACATCCTGTAGAGCCTGTATTCTTCACTATGGGATTGGATCTTAATGAGCAACTTTTTTGAATTTGGAGGTAGGCAGAATGTCTTCGGGGGCAGACAGATGCATAGATGAAACTTGTAATCTTATCAGTGTTGTCCTATATATAGGTCACCTGAGAAAACTATGGGTCTATGCAAACACCCACAGAGATAAAATGGGCAGACTATTACTTTATAGATGTCAACAGTGAATCCTGAACTTAATTGTCCTTGTTTCTACTTTTGTACTTTTGTGTCCTTGCAAATGCACATTTTTCCAGTCTACTGCACTCTACCATCAGACAAGGAGGTGTTGCTTGCAAAAAAAACAGTTTGAATGAAAAACTATCAACACATCTACACACTTATACCATTGCAAATAGTCACAGCCCCCATCAGAGCTGCTGACGAAAAGATCCCCCAATGTTCCAGGTGATTGCAACAGAGTTAACCGTGTTCATGCTTTGATTTCTTTTCAAAGTCACCACATGAGCCAGATACCTAATCTCATAAATGTTATTGAAACTGGCTTCAGCCCTTGAATGTTCAAACACAGTGAATTTGCTCAAAAACAAGCACGAATTCACAAAAGCTGCAAAAAAGTACATCATGGTCAGTGAAATACAGTACAGTGCTCCGGTAAGAGACTGTGTGTTTGTGGATTGGCGTAGAAGTGATCTCGCAGACGACTCTTTAGATAAGTGGGAAGGATCACAAAATGGGTTAAATTATAGAAGATGGGGCTAATACAGCAATGAAAAAGTGACTCTGTTGAGTTCAATGATGCCTACAACAACCGGTTCATGAGCTATGAAAGGGGATGTGGCAAAACCAGCTCGTTGTCACTCCCAACATGTCACATACTGCAGCTCGGTCAGTGGCCCTATGCTTTTAGGTTCGATGTGGGCATGTGGGCTGTAGGCACCCCTCTAGTTCGACTTCTTGAAGCTCCCCTCAATCGCAGTAGTATAAAGAGTGAGGAAAGTCAGAGTGAGGGGGTTGCTGAGGGGGTTAGACTGGTCATTCACAGGCATTTCCCTTTGTGTTCTTTGAAGACAAACAGTGACCTGTTTGTGACCAAGAGTGACTTGTTTTTAATCTATGTAATGTCTGTACATTACGTAAATGATGTCATGTACGTTACATGCCCGGAGTGATGTACTGTATGTAACTTACTTTGTTAACAAGACTAAGTAAAGTTTGACTGTCTGACAACATTAATGGCATTCAAAAAATCATATGTCATACTATGTGAACTGTTTGTCAACACGATTTATTTTGAATTCAGACGTTGTAGATTACATATTGTTGCTAACTTAACCACAGAGCTTTTATTTTGAAAGTCTAACTGGATGTTGTATTCAATGTATCAGTGTTAACTTGATCGTAGAGCTCTCCATGTGCCACGCTGACACCATAGGGGTTGGTAGAGCATCATAGTTTGAAGCTTTAGAGCACTGACCAAGCTGCCGAATTTGACGAGTTAGGAGTGAGAGCCTGTTGGGCAAAATGGTGTTCACATGTGTGTTTACTTGTTCATGCAAAGTTTTATGTTAGATGCGTTTTGGAGTTTTATGTCCCCACTGCCACACTGCTTTCTAAACCAATTGGCCTGACGGTTAATTAGCTGACCCTTGGCTTGCGACCAACCTTACCAAGTCCACAAAACAGTTTGGAGGTTTTGCACCTTCTTGCTATAGCCCCTCCCACTGCCATGCATGCTTTATGCCAACTGACACGAACGCACAACACACACTTGGCCTACAAGTCAGTTTTCATCCTACTCGGACTTAAACTATGGCCGCCAAAGGGTGTGGAAACTTTTGTTGACTGACCAACTGACAGGGCAACCTGCAGGGCCGCTGGTCAAAAAATAAGACTATCACTGTTGTGAGTATTTACAGGGTGATGTGAGGACGATGATCGATGAAAGCTTTAATTTGCCAATAAAATGGCTAAAGGAAAGTTGCAACTGAAGGATGCAAATGACATTGTCACTGTAATTGCTTTTGTCATTGGCTGTCTGTGATCTGTGTGTAACTTCTAACATTGCATGAAACAAGCAATTACTTTCTGAAAAGTGGCATCATTCTGTCAGTGTTAGTAGATGAGGCTTTGTTAGACAGATACAGGTGAATGCTCCCCGGGGGACTTTACCAGCATGTGACTCATCCGTCTCTGTACAGTCTACAGTGCAGGGATGGGACTGTCTTTTCTCTTTGAATCTTATAATCTACTCAGACCTTTGGTAGCAGAGCGTTAAGACAGCTCCTTCGCAACTGTCACATTTGAATAAACGAATCTGAAACAGGAAATGGAGTCTTGGATCAACACTCACTAACCAAAAACTGCTGTGCTGAATAATGCATAATGCCTTCCTCACAACAACAATGTGCCACAAAGACATGTGAGAGCGAGTGGGGGAGGGCACTGCCTGCTGTGAATCTGATGGTAATTGAAAACTTGACAGGTAACACAGCTCTCAATTTCCCCAGAAACAGAACATTTTGTTTGTTTACAGACAATAAAAACAGGTTATTCAGCCATTTGGAAAATCATCCCATGTATTTTAACACAACTAATAAGACCATTATTCTTGACTGCTTAGCACTTTTTCTAACCAACACAGTGCTTCTTAGAAAGAATAGATGAAAGAGAGTGGGATAAATGCTCACGGAGAACATGTTCAATAAGGTTTTAAAGAGGACATTGAATTGCTTTCCTGATCTCGAACAAGACTCTATTGAAGAACTTTGGGAGCCCTGGCTGCAAAATACCCGAGTGCCCTCTGTCTCCAGCCTGGCCCTGGTGGAAGTGTGCAACAAAAGATCAGAGGACCCCGAGCAGCAAACAGAAATCTGCCACCCGAACCTATGCCTGTAAGACTTGAAAATTGATTTTGTAAGCATTAAAAAAAGTGGCGAAGACAAGCCAAAATATAGTAAATGTGCTAAAATTTTCTACAGCCTATGAGTTGCACCGCAACTTCTGCTTTGTATAAGCTGCAGGCGCACAATTGATCTCTGGAGCAGACCCAAGAATAAACAAGTACAGTAATCTAATCGGGTGGAGACAGAGGCAGGATTAAGGTTTGGTACATCTTGGAATGAGACGAATGATCTTATCTTTGCGCTATACAAATCCATTGGGACTGTAGCTTGCCTTGCATGTTTCCCATTAACTTTAGAAACAAAGACCATCAATTTACTTTTATCAGTATTTAACAGTATCATAGCAGGGACCCAGTGAAATGGAGACTTTAGTCTCAGTGGGTCCTCCCTGCCGAAATAAAGGATAAAAAATAAAACTTCTTCAGTTAGTTAGCATCCAAGACGTTGGCTGTTTGACAGGTCGGATTGTTAATGGACAGGAAGTCTATAACTGTGAGTGTGTGTGTGTGTGTGTGTGTGTGTATGTGTGTGTGTTGTAAGCATAACAGTGGAAAGAAGTATTGTGGTTGTGAATTACTCAGGTGATATATACAGTATTACAATTAGAGCCCTGGAGAGTCCAATAAAAGTTGATCAACGAGACAAGAAAATTCATAAATTAGTAAGTTGTGAAACAAATACTGTTGTGCTAAATTTGCCACATCTTTGACATTCACCCTCTACTGGTAATTGTCATTTAGATCCAAAGGAGGGAGTGAGTCACCTAGAAAGTTTTTGATTTTGTTGGAGCCCACTCAATACAGGCATTCACAACACTCTACATGAATCATTAAGTTGGAGTTTTATCATTACTTTTTCAGAGATGGAGCACTATACAATGGAGGCAAACATATTTGATTGAGTTAAACATTTCCAGAGCAACTGATTCATAACTTTACAAAGTAAATAAATTCATCATTCATGACAGTGGCAGTCAGCAGGCTTGCATCTAACTTATTTAGACATTTAATCTCATACAGCTATGTTGAACATTGCAGGTGAGTTACATCAGTCAGTTGTAGCTGTAGCTAGTCTTCATTTTCATCTAGTATTTAGATGTATAATATTAGCCAACCGCAGGTTGCTCACTTGACTTCAGTATGCTGTTCACAGAACCAGAGCCAGAAAAACTGTAATATTGCCTTGCATCATGTTTTAACTTGTTTAACTGACAGCAGCCGACTTCCACCTCCAGAGCAGTTGATAAGATAGTTGTTGATCAGCCTGGACTGACCACATCAGGCTCGAATCTGCAACCGGAGACCACATCACCACACTTATTATAGTGTCCAGACTAATTGTCTTTACAATAACCACTGAAACCCCACCATGATGTCACCCACTGTCTTTTTTTTCCTGAATGGGACCATAAGTTGTTCAATGAATATAAAACTGTACTGAAGAGGACTTGAAACTAGCAATTGAGACCATAAACTCAATAGTTAACAGTTTACTGAGGTAATAACATTGAGTCAAGGTTCATTTTCTCATAAGCTTACATACAATCTTTCTTATTTTTTTTTTAAACCAGTGGAGTTGCCCCCTGCTGGGCATTAAATAGAATGCAGGTTTAGACATGTTTTTGATACTGGAAAGCTTCATCCAAATCCATACAGTCAAAGCAATGATGATTACAATTACTTCAACTACTTACAACTGCCATTAGACAATTCACAAGGAAACAATAATTTTAATATAGGCTGATAATCGTCCTCTTCTAACTCTCCCCGATCCGCCGTTGTAAACCAGAGCTACATACACACATGCCGGATTGCAAACTTGTCATCGACAGTGTTATTTTACTGTATATGAAAGATTTGACATTAAAAGAGGAATCAATCCTCAGCACAAAAGCAGCTGTGTGTTAAAAATAAACATAAAACACACAGTAAAAAGAACAGTTTCACTCACACTGATTTTAAGTGCTGTGCCGTCATATTTATTTATTTGAATGAGATATTTTAGTCCTGAAGAGGACAATCCTGTCTGAATCTATACAAAGCTTTATTCTTTCAACCCACTTTCCATTTCGTGGCCACTCGTTATTTTTTTGGGCTAGATAAAATCTATTATACTTGATGCTTTTAGCTTAATTTTCATTACATTAGAGGTTCATGTACTGCAGCACACTTAAGCAAAGAGCTCTTCACAGAAATACAACCCAGGAAGGTGTTCTGCTAGAAACGACAAGGCAATGTGCTCTCTCACTGTTCTAAAAAGAAAAAAACACAATCAACTTCAAATGAGCAAAACATCGGATGATCTGGGTGTGACGTTATGGAAATGACGGAGTCGTATAAACATGCAATTAAACTCCGAGCGGCTGACATTCATTAAACATGATCCTCTCTAAGAATATCTCGGTTCATAAAGCCCAGATTAGCAGTCTTTCTGAATTATGTCCTTGAGAAATAAAGGCATGAGGTATGAGGAGGAGCATTTATTAAATAATGTTTATAATGCTTATATAGACCACGCTTTGCTGCTTCCTACACGTCCTTCATTTACAGAGCAGGTATCTAATAGCCAAGTCTCTAAACAGAGACTGTGGGCCTGCAGTATTGATTCAACTCTTTCCTGTCCACAGAAGTATCTTTCTGCCTCTGCTGCCGAGCTTCAACTTCCAACCCTTGTTCCTGCGCTGACACAGTTGTCCATGTTTGGCATATGCTGTCTTATCGCTGAGACTGTTCCCACTGACATGCTAAATAATTCTGCAGTTTGTTTGACCTGTGAGTGCAATTCAGAAACAGGCCATTTGGGCAATTTGGAGCTCTGTTTAGCCTTGTTGCACCTGTAACTCCATGTGCATTATTTATTTTTTTATTTTGTATGATTATCATTAAGTATTATATATTGGGGCAGCACCGTGGTGCCTCACAGAAAGAAGGTCCTGGTTTGGTTTCCTGACTGAGCCCTTCCTGTGAGGAGTTTTTATATTCTCCATGTGTCTGCAAGGGCTCACTCTGGGAACTCGGGCTTCGTCCCATAGTCAAAAAACATGCAGGTTAGGTTAACTGGTTACTCTAAATTACCCATAGGTGTGAATGTGAGTGTGAATGGTTGTCTCTATATGTCAAAAGTGTACACGGCCACTCGCACAATGACAGCTGGGATTGTCTCCACTCCCCCTGCAATCCTGCACAGGATGAGAAGTTGCAGATAATGGATGGAAATTATATACTGGACTGCCTCACATACAAACCCCAGACAATTCAGATTGGCAGTCACACCTCCTCCGCTTTACTGCTCATCACTGGAGACCCCCAGGGCTGTGTGCTCAGACCCCCCCCCCGTTCACACGGTACACCCATGACTGCACTCCCAGACATCAGCAAACAGCAAAGGAGAATTGATGTTGGGAAGAAATTAACAAACCAGTTGATTGGCACACAGAGGACAATCAACTGCTCAATGTCAACAAAACCAAGAAGCTGATTGATGATTCTGAAAAAGAGGCCTGTCTACATCAGTGGAGCGCAGGTGAAGCAAGTAAGCAGTTTCAGGTTCCTGGGATTCAACATCACAGAGAACCTCTCATGGTCATCACACATCTCCACCGTGAAAGCTGAGAAACAACTGTATTTCTTAGAGAAGAACTAATGCATTCTGACTTTAATCATCACAAACTGGCGTCACAAACAGGGCAGGAGGGCTCTACAATGGGTGAATAAAACCACCCTGAACATCACTGAAACCCATCTACCAAGCATACTCGATGTCTGCACAGAGCCCAACGTCTACTAAAAGACAACACCCACCCCAACCACAGTCTGTTTACCCCGTTTGGCAAAAGATACAGAAGTATCCGCGGTGATGCCATCAGACTACGGAGCATCAGTGATATCGATAAGGTGAGGTGTCTGCACAGAGCCCAAAGGATACTAAAAGACAACATTCACCTCAGCCACAGTGTGTTCACCCTGCTGCCATCTGGCAAGAGATGCAGAAGCATCTATGCCACCAGACTGCACAGGAGCTTCTTTCCTCAGGCCTTTCTTCCAGACCCCACCTGCAATAATTAGTTTTTTAGTCTTTATTATCTATTGTTTATTTAAACATCTTTTCATGCCATTTTCTTTTTATAATTAAATTGATCTTGAATCTTGAAAATTGAAATGAATATTAACATTAGTGCACTGATAGATCTGAGCCCAAGGTTCTTCATTCACCACTAACTAAACAAGTCTACGCTGCACAGAAAGAAAATGAAAAGCAATTTGTACAACTTCAGTCTTCCCTAAACACCTATTGAACCTCTATGTTTTACTATCCATTATATATGTGCAAATCTTACTCGGGCCCAGTTGCGCAGTCAAGAAAGATCATCTTTGATGTGCAGTTTTAATATTCTAGTTAAGATGTATGAAATATTAAGTAATTCTCCCAGCTCCAAAGTAGGTTATATTCAGAAAGTTGCTGATACTTCAGATTCAGTTTCACTGAATAGATGTACACTCATAACATGTGAGCCAACAGGATAAAACTGAACTAAGAAGATGTAGCCACAAGTGGTCTTCCTTTCCAAATGCGTCATAATTAAATGTTACACTTCAATAGAACGCCCTCAGGAATATTTCACACATTGATAACAATTAACAGAATATTTAACCTCCCACACTAGAGCTCTAATTGTTGCTCTATCAACTCCTTGGTGGGAAGATGCAGCATGACATATGGGCAAGCAGTGTGAGCGCTCTATCTCCTTTGTTGGGCGAGGCACTTATCTGATTGTGCTTCCCGGATAAGAGCGGAAGGAGAAAGGGGGAGCCGAAAGTGGGACTTTATTGAACATTCTGTCTCCCTGGAGAACCCTGGGCTGGCTCGCTTTGTGAAAGCAGAGACCTCACCGTCGCCAAATCCAATCAAACGTTTTGAGGGCTGACAGGTCCAATCAGTCAGCGGCTGGTTGCTGCTCACCTCTCAGGTTCAGTTTAGGAGGGAAAAGCTTCTGGTTTAAGACTTCCGCAGACACAGGAGCGAAAACAGTGTTGGTGAAAAAAATGATTGACCAAGAAAAGGGCAAACCTGAAGAGATTATGTTCCTCCTGCTCTTCTTCCGCTATCTTTCTTTCCTTCTTATCCTTTTTGTATTGCATCATAAAAATCGCACTGCTCCATCATTTCAACAAGACTATTTGCTTGGTTGTAAGCTGTTCCACCACCGTTATAGTGAGCACAAACGTAATCTTGTTCCGATATAGCATCTTGTGACCACTGTTTCAGATTTATATTTTGTCCTTCTAGCAATTCAAGGCAGTTCATAAAGATCTTTGTATTGATAGTCGAGGTGATGTCCTTACAGACTTTCCATCAATGTCTTTGATTTCTAACGCCTTAGGCCAAGAACAGATTACACACACAGAAGACCAGACGGATCTGTCTTTGAAATCCATGTCATACATTACAGAGCAGTAGGTGAGTATTTTATCTTTACAGAGTGACAATAAGAGCAGCTTGAGGTCGGCAGCTAAGGTGCATTCACACCAAGTTATTAGACATCCTTTTCTTTTGAGTTTGGTTCAGCCGCTACTGTAGGCATCAATAGTTGCCTTCCTTCCTCAGTTACCGACAAATACAGTACGTGCACTGGGATGGCAAGACATGAGAGCTGCTGTGCTTCAAACGATCCGAGGTGCAGTTTCATTGGGATTGACTTGGATATATCCTAATTCTTTCAATTTCCTGTCAGGTCAACTTCTTGAAGTCGGGATGGTTTGAACATTCAGAGTCCTGCGCCTTTTTCTGCCAAAACCCTCCTGGCCAGATTCCTGCACAATGCCAAATATATACATGCAACAAATGTTTTTTTATGGAAGAGAATAGACTTGTGTGTGTGTGTTGGTGTGATCACACCCTGTACAATACAAGGTCCACTCACACAGCATGTGAACAACAGTTTTTATTTCCAACTAGGTGGTAAAATATTGGAAAAATAGCCCTGCGTGTGAATTATTTCAATCAGTGTGCAATCAAGTTAATCACTTAATAAAGACAAAATGCGTTCTAATGATTTTAACAATAAAGCTTGAGTGCAATCATGACAATGTAATCACATTATTCAATCACTTAATGTGCTTGTAAGCTTTCACATTGTGGGATAGTAATTGACATTCACAGTCAGTAACAATAACTGCATGTTTTTTCAATACATATTTAATGACGTACAGTACCTACAGGCAGAGGAACATTCATTGATATAGTGAATTATATCAATCATAATAAATAATAAATGAACCTGATGGCTGATGGTCCATCTGGCAGTCAAAGTCAACCTGAACTGTAATCAATAGACACACTAATCTAGACTCACATACCATCTGTGGGTTTGCGAGCACCTGAATTTTCCCCCGGCTCGTCTAGGACAGTGATAAAATCAGCAGATCCACGAAGACACTGGCACAAAGAGCCGGAACAATTTTCTGCTACGCTTCATCCACCTCATAACAACAACTTTGAAAGAGCCATGAGAAAATAATTCAGAGTATCAAACTGACATCTTGTGTTACTTGTTTGATCAATGGTGAGCCTGGCTCTTGTACGTCTACAGAATGTGATGTGTGGGGAAACAGACAAACTGTAACCTAAAACTGTAAAACACCTCAAATTGAACTGAGTAACATTACTGGCTGAGAGATGCTCCACTTCACAACGGATTTCGAACGCCTTTGAACTTGTAACCGAGCAACACCTCACAGTGGCATCTGTCTGATCAGAGACAATTAAAATAAAACACATTTAATTAAGAGCATTGTTTTTTTAATTAACACAATTTATTTATGGCTTCTATAAGTACAACCTGTGCAGTAACAACAACACAGTCTAAGTCACTTAAAGTCTGCCAAAGGAGCAAAAAGTAAGCAAAGATTGGGCATGCATAAACTACAAAGTAATGTATGTGTCTGATGTAGAAAGAGCTGAAGAATTTGGATGGCTAGAGTCGCAATATTCATTGAAACGCAAGAAGTCAAATGTTACATCTGCCCCCGCGCGCAGGAGCAATTGGACCAGCATACTGGGGCAATTGTAACACCTGCATTTAAATACCAAGGGACCACAATACACTCCAAAGTATATAGACAATCAAAACAATTTAATATCCATCCCAAATTAATTCCAGTGCAAGTCTATAGCCTCGGAAGAAAAACTTCGAAAAGTGATACACTTGTTTGTCTGTTGGCAGGCAGACAGGGGTCATGTAGTATAAAAAAAGGATTTAAAGTGAACACACAACACTTTTCTTACAGCGTGTTGTTACTAAGCCTCACACTATTTTGATGTTGCTGGGGTCAATTTTAATACAGCGTTACAATTGCCCCCAACCGTACCACTCATGACACCAGTTACCCTGCCGGCTAGAAACAGCAAAGCTAACATTTGACAAAGATATCAAATGTTAGACAACAGAATGGTCATCAAAACTAGATGATTAAAAAATGTCAGACATTACAAAATACGGATAGAATCAATGAAAAAAAAAAACAATTTAATACCTCAAAAATGAGATTTGGCCGAAAAACTTGGACATGTATGAGACATCAGTTTGCCCTTTGGCAGGCAGGGAGGGATCATCAAAGACCATGTGCATCACGAATTTCATGGCTCTGCATCACTTCTGCTTCAGGCAATTTGAGCTTGCCCCTTGTTATAGTTGCCCCCGGTCTTCCCTAGCAGGAAACAGGAGTACCTCTATAATGTACTGTCAGTATGTATGGAAATGAATAATTACTTTACCTCAGATTTCTTTTCCATTATCCAACCATAGAGCTGTGTTATGTGGCAGCTATTTCTTCTTATTTATGTATTTCCTCTGATGAAAGCAAAGAAAAAAACAAAGGAGTCCTGTTGTAAAGCATTCTTACCACATCAAGTAGTGCATTAAAAACTCATATCTACACACACCTATCTGTGCTTTGTACATATAGACGCACGGATGCTCCCTCAGATAGTGGTATTTTGGTATACACAGTCAAAAAGAAAGAAGATTATGTAAATAAATGTTTACATCTGTTTAACATTATCGACCTGAAAGTAACAATTCTGACTTCAGCCCTCGCCAAGTCTCAAAATGTCTCACCCACAGTCAAGAATTCAATTCAATTATGTCCCTTGTTCCTTTTTACATCCTTTCCAAGAAACCACTGATGCTTCAAAAGCATTTGTATTTTCTCTGTGGCTCTTCTGGCAGCTGTTGCTTCTTTGTATGAAACATTTATGGTCTGCCTGGTAGCAGTACAACCCATCTGAAAATATGAATGAAAATAGCCAAACATTAATTCAATTTGGAAGCCAATTTGAATATTTTGTTGGCATGTTGCCTTAATTTTAAAGTAGTCAGGAGAGAGTGAACCCATCAGTGTATTTAGCAGTCATTACGTACAAATAACAACATCAAGTGCTTTTTGTGTGTGTTGACTGAAAATAATATTGCTGATATCTTTTCTTTTGACCTCTGATTTAACGCCAAATTGATCTGATTAATCAGATGCCGATCAGCTGTGATAGAGAGAAGAGGTCAGACTGTCTTGTTTTTTTCTTCAGCAAACTTGTTGAGCGGGGCGTCCGTACAGTCTTTGACCTCGCGTTAGATTAAAAAATGTTTTGTGAACAAATCAGCCAAATGAAGGCAACAGAATCAGCGACTGCAGTGTTGTGAGTCAACAAGCGGAGCCCTGTTAAGATAGCACAAGCTGAAACACTTCCATACAATAAGCCACGAAGAAAAGAGTTGAGGGCGCTTTAACATAAATAAAACAAAATGTGATCATTTGCTTACCATTTATGACATGCACTCAATTGTAAATGGTATGAAGACAATATATTTAATGTTTTCCCTCACCAAAAATCATTGATTTTTGTAAATACGTGCTTAGTCATGAGTTTGATGCCAGCAACAAAAGTTGTGGAATGATCAAAAAACAGTTTGTTTGTTTCACGCAGCATCTTTTTTGATCCGGGTTGTAGCAGAAGGTCTGTGATGGTAACCATTTCCATGTAATGGTTGTGGACGCTAACACCTTACCACACTGTACAGCTGGTGAAGTGTGTGTATCTGCGAGAGCTTTTACACACACACACACACACACACACACACTCCTTGTTAGTGCTGTTAGTTAAGTAGTAGATGTAGTAGATGAAAATGATGTTCCCTCGACACGGTCTTGTTTGTGGTTTCCTAATAGGTTCCCCCCTCAATGTTTACATTGCACATACAGGGATCTAATAATACCGAACGCTGGTTACTGAATAGATGTACAGTACGTTGTTGCAAGACATGACAGAGTTGCTAATTTTCTAGTCAAGGACATGAGGTCATATCCACTTCATCTTTGATGATGTGTAATTTATTCGTAGGTTGTGTCATAACTGCGCAATGAGCTTTTTGTTATCTCTCATATTTCACAGCTTATACGGCAGATGTTGTTATTGTTAATGAGAGCAGCAGGCTGCAGGTGTTTGTTTTGGATGTGGGCTGTGTGACCATAGCTTGGAGGAGACGTTCCTCACCAGGGTTACAGAGTCCCAGCCAAGCTGAAGATGTCTCACAGCTTTGATATGAATGCAGAATACTTGGTTTTATTTTGGGCAGTCTGGACTATGAACAAGACTTGGTGGTATTGAGTCTGCAGATGGTAAAAAATAACACTTTCTTATGTATTTACAATGTGCTATTGGCAGTCAACATGTTTGGAGCACTGTGTCAAAATTCAAACTGTTATGATTTGATTTGTAATTGGAAATTGGTCAAAATGTGTTTTATTTTTGTTTTTGTGTTAAAAGTTTGTTCCAAATTGACTCGTGGAATAAGTTACAAAATCATTTATATTTAAAAATCGACCATATGGCCATTGTGTGCTCTATAACAACCGGACTTGCTACCTCATTGTCGTATGCCTCTGTGCATCGGTCAAGTTGAGGTTTCTGAGCTATTACGCTGAATAATTGGCAGAACATTTTGTGCAGTATATCATGAAGTCACAGAGCATTTAACCTCTGACCGTTTTGGATATCAAATGCCATAACTTTTATCCTATTTGACAAATGTGTGAAGAAATTCCCTCAAGGTGTCGTTAAGATATCACGTACACTTGATACCATGTACCATCTTTTTACGGAAGACTTTTAAAATATAAAAAAAACACTTGTCGGGGCACTTTACATATCCAGCCTCGATTGTCAAACAATGGCATAGTCATCAGTGTTGATAAAAAGTTTAAATCTACAGCTGTCGATACAATGGCAGAACAAATTTCATAGACAATCGATATCATGCTGCATATCTGAACTGAATTGTTCTGTATACCAGTTAATAAAGCCCACCCACAATTAAGATCCATATCTGTCACTTATATACAATCTGATCAGCTATGCCTTAAAGGACAGAAGATGCCGAAAACCGCTTTAGAAATTGGATACTGTTGCTGAACTGATAGGTCTGTAAGAGAATGATGTAAAGCCAATGGAAGTCAATTACATTTTTAATGTGTTCAGATTTCAATAAAACAACATGTCCACGGTCTATTGGAAAAATCTTGTAATGAAGAAGGAGTATCTGAGGTAATATATTCCAACCATTTGAGCAAGTGAAATAACATCCAAACTCAGTATTGTCCTGATTCATCGTACAGCTAATAACAAAAATAATTTGATTGTATTGCATGTGTGGCCATCGATTTCTGTTGAAAGTAAATAGTGACAACCTGAAATTGATTGGCCACAAATAAGGCATGTGGTGTCATTTACCACACACAAGGTTTCATATTCAAATGTCTGTCAAGAGTAATCTAAATATCCGATTAAAAAATAAAAAAGGATTTATTAGCCTGGGAAAAGATTTGCTCCGGGAAGTGAATAACTATTTCAAAGGGAGTCGCAGGGCTCCACATTTTCAGTAAAAGACCTAAAGGTCTAATCCTCAGATCCTCATAGAATTTATCGAGGTTGGCCGTGGCATTGTGTGGAAAGCTGACACAATAACTAAGGATGGCTGTTCATTGGAAATGTTCTATCTCTCTCCATTGGTCCAATCTTGTATATTTTGTCCTACAGTGAAAAAGCAATCCTCCCTGAGCCGACGTCATTCACATCACATGCCTTTACACACGGGAGAAGTCGATGGATGACCCATCAAAGCGCTCAAAAATTGAGAAAAATTACCTTTGATCAGCCAAAATTACTGAAGTTAATTATGTGGCATGATCTCAATTGAGAACAGTTTTCATTTGTAACTGTCAATCATTCCTGTGGAAAAAAAACATGCAAGAAAAATTCAGTGGCTGTGAATTTTATACCGTGTGTTTCAGTGCTACATCACTGCAATACTCATGATAGTAAATGCTTGGATATGTGGGGTAACATCACCGTTGTCCTTTATTATATTGTCATTAGTTTCTTTCAGACAGTGAGCTATGAGTGGAGAACCTGCTGGAGCATTGTGTTTGTGACTGCACTGTACTGCAGTAAGAACACTCTGTACCAGCAAGATCGAGAAGAATACTAGCATCAGTCTTTTCATCAGTCATGACAACAATTGTTCAGGTTTCAAGAGACAAAGCCATCTTGTAGTATTTATGACAAGAGCAAATGAGTCAGGTGATGTTATTAGAGCAACTAAGTCAGGGTGGTCGGAACGGAGACCACTGTTTGTTGGCTGTTTCCAACCACCCTGACAGTCACCGCTGACTTTTTCAAAACATAACCACAATTCCTAGATCGCAAATGATGAAACAATGATGGTACTTGGGCGGTCCATTTCTGTTTGTCAGCTCTGAGCCACAAGCAGACCATAGCATGGCAACATGTCAGTCATGACTGGACCAGATCCAGCCCACCAGACTAGAAATGAGGTGTGGCCCTGATTTAGGCCAGTTTTTTTTTTTTTTCCGTTCGCTCAGATCTGGCAAACACGAGTGGACCGCCCAAGTGCCATCATTCCACGTGGTATGTGGGCCGTATGAATGTGTCTGGTACAATTTTGCTATCTGGGAGTCTTTCCTTAATGTTAACCGTGTTTTTATTATAACCATGACATGAATTTTTGTGCCTCAACACAAGCGAACCTCATCCAACTTCAACTCTGTCACCCATTAATTTGCGGACAACTGTTTTGAAGCCTAGAGTTTGGCATTACAGCCCTCGCCATGTTGTTTTTTGGAGTGAGAAGTGTCCATGGGGAGGATATCCTGATTGCATCTGACCGTGAACCTGAGGACACGCTGGGGTTGTCAATCACAAGGTAGCCACACCCTAAAGGGAATCCTGTTTTGTAATCTATTTTACTTCGAACGGGGACCCAAATTCACAAAATGAAGATAATGCAGTGTTGAGGAAGACTTGACACCAGTGATTAAGACCATGAACTCATTAAGAAACTTTTTTTTTTTTACAGACAATTTTCATATCATTATAGAGGATCTGACAAGCTACAGTAGTAATTTTACCCACCAAATTCCAAATGAACAAAACACGTCCCAAGCCCAATTTCCATCTGAAATCTGCATAGAATAGAAAGTCAAGTAGAACAATTCTAACAGTTAAAGCACCAACTAATCCAAAGCCCCTCCAGAACCCGCGAGGTGATGTGGATAACCAATGAGCACCAGCAGGCCCTGGCAATCATACTGTAACTGTGCCACATTTGTGTAAGGACTAACTCCCTTTCCAAGGCTCTGGCGCTTGGCCAGGAGGCACTCAGCACCAGCACAAGAAACCAGCCAGTGCCAGTCATTATCCCATTGTTTGGAGGCACACAGCCTGTCCTAATTAGATGCAAAAGAGCAGGGAAACTGTATCTAGTGGCACTGCAAATGAGGAGAGGGTTACACGTCACACATCCTGCTGCTGCAGGTTGGATGGTAATGAAATAATGAACTACCATGGGATATTCTACCATGGAGAACAAAGCACATCGACAGGCAGCCTTTTGAACCAGGCAACTGCTGTTGAGAGCAAAGGTTCGGCACAAAAAAGACCTGCAACACTGATCCTTGCACCCCGGGTGTCGGGGCACGGGGGTGAAATGTTATCGTTAAAAACTGATCCTCACAGCTGCTCATCCACACGTCTCAAAAAGAGCAAAACAGATGCTGTAAATAAAAGCATCAGGCTGGATTTCTCCCAGGATTTCAGTCATCAGAGAGGGTATAATTTAATTGTCTTTGCTGCAACTTCATATGCCTCTTGGCCCTTGACTGTATATCACAATGACAGACAGGATGATCACTGATCTGGCATCCATTTCTGAGAGTGCCTTAATGTTTCATGCATACAAAGCATTCAAACAAGATACGCACAGCTTGAAATTGTAACTAGGTTCTGTTGTTCAGATCTGCTTACCATTTAGGCAGGTAGCCAACACGTTGCTCTATCACTGTTTATTCTTAACAGTAATTTTTTTTTTTTTGCTGCTGCTAAATTTAATTTGTAAAAAAAAAAACACAGTGGACAGCTGATTAAAGAGTTTCACTGCCTGATTACATGTACTCACATTCTCATCCTCACAGTACAGTATGCATTTAAATCTAAAAAGTGCTGGACTTGATAGTTCTCAAAAAAATACTTAATGACAGTCCATGAAACTCTCCTCTACAGTATTCAAGTCTAGGTTTTTTATATTCATGAAATGAATGCTTGTCTGTCATAAGCACATGCAGAAGGACAGAAGACAGTGCAGCTACAGAGAGCAGGAGAATATGTGGCAGGGAGGGATTGAGATAGAGGGAACTCTAACATCGCTTCATAACTAACTTCTAAAGACCAGGGCCGTCGGCTACCAAACTCTCTTCACACGCACGCGCGCACACATGCATGTGCACACGCACGCGCGTGCGCGCGCACACACACACACACACACACACAGACACAGACACAAAAGTGCCTTTTAAACAGAGTGATGAGATATTTAAAATCTGTAAAACTGAAGGTGAGGTCTCATTGAAAGTCCAAGCACGATACTGTACACTGAAAAAAAAATTCTGTCAGAAAATGCGAAGGTTGTTATGAGAGCCACATCTGTGTCTGAGTTTGTTTGTCTGTCTAAGCATAATGACACACAAATGTGGGTGGAAAGTAAGTAAGTGATTTTAAATAATAGTATATATACGGCGCCCGTTAAAGTTACATCATCCGCGGGATGGGCGAATGAGTGGGCTTGGGGCTGAGTGCCAGAGGGATTAATGCATTGTTGGTTTTGCGCTTTTTACGAGGATGTTGACAAAAAGAAAAAAATGGAGTAATAACAACCTCGTGGTATTAGGAATCCTAGAAGCCCTGTTTCTTGGTGCATTCTCAGCATATTTAACTCTAAAAATGAACTAAATACAGCAACCTACCTCCGTTATTACTGTGTTTATACTGCCTGTATTACAGTATTCCAGAAGTTTTTCTATCCAAATGCTCTAAATTGCGCTGACCGATTACCTTACGTTCTAAAAGAAGACTGAATTCAATAGATGACAGTGTTTTCTGGAGTGACAACATTTAAATGCACAAAATATTCAGTTTTTTGTCCGTTCTTCTCCTCTCTAATCTCAAACACACAACACGATTTTAAAAATAATGGCACATCACACACTACAGATAAGGTTATAGTACCAGAGGGTGCGATGCGCCCCCCTCACATAATCCCTCCTGCGTGATTTCATGGGGAAGCAGACGTAAACAGAATGGAGATTAGCGTGGTGCAACAACCAGGTGGAGGTTAAACGAATCTGGATGAGTGGGGAAACACAGTCACCACGGGTTTTCTATACATCAACTGGAGGTGAGATTTTAAGTTTCTGTCAACAGTAGTATGCTATCACATCAAAATATGATCAAGTGAATTGGCTGGAGTCTCTTGTGCCATTTTGCTAGTGTGCATCAAAATAAAATTACCACCTGTGGTGGACTTATCTGACCATTCAAACATGGCCTCTCTCATTCCTTCAACTACCTTCTTGAAAAGGCTGTAATTTCAATACTTGCATACAAAAAAAAAAACTGTTGATATTCAGGTTTATCACAATGTTTAAGTGGGTGTGTTTCTTCTTCTTGTCAGCCAGAAATGTGCTTTTCTTTTGGGCATGCATCTCTACCCCAGCCTCGCAAACTTTTGGTCAGTTGGTTTGTGTACAAGGCATCCATGACAATGTGCAGAGCAGACTGTAAACAGGCGAGAGGCATTACATGTACAATTACATGGAATACCCAACTGAGATGCATATTCCAAATGTGCATGTACATGTCCAAAGAATGATCCTATAATCCAAAAAATCAGCATATTCAGTAAATCTATTGGTCATTTTCCAATACAGGGGTTGTAGAATGAAATCGTTTAAGTACCTTTATTCTGCATAAGAGAAAAAAACAAACAAACAGAGGATGAGTGCAAACGATGAGTTGAGGAGTTTCACAGCCTGAGGGAAAGGACCTCTGTAATCTGGTGGTATGACAGCAGATCCTTCTGTATCTTTTGCCAGATGGCAGCAGGGTGAACGGGCTTTGGCTGCGCTGGCTGCTGTCTTTTAGTAGACGACTTTGGGCTCTGTGCAGACATCTCACTTCACTGATGTCACTGTTGCTCTGTAGATGGGTACCAATGATGTTCTGGGTGGTTTTAATCACCTGCTGCGAAGCCCTCCTGTCTTGCAACGTGCACGAACCATGCAGTTTGTGTTCTTTCTATCACTCTATAAAAGTTAATAGTAATTTTGCTCCAGTATTTAGACTTCTTAAGTTTCGTATCCCACATGTCTTTGTTGGGAAATGCTACATTTGGAATACAGCCTAATTCAGAATATCCAAACGTAAAGTTGTTTAAATGACTTGTATCAAATTCAGATTACTGTCATAGTCCGAATAATAGTAGAATATCAGTGTGCATGTAAACGTGGTCACTGTAATTGTGGTCATGACCTGTAGTCAAGCCGTCCTATTGCCTAGGTTACCACAAGAGGACCCAAAAGCAGAATTCTGAGGCAGGTGGGCTGAAAACTAAAAGCAGGCTTTAATAATAGCTGATGTCCAAATCCAATAATCCAAAACAAAAGGCAGTGAAAAAGGCTGGCAACAAAGCACCAGTAATCCACAAGTAAAAACTAAACTAAGCACAAAGTAAAACAATTTATAAACTGCCATATCATGGGGACCCAGACTGCAAATACAGGTAAAACACGACGAGAGGAAAGGAAAGGGGACACAGACAAACCAATAAAGAGTGATGGGAACACACATGCTTGAATACACAGGAATGATTAACTAATGGAACCGGTGTACACAGAAAAAGTCAGGGAAAAAGACAGGAAGTTAGAATATTTACTATTTTAATTGTCTCAGCCCTTCTGTGTCTTTTCATGTTCGGGTTGTAAATGTTGTGAACTTGAATGAGAGTTGCCTTAAAATGGGAAATCATCTTTGGCTTTAGCAACACCGAGCGTGCAATATTGGAGCCTTAAGGATTCACATATTACATATTCCCATCTTCCTTTTCATAATTTGCACTTGGAGGCAGCTACTTATGGTAAATCAGACAAGACGCAACAGAGGCGTTAAAAAGAGACTCTGAATCAAAATAACTCCTCTTAAGCGCCTCCAATGGGATCACTCTGGGCTCTCACCTCGCCACTCTAAGTCTGCATTACTAAGTGGAGAGGTATACATCTTCCATTTGCCAGTCATTACTTGTGACATCCACTTGTGTAAAATAAAACCACGTACTGAGTCCATAGGACAAAAGGGTCTTTGAATTCAAAACCTGAATATCAAAGCGGCGTCACATCAAATCCGGCGCACATTTCCATGAGAGCGATAGCAGGAACAGCATGTTTTCGCCAGAGGTCATATGTTTCTCTTCACCTGAACAACTCTTTTCCCTTCACACGAGATGTAATTACCAGTGACACCTCAAAGACAGCGGGAGAATAACTGAAAAGATAATGTCAATTGAGACAGAGGGCCTTACTGGAGGTGCGGAAAAAGGACTCATTTGACCATTAAGAGCGAAGTGTATTGCTGCACTAATTCTATTATGTGAGAAGAAGATTTAGTGTATATAGCCAGTGATCCAAACTTAATAGGGGTGATAGAAGCAGGAGATCCGAGCTAAAGGCCAGTGGGCTGACGGGAGGCTGACCGGGTTTGTGACAGCTTCCTTCAGCTGCCTGACACCTGGATAACGCCCGAAGAATAACCTGTGCGGCCGGCTGGAAAGAGCTTCAGACAAATAAGCCGGTTACTTGACAAAGACCCCCGAGATAAGGCATGCTCAAGCTCCTGCATTTGTATTCCAAGTGGGGTGGGGGGTTGGGGCAAATGTAATTGAAAACTGTTGGGGTGTAGGGGGTCAGCAAATTCAGTAGGCTCCGGGGGGGAAAAAAAAAAAAAGTGTTTGTGTTCTGAGTAGCAATGTGAAATAGCAATCGGCCAGCTGAGCATAACGATTCTTCTGGTCAAATAATAGCTTCCAGATCCTGCCCTCTATCAGGCTGATGTGAAGAGGGATGGGAGCATGAAATCATTGCCACTAACTATGTCAAGGGTAACGCTCTCTAAAAGGGGTTTCTTCTGAGGAGGATTTCTTTACTTTAACTGGATTCAGATGCAGTGAAAGACGCTGACAGTTGTCAGCAGATAGAGTACATTTCTTTGGCTCTTGTATTACCTTTTCTGTAAAATTGGAGCAACAGTGAGTGACAGAGCAAAATACTAAATAAATTAAATACTTACTGCATGACGGTACAAAAAATGAATTCAAATGAGTGAACGAAACACAGAGAACGCATAAAAAAGGCACGCTTCACGATAGTAAAGGTCCACCTTGAGTGATTTGACCTTCATCCCATGCCGATCTGATGCTTTACTGCCCTGTGTCAGCAGAGGTAATGAGATCAAGGGATCCCTGGATGCTCCTGTCATGGTTAATCACTTGATGAGCATGCTCACGCACACCCAAATGTTTACAGCTTCATAAGGTAACTAGAATTCCACCCAGAGATGAATCCCAGTCCATAAACATGCTACTGTCTCTCCGGTTTGTTGAGCTCCTCGCTCATTAAAGTCGGCTGGAATTTCCACAGCACAAGGGCAAATGGACGTGGCAATTAAAAGAGTCGTCGCTCATGAAAGAATGGCATAAATTCAACAGCTTTCTTCACTCGCAAACACTCAGCTAATCCCAATGCATGTTATTCAGGGTGAACGCGGTGCATATTAACATGTGCGATTATCATTCTTGTTCTATGCATACAGAATGTTTACACTGGAAGATCCCCATATGACGTCTGGATGCGCTCTGCGGAGCTGAAGCCTGCCCATTCCTTGCTCCACTGGGTCAGGAATGAGTTTCATTTCCTCCATGCACTTTTCAGGAAGTTGGGTTTTAAGCTTTGAACCGAATTCACAAGCTAATAGCAGTAATTTCTACCAGAGGAGCATGAGGGACACTCTCAAACACGAGGAAACCAATACACATGCTCGGAAAGGATTGAGACGGAAGCAGCCTATTTTGCCAATTTACGCTATAGCGATCCAGCAATTATAGGCGGAGTTTTGCTCTATAGGCCATGGTCAGAGTAGTAAAAATGTATCCAGTAGTAGGGCTGTGGATGTGAATGTAAGTGGGCTTAAATGAACCACAGAACCTCAAAATAAACAAGTGACAGCCAGCAGTTTAATGATATGACTACATGCCTCAGCCGGCGATTCAAGTAAAGCCGCCTTGAGGAGAAAGTGGGAGGAAAGAAATCAGCGTTCAGCAGCATTTTTCAGCTGCACCACACCTCTGAAGTGCTCCTGTTAGTTCATAACTGAATTTGAACTTCAGTACTGTGTTCATGCCGGAGATGAAGAGGTTGTGACAGCAGTCAACAATCAAATGAGGGCTGTGAGAACGGGCATGTTTTCTTAATATAGAGCTTTTCATCCATCGAGCACATCTCAATTACCTCGCAGTATTGGATTCACTGTGCAGGTGTCAAGTAAATTTACTTTAATTATGTCGGAATTGCATAATCATCTGTTTCAGGGAGAAAATGTGAAAGAGACAGGTGAAAGTGAAAAGGTCGGCACATTTCTGAGAGGCGACTCTGGTGGCGCTGATGACTGCCTGACTGACAGAACTGAAATTACTGTACTTTCCATTTCCACAGTCCAGTCTCCGGTGTCTAATTTCACTGCAGAAGATGTGTGAACCAGTAGACTGAGCTCTCACGGATCAAATGATGATCTGGTGGAGATCATTAATGAAGAATGGCAGTTGCTAACTCTGAAACTTTTAACTCTCACAAGCTAACTTTTGGTTGCTAGCTACAATGAAGTTCAAACACACAGCCCAGTCGGCAGGATATAATGTTAGCAGTTAATGTTTCTGCAAATCACAGATACATCGAAGTTTGTACCATATATTTGTACAAAACTGCCACATCAAGTTCACATAACATGTTTATTACCTGAATTACACATCACGATCACGGTTAAAGTAAGTATGTTACGTTGACTTTCGGTTTGACACACATCCATCCACCCACACCTCCTCTCTCCTCTCTTTATACTACTGAGCTCCAATCATAACTACCACAGCCACTAGAAGTCCTGTCTAACATTAAACATGTATATGGGAAATAATTAGCTGTCTGCATGGATGACCCATACGGCTGACTTACAAATAATGTACCTTTGTGTCGAAAATGCAACAACTCACTTTATGAGTTATAATATTAGAAAGCTGGAATGTAAAATGATTGATAGATTTACTAATAGACTGGCGTCATGCATTCACTGACATTAGACATATCTCACGCCGTTAACCATATGGCCAATTATCAGTTTTTCCTCAAGAGAATAGTGATTTCATTATTACGTGTCCAAAGCCTGTGTGTGAGCTCTGTATCTGTTATTCTTTGCATTGATATGAATATTAACTGAATACGGCTCTTTTCGGATGCATCTAATCCTGTTAGCAGAAGGATGTCATTAACAGATAGCCTTCTTCTTACTCTGCCCTTCTATTGCATCATGTCAGGACAGAGACGTGCTGTAACGCAGACTCCTTGCGCTAAATATGCGCGGACTTAACTGCGTCCATTCGTAGCGAGCAAATCTCTCAGATAAAGAAAAACGTGTGTCACATTTAATTTTCATCACAGGACATGTGCTCATGGTTCATGACTTAATACACTGAACACAGATCTTTTATTCTTCATAAATGAATAAGAACTGGATCCATTTGCCTTTTGAAGTGGTCACTAATCGCCGCTGCTCTTAAGACAATGAAACGCTGATTATAAAAATGCGAAGAAATAATCAAATGTGCTGTAGATTTTATTAATAAAAATCACATTGTTTAGCCCCATTATGTGAAACACCATTAGGGCATTCAAATATTACACACGCCTACTCGAGGCAGAAATTGCACTTAGGTAAGTAGAAATCACATGAAGTGCTTTTGATCGTGGTAATAATACTGTATGCGTTAAGCTGGGAATAATAAGACTGCTATTTATTCATAAAGTCACTGAACAGCTGTCACTGCGAGGGGAATATGGGGCTGGAACAGTTTGTTGAAAGTTTTATTCTATTTTTATCTGAATGTTATTATTCTTTATCAACATTTCAGTGGGTTTTATTTGGATTAATGTATTTTTGGTATCTCATCGTTCATGCAGTCATGTGTAGTTTTTTTTTTTCTTCTTAAAGTCATTGTCAGACCAGTACAGTGTGTTTTTTAGGTCCTCGACACACATAAATAGAAAATCTACCTTTTCATCTCAGCACACATCATCACATCTCGGATGTGGAAATGAAATAATATGATAGTGACATGTATTACACGTGTGATGTTTGTCAAATTAAAAGATAATTATTCAATTCAAGAGGTTTGTCATAAACCTAATGACCATATCCAAAACTTGTAGAACCGGTCCTGCATTCTAGCTGCTCACAGGACTGAACAACTGCTGTCACATAACTGCAGCTGTCAACGTTGCTTGAGAGCTGGGATTTTCACATTTTCTATATACATTTTCCGTGCTAATGTGACAGCCATGTGGGTGTTAACTGAGCTATTTTACACAAATCCAAATGGTAATTCTAAGTGCTATATCGAAGGCAACTGGACTTGTTTCAGTTTCCTGAAGACGATTCACCTCTTATCCAAGAGGCTTCTTCAGTTCTCTGAAGTGAACTCAGAGCTGAAGAAGCCTCTTGGAGGAAACCCCCTCACTTACCATGACCTGAATGACTGAGAATCTTCCCCGACAAATCCAAATGGTGTTTTTTTTTTCGACAAACTGCATCTTTCTTTACCTGCAAAATTGTATTTCTACGGCACAACTCAAACAGGATAAAAATGTATTTGCTTCCTACCATTCACTACTGTGAAATTCTTTTCCAAAATAAGGCCACATAGGGCATACCAGGAGGAGCGGGGCTTCATCTCTCTATGTCTGCTGGTCAAACACTTTGGTCCTAGTCTCTCCACAGCACTGTTTCAGCCCCGGAGAAAGATCCGGCTGCAGCAATTGTCATCCTGATACAGGGGATTAAACACTCTGGTTTGTTTTCATGTCTTTAAACCAATTAGACTTGGTTTGCACATGTTGAGGTGGGCATTGGTATTAATATGGCTTTGAAGAAAAAGGTAACAGCTTCGAGCTTGTTTACGTTCATACTGTTAGCGAACAGGTTAATTTTAGAGTAGCTTTCCAGCTTCAACATGTAGGTTGCTAGCTTGGAGGTTGATGTTTTACGTAGCAATGGGGATTTCATAAACAGTACATGCAGATAGCGGAGGGAAGGTGGGAATCAGCGCTGAATGACGGGCTGTCTGCACCCGGTAGGTCAGACTACTTTGGTCCAGACTGAAATGTCTCAGCATCTACTCAAGTTTTGTCATTCATGGTCCCCAGAGGATGAATCCTACTGACTTTAGTGAACCTCTGACTTCTCGTCCAGTGCCACCAGCATGCCGAATTTTCACTTATACAGTCAAATATCTCTGTAAATATTGCGACATGTACTGGATGTGTTGGCATACAATGTAATTTAAACATTCATCTTTTCCAGACAAAGGAATTTTAAAAGGCTTTTCCCCAGACATTTCCTCTACCACCAGCATCAGGGCAACATTTGAATCTGTCCAACACGTTTAGCTCATGAATAAATGCTGGCTTAAGTGACATTACCATCACTCTCAGCTGCTCCTTGTGTTTACTTACACATTTCACATTGAGCATTGACTCCTCACATGTGAAAATCACAATTTCGCATCTTAATAGAATATATCCACATTTTACACGTGAAAACGAAATAATGCCACATGTGAACTGCATTTTATCACATATGAATACACATTTCCACATGTAAGATTTACATGTCTACATGTGAATTACATACATTCACACACTATTTTTTACCATGTGAACTCAATTTTGAACATACAGTACATGCACAGTCGGACAATTTCACGGATTACCTTTTTACACACATGAATAAACATTTCCACATAAGAGATTTACCATTGTAATGTATGACAAAGTGATTGGCTTTTGTTCTCATGTGGACAAGTTCTAGCCGCTATAAGCAACTACGATTGTCAATATGGCAAAACATAAATCTGTGAAACATCAGTGAGCTAGCACGCAGATGTAAGCATTTAGCTCGAAGTGCAGCTTCTCAGAGAAGTTTGCGTCGCTGTCGCCTTCATCTTGCTTGTTTTACGATTGAAGAGAGACAACGCATTCAAAACACTTAAATGCTAATTTCATTAAAAGAGCCAGTGGGTGTGCGTGCTTCACAGCTAGCATCACCAGATGGATCTGTAAAGCGATATTGTACAGGGATATCAAATCATATAGGAGCTCACAAGGGACAAATATATAGTAACTGTGAGAGTTCATCCCCTCTGTTGCTCCTCTCCGAACAGATCGGCTGCCAGATGAAGTCTGTTTGCCAAGAAAAATTCTGCTCTACTGTACAAACCATAATGTAATCTCTTGGCCTTGGCTCCTGGTTATGTGCCCTGATAGGCTTATAAAAGATTAATTATCACATAAAGTCTCAAACATTAGAACAAATCCCCCATGATGCTGCGGAAATGACATTTGCACACACACACACACACACACACACTCACACACGCAATCCATGCAGAAATCATCCTTTGCATTTAAAAGGCTTTTTTGAAATCATCGATTGCTCATAGTTGTAGGGTTACGCCTCCTGTAACTTGACCACATACCTCAGTGGGCGCAACACACCGCCTGCCTTTTGGAGTCCAATATACCACCCTCATATTTCAATCAATAATCAGGGTGGGATGCAATTAGTAACTTGGAAGGGTTTGCGAGAGTCACGTGACGGATCAATCGAGCCGAGAGGCGGCACACTCATTGGGGTGATTCACAGCCCAACAGTTTGTCCCCGCTCAGCCTGAATCCATGCCGTCTATCTTTTTTATATGAAGCATTCAAGGCTGGAAATATGCATCTGTCAAACGTCCCCCATTACTCCGGCTGCCTGTCACACCTGGGGCAGCTCACAACCAACCAGGAAAAAAAAGAAAAAAGACGAAGTGTAGCTGTCAGCAGAGAATCCTCAGCGGACTGAAAAGGCACCAGCTACCCCCCTCATTTCTCTGACTCTAATTTCCTCAATACGTGGGTATTTTCTCGGTCTCCGTGCGAATGCTGGGTTAATGACAGCGGCTGTGTGTCAGGAGCAGCTGAGGCAGCTTCTTTTTGCTCCAGATAACATGCACACATTGTTTTGTATGAAGGTATGTCAGAGCAGATTACCAACACGTATTTTGTACATCAATTTCAATTCTTGGCTGATGGCTGTGTAGCTGAAATTGATGAATGTGTCATTAACATAGCCCATACCAAGGATTCCTCCAGTACTGTGTGCAGTGTGGGTTGCAGTGCCCACCAAATGGCATGAATGCTGCTCCACTCTGGCTCTGTGGTGGTGGACTGCGGCCAGCATGGTTAAAATGAAGTTCCAGTGTGGGTCCTTGCGATTAAAGTGCGGCTGCTGCTTCACCTCCTGCTATTAGTGTCTTTGGATGTTCTCTCACCTCAACAACCAATGTCTTTTCACATCACAAAGCTATTTCTCTCGTTCCTCTTCACAGTCGAAGAGAGCGCTGCAAACTATGTCATGAATGAAATATAAGCACACCGCTGTATTACTTATGAGACCTAACTTTGCTCTGAGCTATTTTCAGATTTCATTTAAATTCATCAGCATGATTAATGTGCTCGTACCACAAACACAGGCGACAGGGCATCGGTCTGGGAGGAAATATTAGCTGAAGATGAACTTCAGAGATTACTTATCAGCAAAGACCACCTTTCAACTAACCAGTAGTATCTTCATCAATCATTATCGAAAAAGTCTTCCTGCAAGGCGCCTTCAAGTCATTCTAAGACAGCACGAGACATGATTCAAGTGACACTAATGTGCTTCGTGGTTGAATTTAAGATGCAACATTACATCCTTCTCTTGTTTATTTAAACTTTAAAGGCTGAACATTGCTGGTGGGAAATCATGAACTCAATTCCTCGCACATCTCCTGCTTGAGAGAGACAAGGAGAAAAGGGCTGCTTCATTCATTCATTTCAAAGCTTGAGAACAATTTCACAAATGCACAAATGTATAACGTATATGAATATGAATATCAATGAATAGTAATTACTATATAACCCTTCACTATGACCTAACCTTTCCGGGGGAATCACCCAGCAGCAGCTGAGTATATCTAATTATCCTCTCTTTTGCTTTTTCCAGCACATTAAGAGTTAATGATTCGTGCACACACATCTCCAATTTGTGTCAGTTAGTCAGCAGCAGGAGATCCATTCAAACATACAGCCACACATGTGCGAGGCTCTGTGGACGAGAGGCGAGAGCGACCGTCCTGCATCCGCTATTCTTGCACCGAACACAGACGAACAGACTCCCCCGGCAGGTTTTCTTTGCCGTGCATGAAGTCACATCCGAACACTCCATAAACAAAGAGACAATCTCTCAAATTCATTGGATTTAGCTTCAGCTTAGTTCTGCTCCAGATCAATGGAGAGTCCACTCGTCACCTGCTGATCTGTGAGCGAACACCTGAGCTCATGGCTCCCGCAACTCTTAACTCACTTCCTTCTGCCGCCTTTGATCAGCAAGAGCCCATTTGTCTGTCCTGCTCTGCCACTGTTTCATTCTCTTCGCCTCTGCCTCTTGTTCCCTCTCTCTCTCTCTGTAGGATGTCTATCTTTGATTTTACAGCCCTGCATGCACTTTCAGGTACACTCTGATGATTGAAGCCAGATTGCAAAAGTTGTCACAGCTTACCTGCAGTAAAAGCACTCATAAAAAAACCCCTTATGAGTGCCTCACTAAGGTACGAAACAACTTGGCTCCCACTGTCCCTTTTAAACACTATCAGATCTGCACTTCAGATTCATCGCAGCAAAAACAGAGCGGGCAGAAACTAGAAATGTAGAGAAATCAATCTGAGCGCATTGGAGAGCGTGCAATGAGGTTGCCAGTTTTGAGTCTTACAGCCCTTCAGTGCAAAGTAAATAAATCACCAAAAAAAAGGTCTTACCTGGGCTTTTGGTGAGGCTGCTGCTGCTTGTTACAGATCCTATCTCTGCCTGTGGGACAGAGTGAGAGAGAAAGAGAAAGAGGAGAGGAAGAAAGCAAAAGAGAGAGAAGAGGAGGGGAGAGGAGGGGCGAAGAGAGGAGAGGAGAGGACCGTGAGCGCAGATGAAGAGAGGGAGAGGAATCAGAGAGAAGGCGAGAGAGAAGTGCCCGTGGACAACGAGAGCGAGGAGCACAGGCAGAGAGGAGAGCGGGGACAGTGGTGCTCTCACACAGCGCCGCGTTACACTGAAGGGGATGTGCTGGCAGTGGGAGGTGGTACTTCTCAGTCAAATGACATCTGCCTCACTCTTAAAAACCATTGGCTAAGAGGGATGATTTTCTAATAAGCCATCCCCGCTGTCTCCAAGTGAACACACCCACTCCTTCTTTTCCCACTGCTCATGCACACACACACACACACACACACACACACACACACACACATAGATATTCTTTAACTGTGCAGCCTCCTAAGATTGTCTTTGTCATGGCTTTTGTCTTCTCTCTCCTCCTCCTATTCTCTCCCAAAGCACTTTCACGTCTTCCTTTATCTCCGGTCCGTCCCTATACATGCATTCTCATTTTTCAGTTGTTGCATGAAGTGTTTTTCGATTCAAAACTGCTTCAGCTTTCAATTGTGCCTCTATAGAGGGAATATTTCCAGCCTTTCCGACATATTTCTAAAGCTAAAAAAATAAAAAAAAACAGTTGTTTCTTTCTCTAGTTCTATGCTTATAATGTATGGATCTACCCTTTAAAAGTATGCTATAATGGATGGAACCACTCTTGGTACATAATGACAATGATCACGCTGAACAGCCATCTTTATTAAAGGCACTCCTGCCTGCCATGGATGTTTAAGTGGCCGAGATGTTTTAGAGTTTCAGTGTTGATATTTTAAATAAATCTGGGCCGGATGAAACATCATCTTGACAATTAACACATTCTGCTAATATAATTTACCCAGTTAACCTGTTAGGGTTATTTTTTATACTCTGTTTCAACAACGAGTGTTTTCAAAGTGTGGGAGGTAAAAATTAATGGAATCCTGCATGAATGCATGAATTAATTAAAGTTTTCAAGTAGTGTTATTAACTAAATTGAAAACATTATACAGTCGCTGTTGACGCCTACTCACGAAGCAACTGTTAAAGGAAGATCTGGGGGGTAAAATAATGCTTGAACGCCCTCTAACAAATCCTTAGGCTTCAGGAATGTTTTAGATTAAATAGGGAACACAGTTCTAGAAAAATAGCAATAAATTATAAGAAATGTATTTGTCACATATTTCATAGAATGACATTCCTTTTATACACAAGGACATGATTAATTGAACAATTTCCAAGTCTCTACAAATTGAGTGATGATTTTTTATTTCTTTTTTTTATCAAAAGCAGAAATAAATAACTGAATACAATGTAACAGGACTCACTCATAGTAACAAACCCACTAAGAGTTATAACTCAGCTTTCCAGCAGCTCTACGAAGAGTTTTAGTGTCTCCTTGCTCATTGTTTTGGTTTTACAGCCTGCAACTTCAGCTGCAGTTTATAATTTTATTTCAGGTTCCTACCAGAACAGGTTGACATGCTTTAATGCTCAAAAAACACATCAGTTATTTCATACTGGCCAGTGCTACAGCATTGTATCCACCCTCTGTCTGAGAAGATCTGTTTTAAATTCTGTCTCTGTGAGGCCCGTCCTCCTGAATACCCAGTCTGCTCTGATTGGTTGGCTCACACATGCCTGAGCCAGCACCGCTAACAACAAAGGAGCAGCTGTGCTAAATCAATTCTTATGTGCCAAACTACCAGCGAGGCATCATGACAGAGCGATGTCACTAACTCACGGAGTTAAATGCGGGACTGGAGCAGTGTTTTTTTTTAGTGGGAGAGAGGAGCTTCTGTTGGTGTTGACTTTGACCTTTTTTACTTTCAAGATCTTCTACATGCACAATAACCTATATAAAGCATTCAAGGAAAGTAAAAAAAACGAAAATAGGTCTCCTCTATCTGTTTTGCTTTACTATCTGCACTCTCAGGCAGCTGTTTTCATTGAAAAAGCGCTAAGACATAGACGGCACTCGCAACAAGCTGATGATCATTGTGGAGAATTCAACCTAACAGTCACAAATACTAAGAGTTAATATAGACTTCAGAAACATGACTCTAAATGATTTTGAATTGTTCCTCGATATATGCTGGATGTGCAGATGGGCAACTGTTTGCTGAAATGTTTGCTATATCAACTTAGTAAGGTGACAATATTTCAGTGTTGTGTTCACAGCTTATTGGACAACCCTCAAAAATCAATGCAGGCTTAAGTGCAGAAGGTGTGTTACAGTTCACAGTCAGATCTGAAACTGTAGCTGTTCTCTTCTAATCTCCTGTCCTTTGTCTTCTCTCGCCAAAAATGAAAAGCTGTTGCTGCTTTTTTTATTGAGAGGCGGTGGGCAGAATAACAAAGGTTACTATAACACAGCTGCAAAGACACGGCTCTATCATGCTGACTGCATTCAGCACTATGATTCAACTATAAAAGAGGTCAGCACTTCAAGGAGGCCTCTCTATAATCGATTGATGACACCATATTTCAGCTGTAGAGAAATAACAACCCAATCGCCAGAATAAATGTCTACAAACCACAGATATGTTGAATCTTCACATTTCTGTCAGTTCAGTTTTCTATTTTATGTTGTAACAACGCTGTGCTTAGGGCCTGGTTAGGTTTAAGCCCTACAGCCACTTGGTTATGAAAGACCGTGTTTTGGCTAAAAATACCTGGTTTTGTCCCAACAAAGCAGGATGGACAAGTCATGACATCTCATTCAAAACACACCACAAACACAGCTGGAGATTGTCCCAAGGTCTCCTGAACAGTATCAAGCGCTTTCACGCTTACAAATGTTGGATTGCAGACTCAGTTGCAGTCACAGGCTTGGCAGCTTTGTCGCCTAGCACCATCCTCTCTGCCTCTAGACAGGAAAGTAGGCTGATATATATGTAGTCTGTAGAAATATGACAGTGTTGATTTGACACAGACACATTTGCTTGGATCCGTGGTATGGCATGTGGGGCTAGGTGAGTCCAGGTGTGAATGGTTGTTAAGCTGTCTGGGGAGGGAACTAAGCGTACTGCATTGTAGATGGGTGATAAGTAATGTCGAAGGCCACCTCCTCTGTTCAAAGACGGTCATTCCAGTTTGACATAGATGAATTCCTTCACTCCTCTTTCAAACGATCCGTCTTCTCTGGCCAAGATGTTTACATTGTTGTCCTCAAAGAAATGATTTTGGACAGCAGTCTTGACCTCAGGAGTCGGCCCTCCTGTGTTGTGCCATTCGTTTATTTAGGGGTTATTTTGTTTCCGCAATGTACAAATCTGTGCAGTCCTGGCTGCATTGAACTGCATAAACTACATTATTCTGCTTATGCCTGGGTTTCTGCCTCAGTGTGCTGGTAGGTTTGAAGTGAACTGGGATATGATTTTTATTGAAGATCCTCATGAGTTTCTGTTTTCTGTTGTTACGTTTTTCCGTCTCCTCCTGTCTGTCTGCTCTGGATCTTTTAGAGGTTTTGACAAAGAAACCATTGTTTCGTCTGAGTCCGGTGTTATTTCTCTCACCTTGTTGGAGAAATCCTGTGAGTTTTTGATGTGGTGTTGAGTGTTACCGACCAAAGGAGCTAGGATACTGGCTAAGTGCTTGGATATGTTGTAGGTAACTGAGTTGATGCTGCTGATGATGGGTCTGAGTGGTGCTCCTTCCTTGTGTATCTTGGGGAGCCCATAGATGCATGGGATGGTTTCCCCGGGGTACAGTCTGTAATATAATGGTCTGTCAATGTCTTTGTCCTTTTCCAGTTTTTGCAGATATTCTATAACCTTCTTTTCTTAGCTACTGGTAGGATCTCGCCTCAGTGTCTCATAGGTGTTAGCATCACTGAGCAGATCAGTGACTTTGGTGTGGTAGTTTGCTGCGTTTAGCACTACAGTGCATCTCCCTTTGTCTGCCGGCAAGATGTTGATGCTCCAGTGTCTTTTGAGTGATGCCAGGGCCTTCCTTCCCTCGGTAGTGAGGTTGGAGGGGCGTGCTGTATTCTCTACATTTGCATGGGTTTCATTTTTAGAAAGGATGCTGCCTGCTGTTAAACATGATGGGGGTTCTGTTGTGGGCAGCCATTACCGGGCAGCCACAGCAATTACATCGTCTCTACTGTCGTACGACAGCCAACAGACCACCGTATGGCGCGAACACCATTCCCTTAAGGTGTTAACATATTTAAGAATAATCATGTCCCTCATTATGTAACACAAAAACAAATGCCAGACTGCTTTCATAACTCGGCAGTAAAATGCTGATATCACCAAAGAATGCAAATTAATTTACTAACTACTTCCCAACTGTTATTGGAGTGCTGGAGTGAAGCTGAGCAGCAACAGAGACAGCTGGGTCCTGCAGCAGTCATACACCACACTTTGCCAATGAGCAATGAAAGAGGTATAAGAAAATAATAGGCACAGCTTGAATAATATGTGTTGTTAGATATGTGTCGTTGGGTATATTTTGCAGCATGTCAGAGTTTGTAAATTAAATAACATGTTTCTGCCCGAAATAGATCTCAAGTTTAATTGTGGACCACTAAGAAAAGGTAACACCATACCAAATATTCTAAGAACTCTGTTAGTTCTTGTAGTTATTGAGTAGTTATTTTAAGTTATTGTAAAATCAATTTGTTACTAGCAGAATTATAATTGTTTTTGATCGACATTCTTCCTTTAACTAATAAAAAAAAAATCCTTGCTTCTTGTCATCCGTAGACAGTTTAAAAACCATCAAGGGTACAAAACTGCCCTCACTGACCTACAGGAGGTTTTGGTAAATCAGTTGCAGACGAGCTGATTGCTCAAACGACTGGGAATGGCCTTTTTAAGAAGTTTCAATCTGATATTAGAGCAGCTTATGGCGATGGCTCAGAGTGATCAATGATTTGCTTTAAGCTGCTGGTAAAGGGAAATCCTAAGCGATAGTTCTTTTGGACTGTACTGCATTTTTATCTTTCTTGAACACATTAAACATTTAATTGCTTTTTATCTCCAACCTTGACAGGACTTTTTGGGTCGCTCTAGATAATGCATGGCCCTCGGCAGAGTGCATGTACCGTTTGGGGGCCATCCTAATTTTCCATCTATCTTAAATGCCATTATTAAACACAATGCCAATTATCTGGATGATGTAAGGTTATATACAAATCTACTTCAGTAAAAGTCATAGCCTTCCTACTTAAAGAAGTACTTCACTGATGTAAAGATGACCCTTGCATAAAACTGGGATGTCCATGCAGAAGAAGGACACACACATTTTTGAAACTGGTGCCACATGACCAGAGAAAACAGAGAAAAGGGGTTATACCCTTTTTTCTAAAAGGTAGAAAACCTACAACAACCAGAATGCACTCCCACTGATGGGTGACATACCGGGAGTTGAGCCGTGCTTGGTTTTGGTTCGTTGTTCATTTTGAAACAGGAAACAGTAAGGTGGCCAGCTTTCTCAGTGGCCAAACCGTGTAACTACATCCAACCATGCACTGGGCCCAAAAATACTTTTTCCCATAAGCTTGTATTGCGAGAGTGGCTGTAAATGTATCCACTGAGCACGACAGAATGCAGAATGATTCATTTCACCATCATAATTTGAACCATTCAGTCCAATAATATTTGGAGAGTCTAGAAGAGCTGTACAATGAATGCACTAATGGCCACACAATGTGGAAGACCTGGGTAATGTTTTTATACTCAGGAGGTTGAGCTTTCTTGGCTTCATGCGCCACTGAGCAGCTTTCATAGGAGTGAACGGGGCGCCATCTCCCACACTGTATCCAGATTTCCCTCGTGAGATCCGTGAGAAGAACCATACAAGACATTATTCCAATTTTTTAATCCCTGTGACTTGTAAATTGATCTCGATGTGTCAAATTGGTGGCGTCACCACTTTTTCTCTGTCTGTAACAGTTTCACTGTTGGAATGTCTCACTGTTGGGACACAAGCTTATTGGTCGGCAATTTCATGTGCTCCATAATTGCATTTTTCATGGACTCCTTTTGTTTGACCTGTACTTTTCTCTCTGACCCATTGTGGGGTAATTGGCTGAGCGAGTGATAACCCTCTTGAGTTCCTGCCATTCTGCCCTGACATTCCTCTGCCACCCCATACTTTTATCCAAAGGGAAATACACCCTGGGATAATTGGAATTTCTCTCTTTCCTCAGTATCTGTCAACTTGGCTAACTTGCTCCTCAGAAAAAAGAAACTTTCCCTTTGACAAGAACCACAAAACTGCTGACCCATCACACAATAATGTGTGTACCGCGCAGCATCTAACAGAATGATAAGAACAACGCTAATTAATCTGACAGCAAATGAGCCTTTACCTCAGATTTCCTCAGGTAAAGAGGGCCAGGAGGTGTTATCATTCACCAAAAGAGCAAGTTTGGTAATTTATGAAGTGGAACGAATATCCAGACAAAGCTTTCATACTCGAGCAGTGAATAAAGAATCTGAGCTGACTCCCAGCGTTGCCCTCTCTCTTCTTCTGTTATCACAAAGAATTTCATTTTGACATTCACATGCGACAAGGCTGTGCTCTATAGTGAGACTGCAAGACATGCCTTTCTTGAGGTTTCCCCCCACACAAAAGGGCACATGGAGAGAACTCCCAGAGTATTCTCCCTAGCTGCATAGATTGGGAAACACTCTCGGAATAATCAGTCACAAACTGAAAAGCCGCAGATCAAATCGAAATCTAGGGATGGCATTAATCCTGACAGTAAATTCAAATCACCCGGCGCTGCTGGGGCTGATAGCTGACTCTCTGCATCTCAGCCCTCTGGATGCTCTTTTCCATCCGCAGAGTACTATGGCTGGCTGCCTGCGGTTTGCTATCTGATTATGTGTTTTATTTAAAGCTGTTCTTCCTAAGTAACAATCAGGCTTTCCATCGGGTTGCCTGTCTGTTTGCCTTTGAAGTATTTAACCTCACATGTCAGTGTCAGCCTGAGGGAAGCTCCTGAAGCCATATCTGAAAATGGCTGTGGTTAAATTCACTTATCGTATTAAGTACTATAGGAACTCATTGCTATCGGCTTCTCCGTGCAATGGAATATCTCCTTAATTACACCCAAGCTATGGCGAAGACGATAGCTTATCATCTGCTTTTAAAATAGAACATAGCACCTGCCCCCTGACATTTACTGGAGCAATTAAACTCAGACTGAGCTTCATGTAAACACGCCACAATATTTGCTTAAAAGTGCAGCACATTGATGCATAAGTGAAAACTCATGGTGCCCTGTTATTTTCACCATTTACACATCACTCTGAATTGCATGCCTCTGTTTTAGAGCGCATTCAAAAATCCTGCTAAATGGAAGCAATGAATGGTTTTTAAAAATGGATGTGCGTTTACTTTATGAAACTGTTAACAGCTGCAGCCAAAATATCTGTTAATATCATTAATTGTTATAAAACTGTCATAATATGAACATAAAGTAAAATGTGAACTAAAAGTGATTAAAAAAAACCTGAAACTGTCAATTATGAACCATTTTAGATGGATTGATTTCTGTAAATGCTGGTTCACCATTTGTCAGTTTTCATTAAAGGAGACCTAATATGCTTTTTGGCTATTTTCCTTTCCACCAGTGTGTTGTATAGGCTCTTTTGCATGTAAAAGATCTTGAAAGTTTAAAATGTCAAAGTCGGTATCAGCAGCAGCTCCCTCTCCCACAGAAAACACTGCTCCTGAAACGCCTCAATCGGTGACTGTCACGGAGTAACACATTTGCATACTTTATGCCCAGCGGCTACTTTGGCACGTAACAATTGATTTAGCACAGCTGTTCTGTTGTTGTTAGTGCCGCTGTGTCAGGCATGTGTGAGCTGACCAATCAGAGGAAACTGGGTATTCAGGAGGGGGAGCCCTTAAAAAGACAGGAGCTAAAACAGAGCATTTCAGATGGAGGGGGAAGACAGTGCTGCTGCACTGGACAGTGTGAGAAAACTGATGTGTTTTTTGAGCATTAAAGCGTGTAAACCTGTTCTATCCAAAAATAAAATTATAAACCTGAAAATCAACATAATATCTCCTCTTTAAATTGTTCATGCATGGCAGTTGGTCAGATTTCTGGTAAGATTGACTCATAGAAAGGTGAAAACATAGTTGAATGATGGAATTAATGATGTGCTTGACAGTTTTTTTTTATTCATTTGCAGCATTGTGGGTAGTTTTAAAAATACAAAGTGGTCCCTGTGTTGAAGATTAAAAGAAAGATTAAACATACAAGCTCTGCGTGATGTTTAATAAAAAAAAAAAAAATTTAAATTCCACCTACTTGATTGGTTTTAACAGAGCTTTAGCCACATCCCTTGACCTTCATCACTGGTATACCACTATACTGTCTGCTCAGTTGTCATGGAGAATCTCAGCTGCAATCATGAGATATATGCAGGAAGTTTCAATCACTCACACGACAGGACTTTGAAAATCCTGACTGATTGTATAATCGCGCAGCATCGCGCACATAAGGAGATTCTTCGCAGATGTTCTTCTATCTAATCTTAAAAAGCTTGAAAATAATGGCACATCACACACTACAGGATATTGTAAAGATAATCATGCCAGAGGGAGCGATGCAGCAGCTCGAGTGATCTCAAATGTCAACAAATGGAGATATCTTGCTGTGGTAAAGTTAATACTTTGCAGTGAGAAAAAAAACAAACGCAGATGAAGCGAGTCTGGATGATAAAATGGTCAGGGAGACGTGGATTTATTATCTGTTAACAGTAGTATGCTTGCTGATGTTAGCCTCAAGGGAAAGGGTTGTTTACCGTTGCTTGGCAACACCGTCCGCTGCTTTGGGATGTCACTCTCATTAGCTGATTTATGTTTACAAAGGCTTCCTTGACGAGTCTGGAGCAGTTCGGGAGGTTTGAGACTGGATCTGTGCACCCCTCACATTAACAGATATTTTGGGCTGATCCTTGGGACTGACCGAGCTCTCCGCACAGATTTCTCCTCCGATTGTGGGAGGAGCAAAAAAACAAAAAAAATGTCTTGTCTCCTGGCCCAAGCCAAGATAATCCTGGTGACACTGTGACACCATCGGGGGGATATCTTTCTTGACAAAACTCAAAAGAATCAAAGTCATTTACCACTTTTTCACTCCTTCTGAATTTAATATAATTCACTGTAAAAACGGCGGATTGCTCCTTTCATCTTTTTTGCGTTGGGTAAAACATTCTTATTCGAAGGGATACCTACTCACACTTGTGACCTTCATCACTGGGTAGTGTCTGCTCAGTTACCACAGAGAATGTCAACTACAATCACGAGACCTACGTAGGGAATTTAAATCACTTGTATTTTTTTGTCAAACTGCTTTTTCCAAGGTCAAGAATGAATCATGAAGTCCAAACACAGCGTATGGATTTATGGGAATTAAAGAACTGTTTGTGTTTGTTTTCATAATCCTGCCGTGCATTCACAGCAAACTTTTGATAAAAAAGGAAATGCTGGCATTGATTGATGGGGTGAGTGGATAGTCTTTATTGCTCTGTTGAACTGTATGTGATGGGATGCGGCTGGTTAGCGAGGGCCACAACACGTGTGCTGTCACCCTGGTGTGATATGGCCATGATTGAGCGAGACCACCAACGCGGTTCAACAACAAATGGTCGGAGATTTTGGACTCACTGATGCCGGGGAGGAACTGACAGTAGATAAACAGAGTCTCCCTGGATGATGCGCCACATTTTGTCCTTGAACCAGACAGTGATGGTGAGGACGAGGATTGATTGTTTTGCTGCTGTAAAAATGAACCAATGGGAGCCTGGAGAGGTCAAACTTCTCAGTGGCCATGCAAGAAACATACACTAAAAGGTGATGGGTTTTTAAGGTGATGTCCTGAGTGATAATTGTTCACAAAATGTGAGTTGATGAGGTCCATTCATGGTTGGACAATGTATTGTTGGAGGAGTGGTGGTGGTTTACAAATGATTTAATCAAGGCAAAGGGAAATTAGGACTTTCATTTCTAGTCGATATGAATATGATGTTTGCTACCTTTGTTTCCTTTCGTGAGAAGGTATGTTTCTGTCTAAATGTGGCACAAATTTAACAGTTTGCATTTGTTTCTGTGTTTTTTACCGCTGTTTTGACATCGTTTTAGGGCCTGATTGAAAAAATGCAAATTTGACTTGCAAAAGCTGCAATTCCATGACATGAATTATTAAAGAAATGTCTTAACTTGCTATGAAAAGCATTTTCTTTATCTCCAGCCGTAAAGAAACCTGCCGCCGACACATTTAGTAAGCTGTAGTTAAGTAACACTAATTCCATTATCTAGCTTAGGCGGGTGGTGACAGCCATGATGCTTTAAAGGGCCTTCACACCCACACAGGTTTTTTCACTTATCCTGGCCAATTACTCAGGTCGAAACCAGGCACGACTTTTCATAAAACACTATGAACGATAAATGTGCTATCTTCTCCACCCTGACATGCAGTGACTGTAAGGTCAGAAAGATGAATATCAAGCCCAGTCTGTACCCCAATACTCGCCTTAGATGAGGTCTAATCGGGCAAAGTAAGAGATAAAAATATCCAAGTGAACCAAGGCTTTGTAGGGCGTTTAACCATGGATGATACTGCAGCTACAGTATTATACTGTCACTTGGTGCAGGCGGTTGGACAGGATTTGGGCCGGTTCACCAGGAGCTGGGCGGGTTTTTGAATGCGTTAAAATCACAGTATTCAAAAAATACATTCACAAATTGTATTCATTAGTAATGCGAACACGTCCAGTCACTCAGCACAGCTTTGATATGACAATTTTATTCATTCTGCTGAAAAGAGATATGAGTCACCATCATTACCAGCTTACCCTATTGTATCACACAAACCGTAGTGTTTCTGCAAATTTTTCTTTCTGACAGAAACCTCTTTTGCTTGCTACATAACAACGTAGCATGCGTGCTTCTCTCTGTCTTCACCTTTTCTCCCCGATTCTCTTTATCTCTTCCATTGTCTCCCTTTCATGCGTGGGCGTGTGGGACACTTTAGGCTACTATCACAGCTTGATGCAGTTCACGGAGTTAGATAAAACCTATTATTTTTGTTATTCGTGCTGTCCTTTTGATTATTCTTTATTTGTACTTATTACGCAACCTTTTACCACGAGCCGAGAGGAGAAGAAAACAGGTCCATTTCAGCTGCACGTTACTTCATGGTGTTTACAAGGTTCCCTATTAGAAGGAAGGTCAGCTCAATTCATGTGGAGTTTTAATATTAAAATACCCTCTGCACCTGGGGTTCTTTCAAGTGGACAGACTGTTTAACCAATCTCCATTCAAAAAGCAGGTGTTTTATAGTAGAGCCACAATTCTTTCCACATTAAGACCTTTACATGAACACAAAGACTCGTTTCGATCTACAGGCACAGTCGTCACATATATCATTTACTCAGTAACATCATTAACTAGGCTGTGATGAAACGTTTGCCACAAATGGACACATTGACTGGCCAGGTCCCACAGTTCCCCATATTCAGCCTCTCTGCAGATGGCCTGAAGCCACAGACAGTTTTTCTCTGTCCTTCGTTCTTTTGGGGAAGAGAAGAAAATTATAAACTGTGTTTTTTTTAATGTTTTTTTTTTATGTTGAAAGTTCAACACAGCTGCTTTTAGGCATTGTGATTCTGTACTAGCCTTTTTCAATTCGGCGCAGGCACTTTCACACGGTGCTTTTCAGGCAAAAGGGGGCGTGGTCATTCTGGCGACCTCCTGTGAGTTGTTGAAACTGAAGCCTCTAAATGAAATTCAGCCATTATTGAGGGAAATAGTAATACAGTTGTGAGATCTCTGTTTCATTATTCAGTCCTAAAAGATAGATTCATTGGCCCACTTTTTGACTGGATTAATATGTTTTTAAACTCCTTGTAATTAATTTCCATTTTTTAATATGCATCGCAATTATATTTTATGTCAAACCTAAAGGCTTAAGGCTTTTTTATGCTATTTTAATTGTATTTAGATCGTCCTAATCTGCAAATTGAATCACTCTGTTTTTAATGTATCAATTAATCTCTCAAGCCTAATTCCCCCAGCCTACGGCAGTACTAATCAATCACAGGTGGAAGCCGCGATGTGGCTGGAGAGGTCAGATCTTCAATAGGGTCATCAAAACATCAACATAAATAGCATGCATTTTAATTTTTTTTTTTTCACAGGCTTCATTCTAAAGGGTGTAATGAAAGCAGTGCAGGGGAGAGACAGTGAGTAATTGCAGACTTGGCAGTGTTATCCATTACAGCTGAGAGTACTGGGAGGAGGGTAAGCTCACCCAGAAATGCTGTTCCTATTTACATTTAGACAAGCCTCTCTTCGATGCCAAACCGCCTCTCCCTCGTGACAGGGTTAACAGTCTTTTAATCTGCTGTAGACGGGAAAAGTCATGTGACTGATTAGCCAGGGTTCAGGGCAGTCAACGTGGTGGCAGTAGTGTTGGAAACACTTGTATATCGTAGGTTTCGCTCACGAACTGGAAGTCATAGGCTGTTATTGTTTCCACAAACATATTGAAAGCACCTTGCAGAGTCATACCGCTGTGCTGTTGAGTGTAATCCATCATTATAAATGACCTGTTTTGCATTTTTCCGGGAACAATTTATAAGGTCATCCATAATCATTGCCGTTGCAATCACATCAAAATTAATTCAGTTCTACCAGACGTGTCAGTGAACAGATAACTGCATGACTCCAGCGATATGTTTGTTTTTTTTCTCCATTGTGCCTTAAGTTTTGTTGTGACTCTCCACTGCAAGCTTTTTATTTAGTGGAAAATGCAAAGAACAAACTCTCTCGAATAACAGACAGAGCTTTGTTTTCTTTGGAGAAGATTTTATTTAAGTTACAACTAAGCCTCAAAAATATTCTGGGTGAAAAATATCCTTTATAAAAACATGGCGCAAATGCCTGAATTTGAATATACTTGAGTACGGCACATTTTTGAACTGATTTTAGATTTGGAAGAATATTTTCTAAATTAAAACACAATGCTGGCTTTTAATGCATGCAAAAATGTAACTAAGTTAAGTACACAGGGGTTTTGTTGTCAGCAGAACAACATGCTTGTTTGCTTTAGTTATCATCACCAACTTAAAGATATAAAGCTACTATTTCTGCATTAAACTGTCTAAAAATAATCGCACTTGCTGTATATTATGTATATATATATGTAAAATCTGTAGTTCTAATTGAGGTGCATTTCAAATCAAAATCAAATCAATTTTATTCATATGGGACACAATCACATTGCCTCAGTGGGCTTAACAATCTGTACTGTGAACGACATCCTCTGTCCTTAGACCCTCGATTTGAGTGAGGAAAAACTTGCCACGTTGAGAAAACCTTCCATTTGTTTGGCCTCGCTTTCCCTTCTGTGTGAAGGTGAGCAAGTGAGATACCGGGGATGGAAGTCAGCGGACGAGACTAAACGTGATGTGAATAAAACTTTAAAACTTGTCCATGGAACATTTCTGCCTCAGTCGTGCTGATAGATTTCATCAGCAATGGAAGTTGTTTAACAAGAAAGACTCCCACGATCCCACGCTACTTATGTCTTTTGTTTTGATTTGATAAAGAGACCCCTGGCGGCCTAAATAACATACTGTGGGTTTAAGAAACTATCATGTGCAACAAAGGTGAGCCACATTTCGCCCAAAATATCAATGTTCGGCCGGAGTGAGCCTGTCACAACCACCTCCCAGGCTTCATTCTGCACTGTTTTCCCTGTCATATACAAATGTACGTGCACATATTCTTTGCAGTGTCCGTGATGTTTCCACATTACGACTTTAAAGCTCATGAACACCCATAAGTTTGAAGAACGACTTCCCAGCACCTCCTAAGTTGGAATTCCAAGTCAGAAACTCCACCAATGCAATATCCAATATCCACCAAGACCAACTGCACAGTGAACAATTTACATTTCATCACTTCTTTCATTATGTAGTGTTTGTGTTGTGAAACATGCTGTAACAGCTATGTAGTTGCTATGTCCATCTTCATCTCCACAGTTGATTTGTGCTTGATAGAAGTCTTTGCAGCACAAGCCTGCTCCTCCTGTCTCTTTCTAAATTTGCTCATAATCTGTTGCTGCCGTTGCTTGTAAAGTTCAGACGCGTGCCATACAAACATCTGTCTCCTGTGGCCGCCCTTTTCTCACAGCACTGGGATGCATTTGAATTGGAAGTTGGGAATACTGACTCGGAACAATCCCCTTCTGACTTGCAATGGATTGCAGCATTTCTTCTGCCTGCCTGGTCAGAGGATTAAGGATTTTTTTTTTTTTTTTTTTACCTTACCCTTTCTGGTAAAGTTTACCTGGTCTTGACTCTTGCCTGATTCAAGTCCACTTTTTATATCGACCTGCCTGTGGGTTGTTCCTTTGGGTTCAAGCTTGCTCTTGAGCCATTACAGAGCCATGTATCCACATTTTGCAACATGTCTTTTACAATAATTAACAGAGAATATATTATAGTAATAGTAAGAGTTTCTCCTTCACACACATCTCAGAGTTCAGTGCAACAGAGAAAAGACTCTACTTTCTCCCATTCTGTAAACAGCCTTGAACAAACTTTTGAGCAGGATCAGTAAATAGATGCAGTTTATTTTGGTTTTGGGTGAAGGCTAAGTTACCTGAATGGACTATACTGTATATATTGAGGCAAACAGTGTAGTCCTCACCAAGCACAAAGCATCAAATACTTCTTGCTACAACCTTACTAGAATGACAACCAAAAGCAAAAGTTCACCCGCTGGTTAAATCCTCATACAACAACTTTCTTTGACCTGATAGGTCGGGGACTTATACATTTCTCGCTCACCAAAATTGGTGCCAGCTTTCAGTTTTTGCATCTTTTATAACTGTTCTTGCCTTTGCCCTTCTCTTCTATCCCAATGCATCACTTAGAGGGTTTTTCCTCAATCGTCTCTCAGCTGTATTACAAGCACGTACAGCAAAAACAGCGATCTTCTCCTCTTTACCTCTACCTCCTCTCGTCCACTAGAACCCCCTCCCATCTTTCCCTGAATGACTGAATCTCCTTGATCTATTATCCTGTTTTCTCGCTGAGCTGCCAAATTTTGCCTCCTCCGTCATTTAAGATCTGTACCCGCTTATCCAAAAACTCTTCAAGCACATTTCTATTCCTATCTCAGATTTCTATCTTCCAAACTGAAGCATGTGTATTCAAAAGTCAGTGTCAGTTTTACAGCTTCTGTCAGCTCAGTGTTTTGGTTTTCAGGCCTAAAACTATAGCACATTGGTACTATTGCTGGTACTTTTTTTTAATTTAGGCAAGCCTAACAACTGAGACAAGACACAACTAGGCATATTACATATTATTAACCTTTTGTGTCATGTTGTGACGTTCCACTTCCTGTCTTTGTCTTTTTCCTGCCCTTTTACTGTGAAAACCTGTGTTTGATTTGTTCATTGCCCCCTTGTGTGTTTAAAAGCACGTTTATGTTGTGTCGGAATAATCGGAAAAACATATTTTCTGAAAGTTCAGGTGAAAGCCCCCTCAAGTTCGAGCAACAACTCGGAAAGTTGGTACACAGGTTGCTGAGTTGTAGTCATATAACACTGAAACATGGTGGATGAAAGTAAACATTGAGCTGATCATAACATGCATATTTGTGAGATATATTTCCTGGCTTACATGATCCGTTTCCCTTTGCTCTTCTCAGTCAGAACAACGACTTAACAAACTTGGGAAGTGCGAACATCCGAGAGGCACATGAATGCAGCGCCAGTCTTTAGTCTTTTTGCCTCTCTCCTTGTCAGTTCGTCTGTTTTGTTCCTGTTTGTGCTCCTCATGTTTTTGTTTGTTTTTTGTTTGTTTGTTTTTTTCACAATCCTACCTGTGTTCCCCGAGCTCCATCCTGGTCTTTACTTCATTTATTTTTGTATTTCACTTTAGTTTTTTGGATGTGTCCCAGCCTGTTGTTGTCAGTTTTGTTGCCTGCTTTTGATTTTTTTGGACGACAGCTTTCCTATCATTCAATCTCGCTTTTTGTTTCACCCATCTGTCATGATGTTTTTTTTTTCGGGTCCAAGCCTAAAAACTAACAGGCTTACATTTGACAAGTGGCCAGAAAAAAAAACTTGAACTTTTAATTGGATGATAATTTTGTGTAATTGGGAAGCTGTTTGCTAGTGAATTTACCACATCAACTTGAATGTGACAGGTTTTTTTTTCATTCAAGTGGCAAAGAGAAGAAATCAGTTCACAGCTTGTTTTTAAATAGAACTCATCTATGAAGTGCACCGAGCTTCAACATCACATCTTCTTTTACATAGGACATGTTGTCTGATTCATGTTTTGTATTGATATGTGCTACAGAAAAACAGTCTCAATCCTGGAAAAGAACATTAGCGTAGTTGAAGCGTAGTGTCAGCTTGAAATGATCATTATCATTGTTTAGTGTGTAATTATTGGCCGTGGCTCTTAAAAATCATTGCAAAAAGGCAATCATGCTGTTCTACACAGTTAGCTTGTGCTGCTTAAAGGACAGGCTAATAACATGGAACTATTATTAGATTGGTTTAAAATTCAGGAGTACTTTTCCATACTGGTGCGTGAGTGCATCAAATATTCTTATTCGCGAAAGCCATTTTCTCTGATGGCACCATAGACATAAGTACAGTGACAGGTATGAAAGCTAACTGAGAGCTCTAATCCTTCAACCTCTGCTCCCACCCTTCCATAGTGGCACACTTACACATTAGCATACAAAACATAACTTGTGTGCGCCTCCTGATGCACGTCCTTGGTGATGCAAATGCCGTCGCCGAGCAGTACGCGGAGCTCATTTGTTTTTGAAGATCCAGATCAAGATTGAGAGCATGCCGAACACCACGGCGCCCTCGCAGCATCATCTCTGAGAAAATACTTCTGCAGTTGGATATTGAAGAACAGCTGGGTGCTGTATCTGAGCTGAGCGTCGGTGAGCTGTAATTTGTAAAACACAGACATCCATTTCCTGAGTGAGCACAATTACAAATGTGTTTACAGGGGATGTACTGTAGCCAGTCCAATTACTCCAATGTAGCAGAAAATAACTTCTATTAAACAACTACTCTGTCTTACTTGCTTGGGTGCCTCTGAATCAGAAATTCATCCACTTTTGGTTCTGCGGAGGATTGGTATTCCTTTGGCACAGTACGAGTTGCTCAGAGGCCATGGGTGAGATGATTAAAGTGCTCCATCTCAAGGAATCATGGGTTGAAAAACAAAAATATACCGCCAACTCTATGTAGTCTTGGTGTCTGTGGAGCGCTATTGAATACTTAAGGGGAAACACTGCAGGGGAAGGCACTGTGTTTTCATTCACAGGTCAATTTTGAGATTTTGGGCTGTTCTGCTTCCATAATCAGAATCACAATCACTTTTATGGCCAAGTGAGTTTACACATACAAGGAATTTGCTGTGGTCTATAGGTGCAAAACAACAAACAATACTAAAAAGACACAATAGAAATATAAATAGAGTGTGAATATAAATATAGGTAGAGTGTGACTGAGTAGTAGGTAGGTGAAGACTGTCCAGATTTATCCAAAAGTGCAAAAAGTTTGACCCGGACTGTGCGAGGTCACAGGGGAGATGGATATTGCGATGTGCAGAATAACAGTGTCTGGTGATTAAAACTTAACAATAATGTAATGTAAGTGAAGGGGGAGGGAGGTGGGTCAGTGTCAGTGGGGGTCAGTGGCCTTGTTAATGAGGCTAGTTGCAGATGGGAATATCCTGTTCTTATGGCGAGAGATTTTGGTCCTGATGGCCCTGCCAGATGGGAGAGTCTCAAAAAGTTTGTGTCCTTACCTGCACGTCTCAGGGTCCTTGAGGCGTGCAGGTCCTGGAGGGATGGCAGATTGTAGCCAATCAACTTTTCAGCAGAGCGAATGATACGCTGCAGTCTGCCCTTGTCCCTGGCAGTGGCAGCAGCGTACCAGATGGTGATGGAGGAGGTGAGGATGGACTCGATGATGGCAGTGTAGAGGTGCACCATCATCGTCTTTGGCAAGCTGAAATTTCTTCAACTGCTGCAGGAAGTACATCCTCTGCTGGGCTTTTTTTTTGATGAGAGAGCTGATGTTCACCTGATTCTGGGAAATGATGGTGCCCAGGAAGCAGTAGGACTCCACCGTGTTGACAGTGGAGTCCACAGTCAACTCCACTGTTTTTAGAGCACTGAGCTCCAAGTTGTTCTCGCTGCACCAAGCCACCTGATGGTCAATCTCCCACCTGTAGGCCAACTCATCCCCATCTGAGATGAGCACAATCACGGTGGTGTCGTCCATGAACTTCAGGAGCTTGACAGACTGATGGTTGGAGGTGCAGCTGTTGGTGTACAGGGAGAGAGCAGAGGAGAAAGAAGACAGCCTTGGGGGGCATCCGGTGCTGGTGGTCCGTGAGTCAGTGACATGTTTTCCCAGCTGGGAAGACAGGAAGTCTGTGATCCACCTGCAGGTGGAGTCGGGCATGCTCAGCTGGGAGAGCTTGTCCTGTCGCAGAGCCTGGATGATGGTGCTGAAAGCAGAGCTGAAGGATCCTGACAAATAGGATCCTGGTGTAGGTTCCCAGGGAGTCCAGATGCTTGAGGATATAGTGGAGGGCTATGGTCACAACATTGTCTACAGATCTGTTGGCTCTGTAGGCGAACTGCAGGGGGTCCAGTAGTGAGTCGGTGATGGTTTCTGAGATGGGACAGAACAACACACCCAAAGGACTTCATCACCACAGAGGTCAGGGCGATGGGCCTGTAGTCAGTAGGTCCTGTGGTCCTTGTTTTTTTGGGGACTGGGGTGATGGCGGAGGACTTGGAGGTGGAGGACAGGCTGGTACGTGGCACATCTCCAGTGAGGTGTTGAAAATGTCGTTGAACAGCTGATCAGCACAGTGCTTCAAAGTGGATGGAAAGACACAATCAGGACCAGCTGCTTTGCAGGTTCTGTCTCTTGAAGAGTCTGCTGACATCCCTCTACAGGATGGAGAGAGGTGTCACTGTGGCAGAGGGGGAGAGAGGTGTGGGGAAGTTTCACGGTGATATTAATCATATGTATGAAAATGTCTGTCCCTGATCACCTGTCATGTTAAATAAAATATATTGAATGAAACATATTGATGCAAGTATCATACTAATAGAGAGGAAACAAGCATATTCAGATGACAGAGAAACTTCCCGCAGAGATGGCAAAAGACAAAGCTTGCTTATGCAAAAAACATATTGTATAACACCAAGAAGACTGACAGAGCACCAATAATATTTTGCTTTCATTTAATTACATATAATACTGTGCTTAGTTATAGCGGCGCATGTTGAATTTTGCCTAATACCCAGTTCAAGGTCATTATTCGCTTATAATAAGTTGATTTTCTATTAATTCAGTTAATTAGATATTACAGCAAGAACTGTTTTTAAAATTGGAGATGCTCATCTCAAGAACAAAGAGAAATCTAGAGTGCTGCAAAACAGCAATAACAAAACAAAAAAAAAAATATATATATATATATATATACCACCATCAGTGTTAAAAGAAGTTTGTAAAAACCTACAGAAAAAAAAAATGTCTTTCTTCTGCCGCCACAATGAGCATGCTGCTGGATAGCTTTTATCATTGTGCAGTGTTGCTGCAAAGTGCTTTTTAAGGCTACTAAAAGCACAGGAGTTGTCAAAGAGGCACGGTGTCACACAGTGAAATATCGAGTTAATGCTGTGAGAGAAAACACAAACAAAAATAAAGACTGTGTCCAGAAATGAAGCTAAAAGGAAAGCCTTACAACAGATGAAGCTATAGCTGAACGGCTCGAATTCATGTCTGAATGGAAACATCAGAAAACTGTCTGTAGATTGAAGACGCGTCATGTGTGCTGCTCTTAAGGGCAAAATGAAGTGGAAGGTCATCAAATTGCACAGCAGGGGCACACAAGGTTCGTCCCCGGCATGGTGTGAGAGCAGAACACCGCACAGAGGGGTGAACTTTGATTGAAATGATTCAAGTAGTCTCATTTTCACTCAGTATGGGTAGCTGCCTGCGGGATCTGCACTGTCAAGCCTGCATCAACAGTTAAAAGACACTAAGAATGAGGGAAAAGAACACATGCAGTCTCTTTGAAAGTCAAGACTAATTTCCAGACTTTTCTTCGTGAGAGCGTTTGAGGGTGCTGGGATGTGTTGTGGAAAAGAAAAAAATATCAGATTTCCTCTTCCAAACCCTGCACGCGCCTCTCCATTCTGTTTATCTCGCTCCCTCAACGATGCTCCGCCGGAAAAAATATTGTTTAATCAATGTCCCGAAAGAACTTTGGTCATATCAGCAGATCCAGTCCCCCCCCCTCCCCCTCATCTCCCCTGACACTTTCTAGGCAACTGTTTCTCCCTTTATTTCATCTCTGATATCTCCTCCTCACGTGTCAGGTTGGTCCACGGCGACATCCTCAACGCAGTCAATCTCACCTTTGTCGTGATGCTGCGCCGGGCAAACTGGGACTGCTTTGATGATGCATGTGAAGACAGAGATTGACAGGTGAAGGAGAAAATAATCAGGTCACAAGGTGTGATAATATGATGGAGAGTTAGCAAGACACAAGAGTTTGAATTCAGCTGGAAATGAGAAAAAGAGTTAGATATATATAGCAGAAATACCACAGGTGTATACTTTTATGTTCTGCTCATTTCTATGAGTCGGCTGCTGTATTAAGATGCACAGACACACATTTTCACTCGAACCCATTATCATATAACTCCCTATGATGTAACATGAAATTAACAAACGCAATGTAATAATGACAGATGCTTTATTGCACCCTGTGTATGACATATCCTATTCTGCCCCTGACATCATTCACTATTAGCATCCACCGATCACAGTGGAGAGAGTCTCGCCCGCAGCCGTAGTCTACGGCCACAGCAAGGCGACAATTACAAATGTGATACACGAATCTGGAAATGCCTATTTATAAATCGAAGAGGGACTTAAATTTAGGAAATGCCCTCCTAGTCCTCCTTCATCCTGCCAAGGCAATTTCCTGCTGAAAAGGGTGGTAGTAAATATAGTTAATGTGCTGAGGCGGCGATGTTACACCAACACGCTGTTAAAACAAGACATGAGATATTGGAGTGATTCTTCGCACAATTGGGATGTGAAATCCTGAACCATAAACTAGTCTCGGGCAGTGGATTAACCACGAGAGGACCGCCAAGAGGGTAATCAGTGAGTCCCCCCTAAAAGATACATCAGGAAAAAAACTGACGCCGTGAAGAACTGTCACTGCCTCGTTTTAAATGAGCCAAAATGTGCTCAAGCGGCTCGCTACAACCGGAACCTAGAGGCAGCTTCTTTAAGGGAAGACACAGAACGTGAGCAGGGTAAACATTTAACTAGTATATATCACAAACGAAACTTCCTCTGTTGATACAAATAGATTCAAAATCAAAAATGAATTCAAATGTTCTAACGGAGTGTGAAGAAATAACAGTTTTGACGTTATGTGTTGCCACCTCTCCCAGCCAACATTTCTTTCTGGGTCTCCCACTTTGCCAGATTCAAAATCATCTTCCTCTCAGCAGTGCAAGATTGTGATAGGGGTGTAAATGACACCAACACTCCCTCAGTGCTTCGAGCTCCCAGTTTGGACCTCTAACTGCATGGCTAACTAAGTAAACTGGGCTTACTACAGTAGCTAACAGCAGCTACAGTGAGCAATCGTTTGCAGTTACTTTGGTGACATGTTGCCTCCTTGTCAACCTTATGTTGACATATTAGAGTCAAAGGTTTTTACAGAGGGATGCTAGGTGGAGTTTCAACCGCTGCCCCTTGTAACTCTGTTCTGGGCAAGGGGTTCACTTGAGAAACCACGAACAGGATTGGGCCTTAGTTTCTCTGCTAGCTTTTTAGGCGACAGATTCAGAGGACAATCAAACAGGAATTTAAATTGGGTTAATTGAGGTGAATTTAAACCATCTCATCATGGGAAACACCATTTTCTGTCGCCAAGTGAATAAGGCTTTTAAAGATGGGAGTGTTTTTCTAAGGAAATCTTGCTCGGTGCAGCTTTAATATGCCTTTAATGAGGGAGTTAATGTGGAAGGATACTGATGAGAAGTCCAGACGGAATTAATGATAAAAGGGCTGAGAAGCAGAGGCTCACTGTAATTTTTGATAAAAATCACTTTCAACATCGCTACATTGTTTTAAATTTTTACCACCTTAAGTAATTCCAAAATTGGTTCTGCAGTGTTAAATTACATCCAAAGGTCCTAAATCAAAGAAACTGGACGCATGTCTGCGTAAGTACTTCTACATATCACATAACTGACTGGGAACAGGCATATCTTACATTTTTAAATGAGATGGATCACATCCTAACAGATCTTGAGGCTCCTTTCTAGGAATATGGACCAGGCTTTGATACCTGGTTCCTTCGTTCAATCATTTTCCGTTCCATTCTATATGAAATGAATGTGGCCTTGTGTCCATAAATAAAATAACAGTTTGATAAATATGACTAGCCAAAAGACAGTAACTTTCTGTGTTTGCTATGAGTGAAATGAATGATTTGAGTTAGATAGTCAAAGATATAATATGTAGGAATTATGCATTGAAATGTCTAAAACCGACAAGACTTTTGTTATATTTTTTGTAGAGTTGTGTACCTACATTATCCTAGATGTTTCCAACAACGTTGAAACCCAGAGAAATCCACAAGTTTACTTGTGTTTCATTTAGTTACCTGTCACTACTTCCGGGTTAGGGAGGTCTGCGAACGAGACAGAAAAACACAAATAAAACTTTAACACATGACCTCATCCGTGAACATTTGTGCCTGAATTACCTCAGATACATTTTCATCAGCAGTGGTGGTTGTTTAATGGTGTATTCACCAATCCACGTTTGAATCTGAATAGTTAAAAAGCAATGTACACGGCTCCGAATCAGAGCAGAATCAGGAGTGGCTCAGGCGAGAATCCGGCTGAATCCAGATTGGTACAGTGTGTCTATGACATTATATAAAGTCGGTTGTTTGTGTGATAATTTCACACCTTCTGTGAAGTCAGTGTGCATAGTACTCTCAAGACTTGAGTGGTATCTAATGAGACTGTAAAGGGCGAAGGCTAAATAAAACCAACTGTGCACGCTATGACACAACCGTCTCCTGCAGTGTCTGGCCGGATGAGTTGTCTGAAGCTGGGTACCATGCATCTCAGTGACAGGAGACAGATGGTGTTTGACATAGGTCACACATGCTGCACTACCACGAGCTCCCTCCGACTGTGGCAGCTCTCCACTCGTCCACCTATTCATTATTCATAAATAAAGTCACAGGAAAGAGCGTAATTGCCACAAATTACAGCCCACTGAAGCTTAGAGATGATGCAATTTAAGTTTTGAGACATTGTATTAATGACTCATCAAACTATGAAGGTGCAAGCTGGCACATGGTTAATGCAGATTCGGAGAGGCCATTAAACTGTTGTCATTTCACTCTATTTCATCATGAAAAGCTCTGTTTGGTTTGAAACTGGATTCTCCCTAATAGGAGGAAATCAGTGTACAACTTAAAATGTTTTTTTTTTCTCTTTGTGACAGGCCTGCACAAAGTGTTGAAAGACATGCAGTGACAGGAGTGAAACAAGGTATTTCACCTTCGCTTCATTAAAGCGCGTAAAGCTGGAATAGTTATATATTTTTTTGCAGCATATTTTGAACATATTTCTGCGACAATGATCCAACCTGCATTGACCACAACTCAAAAGAAGGTTCATGCTCAAGGTTTCCTCTTCCTTTGATTGAGTTGGGAAAAAAAATACAGACACTTCAATAATGGCATTGAGTTCTGAGAGACTGTTACCATGTAATGCCTGCTTCCCGGTTTCAGTGGATTTGTTTGCTAACTGGATAGTTGGGTTAAATTTTAGCAGAGCAAGAGAAAGACATGTCAGATTGTAGACCAGATGCCCAGATACTACAATCAATCAGCAAAGGGACGCGCCATCAGTAATGCTTTTATATCGCAGCTAGTAGCCTGTTCAAATGGTGTGGAAACAATGAGCTTGTCTTCAATTTCACAGCAACCTTTACAGCACCTCCCAGCATTAGCAGCCATTTGCGATTGTGCCTGGTAAGCGTTTCAGCACTAACTATGCTCATGTTTTTACAATAAAGGGAAATGAAAACAGCTGAATCTGGATCTGATAATGGCCTGTAGAGCTGCAAAAGGGGGGCTAAATGAGTGAATAGGAGATAACAGCCTATAGCCATCAGAAGAGCTATTTAAAGAGTTGCAGCAAGATACAAGGGGACTGTGACGATGGCAGATCTTTTGTTCCCAACCTTCAATGCAGCGAGGGCACCATTCTCACTCAGTCTGAGGCCCTTTCCCTCCATCAACAGCGCAGATAAGTGCAGGTCCCACAGAGAGATGAAGGAAGAAACAGATTAGAGAGAAAATCTGATGCACAGGAACACCAGCGGCTCCCCCAGGACAGAGAAGGACTGGTTTAATGTCAGCCCTGCACCCCATCACTCTGACAAAGGAACAGCATCCACCATTACAATGAAAGAGGATTTACTCAGCCAAGTAGAAAGAAGGGAAGGCGTGCAAACAGTGTGGCTGAAAATATATAATTATTGCGAATTTATTCCCCCAAAATGACGGCTTTATAATATTTCCTATATTCAATTATCTTTTTTTTTTTATAGATTTAGCATAGCACACATACGGTATATAGAGAAAAAAGGATTGAATGTTGAATCCACTGAGCTCTGATTTTAAATGTTTTCATTAAGCAGCTGTAAGATTGTTGTCTTCAGCCCAATTGCCAGAAAAAATGTTGGCAACATACATTTATGCAAACCACAGATATGAATGAAAAAAAAAACACCTAGTTTTGTCGCCACAAACCTGGACGGAAATGTCGCAGCGTCTCATAGAAATATCCAAATTTGTATCTATGAATATTGGTTTCATGCTTAGAAATGCTGAATGTTCCAACGGGAGCCTCTGGCTTGTCAGCCGTCTTGACCAGCTGTATCAACACCACCATCCCCTTCACTTCTGGACATGAAAGTCAGCTCATATACAAGTGATGTGAACGTGATATGATGAGCCCGTTCTCACCCCCGACACATCAAATAGAGCAGCCTGGTCAGTGGCCCTATGCTTCAAAGTATGACACTGTAATTACCCCACTAGTGACCCTCAAGTGCAGTAGTATAAAGAGCCAGAAAAGTCAGGGGGTGGTCAGGGTTGGTGGATGGGTCATACATGAGACTCTCCCCCAGGAGACCAGGGTTTGAGTGCCTGTGTGTAATCAGATGTCAAAGTTGATTTATTTCAGCGTAGTTATTTGAACTGAAAACAGAATCTTTTCCAAAACGTAACCAAGTAGTTTTGGTGCGTACACCTAACCAAAACGTGACCGTCACATGGGCAATAACAACAACAAAAACTCATTATATGTAATCATAGTAAGTTTGTCAGCAAGTTTTATTTTGAAAGTCTTATCGGACAGTGCATATTGTTTGTTACTTGACCCTTGTTTGTGCAAATCTAATGCAAGAGGGCTAAGAAAAGCATCATACTTTAAAGCATATGGCCACTGAACAAGCAGCCATACTTGACGAGTTGGGAGCTAACGTGTTCCAGATGTGGAGACACACAAGTTTGAACGTATCCGTGGTTCGCAGGAATGTCAATGCCAACAGGCAACATACGCTGAGACATTTCAGGGAGTTTTGATTATCCCTCAAAAACCCTTGAACCTGTCACAACAACAACAACTAGATGTTGCAAAAATAAAATGAAGGATGTTACTGCACTGTACTGTATGTGTGAGGCATAATGAGTAAGACCTGTGTCAAACAGATGCAGATATCAAACCTCGTTGCCATAGCGCCATCATGACCTGAAACCATAAAGTCTTCATGAGAGGCATATAAGCAAAAGAACCTCATTTTGAGTGTGCCTGCTGCTCGGAGCGTATCCCAGTAATCAGTTTTCTGATTCTGGGTGTTTGCCAAGTGAATGTGAGGGAGCACTGCATGGCTGCCAGACTGGATGTAATATGGTAACACTCAACCAGGAGTAACTTAAGCAGGACGGGTGATAGTGCATATTTGTGTGCATGAATAGTTTTAACACTACTTCAGGCAGTAGTGTGAGTGCTAATATATCACTAAGTATTAATAGCTCTACCTTTAAACTGCCATTTGAAATGTACTAGTAGGAGAGGACAACATGGCCGATATAAAAAATGCCTTCATGAGAGGAGTCGGCATGGATATAAGCGTGAGAGTTAAGAAGTCTATTAAGCCAATCAGTTACAATGATTTGCAAGACACATCGGATATGTTGAAACTTCATTTGTTTATGTTGCAACTTAATATTTCTATAGATTCAGACTTCTATTCTATAACAATGTTGTGCTTATGCAGGAATATGTAGAATACGTAGGCAAGGTTTTTGCAAAAAAGAAGCTGAATAATAATTATTGTAAGCATGGCAAATACCAATGGTGTCAACCCCAAACCTCATGCAGCCAGTTATTATTAATCCCTGAGCAGGAACCAGTGTCATCACCCTCACAGGTGGCAGACAACCCATTAACACATTACCTAGAATGGCACATAAAATTTTACAGCCTGGACATCTTCCATTTATCAGACGGTCACCTCTGGTTTAAGGCCTGGCACAACCTCTGTACTCCTGACAGCAAACTCAAAGTTTGATTGAAGTCTAACCGTGTCCTCGAGGCAAAACTAGAGCAATAATGAATCTACATTAAAAGAACCCCTCATTCATAAGCTTTAGTTTTAATGCTTGATCAACATGAGGCAATTGTACCTATTTCTTTTTTTTTAACACTAGCAACTTGTTTTAAAATGATTTCTCATTTATACACCATTTATTTCAGATATAAATTTCTATTTAAGCTCACCTTTCTGGTACGGAGTTATTGTAGTATGGATCAGAACAGATATCCTCTCCACATCTGACATACAGACTTACTGTTTTGCTAAAAAGCACTGCATCTATGAGGGTGAGTAAGGCAGGTAAGTACACCAAGGCAAGACTAGTGGGGCTTTTTCATATGTGTTGGCTCGGCACGACCCGGTTAGACTTGGCACAACAGCCCAGCACGGCAGGGGTCTGCAGTTCAATCGCAACAGGGATACCTGCTTAAAGGTGTGTCTGTAAAACTGGTGATGCAACAGCAAATCAGCACGGCAGGGGTTTGACTCAGAGCGGCAAAATGTGGCATGCAGTGGAAAAGCCTCATAAGAGTCAGCCATGCTACATGTAGTGGCTTTGTGAGGCTACATAGCAGCTAGCATGTGTGTATATTCTTAGTCTTGACTTTTTTTTTTTTTATTTGTTCATTTGTTTTCGTTTGTTTTTTGTTTCTGTTGTTTGTTTTCTGTCACTGCTTAATTTATTCCAAAAACCCAAACATGCGAACTGACTGCCACACAGGAGAACTGATTAGATAGTTTAAAGCAGCTTCTGTAACTCTGTACATCACATTAATACAGGTACTTCTGACTCATAAAAGAGCACATGCACTTCAGAATTCACAACAGACGGCAGTGGAGCAGCTTTAACGCAGCCAAGATCAAGGGAAACGAGATATCACCTCGCAAGCTCCACCTCCCACCACTTCTCCGCTGCCACCTCCCACCACACGTTGAAGGCATAACGTGAACAGAGGACTGCAGCATGCAATTCCCTCTGCTTTACACCACACTAGTTACACACCTGATTCACTTCACATGTCCCTGAATGCAGGAGGGAAAGGGAACTAAAGGATAGATAACCAGTCCACAAGCATAATAGAACCAATTCCAACAGTCCCATCACGTCCATTTTCTATACCGAACCAAGCTTACACTGGACGTGAAGCTGGGGTAGACCCTGGACAGGTGACTGGTCTATCACAGGGCCATCACATAGAGATTGGACAACCATTCAGACTCACGAACCAACAATTGATCAATGTAGGGAAAACTCCACAGAGAAGTTTAAATCATTTTCTGCAGAATTGTATGATGTAGTTTAATTTCAACATTAAACCTAGTAACTTTACATCACAAATAGTAAATAAAGATATGATGCACCAAGTACAAAACATTGTTTCCTTCCTAAAAAGTGCAGGATATTTTCTACCTAACAGCAGCAGCACTCACGTGTACAATTCACCAGTTATTACAGATTGCACATGTCATAATGAGATGAAGGAAGCGACACATGCTGTATAAGGTATTTAGTATCATAATCTCTCAATGTGTGAAAAACGTGTCACAATGAGACATTTTTAGCTGCAGAAAATCTGCTGCCTGAAGATGTGGTTGAGATCTACCACATCTTGACTGTATGCAGCTGTCACTTACTGTAAAATTATCCATTTTTTTCTTTTTAACCTTTGATAGCAGGACTGAAGAAAGGGGGAGGGGGGCGTTACAGCAGCAAACAAGCACCGTTCTGAGAGCAGCAAGACATTTTGTGCACAGCTTGGCGGTACAAATGCCATTTCATTAGGAGGAGAAGGTCAATTGTATCCATCACCCTTGTTGAGATAAATGAACAATTGTGTGGCAGCTTAAAGATCATCAATTGATGAAAGACTAACATTGATCTGAAGAAATAGAAACCCCTGGTGCCTAAAACATCAGTTAGGCTGTGTTTCTTTAACAAAATCATCCTCTGAGGCACAGCCATAAATGCTAAGCCTTTAATTAGCATGTTAAATGACTGTGATTCTGAACTATTATACATAATTACCAGGTGTCTGAGATAAGGGCAGATTATTCATTCGTTTATCTATATTAATTAGCACAGGGGTGACCTATGAAGAGCGTGTTTATATTGGTATAACAGCTGTAGACTACGAAGGCGAATCCAAAAATTCAATAATTTATGACAGTTTGCTTGGACATCACACTTCCCTTTTTTTTACTTATTATTGTGCAGTTTTTCTACACAAGATCAGGGGGATTATTCTGAATGCAAACCTCCAATAAATATGTAGAAAATAAATAGTGTATTTTTCCTGCGGGTATGCTCCCTAGCCTAAACAAAGCTGACACAGACACAGGCCAGTGTAAAATCTCTGAGGGAAGTCTAGTTGGGGAGAGTCGTCCCCCCAGTCGATGCCTGAATAATGTATGAAGAATCTGGAGACATCACTTAGAGATGCTGTCAATATCAGCTGGGGCCCTGCCCACCCCTGTGGCTGCTGCCCTTTACCACAACCTTTAAAAGGTGGATTCCCCTAATGCGGACGCACTTGTTTTCTAAAATACCCAAATGATAAGATAAAAATGAGCCGTTCTGTGCCACAATAATGTGCATGTAGTGTTTGTGTGTGTGTGTGCTTTGTGAAGGGACGTGGGAACATTTCCTTATCGACTGAAACGAAGCCTGGCTGGATTTTTGGATGTTTTAAGCATCAATCATTATCATTTATTCTTGTATGATTTTATTGTACTCCATTGCAACCCTAGTTCTAGCATTTTCCATTCACTAGCAATGCTCTGTACCAACCAGTGAAGTGTCATTATACGCAGTGTTAAGAGTGACAGCTGGGCATAATCAAGCACATGGCACAGGAAACCGGTGCACTCAGTAAGCCTGGTTAGGCTGCTGAAATATTGGTTAAAGATAGGGAAAGACTGGTTTTGCTTAAATATTTAGAGTGTCAATGCATCACACAGCTCACATCTGCATATCGAACTAAGAGCACTTGACCAAGGTTTCCTAGCCTTGCATAGCCAGACCTATCTCCACAGGGCTGTGTCAACACTGGGGACAGGGCTGGCTGCAGTTATCATACTGGAATAGGGGGGAAACGCTCTGGCTTGTTTGTAAACCAATCACAATCATCTTGGGTGGCACAGAGTGGTGCACCTGCAAAAAGTGTCTAGGGGGAACTTGTTTTGGTGGAACATTTGCACTTTGGGAGGCAAACCTTGGCATTAAAATGGCTAAATACCCACAAAAGAAAAGGTTACAGCAGCTTGTTAGCAACCAGGTTGGGGTAATTTGCCTTTTGAAATGTGCAAGTTCAGAGGTTGATGTAGTTATTTCCCATAGAGACGAGGAAAGAACAGTATAACACTGAAAAAGACGGCAAATGGCAGGCTTATACCCACAGTCTGCATCTGGTGAATCAGACTAAAGGTCCCCTTACCTTAACCAAGTGCTTGAGTTACCTGAACATGACCAGAAAAAACAGGATATATGGAAAATTAATTTAACATGCTGACAGCAAACATTTTGCAGATCAACCCAATTTATTTGTCATGATTCAACACAGGGTTGCATAATGAAATGAAAGTTTGCAGTTCCTCCATGCTATACAAATATAAAACATACAGTATGTACAGGTATGTATATACATATATATATACAGAAACACGTATTCACCAAGGAAATAATTCTGTTTTGTGAATTTGTGTCAGTGTGATTGTAAACAGCAGTAAGAAGATAGTGATGATAATATGCTTTTCATCCTCACATTAAAGGTTTGACATCTGGGAAACATTTTCCATCAACTTTGATGCATTCGAGCACCGAGCATCGTTAACATAAACACAGAGTCCACGTCACCTCGTCCTGCCACAGTCCTGCACTTTGTTGGCCCGTTGGGTCCAAAGCTTGTTATGGGATTTAATTTCCTTGTTACCGGACATTAGCCAGCAGCAACCTTAAATCCAAGATGGATTAGCATGACTCTTATCCTGGCTCGTTCACCACTCCTCCTTGGAGTGGTCCAGCCGGTCAGGTTGGATCGTTGAAAGAAGCTGGAAGCAGTGATCGTATCAAAGTCCATTTCTCTTAATCCCAAACCGTAACCAATGAATGTACTTTACATAGGAGATATGTGTTTGATAAAGCCAAAAAATAACTGATTAAAAGATTAAACATTAAAAACGAAATGCAGGAAGTTTGAGGGAGCTATCAGCCACTGGTTGAGGTTAAGGTTACTTTATTGTCACCTATGGGAGAAACCTGTCTTGGATTAAGGAAACTGCTGCATCAAACCACACAGTACAGTAAAAACACATAAGAGCACATATGCTAAAATTGCCTGGGAAAAACCAACCAAGCAAAGTGATCTACAGTACATACAATGTGGCGCTTATAAAACAATCTGTGTAGCATTCATTTTTCTTACAAGACAAAATTGTCAATGCAACCTAGTTCTGTATGGTTATATATTTTAGGAAACGGGTTTTCTGAGAGCTGTTACATTATCTGTAACACCGCTGACCCTGAAAAAATACATTTTCACATCACTTCATGTTCCTTTCCAATTTTTACTCATCCAGATTATCTAAATGACTCAGTAAATCTGCTTATTGGAACAGGCTCCTGGACACACACTTACAATCCTGGAAAGAAGTCACAATCAGAGGAAGGAACATGGACTGTCTGATAATCTGACAAATTCCCACTTTGGCTTAAAAAAAAGTCGAATTGGACACCAACACTTGCACACGTTCCTTTCCAAATTCTTAGAGATGAAATGGCATGCTTTACGTGTGATGTGCTCTCTGGTCTATGATAAGCAATAAAACAAAATCTCCATCCTCTCCCTCGTGCCTGCACATTTCTTTTTCCCACATAAATTCCAATATTTCTTGGATGGACGTGGTTGCAATCATCCTTTTGTCTGCAGCCCCAAAGTCAAGGCTAGTTTAACTGTTGATAGAGATGAAAGCTGGTGTGATGTCTAATCTCAGTTGCTCACGGGGGCTGACTCCTGATTTATCTCGCAGACTATCTGAAGGAAAGTCTGCATGTCTGAGAAACGTCTCAGCTTTAACTCTTGACAGATGCAGCAAACACAAGGCTGCTCAGACCAATAGCAGTTATTTCTTGTAAAAGTTAGATTCTTTTTTTTAGTGTCTAATTTATTAGTTTAATTACACTTAAAAAAATAAAGGCTTTTCAATGTAGACCATGCATATAGTACATGTACAACCAAAGCAAAGCAAAGCAAGACTACATGGCAGTTATCTGAGGATTCACTTGTTGACCTATTTTGTTTCCATATACACTCCCAAAAGTATATTAATAGGCACATCACATATCCTGAACAAGTAAAATGACAAAGAATTTTTTTTTAAATGAATATGAAATGTCATTTCAAAAAGCAGTGTGTGTCTAGCGCACACAAAGCCAGAAACACACTCTCCCTGAGGAGGGATGAGGATAAAGGAGTTTCAAAATAAAGCAAGCAATAATTAATTATTTTTACGGCAACTTTATTTGCAATGTCTCTGCAGTTTTCAGTGTTATTAAAACTCGGGCTCCCTACACTGACAGACCTAAAAAGAGCGTAACATAATGATGTAGCTCCTGTGTTCAAGTCTGATGTCCAAAGGCTATTTTTCTTACTTATTCTATTGCTTGCCACTCTCAAACAATGCAGAAGTTGTCACACTCACATATAAATAAAGACGATTGTATATAACTGCAGCAAGAGGACAATTATATGACTGTTTAGAATAGTATCGACATGTATATCTACTTTATATTTAAACATTAGCGGGTAAATACTATAGCAGGAGTTCTTGAGAAGGCTAAGCGTTCCCTAAATTTACTGCTTTGGTCAAACATATATAATAACGATCGCAAAAGAGATAATCAGAATAATAATCAGAGTAATCTGCGGATCGAGTGGCCTGGTCTTAAAAAGAATCATTCTGATAAACAGCGGATGATTAATGAGGAAAATGTAATTACTAAACCCAGCAGCAGAAACGGCACATTAAATAGCCATCTTTCTGATGAAAGTCGAGCTTGAAAAGCTGAATTCTGTTTTTTCGGGAGAGTTTCCTCAGTCCTGTCAAGTTTCTATCCAAAAACATTTGCTGCTTAAATATGCAACGCTACTTGCTGCATTGACATTACTGCGTGCACGGAAAGGTTTAAAATACTGAAAGCAGCCTCTCTAATCATAAAAGTATAATGTTAAAGAAAATGCTCCTGTTGATGGCTGTAACTGTAAGACATTTGTTTGTCTATTTTGGATGGATTTAAAAAATGAATTTTTAAAAAGAGTGAGCGACAAAGAGAGAAAGCTTTCAGTGATGGAGTGTGTGAGTTTTGTGCATGTCACATGAGCTATGCTGGCATGTGGTTTATTATTTTCTGTCTGTATTTCTTATACCGTAAACAGCTGTTTCACACCTCAATCTGTTGATTTTGAGTGGTTATTATTAATGCTCTGATTAATAAATGGAAATAAATATCTTTGTTTGTGATTGCGAGTTAATTACGAACAAAATAACGTTGTCCTCCGTGGTCATTAAAACAAGTATGATTGTCTGGAGGAACTTAGGAAACATTTGACTGAACAAACACACAGAAACAGTTTAAAGAGCTGCTTTGGGATCTCAATTGCAGGTTTGCAAGTAGCTCCAAATACAGGTTTTTGCTCAAAGCAAAGCTGTGGCCTCTCATGGTTCTGTAAATACAGTATATCACATTAGCGGACAAAAGGAATCAATGCACATCTTTAGCCCATGGTCTGACAAGCCATCCCATGGCAGCAAGGTCACAGTTTCCAGCCTTCTCTTTTAAAAGTCAATGTGTTTGTCTCTGTGTGAGCGCTGGATGAAAACCCAAACCTGCTTCAGGTCTATCAAAAAGCCCACCATGCACTCTGATCTCTGTGGTGAAGCAGAGCAACACTGCATTTTGAAGGGCAATCTGCAAAGCCAAACCAAGAGCTCCCTCTTTCAACACCTACATGAGAAAAAATCTTTGTTGATTGCATCTCAGCATTCAACACAATCTCCCCCGTGAAACTGATAGGAAACGTTACTCTCTAGGCTTGAGTACCACACGCTGCAACTGGATACTGGACTTTGACACAAACAAACCCCAGACAGTTTGGACCGGCAGTCACACTGCCCCCACTCAGCAGTGGAGCCCCCCAGGGCTGTGTGCTCATCCCACTCCATTTCATGCTGTACAGCGATTACTGCAATCCCTGACATGGAAAGGACTCTGTTATGAAGGTTTCGGACAACACGACCATCAACAGCTGGATTTCAAACAATGATCAGAAAACACTTTTTGAATGTGATACTATAAATGTGATAAAATAAATGAATCTTGAATCTGTGACAAAGCCTCTCAGTACAGTGTATTTGTAACATGTTCGTTGAATGCTCATAACTCTAAATGAATCTGTGCTCAAACTCAGCTCCCCGTCTGCCCCATTTTAGCAGCTTTTCTGCCAGCCACTGATCAGAGTTTCATACATCAGGGAATCATAACAGCTTCTTCTTTGGTACAGTCTGCAAGATTAATAGCGTGTTAATAATTATGATTATGACTCTAAGCTGCATTGTTTCCGAGAGACTCATTCTTTACTCTAATGACAATTAGACTAAATAAAAATGCTGGTGTTCACTCAGACTTATTAGTATTACAATAACTTCAAAAAAATATTACGATGTCATTATCGATTCATTATGGATTCAATCCGTATCCACATTGTCAACCCAGTAAAATCTTCCCCCGTCTATAAGAGGAGTCTCCTGGAGAGACAAACGGTTCAAAGTATTCTGATGTTTAAAAATCAGATCGTCCAACTGTGTTTAAATCATCCTCCGGCTGAACAAAGTAACAGCGGAGTTTCATGCTGAGTCAAAAACGATAGAGTGACTTTAAGCACATTCCCTTACTCTCCTTGACAGGTGCATGTTTGTTTTTCTTCTAGACGAGGCTCTGTTTATGGAGCTCCTTTAAAAAGAAATGAGGCCCGTATTCCACTTCTTGCCATGTGCAACATTACTTAATCAGATTTTCCCATCGCTGCCATACTGATGTTGTTTTGCTCGTCACTATGTCAGTGAAGATTTGCTTATGGCTGTTTTGGACAACCTGTCCTCAAACTTAAACAACAGAATAGGTTGTTTGCCACTGACTCCATAAAACAGCATATATGACTGTTCGACAGCAGCAGGTTCATCATTATTGTAACAATAACCAATGCACAAACGGTTGCAGGTGATTAAGTTTAGGCACCAACACTACTTGGTTAGGTTTAGGAAAGAGTTGGAGTGTATATAATGTATGTTAATACATTATGTGCATTAACTAACAGACCTAATGGCCGATCACAGAGAGACTCATTGCTACAGGTGCTTTAAAAATGCCTTGGAATAGCCTGTTTTGGACAAAACAACATGGAGGCCCTCAACATATGAAATTAATGTGCAACTCCTGCGTCTAGCACTGTAAAGTTAAACATATTTCAACTTATTAAGCCTGGAAGAAAAATTAGTCACCCGGTGCAGTTAAGAAGCACCCACCAGGTTCGCCGTAGTGTAGGAAAACAATAGTTATGCTGGCGACACGTTTCTAGTGATGCGCCTCTGTCTGATCGCCCCTAAGTTGAAACAAGTAAACATTGATTTACGGTTTTCACAGGGGACTGTGTGTTTGTTTGTACCATCCATTGACCTCAACCTCCACCCTGCTTGAACCCTCTCGCTCTTCATATTGAGTCACGCATGCTGTTTGAATGCATCTGTTATCCACAGATTTTAAAGGAGCAGTACGTAGTTTTTAAATTTCAAACTCAGAATGTCAATATTTACAATATTAATGAGGTGATAATACAAACTCACTCAACAAGCTGTTCTCAGAGGAAAACAAGGTCCCCAGAACACTGTTTGAAGCTAGAAAGATGGCAGGGTCCGCCACATATAAACAAAGTAAAACAGTGTGAAATGTTGTCCTTTAAGGTCAGTTTGTTTAGGCATAATTTCTCTTTTGATTAAGATGTCAAAACTACATGACAGAATCAATTGCACGCAAAATTCTGTGCATGCACTGCACATAATTTGAAAATGTAGTTGGGTTATCTGTACGATGATTAATGCAACTGGGTTGATATGGCCGTGTCTGTGGGCGAGTTGTGTCTGATTTTGGAAGCTGAGCAGTGGTACGTTGAGCACAAAGCGTGTCCACACTGGTACAGCATGTCCTACTGAGGAGACTCTATGACAGCTGTTGTACTTATTAAAGCCTCTAGTCCTTTTCTGCAAAGACCTGAAACCAAACAGCGGATAGAAAAAATGGCAGAATTGATAATCATGATCGTTTTTTAAAAGTCTATAAGTATTACAGTGATTAAATACTGAAGTTATGGCGTAATGCTATCATCTGTTTATTTGGTTGTTTGCCAACATTTCTACGTTAGGTTTAATTTTGCATTGTGACAGTTAATAAATCTGGAGTTTTCTTCTTCAAGCAAATGCTGAGAAAGAGACATCTTGACAAGTTTGAAGTCGGAGCCGAATGAAGCGCCGTGGAAGATCTAACGGAGTCACCAGTGTAGATTTGACACTTCAACAGTGGCAGATGATTCGGCAGAGTTTGGGGGAGGCGGGGGGTTCATTATCTCCTAATTACACGAGATAGAGCAGAGGCTTACTGAGCTGGAGCAGGAAAACACCTGCAGACTCGAGTGTGTCTCCCCAGATTCCAGCGCCAAGCCTGTAAAATGCTGCATACTAACCAAAGGATTACAGAGCGTGATAATGCCAGGCACCTTTGGAGGCGAGCAAATGAGAAGCTAAAACGAGAGGAGAAAGGGAAGGTGGTGATGGATGTCATCAGTTAAGTGCTTTCAGCCAGTCCAATCAGTAATTGAATAAACATGTGTCTGCTCTTCTTTTTTTGCCATTTCGCTTTGTTCCCCTCGGCCTCAGCCCAAATTGTCGGCCAAACAGACTCAGCCACAGCAATCACGGCCAGGAAGCATCTGCTCTAAAGCCATGATCTTTGAGAAAGTGTTCGACGCATCTGGCACAGAAATAGCCACAGGACACAGTGCACTCTTACAGCTTGACTAGATGCCATGCCGCATTGTTAACAAGGGAAGGTTGTTTGTATCCCGGCCAGCCGTGTTGGAGTGAAACTTTTCTTTTTCCCCGAGCAAATTCATACAGCAGGACCAGCCGCATGACACTGTGACAAGGATAATATTATTTGTCGGAGCTGGAAAAAAAAAAAAAAAAAAGCAGTGTAGTGGCAGCTTGTTCCAGATGTGGGTGTAAATGCATCCAGAGAAAATAGAGAGCAGGTGAGCGCTTTATGTGTGAAATACCTGACTGTACCTGCATTATTCTGCAGCGTGCTCTCTGGCCTCGGTAAGAAAAAGCTGAGAAACTCTTCCCCTCTCTGCTCAGAAGGGTTAACAAAAGGAGCAGAGCGTCTCAATCTGAATAAAAAAAACAGACGCATCAGATGTCCGTTGCAATAAAGGTCACTGAGATTTATATATTTTTTTAAGTGGGATCTGGTTATGATAGAGGCTGCACGGTGACAGAATGATTCTTCATCCACAAGTAGGATTGGAGGAACTAAGTTAGCCGTACACAAAAGTTTTAAAATTGGATTGCAGTGTCTCATGTGGATATAGGCTCCTGTCACTGAATTGAGAGCAGCCCCTCCTCTGCCACTCCTGCATAATGAGAAGATACTGTGCCATCTAGTGGGGGGCCGGAGAACAGCACCTCCACGACGGCTTTCAGTGGAGTAAACAAATGGCTGTGAGCATCCAAGCTTTGCATTTATTTACCAGCCACTTCCATAAAACAAATCCGTCTCTCCAAACAAGACTAAATGATACAGCTGACTGGTGTAATGAGGCAGGAGCGGAGGACAGGAACAAAGAGCTTAATCAGAGCGTGTTATTGCCCCGGTCTACTCATCAGATGTTGAAAATTGGAAATGGTCTGAATTTATTTTTAGTGTTTGCTCGCACCTGCATGTCTGTGCCAAGCTTAAAGAGGAACAGATGAATAGGTTTTCCAAAGAATGGGTTCATTCATTACAGAGAAATACATATTAGTGCGCCGCCTTGATGCAACAACGTCAGTTTTTCGGCTTTGTTCGGAGCACAAACAGGCTTGATTGTGTAAAGGAATCACTCTTCTTGCTGTACTGGGAGCGAAAACACAGAAGATTTTATTCAGAGGTATGCAGTGGCATCAAAACGCCTGCACTCAAGGGTTGTAGAGGCAATTCATTTGGTTCAATACCAGCCTGGTTCAGAGAGTGAAATTACACATCATGCCGGCGCTGTAGTGGGACATATTCTCTATTACTTAATGGCATACAGTTTGCTGAGTTGCACGAGTGCAGAAAAATAAGAGCCACAAGTGCAGCTACAGGAGATACTGAATAGCAAGAGAGCTACACTTTCTACCTGATCTTTCCACTCTATACATATCCATGGCCGATTCCATCCCAGGAGGAGACACTAATGGGAAACAGCAGACGGACCTGGGTCACGGAAATAGACAGCGAACCCGGCCTGGCCAGTACATCCAATTAGCAATCCTCAGCCTGAGGCTAATGGAAATGTAGATAAGATCCTATGTACAAATTGGAGGTAGGATAATAATAAGGGACAGGCAAGATGGAGACCAGGAGTCTTGAGATGCTATCTGACACACTGGCCGTGCTTCTGCTGACCAAGCACTAACAGCAGCCTTCACCCACAGAGCAAGAAGAAAGAGAGATAATTATGTCATATAATAATGAATTACACTGGCACCAGTTCAGAGAGTTGTAGATAGCGTTCGTCAGCACACCACTTGCTTTGTGTGGCTTCCAATTTGGTCGAGTCAAATAAAACTCTTGGCAGTGGGGAATCTATTCACATGTGCTCTTCCTTTTTTTCCTTCACAGAAGAATGAAGAATAATCGCAGAGGGGGCAGTCTCAGGGTGCCAACTCTTTTCCATTACAATGTCTGAATTCAAGCCGCATTGGCACTCAAGTAGAGCCCAAACTTTCTGCTTTGTGTGTTGTGTCTCAGGGCAGCATGCATATTTCATGTTAATTCCTTTCTAATTGCATCGATGAGCAGTGAATGGAGGCTTGTGCGTGGCTTGCAGTGGCTTGTGTGACTACAGGGCAGGAGTTAAAACATGCAGCGTCCTGCTCAGCAGAGTAGATCGCTGAGACCTGACTCCCCGAGTGTAATAAAGCTCTGGGGTCGGGGAGGGGGTTGGGGAGTTGGGGGGTTCACTCTGCATGCAGCCATAGGTGATTTGTCAGTATGGTTGATGGTGTGGGAATATAAGTGTGGGGGCGGATCAGAATATGTGTGTGTCTGTGCGTGAAGATGGTTTTCTTAGTATTTCATCATCTCATATAATCCTTTGTTTTTTTTTCGTTCTTGTGTTTGTGTTGCTTGTAAGCAAAGAATTGATTTTCTTTTTTTATTGTAGGCTGATGAAGGTTTCTAGACGAGTGAGGTGTCCTACAGAGTATCGACTCGGCCACTAAAAAACGCTCTCACAGCCAGTTTCCCAAACTCTGATAGACTGTCAGGGTCTAAATAGTTCTGTAATGATCGAGACGTTGGCACTGCAACCTCAAACAAAGCTAATGAGTCCCCATACGTTGCATTCCACGACACAATTAGCATCGTTTTTTTGTTTCATTTGATTGAGATAAACTGTAATGTAAGTGTGCCAAATCTATTAGTGCAAGTGGAGTGTTACATCTAATGAAGGTAATTAAACAATACTAATTAAGCTTCCTAAACAAACAGCTAATTACCTTAACTGTGAGATAAAGCAAAGTTGCTTCATCATGAGCAGCTGAGGTGAGCTGGAAAGATAAAGCAATTTTTCGAGCCTGATGCAGCAGGCATATTCCACACTCAGCAGCCCGGCTGCCTTATAATTAGAGAACATCACAGAGAAGGCAGATATTTACCTCAAGCAGCTTTTCATTTAGCCATGTCTGAGCTGCATTCAAATCTTTTCAGAGACTCTTTGTTGCCAAGCAACATGAACCTGAGATACTTTATGGCATTCTAGTTATAGAGTTTTCCCTTCAGGCTTTGACAATTTATATCTGAGATATACCCTGACATCCTCGTCTTTTGACCTCAACAAAGTCGATCTTCAAAATTAGAATGCAGCTATTCAATCCGATTTGTTGCTGACGACAGTTGTGAATGAATGAGAAGGATTTCCTGTGATCCACCAACTGAAGGTATATTTTCCTTTTTTCCTTATAAGTGGATATGTATGGGACAAAGGAAAGGATGTTATGGAATCGTGTTTGACGGAAAAGTGAATAAAACCAGGCAGCATGACAGGGTTTCTCTTACAGACTAACTAAACTAAACTAAACTAATCTCCAGGCGTGTTATGTGGCAACGAACCGGGATGTTTTTCACCAGGACGTCTTGGCATCTCCATGCGTGTGTTGGTGTTGGTGTGTATTATGAATGAGCATGTATTACGACCTCCTGCCAGCCCTGGCCATGTTGAGGCTTTTTTTTAATTTCCAGGGTAGAGGCCCTTTAGCCAAACCTCTGGGGTTTAATTACTCTTTAAAGCTACTACAAGTAACTTTGATATTTTGTTGATTTTGGAGGCCCCAGTGGACAAATGTGGTACCACCATCAAAACCACAAAATACAACATCAGAATTAGAATGATATAAAGAAAAACTAACTAACGTTCTACTCACTGTAACTTTGCCTTGGGTAATGTAAACACAGGCTCTTGTGGTGGCAGGCGTTAAGAACAACTAAATAAAATAATGAATCTTCTTGCTAATGGTCTTTGTTTGTTTCTGCAGGTCATATTACCCCTTTTCGACCAAGGTGGCTCAAGTGCTGGTTCGGAGCCAGTGCCTACTCTGGAACCAGTTCTTTGTGTTTCGACAGGCTCTCAGCCATGTAAACTGGTTCCTGAGCGCCATCAACACTTTGCTGGTCTAGAACATAGAACCAGTTATGTCAGGGGCTTGAGTCGGGGTTATCGTGACCAAGGACCAACTAAAACCACTCATAACCACCATTTCTAAAAGTTGGAGCTAGTGTAGCGTGTTCTGACTTATCCATGGGAGAATAAACAAAATATTTTTACTATTACCACTAATCAAAGCAACAGTAATCTGAGGACCAGTAATATTTGGATGCCAATATAGGCATGCAAAGCCAGGAGCAACACTTGTAAAGAGTCAGTGTAGTCCACCATAGTTGTTCCAACCAATGCTGTGAAATTGGAGACATATACAGTGGCTGATTCATGTGACTCTACGGTGGCTCTCATGCCCGTGGAACAGCATACAGATTGTTAGAAGGTTCGAAGGTTGAACCGAACCAGAACTAGCACCAGCCAGGAACCAGCACTTGATTTGCTTTGGTCGAAAAAGGGATCGGGCATCAGTATTCAACTGAGACTGTGTCATAAGCAGTTAAAAACTCCTTGTGGCAGCTTTAAGAAAAAAAAAAAGCATTTATGTATTTTTACCCTTGTCACTGAAGATCCTGCATCTTTCCGTTGACGAGCGACTAAACTCACGTACGCGGACTTTGGCAGTGAGCCCTGCGAACACGGGCGAGGTTAGAGAGTGTGACTGCCTTCACGCGGAACTGTGCTGAAAAGTGACAGTTTGGCCATGGCTCACTCTCTTGGGGTGGAAGATGAACCGGAGTGGGACTCTCACATTGTTGGAAGCTGTCCAGATTAATTAGAAGACATCTGAGAATACAGAGAGCTGACTCCGGCCGCCAGCTTCTCTTCCTCCACTTGTCTGACAGGGATGCAATCGCCAGTGGATATCTATCTGGGGATCTCGGGGAGCAGCAGGGCTGCATGATTTATCAGGGATAATTTTGTAGCCTACCTGCTGAATTTGTAAACAACATTGATCAATCTGGCGTAGCTTTTACAAATGGCTGCAGTTGCTAAAAATGACAGGTCATTACAATAAAGGTGCAGGGGCAGGAGGGTTGCTAATATGGATCATGGCCTGGAGATAAACTAAGATAGATTCTGAACAGCTTCATTGATTTCCCATGCATCATAAGGACCAACAGCACAACACAGAGCCTTACAATGGGGAGAGACTGGGGAGAAAGTGTTGAAAAAGACATAGTGGAGCAAACCACAGCCACTGGGACAAAGACAGCACATAAACCTTTTGTGATTAAACAGACACTGCTTCACTCTTTGTGTTTTATACCACCGGCACCCTGACAAGTGTCTGGCCCACTGCGCTTCTGTTGAATTCTCTTCCCTGCATATCAACTCCTTAATCTTTGAATGTGGCATTTTAATACCGCATGGTGTTGAAGCGCAAACTCATAACACCGTCTGCAAAGATACAAAGGCTGATATTTTGGGTGTCTTTTTTCTGCTTCACAAAGATCTTTTTCCGAAGAAATACGTCTTTTCCAGGCTGTGATTCAGCATAGAAAATGAGACCAGGGTAAGCTACAAACATATGGAAAAGAAAAGAATGAAATGGAATAGAACAGACCCTTTTTTAAGCACAGTTTGTCTTCAACCTTCAACAGAGCTTGAAGAGCCTGAGAAGTAGGGCAGTGCAGTTTGCTTTGCATGCAGCCAAATGAACTGTAATTGCCTGGGGAGCTGGGAATCAGACTTCAGGGTACAGACAGGAAGGCAGAGCTCATTCACGACTCTGATCAGCAGTGATGACTGGCAGGTCATTGTTAGCATTCAGAAAACAAACAACTCCTGCATAAAGAGCCTCGCTGCTCAACAGGGCCGACAAACAATGAGCTGGAAGTCACCAGGGACCAATGATATAACCGTGTAGGAGTAACTAAGCGATGGGCAAGAGATTTAAGCTTATGTTGGTAATGGAAATGCTTTGGGCTTGTATTTAGAAACACGAAACAACAATATTAAAATGTATTTATTGTGTATAATCACAGATATACAATGATGCGTTGTTATTAGACTTTAAGTCTGCATATAAGATTTAGCTTGTGATCTTGTAAGTAGGTCAAAGATGGTGGAGAATGAATTTATGATCCATCAATTCCCCACACGCTTAGTTTTCCTTGTATTCAGCAGAGTGGATTTTATCTGAAAACAAAAGCTCCTTTCTTATACCACCAGCCCCTCAACATACACACCGTTACGGCTCAGCCAGTAATATTCACTTTAAAGCTGCATTAATTGATTTTCTGGCCACATGGGGGCAGTGAACAGGCAACACGCTGACATAGTCTTGCAAAGCCAGACCTTCTCCATAGCACTGTGTCAGCACTGGATAAAGGTGTGCTTAACCCAGGATAAATTAACGGTGCCTTTGGAAAATAGTGCCTGGAGGAACTTGTGGAGGTAGGCCCAGGCATTAATATGGCTAAATCCCTGCAAAAAAAGCAACCAGGTTAGTGTTTAGGTAACTTTTTCAACATGTAGCTGTCATGGTTTGGGTTTTTTTAGTTTGTTGATTTCCTGATTTATTTTGTAATCATATCTTGTGTGCTTTGTTGTGTTTTGTCTCTTGTTGTTACTTCTACTTCTTTCTCAGCTGTGTTCCCAGGGTTCTGTTTCCCTCCTGTGTTCCTGTCTGATTATGCCCCCACACCTTTCTCACATCAGTCTTGTTATTACCACCCTGTTCCCAGTGTCTCTCCACCAACACCTCACCCCCTCTGTAGTTTAGTTTGTATTTAATTCAGTGTTGTTCGCTAAGTTTGCCTGTTTTGCTGCACGTCCATCCCGTGTCTCCAGTGTTCCTTGTGTTCCAACCAGTGTTCCCTGTGTTTCTTGTGTTTGTACCTTATTTAGCTTGTGCATTTCTCTGTGGTTTTTTGTGGATTTGTGGGTTTGTTGCTTGCATTTTGGACTTCAGCTTTACATCAGCTTAATAAAGCTTGCTTTTGTTTTCTACCTGCCTGAATTGAGTATTTTACATTTGGGTCCTATTTTCATAATTGTGACAGTAGGTTGCCATCTTGGCTGAGCTCGTCCTTGTGTCCCGTAGCTGCAAGGATTTTGGAAAATGTAACACACAGGAGGCTGATGGCATATTTATACACACAGTCTACATCCTGTGAGTCAGACTGCACATTAGCAAACAGCTGCCTAATAACACATCCAAGAGCCTGTCCTCACCAGAAAAACAGCCATATTGGTTGAAAAATCAGGCAGCTCATTACGACCTCTAGTGGTTGTAGTAAATCTTACAGCTGCAGAGGAGGAAGTGAGGGGCAGCAGTGTCAATAGTGACAACTCCATACTGGGACACAGTTGGAGATGTTAGACAGATTAAACAAACGGAGGACTGTAATTCAGGAGACCGCTGTTTGTGACCAGTGTGAAACCAAAAGTCAGCGGTGAGTTGAAGTAACGTCACATATGTAACGCAGCGTGAGTTACTTAGGTGACGTGTATGTACGTTTGTAACAGAAGTTGCAGTAGTAACATAGTGATTTAACTCTAACCCGTGATGTTTTTCTCCAAGCCATTTCCCACCAGTGCGATGAGAAAATAATAAGTACACTTCAAGACCAGATTTGGTCATTTATGTTTGTTGAATGGGGCCCAAATAAGTAAAGCCCCTTTCTGTGACCAACATGACACAATCAGGTGAAAATCGTTACCACATTACCTTCATTGTATCTCAGCTGCTGGGCGATCTCATATATTGTTCTTGACTTGGTTGTCGGGGTAGTTGAGGTTGTGCTGTTTGTCACACAGTATTGGATGCTGTTAGACCAAATCGATAAGGTTTTCTTCCATTTTGACCTGGAAATCAACTGTAACAAAGGATTTCACGGAGGATTTCTCAAGATACATTTCAGCAGGTGGAAATCCGCTGACATCAAGGTCCGTCTGAATATTTTTTTCCTCATACATGCATACGTTTATAAGAACCCATAAGGTACGTCTTTATACATTTCCACACAAGTCCACTTGTAGAATTGTCCATTTGTTCATCTGCTGGACTGTCAGTTACTGCCTGTCTTGGCCTCATGCACAATCTGCTTTTTCATTTGTTTTTTATATCCATCTACAGTTTGCATTTTAATTACTTACTCTTACTTACCACTTAATTACTAGTACTTTTTACTCACCCTACAGTTCAACTACCTCCGTTTGGACTTACTCTATTATAACGACAGCTATCTGTAGTAGTTCTGTGGCTAGACTATCACTCCACTGCAGTTTTTATTCCTGTATTCCTGTTTTTATTCTTATATTCACGTTTGTATTTTTATTCTCATATTCAATAGAGTCATTCAATAAATTTGGTATGGTGTACACGGGCGACACAAAATTAATTTTAATGATTACGCTGACACACTGACTTTTCTTCTACCTCTAGCCTCGGGCCAAATGTTCCACTTGTACACCACTCAAACCTAATGGGCAGATTAATGAAATGTACTGAACTTTTTTCAGCCAGTGAGTGTCATCGGGTGTCCCAGTTAAGTAGACGGCTGTTGGCATGGAGGGTGTGCACTAATCTCTTCTGAATATTTTTGTGTGAATGATACTGTAACTATTTAACATGCAAAATAAAACAGAAAGCGGTGTTGATGGAGCTGCCTCTCCTGAGCGCTGCATTTGTTGACCTGCTGGGGAAAGAGCTTATATGCTGCATTTGTTTCACTTAGTGAGTAGGTGTGTATGGAGTGCCGTTTGGAAGGGCTATTGAGGCAGTTCATTTAGCTTCATTAATGCACCGAACACTCAAAAGGGGCGCTACCCCACATAAATGTGTGTAGTGGTTGAAAAGCTACATGGACGATAAGAAGTCCTCAGTTGTTGGATTAGTGCCGGACAAAAAAGAAACAAACACAGGAGTCATTTTTAAAATTCATTTATCGGTGCGTCTGCAGTGCTACATTCAGCTTCCAGTGAGCTGAACCTCCCACTCCGAGTCCGACAGCAGCTCTATCCAGCAAGTTGCGTTCCTCCCACCCACGCAAGCAAGCTTAGCTCTCTCTGTGTAGCCTTAGTGCGGAGACAAATGGCTTCTGTAAATTACCTAAACACACTCTGCCAATAATGGCAGTGTAAGCACTGCAAGAATGATTCACTGTCGGCTAAATCAATCTGAACAATACTGTTAGTGTGGCAAACTTTTCCATAGTAAGCAGTCTACTTTTGAGCTGTGCCATTTCCCTGTCAGTGCTCGTCATTCATTACTTCACCGTACATACAGTAGCAGCGGTACTGAATGCTGGAGATCATCATTTTGAGGTTTATTCGGCAGCATGATGTGGCACGTTGACCTTAAAATAACAGCTCATGTTGATGGTACAGTGCCTTGTAATAGGGTGAATATTGTCTCTGTCTCAGCCACTCCGCCCCCCTATCACTTATTTCTGCACTATGTAACTTAAGTGAGAGGGTAGGATCACAGCGTTACATACATCTTTACTTCAAGATACACGTTTTCAACACATAATAATGTTATGATGTAATGCGTTTTGTTTGTAGTTAGCACCTACATTACATCTGACAACTATTAGAGACCAGGGATTTATATTTATGACTGTGGTATCACACTCAGAAACTCTGGGGAGCGCCGAATCAAGCAAAAGGCCAATTTCTACGTAATGTTGCTTTAATGCCGCCATCATTTTTCCCTAATCTTTTTGTGTGATTATTTTTTTAAATTAAACAGTGTTCTTGCAATAATTGTAATTACATATTACACCGATATAAAGAGTGTCATCTTCATGTATTGGAATATACTGTTTGTGGGTCACTTTAAAAATTTATTCCAGTACAGTTACTAATTACCCTAAACCAAGTATCACAATATTAAAGTAATGTAACTTAATTACTTTCCCTTTATTTTGGTTTACCTCAATACCAAACATACGCAGATAAAGAAATATCAATAAGGTGACTTTTATTTCATCTTAATGACTCGAGACCAGAGTGTTGTTGCGTGAGACGCTTGAAAAGTTGCCAATTGTAATCCTGTTAGTAATCCCAGAATATATGTGAAATCTAATTACATCCTTTTTTTCTGTAACTTTACAGGAATACAGTAAACATAATCCCATTACATGTAATCGCATTACATGTATTCCCCAAGCCTGTTAATAATGTACTTGCAATATAGTGAATGTATCAAATGATTGACAAATATATTAATGATTGCTTCTTTATATTTTGTAAAAGAAATATTAGCATATATTTTACGTATATTTTCCCAAAACAGGCTATATTAGAGATTATCAATCTATAATATATGCAAATATGGGCTTTCTGGTGATCACATACTCATGCTTACTCCATCTTGTGAAAGATCGCATGGTTGAAGTATAATCTTGATAAAAAGTCTCCTTCAAAAACATGGTCATTTACCATGTAAAATAAAGCTTTTAAACTTTGCACAAATCCTACAGTCTGCCTTGGATTGTAAAGACTTACATTTTAAGGGATGTATCACCCATGCGAAGAATCCTTCAAAAGATGTACATTTATTTAATTGTATAATATATTCCTGAAGCAAAATAACAATCTATTGGGGTGTATTGTCAAATAAATGTGTACTCCCTCCATATATAGTATTTTTATATTTATATTTTACAAACTGAACTCTGTAATTTATACATTATATTTTTTGTCATGAAGATATTATATATATTTTTATATAATAAAGATATAAATATATAATTGTATATATACATTTATATATATAAAGATATTGATATCAAGCATTGAAGATGTTTTCAATATAAACATCCCAACCTGTCATAGTTACCTTGATTAAGAAACATATTCCAGCATTTATTCTAACCAGCATTACATCTCTATCTCAAATGGCGAATTAAAATGTCATTTTAGGAGACAGGGCTGCTAATTGACAGATGGACAGGCAGCCCCCTCAGGAAAGGTAGTAAGCTTTGAAAACGAAAAGTCTAGTTTTCCCCCGGTGGACCTCATCACATTTCAGGATGTCCTCTGGAATCGTTTCAACAGGAACCTCCCTCACATTCTCATCTTCTCCAAGATAAATTGGCTGCCAGCCAGCTGGTCTGGATCATTCGGGTCTAAATGAAGAGTGAGACAGAATAGACGGCCTTGTCAATTTGTTCCCAATATCCTGGCTCACAGCGCCAGCCGACCTGCCCACTTCAATCCTCTACACTATTAAGAGCATCTCAATCCATGCAGAAAAGAGCAGAGCTATTAAAGCAAAGTCATGTCAAGACGCTCAGCTTTAATTATTAGCATATAAAAATTAAAACCTTGATATCCTGCACCAGCGATGCCAGGTGAGAGGCATTTATTAGATACGAAGGGGGTGACTTTAATATGCAGCAAACTGTGATGCGTGGTTTACTACACAGTGGCTGTGGCATATACCTGTCAAGAGACTTTCCATTTCATTCAGATAAATGCTCCTGCAGCTCCTGCAGCACCCTGTCTTCATCACTTTACTCTCCTTTTGGAGACTTTATGGCGGTTTAGCAAATGGAGGCAGCACCCAGACAGGCTTTAGAACAGGAGAAATGAGCACCATTCCACCAACAACAACTGATATAAATGCTGACAATGTAATTTAAAGGCTTGTGCAACCTTTGACAAAACAGTTTGGTGAGACTACTGGTCCCCAAATAGCTTTGCTGACATTAGGAAAAACAGTCCGCATTTACCTTGATTTGTGTAAGCCCATTTTCACGGACAAACCGCCTGTAGCAAGAGATTAATGAGCTAATCCCAGCCATTCTCTTGTCCTCCCTGTGAATAAAGGAAGTAAATAATCATGGATGTGGGTGTCATTATGTACTTGGGTACTCGGGGTCTTTAGTCCTCCTGGATGCTGAGTGAAATGAGAGAACTTTATCTCAATTGTGGCTGATAAACACCAAACTGTTTGTGGAAACAAGGACAAATACCTCAATGAATCAGGCTCGTGAAGACGTCTGGAGCGTATCAGCGGCCCACTTACAGTAGCCACTTATGGTTTGTTGATGTTACAAAATAGAGCAGGATAATACTTCATCACAATGTGCTGTAACATCTTTGTTGTGGAATTATAATTACATAACCAAACTGAAAATGCAAATCAGCGTTTCGTCTCCATGTGTGAAAACGTGATGCGTCGTGATGCAATTCAAAACACAGCGGCTGCAAATGTTTGACGTGCATCTAATTCAAATCAAATTCATTATTTTATTTTCGGAGTTTAATGTAATCACATGACCCCGTGATGAAACAGGAATACAAATTCAAATAGCCAATTGACACCTAATTTTCATGTTTGTGTCAATAATCTAATTCAGCACCATTTACATCATTATTTTTGCATGGCTGCTTGTTTACACTGCACAAATGAATTTCTGCCCGTGCGTGTTTACATCAAACTGTGTGGGCAGACACGGGAAGAAAAGGCTGTACAAATGCTGTTTAACCCAGTCAAATAACCCTGAGACGATCCCCATGGACTGGTGCAAAGAGACAAACAGGCACAAAAAAATCAGGAGTGCTGAGTTTTGTCCGAGGAGGACAATGACAGAGAGCAGTGGGCAGTACTGACACCCATATTGGGGGATTTAGTCTCGGTTTAGGCTTCTACCACTGCATGAATATAGTGGGAGTCACGCTGTTTGCAGGTATTCTGTAATGCACATTCATTAGCAACAGTCAGTAGTAATGAAATAGAGTTATGTTAGCTAATACAGCCCTAATATAGTGTAAGGGCATAACAATATTTTGCCACTGACATCATTCAATTAATTGCTTTTCCAGTCTACTGACCGCTCAGAGAGCTTTGCAAACACTTCACACACACAGTCATACACCGATGGCAGAGGCTGCCAGTCAAGGTGCCGACCTGCTCATCAGGAGCACTTTGAGGCTCGGTATCTTGCTCAAGGATACTTTGACAAGGATCCTTAATGTGACAACTTAGAGCCAGCGTTGTTCAGAGAAATGCTGTCAGCTTCTGTGGTACACTGCTCCCCAGGACGTCAAAGCCTTCAGTTACACTAAGTGTGTATGTCTATTTCTGTCTTTAAACTGTTTGTAGGTATATTTAGAGCAACCTCAAAACCAAAATAATTTTTGGTATGTATACATTTACTTTTTTTAATTCTGAATCTGTTCTTACACCTCGCTATCTTGAAGCTGCTCTATAAAAAACATTTGGGAGGACACGTCCTGTTAGCAAGAGAAGATGCTAACATTAGTTCTGACAGCCACTCAAGTTCTGAGTTAGTCCTCCATACATTTCCACCAGTACATTTAGATGTTAGAAACAAATAAAGCACCCGAGAAGGACATGGTTTTACGAAATTCCTCAAAGACTACAGGAGTTTGGAGAATCCGGGACTCCGTTATTAGAGTTGACATCTTTTGAAGACCTCATCAGTGCCAGAGACCATTTGGCAGTATGTCTCAGGTAAAATGGTACGTTTTATTTGTAGTTTGCAGCCTACTATATGTTATATACTCGATAGACCAATTAAAAAGTGTTTTCTAAATGCCAATAATAAAGTCCATCTATCTATTTATCTGTCTCGGAGATGTAGGAAATGTACCGCTCTAGTTTCCAATCAACTGTCCCCAATAACTCCTTTGCTGTCCACCTCTCAGCATGGAAGAAGGCTATAGAGTGCAGGACATTACAGAGTTCAGGTTTAAACTGACAGAAAACAAACTAGTTTGGTGGAGGCAGCGTCTGTCCAAGGATCATGACTCATGAAAACCAAATTGTTTTCTAATGCTATTTTATTTTTGGTCATTTCAGCCAAACTGAGGTAAAAAATAAATAAATAAATAAAAAAACATATCATAACTTGCCAGATATCTGGCATCATTTGATGCAGTGTCTGTGAATGAAATTTCATGTGTGATGAAAAACTACATTTAAAAATTCAACAGCGACTTCTCTTCCCAGAAACAGTGGCCCACTTCCTGTGGATCACTCACAGCACTCACAGTCAACAATTGTCATAGGGATTACTGTTTTCAGTACAAACTTCTGTGAATAATCCAGAGCAAAAATGTTAGAAAGTGTGTTAATTTTTAATGACCACTGTTTGTTTTTTTTTCCTTTCCATTTTTGTGCCTTGGTGTTGAAGAAACAACGTGAGCGAGCGATTACAGCGGGGAGCAAATTGCCTTTTTTCTCTAAAGAAGTGTTACGGAAGCTACACCTTGAAAAATCACTGTGCTGTGGATGAATCATCTGCTGAGGTAGCGCCAGAAATAAACTTAACTGCATAATTTAGAGTGAATTCATTTTAGTTTAAAATTCCTGTACCCACAGGCAATGTGATTCAAACAATGAACACCTTTGTATTATTTAGCGGCCTGGTCCTCCACCTACTATGATGCACTGGACACAACGGACTGCACGCAGCACATGAATAATTTTGAAGCTCTTACTGTTTACTGGTCCTTCTTAGACGTGTTTCAACATTTCTTAAACGGAACAGAAAAACTGGCATTACGTCAAACTGGTGTCTTGTAATCAAATTGGCAGTAACTGAATGTAACAAGTACAGTTACTCAAGTACTGTTCTTGCTATTTGAGTATTTCCATTTTCTGATACTTTATACTTACACTTCACTACATTATGTTGGCGAGTATTGTACTTCTTAACACTGGTCGACCGATATGGCTTTTTCAGGGGCGATATTGATACTGATGATCAGAAACAGGTATTTGGGACCAATATTCATTTGCAGTAAAAATTAAAATCTTTGTTTCAAAATTTTCGTACAACCACTGATGAAATAAACCTATAATTCCCTCAAGTACTGTTCTTAGGTACAATTTGAAGGTACTAGATTAATTTGATAACTTTATTTACGAGTTACTTTGCCGATTCAGATTATTCAACAAGGTATTAATTGTGGTGTGTTACCGATGCCGCTAATTGGAAAAATGCTGAATATCGGCCCTGATAATCAGCCAGGGTCAATAATCGGTCTACCACTACTTTTAACTCCACTACATTTATTTGATGACTTTAGTTACTAGTTACTTTAGTTACTAGTTACTACCTATCAGAGCCAAAGTATCAACATTTATTTTATCTGCAATCAGATAAAAAACAAAAAAACACTGACTCCGATAAGCAAAATGCTGAATGTCAGATCCAATCATTGGTCATAACCATAGTATACAGTATAAACATACATGTAAATACGTAGAATTTGCTTTTATTTACTAACGTACTTTACATTTATTGGCAAAAAACAACAACTTTTCATACTTAAAGGTCCTATTTGTAGGAAAAGATGGTTGTAGGAATGAGTCTCAAAATTTAAACTTTTCTAACAAATAGGACCTTCAAGTTCCTTTTGTGTGGGTGACTTTCACTTTTACCAAAGTAATACTTTAACACAATGTCTTTTTTTTATTCCAGTGTGACTTTTCTGTACTTTATACAACACTGCAAATCGGTTTACCCGAGGACACAACCTTCGCTCAGTTACACCAACAGTCACTTTCAAAATTATGTGGTAGGCATTTTGACAGACTCTCTATATATCAGGTAGGTTACCTAACGAGCCAGCATCTTGAAAATTCACAGCTTCTCTTTTGTTTTCTCTCAGTTCGACATCCCCCGCAGAGAGTGCCCAATCAACCTGTCTTTTATTTACAACAAACAATTTAAAACCATTATTCCGTTTGAATGACAGTGAAAACTAATACTGATTGAGTGTAATCTGTAAACAACGAACGACTGCAGCCGTCCACGTGGAACTGTGTTTAAAAAGTGAAATAAGTGAATGTGTAATCTGTGGGAGAATCCATCTGTGTAATGACGCACATGTTTCCACTAGATGGCCCTTGCACCCAGCTGTGCCGCCTCTTCAGGAGTCATGTTTCATTAGCACTTGATCTGATTGCTACTTAATTCTGGCCTCACAAAAGGAAAAACAACTGACAATAACATGCTGCATTTACATTAAGTGACCCAGAGAGCATACTGTAACTTAGAAGCAGATAGTAATTAACAAACACAGTAATTAAAGGCCCAGTCTTTAATGATAAAAGCATGAGTAACTTCATTCTCTTGTGTTATTTCTCATCATTATGCAAAACTATGTTACATTGTGGCTTTTTTTTGTCCTGTTTCACGCTTGAAAACGCGGCAACCTACGTAGTAAGTCAGAAATAGCCCTCTTCATTGAAAAACAACAACAGTGTGATGCACGGTACAATATGTTCTCCCCTTTTGAGGAAGTGGTTTGCTCACCAGACTGTGTCACACGCAATCCTCATTTAGCGCCTCACACTGAAAATCATTTCACTTAGCAACATATAATCATCTGCTCACAAGGGAAAATAACCAATTGCAATCGTCTGGCCAAATGAACAATGGCCTGCGCGGCGGCTGCTGACAAATTCAGTGAACTAAAGCCAAGAAAGTCTCTTTGTGGGACGGGAGATGTCAGTCACTATCTCGTGTCAGACATAAATTGGTCTCTCCGCAATGATGGATTTCCCTCCCAAGGCCTCTCATAAACATCTCAGAGCTCAACGGCTTTTTTTTTTTTCTTCCTTCTCACCCCACAAGTCAGCAGCCTGTGGGCTCTCACTCGCGATATTACAAGGTTTCTTTTGTTTCTTCTGGCAGCGTGGCACCCTGGGATCCATCCACACGGGCCCACATGGGGATACTAGGTGTCAGAGGACCGCTCAGCCTTGACATGGCTTCGAGGCACTTGCTGAGCTGTACTGGTAGAGCTGGTACCATTCCTCTTGGTGATTTATGGTCCGGAGACGGTGATAAAATAACGTGGAGATCCTTCTAAAGGAAACAGTAGACAGCTCGGTGAGTGAGAGAGGGAGGATAGTTAGGCGGGAGGGGGGGGGGGGTGTTTTGTCCAAAGCTGAGAAGTCATCAGCCAGAGGGCAGGGTGTGAGTGGGAGTGTGTGCAGGTGGTGCATGTGGGCTGTCCGGCCTGTAGCCTGGCCGGGTCAGCTTACCTCTCTGTCCCCACACACTGACCCTCTAATATGGGATATACCTCCTCTCCTTTCACCCCTGCTTTTATGGCCCCATGTAAATCTCTCTCCGGTAACACAAGCCTGTCAGCCCTCCTCGAGCTCCTTTCTTTTCAGCACATTTATCCTCGTGGAGGATTCAAAGAGGCGCTGCGGCAGGGAGGTGGTATGAGGGGGCCCTACTCGACTTGAAATAGATTGAAAAAGGCTGAGGGATGATCAAAAAGGAGAAAGTCCAGGGCGAAACCTTAGACATGGGAACGGCTGGACACTCGAGTGGGCAAGAAAGCCCCCTCTCAGATGAAAGGCGGTCGTCCATCAATAAGTCATTAAAGCAGACAGAAATGTAGAGCCAGAAACAAGACCGCTGACAATCACCGCTCCGGGTGTGAGCTGGCGTGACGTCGCCGAGGAAGGGTTTGCAAGGTGAGACTGGCGCAAATTAATAAAAGATTCTAATGAAAACTGAGAAATGGGGAAGTGATGAGCACCATCTGGTGGATTTTGTTTTTATGGCCTTAAATGACTTTTATTCACTCTGCGTGTGATGAGGGGAAAAAAACCTGCAGAACTCCAGGGGCTTTCTGTTTGTCATCAGGCTGTAGTTCAGTAGAACAGTGTAAGGAGGTCACTAACCGCTCAGACAGGATTCCCTTTTTACAACATGTGCAGCAATAAAATACCACCCAGTGGAGTCAGTCAGCTATACATCATCAGGGCTGTTTGCGCTCTATTTATAGAAAGAGAGAAATAAACGGATGGATAAGCAAACAGAAACACTCCACTCGTGACAGGCGGTTTCTCCAGCTGGTGAAGGTGCGCGCTGTTTGTTGACGTTCGGGTGACCCTGCGGAGGAAAAGTGAGGCAGCAGCCTTTAAAGGCCTATAATTTTATCACAAGCGACCGTCTCTGACCCTGATCTGTCTTAGTTAACCAATAAGAGACGTAACAGTCCGACAGGGGTCACAGCAGCACTTACTCATGTTGCTAATGTCACATGTTGAAACCAGGAAGCTTCTGGAGGGAAGCATATAACAAAAATTTACTGGGCAGTAAATCCAGCTGCTTTAGCTGGAGTAGTGACAGCACAATGTTGGGTTTTATGCCATAAAGTCCGCGCCGGGAGAGAGGAAGCGTAGCAAAGGTGCAGCCGCCGCCACCAAACAAACATATTTCATGATGTTTCGCACTCGATGTGATTGCATTTTCGCAGCTATTTCAGTAACAATGTTTGATATCAACCTCAGGACGCCTTAATAATTTAAATGGTGTTGTATCTGCCGAGTGTTATTCATATCGCCTTCACCCAATTGCTTTGTATTTCCCTCAGTGTGCGGTGTTATGCATCACTTCAAAATTACACAGCAATACCTGCACTCAATAGGAGCGTGCGGCGAATCCTAATCACCCGATAGACTTCAGATCTAAGCTAAGTAACGACTCGGAATAGCTTTGTTGCACTGATTGGGTAAAAGACTCAGCAGCTCCAAACTGAGTCATTGTACAAATGTCTCCCCCCCCACCCCCTTTTACAGCCATTAGTTGTTGGTCATTTTAACTACTTACTATCAGGCCTTTCATGGCTCTGTGCTTGTTAGGGTTTTTAATGACTTGAAATTCCCTGAACAAACACAGAGACAGGGGAGGAGGTCACACGGCTCTCCTTTCACTCTTTCACTCCGGGGTCAGTTTTGTTTGTTTGTGTGGAGGGTTCTTAACATTTTGACACTGAAACAGTGGCCTAAACCAGGATTAGGGACCTCAATTAACCTAAAGGTCCCAAAATGCAACACTTCAAATCTCATATTAAATACATTTCTAGAAAGAAGTGGAACAATTAGCGACGAGAAGCAAGATAACAATGGATGGATCATATTATGTAGATATCCCAACACAAAAATATGTCATAATGAGCTCATTTCAAGTCGTTTTCCTGATGAGGACGGGCTAAGATCACCAGATGAACCCTAAATAAAGCATTTTAACTTTAAATGGCCGGGTCGCTGACCTTTCACCTGCACTTTAAGATGAACAAAATAGGTCGTTGTGCCATTTTGTTAGGCGAAAACACTTCTTTGTTCTTGTTCGTGTCTTCAGTCCTGAGGTTTTTTCCAGCGCCGGTGGCAAGTTCTTGGTTGTTCTTGGCAGCTGTCCGTCCAAAGCGGCTGCCAGAGGGTGTGGAAGGTGCAAACGATTTTCAACCTTCAAATGCAACTCTTTTTGAGCTTTTGAAATTGGCTGCATTTCTTCTGTTGATGATGTTATCTCAAGCATCTTGATAGCGGTGCGGTTTATCTGTGAGAACTTTTATCTGGCACATTCTGTTCTTAACACCCGTCTGCTGTGATCTCGTATTTGTGTAATTCATTCTTAAGTCTCTTGCAAAAACAAGATCTCGGTCTAACTGAGACTTCATGAATAAATGAAGCAGAACTAAACAACCAGCTATATTTTTTGAACAGGGGATGGTGTGGTGGAAATGTTTTTTTTCTTCAGGTGGCCAGCTTAAGAACTACAGCCTGCAGTTTTCTTCGATTTAACGATGATTGCCGACTTTCAGCGGACAGAAAACATCCAACATGGACACGGCTCTTTCATCCATATATTGCTGGACGTGGGCTGAGTGTGTTAAGCGATGCATCATGAATGACTGGCGGTGGGACAGCGCTGTAGCTGCTCTTTTCCTGCCTAGCGAGCAGCTAATGGTGCAGAGAGCATATCCCGGCGGGGGAGACAAACACTGTGGCCCCGCTATGATGCCAGATGTGCTGTCAACTCTGTATTGTCAGCAGCAACAAAGCACACACACCAGGCCCGATGCTTGTAGGGTATTCACATTCAGAATGAGACACTCTGCCATTAACGTTTCTGCTGCCCGCCTACTCCGAGGCACTACGAAACTGCCATCTATTCTCATATTCAGCATTTAGAGCTTGTTTTTCTCAAAACAAGAAAAAAAATATCATTGGAGTGACATAATTTCACATCTTCCTGGTGCAGTTTACCTCATTTCAGAAATTTACAACAAGTGAGGGAAACAGTCTTGACAGAAAAATGACAGATGGGAGCTTTAGTATCAAGAAAAGGACACATAATTTGAGAAATTTCTCCCCAAAAAGTTGATTTGTGTCGAAATTTTATAGGTTTTTTTCACATGTTTTGACAAGAAAATGGGATGTTAGGTATCAACAACTGAGCAAATGTCTTCTGAAAGAATACATTGAGACACGCCAACAAGACTCGCAAGCGCGAACACACCCAAGGACACACACGCAGATACAGACGCACAAAACAGAAACATAAATACTGACACACACACCCACACACCCTCCCCCATTGCTGAGGGCGGGGCGGCCATCTGCCCTCAGCGGCGGCAACACAATGGCCAGATCAGAGGAATCCACTAATGAGCACGAGTTGTCTGCTGTGAAAAATTCATTTGCTGCCTCTCGCTGTCAAACAACCTCCGCAGCCACGTTACATTGCACATGCGTCTCAGAAGGCCGCTCTGTTTGTCTCCTCGAAGCACTGGCTCAACCGCTCAAGTGCTGATGACTTAATCACCTGTGGCTTTTTTTTTTTTAAGCAACACATCACAGAGGTCAACTCCGAGCTAAGACATGAAACATCATTGCGTAAGACTTCATGACTAAATACTCTGCTGTTTTGACACAGTCTGACGCCAGCAGGGCAGCATGAGGAGACAAAAACAAGGCTCGGTGCTGCAGTCGATAGTTCATCTTTGTTCAAACCTCTCACGCAATCCGAGATGAGGGAAGTGCGACTCGGGCAAACAGCGTCTGCCGTCTCGTGATCCGTGGCAGGCAGAGTTGGCGGGGGGGTGGGGTGAGGGTGCATGTGGGAGGTTATTGATCTCGCTGTGGACATCTGTAGCATCTATCAGGAGGGTTGTCACTCACCACTGAAGGGAAGTGAGGGTAGAAGCGGAGCGGTTTTGGTGTGCGTACGTGTGACGCAGCGGGCAGACAACAACAGCAAGACAAACAGGTTCACTAAAAGTTCATTCACCCTGTTTTTCTACCAGTCCGACAACTTGTTTTTGTTTCTCGCTTCGCATTTGTATTCCTCTTCCTCTCTGCCTCCCAGTCTCAGCGCCGAACACCGAATGCGTGCATGAGAAAGTTTCACTTGCATGCAATGAGTTAACGAGATGCGTCGGAGTTGTTGGAGGAGTGTAAGAGATAAGCAGTGTATCTGCAGCTTTCGTTTAATTACCTAGGCGGTGGAAAAATGGGCTTGCTTGGGCCAAAAATCATAGATGGTGCCAACAAAATGTAACACGGGGTTGATTCTTCACATTCTTCGGAAATGCAGCCAAGCTGCCGGCTCTGTATCACATTTATTTGTAAAAGACTTTGTCCAGACGTCTGCCTGAAGTTTAAGAGATTATCTGATTATCTGAGAAGGAAAACATTGTGGCATCAGTAAACAGCGGCACTGAAACTCTCACAGTATATAGATTCAGTGATTCTCCTCGTTGCTGTGCACAAGTTTGGGTTAGGTCTAGAGATGGTTTTGAGAGTTTAGAGTGAAAGCATCGCGTATGAGAGCACATCTCATTATTAAAGAAGAAAATAGAGACAGCGCCGAGATGGATCGAAGCACTTCTCGCAGATATGCATTGTAAAAACTTGATTTATGACATCTCGCTGCCTCAGTGTTACAAAGCCGGTGCGCTATCATTATCTATGTAGGCGAAATAGAAAAGCCTGCAGACGATTTAGAAACTTGATGATGGAAGAAACTATCTCTCTCAACCTATTATGATGGCAGCCAGCCGCTGGGCATTCAAACACAGTAAATCTAAGTGAATCATGGGGAATGAGAAAAGCAGGGCCTATAAGGAAAAGCAGCTCGCTGTGTATGATGCCGGGAAGGGGAAAAGGTAAAGCGCAGTGGGTGTTGCGTGAGTCACCATTACCGGAGTCCTGTCAGAGACTACATTCAAGGTTAGGTGAGTAAGACTAATAATAGGGCTGAAAAACAGAGAGGTGAGTGAGATCAGGTTACAGGTGCAGGAGAAAGTCAGTCGCTTTATGTTTACCTCGACAATTCATCACCATCAGCGCCTGCGGGTACATGCGTGGATCGTGTTTAAGCTGAACTGCTCACGTGATGAAGTGTGATTACATTTCCATGTTAACATTAATAAAACCAGCTAATATTTCCTTTCTGTTGGCCCAGACATGCCAAAGAAACCAGACCCTTGTCTCTGTTAATGATAAGAAACCATCAAATAAACCACAACTGTATTCTTAAAGGAGCAGTTCCGCATTTCAGGCTTCAACAGTACCACTGCGCTGTGAGACACAATATTTTGAATTTCGTCACACCTGCGCCCCACAATGTGGCTTTCACTGCCCAGCTGTGACGGCGAGCGCAGAGCAGATAACATGTAGTCTGAGAGGCCCGTTGGATGAGAGCGACAACACGGCTCTCACTTCTGTGCGTCACGTACGGCGCTGGAGTCAGGAGGAAATGAGCTTGGCATTAAGACTGGGAGCAGGAGGAAACAGCTAGCCACTGTCCTCATGTTCAAATCACCTTTAAAATCACCAGTCAACATTTTATATCAAGTTTGTTTGATACATACAGTAAGCGTAGTGTTAAAGGTATGTATGTATGCAGTATGTAAGAAATGCTGATTTGTAGATTTCTTACTCAAAACAAATAGGAGGCCAGAATAACTGCTGCCTACTGTAGCTACCATTAGCTAATTAGCTCAGTTAGCTGCCTGTGCAGCTCGTGGTCCAGCTTGAGAGCTTGGGGTACCAGGGAATGTGGGTGTTTATATGGTGTATATGATGGCATACAGCTAGCACAGGAGCTTTGGTCCAAGACAGGCCAGGACTTGCTGGTTTGCATGCTAACTTCAGACATACTTCATAATGTCAAAACTGTCATTTCTTCACTTTATGCAGATAGTTTTAGAAAGACTTCCTGTAGTCTTTCCTAGTTTCCCCTTGCTTAATGCTAATCCATCACATCCCCAGACGTCAAATAACAAATCCTCTGCATCTCAGTGATGCACAAGATACCTTTTAGTGTCTGTGTCCACAGGTTGGTTGGGTAGAGGCAACAAAAGTGTTTGGTTTGGTTTAGAAAAAGATCTCCTGGGTGACAGTTCAGTCTGAGCCCTTCTCGGGACTACATGTACGTATACTACATGGGGTGGAGCAGCTTTGACAGTGGAGCTAGTTGAACGCCTGGAGCATCTCACATACCACTTTTACACCAAAATTAGCATGTATGCGCAGGTCTTTTCAACACAGGTAAACCCACTTAAAACTGGTGATTGACTCCTTTCCCATCACCAGAAGAGTTTGTTTTTCCTGTCTTGACTTCCCTATATCATGATCGTCCACACGTCCTTGCTTAGGAGTGAGACGTCATGCTTTGTGTCCAGTGTGAAAGGGTTAATAAAGAGTATTTGACGACCTGGGAAAAGGACCAGGCTGGCAAACCTGAACCAACTGTCTCCTCGTCGTAGCTCAATATTTAGCAGATCTTCTCACCTAACTCTTGGCAACTAAAAATGTTTCTGAATGCTATTCCTTAAAGGATTATAACTTTAAACTTGCAACAACAGGTTTTGTTTACACAAACAGCAGTTATGGAGCTAAATTAGCCTCCATTTGGATTCTTGTTTGTGGCCACCTGGTTACTCTCATTTAGCTGTTTTAGCCAACTCCCCGAGAGAAATATCACTCTTTCGCCGCTAAATGATATGTTCACCAGCTAGTCGATGACTGTGCTGGTGTGCTGTTTTTTCATTGTCATTTCATACATTTCAAACATTTAGGCTTTAATAGCTGCTGTAAGTGTCTAAATAGAGATGCACAAACACATAGGAGGAAGTGCTGATTGAATTTTTCCCCAACTGAGTGAGTTGTCATGAAAAGAGCTGAACAAATCCAGAAACACCAGAAAGGAGCTCCAGGGCTTCTTCCTGAGCCAGGCACACATAAAACCCTCCTTTATGACAGGGAAAGGAGAATTTGCCAGAATTCTTCGCTTCAGTGACAGAAAACCCAATAAAGTAGGTAATATAGTACTCAAGTAACTGTTTATTATATTTGGCTGTATTTAATATGTGTGTGGTGGATTTATGTCTCTGTTTATGCCTCCGACCGATGTCACATGGCATCTTATCTCATGATATTTTCTATTGTGGACATGGAAAGTGGTCACGCAAGGAAACAGGAACTAATGTTTTTGTTTATTCAGACCAGAGTTGGGTGTGACTGAAGTGCCATGTCCACAGTTCTTCTCAAAAATAGAAGTCACAAACAGCAGCAGATGTCCAAAAGTCACAGGACTTGAGGGTTATTCCAAAAACTGCATCGTCATTTATAAAGTTCCGCTAAAAAGTTACTTCTTCAGCACCCCTGACGACATCTCTCTAGACATTAATGGCCCTTTAAGACCATCAAGATATTCAAAGCATCTCCACAGCATCCTGTTTCAACATCTGCTAATATATACGTCAAATCATCTAATTCTGTCAGATAACATATAAAACCAGATGGAAAGCTCCCGAGGGGGGACAGGGGCCCTCTTTAATTCTATTACCCTGTGTGCACACACGCACACACACAAACACACACATCAGTCCAAGACATAAGCAGCTAGTGGAGACCACAGAGAGCAGTTCTTACAGATTCAAAGCTGCCCTGAAGGCAAGAGGCCCATGATGGATCAGACATTGATTTGATTTGAAGTGAGTGTGAAAGCTGCTGTCTGTGCCCTCTGCCAGAGAGGTGAACCATGATTGAGCAATGGCTGTCTGGAGGGTTCACTCAGGAAACTGTAAGTGGACAGGCCGGACCTGCTGCTAACAATCACCTTTTGTACAAATCGGCTGGAAATGAATTGTTGATTCACAGAGTGGAGACAAAAAGCGAGTCCCAGCTGGCAGCTATTCCAGCACACCAGCTCTGAGCTGTTGCTTCAAGGACACACAGATAGACACACGTAATGTGTGCAGTTTATCTATATTAACACGTCTTTACTATTTTTCCGTGGAAGTCGATAAAGCCATAACAAGCGAGTTTCTTTTTTCCAAACGCGACATGCTTTTGCAGTCGGTTCACCTGGAGGGAGAGTGAGCCGTACCTGAGATTCTCTGTTTACTCAAAATAAAATCCTGGTGTCGGCTAGGTTACCTGTCCACCTACACAAAGTGATGAATCACGACTTCAGAGTAAATTCCAAATCAACAACAGTGAGCAGCCAAAAACAAAACTGTTTTGCAGTTACTGTAGAGCTGTTCTCTCTTCTGTCTCTTTCCTGTCTTATCACATGAAGCATCAGGGACAAAATGAGTTGGCTGATTGGAAATCAACCAAGTGCATTTACTCAAGTACAGTACTTAAGTACAATTCTGAGGTACTTGAACTTTCCTTGGGTATTTCCATGTTCTGTTACTTTATACTTTTACTCCACTGCATTTCGGAGGCAAATATTGTACCTTCTACTGCACTACATTTATTTTAACACTTTAGTCACTAGTAACTTTGCAGAAATACAATAAATGATGTATGATATATTAATCTACCATAGATGAAACTGTTGTGTTTTAAATGAGTCCACTTTAACCAGATGAGGACATCAAAAAACAACCATATAGGTCGGCTCTGAAAGCAGCTTATCACAACCCATTTCTACGTTTCTTGTTTCATGGTGGCGACCTCTAGTGGCTGTCGTAATTATTATGACTGCAAAGGAGGAAGTCAGATGAACTAATTTCACTTTTTTTCACACGGAACAAAGGTAAGTTGCACCTAAACCACAGTGTTTTCTTAAAACCAACTAATTTGTTTTCTTAGCTAAACCTAACCACACTGCTGGAGTACGTAGAAGGTCCGGTCCTCCTGTAGCTGGTACGCTGCGATGGTCATGTTGTTTTGGGAACAGTGATATATGATGTTTTGGGAGTTGCTGGCAATCAACCTAGTCAATTGCTTCGGTATGATAATGTGTTGTTAAAATGATGTACACAGTGATGCATTGATAATTATAATCCACTAATATAGGTACTTGATATATATTTACATGATATTACTTTTACTCAAGTAAAATGTTGAATTTTCGACACTGTGGTATTAGTACCTCTACTTGAGTAGTTCCCACACTTCCACCTCAACACTGTTTGTTTTCAGGCTGGATGCGTTCACTTCATTTATAGTATGAAATGTACCAATACCAGACTGCTGTGAAATACTTCATTTTAAAATATCAAAAGTTAACACACTCATAATGCCGAATGGCCCCATGTCAGTGTTATATGCCATTATTGAATCATTAATATTGATACGTTACAGTGTAAGCAGGAGATTAATGTTTAAGTGGGTGTTAGTGGGTGTTTGCTTAATTTTAGCTTTACATAGTGTTGGGTTATTTAATCTTAACAAATGCTACATATTTTATAAGACGATAAGATGCTTTGTATGTACATTTTTTCTGTTTTTTTTCTAGCTGTTACATAAATGAGGAGTTATAATGTGCAATGTTTGTCTATGGCATTCAGTGATGTAGCAAGTAGCAGTAGAATCAACAGCAGTTAAGTTAGTGTACTTAGTTACATGCAACCATTGATATGTGACGTCTTGGTTAACTTTCTGATTTGTCCCTTTGCTCAGTTACGTACTCTGCATGTTTCATTTTTGTTTCTCTCAGTTGCCACAACAATGATTCAGACTACAACCTGCTCACAAACACATTTGCAGTTTACTGTTTGAATCACAGGGGTTTTTCCTGAAATAATTCAAAGGAAGCGATGTGTCTTTTGCACCTGCGGATTTGTTTGAAATAAACAGAGAAGAACAGAAACCAAAACTGAACCTCCGTCAACAGAAAATCCCGGTACTGTCCGCACAGCTTGATTGACAGTTGATCTCTGGGACGCGGCAGACGCACGGCGCTGAAGAGCACATAGCAACAAAGATGAAGACAAAATAAAAACAAGTGAAGGTTTCAGGAACTAGCACGTGGAGGAAGCAGGGTGTGGAGGTTACCAGCTGGTGTGCAATAAACACTCGAAAATACGCAAGGTTTATCTTGGTACAAGACTAAAGTAAACAGAGAATCACAGCAGGGCATCGAGCTAACTGAAACACAAACACTGTCCTCGCTGTCATACAGATGTTATTGATGATAACCCAGAAGCTTTGTTGACACTCCTGATAATGACACATTCTGCCAACTGCCTTAGGGGCCTCTCCTTTCTGGCCACCACAGCTCAAAGCAAATATCCAAGTGTCTCGCTGCCTGACAGATAATAATCAGTCGAAAGCGATATGAGTTCATAGGAGCGTTCTCCCACCTGAGGCCTGAAAATCTTCTGTCTGTCCCCAGAAAGGCAACACTTTATCACATCCTGCTCGTCAAGCTCACAGCGCTGATAAGCCGCGTGCGCGCGCTGCTAATTCATTCAATTCATTAATGGATATTTCCCGTCTCGTTGTTTGTCGGAAAAAGAGTGTGTTTTGATCGTCCTGCTGAGGCTGATGGCAGATATCATTTCCAGGAGCGTGATGAGAGCAAACAGCGCAGAGTTTTCCAGCCGAAGTAAGACTCAAAACAAACACCGAAACAAACGGCACCTGTCATATCCTGATCAATAACCTTCCTGTGGGAATATAGTGCTATTGGTATGCGGACAGAGTGACCAGCACCCGTCCAATTTCCTGTCATAAAAAAAACTCTAAAACATGGGGCCTGCTAAATAATCAAAAAGTCAGAAGGGCCGGATGCAGCAAGAAAACCCAGTTGTATTATTTACTCCACATCTTTGTTTACACAAAAACACAATAATCCTCACAGATTTGAGGCAGTGGGGGGTAGGAGAGGCAACACTCTGTATCAGCGGAGGGATCTACAGTCTTTAGAAAAGAAAAGAATTCAATTGTGCCGAGAAAATAAACCCAAAGGCAGCCGTGTACAAAGGGCTGCAGGTCCCGAGCGAGCGCCTTCAGGAGTCAACCGGAGAGTTGTCTCGAGGAGGAAACTATCATAGGGCTGAGGGAGCACAGAGGCTTGGTTTGTTTAGCAACATATCTGTTTTTTTTTTTTATTCACAGGGGGCACTCCCTGTCTGCCTCGATACAAACACGAGGAGAAACAATCTGACACTCCTTTCATTGGCATTATGTTGTTCTCCTTTTCTGAAATGATACACATTTGAGACTAAGAGCTTCCTTTGTTTCTATGTACTCAGGGTTTGCTGGAAAGCCCTAACATCGCTGCCTACAGAGAAAACAGTCAGCAAAACAATGAGTGTACCTGCGTTTACCCCAAGTATAACAGAAAGTTGGCACGTCATTTGAATTGCTTCACAAGAGGCTCCAGCCTGATGAGCAGACGGTGATTAACACATGTGACTCATCAACCGAGAGCGAGAAAATATTTTTTTTATTTATTGTGTTGAAGGTGTTAAAGGACAGCAATGGTCTTCACAGCCCGCTGCTCTTTCCTGTAGGAAGAGGAAAATAAAACAACTATTTGTTTTCTGTTAGCCTCAGGCGGTCAATGTAGACGGTGTCATCTTTCAGACAAGGAGGCTCCACGGGGGCGGTGAAGCGTCCCTCTGGCCGGAGCTAATAGATGTTCCTCCACTGGTGCTTTGTTCTGGTCTGGTGCTGGACACTCGCTCCAGACCAGAGCCTTACGTCGCTCGTCAAGAAAACTTGAAAAGAACCGGTTCTTGATTTAACATTATCAACCCTAATGCAAATAATGACGTTCAAAAAATCTTTAGCAGACACTCTGCATTGAGTTTGTATAAATAACAGTCCTGACAAATAAACTTACATGGCAAAACCACAAACCAGAGCCTTGTGTCACTCGTCACAGGGAGCTCTGTCCATCGACGAGGATCCTCGTATACACAAATCCAGCTCGTCGCTCTCCCATCCTAGTGTTTAAATAATGAATGAAGCCCGTCTTCTTTGGTTGAGTGGTGCTATAAATCAGCACTAAAAGCAAACTGCCAAAGGCGACGGGTTTTACGAACGGAGCCTCCCTGGAAAGGTTAAACATATTTGGCTTAGTTGAACAACTAGGACACTGGGAGGTGATACTTAGGTATTGCTATGTTTATTTAACAGAATAATACGAGATTCTTTACTCTTGTCTGCTCCTGAAACGGTCTCTGATATCATGGCACGATTTCACAAAATATAGTCTACGTTATTCAGCCACATGTTCGTCCCAGTCGCCAGAATAAAATGTTGGCATTGTACATTTCTGCAAAACCCCGGATATGTTAAATTGGTATCTTTCATATCAACATTTCTCCAGTACCTGACCACTATTCGATATACCCTGTCAACATTTAAAAGTTTGAAACCACTGGATATTTTTATCGAGATGTCTGGAAAATTTGCAGAATTTCAGAACTTGTTAGGTTCAAACCACTGGATGTCTTTAATGAGAGACCACTGATCGAGTTACTGTTCAAACACTTGTAAGTGTGAAACCACTGGACATATTTACAAAGACGTCAAAAAGACTATTTGTAGCCAGGCGAGACAGCTGCCAAACTAGAGACCACTGTTCGAGAAAACACTTGTAAGGGTGAAACCAGTGGCTATTTTTAACGAGAGACCACTGCTCGAGACAACATTTTTACACTTGTAAGCGTGAAACCAATGGATATCTTTAACAAGATGTTGAGACAATGTGCAGCTAGGCAAGATGGCTGCCAAATGAGAGACCACTGTTCGAGAAACCATCCAATCGATATCTTTGAGGAGACGGGACTTCAGCCGTGTTTGTGGTATTTTATGGCAAAATATGAGCTTTTCCTAACCCTAACCGGATGTTTTTGTGCCTCAACCTAACCAGACCAACAGCTCTGTGTTGGAGTAGCATGAAATAGAGAAATAGACATAGAGAAATATAAAGTTGTAACGTAAAGAAGCCAAAAGTTTCAACATATCCATGGTTTGCAGGAATGTACATCACAGCACATATGGTGCTATCAGGTTCCACATATCATAACTAAATAGATCCTTTTCAGAGTGAAATGCAACCAGTCAATCGTACACGTGCTTGATTTCAAATAATGTTTATGATGATCAATACAACTGTAAATAAAACATCGGTGCCAGTATTTATTGGATAAATGGCGCTGACATGTGATTCAAACTGAGGATGTCAAGACTCCTGACGGCAGAAGTAATGAGGTAGTCTGGCTTGGCAGCAGGTTTATTCTCTCTGTCCCTCCCCTGGTCACTTGACTCTAGAAAGCTTATCTGCTGTCATCTGGCCTATTGTCCCCGTTATCTGGGGTGATCAGGGCTGAGCTGAGCCTCTGTTCGCATTTAAGTCCCCTCCACCGTCCACATAGGACAGATGGAGGACCTCCACCTGCAGAGAGCCTGAAAGAGCGCTCGCTGTGATCCGTCGTATACGAATGCAGCGGAGTGTTCTCCCAGTGTCTTCAGGAAATAGTGAGAGGAACTCATTCAGAATGGGACTGAAATACTACTGAGGCGGTGACAGAAAACTTGAAAAGAACCGGTTCTTGATTGAACATTATCAACCGTAATGCAAATAATTACAGTCAAATCATCTTTAGCAGACACTTTGCATTGAGTTTGTATAAGTTTCAGCCATGACAGATAAACTTCCATGTGATAGCAGACCGTTTTATGCCAGTATTTCAATACTGTTGCAAGGCAAAACCACAGTGGAGACGTTGGTGAAAAAGGAAAGGGAACCCCGGTTGCATTTATCATGGACTCATAGCAAACACCCTTCCTATGCAACAGCGGGCCACATTTCTCAACCGGCCTGGTGGCTGGCTCTGGATCTGTGCCACATGTGGATATATATTTCTCCCCTAACTGCTCCAGGGCAGTGTCAACCATTTCAGTTTTTATTGGTTCATGCCCGCTTGTATAATTCTGCAGAGCCTCCATGTCAGGACAGGCAGCAGCAGGATTCAGGCTAATCAGCGTGAAAATGTGCTGGAGTAAAAAATCAACTCCTTCCAGTCGGTGCCCACCAACGTTGTCAGGCGGATGGCTGAGGAGTCAGCCTGCTGGTGTGCCAGGAAGAAAAAAATAAAAATAAATCACTTATGTAGTGCTGTCCTGCCGTGATCCTAAAATTACTTTATCACTGCAGTATGTCAGAATGATGAATATGGACCCTCAGAAACACATATTTACTCTAAACTCTTTATTTGATTGAGTGGCAAGAGTTCAAATGAAAGTCATACTTGAGTAAAAGTAAAGATATTGTGTTAAAATATTACTTTGCTAAAAGTGGAAGTCACACACACAAGTAGTACTTGAGTAAAAGTCTTAAAGTATCTGATATTAAATGTACTGAAGCATTAAAAGTATGAGTAAAAGTAAATGATACATACGGTATATTTACATGGATGTATTAACCGTATAATTCGGGTCGACTGCTTCTTGGCTCAGATGTTCAGCACTTCCACTCCATGAACCTGTTTTTTGAAAAGCTTTTTTGAAAAGCTTGATGCTTATTGCTTCAGACTTTACTGAAAGTATTTTCAATTTAAGCTTTTTTGCGCATAAAGGTCATTTTTGCATTCCATATTGAATTCCTTGGGGTGATGTGACCTTGATTTAGGTCAAGGAAAGAGTTTTAAAAGGGCCAACTACACTTGCAGCAGCACAGCCAAGTAGGAAGTTTAAGAGGGTGCCGTCCAAAGATAAGGGTGCAGGCTTTGTCTTTAAAGTGGCTCTATTGTTCAAATTCGAGCTCTTTCTTCAAGCACAAACATTTAAGCAAGCAAGCGGATGCTTTTACAAATATTTTTTTTTTTTCTGCGTGGAAATATAATCATTAATGTTTGTCTGTGCCAACAATAGTTTCCACTTGCACCGACAGCCTCTACGTGAAGACGCTATGTGAGAAGTTGGCCGCTTCTCCGCAACCTCTACATTTGAGTCTGGTGATAAGTGTCATGTTTCGCTCACTGAGGCTCGGTGCATCTCGCCTTGACAGAAGTCAAAACCCAAACAAAGGATCGGAGAGAACGAAGGATGAATCTTGGCTGAGGACCGCCGCCGACCCCCCCACCACCAGCAGACTTCACACTCCAACACACACGCAGAGATGGAAAAACACAAGCACCCTGATGGAGCCTCGACCGATAGATAGATAAAGAAGTTATGCATTCCAGTGTGAATAATGAACATAACTCGATGCACAAACATGCAGGGACATTGAGATCATCTGAAGTCATTTTAAAACAACAAAATCAACACTTCAGACCCCCTTCTCACATTCCACAGATTGCCATAGCTTGTCATCACGATGCAAAAATGCACATTATGTGCCACAAAATAAATTCAATACTCACTACGGATTGTTTTTATGACTCTCACAGTGTGAATAATGGCGTGTGGGTTGTAATGTGAGATGGAACAGCACTTTAATAAGTAGAGGATGTTTTTGGTGCACTAAATCAAACTGCCAGTGAAGAGGGAGTACTACAAATATCGCAACAACAGAAAAAACATTTTAAAATCTTGTCTCCCGCAAATATGTGAGTCTGCATGCACTGGCAAGCATGCACACTTCTCGGACACGTGCGTGTTTTGAGCTGAAACACACGAGCCACTTTTCAGAGCTCAGACGAGAGATTAAAGGTATTTGAGTTACCCAAAAACCTCTGGTGCATTTACGGGCGACACCCAAAGTCGGCCTCGACAACAAAGGCTGGATGTTATTTTCAATGTGGTGATTTAAAAGGGGGGAAAAAGAGAAGGTGATATTTGAACACAGGTATCATTATGAAAAATGATCCCGTGTCGACTTGCTGAAGGGGGGGCCGGGATGAGTTGGAACTGGAGGGCTGGTGTTGACTGAACAGCGCTGCTCATTCTTCTCTTTATCTCACTGGCATTCTTCTGCCTCATTTCAATAGCCATTCTTCACTGAAGAGCCCCCTTCGCTGCCGTTCACACTTCTTGTGATTTGTATTCTAAGTAGCTCACAGATCTTTTGTATTCTGGGCCGATAGAGATCTGAATCCTCACGCTGACAGTGGAGGCTGCAGATATCCTGCTGAAGCACCCCCTAGAAAAAAAAAAAAAAAGGTCTTATTTATTATGAGGAGTGAAATCTCTTTTGTTGGAATGCTGCAAAAATGATAAGCTGCGTGTACACACAGACTCCACAGATGGTGAAAGGTAAATTGCTGAAGGAGATTGATTGCCGCGCACTGATTATAGCTAAAAAGCTACAAGACGAGGCACAAATGTTGCACTGAACTGTTATAAATTATGCTCTCCTTTTCCTTTTTCTATTGAAATGAATTAAACTATTAAAAAAATCACCTGGTTTGGTAGCAAGACAAGGAGAGAAAAGCCATAACTTTTCCATCACTCACCACAACATCTGTGCCAAAGTTACAGTAGTTCACAGAGTTCACAGAATCTGGAAAATTCCACCTAAATGCTCCATTTTTCATTATTTCTGCGTTTTCCTAAAGTCTCCAAACATTCACTGAGACTTGGTCCATGAACTCGTGGGACCTTCTTCTCTGTGGGACTGTAGGCTTTGGAGAACAATGTGTATCAGAAGATCTTCACTGACTGATTTGTTTATGTCTAAACAAACTAAATAAACAAACTCTTTCTTTTCATGACTGAATAAACTGAATAAACAAACTGACGTTAAGGGACAACACAATTTCATACTGTTTCACTTACTTTATATGTGGCGGACCCTGCCACCTTTCGAGCTTGAAACAGTGTTCTGGGGATCTTATTTTACTCTGAGAACAGCTTGTTTATTCAGTATGTATGGAAAAGATAAATACACCAGAGTTCGTATTATTACCCATTACGTATTAAGTCTGAGTTTGAATCTCTTCTCCAAAACTACACAATGCCCCTTTAACAACTGAAATAACTGCTCCATTGTTGCTGGTGATTGTGTTTGACTGAATTCTGTTGAAATTTCACGAAACATTTTGCACACAGATGTATCTTTCATGTAAGGATGAGCAAAGTGATCCAATACCACGCAACTGGATCTCTTCAAAGACCCCCGCGATTCAAAACAGAGAACGCTACGTTTAAAACCTGCCGTGGGGAAATTTAAGCAAAATGTGTGGTTATTAAAAACACATATGAGCGCTTCAGAAGAAAAACTTAAAACATCCCAAAAAAACTTCAGCGGAAGTCAGTGGAAGTCCCCACTGTGGAGAGAGTGGAGCATGTGAAAAATGAAATCCTCAATGTTATTCAGCACGCAGATGAAATCCTGGAGTTCCTCCTGCAGACAGATAAAAGAGCAACTGTCTGTGTCTGAGTGACTTTGATAAGGACATCATACCAATACAGTGGCCTCTCTCTGAGCTGCAGATTCCCCCTGTTCCTCTCCTCAGGAGTCCGACTTGCAGGATTAGTCTACAACCACTTTGATAAGCCCCAACATGTGCTTATTCCTTTCATTTAAATCCAGGGACTTGTTATTATTTTGTGTGTGTGTGAAGGCGGAATTATTGCTGATTTGGTATCATATTAAAGAAATATTCACTAAGCTACTATAAGCTACTGTTTGTTTTCCGTCCGCGTTTGTCTCATTGATGTTTCGGCGTGCATTTTCAACAGATTACTTGCAAATCAAACTGTCTTCTCTTTGTTTTCTGCAGATGCTTCATTTGCTTATTATTCTTATTCCAAAAGACATTCGGGGAGAAAACACGTGGCTCGCCTCACTCTTAAAAAGTACCAGATACCACAAATCCTTCATGAAATGTCTACAGTTTCAGACTCTTTGAAAGTCACTGGAGATTATAGTCTGGAAGAACACGATCATGTTGTACAGACACAACACAAATGCCAATTGTCTCTATCCCATCTTTTAATAGAAGCAGGCTTTTTATGATTCAGCCATGACTGTGATCTTTTACACAGCTTCCTCATTTGTAGACGCACGCGATTGTATTAATTTTATTTTTTTCCCTTCCTGTTGATGTTTTGAAATGCAAACTGTGGTGAGTTTTGGGGGTTTTCGGGCCGAGGTTTTGAAATGCACCGAACCACCAACAGAGTGGTTGTAGTTGCTGAACCTCACTCTCACCTTAACTAACCTCTGGTGTTGTAAGAAGAGTTATGTTTTCGTGGCTGATGTCTCTCGAATCATGATTCCTACATACAAAAAGGCAGTTTTGTTTCCCTGAAAATGATGTTGCTGATGTTTTCCAAATGTTATGTTGTCATGAAACCCTGAAAATCCCTCTCTAACTCAAGGGGGAGACATCAGTAGAATCAATGATGCAGACTGACGCACTGAATCGATCACTGCTCTCATATATCAAAGACATGAAGTAGTATTTGCATGCCACATGGAGGATATTCAGTTTCAGACAACCCAACGGCTCCGTCTGAGTAGAGGGGCGGGCAGTTTCGTGTGGCCCGGCGCCGTCATTGCTGAAATCAGAGAGGTTTGAAAGAAGGAACATTCGAAAACACTGAGGGCTCGAGAGCCGTTTGATAGAAATCCCACATTACTGGGTGTGTGGTTCGTTCTTAGATCTGCTGGGGGTCATTTAGCAGCGCAGACATAACAGCACTTGAGAAGTGACAGGGTGTGTAAAGGTGAGGACAGATTCAGAACTCGGCTGATGAAAACTGTCATCAGAGGCAGTTATAAAGTGATTTGCGGAGAGAAATACGAGGTTGGGAGAAGACGCTGAACGAGCAATTTAAATGTCAGAGCTCCGCCGCTTCATGCAGAGTGGGGAGGGAAGTGCAAGTGCTGATGATATGTTGCAGAGAGGCTTGTATAATCCAAAAAAATGCTCTAATTTTCCAATAACTTTCCTTGACAGACATCTGTCAAGACTTAATACGATCAATTACTTTAGAGACCTCATTGAACTTCACAGAAACATTGCAGCATTCCTATATTCCTGTAGGGGTCTTTGGTGCGCTTAATAATGGATTCATAATCATTAATTACACCCATGAGAATTCAATTTATTATCATACTCAAATAAAATCCTGTTTAAATGTTCTTTTTTTAGGTTTTTATTTCCATTAGTAACACTATAGCATTCATTAAGGGTGTTTAAAGGTGCAATATGGATCATTTGCATTGAAAACACAGTTCTGATGTTATGACGTATGTTGCAGAGATATCTACTGAAGTTAGCATGCTAACCAGCTAGCCCCAGCCCGTCCTGTCCGGATCTCTACCTGCGCAGCTAGCAATGACTCGGGCGAAGCGCTGCCTCCTATTTGCTTACAGCATGAATTTGACAGATCTTACATATTGCACCTTTAATTCTTTATTGTATTGAAATAAACTCCTGTTAAAATGTTCCTATTTAAGGGTTTATTTTCATTGGAAACACTAAAGAATTCATTAAGAATGTTTCTGTCATCTTTGATCCTGAGCTGGTGTTTTTATCTATCTATTTATCTATATTTAAACATATATAAATATATATATAGAATAATCATGCCCTTTGTTTATCAGTGTTATGCTTAACAATTAAGCATAAGGGAAGCCTGATTTGATCTAGAGAAAAGCAAAAAACGAAAAAAACAGAGATGACTTTTAATCATCATAATAAATGATAATAAAATATGAACCTTATGTAACTAAGTAATTGTCAAAGTGCTCAAATGAAGATGACACACTCAACTTTCTCCCCTCAGACTGTTTTGTTGTTTGTTTAAGCCTAACTTTTGTAACAGACGGGGTTTTTGGCACACAACTGTTGGGTGGCTGCGCCCTCACCACAGGCTGAGCAGTCCGTTGGTCTTATAGGCAGGCTGTTTTTGGAGACTATAGCGCATCCTGCTGCTCTCCGCCCCCCGGGGGGAGGGGTCAACAGCACCGGCGTATTTATTGACTTGTTAGTTGGTACCTCTTCAGAGACGCATCTGTGGTCGCACTGCTCCACACGCAAACACACACACACACCGTGTCCTGACGTTACATAACCAACGAGTGTTCAACATGGGCGAGGTGAGTTTGTTTCAGAGCGCTTTTCTTAACCTGTGTGTGACACTTGGCTGTGTTTCTAACCTGAGGCTGCTAAAGGGCAATTACTGGAGATCTATTTTTCCACCTAGGTGTACAAGTCACTGCAGTCTTACTTGTTTTTTAAAATACATTCAACTATAAACATGAGCAACTTGGAGAAAAGTGGAATTTTATCTTCCACAGCTCCAGCATTAGAAACAAGGTGGTACTAGAATTTGCAGGAGAAATTGTGTTAAATACTGTAAACAACCTAGATATCAACTTTTTTCTAACTTTTCGTCTCTCTTTTCTTTCAGTTTAAGATAGACTTTGACATGTATTACGGCAACAACAGCGAGAACTTCTCAGAGGAGTCTGGAGATTATCCATTTGACTCGGAGGAGCCATGTGGCAGCGCGCTCAGCAACGACTTCAACAAGATCTTCCTCCCGACAGTTTACGGAATAATATTTGTTCTGGGGATCATTGGCAATGGATTAGTCATTGTTGTCATGGGCTACCAGAAAAAAGTCAAAACCATGACGGACAAGTACCGGCTCCATCTCTCCGTGGCTGACCTCCTGTTCGTCCTCACGCTGCCCTTCTGGGCAGTGGATGCAGCCAGCAGCTGGTACGGTGGAGGTTTCCTCTGTGTGTCCGTGCACATGATCTACACCCTCAACCTGTACAGCAGCGTGTTGATCCTCGCCTTCATCAGTCTAGACAGGTACTTGGCAGTTGTCCACGCCACCAACAGCCAGGCCAAGAGGAAGCTCCTTGCGAGCAGAGTGATCTATCTGGGTGTGTGGCTGCCTGCTGCTGTGCTGACTGTACCGGACTTGGTGTTTGCCAGGGTGCAGAGCACGGGGTCTTCAAACTTCAACCTCTTCACAGACGAGTCCATGGAGGCCACGGACGCAAGGACCATCTGCCAACGCATCTACCCACGGGACACCAGTCTCATATGGACAGTCGTTTTCCGCTTCCAGCACATCCTGGTTGGCTTCATACTACCAGGTTTGGTGATCCTCATCTGCTACTGCATCATCATCGCCAAGCTGTCGCAAGGCTCCAAGGGCCAGGTGCTGAAGAAGAAAGCCCTGAAGACCACGGTCATCCTCATCCTGTGTTTCTTCTCCTGCTGGCTGCCCTACTGTGTTGGCATCTTTTTGGACACTCTCATAATGCTGAACGTAGTCCCGTCCACATGTAAACTGCAACAAGCGGTGGAAAAGTGGATTTCGGTCACAGAGGCTCTGGCTTATTTCCACTGCTGCCTGAACCCCATCCTCTACGCTTTCCTGGGAGTTATGTTTAAGAAGTCAGCCAGGAGTGCACTGTCAGTGACCAGCAGGTCAAGTCAGAAGGCGACTCTCATGAACAAAAAGCGAGGACCCATTTCATCCGTGTCAACCGAGTCCGAGTCCTCAAGTGTTTTGTCAAGTTAACAAAACAGTCAAACTCAACACGAGTCTGTGACTTGAAACTCTCAGGAGAGAAGACTAAGCTTTAATTTCAAAGAACTACATTTTGTACAAATGTAAAAAAAAAAACAAAAGAGTGTTTATACAGTTTGATTTGTTGGCCTTGTTTACGGCAATTGTGTGTCTTGTAAGGGTTTTTGTGCGATTTTCTATGCAAGTTTTATATCTCCTCAAAGCAGATTGTGTCCTCAGGCAGTGCCTCATTTCCATTCATTCAGCTGTGCAAACAAAATCCATTTTTTTTCCCTGTTTTCATCTTTACAATTTGTGATGCTGTATCAAAGCTCAGGCGTACAATGCCCCTTTCTTTTCTATTATCAGGGATGGTAGCTGCTCTTTAAACCTGTACATAGTTTGTAGCATTTTGTGTGTTCGCACTTAAGTTGTGTGATTATCTGAACGCTGTTATTTATTGTCGTCACTCACTGGAAGTTTTGTAAAAAAGAACGAAATTGCCTGCTGCTTTTTTTTACACCTTTTTTTAAATGTGTGTGTTTTTTAACGTAAAAATAAAAAACTTCAATGCCTCTCATAACGACTGTGTGGTGTGCATTTTCACCTAACACCAGCCCCCCCTTCCCTCAGGGGGTGGGGGATGAGGTGTGTGTGTGTGTGTGAGAGTGTGTGTGTTTGTGTGTGTGTGTGTTGGTGGGAGGGAGGGGGAGGGGGAGGGGGGGTCCGAACACAAATGTCTCCACCTGATCTGACTCAAAAGCAGAAGGACTGCTGAGCAGGCCGGCCCTGTAATTGCAAGAACATCTGTGCACTTTTACATCTTGAGCAGCCACGACACAAAAGCTCAAATCTTTGGTTATAATTAGCGCCCATATGGCTCCTTAACAAAGAAAATAACATGTTAAGCTCTCCTTTGACGTCTTCTCTTTTCTTTTTGGCGTGTAAGATATACTGCCTCCATTGTGCTTGGCTTGTAAACAAGTGTTAACTTCGTTCTTTCAACAAAGGCGGTCACTGGGTCATCTCTGCAGAACAAGAACAAAAAACAATAATGGCATTCAGAACGCAGGTTATATATTCTGAACATGCAAATAGGGAATCTTTGTTGGGCACTCATGCAATATGTCATTGGCAATACATCTCCTGGAAATATATGACAAGATGAGACATAAAGATGACAACTGAACACACACTCGCATCAATCTCTCCGGGAGCTCTTACATACGAGAGATCTAATCTGGGTGGACTGGTGACAGAGTGATGTTCAAGTTGGAGACCAAAGGAAGCCGGCAACAATAGACATCAAGAAGAATGAAGTCGTCAGATGGCCTCTGTGCGATGCAGCGCCGGCATCCATTCAAGGCTCCAGTGGGGCAACATTTCCATTTCTTTACATGTAAAAAAAAAAGGTGTGAAGTGCCCTCACCAAGGCACGAGGTTAATGGAGATTTTGGGGGCCGCTGGTCCATCAGTGAAACAGCATAAAACAAAAGGTGCTTTTTCAGTTGGAAATGCTCCCACATGATTCAGAATTAGCATATGAGCTTCACTGCTTCAGCCTGCGCAGGGATCAGTCTGTGATTAACACTTCACTGTGTTCGGATAAATCTGCTTCATCTGCTTCTTTCACTGTCAGGAAGTTGTTGTTGGATTAGAAGCTTTGGGATCATATCAACCACCATGTGTACAGAAGTATACTTGGATAATATTGACCTAAATCATATGTCAGTTATCCTAAATGTACCTTTTTTAAATGCACAAATATTAAGAGTGATCACACTTAAACACTTAAACAGAGGCTGTGAGGACAAACCGATCAACAAATTGCTTCATTACACAACATGATGAATATGCTTGTAATCCCACATGACAGTTCCTGAGATTTCATCACGCTTTAATGTAATTTCTTTCATCGATTTACTGATTATTTGTCTCCCGTGGGTGCACTTTATACTATTGTATAAATATTTTATCACCATAAGAAACATTAATGGACAGTGCTTTTGTCCAACTTCTCCTCTTGAGTGCACAGATAGTTCTCATGGCCCCTTTGAGAATTAAGACTTGGGTGCAAGTAGGAGCCTCTCCATTAATAATTAAAGCTTTTGTTCTCTCTGTTTTATGAGAAAATATTCACAGCTCAACATATACACATCATATGCTGCCCCTTCTGTAACATCAACATCAGGAAGTGTTTATTTTAAATAGATATCGCCTCCCTAATTTGATAATAATCTCATGAAAGTGTAGCCATCATCCCTTGCAAAACATCAATATCATCTTCCTGTGCAGTGTTGCAGAAGTCCAACCTTTCTGACATCTTATATATTAGTTAAAACAAACTCATGTGTGCTCTAGTGAAGCGTTGCGTGTTTGTTTTATGGGTTAAAGGCCAAAGCTGTTGAAATGGACAGGAAATAGTCTCTACTGGTGATTCATTACCAGCGTTCATCTAAGTTATAAACTGCAATGTGAGACCATTGTAGGGGCTCATTCAAGGTTCACTGTTGAGATGCATTAAACTTATAAATGACAGTATAAGTGCAGAGACTATTTTAAAAGGCTATTGCAAAGTAAGGATAAAAGGAGCTCAAATACCACAGGTTCCTTTTGGGCAGTGACCTGCTCCACTAATGGCTGCATTGTTTTGGTTGGAAAGTGAGCAGCAGGAAGGCTGTTTCCTGCTCCAGGAGCTCCTGTGGCCAACAGCCTGAGAAAAGCTTTGATGACCCCCCACTGTATTCAAACTACCATCACTCACTGTGCATGGCCATTCCTGCAAAGGTCACTGAATACCTGGATGCACTAAGTGCACTCGACCACAGGCGTGAAAGTAATTTCATGGACAGTCTCTTTAAGTGTTCGTGTGGATGCGTAAAAGAAAAGGCCCACACATGGTGGTCATGTTGTAGAACCGGTGTTATTACCATGTGTTTGTGTGCATCATGTTAGGTGCTTTAAGTAATATAGCTTGTATATACTCAGTTAGAGTATAATTTCAGGTGTACAGCATAGAGCTTCAGGGTTATTCAGCATCAAATCAAGATACTTTAGACGACAGACTTCTATCTGCACAACGTGGTTGTGTACAAATGATTCTCCCTCATAGTTTTGCCATGTATCTCTGTGTTTTGTTGTCAGAGAAGCAGAAACACCCACAACATACTGTACTCTATTACTATCAGTACTGTTATTCAATTCACATGCAGTCTGGACACAAATGATTTGGATTGTCTGGAAGCTAAGTACATTTTTTCATGTTGTTTGAACTTCCCTTGTCAAAGTCATCTTCTTATCTCATCTTTTTTGAGTTCATGTCAAAATCAATTTTCTAGCAGTGAAGTATTGTATTGTGAAGTACATTTACTTAAATACTGAACCTCCAGTTACAATTTTCAGGTACTTGTACATTGTTATTCAATAACTTTAGTTACCAGTTACTTTGCATATTTCATGCTGTATCACAGCCAAAGCAGTATTTTTTTTTTTTTACAAGTTATTTATTTTATTAACAATTCAATAAAAAACAACAACAAAGAATGTTTATTTGTACATTACTTGGGTATTTCCATCTTCTTCTACTTTATACTTCCACTCCACTGCATTTTGGAGGCAAATATTATACTTTTCACACACTACATTCATTTGAAAACTTTAGGTACTTTCCTGATTGCATGTTGCATCAGAGCCAAATGAGTGTCTTTTCAAAATTAACATATTTTATCGGCAGTCAGATTAAAAAAAAAAAAAAAAAAAAACAATGATTCAGATAATCAGAAAAATGCTGAATATTGAATCTGATAATCAGCCTTGTCGGATAATCGGTCAACCCACTGTGAATAATAGACTATTTTAACACAATATCTTTACTGTCACTGTATTTTACTCTATGACTTTCGGATACTTTTCCATCCAGCAGTATGCATACATATGACCATGTTAACCCTGAAAGTTATTTCTCATTACGTGTTTACATTATTTTGTCTACCCGGTGTACAATCCTGGACTAAATAAGTCCATCGGAACCACGTTTCATCCATTCGTTTCTAGCCGGAACCCAAAGCATCCGGTATTGTGTGTTCCGTCAAAACAGGTCCTTCCTTCCCGTGCACGTCCATGCAGCGAACAGCTGATGTGGTGTTTCTCTCTGACACACAGCCGTGAAACATTTTCTCCTCGTTCTCCCAAGAATATAGCTCGACATGACTAAAGAGGAAGTCCAGGGGTAAGAGCGCTGTGAATGTTGTGCATGTCAAACCTCTCGTGTCTCAGCAGCACTTCAACTAGCATGTGCTAGCAGCAGTGGCAGCTAGCAACTAGCTAGCATTACCTGAACATGCAGCAGATTGCATCAGCTGTCAGTTGAAGTGGAGACATCATAAAGTTGTGCCCATGTGAAGGAAATGTTTAAACAGCAGCGATGTAAAGAGGAATGTTAGCACTCGTGCTAGCTAACTTGTGTGCAGTCGAGATTTGTGCTCTTTAACACCAGACTACGTTAAAGAATTGGTCAATTTATGGTGGCCTTGCATAAGTTAGTAAGGGTTATGCAAAGATATAAATACGTGAGAAGATGTTAAACTTTGTAGGTTTTTGGTAAATACAACTTTGTATGTATGAAAACATGTCTGCCTCTATACTATTTACTTATTTTCTCAAACCTGGCATGTGAATGAAATAGTGCCAAACAGTGTTTTGCATGCATTCCTTATGATTCAGATAACATCTTGTATTATATCCTCCACATACTAACTGTTTTACTACGTGTGAATCCATACCTGATCTTAAGTTTTATGTTTTAGCCAATCCCAACCTGTCAGGTCAGGCTCATACATTCCTCTGCTAACTTGTGTCAGTTTTGCCTCTGGGCCAAAAGGTGTTTACCTACATTTTAAGGTTGGAGCTTTAAACAGGAAGAAATGTTTGGAATCAAACAAGTTATTCAAGCTACTTAGACTCACTGTGCAAATATACACTGACAAGTAAACAGAAATAATGTATGATGTAATGCAATGCAATGCAATATACCGGCCTTGCAATGAGGGATGCAACATAAAAAGCACAGCATTTACAAACTCTGATACAGTAGGTGGCTGTTTGCACCTTCACAATAAACACAGAGAAGAAGAAGAAGAATATTAAATATTAAATCGTCCATCTTTGTAGGTACATCTTCGCCATTTCTTACCCTCAAGTGTGCATAAACTACAGGTTAGGAACTTCTTTTTAAAATACATGTGGAATTATTGGTAATCGGCTTCAGCCAAAGGAAGGAGGTATCAGTTATTGTATGGGCTGATAAATCCTTAAGTTATTTGGGTGTTCACTCAGTATTATGGTACTAACATGCATTATAATAAAACACATTAAAACACAAATTGGGAGGAAGAAAAATATTGGAAAGGTATTTAGAATATAATGCAAACTAATGCAACAACAACACCACAAAAAGTAGCTTAAACAATTACGAGTAAATTGAATCAAACTCCGTCAACAACACTTAAAACTTCTTTGTTCCGCAAATGTAAGCTTTTACTGTGACATCATACTGAATTTTAATTTTATGAGCTTTCAATTGTGCCGTTGTACTTCGGATGACTGATAATGTTTTTTATGTGAAACTGCTTTATCCATTTATTGCCTATTATGAATACACCTGCCGGACATGATTCATCCTGACGTCTGTTGTTCAGTTAAGTTGGTTTACTGATAAGCTGTTCATGTTTAACTATGCAAATAATAATCATTTGTCTGCGATTAATTACATTTGCAGTGTAAAGAATGAACGACCGCAAGGATTGTTTGTAAAGTCATTTGACAGCAGATTGTAGATGTTTTGGGACAGCTGCTCCAGACAGCCAAACTGATCTCACCTCCCTTAGGGTAAAACAAATGGCTGATCCAGTTCAACAAGTAGTACATCTTTATTAATCTACTTCACACTCTGTTTCAGAGGACTTCAGGCTCATAACAAGGCTGTAACACAAGTCTATGTTTTCAGGTGATTGCTTTTTCCAAAGATGCTTTGGGAAGATATTTGTCTGCAGGTTATCGGAACAATGTTAGCCTTATATCTGGCTGTGCAGGAAGTATAAAACCTGGTCTGAAGTCCTCCCTCGGAAGAAACAACATTATCTGTTGTGATTTGAGTTTCTTGTTTAGGCTTTATTGCTATTTAAAGTTGGCCTTTGGTCCTTGTTATTTCCTGTGACTGAACAGAAACAGCCCCCTTGTTGCTCATGGGCTTCCTTTAGGTCTAGACACCTGGTCATTGGGCAAACCAAACAGCACTCACTCATTCACCTGCAATTTCAGCACACTTTTATAACACTGGCTGGAAGTCTGATTTGGAGAAGTGCAAAGTTCAAACTGTTTATAGTATTAAGTCTGTGAGGAGCTTTATTGCAGATTTATCTTTTACAGCTGTTTGTCTTTGACCTTACTTTCTCAGTAAGCCTCAGATGCTGCCCTAATTTTGCCCTGATGTAGGCCAAAATTAAAGGCATGATTTTTTTAAGTTAACTAAATATTAAAGTAGAATTCTTGTGTATTAAAATCAAATACAAAATATAAGCCTGTGCTCGAGTTCAATAGTCCTGTCATGTTAATTACTTAATCGACAAGGGTTGCAACGCTGAGAGATTTCCGTGGTACAGTAACCATCTCAGAATATATAACGGTGTCATGGTATACGCCTTTACACAATTATTATTCTAATATTAACAGCTATATTTATTTTTAGGTGCAATATGTAAGAATTGGCCACTGTTGAACTCATACCCCAAACAAATAGGGGCAGCAATTCAACAGATTAGCTTACTGCTGCTAACTGTATTCTGTTTATGACTATAGCTACTGTAGCTCAGTTAGCCGTGCAGCTAGCCAGGAAGTTGGTGTTTACACTGCTAGCACCTTTGGACAACTATTATATACACCTACCTGACCATGGCTGATCTCACTGTTGCCTGCTGCGTTTACTTTGATTATTGTTCTGGTTGTGTGGTTATATTTTATTTCAGTTTTTTAGGATATTTCGATACTCAACGTTCCAGTTCAATGTCTGATTGTTCTTTTTTTTCCCTATCGTATTTCATTTTCATCATATAAACAGAAAAAATTACAACTACAAACAAATTGACAAACTTACACACCCCACATTAAAAAAAAGATCAAAAACCTAAAAAAGACAAAAACCACAAAAGGCCAGACTAGACAGAGATAATAACATAAAACACATGGCGAAGAGTGCCACACCTGGATATCACATAACAGGGACTTCAGCCAAGAAGTGGCAGAATTAAGGTGTCTAAAAATTTGGCCCAAGATCCCCTCAAGGTTTTCGTAAAACCTATGCGTGTTGCTTTGGAGCCTCTCAAGATATATCCCTAAGACTAGTTCCCTCACCCATCGAGAAAAATTGCTGCGCTGGAAGCCTTTCATTCCTTTAGATTTATATACTTGAATTATTGCGTCGTTATATTATCATTGTATCAGTGGCAATTTTGAACAACAAAAGCAGTTATCCTGACAGGTCAAACTGTTCCACCGCTGCCTGTTTGTGGCTTTTTCTGAAAGTTTGCAATAGTTTTAACTTGGCGTCATTCCTCTTCATTATCTGTCCTGTATATTGCGTTGAGACCTAATTGTTTTCTCTAGATAAGAGCATCCTGTTGTGTTTTGTCTGCTGTTGCTGCTCCTAACAAACTTTACCTTAAAGGCAAATGTCACATTCTTATCAGCTCACTCATTGTGTTGTGCTGTGTAGATTGGCCGTAACATTTAGCAAATAAAGACACCTTTACTTTCAGATAAGGCTGAATGTTATCATAATCGGATGATCTGTATTCTTCACAAATTCCATAACGGATTAGAAAATACTGCTGAGACTACTGTCTTTTTTTTTTTTTAAAGCCGTTGTGTTTATCGAGCTAATCTTACTTTCTGACATCTCTGCTCTCTAAACTCCCGTCTCTCCATTTAAGCAGGCTGCTGCTGTTTTGTCTGAAATAACAATGGGATTAAAGGTAGCGAAGACTTAAAAGCTGGAGGTGGCGATGGCTCAGAATTAATTTTCCCAGGCGGTCAACAACTTCCTCGTGGGATGGAGGAGAAATAGAAGGTGGAAGTGGACTTAAATGTTTATGTTGTGTGCCTCTTCCTGTTTCAGGGCGACGGAGGAGGGGCAGCAGGGTCCGTCAAAGAAAGGCCTGAAGAAACAGCAGAAGGAAGCGGAGAAAGCTGCAAAGAAGGCTGAGAAACAGGCCAAGCTGGTCAGTGGCGTTTTTGTTTTTTTCTGTTTTGTTGTTTGACATCCGTCGCCCCCTCTTACAGCTGTTAAGGCCGTGACGTGCGCTCATGCTGGCCATTGAGGCGTCCAGGAGGGTTGGTTAGCCACGGGGGGGCAAGAGTATCCATTGTTTAAGTATTCCTGTCATTTTGGCTTTGTTTATGTCCACCCAAACAAAGTGCTATTTTCTTCTACACTGACTGCACGACACGGTATGCAGTCACATGAGCTGTATGTCAAGAGAGACATTAAACATTACACAGTAAGGCTCAGACTCACTACAGTGTTCTTGCACATCAGAAAGTCTTGTGGACAGTTGTGTCTGACACATTTTTGTCCTCTGACCTTTTATTGGGTCAGATTTTGACAGATTTATCAACACCATAACTAAAGTGGAGTATGATTTTGGTCCTTTCACACATTAAACGTCCTTGAAAAATTCCTTCATGACCTCATCTCAACAGACTCAACAAAGCCACCAACCACTAACAGTGTTTGCAAACTGAAGACTATGTTTCTTCATATTCAACAAAGCATGTGGATCAGTGCCAAAGACTGCCACATTACAAAAGGAGTGCCACATTTTTAAGTGACGGCAGAGCTGGCATCTGCGTTTCACTGCCACAGATGCCACTGGTTTTGCATGTTTTGGAGCTTTTGTACATTTTTGGAAGTACATCTGATTTCTTCTGTCCTGACACTGATGCCAAAGCCCAACTCAGGGTGTCTTGTGTTACCAAGCATACACCGGTGGTCTGTTTCTCTAAAATTAATGCAACTTTTTTTCTCTTTGCATAAAAATCATTGGGATCATTCTCATGGGAGTTTTCACGAGGATGTCACTGTCAAACAAAACATCCGAACATCCATTGTGCTTGTGCATATAGACATTGTTCTGGATATCACGTTCCAACAATGATCATTCTGTACAATTATGTTTGTGCTGTAGTTTAACCGGTAGACTGACTTTCTACGATAAAACGTTATCAGATCAGGTGCTGTATTTGCTATCCTGAGGGGAAAGGTTTCATCCTAAAGGGAGAATTGCAACATTTTATGTGACAGTCCAGTCGATGTTAATGGTTAATGTCGTCAATTAAAGCAAGAAAGCTGATTTCTGACACCAGCTCCATCAATTGAAGCGTACGATGACATAGTTGGTGTTTAGGAAGAACTACAGTGCTAGAACTCAACAAGAAAACTTGGTGTCTTAGTTTATAAACTAGCTCTATTTTCAACATCAAAATTGGCATCCCAAAATATGAGTGCAGAGAATTTCTTTGCTTTGCAATGTTGTGCATGTTAGTCTGTCAGAAGGTCCCGTGTAATGCAACCTGGTGCTCAGGGCACTGCTGGCACAGCTCAGCAAACACGACTACTCTGCTTTCTGGGTCAATAATGTGGCGGCGTCGCTTTTAGTACACATTTCTACAGCTCATCTAACCTCTTTTCTCTCTTTTCCCTCACAAACCACCAGCAACCTGCTAGCCTAACGTTAATCAGCCTCCCCATTTAACATCTGCCCTATATTTATCATGTAAAAACAAATTTTCCTTTGTTAAGTTCTCTTTAAAGTATACATTTTTCAAAATATCCTCTCACTGCGACGGCAACACATCTGGTTACACAATAATGGCGTACTACTGCTTTCACATTAAAATGTATTATTTCTGCAGCCCAATTGCTGATGTTTCCCTGATGCCCAGTTAGCTTAACATTGTCAGTGCTGGAATTGGTATCTCTGCATTCATAAATTCTCTCTCAGGCTGCCCCTTCATGCAAAATCTGCAGGGTAAGTGTTAGGGAATGTGTCTCCATTGTTAGAATCATAGTCATTTAGCTCTGCACTGGCGTATCCAAGACTAATAAGTCACCAGGTGTATTGGTGTATCGTGATTCAAGTGGCTTTTATAGGTGAACGCAGTAAAGTTCTTCCTCCAGTCAGCATGTTTCATGGAAGAAGCAGATGTGTCACTGTTTAATACGCCGGCTATTGCTGCCGATAGCCGGGCGATGTAGAAAGCATTGCCTAGGGGAAGACCTGAAAGCCGAGTTGAGTGTTTATTGAGCGTGTGTTAGCCGTGTTATTTGCGGTTGTGCACTTTTTGTGCTGACACTTGTCACTTTAGTGGCTCCGGTGCGGCTCGTCGGCTTCATGGCTATAGAAGGACTATATCCAGTTGATCATGAACTGCAATATCATCCATCATGTGACTGGATTATCATATCGAGGATGGGCGATTCCAATTCACTCCGCCGCCACCAGCCATTTCCACACACCAATATCAATTTGCATAGAAAATGGAATTGTGACTTTGCCAAGACTCGATCTCATCGCACTCTGGGAGTCATTTGCCTGGAAGTCAGTGCAGAGATAAAGAATCTGTCCACTTACGCCGTTTCTATTACAAAGCAATATCTCCTGCTGCCATTACTCATTGTCTATGATGTGTTTGAGCAATGTGTAGAAGAGCTGTGCATTCCAGGGATCTGAGGCTTGTCTCGAGGACTGAGATATGATTTATTAATTTTATTCAAATCCCTGATAGCACAAGATGAAAACACAATTTACTTGACTGCTGTAGCAAAACGTTTTAAGTTGCTCCATTTGAAGTTGAATGGTTCTGAACATTTTTTTGTGTGTGTGTGTGTTTGAATTTAATAGATGGTCCTGTTGTTGTTATTGTGTTGTTATTTCTTGGGAATTTGCAATGCCCTTTAAACCCTCCTCGTCGCCTCTGTGTGTTTCAGGCTGCCGAACAACAAAGCACAGAAGAAGATGTAAGTATCCCCTCCAGATCACAGCACTCATCCCCCAGTCCCCCTGCCTTCCTGTCTGACTTTGATTCTACCTCAGCTTTTACACCTCTGCAACAGTTTGTATGCAAATACCTGCACGCCGAACTCTGACTTATGTTCAACAGTTTCCTCCTAAGATGGTGATAAGCATCATTATCTGTTCTGTCTGTCTTTTATCTCGGGCGTAGTAGACAGACTGACGCTTATGAAGTCAAAACGGTAGAGTTGAGAACAATGGGGACTAAATGTTCATACGCTAAAAGATTCCATGTTTTTATTGTTTCAGGACTTTGCCAAGGACCGATATGGTGTGCCGGCTATGGTCCAGTCCCAACAAAAACTGGGTGAGTATGAAAGCTACTTCCCGTCCTCATTAGTCAACCAAACAGCCACTTTTGCTAAAAAATACAGAAAATAATAGATAATGGAGATTAAAGATTTGCCTATAAGTGAACATATAGAGCCATTTCATTGTCACGAGGTGATATTTGGTATTTTAAAAGTAATTAGATATAGTTCAGTTGGGTAGAATTACCATCTGGCCTGCCCTCATCTCTTCACATTGGACTGATCGATCCTCCAGATGTTTTTTTTTAAGTATATATCATTATCTGCCTGCTGTCCTTGTTGCCACTCTCTTTTCCAAACACGCAATGTCAGCGTAGTGGAAAATTTATATGCACTTCGGAAGAATATCTGTCTTTTGCAAAGTGTGAAAGTGTGAAACAAAAATCACACAATAAGATGAGGCAGTACATGCTCAGAAGACTTCCTTTGGTTTCTACCGAGCACCTTGTTTTGATATCATTTCCAGGTACCAGTGTCGAGCTCTTTTCTCTTCGTTTTTTTTTTTTTTTTAAATCTGTGCACCGTGTTATTCTCAATTTCCTGCCAGTCACTTACTGATTACCAGAAATGGAAGTTGCCACCAGAAAACAATGTCTTTCATTTCTATGTATTTGACTTTCTTTTCTCAGAGATGGTAGTTAATCTTACAGTCGAGATCAGGGTCAGGTAGCTGACATGCGCTCCCTCCCTCATCTTTTAGTTTAAGATAAGCGCTTTTTATACAGAGATTCTTCAAAACTACCGCAACGAATACTCGATATTGCACTGGCTTTGCTTTTTTTTTTTTTGCTTAACACCGAACCAAACAACCGCAGCATAATGCCGCCCCAGTGTGTGTTTTTAAATGGCATGGTAGAGGCATTATGGGTAACACAACAGTGCCTCTGACAGCGTTTGTCCTGTCCCAGCTTCTTATCCTTTTGACACAGACATCAATTCAGCTGTCACTACCACCACTTCAGGCTTAAAGGCAGAACAACACCACCATGAGAAACATTGGGAAACCCATGTTGAACATTGATATTTTGGTACAAATGGTTAAACAATCCACCTTAAAGGTCCCATATTGTGAAGAGTGAGATTCAGATGTTTAGGTTACGATGAAAAAAGTCTGGCATCCTCAAATGGAGAACGTGCAGCAACTCTCAAATTATATGTGTTGATACAAGATGACATTCTATACCAGGACTTCTCAGGTAACCTTTAGTCTGGCTGTCAAACGTTACAGACAACAAGATTTGGAAATGATAAACATCGCAAAGAAATAGTTTTTTTGGTCTCCTCTGTCGTCACGATCTCAGCAGCGATAATTGTTGTAACTAATAGTGTGCGATAACTCCCGGTTGAACAAGACAGCAGGCGGACCCGTTGAGGTCGTCCATCTGTCTGGATGCTCTTTCAGCTCCAGTGGCAGCAAACAAAGTGGGGCCTCCCTCACCTGCATGCCAAGCCCAGCCATTGGGACGGGAGGGGGGGGGTGTTTGGAGGGTTGGAGGGTGAGGGCTTTCATGTGGGTTGACGCGGAGCTCTGAGCCAAAAGGGCGGCTCTGTTTTCCCTGGCGTAGTCTGGCTGTCTCCTCCGTGTGCTCGCTGATAATAAGGCGAAAGCATGCCTCTGAGTGACACAGGTGAAACTAGAGTCAATTTGTCATATAGCCCACAGAGAATGGCTGAGTTAGACAGCTTTTCAGCAGGCCTCCTAGTGTGTCTTATTTATTAGGCACGTCTGTAATTTGAGCATTTTATTGTGTGTACGTCTTTACACGCACATGCATGCTTATTCACATTTCTTTCTGCCCTTGGGAGTGTGCAGGGGGGAGACGTGAGGAAAGAGAGGCATTAAGATCCTTTGAAGTAATATTTTTTTGTGTGTGTCAATGTGTGTGCGTGTGAGCCAGACAGGGCGTTGGTTCGGATCCAAGACCTCACTCCTGACAAAGCTGACCAGCTGATTTGGCTCCGTGCCCGAGTCCACACCAGCAGAGCCAAAGGTGAGATCACCTCACACCCCCTTCTTTGTTCACCTTTTCCAGTTTCTTTTGTGTGAAAGACACAAACGGCAGAGATGAGATGACCTCTGTGCTAATCCCTGGTGTGCTATAGCGAAATGTCGAAAACGTCTGCCCTTGGGCCAGTTCTCCACGTCACTCCTTTCTCTTCAAGTCCAAATCAAAGCAATACCAGTTCCTTTTGACTTTCTTTTAGATTTCCCATGACCTAGATGACTGACGTCTTCAGGCTGATCAACACTGAAAAGCTTAAACTACAAAAAGACAACAGGCAGCTTTTATTGTGAAAATACATACCAAACTGTACCCTTGTATAAACTGACTTCCCCCATTTCTCTACAGTGTACTCCTCAGTGGGATTGCAAAGCAGTTTTTTTTCTTTCTTCCATTCCTTCCATGTTAAACAGAGTTTGACAACCTGAGGGTGTTTTTGATATCATTGTCAGACGAGCATGTCACTGCCAAGTGGAAGCTCAGATAACCTGTGTTTGTTGGGTTCGAGCTACTGGCAGCAGTGAAGCTGCTCTGTTTGAACACAATGAACCCACTCAACTCTGCCGGGTTATTTAAACTCTGCGTGAAGCATCAAGACTTTTTGCTAGTTTGTGATTACAAATCAGATGAGGTCTGGATGATTTATTTTTCTCGCCATTTCCCTCCGAGATGACTTCCAGTGTCAAGAGCTGCTTCCCTTCCACTCTTGTCTTCGTTCTCTCTGCTCGCTGTAAGGATGTCCGTGTGAGCAGAACAACATCCTGATTTGCTCCGGGATGAGGTGCATCTGTTGGTGGGATTGTGGCGTTGCTATTATCTCCACCACCCACCCCCCTCCTTCTCACAGGCAACAAACATCAAAGTACCTGGGTGGTCCGACTGTCTACTGCCCTGGGTTTTTTTGCTGGCTAACATGTTTACACTCTTCCTAGGTGTGTGTGTTTGTTAGGAAGGTAGCAATCACCCTTTCTCCACTCAGTGCTCTTCAAAGAGAATACCCTGTTCACAAATGTTTGACACTTTACCTGCAGATGACAAGATCCTTACATCCAAGTCACACACACACTGAGCGTACACTGCCTCAGAAAGAGCGTCCGATCCTTTAAAGTGTCATGCGTGTTGAGCTTGGATAAACAAGAAGTTAACAGCCCGGCACGATGTATTGTTGTTGTTTTGTTTTCAGGGAAGCAATGCTTCTTGGTCCTGCGTCAACAGCAGTTCAACGTGCAGGCTCTGGTCGCAGTGGGAGATCGTGCCAGCAAGCAGATGGTCAAGTTTGCCGCAAAGTGAGTACCGAGACTGCTCTTCCTGTCAGAGAGGGTGCAAACAATGGTGGGAAAATCCTGGGACCTAATAGTCCGCCGATCCATTTTCACACATTCTGAGTGAGGTGGAGGGGCGGGGGAATCAATCATTTTTCACTCGACAACAAAAGCTGGCTGTTAACGGGGTGGAATACAGCAGTGTTTTAATGGAGCGGTTCCTGTCGAGATGGCAGATACAGCAGCTTGGATCAGAGGAGGAAGAAATACTTAAGAGCCAAGCATCATTAGTCATGTTAGCAGCCAAGTTTTAGCCCACTTCTGGTCGTCTATGAATGAACATGACTATTGGCGGATGTGCACCTTATTAAAAGGGTTACAAGGGGGAGGAATGATAATACTTCCACTTTTGACGTTAACAAGGGGGCTCGTACGTGGTCTATATTTGGACTTAAAACCCACATCAGAAACATTTCTGACACACGTCGTCATCATGTAATTTACTGAAACATACAGAGCATTCATATGATGTTTGGAAGCATCTTTTTCGGGCACTGCCCTTGTTTGATGAATTAAACATATTTGTAAATGGGGAAGACCTTAATTATAACGTGTTAGTTAACTGGCAACTCCTTAGATATTGCTAAATTAGCAAAGAGCAACACCCACAGCTGTAATCTGCCAGACTGAAATGGCAGATGTGACATTGTATAATACACTTAAGCAATGCAGAGATTGCAGCTGTGTCTTAAACGAGCCTCCCATTAAGTTGCAGCTATCGTCGCCTTGCAGCCTCATAGAAAATGATTAAGACTGAAGACGCAACAAGTGCAGACTGTTGCGTGCTCCCAGAGAATCTTACGAAAAACTGAAAAGAAGTCAGTTTGATTAAAACTGTTAACTAAACGGCACATGTCTGACATAACGGTGTCAGAAGTCTTGTTAATGACAGTTGCCTCATACCCACCGTTGAGGCCACTGTGGGTTGACCATTAAGGCCCTGACGCACCAAACTGACATCAAAGAACGAGCTGCGACAAAGGCTGACTGTTGCATCACCTCATGTCCTCTGTGTCTCGGCCTAAACGCTGCACTTAAACACACCGCGAAGACTGCAGCAGATTGCCAACTAGCTAGTACATTCTGCACCTGCATGTAAGGGAAATGCTTCACTGCTGATATACAAACCGTTGATATGATTAAGCAGCATTTTTTGACACCACTCTCACTAATTTAGCCACTTCTAATCGAGATTATTTCTGATAAAAAGTTGCAAATGTCTCTGGTGATTAAGAAGAAACCACACTAAATGAGTGCAATTATAGATACGGCAGCAATGGGCCCAAGGGACTTTCCCTGTCTCTTTTTCCGTGCACTGACTCACTGACTCACTCACTGACGACCCTGACAATGCCCGACAGCTTACCGGCGGCCTGATGCGTGCGGGCCTTCGGCTTTGTTCCATACAGATGTGCTAGATTGGCTTGACTTGGTTTGACTCTGCACCACAGCTCAACCGCTGCTGTTTTGCAGCAGCGCTGTTTATCGTTGCTCTGTGCAACGGTTGTTGGTAGCCAACCACTTTTCATCATGAATCTTCAGGCTGTTGTCACAATTATACTTGCCGTTGACCAGTTACTGCTCAAAAAAACAGAGACTGGATGTTAAAATGGATCTTGAAGAGAAGGAAGAAGCTACTATTTGTCTTCTGAATAATGATGAAGCCTTTCTGACATCACCAAAGAGCCAGAGACGGTCAATCTCCAACGTGACAAAACTAGACACGTTTAAACTGATAATGGAAAAGCAAATCAACAAGGCGTGGTTTGACTTGGCGTGGCCAAATGTGCCAATGGAAAAGCCATTCTTCCCTCCTCATTTGCCCTGATTAGTTAGGATTCAGCAGCAAAACAGTCTTTTTTCCAGAATTTAAAAAAAGGATATGTCATATAGCATCTACAGCAAATGACAAAATAAATATTTCTGTAATTCATGCATGCGTACAAGCAGCACATCCAGACTTAATGACCGTAAATAATGAATGATGGCGTTTATGTACACACCTGCCTGAGTTATATGTAAACAAGTCGGAGCTGCTAAATGTTTGATGAACGCCCAAGTGTGCATAAATTACCATTTTACACACATTCATTACACTCATGTTTCATAAATGAGACCCGAGGAGCCTCTTGGTGGGTTGTTGCAGTATGTCGAGTTGTTTACGGGAAACAAAATCCAGACTTACAACTATATTTTCTAATGAGGGCGAGGTCACCGCTGCTCAGACCCGAGTTTTGACCCCTGCTGAACACACTGACCCCGACTTTGTTAGCGGTGTCAGAATGCTCTGACCGGGCCGTAGTTCCTCTAAGTCACTCAGCTGAGCTGCTCCCAGTCGTCATTGAGATTCAGCTTCAGTATCTGTTCTCCTGCAGTGCTTTGTAGCTGCAGAAAGGGCACTAAACACGGGGATAGAAAGAATCGGTGATCTCAAACTGCATGTTGTCTAATATTGAAGAAAGGTTTGCTGCATGCCACAGGATATTGGGTTTAGGACATCGCTCACATTTCATTATATTTTTGTAACTGTAGGATGGTGCTGCAATGTTGTGGTTGGGCAGTTAGATTGTTGTGTAACACACTGCCACCTGACAGCCGAGCAAGTGAGAGTAATGACCCGGTTGCTAAGATAACATAGTCTTTACATCAAAACAAAAAAAAAAACAAAGTCTTGCAAGCAGTGTAACATACACGTTAATTTCTGGGCATTTCCTGCTCAGATCGGAATGAGTTTTTAATATCTAAATTTTGAAGAACAGGTGGCCCTACCACTTCCTGTGGTTTTCTGACTCACGTCTAGTTTCACACTCTTTGGTGTGATGATTGACAAGCCGGGTAAGACCCTGGATTACAACTAAATCCCCTCATAATCATGCCGAGGGCAGTGATGACATTGCTGGGGAAGTCTCCTTTCACACATTGTATGTCCAAGTGATCCTCCTCTCACTCACACAATTTAATTAAGTGATCTTCAGGCGCTACAGCTCAAGTACACCATGAGTGCCAAGTGGAAAGCGGAATGGAAGTCTGAACTCGGCTGATGTAATGACTTGGTACTGGAATAACAATGTCGGATCATTGTGTGCTGTGAAGTTTGCAGGTTTAATTTGAGACTCTATCACCTGATTCAGTCTGGGCCTTTTAAAGGATCGTTGATTTGGATGACACATGTTCGAAATAATAATAGCATGCCCTTAACTGTGTTTGAGTATATCCCTTTTCAGCAAGTGCGGCAGCTCCACCACAGCATAAAAGACGAGCTGTAAGTAGTTTAACGGGTTGACTGACCCACATTTCTCACTTTCCTCCACTGTAATGTTACCGGGATTTCTGGCTCCCCTCAGACACAATGGAAGTAAATGATTGATGACTCATGACTGCTGCTCACTTCATTTAGAAAACATATTTTTTAAAAAGACTCGGCAGCAACATTTCTCTTCGGAAACAGTTTCTTTTCCTCGCACATGATGTCAAAGCGTAGCAGTCTTCAGGATAATGCAAGGTTGAGTGAGATCTCACGTTCTGAAGACAATGTTTGACACTGGAGCCCGACTGACACTCGATTTTTGGGGCCAATGACAATTCCAATATAAGGAAGTAAATATTCCAATATCCATACATCGGCAGAGAGACACATTTTATCAGTGCTCCAAAACAGTAAGCCTATCTGGGAATTTAATAATCATAAATGATCCTAAGCTTCCTTTCTGGATTTTAATCTAAAAGAAAAAACTGAAACAGTGGTGCAATATTGGTGCATATTTGCCAACATATACACAGGTACCAATATGTCTGAAATGCCAATATCCGCATGTATTAGTGTATGTATGACTGTTTGTAGCTGACCGGATCGGTAAAAACAATCCTCCATGTGGATCTTTCGCTTTTTGAATTTGGAAAACCTTATCTAGTTAGTTCTACTTGCCTGTTACATCATTTAGTGATGCATCAGCAGCTGATGTAATGGCCATATGTGTCTTTCATGGCCAGAGTATGAGTTTAGAATTGTTTCAGTTTTGGTTCAGATAACAGAAGTTAGTCTAGCATCTCTAGTAATAGTAGAATTGGGTATTCCCAGTTGTATTTAACCCAGGTTAAACCCAATTTATGATGAGGGCCATGGCTTGTCAGCGTGTTGACCCATAAATTCCAGGGCCAAGCTTTGCTTTCACACTGAACCAACCCAGTAACACAGGCTCTCTTATTTTTTCTTTCTAAGTCATATTTTTCATCTCCATGTGATATTGTCAACTCTCAGTCTGGAGTTAATCAATCTGTTTCCCTCAGTGTGCGCTGTCTGTGTTGCCGCAAGCCTCCGGGCCATGCAGCGGAGGTTATTAATGCAGGGATTTATTTATCCAACTGATCTCCTACTAGAAGGGAAGGACTATGGCGGCAGCTGTCATGGGGCTGAAGGGACAGCAGTACCCCAGTGTTCAGTCCCTCATTACTGCTTTTTAATGAGGAGGAGTGAAGGATTGCAGCAGGTTTCCCATCTGGCCACACGCTGCACGACAGTCGGTGTTGTTTCTCATATCTCTGATGATACTGTGGGTTTCAGTGGAAGCTGGTGCATGATTTAGAAAACCTGTGGCGACACAATTAAAAATGGGTTCCCCTCACATGCTGTAGTTTACTTTCGGTAGAGTGCAGAATAGGGGAATTCTTGCCCCCGCTCTCAACTTCATAGTTTTTGTTGTAGAAGTGGGTACTTCCCAGAGCTCGTAAAAAGATGCAAGCTGCAACCCTGTTTTCTCAAGACTCTACAACAACAATGAAGACTCTTTAACTCACTCGCTTCTTTTTATTTACTTCTCCTCCTTCGTGACTGTTTTAAGATGGAAATTCAAACTATGTGATGATGCACATTAATCTGCCTTGAGGTCAGTATAACTGCAGGGTCAACTCAAGCCTTTAATATATCTCTAAAACAGTTTGATGTCATCAGACACAGAGATCTTTTTAAAAGCAAAAGGTAAAATGAGCTCCTTTTTTGAAAGATAATGTGGTGATGAGAATCATGTTATGGTCCCAAGCAATGACTGGGTAAAAGATGCGGACATAGCTTCGCAAACTGAAAAGTGAAATCAGTGCCGAAGTGCCTTAATCCTGCATTCTTCCTTATATCCAGTAGGAGGTTTCTCCATTAGTTTCACAACGTCCAACCACATAGAAGTCTATGAGAAAATGTGCTTAGTTCTCACTTGATTTATTGCCTCAGTAAACAGTTTCCTCAGGATTGTATGGTCTCGAATGCTAGATTAAAGTCTTCTTCAACACAGCATGATGTTCATTTTGTAAATTATAGTCCCATTTAGAGTAAAAAGGACGATGAGGCGGGGTATGCTTTAGGACGTGGTTTTATGATCGACATGTCACTACCATGGTAACCTGTCAATTAGGATAGACGTGCAGCAATACTAACTGTCAGATCCACCCTCTGTCCCTCCCAGCTCCACCCTCTCATACAAACGTGCTGCATTCCAATCACATACTTTCTCTTTTTATGTGTAATGCAGCTGCTGAATTGTATACTGTTTCCTGCAGTGTACATACAGTTGAGTAGGGCGGGGTATCGTGAAAAAGATTTCAGTACTGATACCTTGACTTTTATACTGGTTCCTTAACGACACTTTTCTCAATACCAATTTTAACTTTAACTTTCACATAGATCATCTGAGCCCCATCTCTGAGCATAACCTAGTGTGTTTCCTGCCTGCCTCGAGATAGCCAATCACCAGCACTATTAGATATTGGCACACCAAGCATGCTGCATGCCTACTGGCTCACTGACGCTGATGAGATTAACTCATTAGGTGCTAAAATTTGATATTGAATGACGAAAACATTTTTCAATACTCACCGGTACAGGGGCACTTGAGTCAGTGCCATAAAAGTATTGAAGCGTGATACCCAGCCCTACAATTGGGACATACCACTTCTTCATAACATTGTGTCTTGAGCTTTGACCCTGTACATTTGTCACTTTCTATAGCACGAAACAGGGAGTAAAAATAACAAGTATGCAGCCAATAAGCTGTCATCTGCCTGAGCTCTCGCAGCAGCTTAGTCAGCATGATGTATCTTTTGCTTCTCAGAGGATTGTGGGTCGGAATAACCAGATAAGTTTGCTGGCTTGCGTACTATAAAACACAACCATATGGCATACTATGATAAACTATGTATTGGGCCATACTAAATACTTATCTTGCAAGCATGGGTCTTGGGAAGAAGCCTTGGTCAGTTCTGGCTCCAAACAAAACAAGATGGTGATGACTGAAATGCCAAACTCAAGACTTCAAAATGGTTGTCCGCAAACCAATAGGTTAACTCACAGTAGCGACATCTACTCCTTATATAGTCTGTGATCTCAGTGAGTAAAATTGTGGTGTGATGGTGCATCTTTTTTGTGCCATTACATAACAGACGACCAAATGCGTCAGAAGTAGGCTGTCTGGAAACATTTTCTACCCTGCTGCAACGTGTTAACATGAGCCTAATGAAAGTTGACATGTTATAAGCAGAAAAAACGGTTCGGTTATGAACACCGCAAGCCTGTGTGGTCTCTCTACTTGGCCTTTCCCCCCCAGTTAGCAAAAGTGGTTGCAGCAGCTATATTTTTAGGATGTGGTGTAATATGTAGAAGTTAGGAAAAAAAAAAAGGGCTTCTTGCTGTCACCCCAGCCCACTAACCCCAAGTCATCCACCTATATCCCACACTTACCCCCTCCACTTCACACCATGAAAAATGAAAGCTCTCGCCTGTGAGCATCAGTCACAGTTTAATGGAAATATTGTTCTCACGCAGTTGGCCGCCCACACAGATGAGTTTGTTTTCCAAGTGTGATCTGTTTACACTCCACCCTCCCAACTGTCTCCCCCAGCATCACCAAGGAGAGCATCGTAGACGTGGAGGCGTCGGTGAGGAAAGTGGAGCAAAAGATCGAGAGCTGTTCCCAGCAGGACGTGGAGCTGCACATCGAGAGGGTGTGTATACTTTCGATGCAGTCAGCAAACAGGCACACGCACACACGCACACAGGAATGTAAACACAGACATGCACATAGCAAGATAAAACACACAAATATGTACATTTTGCCTGCGAACACACACATATGTGCCCAGACGAAGGGTAATCCATGATTCACGTCATTCAAGCAGGTGAGAACACATCTTCTCATATAGCAACTATACAGGTGTCATGAAAGTATGTAAACACCCACGCATAGTAATGTACTCTCAGCATTTAACTCTTCACTCAACACAGTACCTAATGATTAGTTACCCCAAAACATCACATTTGTGGTCCTGTTTACACCCGGCATTACCACGTTGTCATCAGATGCACACCATATGCAAATAAACCCGTTCAATATTTCTGTTTACAAACAACAAATTGTTGTTTTAACCTGGATTTAAGGAATTTACTTTTAATCAGACCACAATTGAGACATTGATAAGGTTGGAAAAACAATAGACGCTGCTGGAGTCGAATATTTCTAGGGACCGGGCCTCACTGATTACAGTACAAATAAAAACCAGCTTTATGACTTTATTCACTGATTTGGATGACAGTGGATCATGTTATTGAGAGAGTTTTCCCTCTGATGTCCTCTGGCTGCTCTGGCACAACTTATGGAGTTTCCTAATGGACAGATAGCTTTACTTGTTACTTAAAGGTCTAACTTTTAAGAAAGGTATTTTTGTTCCAAACTAGTCAGACACTGACGCTTTGGGATTGTAGGTCAGGCCGGCTGCCGTCATCAGCATCACCCTAAAGCATCAGTATTTTACAAGTTGGGAATGAGACTCAAAAATCGACTGTCTTACAAATTGGCCCTTTAAGTAATCGCTAACTGTAGCTTCCGTAAGTTTGTTAGCTCAGTAAGCCATGCAGCTAGCTCTCCTCTTAGCCTTAAAGCTTAAATAAAGCATTATTAGCTTTATTAAACCTGCTGCTATCCATTTAAACACCAATACTCTGTCTGTGCTCCAACCGCCCGGTCCGGGCAGAGTAAAGTGCAGGCACAGTCAGTTAGCTGCATGGCTTACTGAGACAACTTGCCAATGCCATCTAGTAAAGCTATCTGTCCACCAGGAAACTCCTTAAAGCCCCACCTCCAGTGTATTTTGGCCTTTTTATGATATAGCTATTGCTATCACTGCTAATATTCATGCTTTTGCTTATCCATGCTGTCGCTAAACCATGCTAGTGATGCTAGATTGACAGTCTGGTTGTGATGGTAAGGATTATGTATGAATAACCACACACCTACTCTTTGTTTATAGAAAGAACTTGACTGATAGAAAGAAAACTACCCGTAGGAGGGTTGAAATCACAGCAAGTTGAGGCGGAAGAGCCAGAGGACAGGTTTCATGTGTACTCCATCCATGAGAATCTTCTTGTTATTTCACACTTTATTATCTCGCGGTTGGCTTGCAAATGAGTACGCACATCAAATTATGCACAACCCCTCTGATGCTGTCTCTTAAAAAGATAAGACGACAAAACCCAACGTGTACGTGATTATTTGTATCACAGAAAGCCCACTCGTTTTAGCACGTTAGCAGCAGCAGTTAGTCACTCACCGTCTTTCGCTTTGACTTCTTCATTCTATCTGTGGCCTTCTGGTACTTTCCATTGTGTGAACATCTGATGGAAACATTGGTGGTTTATCACCCTCTGAATTTTAATGCTGTTTGTATCTTTCCCCCTCTCAGATTTTTGTCATCAGCCAGGCAGAGCCTCGTCTACCCCTGCAGTTGGAGGATGCTGTCAGGCCTGATGGTGAAGGGGAAGAGGTGAGGAATGGACAAATGTAGGTATGGATGAGAGGGCATGGGCCATGGATCCTCTCCACTGCTATTTCCTCCTGCTAATGTGAAGTATTGGCTGACACCCAGAGGCTGATCTTATCCAGTCTTTTCAATGAAACAATGAACTGTAGTTCACACCCATTGTAGGGTGTTTAGTGCCATTAGATGTGTGATTAAGTCCCCATTAAGGATCTATTATGTGTTGTGAAAAACCACCACCAAAAATGTAGGGACTTGGAATAGGATGAACCTCTGGTGGTACATTCTTAAGGTGAAACTTTTTACTGTCTGGTGAAAAGAGCCGGCATGTAATGTCAATCACATCTCTGTCTCAGCCAGATAGAAAAGAAAACTGACTTTGATTGAAAAGTTCTGACTGCAACTTTTACGTGTGAGAAACAGGAACTAACTCTCAGTGTGTGGGAGAGAGAGAAAGTCCACTGTCTGTGACTCATGACTTGCATGGGCAGGTTTGGTCTATACAATATACAGTGACAGCGACATGATAAACAATTAATCTTTAATTTATCTGTATACTTTGTATTAAAAGCTAAGTCGTAACATATCCCTGCATGAACTCACTCTGTCCTTCATGGAGTGAAAATATCATTAGGGAGAAAAGAGATTTGTGTTTCTGGCAGACTTGAGGATTGGGTAATTAAACCAGGTTGAATTAAACAAGTTCAAGAGCAGAATGGCTCCCGCTGATTAACATCACATTCACTGAATAACATCTCCGCATCTGCCTCGGCCCGCTCCGTGCAATCTGTGATTTCA